>NC_133327.1:435492409-436727409 GCF_042186555.1 Aquarana catesbeiana | reverse complement strand
CCCCTCCTCTGTCAGCTACCCCCACTCTGTCATCTACCCCCCCTCCTCTGTCAGCTACCCCCACTCTGTCATCTACCCCCCTTCCTATGTCAGCTACCCCCTCCTCTGTCAGCTACCCCCCTTCCTCTGTCAGCTACCCCCTCCTCTGTCAGCTACCCCCCTCTGTCAGCTCCCCCCCTCTTTCAGCTCCCCCTCTGTCAGCTCCCCCCTCCTCTGTCAGCTATTCCCATCCTCTGTCAGCTACCCCCCTTCCTCTGTCAGCTACCCCCTTCTCTGTCAGCTACCCTCCTCCTCTGTCAGCTACCCTCCTCCTCTATCAGCTATCCCCATCCTCTGTCAGCTACCCCCCTCCTCTGTCAGCTACTCTCCCCCTCCTCTGTCAGCTACCCCCCTCCTCTGTCAACTACACCCCTCTGTCAGCTACCCTCCCCCTCCTCTGTCAGCCCCCCCCCCTGTCAGCTACCCCCCTCCTCTGTCAGCTACCCCCTTCCACTGTCAGCTACCCCCTTCCTCTGTCAGCTGCCCCCTCCTCTGTCAGCTACTCCCCTCCTCTGTCAGCTACCCCCTCCTCTGTCAGCTACCCCCCTTCCTCTGTCAGCTACCCCTTCCTCTGTCAGCTACCCCCTCCTCTGTCAGCTACCCCCCTTCCTCTGTCAGCTACCCCCCTCCTCTGTCAGCTACCCCCCTCCTCTGTCAACTACCCCCTCCTTTGTCAGCTACCACCACTCTTTCATCTACCCCCCTCCTCTGTCAGCTACCCCCTCATCTGTCAGCTACCCCCCTCCTCTGTCAGCTACCCCCTCCTCTGTCAGCTACCCCCACTCTGTCATCTACCCCCCCTCCTCTGTCAGCTACCCCCCTCCTCTGTCAGCTACCCCCACTCTGTCATCTACCCCCCTCCTCTGTCAGCTACCCCCCTCCTCTGTCAGCTACCCCCTCCTCTGTCAGTTACCCCCACTCTGTCATCTACCCCCCCTCCTCTGTTAGCTACCCCCCCTCCTCTGTCAGCTACCCCCCTCCTCTGTCAGCTACCCCCACTCTGTCATCTACCCCCCCTCCTCTGTCAGCTACCCCCCTCCTCTGTCAGCTACCCCCCTTCCTCTGTCAGCTACCCCTTCCTCTGTCAGCTACCCCCTCCTCTGTCAGCTACCCCTCTTCCTCTGTCAGCTACCCCCTTCTCTGTCAGCTACCCCCCTCCTCTGTTAGCTACACTCCTCTATCAGCTCCCCCCTCCGCTGTCAGCTACCCCCCTCCTCTGTCAGCTACCCCCACTCTGTCATCTACCCCCCTCCTCTGTCAGCTACCCCCCTTCCTCTGTCAGCTACCCCCTCCTCTGTCAGCTACCCCCCTTCCTCTGTCAGCTACCCCCTTCTCTGTCAGCTACCCCCCTCCTCTGTTAGCTACACTCCTCTATCAGCTCCCCCCTCCGCTGTCAGCTACCCCCCTCCTCTGTCAGCTACCCCCCGTCAGCTATTCCCCTCCTCTGTCAGCTACCCCCCCCCCCGTCAGCTATTCCCCTCCTCTGTCAGCTACCCCCCTTCCTCTGTCAGCTATACCCTTCTCTGTCAGCTACCCCCCTCCTCTGTCAGTTACCCTCCTCCTCTATCAGCTATCCCCCTCCTCTGTCAGCTACCCCCCTCCTCTGTCAGCTACTCTCCCCCTCCTCTGTCAGCTACCCTCCCCCTCCTCTGTCAGCTACCCCCCTCTTTCAGCTCCCCCTCTGTCAGCTCCTTCCTCCTCTGTCAGCTATTCCCCTCCACTGTCAGCTACCCCCCTTCCTCTGTCAGCTACCCCCTTCTCTGTCAGCTACCCCCTCCTCTGTCAGCTACCCCCCTCCTCTGTCAGCTACCCTCCTCCTCTGTCAGCTATCCCCCTCCTCTGTCAGCTACCCCCCTCCTCTGTCAGCTACTCTCCCCCTCCTCTGTCAGCTACCCCCCTCCTCTGTCAACTACCCCCCTCTGTCAGCTACCCTCCCCCTCCTCTGTCAGCTCCCCCCCTCTGTCAGCTCCCCCCCTCTTTCAGCTCCCCCTCTGTCAGCTCCCCCCTCCTCTGTCAGCTATTCCCCTCCTCTGTCAGCTACCCCCCCTCCTCTGTCAGCTACCCCCCTTCCTCTGTCAGCTACCCCCCTCCTCTGTCAGCTACCCCCCTCCTCTGTCAGCTACCCCCCTCCTCTGTCAGCTACCCCCACTCTGTCATCTACCCCCCCTCCTCTGTCAACTACCCCCCTCCTCTGTCAGCTACCCCCTCCTCTGTCAGCTACCCCCCTTCCTCTGTCAGCTACCCCCTCCTCTGTCAGCTACCCCCTCCTCTGTCAGCTACCCCCCTTCCTCTGTCAGCTACCCCCTTCTCTGTCAGCTACCCCCTCCTCTGTTAGCTACACTCCTCTATCAGCTCCCCCCTCCTCTGTCAGCTACCCCCACTCTGTCATCTACCCCCCTCCTCTGTCAGCTACCCCCACTCTGTCATCTACCCCCCTTCCTCTGTCAGCTACCCCCTCCTCTGTCAGCTACCCCCCTTCCTCTGTCAGCTACCCCCTCCTCTGTCAGCTACCCCCCTCTGTCAGCTCCCCCCCTCTTTCAGCTCCCCCTCTGTCAGCTCCCCCCTCCTCTGTCAGCTATTCCCATCCTCTGTCAGCTACCCCCCTTCCTCTGTCAGCTACCCCCTTCTCTGTCAGCTACCCTCCTCCTCTGTCAGCTACCCTCCTCCTCTATCAGCTATCCCCCTCCTCTGTCAGCTACCCCCCTCCTCTGTCAGCTACTCTCCCCCTCCTCTGTCAGCTACCCCCCTCCTCTGTCAACTACCCCCCTCTGTCAGCTACCCTCCCCTCCTCTGTCAGCTCCCCCCCCCTCTGTCAGCTACCCCCCTCTTTCAGCTCCCCCTCTGTCAGCTCCCCCTCTGTCAGCTCCCCCCTCCTCTGTCAGCTATTCCCCTCCTCTGTCAGCTACCCCCCTTCCTCTGTCAGCTACCCCCTTCTCTGTCAGCTACCCTCCTCCTCTGTCAGCTACCCTCCTCCTCTATCAGCTATCCCCCTCCTCTGTCAGCTACCCCCCTCCTCTGTCAGCTACTCTCCCCCTCCTCTGTCAGCTACCCCCCTCCTCTGTCAACTACCCCCCTCTGTCAGCTACCCTCCCCCTCCTCTGTCAGCCCCCCCCCCTGTCAGCTACCCCCCTCCTCTGTCAGCTACCCCCTTCCACTGTCAGCTACCCCCCTTCCTCTGTCAGCTGCCCCCTCCTCTGTCAGCTACCCCCCTCCTCTGTCAGCTACTCTCTCCCTCCTCTGTCAGCTACCCCCCTCCTCTGTCAACTACCCCCCTCTGTCAGCTACCCTCCTCCTCTATCAGCTATCCCCCTCCTCTGTCAGCTACCCCCTCCTCCCTCTGTCAGCTACTCTCCCCCTCCTCTGTCAGCTACCCTCCCCCTCCTCTGTCAGCTACCCCCCTCTTTCAGCTCCCCCTCTGTCAGCTCTCCCCTCCTCTGTCAGCTACCCCCTTCCTCTGTCAGCTACCCCCCTTCCTCTGTCAGCTACCCCCTCCTCTGTCAGCTACCCCCCTCCTCTGTCAGCTACCCTCCTCCTCTATCAGCTATCCCCCTCCTCTGTCAGCTACTCTCCCCCTCCTCTGTCAGCTACCCCCCTCCTCTGTCAACTACCCCCCTCTGTCAGCTACCCTCCCCTTCCACTGTCAGCTACCCCCCTTCCTCTGTCAGCTACCCCCTCCTCTGTCAGCTACCCCCCTCCTCTGTCAGCTACCCCCCTCCCCTATCAGATACCCCCCTCTGTCAGCTACCCCCTCCTCTGTCAGCTACCCCCTCTGTTAGCTGCCCAACTTCCTCTGTTAGCTACCCCCTCCTCTGTCAGCTACCCCCCCTCCTCTGTCAGCTACCCGCTCCTCTGTCAGCTACTCCCCCCTGTCAGCTACTCCACTCCTCTTTCAGCTACCCCCTCCTCTGTCAGCTACCCCCTCTGTTAGCTACCCAACTTCCTCTGTTAGCTACCCCCTCCTCTGTCAGCTACCCCCCCTCCTCTGTCAGCTACCCGCTCCTCTGTCAGCTACTCCCCCCTGTCAGCTACTCCACTCCTCTTTCAGCTACCCCCTCCTCTGTCAGCTACCCTGCTCCCTCCTCTGTCAGCTACCCCCCCTTTGTCAGCTACCCCCCATCCTCTGTCAGCTACCCTGCTCCCTCCTCTGTCAGCTACCCCCCTCCTCTATCAGCTACCCTGCTCCCTCCTCTATCAGCTACCCTGCTCCCTCCTCTTTCAGCTACCCCCCTCCTCTGTCAGCTACCCTGCTCCCTCCTCTGTCAGCTACTCCCATCCTCTGTCAGCTACCCCCATCCTCTGTCAGCTACCCCCTCCTCTGTCAGCTACTCCCCTCTGTCAGCTACCCCCCTCCTCTGTCAGCTACCCCCCTCCTCTGTCAGCTACCCCCCCTCCTCTGTCAGCTACTCCCCTCTGTCAGCTACCCCCAAACAGCATGCAGTCCCCCCTTCTTCTCCCACTCCAGCGGGGCTAATGTCCTGCAGCCGGGTCACACTGCACTGTCCGTGCGCTCTCTCTCTCCCACCCAGCTGCCGGCGCAGATCCTGCCAGAGACAGTGAATGGAGGGCCACTGGCTGGTGTCCTAGCAACCAGGGATGCTTTTGCAGGAGAAAGCATGGTATTACAGACTCCGCCCCCTAACAGGTTCACACACACACATCTTTGTACCTGGAAGGTAAGGTTTTTTTTGTCTCGCTGTAATAGAGGTCTCTATTGGGGGCACAGGCACTTTCTGATATTTATTCTGTTATTTTCTTCTCTATTTGTGGGGTGCCTGTGGATTGCTTTGATTTTTTCTTGGCTTTTTTTGTAATTAAAAGCTGCTTGAAAGGGTTGTAGAATGCACAGTGCCACTTTGTGAACAGTTTGTATGGGGTTGGGGTAAGTAGAGCTGATTCAGGTTTTTGGATGGAGGTACACTGCTCTACTGACACTGTCCTCTGCTCTATTGAGACCGTCCACCAGTGTTGCCAACCGCCTGTAGATTTACGGACAGCCCATAAACTTAACCCCTTTTTTGGGCTGCCCGTTAAAGTCCGTTACGGGCACCGGTGCCTGTAATAAAGATGGCCGAGAGCAGACCATGCAACTGCGCTTGTGCTGTTCTGAAGCTGGCCGGGCTCGGGAAAGCTTGTACGCGCTTGACCAGGCGGCGCATGCGCAGTAACGTAATTGTGCTGCCCAGTGCCATTTTTGAATAATCGAGTGCGAAACCACGGTGGCTGGCGACTCCTGTCCTGCAGACAGTGCACTCATCATAGGCGGAGGAGACGATCAGGCTAGGGTAATGGTGAGGAGGAGGAGGAGAGTGACTGAAACTCTGGGGGGACAGAGAGAGAGGAGGACATTACTGGGAGCCAGAAGGCTGAAGCCATGCCATGCAGCGGACAGAGACTGAGGTGCTCTGTCCACCATCATATTACTTCTCAAGTCCACATCATCAGTGTGCTGTGTCCTCCTCCTGTGCCCCTTTCACCTCTCCACAGGTCAGGGCAGCAGTGTGCTGTCCACCTCCTGTAGTATGCCCGCAGCCTCTGTCCACCTCCTGTAGTATGTCCGCAGCCTCTGTCCACCTCCTGTAGTATGTCCGCAGCCTCTCCACCTCCTGTAGTATGCCCGCAGCCTCTGTCCACCTCCTGTAGTATGCTCGCAGCCTCTGTCCACCTCCTGTAGTATGTCGGCAGCCTCGGTCCACCTCCTGTAGTATGTCCGCAGCCTCTGTCCACCTCCTGTAGTATATCTGCAGCCTCTGTCCACCTCCTGTATCATGTCCGCAGCCTCTGTCCACCTCCTGTATCATGTCTGCAGACTCTGTCCACCTCCTGTGTCATGTCCTTGAACCTCTGTCCACCTCCTGTATCATGTCCACACCCCGCAGCCTCTGTCCACCTCCTGTATTATGTCCACAGCCTCTGTCCACCTCCTGTATCATGTCCGCAGCCTCTGTCCATCTTCTGTATCATGTCTGCAGCCTCTGTCCACCTCCTGTATCATGTCCGCAGCCTCTGACCATCTCTTGTCTTTTATCATGTCTGCAGTCTCTGAGGGGATCCTAGAAAGGAGTCAAGAGTGGGAGCTGGGGGTTATGGGAAGAGACAGGTATGTGTGGACTGTGGAGAGGAGACTATAGAATAAAACCAGAGCCGTTAAGCTGGAGCCGTCTGACTGAGCTCTGCACGGTGCACCTGGGAGGAGGTCAGTGACAGCGTGGCCAGGCCAGTCTGGGGGGGGGGGTCACTGATGTAAGGGGGGAGTGATTACAATAATGTAAGGGGGCACCGATATAAAGGTTCCCCCCTATATTAGTAATCCCCCCCTTAGCTTAGTGTATTCACTCGCGGGAAGGTGGCCTCTGGTCATCATCCTGCACACTCTGATGTAAGGGAGAACTCTGTGCTGGCTGGGTTATAGTATCCTGACCTTCATGTAAATTGAGAAATATGTTTTTTGACTTTTGCTTAACTTGAACACATTGATAATAGCACTAGCTATGTGTTTAAATATTGATATTTGCACTGCTTATCATTAAATACAGTCATTTTAGGTACTTTTTTGCAGTGCCAGTAAAAAAATGTGGATCCATCAGTAAATTTCATGATTTTTTGCCAGTAAAAAATTGGTACCGTTTGTAAATTTCTGCCAGTAAATGTCACTTCGGCGGGTTGGCAATACTGCCGTCCACTGCCCTACTGACACCGTCCACTGCTCTACTGACACTATCCACTGCTCTACTGACACCATCCACTGCTCTATTGACACCATCCACTGCTCTACTGACACCGTCCACTGCCCGACTGACACAGTCCACTGCTCTACTGAAACCATTGACTGCCTATACTGACGCCGTCCACCGCTCTACTGACACTGTCCACTGCTCTACTGACGCCATCCACTGGTCTACTGACACCGTCCTCTGCCCTACTGACGCCATCCTCTGCCCTACTGATGCCATCCACAGCCCTACTGACACCGTCCACTTCTCTACTGATGCCATCCACTGATCTTCTGACACCATCCACTGCTCTACTGGGTGACAGTTTCCTCCTTTAAGGTAGGCTAGTTTCATATTTTAACTGACATTTCTTTTATTAATCAAATCATATTTTATGGGTACACAAATGCTTTTGTTTTATTTAACCATGCCCCTTTAAGCCCCCCCCACACACTGTTAATGCAATTTGGCCACAGCCACTGTTCGCCATAGCACACCTCATTACTACTCTCTTTGGGTAACCCAAAAGGTGTCCCAGGTATTTTGCAATCCTATAGTGTGTACTACAAAAAAATTGCCATGCGCCGTGAAAGTGTTCAGGTTTGGGTTGAAGAAAAGGTGGCAACCCTAGCTGGGTTTCGTGGGATTTAACACATGCGCAAACACTCTGCAGGGCTCTGTCATGTCCATAGACCTGCCAGTGACCCATGTGAGTAGAGTGAGGAAGAAGAACTTTGAAGAATTTTTATTTTTTATTTTTATTTACACACAAGAACAATTACCATAGAGTAAAAATAACATTTTATTTAGGTTTGAATTTAAAGGGGTTGTAAAGGTAAAAATTTTTTCACCTTAATGCATTCTATGCATTAAGGTGAAAAAACTTTTGACAATACCGCCGCCCCCAGCCCCCCCGTTTTACTTACCTGACGCCTCGAATCTTCGCTGCTCGTTCTCGTCATCTTCATTGCAGCTCAGCCTGGTCGCTGATTGGCTGCAGTGGATGGATTGAAAGCAGCGCAGCCATTGGCTCGCGCTGCTGTCAATCACATCCGATGATGCGGCGCGCCGGGGGGCGGGGCCGAGTGATACAGCGAGCGGCTATAGCCGCCGGCTGTATCACGGGAGCGCGCCCGCAAGCACTCACCACCATGCGAGGGAGCTTGCATTAAGGTGGTTAATGCTTGCGGGGAGGAGCTGAAACAGCCGCCGAGGGACCCCAGAAGTCCAGGTTCGGGGCCACTCTGTGCAGAACGAGCTGCACAGTGAAGGTAAGTATAACATGTTTGTTATTTTTTTTAAAAAAAAAAATTTACCTTTACAACCCCTTTAAGGAAAGGTGCTGCAGGTAGCCTGCAGGCGAACAAGTAAGATATCTGATACCTTATTAGACCAGGTGGGTGCTCAATTCTGTTATGTATATGAGAGACAGAAACAGGTTTGTTATTTTGTAATTACTGTACATAAAGAACTGTAACTATAGTGTTGTTTCTTAAACAAAAGTATACTTGTAAAAGCTAGCTGCTGCTGTAACCCCAGTATTTAACGTCAAAGTAGCAACGTATGAGGAAAAAATATAGCAGATAAAAAAAATAGATATAGCAGCCCTCAAAAACTCCACTCGCCTGCTCGCATTTTGTGAGTGGATTTTGAGGGCTGGCGAGGAAGGGCTGCCTGGGAGCAGGGGGGCGAGCACTGCCAGCAGATGGGTTGTATGGGAGTCCTTTTCCCAGCGCTCGTGGAGGGGAAGAGAGGAGAGCAGGCGGTCGGATCATCAGAGCGCAGGGAATATCACTAGCGGCTTTCATTTCAATAGCCGAGTGTTCCCCGTACTCGCAGTCACACACAGCCCCGCCCCCTGGTCCCAGGACTTTGATAGACAGATCACTTGGGACGAGTGACGTGTATCAAAGTTCCCCGGCCAGGGGGCGGGGCTGTATGTGACGCAGAGTGGGAACACACTGCTGTTGAAATGAAAGCTGTTGTAGCGGTGTTCCTCGGCAGCCGGCAATCCTCTTCCTCTCCTCTGTTCCCCTGCATGGTGAAATCTTTAAAACATTTTTTTTTTACACTGTTTCTTTAATCCTTAATAATTTTTAAAATTATTTTTATTGCTGTATGCTGTATCTAAACATCCCTTGTGACAGCAATAGGCAGTGACAGGTACTCTTTATGGAGAGATCTGGAGTCTATTAGACCCCAGATGTCTCCTCTGCCCTTACAAGCATCTGATTACACCAAGATCGGTGTGTTAAGATGTTTTCCAAATTGAAAAATTGCGCTGTTTACACCGGGGAAACCGGAAATGATGAAAATGCTTGTCGCTATATAGCTCATTGGAGACCTTCTGGTCCTCCACAAGTTCTGTGGTAAGCAGGCAGAATTTCCAGCTGAACACTCGGGTTTCCCGGTGGGACGGGAGAGCCACAAAAGGTGGAGAGAGGCGGGATGTCCCCTTCCGCTGCTTGTAAAAGCAATCCAGCGACTAATTTCAGCCCCATAGACTTATATATTAACTCACAGAAGTTATCAACATTAATTAAAAAGCCATTTCTGTTGCGACTTTGATAAGATGTTTGATAAGATCAGTGGTTATTTTAACCCTCACCTCTCCTCTTAGGTCACCCTTGCTGCCTAAAAACTCTCCTCTCAAGCACATTCCATTCACACTCAAGCATAGCAGAAATGCATGTTCAAGTAAAACACACATTCCTGTTTTTCATGCATAAACGTTTATCGCGCATATGGCAACCAATTTGTAAGGAAACCCAAAGTAGCTCAAGAACCTTTTTGGTCTTGGAATGCCGCACGTTTATTCAGTAAGTATTGTGGCACGATTGTAGCACATTTTGTCGCACAACTAATGCGTGGCAAAACATGCGTCTGCTAACCGCGATTGGGGTGTCATTAGTAATTAGGCTGCATTCACATCTGTGTGTTTTCTAATGCACAGCAACCAGCACAGAAAAGCTCACTTTGCCGTGCGCTTCAGAAAAGCACTGCAGTGCGCATCGCCTTTGCATTGCCATTATGGGGATGCAAGCGCAATGTGGGTTTTCAGCGTATTTCTCAAACGCACGGCAAAGCGCGCCTTTTCTGTGTGGGTTGCTGTACATTCAGAAACACACAGATGTGAATACAGCCTAATTATTAATGACATCCCAATCATGACTAGCATGCCATTTTGGCAACGCAAGCTTTATGTGCATGTGCAGTGCGTTTCCAAAGCTTGCGGCAACGCAAACATTTTCTTTGAGGGCTGCCTCGCGTTCAAGAATGGGCAGATGCAAATGCATCCTAATTGTTAATGACACCCCAATTACGATTAGCGTGCCATTATGGCGACACAAGCGCGATGTGTGTTTGCAGTGTGTTTCTGAAATGCACAGAAAATGACACTTTTTTGTGCAGGTTGCCACATGCTTGGAAATGCACAGATGTGAAGGCAGCCTAATTGTTAAGAACACCCAATCATGGTTAGCAGAAGCATGTTTTGCCATACAACAAAACGTGCTATAAACATGCCAATATGCACACTGAAAAAACACATGATGCTCTGCAACCCAAAAGGTTCTACTTTGTGACGTTTGTCGTGTGTAGGGCAGCCCATTCAAGTGAATAGACTGCCCTCTGCTCGATGTGCATTTATGCGTGAAAAATGTGCAAAAAAACGTAATCAGGATTGTGTGTTTCCGCTTGACTCGGGTGTGAATGGAATTTGCTTGGGAGGAGAGTTTTTAGGCAGCAAGGATGACCTAAGAGGAGTGGTGAGGGTTACAAAAAAAAAATATTGATCTTAAAGCCCAGTAAACATGATCAGAAAATACAAGTTTTCATCTGAAAATACAATAGAAATACAATACAACACATTACATCACTTACTCATCGTACGAGAATTTTCGTACTTTAATAGCCTCTTAATTTTCGATATGGAAACTAGCATGCAAAAGAATTTAAAAAAATGGATGATCATTCATCTGATAATCTCATTGTGTGTATTATGCAGCATACACACGGTCGGACTTTTCGACCGGACTGGTCCGACGGACAGTCCGATCGTGTGTGGGCTTCATCGGACCTTCAGCGGACTTTTACAGTCGAAAATCTGATGGACTTTAGATTTGGAACATGCTTCAAATCTTTACGTCGTAACTCCGCTGGACCCAGAAATCTGCTCGTCTGTATGCTAGTCCGACGGACAAAAACCGACGCTAGGGCAGCTATTGGCTACTGGCTATCAACTTCCTTATTTTAGTCCGGTGTACGTCATCACGTACAAATCCATCGGACTTTGGTGTGATCGTGTGTAGGCAAGTCCGTTCGTTAAAAAGTCCTTCGGAAGTCCGTCGAAAGTCCGTCGCAAAGTCCATCGGAAAGTCAATCGGATCAGTCTGGTCGAAAAGTCCGCCCGTGTATACACGGCTTTAGGCTTAAAAAGCAGCACCTGCTTACTGCCAGTTAAAATCAGTTCTAACTCTTCATTTACCTTTGCGAACCAAGGATATGTGTGTGAGCCAGTCAGGCTGTATGGGAATAAAGTCCTGTGACCAGTGCCGGCCCAAGACATTGTGCTGCCTGGGACCAAGAATGAAATGCTGCCCCCCCCCCCAAAAAAAAAAATCACGCCCACCAAAAGGCCCCCACATTCATTATTTTATATCATGATAACTAAAATTTTGAGGCGGTGTAGGAGTGGTGAATACACTGCTCCTAAAGCACCCCTGCCCATTGAAATCAATGGGCAGCGCTTCCGAACCACCGGCAAAGCGCTGCTGCACTATACTGTCCACTACACTACAATGACCACTATACTGTCCACTAAACTGACCACTATACTACACTGACCACTGTACTGTCCACTATACTATACTGTCCACTACACTACACTGACCACTATACTGTCCACTACACTGACCACTATACTACACTGACCACTGTTCTGTCCACTATACTATACTGTCCACTACACTACACTGACCACTATACTGTACACTACACTGACCACTACAATACACTGACCACTATACTATACTGTCCACTACACTGAGAACTACACTGACCACTATACTGTACACTTCACTGACCACTATACTGTCCACTACACTACACTGACCACTATACTGTACACTACACTACACTGATCACTATACTGTCCACTACACTACACTGACCACTGTACTGTCCACTATACTGTCCACTACACTACACTGACCACTGTACTGTCCACTATACTGAGAACTACACTGACCACTATACTATCCACTACACTAACCACTATACTATACTGTCCACTACACTGACCACTATACTAACCACTATACTGTCCACTACACTGACCACTATACTGTCCACTACACTGACCACTATACTGTCCACTACACTGTCCACTACACTGACCACTATATCCTCCACTACACTACACTGACCACTATACTGTCCACTACACTGACCACTGTACTGTCCACTATACTATACTGTCCACTACACTGAGAGCTACACTGACCACTATACTGTACACTACACTGACCACTATACTATACTGTCCACTACACTGAGAACTACACTGACCACTATACTGTGCACTACACTGACCACTATACTATACTGACCACTACACTGTCCACTATACTACACTACACTGACCACCCCACTACACTATACTGTCCATTATTCTACACTACACTGTCCACTATACTACACTACGCTGACCACCATACTACACTACACTGTCCACTATACTACACTACACTGACCACCATACTACACTGACCACTATACTACACTACACTGTCCACTATACTACACTACACTGACCACCATACTACACTGTCCACCATACTACACTACACTGTCCACTGTACTACACTACACTGACCACCATACTACACTGTCCACCATACTACACTACACTGTCCACTATACTACACTACACTGTCCACCATACTACACTACACTGACCACCATACTACACTATACTGTCTTGCCTACAGTATTCTCTCTCTCTCCCCCCCAGGCCAGTAACTCTCACGAGGGAGTCTCACTCACCTTCTTGTCCTGGCCTGCATTGGTCCGGAGGATGGGAGGAGGAGAAGACAGCGGCTCACATTTTTGCTTGTGTCCCCCGCACTCTGGCCGCCATGTTCAGTGTCCCGCGCGCTGTGATTGGGCGTATGGGGGTCATGTGCGGAGGCGGGACTTTAGGCGCAACTGCGATCACGGACAGGCCAGCCCTACGCCTCACATGTCCCCCATACGCCCAATCACAGGGCGCTGGACACTGAACATGGCGGCTGGAGTGCGGGGGGACACAGGAACTTAAAATTAGGAGGAGGCAGCCAGTAGTGACACATACTGGCGTGAAAATTCGCCCCCCTAAATGTCGTGCCCAGGGCCACTACACCCCCTGCACCCCCACACTACGCAACTTCTTGCCGACCTGGCTGCCGCCCCCTGTTAAATGCCACCTGGAGCCATGATCCCATTGGGTCCCATGATAGGGCCAGCCCTGCCTGTGCCCACTGCTGTGAGTGTTGGCCGGGACGGGAGCTCGTGACTAGATCTCACCGGGGCCGCACATCAAGTCAAGACCTGCTGTATGATAGTAAATGGCAGTCTCAGCCTGGACCCCTGCCAGTCCACGCCCCCAATGTGTTTTATTCTGCCCTCTGAAGCTTATTCATCCCCATGAGTAAGCTTCGGTGGACAGAGTGAAATGCGCTGGGAGCGTGGCCTGGCAGAGGTCCAGGCTGAGACTGCCATTCACTATCATACAGCAGGTCTTGACTTGATGTGCGGCTCATGGGACGCCTAGTTACTCTCTTCATTTACTCTATTACAGGGATATGGACCCAGTGTGCGTGCTCTGTGAATACACAGTACAATAGGCCACCAATGAAAATGCACAGGCTTTACTAGGGCAATAATGGTAAGCACACTGCCATACAGTGTTGCTGATTACTAGCAGCATGATACATGGAAAACTGGATGACCCTATGTCATTTTCTGTGTGGCCTGCGCAGAAATCTGGACCTTATTATGATATCCCTGTATGTGTTGAGATGTGGTGAATTAACTTTTTTATGGTTTTAATTTGATGTCAGTGGTCACTGGATAGATACTTCCTGGCTCCCGTCTGATCTAAGAAAAAAAAAGCTCTTTTGATACATACTGTCTGTATTACCCTAATATATAAGTGATTGCAGTTGACCTTTGGCTTAGATTAAAGGAGTCTGGAAACCATTTCATTTGAATTTTTTAAGCGGTGAATCATTGGAAAAGAGAAAATAGGGTGAGTTCAATATTCATATAACTCACATTTCCTCTGGATTCACTGGTTGTCATTGACCTAATGCACAATAACAACCTTGCTTTTTCTGAAAAACACTTTGAAGAAAATTTGTAAATGTGACTTTCATCATTCACTGGTGGTAAAGCAATCACTTAAAACACATACAGCGGAATTAACCAAGCTTCTACAGACCCCCTCAAGGTGGAAGCTGGAGTACGGGATGTGAGCTGTCAGCAGATACCAGCAGAGGATGAACTTTAAAAGAAAAAAATATGTAAGAATAAAATGTATCTAGCAGATACATTTTTATCTAGCAGAAGCAAATAAAATGATAATTTTTCCTTTACTGGCCCAAATTCTGGTTTCGGCAGTGCATGTACCACAGTAGAGTTCTGGCACTGTGGAAACTGCTGTACTGTTCTCATAATGAACTACAGAGAGCACTTTCTCTGACCTCATAAGTAGCACCGTGAGGGAAGGAGTTCACAGGTTTATCTCACTGGTCAGAAGCCTTATGGGATGTCCAGGACTGGTTCCTCTCATTGTTCAGTGATCAGATAGTGTGTGAATAGGTTTAGCGTGGTGTAGTGGCAGAAAACACTCAGAGTCTGGTTGCAGAAAATGGAACTGTACAGAAATATTGAGGTTTGGCAATACACAAGTCCGGCAGGAGGGCACCCAACTGGGAACACTCACAGGATCTAACACAAAAGAGTAGTACCAGAAGGTTTCAGGTGTGCCAAGAACGACTGTCTTGATAGGCGAACTGTGGGGAGGCTTCCAGGTAGCATGGTGTGTCTCAGCACTTTCCCTATTGATCTTGAACCACTCCATGATGCTAAGTACTGTTTCTGACATACAGGTGACCTGTCCCTACTCGTGAAATGCGCAACAAACCTGGGAACCAGGGTCTTAAGTAGACTCTTCCTGACCCAAGATGGCCACCAATGTCACATGAGGTGCCAGCATCCAGTCGGATGCTGCCTCTTTGTGACCTAGGAAATCATAGAGGAACTAGGTTCCTCTTGACTTACTCCTGCACGCTGCGGATGGGCGCCACCTGCAGTAGAGAAAATAGACTGTACCTGCCTACAAGTGAAAAACAATTGATCAGTTAAGTACATATTTCAGCACAATGACCCGATAAGCACATAGACAGAAAATCAGATATGCACTTGGACAGGAAAAACACTTACTACTGAAGCTTGAAGGCCACACAGTGGGTACCAAAGGGCATAGGTTGGTCACCAGGACCCCGACAGTTATGTATGCTATGTATCTATGTGTCCAATTCCTTTGTCTTCAATAATGATAATGGAAGTACCCATCTGACTTTTGTGGTGTGTTTTGTGGTGGAGTGCACAATGGGGTTGATTAAATAAAACTGGAGCATGCAAAATCTGGAGCAGCTGTGCATGGTAGCCAAACAACTTCTAACTTTAGCTTGTTGTATTAAGTTTTGACAAAAAAAACAATGGAAGCTGATTGGTTTCTATGCTGCACCAGATTTTGCATGCTCCAGCTTTAGTAAATCAACCCAAACTTGTTGTAAATTAAATTACACTTGATGATAAGGTGGTTTTCAGATTATTTTTACAATTAAAGCATGATACCTTCAGACCTCTTGACTGGAGAACACTGCAGCCCAGCAGCAAATGACAAAAAGTAATTTAATAGTGACATCACGTCACATGACACAGAGCCACATGGAGGCAATAGTGAGCACTCTCTATAGCAGGGTTTCTCAACCAGGGTTCCATGGAACTGTAGGGTTCCTCCAGAGGTTGCTAGGGGTTCCTTGAGTTATGAGCAATTTCTGCCTCTTAGATAAGACCCACTGATATCATTGATCTTTTTAGCAATCTGTAAGAAGATCATTTTTCCCAATGATCACAAGTGTAAGGAGCATTCTTCCCACTGACCATCACACCAATGTATCCTGAGTTGTAGATATGGTAATTTTTTAGCAAGGGTTCTATGAGACCGGAAAGTTATGGGTTCCTCTGTGTTGAAAAGGTTGAGAAAGGCTGCTCTATAGATATGAAAGTATTGTCCATAAATAGTTAAAGTCCCTGTAGCGAAGAAGCGTAATGGTGATGTAAAAATCATTTTTGCTTTGGCCCCATTAGCACAGTGTGTGGATTCTCACTTGACAAAGTTTCATATATAAGCACCTACATTTTAGACCACTGACCCAACAAAATATTATTGCACTATCTGGCATTAACCCGAACTCTAGAAGTTACAGTAACAAGAAATTCTGCATTAGTTTGCTACAGTTACATATTGTAACATTTTACAAGCAATTTAATGATTCTTAGCAATATGTTAAAATGTCTTCATGAAACTACAGAAAGCAGAAAACCCATAAATTATATTAATCTCCAAAACAATTTGTATACAGCTGTTTTGTGGTGGCAGATTTCTTCCCCTACAGCTAACTAGGAGAATATTTGACAATGGTAGGTGAAGAGACATTAATATGAATTGACTGAACCAGTTAGCATGTCAGTTATACGAGACTGATAACTCATTCTTTGGCGTTATGGAAGAATTGCCCTGAGTTTCCATGCACCATTAGATTTTTGTCAACTCGAACAAGCTAAAGGGAAACTGTCAGTGCGGTTATTTGTTTACAGCCTTTAACTTGCAAACTCTGTGTCAGGCACTGAAATGGGAGCAGCTGCCTGCTTGGAAATACTCTTCATGCCAATCCCTGCAGCATTCACAGTGCCAGGGTTTTTTTTTGGGTTATTTTTAATAATAGCACAAACAACACTCTAAACATATTGCATGTTAGTTACTTAAAGCGAAACCAAACCCAAATTAGAAAACGAAAAATGTTATTCAATACCTGTATTGGTTGCGATGGGTGTCAGCAGCATTACCAGCATTACCAACAGCATTTGTCAGCACATTCATGAAAGTAATTGTAATATTTGTGAAACGCTTCCAGTTGAAGTTTCCTTTATGAGAATGGCTATTTCAGTATACACAGCACCACTGTGGAAAAGTAGCTACTCTCTGATGCTCACTCACGACATGTATCATGTGCCAACACATCCAGCCCTGGATCATAAAAGCAGAAAAAATGTAATAAAAGAAAGATTTTAAGCTGATAAGCAATGGCAAGACAATAGTCGGACAGATTTAGCAGAGGAAAGACAGAAGGTCCTTGTAGTGTCAGTAGAGATGTGCACATGGCCATTACATATGTTAACTGCTCCTACTAACTTAGAAGAAGTGATATCAAGGGGGTCACCATCGGGGGTCACACGAAGATGAATTTTGGAAGGCTGAAATACTAAGTGAGTGTTTTATATGGTTGGTAATTGCCAAAGTGAGACGCAAGTCTGTGGGATCTTTATTTTTTGCAAAAGACGATTGTTGAAGACCTTTTTGTAATGCCACAAGATAGTATTTTTTGCATGCAATGCTTCCGACTTGTATGACGTTTCATTCTGAAAGCAAGTAGACTTGCAGACATGTTTGATCAGAGAAAAACAAATCGGGGGTGAGAAACTGTAAGGGATAACATTCCTAAGTAGTGAGATTAAGCTGTGCCTTCTGGTAACCGTGCATCTGTATAATTGCTTTGTTGGAGACGAGAAGATATATGCACTTTCGCTCAGATACTGTGATTCTTCCTTTGCAGGGACCAAGCTGACAAATGTTTAATGGTTTGTGGGACCATTAATGGTTACCAAAAATTTTTGGTCACTTTCAAGGCCGATCAAGTGAGGGGGGGAGGCCTCACCTCCCTTAGGCTTTTCTTTGGGGAGTAACTTGAGTTACCTTTGGTACCCCAAACAATCTGTATTTTGCTGACAGGGTTTTGACTTTGGGCATAAAAAGGACCATTGTCAAAGTAACATGCCAGCATTGTTGTTGGACAGGACACAAAATTTCAGATTGTAAGAAGATGAGGAGGTGCCATATTTGTGACAGTGCCATTTACCTGGCCAGGCAGTGTTCAAATGCAACACTAGCATCAGCTACAGTTGTCCTGGGTGCTCGAGAAGCCAAGACCAGGGAAAACACTATTAGGACTGTGTCTTACGCTGAAGTAGTCAGTGCTTTACATCCTTAGGGTTACTGAAAAAAGGCCTGAGATTTACCCAGTGGTCTCAGATCACAGGCTGGCAGAGAATCCTGGTGACTCAGCCAGGCATTTACCTGGTGATGCCTTGGCTGGGACTGGTCCCTCTGTTGTAGAGGAGACAGAATCAAAGCCCCTGTAGGCTGAGGGTGGAGTCCATCCAGGAGAAAGTTTTGGGGAAGAGAAAGAGAGAGAGGATATTAAGTAGTGCGGTGCACCCTAAAGAGAGAGCTCAAGCAGTCAGAGGTGCTTCCCTCTCTCTCAAAATATAGAGGATTTCTCTAGCACTAGTCCATTGAGTCAGGATGCTAGGATAGAGTCTTCTTCCTCTGTGCATTCTTTTGCTAGCACGGGGCAGGTGAAGCATTGACAGATGGTAATGGGTTACTGGGAGGTGCAGAACGAGAAGGTTAAAAAGGCAGAGGAGGTGGCTAGTATGAGAGGGGTCCAGAAGGATTTTGGAGGGGAAAGGCAGGGCAATGACCCCACTACCACCCGCCACTTCCACTACCACCCGAGGTATCCCCCACTACAACCTGGGTTTCCACTACTAGCCGGGGTGTGTGGATTCTACTGGATTGTCCAAGCAGTGCCAAGTGAAACACTCAAGATTTACATGTCTCACTTTAGAGACAGAGAAAAGAGATTGAGGACACAGTTCTCAATCCCCATCTCTGCAGCCTCAGCTGCACAGAATGAATAAACTGAAAGAGCTCTGCACAGTCTCCCTGTTGATTTACAAACTGAAAAAGTGTGGAAGAAGTGTCAAAGGAAGTGTGGATTGAAAGTAAAAAGGTGATGATTTTGTTGGATGGAAGAGAAGAGATGGAATGCCTAGGGGAGTTGAGGGCGAGTGAGGTGGAAAGTGTATGAAAGAATGTTAGTGATAAAGAGTTGATTAATCATCAGAAAGATATTACATGGATAATTGTAAATAGGTGTTTGCTGACAAGAGAATTTGATTGTGAATTATATTGAAGGGAGGGGTGTATGAGGGTAGAGAGTGTAGAGAATATCTTTTTAAGAGTGTGTCTTTGCAAGTGGTGTATGGGGGCTGTTTGGGAAAATTTGAATTGACTAGGATTGATAGACTGACATATGAGATGGTGGTATAGGGTGTGTGTCATTTAGGTAAGAATGAGTCACAGGTATGTTGGTGAATTGTGTAAAGGACAGTTTGTGGAATATAAGAATTTTTTAGATTTTTAAGAGAAAAGTTTTGAGTTTAGGAAACTGGGTGGCCATGATCAGTAGATGGCTATTTTCTTATGGTTATTGTGATAGAATAAAATTGGGAACTGAAAAAGCAGAAAAGATTTGGAAATTTAAGGCTGGGAAAACCTGGAGTATGTAATTTATTTTCTTGAAGATATGAGCGTTACTATGGGTTTGCTGGTGGGAAAAGTTTGGTAAATAGGACTATATGATATGATGATATGAGTTTTTATAGAGGTGAGTACAGGATGTGGTGGAGGAACAGCATGGAGGGAGAGGATATGAGTGTTTTCTGTTGGTATAGGGATAGGATGGAGGGAGAGGATATGAGTGTTTTCTGTTGGTATAGGGATAGGATGGAGGGAGAGTATATGAGTGTTTTCTGTTGGTATAGGGATAGGATGGAGGGAGAGGATATGAGTGTTTTCTGTTGGTATAGGGATAGGATGGAGGGAGAGTGTATGGGTAGAGATAGTTGTTGAAATGCTGAAGTTAAAATGTGTGGGAGGTTGTGGGTATTTTTGTATATTGGGGAAGGATGGAAGGTCAGCGCGTGATGTTTGTAAATACTTTAAGGAAAATATTTGACTGTTGATGTTATTTTATGTATTTTGATGGAAATTTGAAGTTTTGATGGGTATGTAAAAAAATTCTTGATTGATTGTTGTGGTCTTAGTGCCTGGCAATGAATTAAGAGTTGATTTTAAATTGGAGTGTTTAGTGTCGCTTTACCAGTTCTCTGACGATAAACTGTAATGTAAGATAAAATATTGACATACAATGCATTTTTGATGTTTTTATTTTGTAAAATATAAGAATTATATATTATTTTTTGTGGTTGTTTGGCAAAAATGCAGTTTGCATTGTCTAAAAAAATCAGTTTAAGGCCCTTGTTCACACCTGAGCAATCTGAAGCACAATTTGAAATTTCACCAAAAGTGATTCAATGCGCAACACTAGGATTTTCATTACATTTAATGGTTCCCACACTCACACCTGAACATACTGTCACGTGAATCCTGAGTCTGCATTCACACCTGAGCGGATTGTATTTCTGAAAAATTGTAAGCATTTTTTTAAGCTTTGTGCAAATGTATCTGCATGTGTATCAAGCTTCAGGTGTTTGTTTCCTCAGCTGAGCAAGGGAAGAAGAGTGATCATGTGTCATGCATTTACTATCACTCCTATTAAAGTCTATGGGGCCAAAAACACCCATAAAAAAGAGCTGATGCAATTTTTTGAGCATAGGGTATCAAGCTACAAGTGCTACAAAGGTGAACTGACACAATTAAAAATACAAACAGACTTAGGAGGCACACTACAAAATGATCAGGTGTAAATGAGGGCTAGTCGCTTGGGAAAGTACATTTTTCTGTGGCAGTGTTTTGCGTTTTGATCCTAATAGACTTCAATGGGAGTTGCCGGAAAATGAATAAATATGCATTTTTTTTGTGTACTTTCTTGCCTAGTAACTAGCCTTCTATTGGCTAAAAATACACTGTAAATTCAAGCCAGAAATGTGTGCAAAAACACCTGTACAAACTCTAAAAGGAAACATTCCCAAGAAATGACCAATGACACTCATCTCAAGTGTGAATGGGGCATAAGAAATCCTTTTGTAACATAAATGTTAATAGAAGTGTACAAGCTTAGTCTACAAAATCGTAATTTTGTGGGTTGGAAATATGTATGGGTTCTCTTACATATTAAAATCGAATAGTTTATTACAGGTATACCCCACTTTTATGTACACAATGGGGTTTATTTACTAAAGCTGGAAAGTGCAAAATCAGACTCACTTATGCATAAAAACCAATGAGCTCCTAACCCCAGATTGTTCAATTAAGCTTTGGTAATAAAACCTGGAAGCTCATTGGTTTCTATGCAGAAGTGAGCCTGATTTTGCACTTTCCAGCTTTAGTAAATAAACCCCATTGTGTACTTAAAAGTGGGGTATGCCTGTATACAAGCTGTAAACACACTCCATTCACTTTTAGCCATTTCACAGTTAAAAGAAACCTGATATGAAACCTGACAAAACTGAAAAATTGTGTAAAAGTGTGTAAGCAGAGGGGACCTTAAAGAAAAGCCACATAACCAAAAGATCGGTTGATCTCAGTTGAAGAGATATTCAGGAAAAAGAATTCACATACAGTGCCTTGAAAAAGTATTCACACCCCTTGAAAATTTCCACATTTTGCCATGTTAAAACCAAAAACACAAAAGGAATTTTATTGGGATTTCATGTGATAGATCAACACAAAGTGGCACATAATTGTGAAGTAGAAGGAAAATGATAAATGGTTTTTACATTTTTTTACAAATAAATATCTGAAAAGTGTGGTGTGCATTTGTATTTTACTCTGATACCCCTAACTAAAATCTACTGGAGCCAATTGCCTTCAGAAGTCACCTAATTAGTAAATAGAGTCCACCTGTGTGTGATTTAATCACAGTATAAATACAGCTGTTCTGTGAAGCCCTAAGGCCCCTTTCACACTACTGCGACTTCAAAGTCGCACGATTTTGCCGCAATTTTACTGCAATTTCGTGTCTGCGATTTTGACGCGATTTCAAAGGGACTTGAGGTCTGTGGACCTCAACTCACATCAAAGTCGGAATAAAGTAGTGCAGGCACTACTTTGAAGTCGTACTAATATGAATGGTAGTCATTGGAAATAATGGAGAATGACTTGTCATATGACTTTGAAGTCCCAAGTCCTAGGACAAGCCGTACAAGTGTGAAAGGGGACTAAGGCTGGTTTCACACTGATACTACACGACAGTCATACGACTGTCATCCTACTTTTCCTACTTTGGATAAGGGTCTGGTATGGTTTTTGGGGCGAAAAAATGGTGTGGGGGTTTACCCTTAAAATCAGACCGAAGGGCCTGGTATGCTCTTGGAGGGGGAACCCATGCCGTTTCTTTTTTTTTTTTTTTTTGGCGTGGAGTTCCCCTTCAAGATCATCAGAGCACAAGTCGTATGCCAAAGTCGGATCAGTCAAGACGGTGATCCGACTTTGATCCGACTTCAGTGATGTTCAATGGGCTGAAGTAGGATCAAAGTCGGACCAAAGTAGTGCATGGAGCATTTTCAAAGTCGAACCGACTTGTGTCGGACCAATTAAGCTTCCATAGAGAAACATTGATTTCCACACGTCATGCAACATGAGCTTCCAATGTCGAAGCATTTGTCGTACCAGTGTGAACCCGGCCTCAAAGTCGGACCAACTTGTGTTGGACCAGTTAAGACGGCTCTCATAGGGAAACATTGATTTTCACACGTCATACGACATGAGCTCCCAATGTCCGAGCGTTTGTTGTACAAGTGTGAACCCAGGCTTAGAGGTTTGTTAGAGAACCTTAGTGAACAAACAGCATTATGTAGGCCAAGGAACACACCAGACAGGTTGGGGATAAAGTTGTGGAGAAGTTTAAAGCAGGGTTAGGTCATAAAAAAATATCTCAAACTTTGAACATCTCACAGAGCACTGTTCAATCCATCATCCGAAAATGGAAAGAGTATGGCACAACTGCAAACCTAACAAGACATGCCCTTCACCTAAACTGACAGGTCGGGCAAGGAGAGCATTTATTCAGAGAAGCAGCCAAGAGGCCCATGGTAACTCTGGAGGAGCTGCAGAGATTCACAGCTCAGGTGGGAGAAATTGTCCACAGGACAACTATTAGTCGTGCACCCCACAAATCTGGCCTTTATGGAAGAGTGGCAAGAAGAAAGCCATTGTTGATAGAAAGCCATTAGAAGTCCCATTTGCAGTTTGCGAGAAGCCATGTGGGGGACACATCAAACATGTGGAAGAAGGTGCTCTGGTCAGATGATACCAAAATTTAACTTTCTGGCCTAAAAGAAAAATGCTATGTGAAAACCAACACTGCACATCACCCTGAACACACCATCACCACTGTGAAACATGGTGGGGGCAGCATCATGTTGTGAGGATGCTTTTCTTCAGCAGGGACAGGGAAGCTGGTCATAGTTGATGGGAAGATGGATGGAGCCAAATAAAGGGCAATCTTAGAAGAAAACCTGTTGGAGTCTGCAAAAGACTTGAGACTGGGTGGAGGTTAACCTTCTAGCTGGACAACAACCCTAAACATACAGCCAGAGCTACAATGCAATGGTTTAGATCAAAGCATATTCATGTGTTAGAATGACCCAGTCAAAGTCGAGACCTAAATCCAATTGAGAATCTGTGGCAAGACTTGAAAATTGCTGTTCACAGATGCTCTCCATCCAATCTGACAGAGCTTGCGCTATTTTGCAAAGAAGCTCTCTAGATGTGCAAAGCTGGTAGAGACATACCTAAAAAAGACTTGCAGCTATAATTGCAGTGAAAGGTGATTCTACAAAGTGTTGAAGTGTTAAATACAAATGCACGCCACACTTTTCACATATTTATTTGTAAAAAATGTTGAAAACCATTAATCATTTTTCTTCCACTTTACAATTATGTGCCACTTTGTGTTGGTCTATTACATAAAATCCCAATAAAATACATTTACGTTTTTGGTTGTAACATGACAAAATGTGGAACATTTCAAGGGGTATTAATACTTTTTCAAGGCACTGCACAAATGTTCACTTTACGTATAAAAAATAAACATGGGCTCACCTCCTTCTGCCTTCTAGGCATCTCTATTGCTCAGCGAATCTGTCCATCATATTAAAGCACAATTAGAGAGGTTTGGGTGGTGGGAGGGACTGGTCTAATTTTTTTTTACAGGAAAACTTGGGATTTGCATGTTAGGCCAGATGTGTAGATCTCTTAATCTGATGGATGTTTAGACTTGTAGTTGTCACTTTAGGTAACCTCTGTGTATGCATTCTTTTATAGGAGACTCAGTTTGAATTGCCCATATTGCCGATCCAAAGACATGACGGTAGAATATTGACCCCTGTGTAAATTGGCCATGTACAGTGCCTTGAAAAAGTATTCATACGCCTTGAAATTTTCCACATTTTGTCATGTTACAACCAAAAACGTAAATGTATTTTATAGGGATTTTTGTGATAGGCCAACACAAAGTGGCACGTACTTGTGAAGTGGAAGGAAAATAGTAAATGGTTTTCATTTTTTTTTCTTTTTTGGCATGTCTCTACCAGCTTTGCACATCTAGAGAGTGTCATTTTTGCCCATTCTTCTTTGAAAAATAACTCAAGCTCTGTCAGATTGGAACAGCAATTTTGAAGTCTTGCCACAGATTCTCAATTGGATTTAGGTCTGGCCTTTGACTGGACCATTCTTACACATGAATATGCTTTGACCTAAACCATTCCATTGTAGTTCTGGCTGTATATTTAGGGTTGTTGTCCTGCTGGAAGGGGAACCTCCCACCCAAGCTCAAGTCTTTTGCAGACTCCAACAAGTTTTCTTCTACGATTGTCCTGTATTTAGATCCATCCATCTTCCCATCAACTCTGACCAGCTTCCCTGTCCCTACTGAAGAAAAGCATCCCCACAACATGATGCTGCCACCACCATATTTCATGGTGGGGATGGTACGTTCAGGGTGATGTGCAGTGTTAGTTTTCTGCCACACATAGCATTTTGCTTTTAGGTCAAAAAGTTAAATTTTGATGTCATTTGACGAGAGCACCTTCTTCCACATGTTTGCTGTGTCCCCCACATGGCTTCTCGCAAACTGCAAATGGGACTTCTTAAGGCTTTCTTTCAACAATGGCTTTCCTCTTGCCACTCTTCCATAAAGGCCAGATTTGTGGAGTGCATGACCAATAGTTGTCCTGTGAACAGATTCTCCCACCTGAGCTGTGGATCTCTGCAGCTCCTCCAGAGTTACCATGGGCCTCTTGGCTGCTTCTTTGATTAACACTCGCCTTTCCCAGCCTGTCAGTTTAGGTGGACGGCCATGTCTTGGTAGGTTTGCAGTTGTGCTATACTCTTTCCATTTTCGGATGATGGATTGAACAGTGCTCCGTGAGATGTTCAAAGCTTGGGATATGTTTTTAAAACCTAACCCTGCTTTAAACTTCTCCTCAAACTTATCCCTGACCTGTCTGGTGTGTTTCTTGCCTTCATGATGCTGTTTGTTCACTAAGGTTCCCTAACAAACCTCTGAGGGCTTCACATAACAGCTGCATTTATACTGAGATTAAATTACACACAGGTGGACTCTATATACTAATTAGTTGACTTCTGAAGGTTATTGGTTCCATTAGATTATAGTTAGGTGTATCAGAGTATAGGGGGCTGAATACAAATGCACGCCACACTTTTCACATTTTTATTTGTAAAAAAAATGAAACCCATTTTTCCTTTTTATTCCACTTCACAATTATATGCCACTTTGTGTTGGTCAATCACATAAAATCCCAATGAAATAGATTTACGTTTTTGGTTGTAACATGGCAAAATGTGGAAAATGTCAAGGGGTATGAATACTTTTTCAAGGCATTGTATATGTATATCTGTAATAAATAATAAAAAGTTATGTTATGTTTAGCTTGAAGTGACCCTTTCACATGGAAAAAAATTTTTAAAATGTGCACTCTGAAAAATAAGTATACTTACCACTCTGGCAGGCAGTGAGGACAAAGTATTGGCATAGTAGACGGCGAGAGAAACCACAGTGCACAGCATAAAACCATGCATTCAACACATCCAAAAATGTACCAGAATATTTCACACTGTAACAGAAGTGAGTGAAGAAATGACTCACTAACCACTGGAGAGGTAAGGCTTCTTTACCATCTTTTGCAAGGCACATGTTTTACATTTTTTAAGGCCAATTACTTAAGGCCTCATGCAAACAGATATTTAAAAGCTGCAATGTCATATAGTAAAAGTGGCATATTCAGGGAAATACTGTACAGCATAGAGGCATGTATGTGTAAACACTGATGCAGAAGCCAACCACTTTACTTTAGTAGGTCTGTGTACAGCCAATCACTTATATGGGGACCTGCGGCTTCCCGGGCTTGGGAAAGCACAAAAATTTTTACGCTAGAGGACTTTGCAACCTTTAAATGTCATTGTGCATGAGGCCTTAGTTGTATAATTTTGCTATGAATTATAGATGGGCAAACATCTTTCATCATACTTTTAGTGAGTAGGATATGGTTAGAATGTTTCCTTTACCTAACAAGTGCTAATTTCTGAGTAGTGTAAAGTTTTGTAAACTAACTAAAAATTAGCTGTCTAGCTGCACAATTTAAAAGCAGAACATAGTAAAGTATGGCCTCTAATAATATATATATACTGTATACACAGTGGCTTGAAAAAGTATTCATACACCTTGAAATTTTGTCATGTTATGACCAAAAACGTAAATATACTTTATTGGGATTGTATGTGATAGACCAGCACAAAAGTGGCACATAATTGTGAAGTGGAAGGAAAATTATAAATAGTTATCAAAATTTTTACAAATAAATATGTGAAAAGTGTGGTGTGCATTTGTATTCAGCCCCCATGAGTTCATATTTTGTAGAATCACCTTTTTGCTGCAATTACAGCTTCAAGTCTTTTTGGGGATGTTTCTACCAGCTTTGCACATCTAGAGAGTGACATTTTTTCCCATTCTTCCTTGCAAAATAGCTCAAACTCTGTTAGATTGGATGGAGAGCGTCTATAAACAGCAGTTTTCAAGTCTTGCCACAGATTCTCAATTGGATTCAGGTCTAGGCTTTGCCGGGGCCATTCTAATGCCCCGTACACACGGTCGGATTTTCCGATGGACAATGTCCGATCGGAGCGTGTTGTCGGAAATTCCGACCGTGTGTGGGCGCCATCGGACATTTTCCATCGGATTTTCCGACACACAAAGTTGGACAGCAGGAGATAAAATTTTCCGACAACAAAATCCGATCGCGTCAATTCCAACCGTGTGTGGCCTGTTCCCACGCACAAAGTGCCATGCATGCTCAGAAGAAATTCCGACACGGGACAGCTCGTTCTGGTAAACTTAGCGTTCGCAATGGATACAGCACTTTCGTCACGCTGCAATGTTCAAAATGGTTTAATACAGCGCACTCTCTTCTTCTTTATAATGTGACAAGAATTAAGTAGTTTTGATGCTCATATTCACACACACTTCTCACAAACTTTTCTTTGTGTTTTTTTAGTGGGATTCCCTCAATATATTGTTATTAGTTGTCACATCTGACAGTTTTATATTTTTTGTGTTTTTTTTTTTTTGGATTTTAAGCCTTTTTTTTTTTTTAATGTTTGGATTTTTTCCAAGGCTGATCTTTGTTCAATGTTATTTTTATTTTTACTCCAGAATATTTTTGTGTGTGTTTTGTGTGTCAAGTTACCCCAACACCATTATTATCTTTTATTATTTAATCTCCAGGAGATTTTTTGTTGTTGGTGTCCCTTGTTCATTTCACATTGTATATTTGAAATGTACCTGAATCCTCACAAACAAACTGTCATTTTTGAAGGAAAACACATAGGAGAGTATAATTCAAAACAAAAATCCTTTATTAAGGGATAAGAACCAAACAAAGAGGAAGGCAACACTGGATCAACAGCAGAAATTAGTGAAGCCTGGGACCCCCACAGCAGACATCAATTCTTCAACATCAAAATTGGTGGCCTGAGGAGTCCATATGTAAGGGAGGGCAGTCTGGTCCGGGATTCACAGAGACTCGGATAGCAGCAGATGACATCTGTGTCCCCAGGCTGTGGTACCACAAGAGGCTGCATTTTTTGGCCGACCAGACTGGACCCAGGGCAATCACTGTCTAGTCTTCCTTCCACGCTTCCTTCCGGGCTGTGGCTGTGCAGTTGGAGATGTGGCAGGAGGAGGAGTAGGACCTGGAGGAGGAGGAGGACTGGGGGGACCTGGAGGAGGAGGACTGGGAGGACCTGGAGGAGGACTGGGAGGACCTGGAGGAGAGGGAGGAGGAGGAGGAGGACTGGGGGGACCTGGAGGAGGACTGGGAGGACCTGGAGGAGGACTGGGAGGACCTGGAGGAGAGGGAGGAGGAGGAGGAGGACTGGGGGGACCTGGAGGAGGACTGGGGGGACCTGGAGGAGGACTGGGAGGACCTGGAGGAGGACTGGGAGGACCTGGAGGAGAGAGAGGAGGAGGAGGAGGAGGACTGGGGGGACCTGGAGGAGGACTGGGAGGACCTGGAGGAGGACTGGGAGGACCTGGAGGAGAGGGAGGAGGAGGAGGAGGACCATCCCAAAGCTGTGTGTGAGGTGTAATTTGGCCCCTCATACCTTTCTCCAGAGCCTCTGATATGAGGGCCTGACACATGGCTTTTTGGCCCTCCTCCATCCTCTGCATTTTATATGCTATGAATGCAGCAATGTTCTCCTGCATGGTGTGTGGTGCTCCCAGGACCTCTGTAGCCCTCCAAAAGAATCTGATAGCCGCCTCCTCTAGGGCACTCGTCCTACTGCCACTTTCTCTTTTCAGGGGGGGTGGAGGGACCTGCAGATCAGCCAGCCGGCTCGGCCCGGCCACCTCCTGGCTGAGACTTCCCTGTGTATGAAAAAGGGACATGGTTGTAATGTTTTGCATCATCAATCACAATCCTAAATTAGTACTCCCAACTAACATCTAGTTAACATCATTGATTGGACAAGCAGAAATATTTAGAGGAATGCTATACCTGGCTCAATCTGGGCTCCTCCACATGTGGCCTGGAAGGCCCAGGTTGGGCGTCAGAAGCCTCAGCCGGGGGGGAAGGAAGCATGGAAGGAAGACTGGAGAGGGATGACCTGGGTTCAGTCTGGCCTGCCAGAAAGTGCAGCCTGTCGTAGTACAACATCCTGGGGACATAGATGTCATCTGCTGCTCCGGATCTCTGTGAATCCAGGACTTTCTTGCGCTCCCTTAGATATGTACTCCTCAGGCAACCAATTAATATCTTTAAATAAGTGATGTCTGCCGTGGGGATCACCTGCTTCACAATTTCACACAATTGCTCCAGTGCTGCCTTCCTCTTTGCTTGGTTGTTGAAATGGGGGTGGGTAATCTCCCACAGACAGGGCAGCTCCCTTAGCATATCAATGAATAGTGACATGAAGTCAGTATCTCTCATTAAGATATCCATGTTCACTGCAAGACACAACACAAGACAAAGCCTAATGTCAGACAAAACTCTCCTAATCTTGTTACAATATAGGCCTCAATCTAGAAGCAGTATAGGCACAAGTTTGTCTCTTACCTTCGTTCTTACGATTGGCGCGTCCAATGCTCCTTCCTCCGCTCACAGATCGTACGTAATACGCACGCGTGTTACGCTTTATACACACTGCGCATGCGTGTAACTCCGCCCGCCCCTGACGTTCTTTCTAGTGTATTCCCCGCCCCTTTTCATTCGGCGCAGTGGGTGAAGAGCATGATGGCAGAGTTACAGCAGGTGCGTGATAAGAATTCTAACAACAAGGAGGAGGAGGAGGAAAGCCCGGATCCAGGCACGTTCCGATCCAGAAGGAGACGTTTTAAGGCCACAAATATGTCGTTTGGGGAGATGTTGGAGATGGTCGACATCATGAGGAAGTCCGACTATGACGGAAAATATGGGCCTTACCCCCACCCCAACATCCGAAAGGCCAAAATCATTGGTAAAGTGGTCCGGAGTCTGGAGAGGAATTTCGGGGTACGAAGATCTAAAGATCAGCTCAGGAAGCGGTGGTCGGACCTGAAGTTGAGAGAGCCAGAGCAGTACCGAAAGATCCGGAGAGTGGTACAAAAAAGTAAGTAGTTGTGCTGTGTTCCTATTCTTTCTGTCTTTATTACGTTCGTTCTGCTCCATATGCTTTTATTAATTGTAACGTTTAAAAGGGCAACTTTAATGTTCATGGGCCCATTATTCGTTTGTATCAAACATTTTTATTTCGGCCTCTAGAACACCATTGTTTAGGCCATATGCATTTTCACACATTTTTTGGGGCCTACTTGGATGCCAAATATTTGTTTGTGTAGATGGGTTTGTTACTAGAATGAAATCACAACTAGATTGTGTGTAAGGAGAGGACACAGAGCAGCTGTTTTCACATCTGGACACTGGAGCACTAGTGTGGGACCCCAGAACACCATTTTTATTAGGGGGGGCACACAGGTGCTCCAGTGTATACTATAGGGGGGTCTCCATCTGTGAAGCTTGTACCAACCAGGTAAAGTATTTCAGCTTGACAAAGGGCAATGTTTCCTATTTCTAGTTCCGCCATCAAATATCTGTGTGCTAATTATACCATTTTTGTTTTACATAGGGGAGAAAAGACTCGGAGGACACCCCTCATCCCAGGAGACCAGAGACCCCCCCCTCTGGAAGAAGGGGAAATACCAACCCAAGAAGCTGAGCAGGAGGAAGAAGAAGACGTGGTGGAGATTGGCACCACAACAGGTGAGTGTCTGCGACCACAGGCTCAGGTAAACGAGATGGATGGTGGCAGATTTTTGAGACCTTTTTTTTGTTCTTTATCTCTTTTTAGGTGATTGTGATGTGAGGGATCCTGAACGCTTTACTTCAGAAAGTGCCCAGATCCTGATCGGGGAGATCATGGGGTGTAATCTCCAATTGCAAAACATCCAGAGACAAATCAGTGATGTTATTAAAAAAAATAATAACATCATTGATGTTTTGGGGCGAATTTAAACCCCACAAAATCACCTGTTTTATTGTGGTCCAATCTTCCAAAAATTTTTAAAATGTTTAGAAAAGCCAAATTTGGAGGATGCACACAGTGTGCCAACATGTGCTATCTGCCATCACGGGAGATTAATGGACGCGTTTTGGGGGTGCAACACCTTCCTCAATTATAAAGTAGCGGTGAGGAAGGGCTTTCTCCCCCAAAACACGTCCCTTGATCCCCTGTGATGGCAGATAGCACATGTTGACATTCGTAAATTGGTGTGCATCTTCCAAATTTGGCTTTTCCAGGGGTGATTTCCCCCCATCTGAACGCTATATCAAACACAGTTCCTAAATACTGATGTCTGATATAGCCTTCAGGTTTTACCTAATGTGAACTTTGTAAGTTCAAGTTTTTTGGCTTTCTTGTTGGTTTTACACAGGCCTGTTTTATCTGAAATGGTTATTTCGAGTTTTGATAATGCTACTGCAAAAATTGTTATACAACAAACATGTTGGTTTGTTTTAAAAACCTTTCGTAAATGCACATGTGATTGTGCAGGTATAAAAAAGTGCCTTACTCAAGAATGTGTGGATTATTGTCTCAACACTACAACACTTTTGGGGTGATGTAATTGCTGTTTTTTTAGGGTTATTTCCTAAGGGAAAATACACTTTGCACTACAAGTGCAGGTTCAGTGCAGTTGCAAGTGCACTTGTAGTGAAATGTGTTTTTGCATTTAGGAAGTACCAGCCAACAGTGTTTTTTATAAGGTTACCCAATCACGCCATTTTCTGCACTCCACACATTTCTGTCAGGGTCATCTAAAACAAACACAAGCAGTAAATGGCCACAAAAGAATTTCTTTTGGTTGTTTTTTATTTGAAAAAGGTGTCACAGATTGTCTGGCATATTGATAGCCCCCCTACCCGCAAAGAACTCCAGGTATCGTAACCGGACATCACGGGCATTCAGGAAGGGCAAGCCAGGACGGCCGCTTTCAAGCGCCGTCAGTGTTGATGGATTTGGGATTCCGGCCTCAGGCCCAACTGAGCCAGCATAGTTGGCTGAATGTTTTCGTAGAAAATTATGGAGAACACAGCAGGCAAGTATTATATGGTTCAGTTTATACTCCGCCATATGGATGGGTGTCAGAAATAATCGGAACCGGCTGGCCAGGATTCCAAATGTGTTCTCCACCACTCTTCGAGCTCTGGCCAGCCGGTAATTAAAAACCCTCTGTTCCGAGGTGAGGGTCCTCATCGGGAATGGCCGCATCAGGTGGTCCCCCAGCGCAAACGCTTCATCAGCAACGAACACAAATGGGAGACCTTCAACATTGTCCTCTGGAGGTGGCAAGTCCAAGCTGCCATTCTGGAGACGCCTGTAGAACTCCGTCTGGGCGATCACTCCATCGGACATCCGGCCATTCTTCCCCACGTCCACATACAAGAACTCGTAATTAGCCGACACCACCGCCAACATCACTATACTATTAAACCTCTTGTAATTATAATAGTACGACCCCGAGTTGGGTGGTGGGACGATGTGGACGTGTTTCCCATCAATTGCCCCTCCGCAGTTAGGAAAGTCCCACCGCTGGGCAAAGTGGGAGGCCACAGTCTGCCATTCCTGTGGCGTGGAAGGAAACTGTTGAGGAAAAAACAATAAACATTACTATTTTTTCACAGAAACATGGCAAGCAGATTAGACACAAACATTATGGGGCAACCTCCAGATAGCATTTATTAAGGGGAATTTAACAACAACAAAGTATAAGGTACACCTATCATATTCTCCCCCCCCCCTCTCATGGGCCATTTCTAACATTATAGGGGGGGAACTCTTGGACAGGTAACCCTCTTCACTTCATTTAGAGATGAATGCCTAAATAATGGGTATTACTTGGAACAGCCCCTCCTTAGTTACGCTATTGGAAGACCACTGGACAGGTAAGAAGTGTCATAATACAAAGATATAAATACACACTGTACACATTTGAGCACATTTGGACATTCTGCTATTACCTATCAAGATCATAATAGGATACAAGAACTTTAAACAGTACCATTGGAAAGTATACAGGCAGGCCCTTGCACTACATGCTTTGGGCAATTCATCCATAAATCTGAGCACTAAAGAGATGGGTATAGTGTGTATGGGTTTGGCAAAGTCAGCAGATAGATGATTGAGGATAGATAGAGAATTGGGATCAGCTGACTTAGCAGTTGGGGGAGGGAGGGTTACAAAAAATTTGGGGACACCACAAAAAAAAGCCTCTGGCCCTCTGCCTGAATTTAAATCAAAAATAACATTTCCAAACATTTTAGGGGGTGTTTGGGGTAAAGCACTACTATGGAGCTGAAAAAATACATTGTTAAGTGACTACATGAGGTGAATATAGGCCAGGAGACACCATGCTGGGGAGGTTATTGAAGGGCAAATATGTATGAAGGACCTAAAATAATAATTATATAAAAATCCAGCATGCATGAGAACAAAGGGGACATTCACAGCATATTACAATCATGGTAATTAGGGAATGAGGAAAGAAATACAATATATTAGCAAACATTCAATACCATAAAATGTGATATAAAAGGATAAAAATCTTACCTTCATATACTCCTTCTGCAGGACCTGGATGATGGCAGAACAGGTCTCTGGGATAATGATCCCCAGAGCCTGGGGGGAGATGCCTGTCGAGAACTTCAAGTCCTGCAGACTTCTCCCTGTGGCCATATACCGCAAGGTAGCGACCAACCTCTGCTCCGGAGTGATGGCTTGCCTCATGCAGGTATCCTGCCTGCTGATATAGGGGGTCAGCGAAGCCAACAAACGGTGAAATACGGGGTCCGTCATCCGGAGAAAGTTCCTGAAAACATCAGGATTATTCTCACGGATCTCACGGAGCAAAGGCATATGACAGAACTGTAACAGAAGAAATAGGGAGTCCGCGCTAATGGGTGTAATTAGAAGCCTAGGTGGGAAGTATATTCCTAAATTGATAGACTGCTGCCCTCACATACGCTGACCTAGAAGTCCGAGTGACGAAACGTACGTAGGGCGTGGCCTTTGACTGAACACCTTGCTGACATCTCCCTGCAAAGCTGACGCTTAGAAACATCTTTGTAAGCATTGTACACCGCTCATTTTTTCCATTACAATGTGAGTACCCTTTTTATCTGACCTAATAAATAGTGGTTTTAAACGGTTTCACACTATGGAATCCTTTCTTCTTATGTCCTTATGATATCATCCTGGTCCTGGTCTTGCCAAGTACTGCTGCACAGTGGCACATACTGTGACTACTCGTTACCCCTGCAGGGGATATACAGCTGGTGAGTCTCTGCACAATCACAATGCAAGACACCAGCACTGGATTAACACCTGTTGTATGCTTTGAGGAATCCCACAAAGGACGCCTTTTTTCACTTATAGTGCACCGGGGACATACCCATATGAACTGTTTACTATCATAGAACCATTTGCATGGCACGTGTGTTTAGCACTTTTCAGAGTGACCTCTTCATAGGGCACTTGTCACTTTGTTATTTGCAACGTTTGTAGAACAACATTTTAATATTTATTTATTTAGCACTAGACACTTTAGAATTTTTTGCATGTCACGTGTGATGTATTTATTGCAACTTTGTGTTTTCTAGTGTTTAGACACAGACCGCTTCATGCTCTTAGCAGTGGTTAATACTGTTTTTTCCTTTTGAGGGAATATAGCACTAGACACCTTGGATGCGATTTATTGCACTCATTATGCTTCTCATGTTTAAATCACCAGTCACTTTAACCCACAGGAGTGGTAATAACTGCCATACATATTTCACTTAAAGGAATACACACGTGACACTTTTGATAAAACTGTATATATGCAGACATTTCTTCTGCAACTTTGGGACAGCGCCACACTCACACACTTTTCTTTTTTCACATATGACAGAACTGGTCACGCTGAAGCAACCAATTCTTGGTCCATGAACTCCTCCCCACCCTGTTCATGGACTGGACTTGTGTCAAGGTCAGGACCCCAACACCAAGCCCCCGCACAGCACGAACTCTACGAGGAGTACGCATATGAAACATGGCTAGAAAACGGTCGGCTGCTCAGAACGAAGTAACAGAACGCACTGAAGAACAGCAAGGCCTGTGAAGAGCGACCTGAAAACCAGTAACGAACGAACAAGAATACAGTGACTAAAGTCACGCGGAACTTGCTTGCACGCACTGAAGAGCAGATACAAACCCACAAGCACAAACTGAACGGCAGAAAACGATCTGAAAGCCACGAGTCTTAAAAAGCGTGAATCGTCTCTCACCAAACTTTTACTAACACGAGATTAGCAAAAGGAGCCCAAAGGGTGCCGCGCTTGGTTCTGAACCGGCCTTTTCTAGTCTCGTCGTACGTGGTGTACGTGACCGCGTGGTTGTCGATCGGAAATTCCGACAACTTTGTGCGACCGATTTTGTTGTCGGAATGTCCGAACAAAGTCTGACCGTGTGTACGGGGCATAACACATGAATATGCTTTGATCTAAACCCTTCCATTGTAGCTCTGGTTGTGTGTTTAGGGTCATTGTCCTGCTGGAAGGTGAACCTCTGCCCCACTCTCAAGTCTTTTGCAGACTCTACCAAGTTTTCTTCTAAGATTGCCCTGTATTTGGTTCCATCCATCTTCCCATTAACTCTGACTAGCATCACTGTCCCTGTTGAAGAAAAGCATCCCCACAACATGATGCTGCCACTACCATGTTTCACCGTTGGGGTGGTGAGTTGAGGTAGATGTGTAATGTTAGTTTTCCGCCAAACATAGCGTTTTGCTTTTAGGTCAAAAAGTTAAATTTTGGTATCATCTGACCAGAACACCTTCCTCCATATGTTTGCTGTGTCCCCCACATGACTTCTTGCAAACTGCAAACGGGACTTCTTATGGCTTTCTTTCAACATTGGCTTTCTTCTTGCCACTCTTCCATAAAGGCCAGATTTATGGAGTGCACGACTCACAGTTGTCCTGTGGACAGATTCTCCCACCTGAGCTATGTATCTCTGCAGCTCTTCCAGAGTTACCATGGGCCTCTTGGCTGCTTTTTTGATTAATGCTCTCCTTGCCCGGCCTGTCAATTTAGGTGGACGGCCATGTCTTGGCAGGTTTGCAGTTGTGCCATACTCTTTCCATGTTCAGATGATGGATTGAACAGTGCTCCGTGAGATGTTCAAAGTTTGGGATATTTTTTTACGACCTAACCCTGCTTTAAACTTCTCCACGACTTTATCCCTGACCTGTCTGGTGTATTTCTTGGCCTGCATGATGCGGTTTGTTCTCTAAGGTCCTCTAACAAATCTCTGAGGGCTTCACAGAACAGCTGTATTTATAATACAATTACATTACACACAGGTGGACTCTATTTACTAATTAGGTGACTTCTAAAGGCAATTGGTTCTGCTAGATTTTAGTTAGGGGTATCAGAGTAAAGGGGGCTGAATACAAATGCACGCCACACTTTCACATATTTATTTGTAAAAAAAAATTGATAACCATTGATCATTTTCCTTCCACTTGACAATTATTTGCCACTTTGTGTTTGTCTATCACATAAAATCCCAATAAAATACATTTATGTTTTTGGTTGTATCATGACAAAATGTGGAAAATTTCAAGGGGTATGAATACTTTTTCAAGGCACCGTATGTGCACCTGCATCTACAGTTGTCCCTTAGGGTAAGTAAATAAGAGAGCATAACAATTTTTAATTTATGTTTGATTTTTTTTTGTGTGTATAAGTATAAGCATTTATACAGAAGGGCAGCAAAGAAAAACTAGGATCTGAGGGATAAAAAAAGTAGAAAAGATAGGGAAACCAAAAAATGAGAGTTAGCAAGGATAATTGGAAATATTAAAATAATAGGGCATGGGGTAAGAAAGAAGAAATTTAAGATGCTCATAACTAGAAGTGAACTTAAAAAAAAACTGAACCTATACAGGATGTTTGGAAATGCATAAACTTTTCCAACCAAAATAATCAAACACAGTATTTCTTATAATATAGTTAGTATAACATAAACCAGGCTTGCTGCATTAATAATAAATTCAAAAGGCTACAATGTGTTCGGAAATAATAAAAAAAAACAAAAAGTCTGTTTGTAAAATCTTTTTTAAAAACAGCTCTGAATGAAGATATCTATGAAAGATCTGTATGGGTAAAAACAGTATATGGATAAATATAGATAGTGAAGGTAAAAACTGTAATGTGTTTTCTTGGAATTTCTATAAGCCATGACAGATATATGACTGTGCTGAAGTTCAAATGCTTCTAAAAGCTGAAAATGAATCGGAACTGAATGAACGGAAATTAATTTCGTATTACTGGTTGTTTTAACTATCGACATGTAAACTGGGACTTTGAAACTAATAGTTAGGCCTCATGCACACGGGCGTTTTTACAGCCACTTTTAGGAGCGTCAGGCTTTTTTTTTTTTTGCAGCTTAAAAACGCCTCTCCGTGTTATTCCACTGCCTCATGCACATGCAGGCTTTTAGGAGCTGTAAGTGGCATAGGCTTTTTAAGCTCCAAAAAACCCCCAAGACCAGCACATTCTGATGACTGATGTTAGAGCTGTAAAAACACCTGACACTGGTAAAAACTGCTAAACGAGGCTTAACGCTGGATACAGCCACGTTAAGCTTCGTCAAGCGTTTGTCATGCTTCTATTTAAAATCAGTGGTTCCCTATGGGAGCCCATTGATTTGAATAGAAGTCACACCAGAAGTTGGATCATGATGATCCAACTTGCAGCGCGGCTTGTGTGCTGAGGATCTTGAGGAGGAACCCCTCGCCAAGATGAAAAGAAAATTGGCGGGGTTCCCCCCAAGACAATACTAGACCCTTCAGTCTGGTATGAATTTTAAGGGGATCCCCTATGCCAAAAAAATGGCGTGGGGTCCCCCCCAAGATCCATACCAGACCCTTACCTGAGCATGCAGCCTGGCAGATCAGGAAAGGGGGTGATGAGCAAGCACACCCCCTCCTGAACCATACCAGGCCACATGCCCTCAACATGGGGGGTGCTTTTGGGCAGGGGGGCCTGCACCCCACACCCTAAAGCACCTTGTCCCCATGTTGATGGGGACAAGGGCCTCTTCCCGACAACCCTGGCCGGTGGTTGTCAAGGTCTGTGGGCGGGGGGCTTATCGTAAATTGGAAGCCCCCTTTAACCAGGGGGCCGCCAGAGCCTGGTCCTCCACCCTATATGAATGAGTATGGGGTACGTTGTACCCCTACCCATTCACCCAAAAAAAAGTGTCAAGAATGAAAACACTAAACAGGTTTTAAAGTAATTTATTAAGGCGGCTCCGACGTCTCTTCTGATTTCTTCTCCCTCCAGTGATGTCTTCATCCTCCGGTTCTTCACCCTCCTCCGTTGATGTCTTCCTCACCTCTCTGGTTCTTCTCCTCTCTGCGATGACTTCTGCCTGTGCTGGGTTGCCTTTCTCCACTGTCTTTCCTCCTATGTTGTCTCGACGCTCTCTCCCGCTGTAAAGCTGGGTCCGCTATGTGCCATGACTCGTATAGGCATGGGGCGTGGCTACCCGGTGACATCATCCAGAGGACCCTCCCCTCATGATGTCACCCCCCGGTGCATGATGGGTGGTGATGTCGCAGAGGAGGGGCCTCTGGGTGACATCACCTGGTGGCCACGCCCCATGCCTATATAAGTAATGGCTGTCCATATCTTCTGATCATCCTTAAGATGGTTTTACACCTTCATTTGAGTCCAGCTGTGTTTGATAATACTGATTGGACTTGATTAGAAAAGCCACACACCTGTCTATATAAGACCTTACAGCTCACAGTGCATGTCAGAGCAAATGAGAATCATGAGGTCAAAGGAACTGCCTGAAGAGCTCAGAGACAGTATTGTGGCAAGGCACAGATCTGGCCAAGGTTACAAAAAAATTCTGCCGCATTTAAGGTTCCTAAGAGCACAGTGGCCTCCATAATCCTTAAATGGAAGACGTTTGGGACGACCAAAACACCTCCTAGAGCTGGCCGTCTGGCCAAACTAAGCTATCGGGGGAGAAGAGCCTTGGTGAGAGAGGTAAAGAAGAACCCAAAGATCACTGTGGCTGAGCTCCAGAGATGCAGTCGGGAGATGGGAGAAAGTTGTAGAAAGTCAACCATCACTGCAGCCCTCCACCAGTCGGGGATTTATGGCAGAGTGGCCCGACGGAAGCCTCTCCTCAGTGTAAGACACATGAAAGCTTGCATGGAGTTTGCTCAAAAACACCTGAAGGACTCCAAGATGGTGAGAAATAAGATTCTTTGGTCTGATGAGACCAAGATAGAACTTTTTGGCCTTAATTCTAAGTGGTATGTGTGGAGAAAACCAGGCACTGCTCATCACCTGTCCAACACATTCCCAACAGTAAAGCATGGTGGTGGCAACATCATGCTGTGAGGGGTGTTTTTCAGCTGCAGGGACAGGACGACTGGTTGCAATCGAGGGAAAAATGAATGTGGCCAAGTACAGGGACATCCTGGACGAAAACCTTCTCCAGAGTGCTCAGGACCTCAGACTGGGCCAAATGTTCACCTTCCAACAAGACACTGACCCTAAGCACACACATAAAATAGTGGCTTCACACAACTCCGTCACTGTTCTTGAATGGCCCAGCCAGAGCCCTGACTTAAACCCAATTGAGCATCTCTGGAGAGACCTAAAAATGGCTGTCCACTAACGTTTACCATCCAACCTGACAGAACTGGAGAGGATCTGCAAGGAGGAATGGCAGAGGATCCCTAAATCCAGGTGTGAAAAACGTGTTGCATCTTTCCCAAAAAGACTCATGGCTGTATTAGATCAAAAGGGTGCTTCTACTAAATACTGAGCAAAGGGTCTGAATACTTAGGACCATGTGATATTTCAGTTTTTCTTTTTTAATAAATCTGCAAAAATGTCAACAATTTTGAGTTTTTCTGTCAATATGGGGTGCTGTGTGTACATTAATGAGGAAAAAAAATAAACTTAAATGATTTTAGCAAATGGCTGTAATATAAGAGAGTGAAAAATTTAAGGGGGTCTGAATACTTTCCGCCCCCACTGCATATAATGCCGTATTTAATTATATATGTATATATATATAGATCTATATATATATATAGATCTATATCTATATATATATATATAGATCTATATATATATATAGATCTATATATATATATAGATATATCTATAGATATATAGATATATCTATATATCTATATATATATATATAGTATCTCACAAAAGTGAATACACCGCTCACATTTTTGTAAATATTTTATTATATCTTTTCATGTGACATCAGTTTGGACAGTTTTACTTAGGGGTGTACTCATTTTTGTTGCCAGCGGTTTAGACATTATTGGCTGTGTGTTGAGTTATTTTGAGGTGACAGCAAATTTACACTGTTATACAAGCTGTACACTCAGTACTTTACATTGTAGTAAAGCGTCATTTCATCAGTGTTGTCACATGAAAAGATATAATAAAATATTTCCAAAAATGTCCAGGGTGTACTCACTTTTGTGAGATACTGTATATATTGACTCTATACATTGACTATATACTATATGTTACATAAGTGTTTATACATACCCTAAAGCTGAAAGCATCATGTACTGCAATCAATATAGCAATATACCTCTGGGTGTCAGTGTTGTTTCATTTCTTTAATTTCATCAAATTACCAGTCTATTAACACGCTCTGGTCTTGTTAAACTTTTTGAATGTAACATCTGTTTTAGTGGCTTAATTTTACATGCACTGATAGTACCTCTATATTGAGTGATAAAATAAAAACAAGTGAATGTAAGCAAGAAAATATCAGCAATGCAAATGATTTAAGCCATACACAGCAGCATATCAGTAGCATGTATAGTAGCCTCAGAGTAGAGGCTTTCGTATTTTTTTTTTTTTTTTAAATAACAAACATGTCAAACTTACCTGCTCTGTGCAGTGGTTTTGCACAGAACAGCTCGGATCCTCCCCCTCTTGGGTCCCCTTCATATGACTATCCAATGCTAACTGAGGAATTATTAAACATAAAATACATTTTGACTGTATCAAGAGCAAACTTTTTTTTTAATTTCAATAAACTTTTATTGAAATTTTACAGTTTATAAAAATGAAAATGTAGCCATAGAACAAAATACAGTCTTACTTACAATCACAGAGTGACTTGAAGATCTAGAATACAGGTCCGTATTATGTCAAACATAATTTTTTAAATGTTGTGTTAGGCAGCAGGATGGCCTTTGGTAGACACAGGTAGCAATTACAGAGTCCATTTTCCCAAAAAAAAAAAAAAAAATCTGTTTTGGGTAGATGTTGTAGAGAGCTCTTTTGGGTCTTCACATCTGCGGAATTGTTTGTTTAATATTATGCAGAATGGAAGAGGATGTGCTGAAGCATGCAAATTGAACAAGTACACCCAAAGTTCCCAGGAGAAAAAATACAGTCAGGCATTATTGCATAAAAATCAGCTCTTCCTGTTGGGTTATTAAATATCCGTAAAAAAAGCTAGAGGCTGACCTGTAACTAAAATATAATTTTGGGTGGACTTGGTTGATTTACTAAAGGCAAATATACTGTTTACTTTGCAAAAGGAATTATCACATAGCCTTACCTTGTAAACAACCTATTCAGTTTAAAATAGAAATGAAAGGCACAACATTTGTGTATAGATATAAAAAAATTATAAACGCCCTTTTTTCCCTTTTATATAAGTGATCACATACATTTTGTTCTCAACTGCATAAGAGGTGGGGGAGGAGAAAGAGCAGCACACTGATCTTTCCAGTGAAAGGCTGGGGGGGGGGGTCTGATCTTTGGAGCAGAGCAGGCTGAGTTCCCAGCATAGCTAGAGAACTGACCAGGGTGCATTCTCCTGCTTAGTGTGGTCAGTGTTTAATTGGAAAGCTGAGGGACTGGCAGGAACACCAGGGATTTCACACAAATGAAGCAATACAAAGAGAACAGGTTGCTGCCGAGCATGGTGGTATGGCTGGTGTAGCTTGTTCATTGCCTCATCTAAACTTGGCATTGGAGCTCTCTATATGACATTACTGTACTGCCCACCCTGGAGATTTGATTGCGCTATATGGCCATAATTATTTGTTTTTGGTGGCACAATATCAATATTCTATTATAGATGGTTCCATCTAACAGGTATGCTAGCACTGGGAATCAATTTGTTTTGATTAACCCCCCTGGCGGTATTCCCGAGTCTGTCTCGGGGTGGATTTTCAATACCAAAAGCGGTATCCCCGAGCCAGACTCAGGATCGCATCGCAGGATCCATGTAGAGGATACTTACCTTGTCCTCTGGATCCTGCGATGTCTCCCCGATGTGATCGGCGAGCCGCCGTGTCTCGCTCGATTCACAGTGCCGAGCTTCGTTCCCTGCGAGCGTTGCGAGTTGCGACGCACGGGGACGGAGTTCGGCGGCAATTCAAACAGTGAAACACACAGTACAGATACAGTATACTGTAATCTTACAGATTACAGTACTGTGTCAAATAATTACACATCCCCTTTGTCCCTAGTGGTCTGCCCAGTGTCCTGCATGCAGTTTTATATTATAAAAACTGTTCTTTCTGCCTGGAAACTGGAGATTGTCCATAACAACCAAAACTGTCCCTTTACATCAAAAGTGGCTTTAGACCAGCTAGAAAACAGCGATAATAAATTAGAATCACTCGCAGAATTGAGTGATAGTGATTTGTGGGGAAATCCGTCACCAAACACTAAAAGTAACGAAAGCGACAATTCTGCAACTGAATAAATTTCAGTGTTTTTGATTTGATTACATTATTAAATAATTTTTATTATTATTATATTATTAGTTGGTATAATTATTTATAGTTATTTATTATATTATAATTTTTTATTTCATTTTTCAAACTTTATCATACCCGCGATGTCTACTAGACTGTTGTTTGGACAGATTTAAGTGAATTGTTCCTAAGAATTACAGGCCTATAATATAAAACGCCAAATTTCTGTGCAAAATAATTGTACCGCTTTCAGCACCTAAAATCTGAAATAATCATACCGCCGGGGAGGTTAAGTTGTCTCCTTTAGAGCCAGTTCACACTAGGACGACTTGTCAGGCGACTTAGCCGCCTGATAAGTAGCGTCCCGTTCTGTACAATGGAACCGTTCTAATCGGAGCGACACAAGTCGCTCCGACTTAGAAAAAGGTTCCTGTACTACTTTGGGGGCGACTTGAGGCGACTTGCATAGACTTCTATATAGAAGTCGTTTTGCAAGTCGCTGCTGCAGTCGTGTTCAAGTCGTCTGAGGCAGTCGCGCTGGAAGTCGTGCTGCCTCAGTGTGAACCGACTCTTAGACTTCACTCCAGCAGCACCTCCTCATAGAGGGACTTTCTCTTATCATAAGAATTTTCTTTAAGATTACTATATTTGTTTGTGGTTTATGGTTTGATACATTTTTTGGTTCATGTTTACCCTCTAAGTCCTGGCGCCATCACCATTATTTCTTAATTGTTTCTACATACAGTTGGATCCAGGGCTGCTGTTACAACAAAACAAATACTTTTGGAATGTACATATGGAAATGTGGGTTCTTTTCGAGCTATGTTGATGGTCCTATACATTGGGCACATCTACACCATTGTTTACTTTGGTGTGAAGCTTTTTGAATTTTTAAGCTTAAGGCCAGAATTCCCCTAGGTGTCCAAAATCTGTTGCAGCTGTGCATAGAATTCAATGAGCTTCCATATTTTTTTTTTGTCAAAAGCTTAATTGAACAAGCTGAAGTTAGAAGCTGATTGGCTACCATGCACAGCTGCACTAGATTTTGTACTCTCCAGGTTTAGTAAATCAACAACCCCATTGACTTCCACATCTAATTTCACAATTTTTCTATTCCTTTCCTTTTTTTTTCATTTATATGCAATGTTGTCAGAACATTGTGTCTGTTAAGCAGTTTTTATAAGTGTTGATGTTTTTAGATATGTGATTTCTGGATTCCATGAGCAATCTGGTTCAGTGATTACCATTATCCGTACCTTGCTTATTTGGGTTGGTTTGTGAGTACATAAGCATAAAGGATCCATCTATATTTTCTTAGGATTAAGGCCAGGATTGGCTGAAAAGTGTTAGAATTAAACTTATATCAATGAATTTTCAAAAGTGCCAGCTATTTGTGGCTGGATTGGATAAATTGCCTAAAAACTGATCAAGCTTTTTGAAGCTTATAGAATCAATTTCTAGTCCGCTTTGTATAAAGCAAACCCAGGTCCTTCTATTTAGCTGTATAGGATAGAGCATGACACAAAGTGGTATTCAGAACAGAAATGATTATGATTATTAATATTAGTTGAAGTGAAGTTGAAACTTTCAGAGACCTAGTAATGTGATTAAAAATTAGAATAAAAAAAAATTAGAATCAAAAGTGATTGAAAAGATTTTTAAACCGCAGGGTTATTTTTTTTAATTTTTCTCTTGACCTGCAAAGGAAAGGTATAATGTGCTATTATGCATCACATACTAGAACATCATGTGAAATTTACCTGCAAAGGATGCCCTCCACCAATGCGTTGTCAACGCTGGAGGCCGCATCCATCTTCACCTATCTTCCTTCCAGGTCCGCACGGGTGGTCGTTCCTTTCAGAGCGCATGCGTCGATGATGTCATCAGCTGCATATATACAGTAAATATATTTATGGTACAATTAATTTATGGGAGTTTGCACTTTAAATAGGGGGGTGAATTCATGGGCCCACAACTAAGACTTAGCTAGGGGTACTTGATGAGAAAAGACTTTGAGAAAATATGTCAACAAAAAAGAGAGGAGCTAGGAAACATTTTTCTTGGACATATGTCATTGTTTCATAGCTACAAACAATGCATTTTTTATTACAATTGTTGTGTTAGTTAGCAATAATTGAAATTCCTTTTCGATCTTTTCTGTTGACCTTGAGTCACTGACTTGGAACAAGTATGTGCCTAACAATAGCCACATATTTTTTCATGATTGAATAGTACGGGGTAAGGTTAAAACAAATTTTTATTGCTGTCTGAGTCTCCTTGGGGTGATTTTTTATTTTTTGGCTGTGGTAAGCCTTTATTGCTTCATGCAGACGATCTGTTTATTCAGTGCAGAACTTAGTTTTATATAATTTAAGCTTTATTGCACTCAATCCTTGGTGCTATAAATGAACTATATGTTTTCCTACCCTAATAAAGTGCTGCACTGGGTGAAATAAAAAGTGTCAAATTAGAGTTACCCACTTTTTATCTGAACCCAAAGACCTCAAATCGCTTGCAGCAGCATATTACCAATTATGTCTGGACAAGCTATCAAATAAATTGAAATATTTTTATAGTTTAAATATTTTACAAAACATATTAAATCACAATAACTCACAGTTTAGGGTAGGCTCTCAAATAAGGGGTAACCATCTACTGATAGGTAAATCACGAATCTGTAGTTCCAGAATAAGACAAAGAAAACCTCCTGGATACATTTCTGACCACTTGTTTTAAAAAGGAATATATTCTTTTTTAACTCCAAATATGGTCATCAGTTTTTCCCACTTGATCACTGTATTTAAATCCTTACTTTTTGCTGTTCAGTTAAGCCAGCCATAGACAGATTGAAATTTGGACAGTTTAGCAGGACCTGGCTTAATTTTGATCCATGTATGGGCAGGCTGGTTGTACAACCAGTCTGAAGGTTTTTTTTGTACGATCACTGGGTATAGCCAAGAGCATTGATCATTGTCATTTTGAGGAGAGGAAAAGCTCCCACTGTCAGAATACAATAGCGCAGTGGGAGGAATTTACCTATCAATACTGCCTGTGTTGATGTGAGAAGTAAGTGATTTTCTTTCCATTACGCCATGGTTGAAGGAAAGAAAATTGCATGGCCAGCTTTATTGCCTGCATCTTCCCTTTACACACATAATTTATACTGTACAATACATATATATATATATATATCAGGGGGTGTAGGGAAAACAATCGCGAGTGAGGGGATAGAGAATGAGTGTGTATAAGTGTAATACAGCTACCTTTTAGCCTCTGTGCACCATTGGGACAAAAAAGTTCTCATTTACAGCAAGAAGAATAAAAACAAACAAAACATGTAATTTTTTCTAATAAAAACATTTGATTTAAAAATAACACAGTCCTGACAATGGAGAGAAGTCCTCACTTACTTCTGAAGTTACAGCCACTGTGGAGCAATTCATCCCCAAAGCAAAAGCACAAATCGCAACCAGTAAAGTCCTTCAGTCGCTCTGCTCTCTTCCCTCTTCCTTTGCACATGCTCTGTGTGTTTACATTAGAGATGATAAGGCTGGCAGGTTGCCAGGGAAGGGGAGAGCTGAGCTACAGAGAGAATTAAAAGTAAAACTGAGAAGTGTCGACTTCAAACTTTGAGGATAGATTATTCCACAGTGGCTTTAGCTACAGAGATCAATGAAAGCTTGTTTTATATTTTATTTACTAATTTTGAAAATGACACAGTGCTACCCCTTTAAATTCTCAAATACATGCATAAATATATATATATATATATATATATATATATATATATATATATATATATGTTTTAACCCTCCCACTGGGCATCTTTAGAAGCTTTTAAAGATGCCCAGTGGGAGGGTGAAACGCATCAAGAGAGGACGTCCAATTGCATCATATCTGGCTGCTGGAACGCACACTGCAGCCGCCATAGCCAATTTACATGCTCTATTTTCACTGCAACATTGTAAGTGTATTTTTAAAGATATTTAACACAATAAAAAACGGTTTAACACTATGGAAATTCTTCTATAATTTTATGGCATGAAAAAATTGCATTGGCCCTGGTAAAAGTGACGGAGGATCAGCATTACACTATCTCAGAACACATGAGAGAGATCTCTACGTGTTTGATTTGAGCTATTGCTGGTGAGTGGGGACACAAAGGAGGGGAGCACAGCACTGTGGATTTAGCACTTTAAGAAGTTTTTATGCACTTTGCATGTTGAAGATTGTACTTTTTCGAAGATTATATATTTTCTATAGACTTATAATTTGTGGACTGATATGCATGTATATATATTTATTATGCATGTATTTAAGAATTTAAAGGGGCAGCTCTGTGTCATTTCCAAAATTGTTTTATAAAGTTAACCATCACCTAACCTCAGCAGCAGTTCCAAGTACACTCATTTTGTATAAATTGGGAAAATTTGTAATTTAAATTTTTCACCTTGTTTGTTTGTTCACCAACTGTAAGGCGACATATAACATTTGTGCTTATTTATTGCTTGTTAAGAAAATGCAAACAGTTGCATGTCCATGTCCTGGCCACATTTCTGCTTTAGGGTGGAATGTTTTAATAGCTCAATGACTTTGCAGGAGTTGAAAGAACATTCCTAAAATATTCCTATTACTTTTCAAGTGGTATGTGCTGTTGCCTCAGCCAATTTAAACTCATAATTTTCTGTAAAGTCTAGTTACTATGGATTGCTGCACACTGCCTTATTTGATAAGTCCCATGAAAATTCTATAATTTAGTTAATTAAAAATATTTATACAATCTAAAGGGACTTACCGGAAGTGCAGGGAACAGCATTGATGAATCTAGTTTTATCCTTATCAGCAATAGAAAAATATAAAGAATAAAACCAAGTCGTGTTGTTGATTAGAATCTGTCATCAGCTGGATAAGGATCAGCATTATTTAAAGAGATGTGGAACCTCCTGTGGAAGTTTAAATGTGTTGTCACGGCTAAGAGTTTCTTCAAATGTGAAAGATGTATAAATTAAATATTACCAATAATAAAGTAACTATATCTAACGTTCAGTTGTTTAGGTATAAAGAAAAACTCTATACAAAAAGTGTTATTTTTTCGAGGTAAAATGTTGTTACAATTAAAATACTATGTGTAGGTAGATTAAAAAAAAGAAAATTAGTAAATAGGAATTACTATAATGCTGAAATAATAAAATGTATGAAACATGTCATAAAGAAACGTTTTATTGATATACAGACAGGTGGGGACTCTTTGTTGATCAATGGACTATTCAATTGCTTTTGGGGATCAGGAAGAATTTTTTCAGTTTCTAGCAAATTGGGATATACTTGTTAAGTTTTTTTCTTTACATCCTCTGGATCAATTGAGTTTATGATTCTGGAGATGCAAGGTTATTTTATTGGTCTTTTGGTTGAACTTGGTGGACAAAAGTCTTTTTTTAACTGATGAAGTATGTAACTATGGGGGTTATTTACTAAAGGCAAATCCACTTTGCACTACAAGTGCACTGCAAGTGCACTTGAAAGGCACTTGCAGTGCACTTGGAAGTGCAGTCGCTGTAGATCTGAGGGGGACATGCAAGGGAAATTAAAAACAGCATTTTAGCTTGCACATGATTGGATGATAAAATCAGCAGAGCTTCCACTCATTTCAGATCTACCCCTCAGATTTACAGCGACTGTACTTCCAAGTGCACTTGCAGTGCACTTGTAGTGCAAAGTAGAGTTGCCTTTCGTAAATAACCCCCTATGTTACATGTAATGGAGAAACAAGGGGGGTTATTTATTAAAGGAAAATCCACTTTGCACTGCAAGTGCACTTGGAAGTGCAGTCGCTGTAGATCCGAGAGGGACATGCAAGGAAAATAAAAAGCAGCATTTTAGCTTGCACATGATTGGATGATAAAATCAGCAGTGCTTCCCCTCATTTCAGATCTACCCCTCAGATTAGGGGCGATTGCGCTTTCAAGTGCACTTGCAGTGCAAAGTGGATTTGCCTTTCGTAAATAACCCCCTAGGTCTTTTAGATATTCTGCAATGGAAATAGGGAAAATTCATTAGAGGGACGGCTGCCACATTAGCTGAATGTTAAAGAGAGAAACATAATAAAAATGTTGTGGTTCCATGGAATGGTTTCTCTGCTTAGTTATTTGTATCTGTCGGATTCCTTTCACTAACATCTGCTACTCTTTTCATATCTATTTTACGTTTTATTTGTGTTTTATATGTTTTTATGTATTCACTTAAATTGCCTTTATTGTGCACATCTGTTCTTCTCTAAGAACATTCATAAAATTATTTTATTTTCTGTGCATGTTTCTGATTATAATTAATGATTATGACATTACTGTCTGGGTTCAGCTACTTTGATGACAAGCCATTGGAACAACCTACATTTATCTACACCAGATTACTATAATATTTAATCAGTACTAGTAAATGTATTAATTGTGTAAGTCTGTCCCTAGCCAGGCTATGGAAAGCCTTCCATTGTTAAGCAGACATTTGTCCTTCTAGTGTTTATCTTTACAAATGGGAGGGAATCCCAAAAAAATGCACCAGTGATTAGAAGGAATCACGTTCGATGTATAATACAGAAGGAAACGTAATAGACCTTTGAATCTCTGGGTTTTTTTTTTCTAGAGCAGCCTCTACAAGGTGTGGTGGTCAAGAGGGATTTTCCACAGTCTGCTTAATTCTCTGCATCTGTGAGGCTCCTTCCTATCGACCTATCATTTTCATTTCCTATCATTTTTTTCTTTTCCGTCTTTTATCTTTTAACTCTTTCTACTTTTATCTTTTTGTATTATTTACTTGTTTTTCATGTAACCAGTTTTAAAAATACAAATATCAAATACACTTTGATGTGCACATCTGTTTTTCAATAGAAATGTTTATAGAATCATTTAATTTTCCTTATGTTTCTGCTTATAATTGATAACTATTATGACAGTCTGAGTTCATCTACTTTGATGAGAAGCCACTGCAACAATCTACATTAAAACTACACCAGATCACTGTTCTACCATTGCTAATATGAAAATGTTAAAAGTAACAGAAGTAAAACTGCTCCTCCACCTGCCCAAACTGGACCCAAATACACTACAGCACACAGAAAGGCTGATATAACTCCAAAGCCTGGACCTATGGTATATTTTAGGCCTTCAGGGAGGACCTTGGTTCAGTGATGTATGTTATACATTTATTATTTTACTCTCATTTTATATTGGTCAATCTCTACCAACGGGCTATGTTGGCCCTCGGATAGGGATAATTGTTATAATGTTGCTTTGTATTTTTTCAATAAAAATATTGAACGAGAAAAAGTTAAGAGTGTAAGCCTACCCCCTAGCCATGTTATCGACAAGCCACTAATTAAAAAGCAGACATTTGTCCTCCTTGACATATAGTGGAGTGTATCCAAAATGCATCAGGATTGTCAGAACTAACTTAAGTTGTGGAAATGTTGCTGCCATCTGGAATCTTGCTGTCTGTTGACAGGGTTGTATTTTTTTAATAGGTTGGCAATAAATGATCTCTACACTCCTATATAAATATTTTTTTGACAACTTATCAGAGGGATGGAAAAGTCAGCTGCTGTGAGGGTACCTAACTCACATCCACCCTCATATCACTGCTAACTCCACAGCCTTGCCCAACTGAATGCAATGAACCTGTATATACAGAAATAAAATAAGTGTCAGAAGGTTTTGACCTGTTCTACACAGGATTATCTAAATGCTCTGGATTGTAATGTGTCACAGCATTTACACTATCCAGATGGACCCATTGCTGTATGGGTCACAGCTGACACAAAAATACATTGTAAACACATACTGTAAAATTGTGTTATAGACATTGTGAAAACAAATGTGTGATTTTATAAGGACTATAATAACCATAAAGGACTAGAATATGCCCTAAATCCCACTTAGGTGAAGAATAAAAGAGTCCTTATTTCTTATACCCAGCACATTTCAATATAATCGCAATTAGCACTCATTTTTTTAAACTGCTTTTTGATTATCAGCTCATAAAATAAATGAAATTTAGGACCACAATCGAATATGAAGAAATCCACATGGACAGCTTAAGCCAGTACATATGATGTTTACTTAGTATCTTCCAGTGAAAACAGGTTCTGCTCAATTTTAAAGCAATCACAGTCTTATTTATAAAATCCAAAGGCAGTTCATCTCAAGGATTCAGATAAACTGTTCTGATAAGATCAAACATTTGGAAAGAAGTTAATGTTATAAATCCTATTCATATCAATTGCTATTAGAGCATGGGTTTATGTAGTTCTGTAATCATTACACAAGTAAAACGAACGTATGTTATTAAAATGTAATCTTAGAGAAGGATGGCTTTAAAGTGTTAATAAACCCAAACGCAAACATTTATTATATTGCAGCTTACTAATTCTTAGATGTGATGGCTGCATTCGTTTTCTTTAGTAAGGCTTTCTTTCTTCCATTTTCATCTGGTGATCCAGCCAGTAAGTCTGTAGTTTTTCAAACGAACAAGCTCTCCAGCAGAATGTATCAGTTACAGAGTTGAGGCAAACCATATAACTCTAGCAGGGGTACTTACAATGGTCAGCATTTATTTATTTATATAAAACCTTTATCCTAAAATGAGAAAATAATGCTGTAACTTCTTATAAAGTATAAGCTGGAGTTTGGTTTCAATTTGTTACTGTATCTAAATCTGCTAGTACATCTGACACTCTCCTATCCCCATACTGACAACTGCTGTCCAAAGGTCCCCCTGTGCTCCTTCATCCAAAATGGGGGCACTCCAATACAAGAGGTGTGTTACTGGCCAGATCACCAGGTGAAAACAAAGAGAAAAAGGCCTAAGAAAAAAACTGATGCAGTCACCACATCTAATTCTTGGTTAGCTGCAATATATTACATTTTTGGTCTTGGGTTTAACCTCCTCGTATCCACGCTATAGCTGAAAGACTGCTACGGCGCAGACCTAATTGCCGGGATGCCGTCATATGAAATCCTCCCTTTTCAATGCTCTCTGCACGCCCTCGCAAATGCACATCGGGGAAAATTTGTGATGGCCGTGTCCCTTGGACACAGTCAATTACAGATCTTGGTAAATGGCCTATCACAGCAGCCATTTACCACACGATCGGTGTGTCCAATCAGGGATGATCTCAAATGTAAACATATGAGATCATCTCTCATTGACAGCTCTCCCTCCTCACACAGAGACCGCGTGTGAGGAGGGAGAGTGACCTGTGCTGCAGCGTGAGTGATTTGATCTAATTTCACAGTGATTACAGTGTCAACACCAGTGCCCAATCAGTGCCAATCAGTCCTAATCAGTGTCACAGTGCCAGTGTCACAGTGCCCATCAAGGTCAGTGTCACAGTGCCCATCTGTGCCGCCTTATTAGTGCACATCTGTGCCATCAGTGCCCGTATGTCCTGCCCCGTCAGTGCACATCTGTGCCATCAATCAGTGCACATCTGTGCTGTATCATCATTGCCCATCTGTGCCGCATCATCCGTGCACATCTGTGCCATCAATCAGTGCCCATCTGTGCTGCATCATCAGTGCACATCTGTGCTACCTCATCAGTGCACATCTGTGCCATCAATCAGTGCCCATCTGTGCTGCCTCATCAGTGCACATCTGTGCCATCAATCAGTGCACATCTGTGCTGCCTCATCAGTGCACATCTGTGCCATCAATCAGTGCCCATCTGTGCTGCCTCATCAGTGCACATCTGTGCCATCAATCAGTGCACATCTGTGCTGCCTCATCAGTGCACATCTGTGCCATCAATCAGTGCCCATCTGTGCCGTCTCATCAGTGCACATCTGTGCCATCAATCACTGTACACCTGTGCTGCCTCATCAGTGCACATCTGTGCCATCAATCAGTGCTCATCAGTGCCGCCTCATCAGTGCCCATCAGTGCAGGCTTAGCACACATCTTTGCAGGCTCATCAGTGCCCATCAGTGCAGGCTTATCAGCACACACCTGTGCAGTCTCATCACCACCAACAATAATGTCCAGAAAAACCTTTTCCGCCGAGGAGGTGTACCAAATTCTTAGTGCGGCCGACGAGTAACATGGAGCTCTCTACTTCAGATTCTTCTTTAAATTCAGATTCAAGTCTGATGTAAATTATGAGCCAGTCCTAAGCAGTGGAACATTGACAGACTCTGAGAAGGAAGATAATCTACCCGCAAAACAAAGGCGTTCTGGTAAGGAGGCAGTGGCACCCACCAGCAACGCAGTGGCATCCACCAGCACCACAGTGCCATCCACCAGCATTGTTCAAAAGACTCACTATGCCACATAAATTATACGTTGGGGTGTTTGCCTTCCAAAATGGGGTCATGGTGTGCCATGGTAAATGGACAACTTTGTGTAAAAAAAATGCGTTTTCATTTGTTTTCCACATTTTCCAAAAACGTCTGGAAAAAAATGAACCATTCAAAAGACTTGTTATGCCTCATAGATTATACATTGGGGTGTTTTCTTTCCAAAATGGGGTAATTTTGTGGGTGTTTTCATTGTTCTGGTGCTCCATGGCCTTCAAAAGTGTAATAGGTAGTCAACAAGTTAGATGTTAGAAGTGTAATTTATGCTCCTAGAACACCTGATGGTGCTTCCTGCATGTTGGGCCTCTCTATGTGGCTAGACTGTGAAAAAGACCCACACATGTGGTATCACCATACTCAGGAGGCATAGCAGAATGTAATTTGGGGTGTCATTTGTGGTATGCATATGTCATGTGAAATAACCTATTACAATGTCAATTTTGTGAAAAAAAAATCTTAATTTTGCAAAAAATTGTGGGAAAAAATTACAACTTCAAAAAACTCACCTTGCCTCTTACCAAATACCTTGGAATGTCTACTTTCCAAAAAAGGGTCATTTGGGGGTCATTTATTCTTTCCTGGCTTGTTAGGGTCTCAAGAAATGAAATAGGTCGCCAGTACATCAGGTGATCAATTTTTTATGATTTGCACCAAAGTTTGTAGACTCTCTAACTTTCACACAGACTAAATAATATCCACTAATTTGGGATATGTTTTTATCAAATATATGTAGCAGTATAAATTATGGCAAAAATTATGAAGAAAAATTACTAATTTGCAAAATTGTATCACAGAAACGTAGAAAAATTTGTTTTTTTTTCAAAAATGTTATTTTTTTCACTTTTTTCATTTATAGCGCAAAAAAAAAATCCAGAGGTGATCAAATACTACCAAAAGAAAGCTCTATTTGTATGAAAAAAGGTCAAAAAATAATGTGGGTACAGTGTTGCTTGACTGAGTAATTGTCATTCAAAGTGTGAGAGCACTGAAAGCTGAAAATTAGTCTGGGCAGGAGGGGGGTTTAAGTGCCCAGTAAGCAAATGTTAATACCACTTTAAGCGACTGTATTGTAACCTTAATTTATACTGCTCTTTACCCAAAAACAAAAATGTATTATATTGCTGCTTGTCAGTCCTTATACAGTATGTGGTGACTAAAAATAATTGAAATACACTGTGAAAATTAGTATATGATTTTACATTTTACTCATAGATATGCTTTACCTATATGAACAAAAGCTGACAATTGTAAGCACCCCTGTCAATGTTAAATGCAGGGCCAGTTAAGAGCATCATGGGCCTGGTGCTAAGGATTTTGATGGGAATACATAAAATGAAAACAGAAACAAGTTTTTGGTAAAACAAATGAGATATTAAACAAATTACATTAAATAGAGAAGGGGTAAGGGGGTGAGGAGGGGGTGATGAGAGAGAGGGGGTAGTGAAAGAGAGTTGGGTGAAAGGGAGAGGGTGTGAGAGAGTGGAGGATAAAAGATAGGGGGAGAGAGGGGGTGCCTCTGGGTATCTTAAGTAGAGTAGTAATGTGGGTGGGATCACAATAGGGTAAGAATAGGAGGGGCTTAAAGGGGCGTGGTTAATCAAAACAAAAGTCTTCTTGTTCTCATAATTTATGCTGAAATTGCTGTCCTGGAAGCCAGAGTTTCAGAGACATATACAAACCTCAGCATAATTAAAAAATGAAACACTGCCATTACTTAGTAGTATGTGCAAGAGATGAGTGAGGAGTGTATGGCAGCAGGTAGTATGGTCAGAAGAGGAGTGCAGAGTATATAGCGGTGGGTAGTATGTGAAGGAGATGAGTGCGGAGTGTATGGCGGTGGGTAATATGTGCAGGAGAGGAGTGCACTCCACATGCCTCTGCTCACCTTTGCACCCCAGTCCCCCTGCACACTTCCTCTTTGCTCTTATTTGCACTCTAAACTGTAATCCCTTTTCTGTTACCTCTGGACCCCCCCATGTCAACAGCATTCAGAAGAGGTGATTGTGATGGTGGAGTTTGATATGGTGATGGTGGAGTATGATTTCCCTATGAATGCTCGCCCCATTTACATATCAATGCCTCCTGCCGCCCAGGATTTACAGATCAATGCCGCCCATAATTTACATGTCAATGCAGCATGCAATTTACATATCAATTGTGTGTACACACTGAGGCCAATAGAAGGAGCAGTCAGCTCCGACGCGTAGCCTTTCATCACTGCAGCACTGATTGACAAGATTCCAGCCCTGCCTAGGTCCAATCAGACATCACTTCCTGTTCCACGGTCCATGCTGGTCTGTGTGGAGCTGCTTGGTTCCTTTGCTCCTGGAGAAACACTGTGATCCATTCCAGCCAGCTGCTCAATCCTTTCCAGCTATCCAGAACAGCGGTGGGACCCACAGAGCCATGTGGAATGCCAGGACTGCACTTTACTTTAACGAGCATGCATCTTCTATCATCTTGTAAGTGTTTTTAATCTTATCCTATTAGTCGTCACTTTAATACTACACTCAGGTCAGCGCCTCCCCCTCCCTGTTTTTTACTTACATTATTGTATTCACTCCGCCTTTACATCAGCAGCCCCCCCAGACTTGCCTGGCGGCGCTGTCTCTGACCTCCTCTCAGGTGCACCATGTAGGGCTCAATCAGATGGCTCCAGCTTGGCGGGTCTGGTTTTATCTTCGAACGGCGCATGCACAGTTGCATGGTTGGCCCGCAGCCATCTTTTTTACGATGCGGCTGCCCATTACAGCTGTCCGTAATGGGCATTTAAAGGGCTGAAATTTACAGGCTGCCCATAAATTAACGGGCAGTTGGCAATACTGCTTGAGGCCCCCTATATCAAGAAAGTTGACCAACACTGCTTTAAGCTGTTTGCGCTGTGGTAAACAGTACAATTCTCTCATTCTGAGAAACACTGTATTCCGGCATCACATATTTAGCATGTGTAATAGATTTTTTTTTACTTTTAAAGTATTGTTTGGCTTAAAGGGTTAGTTCACATTTGCCTTAAAACTAGTAAGGAGTGCCTGTAGATAAAAACAAACTGTGCAGTGTTCACCAAAGTTAAATAGTTCCCTTGCAATAAATGTAGACTATTTACTTACCTCCCGAATCCTGGACAAAAAATTCAGAGATTACATCATCCTGTCCTGCCTTGTTTTTTTTTTTTTAATTATCAAATTTTTATTTATTTTCCAGTTTATACATTACTTCATACTTTAAATCTACAATATTCAAGTTTATCCAAATAAATACATTTTATCTTAACAATTAACAATTCTTAACAATTCTTCCCCCTTTCAAACAAACAAAAAAAAAAAGAAAAATCCCAATAAAATGTAAACATTTCCTTCCCCCTTCCACTTTCCTTATTTCTCCCACCCCTACACCAATAGTGCTCCCTCCCCCACTTGTATCATCTCTTCCTCTAGATATAGTATTTCCATTGTGCTCCACACTTCCCTTCCAAATCCACAAAATTTAAAAGACATTCCGTCCTTGTGAGAAAAAAAAAAACCTCAACCTGTACAAAAAATTCTTGTTTAGGAGGCTACTAAGCCAATTCAAATCACTCTTAAGCGTCAACCTTAATATCCCCCAAAAAAAGGGGAAAACTATATGAGGCTTCTATGAGCCATACATCCTTCATAGCCAGTGAGTAAATATGCCATCTTCCCTTAACTATATCTATTCAAACTATCCCTTCTCCTCTGTGCCCCCCTTCCTACCTAAATGTTCTATCCCTTCCCGTTTCCCCACCCCTTATCCCTTCCCCGTATTCAACTCCACTCAGAAATACAAAAAAAACAAAAAAAACAAAACGGTGAAAAAAAACAATAGTGCTCCCTCCCCCACTTGTCTCATCTCTTCCTCTAGATATAGTGTTTCCATTGTGCTCCACACTTCCCTTCCAAATCCACAGAATTAAAAAGACATTCCGTCCTTGTGAGAGAAAAAAAAAAACAGCAAATTTAGATATATCCCCCCCCCCCCCCCCCGGGACACCCGCGATCGAACCCAGAGACCACACCACTCTTTACCTCATTACTCTAATCTCTTTCAAGCAGCGCACCCATCCTGCCCATGTTTCAATGTTTTTATCTTTCTTGTCTTTCACTGCATGCACCCATCTTTCGGCCTCCATTATTAAATTTCTCTTTCTTCCAGTCCTCCAAGGTTGGACTTCTAGTTTGTTTCCATAGCCTAGGTATTAATGATTTGGCAGCATTCAGTAAGTGTGGAATAACACTGTTCTTATATGCTCTAACAGACATTGAAGTTCCATGAAACAAAAAGTTCCAGGGCGTCACCTCTATTGGTCCGGGGGATAACCTTTCAACCCAAGAAGCGATTGCTTCCCAGAACACCTGAATCTTAGAGCAAGACCACCATAGGTGGAGAAAGGTGCCTTTCTGTCCGCACCCTCTCCAACATCTGGCGTCTGCCGTCGGGAACCTCTTTGCTATCTTAACTGGGGTCCAATACCACCTAGTCAAAAATTTATATGACATTTCTTGAATCTGTGAGCTTATAGAAGTAGAGTGCGTCAAGTTAATGAGTTTCTTAATTTGTGCTGTGGTAAGATTATGACCTAGTCCTCCGTCCCATGCTCTAATAAAGTATGGAACCGTTTGGTTTTGTGTCGCGAGAATCAATCTATACATCTGTGACATCAAGTGTCTTTCAATGGGTGAATTTACACAAATGGATTCGAAAGCAGTAAGAGAACTCACTGGTCTCGTCCCGGGTTTAAGTCCCTTGAAAAAGCACCCCAATTGATGGTATCTCCACTCCTCCATAGATATCCTCCCCATTTTCGATGTCAGATCTCGCAGGGGGGTTAATGTTGCATGATGGGCAAATTTGCCACATGTTGTATCCCCATCCCTCCCCCAAGCTCCAAAAAATCCCACCTCCTCCCCTGGAGGAAACCAGTAGTACCAGTAGTAAGGAGTGCCTGTAGATAAAAACAAACTGTGCGGTGTTCACCAAAGTTAAATAGTTCCCTTACAATAAATGTAGACTATTTACGTACCTCCCGAATCCTGGACAAAAAATTCAGAGATTACATCATCCTGTCCTGCCTTGTTAATAGGATGTTGCTGAGACACTCCCAGTCGATTCAAAACCCTAGCAAGCACACTCTCTCCCCTGTCACAGTAGCTCTGAGTTCAGTGATGCTGCCATCGAGGAAATAGTGGACCACACATGTATGGGGTTTCAGAGCTTGTTTCTGTGATGGTGGAGGTGACCAATAACAGCTGGGAGTGTCTTAGCAACATCCTAGCAACAAGGCATGGGCAATTTTTTGGTAAAGGCAAACCAACCCTTTAAATATTATATCAGCTTCACACCAATCCGATTCATTATAACTTGAAAAATTTGCTTTTTTAATTTTGCATGTGACACCTATTTTTTTTGTATCCAGCAGTGACAGGCCTGCATTGACTGTTGGGGGTAGTCATGGCCTGTGTTGCATCACAGTGGTAGGCAACCAGCTGCCATTTTTTTGCCCAGAAGGACATGCCTGCCTTTTACCAGGATGTGCAAGGTAACATCTCTGTGTTGTTGGCCAAGTAGCCAGTGGTAGGGTTCACATGAACATGTGGACATGTGATCCAGTAAGCAGGTACAGCTGGGCAGGAATGTTATATCTTTTTCATGGCCCATTGAACACATTTTCTGACACCTTTGAACCACCAGTCCCTCCCCCAGGTATCCCAGAGTCTATGCAATTGCCCATCTAAAACTGCATCTCTCGGTTTAGAAGAAAAGGCTTCTATACACTGGATAGATTACAAGTATGCATATTTAGTGTAAAAACTGTTCAAAGACACGCAAATTGCAGTTCCTGCTCTAGGACCACCCTATGTAATCTCCATGATTAAGTCCTGATTGGAAGAAATGTGTTGAGGGGAGGTCCTAGGGCAGGGAGTCGCCATGTTTTTACAATGAACATGGATGTTTGTGATCTATGAAATGTGTGTGAGCCTTTTCTTCTACTACCAGTTAGTGTGTGTGGAAAGCTCAGCTTGCTTACTGCACCTGGAGTTCAAGTGTTGCCAGGGAGCAGTAGCTTAAAGAGGAGAGTCCTTTTGCTTTAATGTCATCCAAACAGGCATCATGGGCTCTCTGACAATGTTGAGGGCATTGGTAGCATAATGTAAAAGGTGGATACTGACATTTATTTTTACATAACGGTGTTGGAAGTCTCTTGCAAGGAAATCAATGAAAGAGAACATGAAATAATAATTAACACATTCAACAAAGTTTTAAAGCAGATTGGTAAAGATGGTTTCCAATTAAAGCCTTCAAATAAGTCTGTGATCCAGATTAGACACTGACTTTTTTTTTACATAAAGGTGTTGGAAGTCTCTCGCAAGGAAATCAATGAGAGAGAACATGAAATAATAATTAACACATTCAACAAAGTTTTAAAGCGGATTGGTAAAGATAGTTTTCCATTAAAGCCTTCAAATAAGTCTGTTACCCAGATTAGAACTGAAGAAAAATCACAGATCATAGTTAGGAAATTTGTACAAATTTTTTGTGCAAATTTATAAGGCTGCAATTTAAGAGGGAGAGATGAAGCAGGTTTTATCATGAGATATAAATTTGTGTGCATTATTTCAGAAAGAAGAGTGAGGAATATTGTACAGACAATGAAAACTGTGTAACCAGCTTTAGTAGGCCACAACTAAAGTGGAGGAGACCAGGCAGGTTTTATCAAGAACTAAAAATGACAGTGTATTATTTCACAAAGAATACCTAGAACTATTGTGCAATCAATTCACAGTACCTAAACAGGTTTTTTAGACTGAACGTTAATAGAGAGAGACTCAACATATTTTATCATGAAAAGAAGAATGGCAGTGTAATATTTATGAAACAATAGCCATAAATATTGTGCTGACCCCCTGCACAGTATGTAAGCAGCTTTTACTAGGTAACAGTTTCTCAGGGAGACAACAGATCAGTTTATAATCAAGAATTCAAATGAGAATGTTTTATTTCACAGAAAAAAAAAAATATTGTACTTTCTCTATGCACAATATTTAAGCAGATTTTACTAGGCCACAGTTCACAGGGAGACACCAGGCAGCATGTAATCAACATTAAAATGTATTATTTCCAAGGGCGTGGCCGGCAGCCTGAGGAGATGGCCGCACTGTGAACTAGCTCCGGCTCCACAGGATCTAATGGGCGACTTCCAGCAACGGCGATTCAATTAAATCAACCCCTGATACACCATGCAGAACCGGAGAAGCAGGGGCGGCATGAGGGGGAAGAGGAAGGAGCGTGAGGGGCAGACTTCTACAGCTTAGCCAGCACTCGGCTATCTCAAGATGGCGTGACGGCTCCTTTACAGAGGAGAACGGAGATGGCTGCAGCTGCGCGGATCTCGTCTCAACAGCATGACCCCTCAACCACAAATAATGGAGATCGCTCTCCTCAATCTGAGTTCAATAGCCCAGTGAAACAGAGAAGGAAGCTGAATGCAGTAGGAGACTTAGTGAGTGATGCTTCCCTGGACACTGAACATCAAGCTGACATTAATGCCTTCAGTAAGAAGCTAGATGCATTCCCTACAATGGGCCAGCCTATTCTAGACTCTTCCCCAAAAGACATGCTCATAACCCTACCTGGAGCATTACAGCATGACATGTCCAATTTCATGAAGCAAACTAGCAGAGAAATAGAAGCTATAGGTGACAGAGTGGATCACTTAGAATACAAAATGAATGATTACACCCTAGCTCACAATGAAGTAGTAGATGCTCATGATGTCCTAGTAGAAGAAATCCGCAACATGAAAATTAAAATGGCAGACACGGAAGACCATTCCCGCTGGAACAATGTGAAATTTAGAGGCATTCCTGAATCGGTCTCCCCAGGGGACCTCTGCCCCTATCTGCAGAAAAGAAAAGCCGAGCTACTCCCAGCAACAAAATCCCAGATGTGATCGCCAGGATCTATTATTTCCACATTAAGGACCAGCTCATGTACTTCTCCCGCAAACGCAATTCCTTACCAGAACCATACTCTGGAATCTCGCTATATATAGACCTCTCACAAGCAGCCATTCTAGCTCAGAAGAATCTCCTCACCATTACCATGATCTTGAGAAATAATAATATTCTGTACAAATGGAAATTCCAAACGAAGCTGTCCATTGAAAGGAACAGCAAAACCTGGCTAGTCCCCACTCTAGAAGAAGGTCTGGAATTGGTGAAATCTTGGGGTCTTCTCCCACAGGATGAAGAGGATATCTCGGACCCCACGACACACTAATGAATCCTCAGGTTAGCAATAATCCAACCTTTGAGCATTACCAACCCACGGTTCTACTGTTCAAAAAATGTCGCCAAATGGCATACTTAGATCCTGCAGGGTTGGACATTTTAAGCCCCGTTAGATATGTGTACAGGATACAACTGTACCCAACCAATTCTCTCTCATACGAGTGATCGGGACTACAACATTGCAAGTTTTCAAATCCTTTTTTTTAGTTTTATTTGTTTTTAGTTCATGTTACCACGTTTACCTTCTTTCTTGCCTGCATAAATATATGAAATACAAATCGTTCGCCGGCAATATGCTTACACTCAATGGTACTTAAATTACTATCGTTAAACATAAAAGGTCTTAACAGCCCCTACAAGAGACGGTCAATGTGGAAGGAGGCAGAAAACCAATGATGTGATATTTTATGTGTACAAGAATCTCACTTCTTGTCTGCAAATCCTCCCAGCTGTACTCACAAGCATTTCCCCCATATTTTCAATACTCTTTAAGGTACATACCTCTATGTGGATGATGAAGGTAGATATATAATCCTTGTTGCAGAAATAAATCGAGTCCTTTACACCCTCATCAACATATACGCTCCGAACAGGCACCAAATAAGGTTCATCAGAAGGATTCTGACCACAGTGCGCTCCATCCAAAAAGGTCGCCTTTTAATTTGTGGCGATTTCAACATCACCATGGATCCTGAAATAGATACTACCGATAGGAACTCAGCGGGAAAACCGGGACTTAAACATTTCTTGCTACAAGAAGATCTTCATGACCCGTGGAGCTACCAACATACTACAGAAAGAGACTATACTTTTTTCTCTCATCCCCATAACACTTATTCCAGAATTTACTGCTTTATTACGGACAGATCTCTTCCCCAGAAGGTAATAGGGACAAATATTTATAACATAACATGGTCCGACCATGCCCCTATTTCGCTGGAAATCTCTGAGAAATACACAGGTAAACATACACCACTGTGGAGAAATAACACCTATATACTATCTCACCCAGAGTATGTAAAAGAGCTGGGAACACAATTGGCAGAATTCTTCTCCTTTAACTTGGAATCCTCTAGTAGTATATTCAATCTTTGGTGCACGCATAAGGCCTTTGTTAGGGGAGTGATGATCCAGATGGCCTCTAGAGAAAGGAAAAGGAGGAATTTACAAATTTCCAATCTCCTTGCTGAAATAGTCTTGTTAGAAGCCCAGCACAAACAATCTCCCCAAAATACATTACTGTCCTGCCTTGTATTTCTTAGAGAAGAACTTAGAATGGTATTGATATCTTAACATGATAAATATATCAAGGGCCTTAAACTAACAGCTTATTCACAAAATAATAAAGCAAGGAAAAGATTGGCCATGCAATTGAAACAAAAAAAAACTAAGGAAAAAATTACCAGACTATGTCACCACAGAACAGGTAAACATGCCCTCAACCCATCAGATATAGCTCGAACATTCAGGGATTATTACAAAGCACTGTATAATCTAAAAGACGACCACACCATTCCTCAACCAAACACTGAAGTAATTTCCGAATTCTTAAAAATAAATAAATTTACCTGAACTTGATAAAGTCTGTCTGAACCACCTTAATCGCCCTATAGAAAAGCAAGAAATTATGGATGTAATTACATCCCTTCCTCTAGGAAAATAGCCAGGATTAGATGGCTTTACCTCAGAATACTATAATGCCCTTACTCCAATTCTAACCCCTTATTTCGTTGAATTATATAATCAAGCTATTCTAATGGGTCACTTCCCGAAGGAAATGTTAGAAGCAGTAATAGTGACTCTCCCCAAACCTGGAAAAGAGACAACTCTTCCACAAAACTTCAGGCCCATATCGCTTCTAAACTCAGATTTAAAAATATACTCCAAATTGCTCGCTAATAGACTATTAGATCTAACACCACTCCTTCTAGGACCAGAACAAGTAGGAGTACACCACGCTGAGATGAGTCGAGTGCCTTCTCTTCTCCTTGCTTTGGATGTGGAGAAGGCATTCGACAGAGTCCACTGGGAATACCTGTCACAAGTGCTTACTAAATTCGGGTTGTCTGGGGCAATATATTCAGCTATTATGACACTATACAATATCCGTTCGGCAAGCGTATATGTCGACGGCTCCCTGTCTGGATCATTTGATCTTTCAAATGGTACGAGGCAGGGATGCCCATTATCCCCAATTATATTCTCCCTAGCTATCGAACCTTTTGCTGAAGCTATCAGGAGAGACCATCTTATCCATGGACTGACAGTGGGCAGATACGAACACAAAATAAGTTTGTTTGCTGACGATATAATTTTGTCATTATCAAATCGCCTTCATTCCTTACATAGAACCTAACATCTGATTAAAGAGATTGGAGAAGCATCATACTATATGATCAATTCTAATAAGTGTCAAATACTGCCCATGGGATTGCCCCAATGTCAAATTAGCCAAATAAAAAATGATTTCCCATATACATGGGAAGCTAAATCAATTACATATTTAGGTACCCAACTCTCTTACCCCACAAGCTTGCTTTATGAAGCCAATTTCACCCCTCTACTATCCAGCATATCTGAGGATCTTAAACGGATGGGTAAGTCCCAACTCTCTTGGGTGGGCAGAGCAGCCGCCTTTAAAATGCAAGTACTCCCGAAGATACTCTACCTGTTTTGAACACTCCCAATCCCTATCCCTACCCCATTTTTCACGAAATGTAACTCGCTATTGAGGAACTACATTTGGCAAAGCAAAAATCCAAAAATTGCCCTTTCCTCACTACAATTGCTGAGAATAAATGGGGGTATCGGTTTACCAGATTTGCAAGGTTATTATAATGCGTCATTACTAGACCAAGCTAAAAATTGGTTCAAACCGACTGAGGACAAATTATGGGTCCACATGGAACAAAACTTTATGAAACACCAAGTCTCCCATGCACTTCTATCAGCATCTCTTATGTCCCTCCAAGGAATCTCCTTGGTTCCCCACCCCACAATTACAGCCACCCTTAAAGCATGGCACACATTACTCTCCCACAAAAAGTACACAGAAACTACATACAACCTAAATATCCCGGTCAAAACATATGAATGGATAATTAAGGACTTTGATGCGAGAGATTGCCTGAAAAGAGGGATAAACTTCACAAATATCTTGCATCAAAGCAGCCTACCTAATGACGCCTATAGGTCATTACAAATCAGACATTAACACTCAACTACCAAATGCAATGGATGTGTAGAAATTCCAAGCTCTATTTGGGAATTCTATAAAGGGAAATCCAATAAATCTATACGTGGAATCTCATTCTTCTGCAAATCAATATCTGGCCCCATATTAGCTAAAACGCCAGACATATACAAATGGGAAAGGGACCTGCAGAAAGAATTCTCTTTACAACAATGGTTGAAAGCAATACAATTGAGCTTCAGTATGTCTTCCTGTGTTGAGCACTGGGAAAATTTTCAAAAAACATATCATAGATGGTAGTGATTTTAACACCTTTAAGACCCAAGCAGCGTCTCTGAAAAATAGGTTTTTAGAAAAGGGATATAAACCTTTAGACCTAGACAAGGATATAGATAATGCTAGTTTAGTTGATCGCCAATTACTCCTAGAGGACAAACCTAAACAAGCAAATGAGGACTTTAAATGGTCCTTTATGACATCTTTCTCCATTCAACACAAACACATTAGAAGAATTTTCGAACACCATTGGGATGTTCTAAAAACTGATAAGATCCTGGGCCCTAGACTGCCCGGAATCCCTAAGGTAGTTTTTAAGGGAGCTCCATCCCTTCATAATAAGTTGGCACCTAATGTGGTCAATCATCCAACCAAACCTTCCTTTTTTCACAACCTGATTGGGTTCCACCCTTGTAGAAAATGCTTAGTCTGTCAGTATAATATCAGCGGTAGGCGTACTAGCTACACCTTTTCCTCTATGGTGAATGGCCGTACCTACAAGATAAAGCAGTTTTGCACATGTGCCACCACGGGGGTAGTCTACCTTTTGACCTGCCCTTGTGGCAAACAGTATGTGGGATGGACAATTAGGTCGTTCACCACAAGAGTCTCTGAGCATATCAATCTTATTAAGGCAGGTAGTACCAAGCACACTGTGCCCCGTCATTACAGGGAATTCCATGATCGAAACCCTGAAGGTACCCAGTTCCTCATCATTGACAAATATGTGGCTCCCTGGCGGGGTGGGTCAACACTTAGGGGGGTCTCCCATTTGGAGACCTACTGGATTTATGAGTTGGGTTCCCACTTTCCGCAAGGTATCAACGTAGAATGGGACATCAATTCATTTATCAATCAGGCATAGTTATTACATTCATGATCCTCCTTATTTTTACCTTATTTTTACTTTATTTTTAATTCCATTTTAGCATTTTCTGGACAAATTTTTCTGTATACATCTACATTGGCGCATCATTGCCAGTTTAAGACCCTTGGTTATTGACACCTTATACTTTGCGTCATTTTTCAATAATCTTTATACCTGTAATTTGGTAGATGTCCTTTTTTTGAAAGATTGTCACTGCTAGTTTCCCTTACATGTGTTGTAATATATGGGATGTAAGAGATGTCCCCCATTGGTAGTGTCACTTTCTATTCATACATTTAAAAACGTTTTTAATTAATATTCTGTTAGGTTTATTGTTCTTACCTAACATTCCACTACTATTTTGTATCCCTGCCGGATCTTCAGATCCATGACATTTGGTTTTTGTTTTATATATTTTTATTTATACCACCTTTGCTGACACTGTTTTTTACTGCTAGAGCGCCGGGACTTAGTTCCGGTCCTCTCTATCCCACTGCGGCTTTCCTCCTTCCACACAGGAAGTATACATGCCGCTGACGTGGACGAGAGGCTTGGCTTTGATATTAGAACGTGGGCGCGCCGTAACTGACGGAGGCGGGCCACGTTCTTCACATAAGCAAATGACGTAAGATCCGGGGGCGGGGTGTAACGGCGCCCCGACCTATAGGATCTACTGGTTGAAAGTGAGGCTTGGTGCGCTGGCGGACTTCCCTCTGTGAGTTCCGCTATTGCGCACGGCCCCAGTGTCTGGCCGAATCTGGTGGGCGGAGCGCGAGGGCGCTCTGACCTATGTGATTTGGCTGTACCCAAAAGGAGGCTTGGTTCGTATCTTGAGCACTTCCGGATCGGCCGGCCACAACGTTATTACTATTTGTGTTATTTTTCTTAATATTTTCGTTTACTTCTGATTCATAAATTTAGGGTTAGCGGTATAAACACCGCTCACTGCATTGTTTACGTTGTATATTCTATACGCACTAATACTAATTTGAGAACCGGAAGTGACGTCAGTCGGTCACTTCCTGGGTTGTGACACTCCCAGTGGGGGTCATTTCCAGTTTAAATAGCGGTGGGATAGGGGGGCTCCACACCCCAGATGAAGGCTCGTTAGCCGAAACATGTTGGGTGGACCCCCTATGATCACCGCGTTTGATACAATTTGAGCTGTTTACGATCTTAGATCATGTGAGTGTTCCTTTTTTATTATTTTAATAAATGCATGCTTTTTAAACGATATCATGCCATGTGAGCTTCATTTCCCCCATGGTTTTTAAATACATCCGGTTGGCCTGCTGAAACGTCTGGACGGGTGAAGCTGTGACAGATCTTCCCTTCCCCCCTATTTGAAGTTGTGGATACCTGATGATCCATCTTGCCAGCCCTGGCGGCTAAATAAGCTTTCAGAGACTTGTAAGACGTATGTCTTTTCAAGTCCCCTGCTTCCGGTAAGCCTCCTCAGATGCTCTGGTGATGGTCCTGTCATATACTTAGACGTCTCATTTCATTTGGTGTTCTATTTTTTCATCTACCAGAAGCTTCTTATTGCTGTTTTCACCAGTTAACCCTCAGAGACTTTTTCGGTGGTGGTTTTTGATTTTTATCAGGAACACAATTTTTTACATTTATGGACTTTTTCGGTTGATTTTTTATTTATTTATGATTTTGGCCTTGTTTTTTCACTCTGCACTGGTGTATTGTAATCACTATATTTTACATGTCATTTTGTAACATATTGTGCACTTTTGATTGTATTGAGTCACTTTTATTTAATTTTGAAGTATTCCTTGTTTATTTGCTGGCCATTGAGAGATGGCTCGAGCCTAACTCACTATTTTTATACCTTTTTTATACACATAGCGCTACACTACATATTTTCTGCTAATTTACTTCTACCTATGTCTTAGAGGCGTGTCAGCCGCTTATTGTATAACCATCTTTATAACACCATTGGAGCAGCGCTGTACTTATTCCCCACCGATTCCAATATCATAGATGGTATATGACACCTTATAGGCTGTCAAAAATATTTAAAGACTCCGCGAACAGTTGTTGGAGAAACTGTAACTATATAGGAAACCTGTTCCATGTTCTATGGAACTGCCCTCTTATACTATCCTTTTGGGAAAATATAGCTAGAGTCCTTAGCAAAATCACAGGCCTGTATAAACCACTTACCCCGGAGTTAGCACTTTTGAACATAGGACTAAACTCATATCCTGTTACAGTTAAGACAGTGATCGCTCATGAATTATTCGCAGGCAGGACTGCTCTAGCAAGTAAATGGAAAACTTCTGACCTCCCAACAATAATATAAATATATACAAGGATCAGTATACAATGTCAATATGAAAAACTACTGGCATTCAAAAAACTTAAAGCACCCCAATTTATAAAAAAGTGGCAAGCTTGGTTCCTTCACCCAGCAGCAGCAAAAGACCTTAAATCCTTAACATTATATTAGTTGCAACTTTATATGGGTAACACAACTTATTTAATGAATACTGTGCTTTTGACTAAACGTTGGTAACTATTTTCTTTACATCTTACTTTGTTAAGTATCTGTTGTTTGTTTGTTTGTTTTTATACTAATCAGCATAACTTTACTTGTTATATTACATTACACTATATAACCTGGGCCCCAAGTAATATGTTATGCTTCTATGTCCTGACATTGGTATATCCCAATCACAGTTTGATCCCGTTAGGGTTGGGGGGGGTAATAATAATTCACTACCACTAGTAAGGACATAGAGGCATAGCCGCTTCAAGGAATGTTTAAACTTTTTTTTACCATACGTTTAAACGAGGGTTCACAAGATATTGTCAACAAATTTCGAAAGTTTTGTTTGTAGACTTGACGCATACTATTTCTGCTTTGTCTTTACTGTATTTATATAAAAACTTCAATAAACATATTTGAAAGAAATAATGTATTATTTCCCAGAAAAAGCCAGCAAAATATTGTGTTGCATCTTCACAAACAATCATTATACCCATCAGAGTATGAGGCATCCATGCAGATTAACTTATAAATTTTGTATAAAGCCAAAACTTTTTTCTTGGCTTGAATAGAGTAGAAAAGCATTGGAACCCCTGTCAAGTTTTTTTTATTGGTTTATGTCCCCATTTACCCTCTGTAATTGTCCTTGTGACTGTTGTCACCAAGAAATAAATGTTACGGTCTCTAAAGAGATGAAGGTAAATCTTTAAAGGAGGACATCTATTCCAATGACAACTGCAGAAGATTGACATTTATTTTATTTTGCAGAAAGTTCTGCATTTCACTTGTTGTGTCTCCAAGGCAGGAAGTCTACCTGCTAGGACACGGGCAGAAAAAAATGGACAGTGAGCATCTTAATGAGACACAATATATAGGGGTAGGGACAATTGTAGACCCGCTCCCACAATCACTCAGGTTGAACTGGATGGACTGGTGTCTTTATTCAAACTTACTAACTATGTAACTATGTAACTTCCCTACTAGGGTGACCACATGGTCCCACATTTTGATGGTCTGTACCAGGCACCTTCATTCCAGGACAATAAAGTGTCCCGGAATGTAACTGACACAGCCAATGACCCCCCCCCCCGGGCCGATCTGATGCCCCCAAAAAAGGCCACCACATCACCACTTTACTCACTAACAGTACTTGCCCTGGCCTGAAATGTCTGGAGAGGCACAAACCCCACCCCCTGCTTGTGATTGTAGAAATCATAAATCCCGCCTCTTGTGTCTAATCACTGCAGGGCAGTCTAGAGCCAGTGTTAGAACAAGGTAAAATGGGTCAAGTACTGTCAGTAGGTAAAGTGACAATGCAGTGGCCTTTTTTGGGGGCATGATCAGTGCTTCTGGGTAGAGTGCGCACCTGCCACCCTGGCTGTGCTGTGATTACAGCACAAGAGGAGTTTTGAGAAGGGCAGTTTGGAAATGTGATCACCCTATATTCCCTACTTTTATCTAAAACTAAAGAAAACCTTTTGATTTACTTGCACTTTAATATGTATGTTTTGTATGTAACATAATACCTATGATGAGATTTTGCACTTTCATCAAGGTGGGTCATCTCACTAATTTGCTGTTTTAGTACAGCTTGAGAACAAATTTATAACAGTCTTTTAAGGCTAAAACTGCATTGGAAAAAGTAACACTCAGCTACTCTGTGCCTAGATAAACAACTGATTGTTGAAGGTCTGAGGTAGATGACACACCGCAAAAGCCCTGGAAAAGGGCTTTCACACCTTATTGATGAAGTAGCTATAGATCTGAGCTCAAACTGTAATGATGAGTACAAAGATCAATGCCATTTAAAGAACAAGCAATTCAGAAAAGGTTTGCTTACTTCAGGAAAGAAGTGTCTAAATTGTGATTTTAGACAGAATTACATGCCAACTTGTTCTAACAGTAATTATACCTTCCTGACTGTCTAATTGCACTATTCCTCCATGCAGGAACATGCTTTAAAAAACTTCCAGTGTGAACATAATGCCTGCGCCTGTTACATAAGGAAATTATGACATGCATGACATTTACACTCATTGGTATAATGCCAGGAAGCTTTGTACCTAGTGTTCTTCTTCTAACAGTCCTCCTAGCAAGCTTCTGACATCTGTTCTGCGCAGATTGAGAAGCTTGATGTATGGAATTTTTTTGTAACTAATTCCCAAAATGCACTGTCTATTTTATTCCCTCACATGTTTTTCCATTCCTACCCAGCATTTCTTAGCTTTGAGTTTTATTTTTCCTCTAAATTCTGAATGATGTCACTCTGTAACTGGCTTCAAAGCCGTAACTGTAAAGTGAGAAGAATGCCTTACTGGGTGTCTTTTTCATTTGATTTACTTAACATATTAGGGTTGGTTCATAAAAGTTCAATGGGATATTTTGCCATTTTCTTCATGGGAAATATTGTTTTTACCATTTTGAAAATGTATAAAGCTAATCTGGCAGGGATCTGTTGTTGCTCTTTGTATTCAGCACGCTTCTGCATTGTTGTTCGATAAATGGCATGCACCAAAAGCACCACACTTCCATTGCAATCGTTAATAAATAGCTAGACAGTTACCCACCAAAAAAAAATTAAAAATGACACACAGGTCTAAGGTGCATGAAGGTCATAGGGGGCAAGCAGGTCCTGTAGGACAACGGGATGGTGAGGCCAACAGAAATAAACTGGCTGATCAAGTCAGCATCTGCATGTACAGGAGGTAGATTTGCATTTGGGTCTGATCTCATTATTACAAAACTGTCTTACTACAGGCCAAACCATACCAAACCATACTTTTTTTTGTAAAACTTTGTTTTACTATTTTCACCAAGCTTCTCCCCATGGTTGAAGCAGAGTTAGTACTGCTTGATGAAAACACATCTTGCTGAAAAAAACACCTGAAAAACTCTTTTTTAACTGATATGAGTCAAATAATACTGTACTAAGATGCTGATAAAAAAATTGCACTCCCTAAAATAAGCTGTCACAGTATGCTGAGGCTGTCAGTGAAAATTATGTTGCTCATCACTTAATAAAGGCTCATTTAATTCATTTAAAAGCTAAGTTCACTTATTTATTAAAACAAAAAGCTTTCTTTATCTTCTAGGCCAGATTTTACCTCAGCCCCCAATTTGTTGTATAAAAAAACTCCTCTGTTTCTCCCTAGTATCTGTCCCTTAGTTTGGGAAAACTGTTAAGACACAGGAAGGAGTTCATCAGCTGACCTCATTAACACATTAACACAAACCCTGCACCTTCCCTCCCCCTCCAGGAGATTGCTCCCACCTACCTCTGTACTCACATACAAATATTGAACACAATTCTCACTGAATACACAGCCAATGGCTTCCTCTGTTATTGTTTCGTACCTTCTTCTTGTATTGATCGCTCGAGTGTTCAGGAGCTGAGCAATCACATAACAGCCTGGAGCCATATGGAGCAGAGCTGTACTATTGAAAGCAGAAGAAGTGTGTCCTGGAAATCTGTAAAGCTTTCTATACAATATACAATCTGATTATACAGTCTCCTTTAGATCTACAAATAGCTATGTAATGCAAAGCCCTGCCTGATTGGATACAGGATGATTAGATAGATAGGTGTATCCTCCTGTTATACAGTTTTGGTAAATCTAAAGGAGATTGTATTGAGATTGTACAATCTGATTGTATAATGTATGTCTACCTTTATAGACCTAAAATATACTTTTCATGCTTTCGCTGCCATTACTTGTTAGCGGCACCCCAAATGCAGATGCGAACATTTTGCCATATGAAAAAATAAGCATCAAACACCAAAACATGCAGTTATAAACATGCAAACAGCAACATGCCAAAATGTCCCATGAGCTACTTGGCCACGTGTAGGGCAGCCCATTAGAATCAATGGGCTACCCTTTGCATGTCAAAGGAAAATTGAGCCAAAAAACATGCACTCCCACTAGGCTAGGTGTGAACAGGACCTGAAATTGAAATTGGTGTGTTTACACAAGAACAGTGAGGCTCCATTCACATCTGCACATTTCCGAACACACAGCAAACTGCACAGAAAATGTGCACTTTGTCACACATTTCGGAAATGTGCTTCAAACTCGCATCGTGCTTACATTGTCATTTAATGTTTATGGCACATTATATGTTCATGACAAACATGCTACAAACGCATCAAAAAGGAGGTAAAAAAATGTGCCACGCTTCACTCTAAAAAAATTTTTGGAGCTTCTTTGGGGCATTTGTTGTGCATGGGACAGCCAATTCAAGTTAATGGGCTGCCCTATGTGTGTTGAGCGGAAACACTCCAATCCACCCCCCAAAAAAATGCATGAGGGAGCGTGAGTCCCCACTATGTAGAGATGTGAATGGGGCCTAACAGTGTCTCCATCCACTCCCTCCTATGTACATTTATATGTAGCACACCCCCTAAGGAGCCGCAAGTAGATTGTGATCCCCACCCTGCACAGCCAGGCACACTGAATTCTCACAGTAACTTCACAGTCAGGAAACAGTCCAGTAATTTGTTTATTTTCGTTTTATTGAGAGGATATAACTTGAATAGGGTTTGGGAAAATTGTGGGATGCCCACTTCACTTCAAAAAACTTCAGGGACAACTTCTCCTATACACAGTCTATATACACTCCTCACTTAATCCAGCACTCATGCTTGCAGAATTCCAGTTGGCACAATGCTTGTGGATCTGACAAGAATTTAGAGCTAAAGCCTGTTATAGGCAGGAACCCGAGGCCCATTTAAGTGTGTAGCAAAATTGCAGTGTCCAGCTTAATCACTCCTGTGGCTACTGATCCCAGCACCATCTCTTCAGGCACTGCCAGCCCGCCTGGCTACAGCTGCCCCTTTTACTAGCCCTCCTGGCTACTTCTTCACAGTCCTCTCAGACTGACACTCTCTCTCTCCACAGTCCTCAGAGACTGATTACTCATCAGCCCACCCAGCTGATTGCTCAGGAGACCACCTGGATGAGCTGATCTGCTCCTGCTGTTCTCGCCTTGCTCCTGTGCCTCCAGGAAAGGATTTCTCCGTGTGTTATAGAGGGTCCCTTTAGCACCTAAGGGTAACCCCCCCCCATACTAGGGGGCGTCCTCAAGGGCCACTGACAGCCTCCTCAGCACTCCATCTCCATCAAGTACTTATGAGGTAGCCTGCCCCCTCTGAGACCATTTTGCGCCATCAATATTATATAAACAGCTCCTCCTAGACTTCACCCTCTACTGGAAGCTTCTCTGAGGTTCCAGAGAGGAGGGGGAGTCAACAGAGATGCTGCTTCCAGTCATCCAGCCTCCCTGAATCACTCAGCCCTGACCAAGATTTAACCCAGGATTGGCTCTCAGCCAGACTACATTTTCCTACACTACAAACTATGTACATCTAGCACATATGAGGGTGCTACATATAAAGATAGCCATACACTATGCAATTTAATCTCTCTACAGTTTCCTTTAGTTTTACCAAAACTACAGAATAGGAGGACTTACCTGAACAATCTAATCAATTTGTATCAAATCAGGCAGACCCTTGCACTACATAGCCGATAGTAGATGCAAAGGAGATTGTACACTCAGATTGGAGGAAAGGGGGTGGAAATAAAACAAGAGGTGGTATAGTAATGAGGGAGGTGTGATCCAGAGTGGTAACGCATGCCTATTCTGTAATGCATAAGACAGTGCATGGCGGGATATGATCTACAGGAAGTGATGGAAGCAGAAAGCATTTTAAAAATTTCAAACACAAAGGGGAAAAATCACAGCTTCCATGGATGATGTAAGTGAGAGATAAACACATTGGGATGGCTGGAGCAGAAAGGGCTTTAGAAAAGGATTCTATTTATTATGAAACGTGAAATTCTGTTTAAAAATGTGACATTAGCTTTCAAACCTGAAATTTAAAGGATCTGAGCTTAAGCTACGTAAAAAATCCCTCCTCCTGCTGTACATTGATTTTTTTTTAAATGTTTGCATTGGCACATGTCACCCACAAGAATGCTTGACTCCCTATACCAGTGATGGTGAACCTTGGCACCCCAGATGCTTTGGAACTACATTTCCCATGACGCTCAACTACACTGCAGAATGCATAAGCATCATGGGAAATGTAGTTCCAAAACATCTGGGATGCCAAGGTTCGCCATCACTGCCCTATGCTATTTGTTCGGCAACAAGGTGGGGTTAAGAGCATCATGTGCCTGGTACTGAGGATTTTGATGGGCCTTTTTTGGGAATAAATAAAATGAAAACACAAACAAGTTTTTGTTAAAACAAATTAAATATTAAAACAAATTACATTAAATAGAGAAAGGTGGGGGGGGGTGAGAGAGAGAGGGGGAGTTAAAGAGAGTTGGGTGAAAGGGAGAGGGTTTGAGAGAGAGGAGGTTAAAAGACAGGGGGAGAGGGAGGGTGCCTCTGGGTAGCTTAAAGTGGCGTTCCGGCCGAAATTATACTTTTTAAATAAAAATACCCCCATAATACACAAGCTTAATGTATTCTAGTAAAGTTAGTCTGTAAACTAAGGTCTATTTTGTTAGTTTATAGCAGTAGTTTGTGTTTTTATAAACTTACAGCAGGCCGTGGCCATCTTAAGTGTGGGCATCTGAAGCCAGACTGTATTTCTTCCTGGATCTCATCCTTGCAGATCTCGCACATGCTCAGTACAGCACAAGCAGTGTAATAGGTTTCAGGTCAGGTTTCCTTAGCAACGGCAGTTTCAGAGGAAGTTGCCGCCCGTTCCCAGAAGGCATTGCAAACAGGAAATGATGCGATGGGCCGTGGCCAGGGAGGAGGAAGTGAAAAATAAATACAGCAGATATACAGTAGGTGCTGAGAAAAAAAATTAAAAAATATCCAATTTGTTTACAGTGCACAGTTTAGTGAGGGATGCTGAAGAGTTGTAAAAGTGGGTGGAACTCCACTTTTGTTTGATATATCTATGACTGCTCCCACCATTTACTTATCAATGCCGCCTGCCACCCGCCGCCCGGGATTTACATATCAATACCACTTGCTGCCCATGATTTACATATAAATGCTGCCTGCTGCCCACAATTTACATATCAATGCTACCTGCCCCCACACAATTTACATATCAATGCAGCCCACGATCTACATATCAATCATGACACACAGAGCAGGACTGGGCCTATCTTAAGCTCCAATAGCCCCTATGTTAATCCAGTCCTGTTAGGTAATAGTTGCCCAGCTGTCCCACAGGGGGCAACTTGCAGACTTTGTATTTTGTTACTTCCTGCATGGCATAAACTGTTGGCGGATCGAGCCAGAGTGGATTTACTTATCCATAGTTTTCATGCTGATGCTTTGACTTCAAAACATGGTTAGAGAAAAGTCATATTTTGTGTTAATGCTGTAAATTTAGCTAAAGTCATATTTGATGAGAGCCGTGCTTTCACTAGCTTGTTGTTTGATTGTCTTTTATATTCAGATTTATAAATGATCGCTCTAAAGGTCATTTGTATAGCAGGGAATGTGATTAGAATACTTAGAGTGCTTCCAGTCAGGTCAGAGCTATGTCATAGGGGTTGATTTACTGAAGTCAAATAAACTGTTCAGTTTGCAAGGTTTTATTCCCCAGAGTTTAGTAAATGAGGTCAATACAACAAAACAAAAACTCTTGCGCATAAATGTATAAGGCCGACAGTTCCAAGTTCCCGATGGATGGTAGCTTTCAGCCTTGCTGCCCTCAAGGATAGGGAAATCCTAACATACAGACAAAAAACAGAAAAGAGAGGGTGCACCTGCCTAGTGCATTATCTTTAAAAAGGTTTATTAAAACAGAAAATGTAAAAGTACTACTCACAAGGGTAGATAAAAATCACGCATAATAGGCAAATGATGGTAGCAGTCTCCAGACCTATGGACAAGACGTGCAGACCGCTGCTGGCCATAGGTATACCATTAAATATATATATATATATATATATATATTATTTCAATTGCCCCTGTTTACATCTGAAGCAAAACGCCTGAAGCTCAAAAAAGTATATGAGCTTCTTTTTGGCAGATTACAAGCGTTTTTGGCCCCAAAGATTTCAATAGAGTCGCCTGACTTGAGCATTTTACAAGCGTTTTCTGAGCGTTTTACCAGCATTTTCTGCTCAAATAGCAGTTTTCATCACTAATTTCCTCTCCCTCTCCTCCCCCTAGTGCTTTCTTTTGGCTAAACAAAAACGCCTGAAGCTGTAAAATGCTTGTATTACACTTCTAATACGCTTTTAAAAAGCTTGTCAAAAGCTGCAAAGAAGCATAAAAGAAAAACGCCAGTGAACCGCTACGCTTAGGTGTGAATGGAGCCTAATTTGAAACAAGGCACAATTACAGTGGTACTTTGGATGTTCCAGAAGAATGCTTGTAATCCAAAGCACTCGTATATCAAAGCGTGTTTCCCCATAGGAAATAATGGAAACTCAATTAATCTGTTCCACTGGCACTGCTAAAGTATGCAGTACCACATGTAACCAGAGGTGGGGGAGGGCACCGAAGACATTAGGAGCTGCTCGAATGCACTCGGAGAGGCTCGGAAACCGAGTGTTTTATGAGTGTTTCCGAGCGACTCCGAACGGTTCAGAGTGTCACCGGTTCCCCCGCACCTCTGGCCAAATGCGGTACTGCACACCCCAGAGGCTTGATTCCTGCTCATTTTGTGAGACAACGCTCTCAAACCGAGTCAGGATTTAAAAAAAATAATAGCTTGTATTGCGAAATGCTTGTAAATCGCGTTACTCACTATCTGAGGTATTACTGTATTGTTCTCTATATATCTATAGTAATTTTTTATGCTGTACTTTTAACTATTATATTAAGATATTGCTACCTTGTACATAAGGCTATATGTTAGTCCTCACCACACTGTATGCTCAAAGTGCAGCAATCAAGTGTGTGTAAAGTACACTATGGTATACAGACTCCTACAGAAGTGTGCAATGTACTGTATAGCACAGCTTACAGAGTGCAATGATCAGGAGTATGTAACACATGACCTAGTGTTTTTTTTGTAGGGCAGAGCTAGAGAGACAGGAAAATAAGGAGGGACAACCTCCATATAGATATATTTGCTGTATGTGTGTAATGCAGCAAAGTCTGGGTGGTGTAAGCACATTACACTAGGGATGAGCCCAACACCCCCCAGTTCGCACCAGAACATGCGAACAGACAAAAATTTCTGCGAACATGCAAACACCGTGAAAGTTTATAAGACACGAACGTGAAAAATCAAAAGTGTTCATTTTAAAGGCTTATATGCAAGTTATTGCCATAAAAAGTGTATGGGGACCCAGGTACTGCCCCAGGGGACATGTATCAATGCAAAAAAAGTTTTTAAAACAGTTGTTTGTTTCAAGAGCAGTGATTTTAATAATGCTTAAATTAGAACAATAAATATGAAATATTCCTTTAAATATCGTGTCTGGGGGTCCCCTTAGTCTGCCTGCAAAGTAGCGAATCTTTGCCATGTTTATAACAGTACCACGGGGGAACCCTACACCATTTTTTGGGGGGGGAACCCTACGCCATTTAAAAAAAAAAATGTTTGTATTTCTTTAAATACTGTTAAGTTGGGACATGCATAGTCTCAGTCATAATTAATAATATTGGTAAGTATTTACTTAATGAAGTTAAAGTTGGTATATGTGTTCATATTAGTAGATGTTTGGTTATATGATCACATGATTACATGATCAGCACATTTCTAGAAGTATAGAGTGTTACATGTGGGCTTGTCAATCAAACTCCATATATGACTTTCTGGGGGTTATTTACTAAAGGCAAATCCACTTTGCACTGCAAGTGCACTTAGAAGTGCAGTCGCTGTAGATTTGAGGGGGACATGCAATTAAAATAAAAAACAGCATTTTAGCTTGCACATGATTGGATGATAAAATCAGCAATGCTTCCCCTCATTTCAGATCTTCCCCTCAAATCTACAGCGACTGCACTTCCAAGTGCACTTGCAGTGCAAGTTGGATTTGCCTTTAGTAAATAGCCCCTCTGAGTTAGTATCTCCTTTTGTATAGCAAATAGCTGAAGTTAGCAGAAATAAATGCGTGCCATACAAGTTTCTAAGTTTTTGTGAGGTTATGACATTCACATGTAACATATAAAGCCAACGCTTCAATATTGAAGGGGAGACAGACACACACATGCACTAGGAGAGATGACACTGACATATTCACATGAAGACCCACTGACAAGTTGAAACAGCTTATTTTCCCTCAGAAGTCTAATGCCGCGTACAGACGATCAGAATTTATGACAACCAAACCGTGGCTTTATTTCCGATGGATGTTGGCTCAAACTTGTCTTGCATACACACGGTCGCACAAATGTTGTCGGAAATTCCAATCGCAAAGAGCGTGGTGACGTACAACACGTACAACGGCACTATAAAAAGGAAGTTCAATACCAAGTGTGCCACCCTTTGGGCTCCTTCTGCTAATCTCGTGTTAGTAGAAGTTTGGTGAGAGACGAATCACACTTTTTAGCTTCATGCTTTTCAGTTCGTTACTGCTCTTCAGTTTGTGCTTGTGGGTTTGTATCTGTTTTTCTGTGCATGTAGTCAGTTTGTATCTGTTTCTCAGTGCATTCTTGTCCACTCGTTTCTGATTTTCGGCTCGCTCTTCTCAGGCCCTTCTGATTTTCAGTGTGTTCTGTTAGTTCGTTCTGACTAGCCGACCATTTTGAAGCGGTTACGTACTCGTCATAGAGTTCGTGCTATGCAGGGGCTTGGTGTTGGGGTTCTTACTTTGACCCAAGTCCAGTGCATAAACAGGGGGAGGAGGAGTTCATGGACCAAGAATTGGTTGCTCCAGCATGACCAATTCTCGCATATGCCTTTGTTGAGGGAGATCCAGTAGAATAATCCTGATGATTTCAGGAATTATCTCTGGATGACCGACCCCGTTTTTCACCATCTGTTGGCTTTGCTGTCCCCTTATATTACCAAGCAGAACAACTGCATGCGGCAAGCCATCACTCCACCTTGCGGTACTTGGCGATTGGGAGAAGTCTGCAGGACATCAAGTTCTTGACAGGCATCTCCCCCCAGGCTCTAAGAATCATTATTCCAGGGACCTGTTCTGCAATCATACAGGTCCTGCAGAAGGACTATATTAAGGTAAGTTTTATCCTTTAACATCACATTTTATGTATTTAATGTTTGTTAATGTATTGGATTTATTTCATCATTCCCTAATTACCATAATTGTAATATGCTGTGAATGTCCTCTTTGTCCTCATGCATTGCTGGAAGCATTTAATGCTCCTTTTTTGTCCTTTCATGCATATTTGCCTTCACTAACCTCCCCAGCATGTTAACCTGGGCCCATACACACCTAGCCTAGTCACTTAACAATGTATTTTGTCAGCTCCATAGTAGTATTTTACCCTAAACACCCCCTAAAATGTTTACAAATGTTATTTGTGTCCTTAAATTCAGGCAGAGTGCAAGAGGCTTTTTTGGGGGGGGGGCCCAAAATCATTTGGAACCCTCTCTCCCCTCCAACCGCGAAGTCAGCAGATACCAATACTCTGTCTGCTGACTTTGCCAAACCCATACACACTATACCTACCTCTTTTGTGTTCAGATTTATGGATGAATTCACCAAAGCATGGGCCTGCCTGAATACTTTCAAATGGTACTGTTTATTTATTTATTTATTTCAGGTACTTATATAGCGCTGTCAATTTACGCAGCTCTTTACATATACATTCACATCAGTCCCTACCCTCAAGGAGCTTACAATCTAAGTTCCCTATCTCACATTCATACATACTAGGGACAATTTAGACAGGATCTAATTAACCTACCAGCATGTTTTTAGAGTGTGGGAGGAAACCAGAGTACCCGGAGGAAACCCACGCAGGCACAGGAAGAACATGCAAACTCCAGGCAGGTAGTGTCGTGGTTGGGATTTGAACCAGGGACCCTTCTTACTGCTAGGCAAAAGTGCTATCCACTACACCACTGTGCCATCCAAAGTTTTGTTCTCCTATTATCTTGATAGGTAATTGCAGAATGCAAAAATGTGCTTCAATTTGTACAGTGTGTATTCCTATTTTTGGATTATGACACTTCTTACCTGTCCAGTGGCCTGCCAATAGTGTAAGTAAGGAGGGGCTGGCCAAAGTAGCACACATTATTTATGCATTCAGCTCTTAATGAAGTGGAGAAGGTTACCTGTCCAAAACATCCCCCCCCTAAAATTTTTACAATGGGCCATCAGAGGGGGTGAGGAATTTGATAAGTGGACCTTATACTTTTGTCTTTAAATACTCCTTAAAATAAATGTTATACTGATGTTGGCCAAGAATGTTTGTGTCTAATCTGCTTGCAATGTTATGTGCAAAAGTACAAATTTTTGTTTTTCTTGTTTGACTCTATAGTTTCCTTCGACCCCACAGGAATGGCAGACTGTGGCATCCCACTTTGCTCAGCGGTGGGACTTTCCTAACTGCGGAGGGGCAATCGATGGGAAACACGTCCACATCGTCCCAACCCCCAACTCGGGGTCATACTATTATAATTACAAGGGGTTTAATAGTATAGTGATGTTGGTGGTGGTGTACTGCTCGACAATATCTTCTTCAGCTAACTATTATGTTATGGGTCTGCTACACACACACACACACACACACACATTGTTTTTGTTGTTAATGTATGTAATGCATTAATGATAAAAAATAATCATCCTTTTCAGCACCATGAATTAATTGTTTAGAGTCCCTAAAATGGCCTGTTTGGGGCCAATTTTAGAGCACTCTGGGGGTTATTTACTAAAGGAAAATCCACTTTGCACTACAAGTGCACTGCAAGTGCAGTGCACTTGTAGTGCAAAGTGGATTTGCCTTTAGTAAATAACCCCCATTGGCACTGTAAACTAAATACCAACTTACTCCAAAAACTGGTATTGAGCATTGAAAGAAGAAGCTACACATTGTTGAGTATAAAAAATTTTTACTCTGTGCACATTCACATGTGCGTTAGAAAAGGGTTTTTGAACAAACCAACATCTTTCGCGTATAACATTTTTATGTTTGACATTATAAATATCCTTTTTTTGGTTAAACAGGCATGTTTAAAACCATAACATACACTCAGTACTTACAAAGTTCAACTTTGAAAAAGTGAAGGCAATATCAGACATTAGTATATCCAAACTGTGTTGATCTTGCCTTTCACAGATGGGGTGATGTCACCCCTGTAAAAGCCACATTTTGAAGATGCACACAAATTGGGACTCAAAATGTGGATTTCTCTCCTGATCCCATGCCTAATGTCAACATGTGCTAGCTCCTATAATGGGCGATCGATGGACATGTTTCGGGGGTGAAACCCCTTCCTCTCACCTACTTGAGCTGGGAGGAAGGGGTTGCACCCCCAAAACACGTACCTTGATATCCCGTGATGGCAGATAGTACATGTTGACACACTGTGTGCATCTTCAAAATTTGGCTTTTAAAATACTTTAATACTTGATTTAAAATAAAAAAGTCCTCGACAAAACGGTACAATTTTTGTGTGTTTTAGATTCTGCCTAAAACATCAGTGATGTTCTTCATTTTTTTGTTGAACATCATTGATGTTTTCCTTTATCTTTTCTAAATCACGATTGCACACCATGATCTCCCCTATGAGGACATGTGCACTTGCACTGGTGAAATGAGTTTCTTCTTCCACAACATCCACATCACCTAAAAAGAATAAAATACACCTTGTATTATAAATATGCAGACATAAATCTATTACCTGAAGCTGTGGTCTCAGACACGCACCTGTTGTGGTCACTATTTCAACCACGTCATGAACTTCTCCTCCCTCCACATCCTCAGGTTGTGGTGTGGTGACTTCCCCTTCTTTAGGAGGATTGAGGTCCCTGGTGTCCTCAGATGTCCCAAGTCTTTTCTCCCCTATGTGAATACAAAAAAGGTATACTTAGCACAGAGATATTTGAGGCAAGAAATAGGAATATGAAACATTGCTTGGAAGTGACGTACAGTTGTCTGTTTTGGCAGAGTTCCAAGCTGAAGACATGCTTTTTTTCCCTTTCTTAAAGCTGGAATACTTTCCTTTTTTGGTAAAGTATCACACATAGAGAGACCCCTAGTATCCACTGGAGCACCTGTGTGGGACACCCTAAAAAGGGTGTTCTGGTGTCGCACACTAGTGCTACTGCGTCCAGATGTGTAAACAGCTGCTGAGTGTCCTCTCCTTATACTGAATCAAGTTTGCATTTCATTCTAGTTACAAACCCATCTAGACAACAAACTTCTTTTAATACAAATAGGCATGAACAAATGTAGTTAACCTGCATCTGTCAAAAACATTGTTTAGTGAGCGAACGGACGATGTTTACTATGAACGATTACTGTGCACACAAACCTGACACTTGCCATTTTAAATGCCATTTTTAACTGTACAACAGTAAAGAAAAGCACATGAAGCAGCATGAAAGTAATAATAATAATAGGAACACACGACAAAATACTTACTTTTTTGCATCACTCTCTTGATTCTTCTGTACTAATTGTACTCCCTCAATTTGAGGTCTGACCATCGTTTTCTCAGTTGATCCTTGGATTGCCGTACCCCAAAATTCTTCTGCAGACTTTTCACAACTTTACTCATGATTTTGGCCTTTCTCACATTTGGGTTTCTGTACGGTCCATATTTCCCATCATAGTCGGCCCTTTTCAAGATGTCCACCATCTCCACCATCTCTACAAAGGACATATTTGAGGCCTCAAATCTCCTAGATCGGGACGTTTGTGGCTCCGGGCTTTCCTCATCGTTGCTGCTCCCCTCTTAATGCACCCGCTCTGTCTCCGCCATGTGCTCTCCCACTGCGCCAAAAGAGAAGGGGCAGGGAATATACTAGAAAGAAGGTCAGGGGCGGGCAGAGTTTCACACATGCGCAGTATATAAAAAGCGTAACACACGTGCGTCGTACGCACGATCTGTGAGCGGAGGACGGAGTAGCGTAAGCACCGATCGTGCTAACGAAGGTACCATTTTAACTTGGGGCATCAGTGGCCTATACTGCTTAAAGATTGAGGCCTATATTGGGACAAGATTAGGACAGTTTAGCCCGATGTTAGGGTTTGTCTTGTGTTGTGTCTTGCAGATAAAATGTATAGATTCAATGATCATGACTTCCTCCCCAACTTCATTGATAAATACAGAGAGCTGCCCTGTCTATGGCAAGTGAAACACCCTTTTTATAATAATAAAATAAAGAGGAAGGCAGCACTGGATCAGTTGCTGGAATTGGGGAAGCCAGTGATTCCCACGGCAACCATCCCCTATTTGTAGTGCAAAATTGGTGGCCTGAGAAGCACATATGATAGGGAGCGCAAAAAGGTCTGGGATTCCATGAGATCTGGAGCAGCAGCAGATGACGTATATGTCACCAGGCTCTGGTACTACGACAGACTGCGTTTTTTGTCAGACCAGACTGAAATCAGGTCAACACTCTCAACCATTCCTTCCACACTTCCTTCTAGTCTTCCTTCCACATCAGATGAGGCTTCTGACGTACAACCTGGGCCTTTTACCCAGGAAGATGTGGAGGAGCCCAGCTTGAGCCAGGTATAGCATTGTTCAACATATTTCTTGTCACAAAATTAATGATGTTAACTAGATGTTATTATTGATCACTAATTTCTGATTTAACAAAGTGGTTTACATATCAATTGACAGTAGTAGCCAAAAATGATTGGAACTGGAATAAAAAATGCTGGGGTCAGAATGATAGTCTTTTCTATTTTTTAACATTGAATTTGCAACAGCCATGAGCTCAAAATTGTGTGTGATTAATGACCAAAAAACTAAAACTATGTCCCATTTTCATACATAGGAAATTCTCAGCCAGGAGGAGGCAGGGGAAAGTGGCAGCCGGGAGGTGGCTGTGGAAAGTGGCGGCCAGGAGGTGGCCCGGTAGCCTGACCGAATCGCAGGTTCCTCCCCTCCGCCTTCAAACAAAAAGGCCCAGGGAGGGGAGTAACATGGAGGAGTCAGCGCTTTCTTTGATCCAGCAGGCTACTGCAGCCCTCAGAACCACCCCCAATCTTTAAGAGGCCTATGCCTGGCAGGCAGCAAAATGCAGGAAATGGAGGTGGGCCAACGCCTCATTTGTGAGGAAGTCATCTATCAGGCCCTAAATAAGGGGGTGATGGGCGAACTTGCAAAATAAAGTCACGTATGTGAGTTGGACCATACTCCTCTTCCACTTCCTGCCACAACTCCAACACCACAGCCACAGTATGGAAGGAAGTATGCAAGGAAGTCTTGTGAGTGATGGCCTGGGTTTGGTCTGGTCTGGCAAAAGACGCAGACAGTTGTAAGACCACAGCTTCAGATATGTCATCTGCTGCTGCTCCCGATCTCTCGGAGTCCTGGACCGGATTGGGCTCCCTATTAAATGGACTCCTCAGGGTACCAATTTTGCCTGTCAAATAATTAATGTCTGCCCTGGGGTACAAAGGCTTCGCCAATTTCAACAGTTTATCCAGCGCTGCCTTCCTCTTTATTTTGTTATGGCCCCTAATAAATGTCTATTTTTTTTCACAAATACTTGTTTTTACTTCAAAAAGGACAGTTTGTTTATGAGTAGGCAGGTACATTTCAAAAATACAAGGTCAAATTAAAATTACCAAGGGACACCAACACCAACCAATCTCCTTGGGGTTAAAAAATATAAGATAATAATGGTGTTGTGGTAACTTGACACACAAAACGACAAAAAAAAATTATGGAGATCACTAGAAAAAAAAATACAGGATACGATTGTGATCCAAGACGAGGCTTGCACCTCCGCCGTGCAGTCGAATGGATGGCTGGAACGCAGATTCGATGGTATGGGCTGTACTGCCGTTAAGCTGTATGGGCAGTACAGCCCATACCATTGAATCTGCGTTCCAGCCATCCATTCGACTGCCCGGTGGAGGTGCAAGCCTCTTCTTGGATCACAATCATATCCCGGAAGTCTGCGCTGAACACACAAGCCGGCAGCGCAGAGGAACATGGCTCTTTTTTCCATCTGAGAGTGCAGAAACCACGTATGGCCTCTACTGAAACTACCCATGCTGGACTAACAAGTTTTTATATGTGAGTGCTTTTTTGTTTACAAAAGTTTTATTTGGAAGTTTCACAGAAATACAAAAACAAATAAGAGTTTTAACAAAGTATGTCACAATGTTATAGCGTTATCATTAAAGTAGGAGACTGGAGTATATTTCCAGACCATAAATACAAGGTAGAGACATGTGGTTATGAAGACTATGTATACGTTAATTTGCAGGTACAATAATAAAAAAAGTGAATAGAAACTTATAAGTGCTAATCTGTAATCCAAAAAGACCATTTGTTTTTGTGTATATGTGTAGTATCATTGAGGGTGTGGTATATCCATTCTGCAAGTTTGATTGATTCCATTCTAGAAACAACTTGTTGCCATGGGAGATTGTTGGATTTCCAGTTGTATGCAATCATTCAGCCCGGGTTCACACCTATGCGAATTAGATGCGGCTTACACCGCATCTAATTCGCAGGACATTTTAAAATACATTCATATGAATGCATCTGGTTCACATATGTGCGTTGCATTCGCACTGCGCATTGCACAAAAAACGTGTGCGTTTTTTGGGCATTGCGGTGCGAACTACAAGCCTATTATCTCCTATGGGAACGCATCTGATTCGCAGATGCATTGCGTTCTGAACAAGGATTTTCTCTTTCTCCTCACTACACCTCCCCCCCCCCCCTCTCTCCCTCCCCCTCTCCCTGCTCTCTAATCCTGAGCAAAAACGCAATGAATCCGTTGAACAGGAGATTGTTATCTCCCCAGTGAAACCTGAGCTTCAATTCGCACCGCACATGTGTGAAACCAGACTCAAAGAATGGAGTTGCATAGAGAGTGAATTAATCTGATACATGATTTTTTGTTTAGAGGAAGATTCAATGATTTCAAAGGCTTTACGCCAAATTAGGTCTAGGTAGGTGCAGGACCAGAATATGTGTATGAATGTGCCAGGAATAGGGATGAGCTTCGTGTTCGAGTCAAACCCATGTTCGACTCGAACATCGGCTGTTCGATCGTTCGTCGAATTGCGAACGATATGGGCCGTTCGCGCCAAATTCGTGTGGCGCGTCACGGCCCATAATTCACTGCGGCATCGCAGTGCATTGCTTGCTGATGATTGGCCAAGCATGCACTATGACCCGCATGCTTGGCCAATCACAGCGCCGCCTTAACAGAGAGCCATAATTGGCCAAAGCCAAGGAGGCTTTGGCCAATTATGGCTCAGGGGATTTAGTACACGCCCCACACTATATAAGGCCGCCTGCACGGCGGCCCTGTGCAGTGTGTTCCGGTGTGCTTAGAGAGAGAGAGAGACAGTGTCATTTCATTTGAGTTAGCTAGATTAGGCAGGACAGTCAGTCAGTTAGCTGCACTTAAAGTGTATTGTGTATATATATATGCATCCCAGGTGTTGCATATATATATATATACACTGTATTCAGTTTAGCTAGATCCATTCCTGTTATCTTCTAGACTATTTACATTTAGTGCAGTGCGTCCTGCTCACAGTGTTCAGCTAGATCCGTTCCTGTTATATTCCTACTTACAGGCAGGCTTGTCTTGTTACAGCATTTTGAAGAAAATTACTGGTGTTCTTTTGATCCTATTAGTACCACAGTCAGGCAGCTAGACTATTTACATTTAGTGCAGTGCGTCCTGCTCACAGTGTTCAGCTATCTGTTATCTTCTTACTGGCAGGCAGGCTTGTCTTGTTACAGTATTTTAAAGAAAATTACTGGTGTTCTTTTGATCCTATTAGTACCACAGTCAGGCAGCTAGACTATTTACAGTTAGTGCAGTGCGTCCTGCCCACAGTGTTCTGCTAAACCTACAAGTAAGTGGGGTGCGTCCTGCTCACAGTGTTCAGCTAAACCTACAAGTTAGTGGGGTGCGTCCACCTCACAGTGTTCAGCTAAACCTACAAGCTAGTGGGGTGCGTCCTGCTCATAGTGTTCAGCTAGATCCGTTTCTGTTATCTTCTTACTGACAGGCAGGCTTGTCTTGTTACAGTAAATACAGCTACCTGAAGAAAATTGCTGGTGTTCTTTTGATCCTATTAGTACCACAGTCAGGCAGCTAGACTATTTACAGTTAGTGCAGTGCATCCTGCTCACAGTGTTCTGCTAAACCTACAAGTTAGTGGGGTGCGTCCTGCTCACAGTGTTCAGCTAAACCTACAAGTTAGTGGGGTGCGTCCACCTCACAGTGTTCAGCTAAACCTACAAGCTAGTGGGGTGCGTCCTGCTCACAGTGTTCAGCTAGATCCGTTTCTGTTATCTTCTTACTGACAGGCAGGCTTGTCTTGTTAAAGTAAATACAGCTACCTGAAGAAAATTGCTGGTGTTCTTTTGATCCTATTAGTACCACAGTCAGGCAGCTAGACTATTTACAGTTAGTGCAGTGCGTCCTGCTCACAGTGTTCTGCTAAACCTACAAGTTAGTGGGGTGCGTCCTGCTCACAGTGTTCAGCTAAACCTACAAGTTAGTGGGGTGCGTCCACCTCACAGTGTTCAGCTAAACCTACAAGCTAGTGGGGTGCGTCCTGCTCACAGTGTTCAGCTAGATCCGTTCCTGTTATCTTCTTACTGACAGGCAGGCTTGTCTTGTTACAGTAAATACAGCTACCTGAAGAAAATTGCTGGTGTTCTTTTGATCCTATTAGTACCACAGTCAGGCAGCTAGACTATTTACAGTTAGTGCAGTGCGTCCTGCTCACAGTGTTCTGCTAAACCTACAAGTTAGTGGGGTGCGTCCTGCTCACAGTGTTCAGCTAAACCTACAAGTTAGTGGGGTGCGTCCACCTCACAGTGTTCAGCTAAACCTACAAGCTAGTGGGGTGCGTCCTGCTCACAGTGTTCAGCTAGATCCGTTCCTGTTATCTTCTTACTGACAGGCAGGCTTGTCTTGTTACAGTATTTTAAAGAAAATTACTGATGTTCTTTTGATCCTATTAGTACCACAGTCAGACAGCTAGACTATTTACAGTTAGTGCAGTGCGTCCTGCTCACAGTGTTCTGCTAAACCTACAAGTTAGTGGGGTGCGTCCTGCTCACAGTGTTCAGCTAAACCTACAAGTTAGTGGGGTGCGTCCACCTCACAGTGTTCAGCTAAACCTACAAGCTAGTGGGGTGCGTCCTGCTCACAGTGTTCAGCTAGATCCGTTTCTGTTATCTTCTTACTGACAGGCAGGCTTGTCTTGTTACAGTAAATACAGCTACCTGAAGAAAATTGCTGGTGTTCTTTTGATCCTATTAGTACCACAGTCAGGCAGCTAGACTATTTACAGTTAGTGCAGTGCGTCCTGCTCACAGTGTTCTGCTAAACCTACAAGTTAGTGGGGTGCGTCCACCTCACAGTGTTCAGCTAAAGCTACCTGTAGAAGGTTGGTGGTGTTCTCATACTACAGGCAGGCAGTTGATTTTGCTAGCTGCAGTATCAGTACATAATATATATATATATATATATATATATATATATATATATATATATATATATATCCCAGCTTAGTGCAGCTACAGGCCATTAGTATGTCTGGAAGGCCAAGAAGGAGAGGCAGACAGTCACAAGCCAATAAGAGAGGGCAAGCAGGCTCTGTGTCTAGTGCTGGTCGTGGAGACGGTGCATCCTCATCAGCACGTGGCCATGGGACACGCTTGGCCTTTTTTTCGGCAGCTGGCCATGTTGAGCCGCAACATGCGGAAGACTTGGTCGAGTGGATGACCAAGCCGTCCTCATCCTCCTCATCCTCTCTCACCCATGCCCAGGGTACTTTGTCTGGCAAAGCAGCGGCCTCTTCCCTCGGCTCAATGTCATCAGTGACTCCTTCCCTAGCCCCACCATGTCCTCCTGAGGAGTCCCTAGAACTGTTTGACCACAGTGTTGGGTACATGCTCCAGGAGGATGCCCAGCGTTTGGAAGGCTCTGATGATGATACTGAGCTCGATGAAGGCAGTAACACGAGCACGGACAGAGGGGGTGCCCAAGAAGGACAGCAATCTGGCAGTCATGCTCCCCCTGCTGCAGCATACTGCCAGGTTTGCTCCAGTGATGAGGAGGGAGGGGATGATGAGGTCACTGACTCAACGTGGGTGCCTGATAGGAGAGAGGAGGAGGAGGAGGAGGAGGAGGCGGCACATCACCAACGAGGCAGGATGCCCTCCAGGGGCCAGCCTAAGGGCAGCACATTGACTGCATCACACCCCAAAGCTCCACATGTGCAGGGCGCTGCAGTCTCTGCGCGTTATTCAAAAAGTTCTTTGGTGTGGGCCTTTTTTGAGACGAGTGCATCAGATCGCACCGCTGCTATTTGCAACATATGTCTCAAGCGTATCTCGCGTGGCCAAAACATCTCCCGCTTGGGTACCACATGCTTGACCAGACATATGTTGACCTGCCATGCAGTTCGTTGGCAAGCGTATCTAAAAGACCCACACCAAAGAACAAAGAGGACCTCTGCTTGCTCCTCATCAGCTGAGATTTCCAACCCCACTAGACCTTCAGTCCTCTCTGAGACCTGCACTGAGAGGAATGAAGGTGTAGAATTAGGTGTATCACAGCCACGTACTTGTGGGCAATCTGATTTTGGTACACCGACGTCAGATTGTACCAGGCTAATTTCCCTGCCCCAGCTGCTGCACCGCCGAAAGAAGTTTGCTCCCAGCCATCCACATGCCCAACGGTTGAATGCTAGCTTGGCAAAATTGCTAGCACTTCAACTGCTGCCTTTTCAGTTGGTAGACTCTGCCCCCTTCCGTGAGTTTGTGGAATGTGCGGTTCCTCAGTGGCAGGTACCCAAACGCCACTTTTTCTCACGGAAGGCGATTCCGGCTCTCTACCAGCATGTGGAAGGCAATGTCCATGCCTCGCTGGACAGGGCGGTCAGCGGTAAGGTGCATATTACCGCTGACTCATGGTCCAGCAGGCATGGACAGGGACGTTACCTAAGTTTCACGGCGCATTGGGTGAGTCTGCTGGCAGCTGGGAAGGATGCAGGACAAGGTGCAGTAGTGTTGGAGGTTGTTCCGCCACCACGCCTCCAAAATGCTAATGATTGTGACACACCTCTCTCCTCCACCCCCTCCTCTTCTTCTTCCTCCATGGCCTCTTCCTCGGAACCAGCGGTGCTCCGTAGTCGTTCAAGGGGCTACGCAAGTACGCAGGCCAAAAGATGCCATGCGGTGCTTGAGCTGGTGTGCTTGGGGGACAGGAGCCACACTGGGGCAGAGGTTCTGTCAGCTCTGCAGGGGCAGGTTCAGAGGTGGTTGAAGCCACGCCAACTTAAGGCAGGAATGGTGGTTTGCGACAATAGCACCAACCTCCTCTCTGCCCTCCGACAGGGACAAATGACCCATGTGCCCTGTTTGGCTCACGTCCTTAACTTGGTGGTGCAGCGGTTCTTGGGCAGGTACCCGGGCTTACAGGATGTCCTGAGGCAGGCCAGGAAAGTCTGTGTGCATTTCCGCCGGTCATATAATGCCAGTGCTCGGCTGACGGACCTCCAAAAGGAGTTTAACCTGCCCAAGAACCGCCTAATCTGTGACATGCCCACCAGGTGGAACTCAACGTTGGCCATGCTGCAGCAGCTGCACACGCAGCAGAGGGCCATCAATGAGTACCTGTGCGACTATGGCACCAGGACAGGGTCAGGGGAGCTTGTTTTTTTTTCCCCACGCCAGTGGGCCATGATCAGGGATGCATGCACTGTCCTGTCACCATTTGAGGAGGCCACGAGGATGGTGAGCAGTGACAGTGCATGCATCAGTGACACTGTCCCCCTTGTCCACCTGTTGGAGCACACGCTGCGTGGAATAATGGACAGGGCACTTGAGGCAGAACAGAGGCAGGAAGAGGAGGACTTCCTTAGCTCTCAAGGCCCCCTTTATCCAGACAGTGTTCCTGCATGCCCGCCGATCACACAGGAAGAGGACGAGGAGGAAGAGGAGGAGGAGGAGGAGGAAGATTGTGTCAGTATGGAGGTGGAGCCTGGCACTCAGCATCAGCAGCAGTCTTTAAGGGATCAGTCCCAAGAAACACATGGACTTGTACGTGGCTGGGAGGAGGTGGCTGCGGACCATGTCGTCCTTAGTGACCCAGAGGACTCCGGACCGAATGCCTCAGCAAACCTACGCTGCATGGCCTCCCTGATCCTGCAAAGCCTGCGTAAGGATCCTCGTATTCGTGGTATCAAGGAGAAGGACCAATACTGGCTGGCAACCCTCCTTGATCCACGTTACAAGGGTAAGGTTGCGGACCTTATCTTGCCATCGCAGAGGGAGCAGAGGATGAAACATCTTCGGGAGGCCTTGCAGAAAGGTCTGTGCAACGCGTTCCCAGAGACTGGGAGGTTACAAACTCCTGTTTCTGGACAACGTGTTGCTGAGGCTTCGGTCAGTCAAAGAAGGAGTGGTGGAGAAGGTGGCCGTCTGACCGATGCGTTCAGACAATTTTTTGGTCCGCAGCCCCAAGGTATGATCGGTTCCAGCAACCATCGCCAGCGTCTGTTTTACATGGTGCAGGAATACCTAGGGGCAAGATCAGACTTGGACACCTTTCCCACCGAAAATCCTCTGGGTTACTGGGTCTTGAGGATGGATCACTGGCCAGAGCTTGCACAGTATGCAATTGAGCTACTGGCCTGTCCTGCATCCAGCGTTCTTTCGGAACGCACATTCAGTGCTGCTGGAGGCGTGGTAACCGATCACAGGGTGCGTCTGTCCACTGACTCGGTCGATCGACTGACCTTCATAAAAATGAATGAGTCTTGGATCACCACCAGCTACCAAGCACCTGATGCTGATGTAACCGAATAATTTTTTTTTAAATCTCAGATCCCTTCAAAGACTGCCTATGCTGATGCTGAGTGACTATCCCTGAGTAATTATCCTCTTCCTCCTCAATCATCACGCTGATAGCTTGTAAGAACATTTTTGGTTCTGGGTGCCACCACCAGTGCCTAAGGCACAACTTTTCAGCCCCTGTTTAACAGGGGCGTGTAATTACGATTTTTGATGTAATACTTTGCAGCAGGGCTCGTTCCTGCATTCCAACTAGAGTGTCTGTGAGGGGTTGCAGTGTTGTGGCACCAGCACCAGTGCCTAAGGCCCAATTTTTCAGCCCTTGTTTAACAGGGGCGTGTAATTACAATTTTTGATGCAATACTTTGCAGCAAGGCTCGTTCCTGCATTCCAACTAGAGTGTCTGTGAGGGGTTGCATTGTTGTGGCACCAGCACCAGTGCCTAAGGCCTAATTTTTCAGCTCCTGTTCAACAGGGGCATGTAATTACAATTCTTGATCTAATATTTCACAGCAGAGCCCTGTGAGGGCTTACAGTGTTGTGGCCACAGCAACACCTAAGGCCCAAATTTCTGCTGAGTATATAGGGCAGGACCCTACTTTCAAACAACTAACTTACAAACAACTCCTACTTGCAAACGGAAGGAGACAACAGGAAGTGAGAATAAATCTACCCCTAGGAAGGGAAATTCTCTCCTGTAAGAGTTAATATGGGAAAAACATTTCTCCTTTCCACTGATGCTTTCCAATCCATTGGGACAAAAAGTGAGGTGAAATCTTCTGAAGAGGAGGAAAGACAGCAAAACAAATGTCACAGGGGTGATAACCCTTCCCTATGTTTTCCAAAAAGCTTAAAAAAGATTTTTTGGCTGGAGCTAAACACGTTAAAAATGTACCCGTTCAAAATTACAAAGAGATTCTACTTAACAACAAACCTACAGCCTGTATACTGCTGTTCAGAGTATATAGGGCCTGGTGGCCCCACACCTTTCCTTATTTTAATTTGGTTGCAGGGTTCCCCTTAATATCCATACAAGACCCAAAGGGCCTGGTAATGGACTGGGGGGTACCCATGCCGTTTGTATCACTGATTTTCATCCATATTGCCAGGACCCAACATTACATTAAACCCGCAAGCAGTTTTAAATGAGATTTTTTCCTTTAAAAATGACATTTGGTGCAGGGACTGTTCTAAACACGGGAAACACGCGTCACTTTACAGGCATACTATAGACACCCCTCAGGTACGATATTTAAAGGAATATTTCACTTTTTTTTTTTTACTTTAAGCATCATTAAAATCACTGCTCCCGAAAAAACGGCCGTTTTTAAAAGTTTTTTTTGCATTGATACATGTCCCCTGGGGTAGGACCCGGGTCCCCAAAGCCTTTTTAGGACAATACCATGCAAATTAGCCTTTAAAATGAGCACTTTTGATTTCGAACGTTCGAGTCCCATAGACGTCAATGGGGTTCTAACGTTCGTGCGAACTTTCGGTCCGTTCGCAGGTTCTGGTGCGAACCGAACCGGGGGGTGTTCGGCTCATCCCTAGCCAGGAACAGAACAACCTCTGAAACAATTTGGAGACACCAAAGGGTAGTATGAATGTAATTTCTCTGGGGTTAAGTACCATCTTGAGAATACTTTAATTGGGGTTTCCCTGAATGATATGGCTTTGTTACTCTTACGTAGATTAGTTGACATAGACTTCCAATCTTCAATGCTGAATGTGATACCCAAATCTGTCTCCCATTTAGTCATCTGTGAGGATTTTTCTGGGACTCCAACACTGTTTAGGAAATTATATAGTTTTGAGATCAAACCTCTGTCCCTAGAAAAGGAGATACAGATCTGTTCAAACACTGTGTTGGAGGGATTTGTTGAAAGTGCAAAACATTCAGCATAGAATCTCCTAATTATTTGGTAATGGTGGAGTTCTGAGGAAGGGAGGCCATGTATAGATTGTAGCGAGGGGAATGGGATGAAGTTCCATTTTAGTTGTAGGGATCTAAGTGTAGTAAGATTTTTGTTAATCCAGTTTAAGAAGGGTCTTTCGTTGTTATATGCGAGTGAAAATCTGGGGTCGCCTAAAAAGGATGCTAAAGGTGGGGTGTTAGAGGAAAGTTTGAAGGTGTCTTTGTGTTTAATCCAAAGTTGGAGAAATTGGGCAACTATAATATTTAATTTGGAAAGTTTACTATATGATGTAATGTTAGACCATAATATTCCCTGTAGGTACAGTGGTTTAATAGAGGTGATTTCAAATTTTTTCCACGGGGTCTCTCGTGTGTAGGGGTGAACCATTGGGAAAGCTGGGTTAGTCTAGCAGCAAGGTAATATAACCAAATGTTAGGAAGGCCCAAACCTCCCTCAGACTGGGGTCTATGCATCAGGGCATAGCTGCATCTGGGCTTTTTGCCTGCCCATATAAATTTGTTGATATTTTTTTGTATAGAAAATAATTTGGATTTTGGGATGTTAATTGGTAGGGTGAGAAAAAAATATAAAAGTTTGGATAGGATTGTCATTTTGATGGCACATATTCTACCTAGGAACGAGATATGAAATGAAGACCAAGAGTTAAGAATAGTGTTAATGTTGGAAAAGAGAGGGATGTAGTTAGACTTATATAACTGATTATGTGTTGAGGTTATAGAGGGATGGGATAGAGGTAATAGGTTCTGTAAGGAATACAAGAGCATCATCAGCGTATAAACTGAGTTTAAATTCGTTTTCCCCTTTAGTATATCCTTTTATGTCATGATTATTCCTTATTTTATTGGCTAATGGTTCAACAGCAAGGGCAAATAGGAGTGGGGAAAGGGGACAAGCCTGTCTAGTTCCTCTACTAAGGGGAAAAAATTCTGAGTTGTGACCTGGGATTTTTATTCTAGTTTGGGGATTATGATATAGGGCGTTAAATCCCTGCAAAAACTTATCTGATATCCCATATTTGGGTAGTATAAAGTTAAGGTATGACCAGCTAATGCTGTCAAACGCCTTATGAATATCTAGACTTAAGAGGCAAAGCTTGCGAGAGTAGAGATTTGCGTCTTGGACAATATTAGTGACCAGTCTAACATTATCAACAATTTGTCTTCCAGGGATAAAACCGGTTTGATCAATGTGAATTAAGTTCGTGATAACTTTTGCCAATCTGTCAGCAAGTAGTCTTCCAAAAATTTTGAGGTCATTGTTAAAATTTTGAGGGAGAGAATGATCTTTAAGTGGTTTAGGAATTAGGGAAAGGTTAGCTAGAAGCATCTCATTAGGAAATTGTCCACCATTTAGGATGTGATTAAAAAGGTTAGTCAAATGAGGGGTTAGGAGAGGGGCAAATTTTTTATAATATGAAGATGAAAAACCATCTGGGCCTGGTGCTGTGGAGGTTTTAAGGGTTTTTATAATTCGGGTCAGTTCCAATTCTGTACAGGGGGCATTCAACGAATCTATTTGCTGTGGGGTGAGCGAGGGTAGTCGGATGTCATCTATCCATAGCCTAGATGATTGGTCTGTAGGAGGTTGAGGGCTTGAGAGGAGGTCTTTATAAAATGTGGAGAATATTTTAAGTACTTCTTGAGGGTGTGTGATCATATTACCCCTAGAGTCCCTGAGTTTATAAGTGTGTGGGGGTTTGTGTTCATGATTAAGTTTTTTTGCAAACATAGATGAGGGAGAGTTGCTATGTAGTAGGAATTTAGCTTTGGAAAATCTTAATGATTTCTCTGTGTTTGCTGAAAGAATAACATCCAAAGCTTTACGCTTGTCCTGTATTTGTTTGGTAATTTCTGATGTAGGGGTTACTTGTAGTTTATGGTATAAGTCATTCAGTTCTTTGGTAAGGCATTTGATGTCTGTGAGTCTCTGTCTGTTTCTGTTTGCAGCGAGGCTAATTAAATGGCCTCTTAAAACTGCTTTATGTGCCACCCAAATCATAGTGGGAGGAGTTTCGTCATTGACGTTGTCAGAAAAATAATTCTCAATTTGTGTTGTAATGGCCTGTGTCAATGAGGCATCTGTTAGGATTGTATCATTTAATCTCCAATTGTAGGGGGAGAGTCTGAGACCTACGTGTGAAGTTTCAAAAAATGTAATACATAACAGTCAGTGTAGCGCTGGACATGAAAAGAGTGACTAGTGATTAGGGGTTAGTGCACAATCTCTAATGATGCTAGGATATAATGCCGAATAAACAATGTAAACACACCAAAAATAATCATCTAAGGCTTATATCTATATATGATACGTAGTGATATTCCTTTTAAATATGGGACCATACCAAAAATTGGTATATGTGAAAAAAAATAAATGTAAATGGTGAAATAAAAAGTTCAAAGAAGTGTCCCAAATAAGAATGTGTGAAATCCAAAAGAGATCCAGAGGAAGATATATTGCAGGATTCGGGAATATTCGATCCACCTCCCGTGCAGCCCACCACCAAATGGTAAAGATGAAGGCTTACCAGAAAGCCTACGACCGCCCTTACTCAGGGGGGTCAAAACAAGCTTAGTTGTGGAAATATCCAGGGATGATGGAGCCTCTGAGTCCTCTCTCACTTCATCGGGCAGGCAGCCCACAGCAACGGGGACCCCGAAGTAGAAGTATGCTCACAGGAATTCCTTCAATGTTTCTTCTCGGAAAGGGTCAGATAAGCCTCAGATCCCTGGTGATCCTGCCATGAAGGGGTTCAGGTCCAGGTACTTTGTGTTATGAGTTGACAAGATGTGCTTATGTGCTGTCACCCTGTTAAATATGCCCCTGGTTGCCAGTAGTCCAGAGCAATGATGTGCAGTTTACGCTAGAGTGTGTTCAAGTAGACAGGAAGAGGCTGGAGAAGATCAGCAGCACATTTTAGCGCAGTGGTTCCCAGCCTCAATTCTCAAGTACCTCCGACAGGACCGGTCCTGTCGGGGGTACTTGAGAACTGAGGCTGGGAACCATGTAATGTCATGGTCTGACCAGGGGCATGGGTGAATTGTAGCTTTGGAGGAGTTGGCTAATAGAATAGGCGTGCAGTAAATGTAATCTAGTCTAGCGTAGACATCATGGGGGTGTGAGTAATGTGTGTAAACTTTTGCACCTATGTTATGCGCCCTCCAGGAGTCAATAAGTTGAAATTTATTAAGGGATCGATTTAAAGACTTAGGGAAAGCTTTGGTGGATGGGGAGATTTTGCTTCTGTCTAGGGCTGGGTGTGCTGTTAGATTAAAGTCGCCACCTACAATCAGATGGGGAGAGCTAAGTTTTTCTAGGGATTCAAAAAAACTCTGAAAAAAGGAAGAATGGTAATCATTAGGTGCGTAAATTGATGCAATAGTGATTTCTTTGTTATTTATCTGACCTTTTATAATGATATAGCGGCTATCAGGATCTTTATAAATATGTTGTGAGTCAAAAATAATAGTGTTACGTATAAAGATAGCAACTCCGCGAGTTTTATTGTGGTATGTAGTATAATAAAATTGGTTGTATGTTTTGTCAAAATAATTTGGGTGTCTAGAGGAGGAGAAATTAGTTTCCTGTAATAGGATAATATCTGCGCCAATTCTTTTGTAGTGTTGGAAGGCCTTTTTTCTTTTGTGGGGAGTATTGAAGCCATGGACATTATGAGATATTACTTTAAGTACCATTGGTAATTTGTATGGGGGCCTGCTTATGAAAAAAGACAATACTAATTACACATAGTGGAATATAAATGAAAAGCATATGAGAGTGTAAAGAGAGGTTAAAGCTTAGCACTCGAAATATGAGTGACACCTTATACCGTATTGATAGAGAAATTGTAGTCGAGTGTATACCCAATTTAAAACATGAGTAATTGAAACCAAAAAGTATATAACATTGGATCATTAGATGAGATTGAACAGTGTTACTGTAACTTCCATTTTTTAGTTTAACATAAGTATCGACCATAAATGCAAAATTGGTAAATACTGTAAAGAAAAATAACAAAAACAAAGGGACAAGAAATATCTTGTCACAAAATTTTAAACTTGAAACAGGAGGACAAACGTGTCCTGATCCTGCGAATGCCATCAAGTGCGCCATCCTCCAAAATAAGTATGCCGCAGTTAACCGCATGGGCAGGTGGGGAGACAATCCAGCTACAACGGACTTAGCAGGCTATTTAAAAAAGTTGGAACAGAAACAATTAAATACCAACCAGAGGGGTAAATGTAACAGCATAGGTAGATACCCTCTATCCTTGGAGGTTGAAAGACAAGGAGATTATATCTCATTTCTAATAGACCCCAAGTTCACCCATTTAAGTGTTACCATCTTAAGCACTGTTAAAAACTCACTTTAGCTATATATATACCATTTGGTGATTAAAAAAAAAAAGGGGGGGGGGGAAGAGGCAAAATTGGGGGATGGGAGGGGGGATGGGAGGGGGGATGGGGGGAAGGGAGAAATGAACAGGAAGGAGTAGGGGAAGGAGAAGGTTTGAGATAAAGTTGTGGAAAGTTTGTTCCTCCATTCAATTTTTAGGGATCTTGATGATGTCCAAGTTCCAAATGTGGGGGAAGTTCAAATGTTAGCCGAATGATAAGTAGGACTGTGCTCAAAATGATCCATTGAAATATAGAGTAGTAAAGAAGAACCGAAATTCAATCTTGAAAGGATATCAAAACAAATGGAGCCTTGTGTGGAAAGGAACGTCAAATGATTAAGGTGATCGGGTGGCTTGGTTCTGGAAAGGTTGACGCCATCTTCTCTGCTCAGCTGTATTGCGTCTGGAGGATGGTGTCGACCAGATAGGGGACGGTCTTGGAGTGGATGGAAATCTGTTCGATGGTTCTGGATCAAGTAGGCCCAATTTGACTAGCAGTTCTTTGGCTTCAATGACATTATACACGGTGTATGTAGAACCATTGTGTGGGATTGTAAGCTTGAAAGGAATCCCCATCTGTATCTTATACGAGCTGTTTGTAGGATGTTTGTGACTTCCTTCATTTTGCGTCTTCTATCCAGAGTGGCTGGGGAGATGTCAGGGTAGATTTGTAACCTGTTACCCTCAAAAGCAATGTTTGGGGAGGTTCTGGAAGCACGCATAATTTCCTCTTTGATGAGAAAATCCTTCATGCACATGATAATATATCTAGGTGGTTTGTCAGGAGGGGGTTTGGGGCGAAGGGCTCTGTGTATACGGTCACATGTAAATGCTGACATTGGTTTGTCAGGGAGAAGATTATGGAAGATCTTGGAAACTGCTTGTATCAGATCCGTGACTGTTTCAGGGACACCTCGCAGTCTGATATTGTGGCGTCTGTTCCTGTTATCCAGATCTTCCACTTGTGCTTGCATAAAAGCAAAGCTATCTGCCAAAGATTCATAGTCCTTTCTTAAATCGTTATGAGCAAGTGAAAGTTCATCATATTTGGTTTCTAATATGTCAGTGCGGTTTCCTATATTGGCTATTTCCTGAGATAGGGCCATAGTGGCTTTATGCACTTCACTCTCTATTTTATTTACCAGCTTATCAAAGATTGTGGTAAGGCTGGCATCCAGATCAGCTTTAGATAATCTGGATGAGTACTCACAGTTCCCATTGTTGAGAGGGTGGATGGAAGGATTAGAAAGCTGTTTCTTTGCAGCCGCGTGTGTGCCGGCGCCATCTTGGGACATCTTCCTGGCCTGCTTGCCTGCAGCGTTCAGAAGATAGTGGGTTAAGTGGTGTTGTATATGGCAAAAATGCCCGGTTCTTCTTACCGGCATGCACGGAGGGTTCCCCGAGGGGTGTGGAGTATTTTCGGCGGCGTAGTGTTTGTCTGGCTCTGGTTGTTCAGCCCGCTCTGGCCGGGTCAGACGGAGCTGTGATCACTCGCGTCCTACCCGCATCGCGCCGCGCATGCGCCCCCATATGTGAGTGCTTTTAATGGAATTATATCATTAAATAATACTATCTTACTAAGAGGGGCCTTTGCGGTGGTTGGCGGGGGGCTTATTGGAATCTGGAAGCCCACTTTAACATGAGGGTCCTCATATCCCACCCCCCCCCATGTGAATGGGTATCGGGTCGATTGTACCCCTATCCATTCACCAAAAAAGTGTCAAATAAGCAAAAACAACAGGAGGCCGTTTTTGACAATTCCTTTATTAAAGAAAAAGAGAAAAAAGTGTCCCGCTATGTCCTTCAATCACGGTATTGAGGGCATGTGGCCTGGTAGAGTTCAGGAGGGGGGGCGCTCTCTCTCTCCCCTCCTTTCCTGCGGCCTGCCAGGTTGCATGCTCAGATAAGGGCCTGGTATGGATTTAGGGGGGACCCCCACGCCATTTGTTTTTAGGTTTTGGCACAGGGTTCCCCTTAACCACTTCAATACAGTGTTAAATAAAGGACACTGCCTGCATTACTGCATTGACTGAAAATAGAGTCTACACTGAATATATAGGCTACACCGAATGCAGAGTACATATATATATATATATATATATATATATATATATATACAGTATTCAGACCCCCTTAAATTTTTCACTCTTTGTTATATTGCAGCGATTTGCTAAAAATCATTTAAGTTCATTTTTTTTCCTCATTAATGTACACACAGCACCCCGTATTGACAGAAAAACACAGAATTGTTGACATTTTTGCAGATTTATTAAAAAAGAAAAACTGAAATATCACATGGTCCTAAGTATTTAGACCCTTTGCTGTGACACTCATATATTTAACTCAGGTGCTGTCCATTTCTTCTGATCATCATTGAGATGGTTCTACACCTTCATTTGAGTCCAGCTGTGTTTGATTATACTGATTGGACTTGATTAGGAAAGCCACACACCTGTCTATATAAGCCCTTACAGCTCACAGTGCATGTCAGAGCAAATGAGATTCATGAGGTCAAAGGTACTGCCTGAAGAGCTCAGAGACAGAATTGTTGCAAGGCACAGATCTGGCCAAGGTTACAAAAAATTTCTGCTGCACTTAAGGTTCCTAAGAGCACAGTGGCCTCCATAAGCCTTAAATGGAAGACGTTTGGGGTGACCAGAACCCTTCCTAGAGCTGGCCGTCCAGCCAAACTGAGCTATCGGGGGAGAAGAGCCTTGGTGAGAGAGATAAAGAAGAACCAAAAGATCACTGTGGCTGAGCTCCAGAGATGCAGTCGGGAGATGGGAGAAAGTTGTAGAAAGTCAACTATCACTGCAGCCCTTCACCAGTCGAGGCTTTATGGCAGAGTGGCCCGACGGAAGTCTCTCCTCAGTGAAAGACACATGAAAGCCCGCATGGAGTTTGCTAAAAAACACCTGAAGGACTCCAAGATGGTGAGAAAGATTCTTTGGTCTGATGAGACCAAGATAGAACTTTTTGGCCTTAATTCTAAGCGGTATGTGTGGAGAAAACCAGACACTGCCCATCACCTGTCCAATACAGTCCCAACAGTGAAGCATGGTGGTGGCAGCATCATGCTATGGGGGGTGTTTTTCAGCTGCAGGGGCAGGATGACTGGTTGCAGTCGAGGGAAAGATGAATGCGGCCAAGTACAGGGATATCCTGGACGAAAACCTTCCCCAGAGTGCTCAGGACCTCAGACTGGGCCGAAGGTTTACCTTCCAACAAGATAATGACCCTAAACACACAGCTAAAATAACAAAGGAGTGGCTTCACAACAACTCACTGTTCTTGAATGGCCTGACAGAACTGGAGAGGATCTGCAAGAAGGAATGGCAGAGGATCCTCAAATCCAGGTGTGAAAAACTTGTTGCATCTTTCCCAAAAAGACTCATGGCTGTATTAGATCAAAAGGGTGCTTCTACTAAATACTGAGCAAAGGGTCTGAATACTTAGGACCATGTGATATTTCAGTTTTTCTTATTTAATAAATGTGCAAAAATGTCAACAATTCTGTGTTTTTCTGTCAATATGGGGTGCTGTGTGTACATTAATGAGGAAAAAAATGAACTTAAATGATTTTAGCAAACGGCTGCAATATAACAAAGAGTGAAAAATTTAAGGGGGTCTGAATACTTTCCGTCCTCACTGTTAATCAAATACACTGCCTGCACTGACTGCACTGACTGAATATAGAGTCTACACTGAATATCTAGTCTACGCTAAATGCAGAGTATATATATATATAATATATATATATATATATATATTTATGGTCAAAGCCCTATGGCCGATATGGATATGAACAATTAGACTTACCATAAGACTTAAAACATGAAATGGACCTGAAGTGTGCCCTGGTCTGATGGTCGGTATACCAAAATAAGGGGGCAAAAACATGCAGGTAGGGGTGTAGTTTTATTAGGTTTAGCTTTATTTATTGAGCAAGTTTGGTGAATGCTTGTGCCATTTCCACCTAAGGAGTGGGGATGTACCGGGCGAGGTAGGCAGAGTTTCACCTGCTAAGTCTCTTAATGATCTGGGACCCATGCCCAAATGCTGCCAAGGCTGCCCCAATACTAAAGAGTGACCTGAGTACTGACTGGGGTCTAGGTGTAGGCTGCGTAGAAGAACCCCCAGGTGTTTGATGAACTGGCAGGCACTCAAGGGTTTGCCTGAAAAAGTAATAGGGGACTAGAGTTTGAGTGCTCCGGCAGGAGTGACAGTAGGTGGTCGAGTATGGTTACTGGACACCGGACGTTGTTTATTTTATATAGATAGATGTCTATCCTGGAGCTTGATTGCTGGGTTTTAGACACTGCAAGGTGGAGGATGAAATGGTGTGTAGCGAACCAACTACACAGAACTTGGCCTGCGGGATTGCTGTGGGTGAACTCACTGGGCCGCCAGAACCCATAGTAGGCTAAGTAAATGGCTGCTTGTATGAGCAAACTGGGGAGAAGGCCAAATGGCGAACTAGTTAAGATAGTAGACATGTCCCAGAAGATGGCAGCCTGGAATGAACGTACAGTGGACATTAAACTGGTGTTGCCAAGATAATTGCACCAGCCTGCGCAGGAAGGACATAACAGAGTGATGCGGACCTGGCTTCATCAAGAAGATCGCCTCGGACCTGTTGTAGGTGGCGAAAGCCATGGCCTGTCCTGTCCAGATGAGACCCTAGGGTTGAGCAGCTGCCATGGCCGGGTATAGCTTGAAGAGGGAGGAAGTCCAGGTAAACCCAGGGTTTAGGAGTGTCTCTGGAGGTCATGTTCTTTTAAACCAATGGTGGCAAAAAATTGCAGCGAAGCCTGTGGAGGCTGTGGCATCTGTCACTACCTGGGGTAATAAGGGCGACATAGATGGTATAAACATTGATATACCGATCCACCTAGTACGGAACCTTCTGACATTGATAAGTCCGCTTCTGCTGCGGAGTCTAAATTAAGGATCTGAAAGGGGTCCTGTGTCTGGGAGGGGAAGAACAGGGAGCATGACACCGAAGATCGATCCTGGGGAATGACCTGTATTGCAAAATTGAGCATTCCCAGGAAAGACTGAAGCTGCTTCTAAGTACACACCCGTGTATGGGTGATGTCTTGGGGAACTGGCCTAATGTGGGTCAGCTTGTCAAGGGGGAGGCTGGTCTGCGTGGAGTTGTTAGTTTGGAAGAGGTTATTGTAGACCTCAGTTCCGGATTGTTGCGTTTTGGAGACCGCAAGCTGAAGGACGTAATGGTTTTATCAGCGAGTCAAGTGGTGTCTACATAGTACCTGGCTGCCAGTGCCAGTAAAAGTGAATTTGTTAGGCCATAGAAAACCACAGAGGGCCAGGTAGATGGCTGCTTGGATGACTAGACTGGGGAATGTGTGAGGTTTTTGACATGTCCCTAAAGATGGCAGTTGTGATGGGCAAGTGTTTGCCATTAGCTATGGGCTGATGCTTCTGGATGCCACGTAGAAGGGATCTTACTGTATGGGCCGTAAACACAGACTGCTCTCTGGGGTCCTGTAAGGACAGGAAATGCTGGATGCTGGCTAGGTATAGCCTGATAGTGTTATGAGAAGGAGCCAGCTGTGTGTGGCAATACGATACCTGGTGCGGGATGGAACCTGAACTCAACTGACCTAAGAGAGAAATGATACAGAAAATGATGAGTGGCTCATATGAAGATGCCACTAGAGACAACTGGCCGATTAAGTGCCACTGAAGAATGATGTGTGACTGATTGTGTGCCACTGGGAATGTGTTTGTACTGATTGCAAGAAGTCATGCTAAGATGCGAGCCCTGCAATGATTGCAAAAGTTGTGCTTAAATACATGCTTGCAACAATTGCAAGGGAGTTTGTGTCAATGGAGATGTATTTGCAGTGACTGTGAGAAGTCCGTATTACTGCATGTGCTTGCCCGGACTGCAAGGAGTTATGCATGAACGCGTGTTTGCAATGATTGCAAGAAGTTATGTTTGGATGCGTGCTTGCAACGATTGCAAGAAGTTATGCTTAGAAATGTGCTTGCAACAATTGCAAGAACTTGTGACTGGATGCGTGCTTGCAATGATTGCAAGAAGTTATGCTTGGATGCATGCTTGCAATGTTTGCAAGAAGTTATGCTTAGATGCGTGTCTTGTCATGATTGTAAGAGTTGTGCTTAAATGTGTGCTTGCAGCGATTGCAAGTGAGTTTATGTCGCTGGAGATGTGTTTGTGGTGACTGTGAGAAGTTCGTATTACTGCATGTGCTTGCAAAGACTGCAAGAGTTATGCTTAGATGTGTGCTTGCAACGATTGCAAGAAGTTGTAATTGGATGCGTACTTGCAACGATTGCAAGAAGTTATGCTTGAATGCATGCCTGCAATGTTTGCAAGAAGTTTATGATTGGATGCGTGTTTGCAATGATTGCAAGAAATTGTGCTTGGGTGTGCTTGCAACGATTGCAAGAAGTTATGTTTGGGTGCGTACTTGCAACGATTGCAAGAAGTTGTGCTTGCAATGATTGCAAGAAGTTATGTTTGGATGCGTACTTGCAACGATTGCAAGAAGTTGTGCTTGGATGTGTGCTTGCAACGATTGCAAGAAGTTATGTTTCGATGTGTGCTTGCAACGACTGGAAGAAGTTTATGCTTCCATGCGTGCTTGCAACGATTGCGGAAAGTTGTGCTTGGATGCATGCTTGCAATGATTGCAAGAAGTTGTGACTTGATGCATGCTTGCAATGATTGCAAGAAGTTGCACTTCAATGTGTATGAAATGAATCCGATATGAATCGGTTGTAATGTGTATGAAATGAATCCGATACGAATCGGTTGTATGAAATTGATCTGATACGAACCGATTGTAGAGTGTATGAAAATTAATCCAATATAAAATCGGACTGTAGAGAGTATGAATATGGATCCGATATGAATCGCTGTGCCAGCGACGCGACTAGATTTGAATTGAACTGTAGTGTGTATGAAATTAAACCGATACAAATCATTCGTATGTTGTATACAATGAATCCTCATACGAATCGGTTTGTAAAGTGTATGAAATAAAACCAACATGAATCGGATTGTGCGACTATGAGGGGAGATAGTAGTGAGGCAAAGGTTTTTAACAAATGGATCGGAACCATGACTGAACTTCGAAGGAAGACGGGGTGTGGCTTTTTTTTTTTTTTTTTAACTTGACTGACCTGGAGGAAAATGATAGATGACAACCTGTGAAGGGTTTGACTACCAGACTTGAAAAGTGACTTGTAACGTGTTTAAGCGACAGGTGCATGAAATTAAATAAAATTAGTGAAATGTTTATGCCATGATAGAGGCACGAATCGGTGTGTCGTGACTGCGCCAATGAGGCCAAGCCAACTGGGGCTTGCCGGGATGAATCGATGCCTGACGGATGCCCTGGACTCGAATCGGGGCGTGGTATGTGACAACGAAATGAACGAAATGCTTGCCTTAGAGTGAAATGAATAAAAATGTTTCGCCATGACAGAGGCATGAATCGGTCGTGCCGCAGCTGCGACTGACAGTGAACCAGACTCTGGAGCATGTCACGGATGCGACTGGATTTGAATCGGAGTGCGGTATGTAACAGTGAAATGAATGAAATGTTTGCCCTGACAGAGGCACGAATCGGTCATGCCGCGATAGTGACTGACAGTGAACCAAGCTGTGGTACAGGTGTTGGATGAGGCCGAAACAGTTTATTTATATATTTATAATACTTTTTTTTTTCTTTTTTTTTTTCGACTGCGACAAACGACGAGTCGGACTGTGGAGCACAAAATGAAATGAGGCCAAGACAACTGGGGCGTACCGGGAGAACGATTCGGTACATCTCAGATGCTACTGAATTCGAATCGGGGCACGGTACGTGACAGTAAAATGAGTGAAATGATTAAATGATTTGTCATGGTAGAGGCATGTGCCATGACAGAGGCACGAATCGGTCATGTACTGAAATGTGGCCGAAAATACCTGGGGCACGCCGGAACGAATCGTATCATCACGGATGCGACTGGATTCGAATCGGAACGTGATACGTGACAGTGAAATGATTTCCCATGACAGAGGCACGAATCGGTGAGCCGCAAACTGCGACTGACCACGAACCGGACTCTGGAGCATGTACTGAAATGAGGCCGAAAAATAACTTGGGCACGCCGGAACTAATCGGTGCATCATGGATGCGACTGGATTTGAATCGGAACGTGACACGTGACAGTGAAATGATTTCCCATAACAGAGGCACGAATCTATGAGCTGCAAACTGCGACTGACAATGACCGGACTCTGGAGCATGTACTGAAATGAGGCCAAACAACAACTGGGGCACACCGGGACGAATCGGTGCATCACAGATGCGACTAGATTCAAATCGGAGCGCGGTACATGATGGTGAAATTAGTGAAATGAGTGAAATGATTGAAATGATAAGCCATGACAGAGGCACGAATCTGTGTGCCGTAATTGAGACTGATAACGAACAGGACTGTGGAGCATGGTATAAAACATGAGACAAGAACAAGGCTGGACAAACAGGTGTGAAGCGGACGCTACTGGATTCGAATCAGAGTGAGGTACGTAAACTGAATGAAAAAATGTTTTAGAAATGATAGAGGCACGAATCGGTGGCTGAGTGCTACGGCTACATGCAGGGTTTCTTAACGAATGACTGGTAAGTTCCGTATCGGGGTTTGAGCGACACACGGTATCTAGCAAATGGTGATACATGAAATGATGAAATGTCAACGAAACCCTACCTGCGACAGCCGAGCCAGACACGTTTGTACAAAAAACTACGAACAGGAACGGAAGCCTCTCAGAAACTGCGAACGGGAACCGAAAGCCGCAGAAATTTCTAATGCGCAACTTCACGAACGCCAACGAGTTGGAAGAGTCGGCCTAGCGACGTAACGTACCGCGCACAGGAAACCGACAAAGACCACAGGCGAGCGGGCTGGTTAAATACCCCCCGGGCTCCTCCCATAAATTCAGGCCACCATACTGGCCTTCCTACATCATGCAGCAATGCACTGCAATCTCGCAGTGCATTATGGGGCGTTCTGAGGCGGTCGAATTTCCCGCGAACGCCCCATATGTTCGGTTTGTTTTAGAACATACGAGCACCCGATGTTCGAATCGAACTTACCTTCGACTCAAACTGCGGGCTCATCCCTACATTATACACATGCTTACATGCATGTAAGCACGTTACACGCATGCCTGTGTATATCATTTAGCTAAGGCTACCTAGTTTGTGTGCATGCAAATTGACAATCCTGGTCCATGGGAGACCATACATGGATCAAAGCATATAGTCCCAAGTTGAAAGAGAGTCATGGGACCACACTGCCTCTGATGCAGCCGGCGGTGACCGGCGAAACCGGTTAGGCTCTCTTTTATCTTGTCCACCTTGCCCCTGTGACTGGAGGATATGAACACTTGCTTATGCTTGACGGACCTCATTGGAAATCGGCAATGGCGCTGGCACTGAAGATTTGTCCTTCCATCACCACTTGATAAGTATCCATTTACTCTCTTTCAACTTGGGACTATATGCTTTGATCCATGTATGGTCTCCCATGGACCAGGATTGTCAACTTGCATACAAGCTCTGGATACCAAATTATGGTTTGCAACAGTGAGAGGGAGGTTACAGGACATTGTTTTGCATTAAAATCTCTGGCGCTTCATGCCACATATATACTGTGACTGTACCTTTCAATTCCATATACCTCCTCTAGACCACTGTTGACCCAGGGTGCCGTCCCTTCCCCTTTCATATCTCAGCAATTCCCCCCTTTTGGATACATCAAGGAATTAACAACACCTATCACAATATGCCAGCGTGCCTCTTTACGAGGATCTAGGTCTGATCTTCCTAGGATCCAGTTGCTGCTCAGGATTGAAGATATTGTATTTTTGTATTTTCACATTCTTCGCTACATATATATTACTGTCACTGGATAGGGGCAAGAATGGTGGACATTGAGTTTTTATACAGTATGATTGACACGTTGTGAATGATTCCGTTTTTATCATTGGCTATTCCATTTATGTGTTTTTGATATAATACATTTTGACTTTTTGTACTTGCACAGTGGGCTGTGTATTTCCTTTCCTCTTGTCCTTATCCATTTTTATGAAATTGGAGTCGGTTGAGTCCAAGTAGGGTTTTATGGGGACAAGGGCCTCTTCCCCATAACCCTGGGTGGTGGTTGTGGGGGTCTGCGCGAGGGGGACAAAGTAACATAGTTACATAGTTGGCGAGGTTAAAAAAAAGACACAAGTCCATCCAGTTCAACCTGTGTGTGTGTGAGTGTGCATTTACGTCACTAGTACATTGTATATCCTTGTATTTTGTGATTGTTAAGGTGCCCATCTAACAGTTTTTTGAAAATTATCAATGGTCCCTGCTTATATCACTGCTTGTGGAAGAGAATTCCCTATCCTTACCGCTCTGACAGTAAAGAACCCTCTATGCGGTTTAAGGTTAACCGCTTCTCTTCTAATTTTAATGAATGGCCGTGTGTCTTTTTAAATTCCCTTTCACTGAAAAGTTTTTTCCCTATGCTAGGGTCACCAGTGTGGTATTTGTACATTGATATCATATCCCCTCTTAAGTGTTTCCTCCAGAGAGAATAAGTTCAAGGCATGCAGCCTTCCCCCATAGCTGAGGTCCTCTAATCCCTTTATTAGCTTTGTTGCTCTTCTCTGGACTCTCTCCAGCTCTAGCACATCCCTCCCGAGGACTAGTGCCCAGAAATGCACAGCATACTCAAGGCCGGACCAGGGTCTTGCAGAGTGGGGGAATTATCGTTTTATCTCTGGAGTGAATCCTCTTTTTAATGCATGCCAATATTCTGTTGGCTTTGCTTGCAGCAGCCTGGCATTGCATGCCATTGCTGAGCCTATAATCTACTAGGACCCCTGGGTCCTTTTTCACCCTAGACTCCACTAGAGGTTCTCCCCCAGCGAATAACTAGCATTCATTTTTTTGGCACCCAAATGCATATTTTTCAACATTTCACCTCATTTGCCATGTAGTTGCCCACCCCATTAATTTGTTTAGGTCTTCTTGCTTGGTTTCCACATCCTGCATACAAGTTATTGCCCTGCTTAGCTATGTATCTGTCTTAAATACTGACATTGAGCTGTTTATCCCATCCTCCAGATCGTTTATGAATAAATTAAACAGGATTGGTACTGGGACAGATCCTTGTGGGACCACACATTCCACACCAGACAAATCCGAGTATTCCCCATTTATCACCAACCTTTGGACTCGCCTCTGTAGCCAGTTTTCAATCCAGGTACTCACCCTATGGTCCATGCTGACAGACCTTAGTTTGTACAGTAAACGCTTGTGGGAAACTGTATTGAATGCCTTTGCAAAATCCAGATATCTACAGGCCTTTATCTACATGGCAGCTCACTTCTTCCTAGAAGGTTAATAGATTGGTCTAGTAAGATTGATTCTTCATGAATCCATGTTGATTACTGCTAATGATACAGTTTTCATTACTGAAATCTTGTATATAGTCTCTTATCATCCCCTCCAATAGCTTGCAGACTATTGATGTAATGTCCTGTACACACGGTTGGACTTTGATCGAACATTCCGACAACAAAATCCATGGATTTTTTCCGACGGATGTTGGCTCAAACTTGTCTTGCATACACACGGTCACACAAAGTTGTTGGAAAATCCGATCGTTCTGAACGCGGTGACATAAAACACGAACGTCGGGACTATAAACGGGGCAGTAGCCAATAGCTTTCGTCTCTTAATTCATTCTGAGCATGCGTGGCACTTTGTGCGTCGGATTTGTGTACACACGATCGGAAAATTTTATAGCAAGCTCTTAAACTTTGTGTGTCGGAAATTCCGATGGAAAATGTGTGATGGAGCCCACACACGGTTGGAATTTCTGACAACAAGGTCCTATCACACATTTTCCGTCAGAAAATCTGACCGTGTGTACAGGGCATTAGACTAACTGATCTGTAGTTCCCAGGGATATATCTCTGCCCTTTTTTAAATATTGGTGCTACGTTGGCTGTTCTCCAATCAGCTGGTACCATCCCAGTCAGTAAACTGTCCATAAAAATTAGGAACAATGGTCTGGCTATCACTTGACTGAGTTCCTTAAGGACCCTCGGGTGCAAGCCATCTGATCCCTTTGACTTGTTTATGTTAAGATTTTCAAGTCTATTTCTAATTCTGTCCTTTGTTAGCCATGAGGGTGCTTCCTGTGACGCTATGAAAATTAACATTAGAGTCTTGGTTACTGTATTCCCCCCGTTTCCTTGTGAAGACTGAGGAGAAGAATATATTCAAAACCTTCACCATCTCTCTGTCTTTTGTAACCAGGTTCTCTTCATCATCCTTTATGGGGCCAATATTTTCTGGCCTCACTTTCTTACTATTTTTATATTTTAAGAATTTCTTGGGATTTTTTACTGTCCTCCGCTATGTGCCGTTCATGTTCTATCTTAGCCACCCCGATTGCACCCTTACATTTCTCATTGCATTCTTTGTAAAGTTGGAATGCTGACAATGACCCCTCAGCCTTATAATTTTTGAAGGCCTTTTACTTTGCTTTTATTTGCATTTTTAAGTTGGAGTTGAGCCACCCAGGATTTTTTTTTAGCTCTTTTAAATGTATTTCCCATTGGAATGTACTGGCCAATATCTTTAATTAGTGTGCTCCTAAAGCACTCCCATTTTTCCTCCCTGTTCTTTGTTCCCAGGATTTTATCCAATTTAATATCATCTAGCAAAGAGCGCAGTTTAGGGAAGTTGGCTCTTTTGAAATTCATTGTCTTTGTATTCCCCTTGTGCTTCCTATTTCTGTGATTTATACTGAAAGGAATTGATCTGTGATCACTGTTTCCTAAGTTGCCCCATATATCCACATCAGCAATCAGGTCTGTATTGTTAGTAATCAGTAGGTCTAGTAACACATTTTTTCATGTTGGTGCATTCACCATCTGACCCATGAAATTGTCCTGCGAGATATTTAGGAAATGGCGAGCCTTATGTTGCGTACTCAGATTTTTCGACGGGAAATGTTGGATGTGATCTTGTTGGCTGAAAGTCCGACCGTGTGTATGCTCCATCGGACATTTGTTGGCGGACTTTCCACCAACAAATGTTGGATAGCAGATTCTCAAGTTTTCCACCAACAAAACTTTGTTGTCGGACTTTCCAATCGTGTGTACACAAGTCCGTCGCACAAAAGTTCACGCATGCTCGGAATCAAGCGCTCAATCTTGTAAAACTAGCGTTCGTAATAGAGATATCACATTCGTGACGCGGTAAATTATGAATAATGAATTATGAAATCTTTCAATGCAGTGCATTCTCTTCTTCTTTATAATGCTATAATAATGAAGTAGTTTTGCTGCTGATATTCACGTTCTGACAAACGTATTTTTTATTATTTCTAGCGATCTCCTGAATAATTTTTTTTTGTGTTTTTTCTAGTGATCTCCAGAATATTTTTTTTTCATTTTGTGTGTCAAGTTACCACAACACCATTATTATCTTGTATTTTTTAACCTCAAGGATACAACTATGTTGGTGTCCCTTGTTAATTTGACATTTTATTTTTGAAATGTACCTGCCTACTCACAAACAAACTGTCCTTTTTGAAGTAAAACACATGGCCAAGTATTTGTCAAAACACAAATTTTGAATTTAATAGGGAGCACAAGGTCATATCAAAATAAAGAGGAAGGCAACGCTGGATAAACAGTTAGCATTGGTGAAGCCTTTGTACCCCAGGGCAGACATCAATTATTTGACTGTCAAAATTGGTAACCTGAGGAGTCCATTTAATAGTGAGCACAATACGGTCCAGGGCTCCGAGAGATCAGGAGCAGCAGCAGATGACATATATGTCCCGAGACTGTGGTCTTACAACAGCCTGCTTTTTTTGCCAGACCACACCAAACCTAGGCCATCACTCTCAACACTTCCTTCCACACTTCCTTCCATGCTACTGTGGTGGGTGGGGTGGCTGTAGTGTTGGTGGTGTTGTTGGTGGTGGTGGAGGAGCATGGTCCAACTCACAGAGGTGTGTTTGAGGTGTGAGTTTTCCCCTCGTCCCCCTGTTTAGGGCCTTCAGAATAATCTCTTTGCATATAGTGCGTTGGGCCTCCTCCATGCGTTCTAATTTGCTGGCAGTGACACATCCAAATGCCTCGTTCCTTGCCTTCCTGGTCCTTTTGGTTAGAGGGCGGAGGGGAGGAACCTGGGATTCGGTCAGGCTGCTTGCCACAGCCTCCTCCTGGCTGAGACTTTCCTGTGTATGAAAATGGTACATAATTTTAGGTTTTTGGTCATCAATCACACACAATTTTGAGCTCATGACTGTTGCAAATTAAATGTTAACAAATAGAAAAGAATATCATTCTGACCCCAGCATTTTTCATTCTTGTCCCAATCATTGTTGGCTACTACTGTCTATTGATATGTAAACCACTGTTAAATCAGAAATTTGTGATCAATAACATCTAGTTAACATCATTCAATTTTTGTAATGAAATATCTTAAACAATGCTATACCTGGATCAAGCTGGGCTCCTCCACATCTTCTTCCTGGATGGAAGGCCCAGCTGATGTGGAAGGAAGTGTTGATAGCGATGGCCTCGGTCCCGTCTGGTCAGACAAAAACTGCAGGCTGACGTAGTACCACAGCCTGGGGACATATACGTCATCTGCTGCTGCTCGGGATCTCAGGGAATCCTGGACCTTCTTGCGCTCCCTATTATATCTGCTCCTCAGGCTACCAATTTTGGCCTTCAAATAGGTGATGTCTGCCGTGGGATACACAGGCTTCACTAATTCCAATAGTTTTTCCAGTGCTGCCTTCCTCATTTGCATGTTCGAATAGTCCCTGCACTGGACTTGCCAGAGACATGGCAGCTTCCTGTATTTGTCTACAAAGTTGGGCAGGAAATCATTGGCTGTGAATTTGTCAACCATTTTTTATGCAAGACACAATGCAAGACAAACCCTAATGTCAGGCTAAACTCTCATAATCTTGTCCCAATATAGTCCTCAATCTATAAGCAGTATAGACCACTAACCACTAATGCCCAAAGTGTATTCCCCGCCTCTTCTCTTTCAGGGCACATGGTGGAGACACAGCAAGTGTGTGCTGTTATCAGCAATGACAAGGAAAGCCCAGAGCAAGGCAGTTCCACATCCAGGAGGAGATATAAGGCCTCAAATATGTCCTTTGAAGAGATGGTGGAGATAGTGGACAACTTGAAGAGAACAGACTATGATGGGAAGCATGGACCGTACAGAAACCCTAATGTGAAAAAGGCCAAGATCATGACTAAAGTTGTGAGAAGTCTGCACGGGACTTTTGGGGTACGATGATCCAAGGAGCAATTGAGGAAACGCTGGTCAGACCTGAAATTGAGGGAGCAAGATCAGTATAGAAAGATCAGGAAAGTGCTGCAACTAATATTATTATTAGTACTTTTGTGCTGGTACATGTGCTTTTCTTTACTGTTGTACAGTTTAAAATGCCAAGTTTGAGGTTCATGGGCACAGAAATTGTTCGTATTAAATATCGTTAGTTCGACCACTAATACAACGTTTTTGGCAGATGCAGGTCAACTACATTTGTTCATGCCTATTTTGATTAAAATAAGTTTATTACATTGTTGTCTAGATGTGTTTGAAACTATAATGAAATGACAACTTGATTCAGTGTAAGGAGAGGACACAGCAGCTGTTTACAGATCTGGATGCAGGAGCACTAGTGTGGGACAGCATAACAACCTTGTTATGCTGTCCCACGCAGGTGCTCCATTGGATATTAGGGGTCTCTCCATGTGTGAAACTTGCACAAACCAGGTAAGTATTCAAGCTTTTGAAAGTGAAAAAATGTCTTAAGCTTGGAACTCTGCCAAAACGGACAATTGGACGACACTTCCAAGCAATGTTTCATATTACTATTTCTAGCCTAAAATATCTGTCTGCTAAGTATACCTTTTTTGTATTCAGATAGGGGAGAAAAGAAACAGGACATCTGAGGACACCAGTACCCCACACCTAATGAACAAAGGGAACTCATCACACAACATGAGGATGTGGATGCAGAGGTTCAGGAAGCGCTGGGTGAAGTGGTCGAAATGGTGTTGACAACAGGTCAGTGTCTGAGACCACAGCTTCAGGTGATAGATGTATGTCTGCATATTTATAATACATGGTGTGTTTTTTTATTTTTAGGTGATGTGGATGTTGTGGAAGAAGAAACTCACTTCAGCAGAGCAAGTGCACAAGTACTCATCAGTGAGATCATGGTGTGCAATCGTGATTTAGGAAAGATGAAGCAAAATATCCATGATGTCCAAAAAAGACTGAGCAACATCATTGATATTTTAGGCAAAATCTAAACAAAATTTTTTTTTTAAGTTGTCATTATTGTACATGTTTTGAAAGTTTTAAATTAATTGCAAAGCCAAATTTTGAAGATGCACACAGTGTTTCAACATGTGCTATCTGCCATCATGAGATATCAATGTACGCGCTTTGTGGGTGCAACCCCTTCCTCCGAACTAAAGTAGGTGAGAGGAAGGGGTTGCACCTCCGAAACATGTCCATTGATCCCCCATGATGGGATCTAGCACATGTTGACACACTGTGGCTTATTTAAAAAAGCAAAACCACTTTGCACTACAAGTGAAATGCAAGTGCACTTGAAAGTGCACTAGTAGGGCAACGTGGATTGTTCTTTCTGAAATAAGGCCCAGTGTGTCAACATGTGCTAGCTCCCATCATGGGGGATCAATGGACGTGTTTCGGGGTGCAACCCCTTCCTCTCACCTACTTTAGTTTGGAGGAAGGGGTTGCACACCCAAAAAGCGTACACTGATATCCCAGAATGGCAGATAGCACATTTTGACACACTGTGTGTTTTGTGGCTTTAGCAAAATAGATGTAGGGAAAATACACACATAGGCATGGTATCATGAGGGAAATCTAAATTTTGAGTCCCAATTTGTGTGCATCTTCAAAATTTGGCTTTTACAGGGTTGAGATCACCCCATCTGATGAAGGCAAAATCAATACAGGACTTTGTAAGTTCCTGAGTTGGGGATGTGTATGTTATGTTTTTAAACATGCCTGTTTAGCCCCAAAAAAGGCAAATTTATGTCAAACATACATGTTGTACACCAAGATTTTGGTTTGTTCCAAAACCATTTATAATGCACATGTGAATGTGCTTGGAGTAAAGTGTTTTATACTCAACAATCTGTGGCTTCTTCTTTCAATGCTCAATACCAGTTTATTTTTTAAGATGGTGTAGTTACAGTGACAATGGGGGTTATTTACTAAAGGCAAATCCACTTTGCACTACAAGTGCACTGAAATGGCACTTGTAGTGCAAAGTGCATTTGCCTTTAGTAAATAACCCCCACTGTGCTGTAAAATTTGCCAAAATCAGGCCATTTTAGGGACTCCAAGCAATTAATTCATGGAGTTGAAAAGGATGAATATTTTTATCATTAATGCATTACATACATTAACAGCAATAACATTGTGTGTGTGTAGCAGACCCACAGCACAACATAATAGTTAGCTGAAGAAGAGATAGTCACCTCATGTATCAAATAAGTTACGTTTGCACTATTGTAGAAAATGGCCAAAATTAAAAGGCCATTTGAGAACCTAGGAGACAGATAAGAAAGACAAACAGTAATTCAAATGAAATATGAGTTTCGTTTTTTAAAAAATATATATTACACAGATTCAAGATTTTCTTGTAAATCTATTGCCCCCCTACCCACGAAGTACTCAACATAGTTTTGCTGTACTGCGCGGGTGCTTTCGGGGGGCAAGCCAGGATGACTTGGTCAGGGTCTCTTGGGCTGGAGAACCCCTCCCCCTCTTCATTATCTCTTATTAGTGGCCACCATTGCATAGGAGGAATCCCTTCAGTTCTCCCACATAGAGGAGTTTATCTCCCATGGCTGAGACACAGGTACTTTCATTCTATTACTAGGGTAGGACCCACTAATTCGGGGTACTTTGTCACAGTAAGTGGGCTTAGCACTATATGACCATATAGTGTGACCAAACCCCCATATTTTTGAATATGTTCAGGTTTTTTTAACTAGCCTTGCAGGATAAATGTCATTTTTGTGTGCGCTGTAATCTGTTTTGTACTGTTTTTGGTCTTATAGCAGCACAATCTTGAATGTAAAGCATTTTAGGGTGTGCCCCCAGGTATGTTTTTGTATTTTGGACAGGTAACCGTCTCCACTTCATTGAGAGCTAAATGCATAAATAATGTGTATGACTTTGGCCTGCCCCTCCTTACTTACACTATTGGAAGCCCACTGGACAGGTAAGAAGTGTCATATTCCAAAAATATGATTACACACTGTCCAAATTGAAGCACATTTTTACATTCTGCAATTACCTATCAAGATAATAGGAGAACAAAACTTTAAACGGTACCATTTGAAAGTATTCAGGCAGGCCCTTGCACTACATGCTTTGGTGAATTCATCCATAAATATGACCACAAAAGAGGTAGTTATAGTGTGTATGGGTTTGACAAAGTCAGCAGATATAGTGTTGGTATCGGTTGACTTAGCGGTTGGGGGGAGGGAGGGTTCCAAATGAGTTTTGCCCCCCCCCCCAAAAAAAAGCCTCTTGCACTCTGCCTGAATTTAAGGACAACATCAATATTTGGACACATTTTAGTGGGTGTTTAGGATAAGCACTACAATGGAGCTGACAAAATACATTGTTAAGTGACTAGGCTAGCTGTGTATGGGCCCGGGATACCATGCTGGGGAGGTTAGTGAAGGCAAATATGCATGAAGGACAAAAAAAGAGCAATAAAAGCTTACAGCATGCATGAGGACAAAGAGGACATTCACAGCATATTACAATCATGGTAATGATGGAATGATGAAATTTAATACAATACATTAGCAAACATTAAATACATAGAATGTGATGTTAAAGGATAAAACTTACCTTAATATAGTCCTTCTGCAGGACCTGAATTATGGCAGAACAGGTCTCTGGAATAATGATTCCCAGAGCCTGAGGGGAGATCCCAGTCGTGAACTTCAGGTCCTGGAGACTTCTCCCCGTCGCCAAGTCCCGCAAGGTGGCGATGAGCCTTTGCTTGGGAGTGATTGCCTGCCGCATGCAGGTGTCCAGGTTCATAATATAAGGGGTCAGCAAAGCCAAAAGACGGTGAAAGACGGGGTCGTCATCCGGAGATAATTCCTGAAATCATCAGGATTATTCTCCTGGCGCTTCCGCAACAAAGGAATATGACAGAATTGGTAACGATTAAGCAACCAATTCTTGGTCCAAGAACTCCTCCTCTCCCTGTTCATGGACTGGACTTGGGTCAAAGCAATAACTCCAACACCAAGCCCAACAACGGCACGAACTCTACGACAAGTATGTAACCACAACATGGCTAATACATGAACGGCTGCTCAGAACGAACTGACAGAACGCACTGAAAATCAGAAAGGACCTTAAAAGAACAAGCTGAAAATCAGAAACGACCAGACAAGCACGCACTGAAAATCACAAGCGAACTATAAATAGAACGCACTGAAAGACAGAAACGAACTGACAAGCATGCACTGAAGAACAGATACGAACCGACAGCACAACCTGAAAAGCAGAAACGAACTGAAAAGCACGAGGCTGAAAAGTGCGAATCGTCTCTCACCAAACTTCTACTAACACGAGATTAGCAGAAGGAGTGACACACTGGCTATTGAACTTCCTTTTTATCAGCCGTTGTATGTCTTGTACGTCACTACGTTAGTAATTGTTGGCCAACATTTGTGTGACCGTGTGTATGCAAGACAAGTTTGAGCCAACACCCTTCGAACAAAAATCCACGGTTTTGTTGTCGGAAAGTCTGATCGTGTGTACAGGGCATTAGACAAATGCGTGGTTCCTTCCTCCCAGTCCATATCTGGATAATTAAAAGCCCCCATTATAATGACACTTCCCATCCTTGCCGCCATTTCTAACTGGGATAGGAGGCCTGTCTCTCCCTCCTCCCTCTGGTTAGGGGGCATATAACATATTCCCAGCATTACTTTCCCCTTAGATTCCTCCCTTTGAAGCTCTACCCATAAGGATTCCACCTCCTCCCTAGCTCCATTAGTGATATCGTCCCTCACATTCACTTCCACGTCATCCTTGATATACAGGCATACCCCTCCCCCTTTTTTACGCTCCCTATCTCTGTGATCAGACTTATCAGAATCCTGCCCCCCCCCCCATATGAATGAGTATGGAGTACATAGTATCCCTGCTCATTCACCAAAAAAGTGTAAAAAGTGAATAAAGACACAACACAGGCTTTTGACAATTCCTTTATTTAAAAAAAAAAAATGTCCCCCCCGTGTAGATCCATCATCAATCATGACGCCCGCCACCTGCGCCAGATCTGGAAAAAAAAACAAAAAACTCCCATCAACTCCCTGCTCCTCCGTCCTCCGTTGCAGCAGTCTGGTTACTAACTTGGAACTAAGCACAAGGATTGTTCTCTATATATCTATAGTAATTTTTCATGCTATACTTTAACTATTATATTAATATAATGCTACCTTGTATTTAAATTGTAGACATAAAATCTACAGAAAGTAAAGGGTTCAACAACACTGTTCCACAACTGGTTGAATGGTAATCATATTAACAATGTAAACTGTCCTATTGGAAATTCTATATGTTGCACTTACTACTTTATTATTTTACATTATTTTGGTACCTCATGTTTTCATTGTAGAAAAGAAAGATTTTTTTCTGCAACACATGTTTTTTTTTGCTCTTTTTTTAAGTAAAAAAACATTGTAACCAAACATTTTCTACAAATTATTGAAAACAAGCATTTCATTTGTAGCTGACAATTTTGTATTTTTTCATGATTTTAATAGAAACGAAAAGTTATTTGTCAATGCCCCCAAAAGATGACATCCTGTTTGGTTCCTAGAGTGAAGAACAGCTTTAGTGGAAGTTATTTTTGTTCAAGTTACAGGTATGATTGGTCTGTATTCTGAAACAAAACCATGGCTGATATTAGATTTGGCAAAAAAAACAAAAAATAGTTTAATATTTTTGAAAGCAATATAGAGGTTTATAATACAGTCAAATTGGTCACAGATAAAATTATAATCCTTACTGCAAGCTTCAATATAAAAAAATAACTTATATGTTGAAGAAGTTTACAGAGAAATTGCAACAGGAACAAAAGGCTGATGGGATAAGTGAGATTCAGCCCACCCCATTGTGTGCGGTGAAGTAACAAGTGACATATCTGTGATGGTAATATTTGTATCCAAGATAAAACATTGAGAACTAAACAAGAAAGGAAAAACAATATAGCATAAACCACATGTAAAGGTCAACTACGATCTTGGCAGTAAGGCTACGTAAGCATGAAGTGATATCTATAGTAGGTTGAGCAGTAAGAGGTTCCTATGAGGGAATGCCAGGAGGCTACAGTATAGTTATAGCGTAAGAGGAGTGGCTATTGAGAGCCAGAGATCAGTGTAATGACAGGTGGGGTTGTTGTCAAGTTCTAATGAATTGATACTAGTAAAACAATGGGTTCCAGCCCTTCCCCACTTTAGTTTCACCCTAACTGAGTAGTCAGACCCGTACTGACTATTGTTCTTTAGAATTTTTGACATTGTTTTCAGTAGTAAGCAGTACAGGGGTCATAACTTTTCTATGTACAGTAAATGCTCAACAGCATTGGGGCGGACCTCTAATGCTCCTTTCAGACACGCGTTCTGATAAGGTCTGCTTGTCAGTTTTTCAGACGGTACTGGATTGGAAGGTTCCTTCATCCCTGTGGACACGTGGGTGTAAATTGGACTTGTCTCTGTTTATACCCCCCTACCTCCGGGTCCAGTGAGGCTCACTACAAAAAAAAGGGGATAGGACTCCTCAATCAGAGGCAGCCGGGTGTAAACATACAGTGGAAATGTTTACTCCTGGCCACCAATAGAGCAGATTGGGCTCTGCCCATGTCTGCTTTGTGGGAACTAAGCAGACACTGCTGATCGAAACAAGATCCACCCAGTGTAAAAGGGGCCTAAAATGTATAGTCTTGAGCTTTCTATGCATGTGGAGGGCAATATACAGAGTTTGACAGTGAATTTTGGCTATACCCAACAAATGCATTTATCCACTCTTTCACCTTGGGTGAAAATGTATATATTTCACTGTGAAAGAATGAATATATTTAATTTATGCTAGGAAAATAGGACCTGCAGGTAATGATAAAACTGTTTGATAATTTGAAGAAAAGATTTACAAGTGATTTCACTTTGTATTAAGCTTTGTCTTGCTTGATTGCTCATTTTCAGCTGGAGCTTTTGGAACATGGTCCTCTTTTTATTTTTTTTTTACAAATCTTTATTTAATTTTCAAAAAAATATTTTTACATACACATAAAACCCCTCCAGCTGGGAGGGTCTCAATACATCTCAAGGCATCATCTTTCCATTTCCCTGACCTGCTTAATAAGACTATCTCCCCCACTGGAACCCCCTCCCTCCTTCCTCCCCCCCGAACCCCCCACCCCCCCTCCCCTCTCCCCCGCAGACCCTTACCTTCTCTTCTAGTCCTAAACAACCTTGATTTAAACCCCATGTGCTATCTTAACACTGCTTCTACAAATCTATCTGTTTTTTTAAAGGCCCCCCAAGGACTCCACTTTCCCTTCTCTTCCTCTTGATTCCCCTCCAGATGTTCAACTCTCTCTAATCTATAAATTTCATTTACTTTCGCAATCCAGTCCTTAATTTTTGGAGGCTCCTCTTCCTGCCATTTCTTTGGGATTACATTTTTTGCCGCGTTAAGTAAAATTGGTGTTAATGAGGACTTATACCCCTTCTTCCCTCCTTTCAGGCCATGAAACAGACAGCTCCAGGGGTCGAACCGTATACTCTTACTTGTTATCTCCTCTATTAACCTTATCACTTCCTGCCAATAAGTTTTAATTTTAGGACATTCCCACCATAAGTGCGCCATTGTTCCTGGACCTCCACACCCTTGCCAACAGTTGGGGGATTTATCTAATGAGAATTTACTCACTCTAGCCGGGGTCATATACCACCTGGCCAGGCACTTATAATTACTCTCCCTTGTTTTCATGTCTACTGCCATCCCATGCGTTGCCCCAGGATACATTTCTCCATTTCCCTGTCACAGTGGGTCCCCAAGTCATCCTCCCATTTTCTGATGAACGTGGGCGGTTCCTGTCCGCCCCTGCTCATCAGAATTTTATAAACCTCGGAAACAGTCCTTTTTAATTCTTCCCTACATACTAATTTCTCCAACCCTCTATAATCCGCCTCCTCCCTTAAGGGGCCTGGAAGACTTCCAATAAAGTGCTTTAATTGATTATACCGCCACCCATTCACTGACAATATCTCCCTTAGTGCATTTAATTCTTGAAATGTTTTTAATTTACTTCTACTTATTATGTCCCTTACCTGTGCTCCCTTCTCAAAAATCCAATTTCCTCCTATCAATCCCGTCCCTGGGGGAAAAAACGGGTTATCCTTTATATAAATTAAAGGTGAGTTATACTCCCATTTATTTAAATAGTGAATCTGGTCCCATATTTTAAGTGTATGATGCGTTATATAATGTGTATCTTTACCTAAATTCCTGTAGTGTGGTGGATTCCAAATCATATGACTCAAACTTACCTTACTCAACCCTGTTTCTAAATTCACCCACCTTTTATTTTTACTACTCTTGCCCCACTCAAGTGCCCGCTCTATTATAATTGCTTTATAATAATTACTAAAGTCGGGGAGCACTATCCCCCCTCGTGCTTTCTCTCTACACAACACCCTGTGCGCAATTCTCGGTTTCTTATTACCCCACACATATCTATTTATTAACTCTGACAGGATCCTGAAGAACTCCCTGGGGACCGGGATGGGCAACATCTGTATTTTATATAGCACTTTAGGTGCAAGCACCATTTTCACAATATTTATTCGCAATATTCTCAATACACAATATTTTTCACAATATTTATTCGATATTCTCTTTATTTCCGCTCTTATTTCGTTCAAAAGAGGTATATAATTTATCTTATACGGGTTACCCCTAGAGCCCGTCAACTTCACTCCTAGGTACTTAATATTATCTCTCCACGGAAAATTGAACACCTCGGCTAATCTATTAGCTTCTAGTTTGTTGATATTGATCTTTAATGCTTCAGACTTTTCTATATTAATTTTAAAGTTTGAGAGTTCACTATATTTCCTCATTATGGCCAACACATTGGGAATCCTAATGTCCGGGTGTCTTCTGATCGTATTCAGGAGTGGCTCTAAAGCCAAAACAAACAGGAGCGGGGACAGCGGGCAGCCCTGCCTGGTGCCGTTCTGCATGACGAACCGAGCAGAAGGCACATTATTCACTCTCACGAAGGCCGCAGGATGGATATATAGGATTTTTATCCGTTTTAACATTATTGGCCCCACTCCCATTGCCTACTACTCTGTCAAATGCCTTTTCGGCATCAATCGACAGTAGTAGCCCTGGGGATCTACTTGCCTTAAATGCCTCCATTATAAGGAGAGACCACACCCCATTGTCTCTTCCTTCTCTTCCTGGGACAAATCCCACCTGGTCCGGATGAACCAGGTAGGCCATTTTCTCCCTCAACCGAAGTGCCAACACTTTCGCATACAGTTTGGTATTAACAACGCAATTGGCCGATAACTCGAACATAGGGTGCGGTCTTTCCCTTCCTTAGGGATCAGCGTCACTGCTGGCAGTAAGGCTTCCCCACACATTTCCTGATTTCCCAGGCCGTTCCACATCTAGCAAAGCCTTGGGACCAGGGAATCCTTAAATTTTTTATAAAAACTTGCTGTGAAACCGTCCGGCCCAGGACTCTTGCCCCCGGGAGATTGCTTCAAAGCTCTCAGCACCTCATCTTCCGTAATTGGTCTCTCCATTTCCATTGAATCTATTTGTCACAATGTGGGGAGGGCTGCTTCCTTTAAAAATTCTCTTGCCATCTGCTCTCTCCCCCCCCCCCCCCCCGTTTATCTCTTTGCCCCACTGAATAAAGAGAAGAAAAATACCTTCTAAATTCCTCCGCTATTTCTCTCGTTGAGTGTCTTAATTCTCCTTTTTTGTTCTTCACCTTCTCTATATAATTCTCCACCTTCTTTTTCTTAATAGTTGCGGCCAGATGTTTCCCTACTTTATTCCCCCTTATATGGAGGTCTATACAGTATTTATACCTTCTTTTGAGGGCTTCTCCTTCTAACAGTTCTCTCAACTCTTCCCTTTTGTCAGTTCACTAAATACCTTTCTGTCCTCTTCCTTGTTGGCTTTATGTAGTTGTTCTAATTTTTGTATCTTTTCTGTTAGACTCTCTTGCTCTTTCGCTCTTTCTCTCTTCTCCCCCGCACCAATCGATATTAACACCCCCCTTATGTAGGCCTTGAAGGTCTCCCAAATGATTGTCCCTGGTACCTCTTCAGATTCATTAGTATGAAAAAACCCTTCGCTCTCCCTCTGAACCTTTTCTACTATATGCTCTTTCTCTAAAAGAAAATCATTTACCTGCCATGTATATGGGATCCTTTGTAAACCCTTAATCTCCAATGTCATCACCACAGGGGCATGATTGGACCAAGTCTGGATCTCTGTCTTTGAACTCACAACAGAGTCCAGTAAGCTATGATTTACTAACAAGTAGTCCAGCCTTGAATAGGTCCTATGGATCCGTGAATAGAAGGTGTAATCCCTCTCCTTCGGGTGCAACACCCTCCATACATCGATCAACTGCTGGTCATGTAATCTCTTCCCAATTCTGAAGCACCCCTTTTTGTCTGCCCACACGGAACCAACTGACCTATCCAAGGCTGGATCTAAAGCAAAATTAAAATCGCCCACCAGGATCACGTTCCCCTCTTTGAATTCCTCCAAACTAATCAAGGTCCGGGAGAGGTATTTTATCGGATCTCTATTTGGACAATAAACATTGGCTAATGTGAAAATCTTTTCATTTATTTTTATTTTCACAAACAAAAATTGTCCCTCTGGATCCACCCACTCATCCACTAGATTAAATTTCATCCGCTTAGAGAATCCGATAGCCACTCCCTTCGCCCTTTTAGAGAGGGAATCACCATATATCCATACCGGGTGTCCTCTTGTGGTCAGCTTAATACCCTCCTCGTGCACTAAGTGTGTTTCCTGCAAAAAGGCAATATCTATTTCCAATCTCTTTAATTCTTGACCTAATTTGCACCTTTTCCCTGGTGAGTTAAGTCCTTTCACATTAAACGACAAGCATCTAATTTCCATTACCGCCCCTCATTATATGTGCTCTCATATCCCTCAAATTCACCTCTACTTTTCCCTGAGTTAGCCTGTCACCATTACGCAGGGAGGAGAAAGAGCGAAAATAAGAAGAGAAAGAAGGAGAAAAACAAAAGGCAAGAAAAAAAGGACAAGCAACTTGTGCCCAAAATCTGCGGGTGAAACCTCACAATCACATCCCTAGGCGAATCTTCTCTTACATTTACAGGTTTTCTTATTCTATGGACTCGCTCCACTTTAAGCTCCTCCTCCTTATTTCTTCCCAACAACGGATTGAAAATTTCCCTCATCATGGAGAGTAGATCTTCTCCTCTCTGCTCTGGAATAGATCTAATTCTAAGGTTTCTAACTCCCTCTGATCTGCTTGCAGATTTCTAACTTGAGCTTTCAAATAGTCCATCACTGACATGTGCTGCTCTACTACTTCCTCCACTGTTTCCACTCTTTTCAGAAGATGTCCCAGATCCTCTCTGATATTGAGAATCTCTGCTTTCAGCACATTCTCCAGTTTGATAAACATATCCTGAATCTCTGTTCTTGTTGGTAAAACCTCTATATTTACTTCTATGCTTGCTTCCAGTTCAGACTCAGGTGAGGTTGCTACTCTTGAGTTACTTCCTGTCGCTCCCTTATTTTTAGAGGGATCTTTCTTTTTGTCTTTTCCACTTTGTTGTTTATTATCCATACTGGGGCTTCTAGATTGTATTTCTGTCATATATTTCTGGATGGTACTTGCGTTTAAACTGTCCCTTGGTTTTTTCACCTCTGCAGCCTTAGTGGTGCGTCCTTTCATATTCTTCTCCCCCCACTCTGCACCTCTCTTGTGTTGCTTCCTAGGTCTCCTTACTTCACTCTGCTCCCCCTGAGTGTATTCCTCCTTATATTCTTGCCTCAGATTGCTACACACACCTGACACTCGGGAATTCATTCAGCATCCGCTTTTCCTACCTGGTGTTGTCTTGAGGCAGGGGTCACAGAGTTGGTGTTCCTCCTTTCACAAGGCTGACAGGGATGTTCTCCACAGGGACGTTCTCCACAGCTTCCAGGGCTCCACCAACTCCGCAGACTCACTTCATGCAGTGGTAATTGCACCTGTCGGTGCTGGTATACTGTGATACAGGGTCAAATGTCCTATTCCCTCTCCCACTACAAACGGGAGAGGGGAATGAAGGAAAGGGAGAGAGGTGGGGGGATGCGGCTCGGGTCTTCCTCTACGCTAGGTAGGGGGGGGCGGGGAACGAGCCACCACGACCGCCGGCGTATAGGGGATCCACCTGCACCAGGCTGGGTTCCCCTCCAGACAGACCTGGAGTTCCCGAGGCTCTCCGTGCTGCAGGTGCTGCTGCTAAGGCCGGACTCTGTCCTAGTTCCGGGTTCAGGAACGAGTTCAAATCCCCTGCCGGCTGCCGAATGCTGGCCGCTTCTGCGCTATTAATGCAGCTGTCTCCCGGAGCTCAGCGTGGCTCTCAGCTTACGCTGTCTCCCTCACCATTCTCCTCCTCCTCTGTCCTCTGCCACCCCACCGCAAGGCCTATCCCCTACCCCTCCCGCATCAACGGGCCCCTATGCTGGAACATGGTCCTCTTAAACATCTTCACTGATTCATCCTGCAATCTTTACAGTTGCGCAATATTATGCAAGATGCAGGACGCCAAAATATATCTCACACTTTGCTTGAAGCATATTGAAAAAATCCATAAGGAAAGGATATGCAGTTAAAAACGGCTCTTTAGATTACCAATATATCTTTCTATAACAACATTATTTTTGGCAAGTGCTAGATTGTATACTGATTCCACAGTAGATGAATCCCTTAGGACAGGTGTGAGAAGCCATGGCAAGCAGCAATAACTAGCATCTCCTAATGCAAGGTAAGTACAAAAAGTAATTATAGAAGAATTAAATATAGTAAAAGCTATCAATAAGACCCCTTTCACACTGGAGGCATTTTTCAGGCTCTTTAGCGCTAAAAGTAGCGCCTGTAAAGCGCCTGAAAAATGCCTCATCTGCAATCCCAATATGAAAGCCAGAGTCTTTTCACACTGGGGCGCTGCACTGGCAGGACGTTGAAAAAAGTCCTGCAAGCAGCATCTTTGGGGTGCTTTAGGAGCAATGTATAAACCGCTCCTATAGCGCCCCTGCCCATTGAAATCAACAGCAGCGGCTCTTTGCAGGCACTTTTGAACCTTTATTCGGCTGCTAGCAGGGGTTAAAAGCGCCTCGCTAGTGGCCGAAAAGTGCCTCATTAAAATCTTGATCTACCTGACCTTGGCTTGGTATCAAAAGAGCCCCTCATTTTCCACTTATTAATAAGTGATTAAGCAGTACTGACTGGCATATTCAAGGCTTTGGATATCTTTTTATATCCTTTTCCATCGTTGTAAAGTTTCCATACCTTGTTACGCAGGTCTTTTGACTGTTCTTTTCTACCTCCTCATGGCTCAGTATTAGTAATGAGCCAAACACCCCCCTGTTCGGTTCGCACCAGAACATGCGAACAGGAAAAAAGTTCATTCGAACACGCGAACACCGTTAAAGTCTATGGTAGACGAACATGAATAATCAAAAGTGCTAATTTTAAAGGCTTATATGCAAGTTATTGTCATAAAAAGTGTTTGGGGACCCGGGTCCGGCCGTTTTTTCGGGAGCAGTGATTTTAATAATGCTTAAAGTCAAACAATAAAAGTGTAATATCCCTTTAAATTTTGTACCTGGGGGATGTCTATAGTATGCCTGTAAAGGGGCGCATGTTTCCCATGTTTAAAACAGTCTGACAGCAAAATGACATTTCAAAGGAAAAAAAGTCATTTAAAACTACTCGCGGCTATTGCATTGCCGGTCTGACAATACAAATAGAAGTTCATTGATAAAAACGGCATGGGAATTCCCCACAGGGGAACCCCAAACCAAAATTTAAAAAAAAAATGACGTGGGGGTCCCCCTAAATTCCATACCAGGCCCTTCAGGTCTGGTATGGATTTTAAGGGGAACCCCGTGCCAAAATTAAAAAAAAAAAACGGCGTGGGGTCCCCCCAAAAATCCATACCAGACCCTTATCCAAGCACGCAACACAGCGGGAGCCTCCCACCATGCCAGCATGGATGCGGAGCGGCCCAGAGAAGAAGATGAAGAAGAGAAGAAGATGAAGAAGACAAGAAGATGAAGAGAAGAGCGGGAGCCTCCCTCCATGCCATCATGGATGCGAAGCGGTCCGAGGAGAAGAAGGGAAGAAGACGCCGCAGAGGAGATGCTGGACGAGAACACAGGAGGAAGAACCAGAAGAAGAAGAAGGTGAAGGAACATAGAAGAAAGAAGAAGCATTTAAATAAAGGAATTGTCAAAAACTGTCTCTTGTCATTTTTAACATTTTTGACAGTTTTTTAGTGAAATGGTAGGGGTACTTTTGTACCACCTTACCATTTCACACAGGGGGGAGGGCCGGGATCTGGGGGTCCCCTTGTTAAAGGGGGCTTCCAGATTCCGATAAGCCCCCGCCCGCAGACCCCCACAACCACCGGCCAGGGTTGTGGGGATGAGGCCCTTGTCCTCATCAACATGGGGACAAGGTGTTTTGGGGGGCTACCCCAAAGCACCCTCCCAATGTTGAGGGCATGTGGCCTGGTACGGTTCAGGAGGGGGGCTGCTCTCTCGTCCCCCCCTCTTTTCCTGCAGCCTGTCAGGTTGCGTGCTCGGATAAGGGTCTGGTATGGATTTTTGGGGGGACCCCACGTTTTTTTTTTTAATTTTGGCGCGGGCTTCCCCTTAATATCCACACCAGACCTGAAGGGTCTGGTATGGAATTTAGGGGGACCCCCCACGTCATTTTTTTTTTAAATTTTGGCCAGGGTTCCCCTTAATATCCATACCAGATCTGAAGGGCCTGGTATGGAATTTAGGGGGAACCCCCACGTCATTTTTTTTTTAAATTTTGGCTGGGGTTCCCCTTAATATCCATACCAGATCTGAAGGGCCTGGTATGGAATTTAGGGGGTCCCCCACGTCATTTTTTTTTTAAATTTTGGTTCGGGGTTCCCCTGTGGGGAATTCCCATGCCGTTTTTATCAATGAACTTCTATGTGTATTGTCGGATCGGCAATGCAATAGCCGCGAGTAGTTTTAAATGACTTTTTTTCCTTTGAAATGTCATTTTGCTGTCAGACTGTTCTAAACATGGGAAACATGCGCCCCTTTGCAGGCATACTATAGACACCCCCCCCAGCTATGAAATTTAAAGGGATATTACACTTTTATTGTTTGACTTAAAGCATTATTAAAATCACTGCTCCTGAAAAAACGGCCGTTTTTAAAACTTTTTTTTGCATTGATCCATGTCCCCTGGGGCAGGACCCAGGTCCCCAAACACTTTTTATGACAATAACTTGCATATAAGCCTTTAAAATTAGCACTTTTGATTTCTCCCATGGACTTTTAAAGGGTGTTCCGCGGCATTCAAATTTGCCGCAAACACCCCAAATTGTTCGCTGTTCGGTGAACTTGCGCACAGCCGATGTTCGAGTCAAACATGAGTTCGACTCGAACTCGAAGCTCATCCCTACTCAGTATCTAGCCTGCTTAGTGCATCCATGTGAGAGCTAACAAACTCATTGACTATTTATACACAGACACTCGTTGTGATTTAAAAAGCCACAGATGTGGGAAATTAACCTTTAATTGCCATTTTAACCAGTGTGTGCCACCTTCTGTGTCTGTACCAAGGCCAAACATTCCAGGGTATGTAAACTTTTTATCAGGGCCATTTGGGTGATTTCTGTTATCATTATGATTTAAAAAGGATCCAAAAACTATGTGATAATAAATGGCTTCATTTGATTGCTATCCTTAAATAAAAAATTGTTTTTTGGCATGATTAGTCATATTTTCAATATTAATGCCAAAATTTCACAATTTCTGCCAGGGTCTGCAAACTTTTGAGCATGACTGTAAGTATATTAGAAAAGTAAACATTAAGAAAGACTTTTTATCCAATCCGGTTAAGGAGGGGAGATTGATATCATCAGATGTTCAAACCTCTCACCTCTCCAATTCTTCATTATTTAATCCTCCAGGTGAGATGGCGTCCTCAGTGAGAGTATTTAGAGATGTTGTACTTAAAAACTTGGATAATTTTCAATTTAAAAATGTCAAGATGCAGGCCTATCTCACTAAGGGACTGCAACAATTATGTGACCGCAAGGATCTAGTAATTAGACCAGTGGATAAGGGAGCAGGAATCGTTGTGTTGGACAAAAGTGCTTATTTAACAGAGATGAGGAAGATTCTAAATGATCAGGACACTTATGTCCCGCTAAGAAGGGACCCTGGGGGTCCATATAAGAATGAGTTAGAAAAATTGGTTTCTAGAGCTTATGCCCAGGGTATTATTAACAAAAAATAATTTTCTTTTCTTGTTCTGACTTCTCCAAGGACACCAATTATGTATTATTTGCCTAAGGTCCACAAAGACCCTATTTGCCCCCCAGGACGTCCTATTATTAGCGGTATTGATTCCGTGAAGTCTCGGGTGGGCAAATGTATTGATACCTATTTTCAGCCATTAGTTAGAAAAATGCTTTCATATATCAATTATACTAAAGCAGTCATTAAAGTGGTTGTAAACCCATTTTCCGGCGGCCGACATCACTCCTGGGGGTTACTTCCGGGTATCGCGGCTCCGGCGTTGTGATTGGCCAGAGCCGCGATGATGTCACTCCCGCGCATGCGTGCGGTAACGGCACAATCACTGAAGCAATGGCACATACGTGCCATTGCTTCAGTTTGTGTCAGTGCTCATGTGCCGATGATGTTGGCACATACAAATAAAGGGGATATCTCCTAAACCGTGCAGGTTTAGGAGATATCCTGGGTAGCTACAGGTAAGCCTTATTATAGGCTTACCTGTAGCGAAACCTGGTCTGTAAGGGTTTACAACCACTTTAATCTTATCAAAGACAGTCCTTTTCAAGAAGGATGGTGGTTAGTGATGTTGGACATTGCTTCGCTATACACTATAATTCCCCATGATTTGGGTGTATCTGCAGTGTCACACTATTTGGATAGAGACTGATTTTCATCCAGAAGGAGTTTATTTTAGATCTTTTTAAGTCTGTGGCATCCCATAATTATTTTTGGTTTGGAGGTGAATTCTTCCTCCAAAATAGGGGTGTTGCAATGGGGGCTAAACATGCCCTGAGTGTGGCCAATTTATTTATGACCAAATGGGAGGAGGATGTCATCTATGCCCAACAGGGAACTAATCTGGCATTGTGGGCCTGGTACATAGATTACATCCTCTTCCTATGGAAGTGAGATTCTACCTCACTTGTGGAATTTTTGGAAACATTAAACCAGAATAATAGAGGAATTACGCTTAACTATCAAATGAGTCAGAAAGAGATTCATTTTTTGAATCTCACGATTAAGGTGGAGGAGGGTCGTTTGATGAACTCTACCTTTTTCAAATCTACAGATCGCAATGCATACATTTCTAGGGACAGTTGCCACCATAGGCCATGGCTGGAAGGGGTCCCCAAGGGACAGTACCTTCGTATCAAACAAAATTGTACTTCCCAGGGGGACTTCGAATGACAGGCAGGGTTATTGACTCAAAGATTCTTGGAGAAGGATTATGGCTCGACCTCTTTGGAGACCACACTCAATCAAATTAGAAATATTGATAGGGACTCGTTACTTATAGATAGAGCAGACCAACCTAGAAGTGGGAGTGGACATTCAACCAACTTTTCTCTAATTACCTCTTTTTCTACACATTTAACCATCAAAAGTATTATGCATATTGTAGGATATTGGCATATCCTACAGAATGACCGAGTTTTAGGCCCGGTTTTGCCATTGAAACCTCCAGTTGTATATAGAGGTGTCCCATCCTTAGTCCTGGATGAAGTCCTTGTGGTGATGGTCGGGCAGAGGTGTCGTTTCCTGTTATCGTGCTCAGAAGAAAGTGCACGGATGTCATTGTGTTTTACACATGCTGTTTTTATCCAGTTACATGTAAGTGCATTACCTCTTAATAAATCCTATTGAAAAGGTTTTATACTCTACTGGCGTTTTTCTCTCTCATTGGGGTATGCCATCTGGTATTACGTTTGGAGTGAGAGGACCCGCAGATTCCCTCATTGGCTACTTGGAGTGATCTCCCCCGTTTATCATATGCGGATCCCAGAATGGAGCTGGAGTATATAAAACACAAGAGCCCTTTTTGACCTCCTGTAATAAGAGGTCAATGCTCTCTGGTAACAGCACATCTTTATTTTTGGTGGCGATTTAATCACAAGGTTGAGGCAGTTTGTGATACAACAGTCAAGATACCTACACTCATGTCACGTTGATGACTCATGGACTCACTTTTTCTTTGACCATTATGATATTAGGGTGAATTCTTGGACTCACTGTTTTTGATTATTATTATTACATGATCACTTAGAGCAACAGATTTTATTCATACTTCTGTAATAATACTGCTTTGTAATACTTTATCTTGGTGCATTTCCCTATGTTTGACTGTTACTCTTTTTCTCCTCATTTGGTATTCTGGGTTTAACTCAGGGCAAATGTGAGGCATTATTCTACAGTATGTTCACTGTAAATCTTATTTCAAATGTATGCACTACCTTTACTAATTTATCTGCAGCCTGTTTTGTGCTTAAATTGTTTGCCGTCAACATTGGCTGACTGTTTTGTGCCTTTGAAAACTCAATAAAAACCTATTGAAATTAATATGTAGGCCGAATCAGTGTTCTCAACTAAACAGTATTATGGTTACAATGTGTTGCTTTAAAAATGTAGAGGGTAAATATTCAATTGAAAAAAACGTATTCACCCTGAAGTCCTTTCCCATTTAGAAAGCTTATGAGCACACATTTTTCAGAGAGCCTACTTTAAAACTCCCTACTCGTATGTGGTATTTTTTTCAGGGCACTCCTATGATGGGTGGGGGGGAGTGAGCTTGCTCTATGTGTCTTAAGAACATCACTGTCCCCAGGGCAAGCGGTTTTCTCTGGAGGAGAAAGGTGCGCCGACGGGGGACCCAAAAAGAAGAGGATCCGAGCTGCTCTGTGCAAAACCACTGCACAGAGCATGTATGTATAGCATGTTTGTTATTAGAATAAAAAAACACGCTTAAATACTACTTTACAAAGCCAGCTGGGTATTGCCACATTGGTATTCCCTTATTTTTAGTGTACTTTTTTGGTTGCCTAATCAAGCTGCTAAAATCCCTATTTGTTACTAAGAGTAGCGATCAATCACTATGGTATGAGCTACACAAGTAGCATGTGGTATTGTTTAATCGCACATAATCACACAATGCATCGAAGGTGCCTTATTCATTTGTAATACACACTACTACATGCTACTTGCTTAGTTTCCATTGTAGGGAGTCATTCACGGGGTCAGTGGGCTGCACAATATCCCCCTCTGCCCCAAATAACAACCATAGATTATTTATTATCTTTTATTACTAATATTACATTATTACATTAATAAAATTCAATTACTCAAATTCTAATAATACAAACACATTTAAATGCTTAGTCATAAGAACTTAAGCAAATAATATAAATTCCATGCAATAAAAAATTCCCCCATCAATACAAGGGCGACATACCACATGAAGTGCTCATGATGGGTGGAAGGGTGCCTAGTTTTTTTGCTGACACTGACCAACAGTAGATTGCCTTGATTTGCAGAACTTTATCTACTGAGCACCTAGACCTTAAGGAAGGTTCTGCTACACCTCATTGGTCATGCATTTACCTGTTCACAAGGTGTGCAGAAAATGTATTAGAATAATCTAATCCAAAATATTAATTTAATTAATAAGCCGTGCAAGTTTGAAAATGAAAGCCATGCAATAACAGCAGTTATTGTTTTATAATAATATAATATTTGCAAACAAGGCTGACCCAAACACAATGGCCATCTCTGTGCAATTCTGAAGCCCCAGGTTAAAAATGTTGAGACCTATTTTGGAAAAATGTATGTAATATACAAGCCTGAAATACCACCTCCCAAATCAAAATGGCAAAAAAAAAAAAAACTATTGATTAGATGCATAAACTTCTCAATAGTTTTATTGACCTTCTTCCTGATCTTTTCAGGTGGCTTAAGACTAGCAAAAGCCTGCCTCCCTCAAAGCACCTTGTCCCCATGTTGATGGGGATAAGGGCCTCTTCCCCACAACCTTGGCCCATTGGTTGTGGGGGTGCCGGGGTGACTTATCGGAATCTGGAAGCCCCTTTTAACAGGGGAGCTCCCAGACCCCCCCACATGGGAATGAATATGGGGTACATTCACCAAAAAGTGTAAAAAGTAAATAAAAACACAACAGTTTTTGACAATTTTGACACCGGTCAAAAAATTATTAACTAATTTGAATTCTGTGGAAGAATAGCTGGTTGTTAAGGAGGGGGGCAGGAAGCCAGCTGCCGCATCCTTAACAACTAATGACTCATCAGATGAATATAAATAAAAGAATGCCAGCAATAAAAAATGCAGTAAGAAAACAGCGTAGGTGAACCCCAATCCATACCAGACCCCCTAGATGTTTAGGAGAACCCCATGCCAAAAAAAATGGCATGGGGTCCCCCACAAAATCCATACCAGACCCTTTCCTGAGCATGAAGCCCGGCAGGTAAGAAAACGGCGGGGAAATGAGTGAGCGCCCCCCTCCTGAACCATACCAAGCCACATGCTCTTAACATGGGGGGGTGCTTTGGGACTTTGCCCCCACCAAAACACCTTGTCCCCATGTTGATGGGGACAATGGCCTCTTATCCACAACCTAGGCTCGGTGGTTGTGGGGGAGACTTATCGGAATCTGGAAGCCCCTTTTAACAAGTGAGGCCCCAGATCCCACCCTCCCCCTATGTGCATGAGTTTTGGTACATTGTTCCCCTACCCATTCATCAAAAAGTGTAACAAGTAAATAAAAACACAACAGTTTTTGACAATGCCTTTATTAAAAAAAAAAACAAAAATAAATATCTCCCGAAGTAGATCCAGTATCAATCACGATGCCCAATGCTATTGCTGATCTGATAAAAAAAAAACTCTGTACCCGATGAAGGCTATCGCCTTCTGATAGTTCTTAAATAACTAAGGAGTGGGACCACCAGGTGATGTAATCAGGTGACCCCGCCCCCTGGTGACATCATGGACCAGGGCATGCTGGGTTGATAACATCACAAGAGGGCGGGGTCATCTGGTGGCCCCACCCCTTAGTTATTTAAAAACTGTCAGACGACGGAGCTGTCAGATGGCGGGAGCCTTCGTTGGTGCAGAGGTTTACATTGTACCCCTACTCATTCACCACAAAAGTGTAAAAAAGTAAATTTTTTGTTGATTCCTTTTATTAAAAAACAAAGGAAAAAAAACAAAAAATAAATGTCACCCGAAGTAGATCCAACGTCAATCAAGATGTGAACAGACAGCAGGAGCCTTCCTCAGGTACAGAGCTTTTTTTATTTCTTTGGGTCAGCGATAGCAGTGGGCATCGTGATGGACGCTGGTTCTAGTTTGAAAGCAAAAGCAGAAAAAGTCCAGCGCTCTGGATGTCAGGGAATCAGACTGCTCCAGTCAGAAGTATAAAACTGAATAATTTATTAAAGGCAATAGGCAGTCCATATAACCAGTCCTGTGGAGACACAATGCTTAAAAAAGATCATAGAACATGTGGTATAGTGACAAGCTGTCCAACGAGCAACAAGACTCTAAAAGGGAGTCTCACCCCACTGCATACTCCCAAACTGTAACAGGATGGAGGGGGGGGAAGAGGGTGTGGGGGACACTCTGAAGACCCGCTGGATCCCCGCAGGACATGGGATGTGAGCCCTGACGGGATGACTCACCGGCATGAGGTTGCTACGGTGTTACCACCCATCACCAAACCTCCACTGGCTTTCAACATACCTATCCATAATAGCTATAGTCCTCTGTCTCATGATTTGGAGGACTTTATTCTATTGGGAGCCCAGCCAAAATTTCAGGACAATGTTGGCGATCATGACCCACAGGATACCTATTGCCAAACATTGTCCACTAATAGCCAAAATTTTCAGACATTCACTCCAAAGGGAGCCAACAAAGAAAAAAGAAAACTAGAAGAGGACGAACAGGAGGAACCACTGGGAAGAGTAAACAAGAAAGAGAGGTTAGAGACAACACAGGGGACAGTACAATAAAAATATATAATCTGTCCTCCCACACCCTTACTCCCTCCGAAGAGCTTTTGCTCCAGAAAGGTTTAGGCTTTTCCCCTTCTATAGGCCCAAATAAATTCAGTTTATTTAAAGATTTACACCGCTTTATACGCTCCTTAACGCTAAAACGTCATTGTGCTCCTAACCCATTGGCCATTCATAAAAAAAGTAGGAACGAGAACAACCCTACAATGGCCTCCATACCTGAGATCAAATCCTCCCATGGAGCTTGACGAAGAGGCACTACAGGCCCTCGAGGACCTATGGGCCGAGGGTCATATAGAGGGCTATGTTCCTACTGCTGGATTAGAACCACTGGTAATGCATACCCCCTTCAGATCCAAATCAACTTTTTTCCAACCAATTCGAAAGGCCCCTATATAGAAACTTATTATCAAGCCGTATATAAAGATCTTCTGTCACTCTGTGATAGACCTAAAACTCACAAATATCAGAACTTGAATAAAGTGGAGAGTCTGGCTCTAAAAAATGTAATGGCTAATACTAAGATCACTATTAGGCAGCCAGATAAGGGGGGTAGCCTAGTGGTACAAAATCGAGCTGATTATATTAAAGAGGCAAGTCGACTGTTAGCTGATACAAATACATATTTGAAATTACAGTCTGATACTTTACCAGATTTTCAATTGGAACTCAAGTTGCTGGTACAGGAGGCATGGCGAAACAGAGTGCTCACTAATAAGGAAAAACAATTTTTATTGCCACCCGAGTGTAGCACCCCGTATTTCTACCACCTCCCAAAGATCCACAAATCATTGGTCGACCCTCCGGGTAGACCAATTGTGGCCAGCACTAATAGTTTTAGTAATGGTCTCTCTAAATATATTGACTTCTGTTTACAGCCCTTGGAAGTCGGAATAGGTACATTTTTTAAGTGTAGCTGCAGCCAAAAAAACTATTTTTAAGCCTTTTGGATAGCATAGGGAAGGGTTATCACCCCTGTAACATTTGTTTTGCTGTGTGTGCCCCTGTTCAGAAGATTTCACCTCCCTTTCTGTCCCAATGACAATTGGATTTGGAAAATTTTTTTGTTGTTGTGGAAACAAGCCTTGGTGATAAAGCATCAGTGCAGTTACCTTTTCCCCATTATAGCTCTTACAGGAGTAAATTTACCTTCCTGGGGGTAGATTTCCTCTCACTTCCTGTTGTCTCCCTCCATTTGTAAGTAGGAGTTGTTTGTAAGTCGGATGTTTGTAACTATTGGACCCCCTGTACAGATGGGAGGAGGGTTATTGGTGGGCATCTCTTGATGTCTCTTCCCTCTATACTTCTATACCCCACGAAGTAGGCTTGAGAGCCGTACAACACTTTTTGACCAAAAGTGGAGATTTCAACTCCTTGCAGTCACAATTTTTAGTTCAAGCTATGGATTTTTGTCTTAAACATAATTACTTTACCTTTTGTGATCAATTTTACTTACAACGCAGGGGAACCGCCATGGGGCGAACTTTGCCCCGGTCTACGCCAACCTCACGATGGGCCTTTGAGAGGAGAACAGTATCTGGGCCAACAATCCATTTGCTGAGCACATTGTTTATTTTGGCCGGTATATCGATGACATTGTGCTCATATGGAGTGGAGGTCCAGAGCTGTTCTCCTCCTTTTTGGCCCATTGTAACTCTAACTCTCACAGTTTGTCTTTTACGCACGTACTGGACCCCCATGAACTTGTATTCCTAGATATAGTACTGGCTCATGATCAGAATACGATCATTACAAAAAATCATGTTAAGCCAACCAGCAGCAATTCTTATCTTCACTTTAGAAGTTGCCATCATCCTTCATGGAAAAGCAACATCCCTAGTGGCCAATTTAATAGACTGAGATGGAACTGTTCAAGAGTGGAGGACTATGTTGAACAAGGGGTTACGATGATAAAAAAAGTTTGAAGAGAAGGCATATTCATGTGAACTCATCAGTGATTCCTTTTTGTCAAATATGAATCCTCCCCCGAGGGAAAAGGCCCAGAGAGAGGAATCTGCAAATAACCATACTGTCAGATTTGTTTCTACTTTCAATGATAGCTTTAAATTTATATCTAAAACGATAAAAAAAGTTATAACATCCTACTACTAGATCAACGTTTAGCCCTGGTATTGCCAGAGGTTCCACAGGTTACTTTTCGTAAAACTCGTACTGTAAAAAATCTATTGGCACCTAGTAAAATATTAAATAAAGCAACTAAATCCCTTCTTGATATTAGGTCATATTTTGATGACAGGAAAGGCATTTTTCAGAGCAAAAAAAGAGGATGTCTTACGTGTCAATTTATTGCCCATGGAACCAAGATAATTACAACCAGCCTAGGTAAAAATTATGAAATCAGGCAATTTATTACTTGCTCTACAGACTTCGTAATTTACGTTTTACGATGTGTCCCTGTGGCCTCTCCTACGTAGGTCGGACCATTCGTGCATTACGCGCCAGAGTGGGTGACCACCGTAGACTCATTACTAAGGGGAGCGATGAACACAGTGTTCCCCGGCATTTTCTTTGTTTTCACAATAAGGATATTAAACATCTAGAAGTTTTTGTGATAGAATCCATCCCCTAAGGAACATTAACTAGTAATGAGAGATTTTCCCTGTTGTGTAAACGGGAAGTCTTCTGGATATATATGTTTGACTCACTTGCTCCCAAGAGGTTAAATGAGGAACTAGAGAGTGCAGTTTTGTGTAGAGTTTTTTTTAAAAAAACTGTTTTTATTTTATTCTATTTTTTCCGTTTATTACTTTTAGAAAGACTTTTGACATGGTAACTTTTTTTATTGTGAATCCTCCGAGCAAAAAGGGGTTAATATCGGCGGTATAACCTCTCCCATTTTTTTCAATGGGTTAATTGCTCCCGCCCTAATTTCTGGTTTTTCCCCTCCCCTCCATTTATTTTATTTTTTACTTAAACCTTGTCAGTTGCCCCTATCCTTGACTGTGACAAAGCGCTGAAGCGCAAAACGCGTCATCAAGGCAACTCCCTTTAGTGGTCTGACCAAGCTACATGTCCCGGCGACCATCCCTCCATCTTTGGGACCCTCACACTGCCTTGCATTGGTGGCATCTACCATTCCTTTTGGCTTGCCATTTTTATCTTCCTATTTTATGCTACATGGTGCAGAGTTGCATCCCCTGAGTGACACCATTCGGGATACAGACATTTCATCTCTGAGGGGACACAGATCTGTATGTGAGCAGGACGCTCACATCAGCTGACACTACAGTGGCTCTCTTCAGCGATGCCTAGCCCTTCCCTCTTCGGAACGGCCTCCCAGCTGGGCTGACGTCACCGCCCTCTGTCAGACGGAGACTCGGCTGTGTCCTTCGCCGCTGTACATGTGGAGCTGCATTTCGGAGCCAGTGAGTCATCCCGTCAGGGCTCACATCCCACGTCCTGCGGGGATCCAGCGGGTCTTCAGAGTGTCCCCCACACCCGGTTTCCCCCCCCTCCATCCTGTTACAGTTTGGGAGTATGCAGTGGGGTAAGACTCCCTTTTAGACACTTGTTGCTCATTGGACAGCTTGTCACCATACCACATGTTCTATGATCTTTTTTAAGCATTGTGTATTCACAGGACTGGTTATATGGACTGCCTATTGCCTTTAATAAATTATTCAGTTTTATACTTCTGACTGGAGCATTCCCTGACATCCAGAGCGCTGGACTTTTTCTGCTTTTGCTTTCAATCTGTTTCTATCAGTTATGGTTGTTCAAGCTGCACTGGTTTCACATTCCCCCTCCTAGCCTATTACATGTGTCAGTTTAGCTCCCCAGGTTTCCATATACTAGCGTTGGGGTATTATTGTTGGGTTTTTTTTGCTGGTTCTACTTTGGGGGGCATTTCGTTTTTGTTTTTTAATAAAGGAGTTGTCAAAAACTGTTGTTGTGTTTTTTATTTACTCTTTACACTTTTTTGGTGAATGAGTAGTGGTACTATGTACCCCATACTCATTCACATAAGGGAGGGGAGGGCCGGGATCTGGGGGCCCTCTTATTTAAGGGGGCTTCCAGATTCTGATAAGTCACCCCCTGCACCCCCACAACCCTGGCTCAGTGGTTTTGGGGGGAGCAGAGCCCCTCTGCCGCAAAGCACACCCCCCCCATGTTGAGGGCATGTGGCCTGATATGGTTCAGGAAGGGGGGTTCTGGTATGGATTTTGGGGGGGTCACATCGTTTTTTTTTTCAATTTTGGCAAGGGGTGGGGGGAACCCCACAATGTTTTTGTTTCTGCATTTTTCAGTGGCGGCATTCTTTTGTTTATATTTTATCTGTCAGCGGCCTGCTCCTTGACAACCAGCTATTCTTCATAAAGAATTTGAAGCGGTAGATAATTTTTCAACCGCTCTGAATTCAAATTGTTCTAAAAATCTGGAATTTGTTACAAAAGTAATCAATGACAATAAACGAAACAAATTACAAAACAAATCAACGAAATTAAACACAACAAATCTATCCGTTACTAAACATATTTTAGACAGGGCTTCCATCTTCACCTGATCTTCCTTCCAGGTTTGTGGGCTTCGGCTGTTTGACTGGCTGAGCTGCGATGAGGTCACGCCGTCCATTGAGAGCTCAGTGCGCATATGTTGGGGACGTCACATGCTGCTAGTATAATAACTATCTCCTAAACAATGCATGTTTAGGAGATATTTACTGTACCTACAGGTAAGCCTTATTTTAGGTTTACCTGTAGGTATAAGTAAACAACAGGGACTTTACTACCACTTCAACGATTTCAGCCCAAGAAGGATTTACCCCCGCGATACGACACTGCATCGCTTTAACTGACAATTGTGCGGTCGTGCAACGCTGTACCCAAACAAAATTTACTTTTTTCTCCACAAATAGAGCTTTCTTTTGGTGGTATTTGATCACCTCTGCGTTTTTTATTTTTTCCGCTATAAACAAAAAAAGAGTGACAATTTTGAAAAAAACACAATATTTTTTACTTTTTGCTATAATAAATATCCCCAAATTTAAAAAATAAATAAATAATTTTTTTCCTCAGTTTAGGTCGATATTTAATCTTCTACTCATTTTTGGTAAAAAAAAAAAAAAAATCGCAATAAGCGTATATTAATTGGTTTGCGCAAAAGTTATAGCGTCTACAAAATAGGGGATAGATTTATGGCATTTTTATAGTTTTTTTTTTTTTTTTTAACTAGTATTGATGGCGATCTGCAATTTTTATCAGGACTGTAACATTGCTGCCGACAGGTCGGACACTTTTGACACTTTTTTGGGACCACTGACATTTATACAGCGATCAGAGCTAAAAATAGCCACTGATTACTGTATAAATGTCACTGGCAGGGAAGGGGTTAACACTAGGGGGCGATCAAGGGTTTAACTGTGTTTCCTTGGTGTGTTCTAACTGTGGATTGGGTGGGACTGCCTGGGGAGGAGACTGATCGGTGTTCCTATATACTAGGAACACACGATCTGTCTCCTCTCCCCTGTCAGAACATGGGTTTGTGTGTTTACACACACAGATCCTTGTTCTCGCTCTGTACCACGTCACACGCGCCCCCTTTACCCCTTAAAGCGGCTGCCGTACAGCTACGGCAATTCGCGCAGGGGAGCCTTTCTTCTGACGGCGGGCGGTCGGCAAGTGGTTAAATAAATCAAAATCTGTGTCAAAAATAAAGTTGTCCTGAAAAAAACAACCTACTGTTATACTCCTCAAGAAACTGAGACCGAACCAGTAAATCCTCCTTAAGTTCATAAGTAATTCTATTATGAGAGAAGGGAATTTACATTTTGCAGTAGCCAAATAAAGTCTCGTAGGAAAAATCCTGCCAACAGGCATAATTCTGGAAGCGAATGCTAACAAACCCAATAATGATTGAATCTCCCTAAGCAATACTTTTTTTTCATCTCACAAAACAATATATTTAGTCCATTTTTCCATTTTTTTCAACTGGAAGTTTGAATCCCATCAATATTGTATCTATATGAATACTCAGGAATCATGTAGTAGAAAATGAGTAGTGATAATATATAGAATAATTTTAATAAATAAATACAGTAAGGAGAATTAGGTGGGCCAGTGAATAAGAAGTCATCTAAATAATAGAGTATGCTATCTAAGCCAGATTTAAAACAAATGACCCATTGTATTATTCGCGAAAAACTCTCAAAATATGAACAAGATAAAGATTGGGAGACACATATCATAAAAATAACCATTGAAGAAAATGCCTAAGGAATTTAATGCTTCAGGTGCTATGGGTAATTGCCTACAGTAAATGCAGACTTAGTATCTGCTTTAGCTTATAAAGCTTCCAGACCAAAACTCAGGGTTTTTTGTATGGCTTCTTCAAAAGTAGAATATGAAACGGAAGTCATAGATTGGTCAATGTCATCATTAAGCGAGCTACCTTTAGGAAAAGAGAGGTGGCTGATGAGTCTAAACAAATTAGGTTCCTTTTTTAGGAATGACACCCAATGGGGATATTCCAAAGTTTTTAAATGAAGGAAAGTCAAAATGGCCTTCGAAAATTTGTTAACCTATCCCTAACAATATCATGAAAATGGTCCACTGATTTACAATTTTTTGCTATAATACATTCTACACTAGAAAACGAAAGTAACTTAAATCCACTAGTAAAACCTTCAATTAGAAACTGTAGTGTTCCATTGTTTGGATACAGAACCAACCAAGGGTGCATATTTTCCAGCCTCACTGGTGTGTGAGTTTTTGGAATTATTCTTACGTTGCACATGTGAAGACATGTTTGCTCGTATCCCCTTTTTTCAGTTGAACACAAATTGGCTTGCACTCATTTATTCTTTCTTTTTCTTTTCTTTTCCCTATCCTTCTTCCTTTTAGCTAGTTTGGTATATAGGAATCATAGATCTATTTATACCATTTATATAGTTTTTACAGTTTCTCAATCAATACGATTTTAAAGTGATCATATTACAGAACCCAGTGGCCATTTTACTGCAGTTCATTTGTAGACCTTTAGCAGCCAATTTATTAAAGTCCATTAGTATGGTACAGACTTCAAGCCTATTAGCATATTACACTCCGAAACATGTAGCCATGCTCCCCAAGTTGTGCCTCCCCCCCCGCCAGGTGGATTACATGCTCTCATGCTCTTATCCTTGTACTGCACTTAGTTGGTGCATTCTGCTGTTTCCTTGGTCATTTATTTATATGTTCACAAGATGTGCAGAAAATTTAAAGTGCCAGTGTACCTAACATTAAAATAGCCGGACCAAAACACTAAAGTGACTGAAAATTAAAGAAAAGAGGGTGGTGGGGAACAGCCGCAAATCCATGCAATTGAGTCCAAATAAATTGTGCCCCTTTTATATTCCATCTGTATAGGAATAGATTGCTAATCTTGGCAATTCATTTCTAGTGATTTTAGTTTAGTGATTGAGCTCCTAAAAATTCTGCTTGTGCTCCTGCTCTTATATATAATTTCTTTTAGATTTGCATACATGTATCAGGAAACATCACTAGTAGTACAAATACTAACTAGCAGTAGTTAGCCACCGTCAACTTTACCTGTTCAGTAATGTTGAAGACATCTCGTAGCTAACCAATCCACTATAGCAGTGATGGCGAACCTTGGCACCCCAAATGTTTTGGAACTACATTTCCTATGATGCTCAACTACACTGCAGAGTGCATGAGCATCACGGGAAATGTAGTTCCAAAATATCTGGGGTTCCAAGGTTTGCCATCACTGCACTATAGGGACTGAAAAAGGGGTTTGGTAAGCTACAAAAACATCTCCAACATTACAGAACCAGCTGAATGTGACTACTACTAAACATACCATGACCTGGGTAAATGAGTACCTACACAGCCATCACCTGAAATCTCACTAACTGTAGTTTGTGATGCAATGAAAAAAGCACACACATATTTTTCAGATTGTTGTAAGTTTTCTGTTACCATAGTAAAATGAGGTAACATGTCTTTCTTGAAAAGAAGAGGTTGTCTAAGGAAGGCCAAATCTTTTATCGTCTGATATTTTAGTCTTTGACCTTCTCCTTAGAAATTATTTCTTCTTTCTTGATAAGCAGTATGCTTTTTTATTGAGCGATCTCTACTTCTTTTGAATGAACTTCATGGAGAAGGTCCCATTATTATAATTCACATCAGTGCCTTTGCGTTACTTATTTATACAAACTCATGCATGTGGTAGTTTCATGCTGTACTGATTGTTTATTTTTAATACTTGGCAAATGCGGCAAAGCAATTTCAACAGCAATTCTTGGAAATATGGTGGTTCTTTTATATGGAAAATATCAGCACAAGTTAGCATTTTAAATGCTTCAAATGTTAGTGTTAGGTGACCTGCACTTTTTATGTAGAATACTCACCCAGCTGACCCATTAACCACTATTTGCTCTATTTAAGCTTCACAATAAAGTTTTAGACTAAGAAATCTATTCATGTTGTCACTCATTTGCTATCAAAGTCAAAGAAAAGTAGAAGGGATCTATACAGTATTGTTAATGGTGAAGTACAGCAACATTTAGTACCCACTGATGACTGCCAGATATTATCAGTGGACACTGAGGATGATAGTGTGTTTAGAAGGAACAGAAAGCAGCTTAAAAATACACATGCATTACAGTTTTCAGGTTGAGTAGATGAAGGAGGAAAGGCAATTCTGAAGATATACCAGTTTCACAAGTGGGCCCTCAGGCACCAGAAACAACACCAGATTATAGAAAAACAAAGACAGTGACAATAAAAAAATTTAAGCACACATATTAAAAAATTATCTTCAGTAGGTTCAGTAGGTTAACCACCACATGTAACATTTTTGCTAACTTTGTCTAACATGCAATGTTTTTTGAAATGAGAAAAGGAGGAACAAACTGTGATAAACACTGGGCACCACTGCAACTGTGTATAACATTTTATGTTGTTGCTAATTGGTTGGGGTGGGTGGAAGCCAACAAAAGTAAGCCAACCTCTCCGCTCCTCTCAAGACCTCCTGCTTTCAAGCTCTCTCATCTCCTCCTCCCATGCTCGTCTCCAGGATTTCTCCAGAGCCTCTCCCATGGAACTCGCTACCTCCATCTATCCGGCTATCCCCTACTCTTGCTACCTTCAGGCGATCCCTGAAAACTCATCTCTTCAGGAAAGCCTATCACGTCTCCAACTAATCTCCTACCACTTCCACCAGCTCATTCCCCACAGTTACAACCTTTTGTACCACCTGCCCCACCCTATTAGATTGTAAGCTCTTCTGAGCAGGGCCCTCTTAATCCTCTTGTATTTTATTGTATTATAACTGTATTGTCTCCCTTTTATATTGTAAAGCGCTGCGTAAACTGTTGGCGCTATATAAATCCTGAATAATAATAATAATAATAATAATAGTGCCTTGAAAAAGTATTCATACCCCTTGAAATTCTCCACATTTTGTCATGTTACAACTGAAAACCTAAATGTATTTTACTGGGATTTTATGCGATAGGCCAACACAAAGTGGCACATAATTGTGAAGTGGGAGGAAAATGATAAATGGTTTCACATATTTTTACAAATAAATATGTGAAAAGTGTGGCGTGCATTTGTATTCAGCCTGTAACAAAATCCTGTAAAAGTCTCAACAGCGTCACTTCCGGTGAGCGTACGTCACTACCCAGCTGTTTGCTCGGCTTCATGCACTGACTGTTTTTTAGGGTCCAGGAAAATTATAGACCCAAGCAACATGCTGTGCCAGCTGATACACTGCGTCCAGTCCTGCCCCCGCCACTAACACGCCCCTAGTCTGTTCTAGTATCCCGTACCGAAGGAAAGTGGGGGGGAGATAGAACGGTTCTTGGAGAGGGGGTGGGCCCCGTGCATAGCACTGTGTCTATGTATCGGAGGTCGAGGAAAAACAGAGCTGTGCCTGTGATCTGTGTCAAGCCTTTGCATAGAAGACATTCCTCATCAATATGAGCATCCACACTGCATGATGTACATAATGTGAAGGGCTGGGCAATCTGTTCTACCAACCAGAGCTACCAACCTGGAACCATCTAACTGAGCCCTGCATGGTGCACCTGAGAGGAGGTCAGTGACGGCGTCATCAGCCCAGTCTGAGGGGGGTCATTGATGTAAGGTGGGAATAAATACAATAATGTAAGGGTGCACTGATATAAAGGTTTCCCCTTATATCAGTAACCCCCCCCCTTACCTTATTCACTCTATGGAAGGTGGCAGAGCCGCCACCCCCACATCAGAGGTCCTGGCATTACCCTTTACATCAGAGTCCACCCAGGTGCCCTTTTCTTCTCCTACAGCCACCCAGGGGTTCTCTCCTTCTCCCGCAGCCACCTAGGGGTCCTCTCCTTCTCCCCCAGCCACCCAGTGGTCCTCTCCTTCTTCCCCGGCCACCCAGGGGTCCTCTCCTTTTCTCCGGCCTCCCAGGGGCTCTCCCCTTTTCCCCCGGCTACCCAGGGGCTCTCTCCTTCTCCCCCGGCCACCCAGAGGCCCGCTCCTTCTCCACCGACCACCCAGGGGCCCTCTCCTTCTCTACCAGCCCTCTCCTTCTCCCCTGGCCACACAGGGGTCCTCTCCTTCTCCTCCAGCCACCCAGGGGCCCTCTCCTTCTCCACCAGCCATCCAGGGGCCCTCTCCTTCTCCCTAAGCCACACAGGGGTCCTCTCCTTCCCCCTAAGTCACCAGTGACCCCAAAGCAGGTCACACATGCGCTCTGCCCTCGGGGGACCCGGGACCCATCGTCCTGGGACACCAAGTGTCCAGTGTGAGGGCTACAGGGAAACTCGCACTCAGCTTCTTTGGCCCCTGATTGGAGGAAAAGCAGCGGAGGCGATCCAGCCCCCAGCACTTGACAGAGATCATAGACGCTGCTCTTTAATTTTCCTTGACCTCCCATATATGTATTTTGCAGGGCTGTGCACAGACAGATTTGTGTGTGCAGAGGCTCCATGTGTCAGGCTGCTGTTTTCATTCCTGAACAGATTGCACAGCCCTTCACATTATGTACATCATGCAGTGTGGATGCTCATATTGATGAGGAATGTCTTCTATGCAAAGGCTTGACACAGATCACAGGCACAGCTCTATGTTTTTCCTCGACCTCTCATACATACATACATACATAAATGCACCCCATACACAGACACAGTGCTATGCATGGGCCTGTCCCCCTCTCCAAGCACCACTCTATCTCCCCCTCCCACTTTCCTTCGGTACAGGTTAGAACAGAACAGACTAGGGGCGTGTTAGTGGCGAGGGCAGAGCTGGACGCAGTGCATCAGCTGGCATGGCATGCCGCTTGGGTCTATAATTTTCTGGACCCAAAAAAACAGTCGGCGCATGCGCGGTGAAGCCGAGCGAACAGATGGGTAGTGACGTACGCTCACCAGAAGTGACGAGGTCGAGGATTTTCATAAGTCAAGGATTTTTTTAGAACACAACCCCCCTGAGTCAATACTTTGTAGAACCACCTTTCGCTGCAATTACAGCTGCAAGTCTTTTGGGGTATGTCTCTACCAGCTTTGCACATCTAGAGAGTGACAGTTTTGCCCATTCTTCTTTGCAATATAGTTTAAGCTCTGTCAGATTGGATAGAGAGCGTATGTGAACAGCAAGTTTCAAATCTTGCCACAGATTCTCAATTGGATTTAGGTCTGGACTTTGACTGGGCCATTCTAACGCATGAATATGCTTTGATCTAAACCATTCCATTGTAGCTCCGGCTGGATGTTTAGGGTTGTTGTCCTGCTGGAAGGTGAACCCCTGCCCCAATCTCGTGTTTATCTCGTGTTAACAGAAGTTTGGTGAGAGATGATTTGCGCTTTTCAGCCTTGTGCTTTTCAGTTTGTTTCTGCTTTTCAGGTTGTGCTTGTCGGTTCGTATCTGTTCTTCAGTGCGTGTTGTCAGTCGTTCCTGTCTTTCAGTGCGTTCTATTTATAGTTCGCTTCTGTTTTTCAGTGCGTTCTTGTCCGCTTGTTTCTGATTTTCAGTGATTTTCTTCTCAGGTCCTTTCTGATTTTCAGTGCATTCTGTCAGTTCGTTCTGAGCAGCCGACTGTTTTCTAGCCAAGTTATGGTTACTTACGCGTCGTAGAGTTTGTGCTGTTGTTGGGCTTGGTGTTGGAGTTATTGCTTTGACCCAAGTCCAGTCCATGAATAGGGGGAGGAGGAGTTCATGGACCAAGAATTGGTTACTTAATCGTGACCAATTCTCTCATATGCCTTTGCTGCGGGAGCTCCAGGAGAATAATCCTGACGATTTCAGGAACTATCTCTGGATGACGGACCCCATCTATCACCATCTATTGGCTTTGCTGCCCCCCTATATTACCAAGCAGGACACCTGCATGTGGCAAGCCATCACTCCCAAGCAGAGGCTCGTCGCCACCTTGTAGTACTTGGTGACGGGAAGAAGTCTCCGGGATATCAAGTTCACGACTGGGATCTCCCCCCAGGCTCTGGGAATCATTATTCCAGAGACCTGTCCTGCCATCATTCAGGTCCTGCAGAAGGTCTATATTAAGGTAAGTTTTATCCTTTATCACATTCTATGTATTTAATATTTGCTAATGTACTGTATTTATTTCATCATTCCCTAATTACCATGATATTAATATGCTGTGAATATCCTCTTTGTCCTCATGCATGCTGGAAGCTTTTAATGCTCCTTTTTTGTCCTTCAAGCATATTTGCCTCCACTAACCTCCCCATGCTATCCTGGGCCCATACACACCCAGCCTAGTCACTTAATGGGTTTTGTCAGCTCCGTTGCAGTGCTTACCCTAAACACCCCCTAAAATGTGTCCACATGTTATTGTTGGCCTTAAATTCAGGCAGAGTGCAAGAGGCTTTTTTTTGGGGGGTCAAAACTCATTTGGAACCCTCCCTCCCCCCCAACCACTAAGTCAACCGATACCAATGCTCTATCTGCTGACTTTGCCAAACCCATACACACTATACCTACCTCTTTTGTCGTCATATTTATGGAGTAATTTACCAAAGCATGTAGTACAAGGGCCTGCCTGAATGCTTTCAAATTGTACCGTTTAAAGTTTTGTTCTCCTATTATCTTGATAGGTAATTGCAGAATATAAAAATGTGCTTCAATTTGGACAGTGTGTATTCATATTTTTGGATGATGACACTTCTTACCTGTCCAGTGGGCTGCCAAAAGTGTAAGTAAGGAGGGGCTGGCAAAAGTAACACAAATTATTTATGCATTCAGCTCTCAATGAAGTGGAGATGGTTACCTGTCCAAAACATCTCCCCCCACCCTAAAATTTTTACAATGGGCCATCAGAGGGGGTGAGGAATCTGATAAGTGGACCTTATACTTTTGTCTTTAAATACTCCTTTCAATAAATGTTATACTTATGTTGGCCAATAATGTTTGTGTCTAATCCGCTTGCAATGTTATGTGCAAAAGTACTAAGTTTTTTTCTAGTTTTGAACGTTTCACAGTTTTCTTCTAACCTACAGGAATAGCAGACTGTGGCCTCCCAATTCGCCCAGCAGTGGGACTTTCCCAACTTCGGTGTTGCGATAGATGGCAAGCACGTCCGGATCATCCCACCCCCCAACTCGGGGTCATACTACTACAACTACCAGGGTTACAGTATTATTGTGTTGTTGGCGGTGGTGTTGGCAACTTACGAGTTCCTCTATCTGGATGTGGGGAAGAATGGGCATATGTCAGATGGTGGAATCATCGCACAGACCGAATTTTACAGGTGGCTCCAGAATGGCAGCTTGGGCTTGCCACCTCCAGCAGATAACGTGGCGGGCCTCCCATTTGTTTTTGTTGCAGATGAGGCATTTGCGCTGGGGGACTATCTGATGAGGCCATTCCCCATGAGGACCCTCACTCCGGAGCAGAGGGTTTTTAACTACCGGCTGGCCAGAGCCAGAAAAGTGGTGGAGAATGCCTTTGCATAATGGCCAGCCGGTTCCGGCTATTCCAAACGGCCAAAACATGGGCGAAAATACAAACTGAACCACATCATTTTAAGCTGCTGCGTTCTGCATAATTTTCTGCATAAGAATGCAGCCAACTATCAGTTGCGATTGAGGCCGACTCACCAGCAGAAACAATGATGGCGCTTGAACCTGGCCATCCTGGCTTGCCCCCCCAAAGCGCCCACAAAGTACGGCAAAGCTATGTGGATGCTAAAAATTATATGTTATGCATTAATGATAAAAATAATCATCCTTTTCAACTCCATGAATTAATTGCTTGGAGTCCCTAAAATGGCCTGATTGGGGCAGATTTTAGAACACAGTGGGGGTTATTTAGTAAAGCCAAATCCACTTTGCACTACAAGTGCACTTTCAGTGCACTGAAAGTGCACTTGCAGTGCAAAGTGGATTTGCCTTTACTAAATAACCCCCATTGTCACTGTAACTACACCAACTTACTAAAAAAACTGGTATTGAGCATTGAAAGAAGAAGCCACACATTGTTGAGTATAAAACATTTTTCTCCAAGCACATTCACATGTGCGTTTTAAAAGGGTTTTTTAACAAAGCAACATCTTTGGTGTATAACATGTATGTTTGACAGTATATAGCCTTTTTGGTGGCTAAACAGGCATGTTTAAAACTATAACATACACATTCACATAACATACAACTCAGGAACTTACAAAGTTCAACTTTGATAAAGTGAAGGCCATATGAGACATTAGTATGTCAAAACTGTGTTGATTTTGCCTTCATCAGATGAGGTGATCTCACCCCTGTAAAAGCCAAATTTGAAGATGCACACAAATTGGGACTATTTATTATCTATTTTTCTAAAGCCACAAAACACACAGTGTGTCAACATGTGCTGTCTGCCATCATGGGATATCAATGTACGCATTTTGTGGGTGCAACCCCTTCCTCGAAACTAAAGTAGGTGAGAGGAAGGGGTTGCACCCCCGAAACTCGTCCATTGATCCCCCCATGATGTAAGCTAGCACATGTTGAGACACTGGGCCTTATTTTAGAAAGGACAATCCACTCTGCCCTACAAGTGCACTTTCAAGAGCACTTGCATTGCACTTGTAGTGCAAAGTGGTTTTGCTTTTTTGAAATAAGCTACAGTGTGTCAACATGTGCTAGCTCCCATCATGGGGGATCAATGGACGTGTTTCAGGGGTGCAACCCCTTCCTCTTACCTACTTTAGTTTGGAGGAAGGGGTTGCACCCACAAAACGCGTACATTGATATCCCATGATGGCAGATAGCACATGTTGACACACTGTGTGCATCTTCAAAATTTGGCTTTGCAATTATTTTAAAACTTTGAAAAACCGTAAAACAATAACGACAACATTCACAGTTTTTGGTGGTTTTAGATTTTGGCTGACACATCAATGATGTTGGTCAGTCTTTTTTGAACATCACTGATATTTTGCTTGACCTTCTGTAAATCCGGATTGCACAACATCCACATCACCTAAAAATAAAAAACACACCATGTATTATAAATATGCAGACATACATCTATTACCTGAAGCTGTGGTCTCAGACACTGACCTGTTGTGATCATCATTTCGACCACTTCCTGAAACTCTGCATCCACATCATCAGGTTGTGTGATGAGTTCCCCTTCTTCAGGAGATGTTTGGGGTTCCTGGTGTCCTCAGATGGCACGATTCTTTTCTCCCCTATGTTAATACAAAAAAGGTATACTTAGAAGAGAGATATTTGAGGCCAGAAATAGTAACATGAAACATTGCTTGGGAGTGTTATCCAGTTGTCCGTTTTGGCAGAGTTCCAAGCTTAAGATATTTTTTCACTTTCAAAAGCTGGAATACTTACCTGGTTTTGTGCAAGTTTCATACATGGAGAGACCCCTAATCTCCACTGGAGCACCTGCGTGGGACACCATAACAAGGTTGTTATGCTGTCCCACACTAGTGCTCCTGCATCCAGATCTGTAAACAGCTGCTGTGTCCTCTCCTTACACTGAATCAAGTTGTCAATTCATTATAGCTTCAAACACATCTAGACAACAATGTAATAAACTTATTTTAATCAAAATAGGCATGAACAAATGTAGTTAACCTGCATCTGCCAAAAACGTTGTATTAGTGGTCAAACTAACGATGTTTAATATGAACGATTCCTGTGCCCATGAACCTCAAACTTGGCATTTTAAACTGTACAACAGTAAAGAAAAGCACATGTACCAGCACAAAAGTAATAATAATAATAGGAACACACGACAAATACTTACTTTTTTGCAGCACTTTCCTGATCTTTCTATACTGATCTTGCCCCCTCAATTTCAGGTCTGACCAGCGTTTCCTCAATTGCTCCTTGGACCGTCGTACCCCCAAAGTCCTGCAGATTTCTCACAACTTTAGTCATGATCTTGGCCTTTCTCACACTTGGGTTTCTGTAAGGTTCCATACTTCCCATCATAGTCTGCCCTCTTCAAGATGTCCACCATCTCCACCATCGCTTCAAAGGACATATTTGAGGCCTTATACCTCCTCCTGGATGTGGAACTGCCCTGCTTAGGGCTTTTCTCATCATTGCTGCTCTTCGCAGGCACCTGCTGTGTCTCTGCCATGTGCTCTCCCACTGCCCCGAATACACTAGAAAGAAGGACAAGGGCGGAGTTTGACACATGCGCAATGTATATAAAGCATAACACGCGGGCGTCGTGTGTACGATCTGTGAGTGGAGGACAGAGGATCGTAAGCGCTGATCGTGCAAAACGAAGGTACAATTGTAACTTGGGGCATCAGTGGCTAGTGGCCTATACTGCTTATAGATTGAGACCTATATTGGGACAGGATTAGAAGTTTAGCCTGACATTAGGGTTTGTCTTGTGTTGTGTCTTGCAGCTAAAATGGTGGATAAATTCACTGACCCAGACTTCCTGCCCAAATTCCTAGACATGTACAGGGAGCTGCCATGTCTCTGGCAAGTCCAATGCAGGGACTACTCCAACAAGCAAAAGAGGAAGGCAGCGCTGGATAAACTGTTGGAATTGGTGAAGCCGGTGTATCCCACGGCAGACATCACCTATTTGAAGGCCAAAATTGGTAGCCTGAGTAGCACATATTATATGTACCCAGGCTGTGGTACTACGACAGACTGTGTTTTTTGTCAGACCAGGCGGAACCCAGGCCATCACTATCTACACTTCCTTCAACACTTCCTTCCGCATCAGCTGAGGCTCCTGAAGTCCAACCTGGGCCTTCCACCAAGGAAGAAAATGTGGAGGAGCCCAGCTTGAGCCAGGTATAGCATTGTTGAAGATATTTCTTGTCAAAAATTTAATGATGTTAACTAGATGTTATTGATCACTAATTTCTGATTTAACAAAGTGGTTTACATATCAATAGACAGTAGTGGCCAAAAATGATTGGGACAAGAATGAAAAATTCTGGTGTCAGAATGATAGTCTTTTCTATTTGGTAACATTCAATTTGCATTAGTCATGAGCTCAAAATTGTGTGTGATTGATGACCAAAAACCTAAAACTATGTACCATTTTCATACACAGGAAAGTCTCAGCCAGGAGGAGGCCGTGGAAAGCAGCCTGACGGAATCCCAGGTTCCTCCCCTCCACCCTCCAACCAAAAAGACCAGGAAGGCAAGGAACCTGGAGGAGTCATCGACTGTTTTCCTTCACCAGGCTACTGCGGCACTTAACACGACCCCTCGTGGCCACAAGGCATTTGGGTGTGTGACAGCAAGCAAGCTCGAACACATGGAGGAGGGCCAATGCACAATCTGTGAGGAAATCATTTTGAATAAAACCCACCTGTGTGAGTTGGACCATACTCCTCCACCACCTCCAGCAACACCACCAACACCACAGCCACCCAACCCACCACAGCAGCATGGAAGGAAGCATGGAAGGAAGTGTTGAGAGTGATGGCCTGGGTTTGGTGTGGTCTGGCAAAAAATGCAGGCTGTTGTAAGACCACAGCCTCGGGACATATATGTCTGCTGCTGCTCCCGATCCCTCGGAGTCCTGGACCGTATTGTGCTCCCTATTAAATGCTCTCCTCAGGTTACCAATTTTGACAGTCAAATAATTGATGTCTGCTCTGGGGTACAAAGGCTTCACCAATTCCAACTGTTTCTCCAGCATTGCCTTCCTCTTGATTTTGTTATGACCCCTATTAAATTTCTAATTTTTGTTTGAACAAATACTTGGCTACGTGTTTAACTTCAAAAAGGACAGTTTGTTTGTGAAACAAAAAATATGGAGTTCACTAGAAAAAAAAAAAAAAAAAAAAAAAGATTATTCTGGAGATCATGAGATAAAAAAAGAAAAAAAGTTTATTCTGGAGACCACAAGATTAAAAAAAAGAAAAAAAAGATTATTCTGGAGATCACGAGAAAAAAAAACAACAAAAACAAATATTATTCAGGATATCACGAGAAATAATAAAAAATACGTTTGTCAGAACTCTGTGAATATCAGCAGCAAAGCTACTTCATTATTATAGCATTATAAAGAAGAAGAGAATGCGCTGCATTGAGATATTTTAAAATTTTCCACGTGACAAATGTGCTATCTCCATTACAAACGCTAGTTTTACAAGGCCGATCGCTTTCGGCTCGTACTTGATTCCGAGCATGCGTAACCTTTGTACGCAGACTTGTGTACACACGATCGGACTTTTTGTTGTCGGAAAATTTGAGAACCTGCTCTCAAACATTTGTTGGCAGAAAGTCCGACAGCAAATGTTTGATGGAGCATACACACGGTTGGACTTTCCGACAACAAGCTCACATCCAACATCCATTTCAAAATGTGTGTACGCGGCATTAAAGTTGTTCTGTGGACAGATTCTCCCACCTGCGCTGTGGATCTCTGCAGCTACTTCAGAGTTAGCATGGGCCTCTTGACTGCTTCGCTGATTAATGCTCTCCTTGCCGGGCCAGTCAGTTTAGGTGGACAGCCATGTCTTGGTAGGTTTGCATTTGTACCATACTCTTTCCATTTTTGGATGATGGATTGAACAGTGCTTCATGAGATGTTCAAAATCTGGGATTTTTTTTTATAACCTAACCATGCTTTAAACTTCTCCACAACTTTATCCCTGACCTGTCTGGTGTGTTCCTTGGCCTTGATGATGCTGTCTGTTCACTAGGGATGAGCCGAACACCTCCCTGTTCGGTTCGCACCTGAACTTGTGAACAGGCAAAAAATTTGTTTGAACACGCGAACACCATTAAAGTCTATGGGACACGAACATGAATAATCAAAAGTGCTAATTTTAAAGGCTTATATGCAAGTTATTGTCATAAAAAGTGTTTGGGGACCTGGGTCCTGCCCCAGGGGACATGGATCAATGCAAAAAAAAGTTTTAAAAACGGCTGTTTTTTCGGGAGCAGTGATTTTTATAATGCTTAAAGTGAAACAATAAAAGTGTAATATTCCTTTAAATTTCGTACCTGGGGGGTGTCTATAGTATGCCTGTAAAGGGGCGCATGTTTCCTGTGTTTAGAAAAGTCTGACAGCAAAATGACATTGGAAAAAAAGTCATTTAAAACTACTCGCAGCTATTAATGAATTGCCGGTCCGACAATACACATAAAAGTTCACTGATAAAAACGGCATGGGAATTCCCCACAGGGGAACCCTGAACCAAAATTAAAAAAAAAAATGACGTGGGGGGTCCCCCTAAATTTCATACCAGGCCCTTCAGGTCTGGTATGGATTTTAAGGGGAACCCCGCGCCAAAATTTAAAAAAAATGGCGTGGAGTCCCCCAAAAATCCATACCAGACCCTTATCCAAGCACGCAACCTGGCAGGCCGCAGGAAAAGAGGGGGGACGAGAGAGCACACCCCCCCTCCTGAACCGTACCAGGCCACATGCCCTCAACATTGGGAGGGTGCTTTGGGGTAGACCCCCAAAACATCTTGTCCCCATGTTGATGGGGACAAGGGCTTCACCCCCACAACCCTTGCACGGTGGTTGTGGGGGTCTGCGGGCAGGGGGCTTATCGGAATCTGGAAGCCCCCTTTAACAAGGGGACCCCGAGATCCTGGCCCTCCCCCCTGTGTGAAATGGTAAGGGGGTACAAAAGTACCCCTACCATTTCACAAAAAAACTGTCAAAAATGTTAAAAATGACAAGAGACAGTTTTTGACAATTCCTTTATTTAAATGCTTCTTCTTTCTTCTATCTTCTTTCTCCTATCTTCTATCTTCCCTCGGTTTCTTACTCCATCTTCTTTTTCTTCTGGTTCTTCTGGTTCTTCCTCCGGTGTTCTCTTCCGGCATCTTCCTCCGTGGCGCCGGCGTCTTCTTCCCTTCTTCTCCTCGGGCCGCTCCGCATACATGATGGCATGATGGAAGGCTCCCGCTGTATGACGCTTCTCCTCTTCTGACGGGTCTTAAATAACGGCGGGTGGGGCCACCCAGTGACCCCGCCCTCTCTGACTCACGGGGACTTGACGGGGACTTCCCTGTGGCATTCCCCATGATGTCAGAGGGGGCGGGGTCACCCGTTACGTAACCCCGCCCCTTTCTGACGTCACGGGGAATGCCACAGGGAAGTCCCCATCAAGTCCCTGTGCGTCAGAGGGTGGCCCCGCCCCCCCATTATTTAAGAACCGTCAGAAGAGGAGAAGCATCATACAGCGGGAGCCTCCCATCATGCCATCATGTATGTGGAGCGGCCTGAGGAGAAAAAGGGAAGAAGACGCTGGCGCCGCGGAGAAAGATGCCAGACAAGAACACCGGAGGAAGAACCAGAGGAACCAGAAGAACCAGAAGAAGAAGATGGAGGAAGAAACCGAAGGAAGATAGAAGATAGAAGAAAGAAGATAGAAGATAGAAGAAAGAAGAAGCATTTAAATAAAGGAATTGTCAAAAAACTGTCTCTTGTAATTTTTAACATTTTTGACAGTTTTTTTGTGAAATGGTAGGGGTACTTTTGTACCCCCTTACCATTTCACACAGGGGGGAGGGCCGGGATCTGGGGGTCCCCTTGTTAAAGGGGCTTCCAGATTCCAATAAGCCCCCCGCCCGCAGACCCCCACAACCACCGGACAAGGGTTGTGGGGATGAGGCCCTTGTCCCCATCAACATGGGGACAAGGTGTTTTGGGGGGCTACCCCAAAGCACCCTCCCAATGTTGAGGGCATTTGGCCTGGTACGGTTCAGGAGGGAGGGGCGCTCTCTCATCCCCCCTCTTTTCCTGTGGCCTGCCAGGTTGCGTGCTTGGATAAGGGTCTGGTATGGATTTTTGGGGGGACCCCACACCATTTTCTTTAAATTTTGGCGTGGGGTTCCCCTTAAAATTCATACCAGACCTGCAGGGTCTGGTATAGATTTTGAGGGGGACCCCACGCCATTTTTAAAAAAAAATTTTGGCCGGGGTTCCCCTTAATATCCATACCAGACCTGAAGGGCCTGGTATGGAATTTAGGGGGACCCCCACTTCGTTTTTTTTTTTTACATTTTGGTTCGGGGTTCCCCTGTGGGGAATTCCCATGCCGTTTTTATCAATGAACTTTTATGTGTATTGTCGGACAGGCAATTCATTAATAGCCGCAAGTAGTTTTAAATGACTTTTTTCCTTTGAAATGTCATTTTGCTGTCAGACTGTTCTAAACATGGGAAACATGCGCCCCTTTACAGGCATACTATAGACACCCCCCAGGTACGAAATTTAAAGGAATATTACACTTTTATTGTTTCACTTTAAGCATTATTAAAATCACTGCTCCCGAAAAAACGGGCGTTTTTAAAACTTTTCTTTGCATTGATCCATGTCCCCTGGGGCAGGACCCAGGTCCCCAAACACTTTTTATGACAATATCATGAATATAAGCCTTTAAAATTAGCACTTTTGATTTCTCCCATAGACTTTTAAAGGGTGTTCCGCGGCTTTCGAATTTGCCGTGAACACCCCAAATTGTTCGCTGTTCAGCGAACTGGCGAACAGCCGATGTTCGAGTCGAACATGAGTTTGATTAGAACTCGAAGCTCATCCCTACTGTTCACTAAGGTGATCTAGCAAACCTCTGAAGACTTCACAGAACAGCTGTATTTAACAGCTGTATTCAAGTGGAACCAAGAAAATTGGTTCCACTTAATTCAATTAGGGGTATCAGAGTAAAGGGGGGCTGAATACAAATGCACGCCACACTTTTTAGATATTTATTAGTAAAATCATTTTCCCATCACTTCACAATTATGTGCCACTTTGTGTTGGTCTCTCACATAAAATCCCAATAAAAAACATTTACGTTTTTGGTTGTAACATGACAAAATGTGGAAAATTTCCAGGATTATGAATACTTTTTCAAGGCACTGTAGTCTGCTTGACAAAATAGTTTTTGTTCCCAATGTTTTTATTGAGGGTTTCTAAATAAATTGGTAAAAGAATATAACATACATTATATTTGTTAAAGCCACTCACAGAGGTTTGTAAATAATATTGAAATATGCACAAGGTTAATGGAGAAATACATAAAGTAAGGGCATTTGAAAATAAATTCAGGATATGCAAGTGTACGAAGTACAGTGTCTAAAATGGGTCAAAAGTGGAACGGTTAATGAGCGGTTAATGAGCGTTTCGCAATACGAGCACTGTATTTTTAAAAATCGTAACTCGGTTTGCGAGTGTTGTCTCGCAAAACGAGCACAATTCAGGCCAAGGCGGTGTGCAGTACCGCTTTTGGCCTGAAGTGGGGGGTTCTGGAGCCGAGCAGAGCTGAATGCCCCGTTCGGAAATGCATGGAAAGGCCCGAGAACAGCACGGCTGACCTTGGTAAATCTCGGGTAGGAAGTCTTTCCGAGGTTTGCCAAGGTCAGCCGAAGTGTCCTCGGGCCTTTTCGGCCGTTTCCAAGGCTCTCTGGCGGCCCCCGCCTCTGGCCGCATGCAGTATTGCATCCCATTGAAGTCAATGCGGAACAAATTATTTTCCTTTCAATTGACTTCAATGGGAAAACTCGCTTCGATATGTGAGTACTTTGGATTACGAGCATAATCCTGGAACGGATTATGCTTGTAATCTGAGATTCCACTGTATGTATGTAGCTGTGAGGGTCCCTTTTATTAAAGCAAGTTATTACAACTGGTGTAGCACTTTTTGAATTGTCATGGTATGGTAGGGTAAAAGATTTACCAGAGTGGAGGGGAAGTCAGGGAAATATTGGTGAAGAAATCCTTAAAATAGGAAAAAAGATGTTTAAGTGGGGTTGAAAAGAATTGTAGTAATAGTGAATGTAGTGGTGTAGTGGTAATAAAGAGAAAGGGTTCACAGCAAAACAGGGAGATACAGGGGAATGAGGCCCCAGTGGGCAATGTCCTCAGGGTTAGTCTGGAGGCTGGTAGTAGTCTAAATGTAGGAGGCTAAGAAAGAAGGACCAGGATCAGTTCCGCTGCCAACTAGTGGGTCCATATTTACAAAAATGTAGCATGTGTGCCATTAAGGATTTGTTTTTCACTAAGAATCCATGGATACAATATTTAACTTATTGAAATCATATGCCTTGTTTTTTTTCAGGCTGCCATTATGGTTTAAACAGGTTTAATGAACTAAAATTGTTTTATGCCGCGTACACACGGTCGGACTTTTCAGCTACAAAAGTCCGACAGCCCGTCCGACAGACTTTCGACAGACTTTTGGCGGACTTTCAACAGACTGTCTAATGACCGGACTTGCCTACACATGATCACACAAAAGTTCTAAGGATTCGTACGTAATGACGCACACCGGACTAAAATAAGGAAGTTGATAGCCAATAGCCAATAGCTGCCCTAGCGCCAGTTTTTGTCCGTCGGACTAGCATACAGACGAGCGGATTTCTGGGTCCGGCGGAGTTACGACGTAAAGATTTGAAGTCCGTCAGATTTGTGGCTGGAAAAGTCCGCTGAAAGCCCGGGGAAGCCCACACACGATCGGATTGTCCGCCGGACTTGGTCCGTCGGCGTCTGTCGGACTTTTGTAGCTGCAATTTCTGTGCATGGCCAACATAAGGTTTTGGGGTTGGCCTTATGGTTCTGTTGTCACTATTATTGAAAATCTAAACATTTACTGTATCTTAAACATGTTCTACTTTTAAGACAACGGTTAAGAATGTTTCTAAAAGAGAAATGCTTGCAAAGGAAGAGTGTGAAATGAATCTTAAAGCAACAATAAAAGCTGTTAGATGGCTTACAAGAAACATTTGGTTGTTGTGATTTCTGCCACAGGGAGTCTTACTAAGTACTGGCTGACAGGGTGGCCAGATGTATGCACATTTTAAGTTTAATTCAGCAAATAAATACAAATTTTGAATTCAAATTTGCAGAAACATGTCACCCTTATTTTAGTTACTTAGGAAAGCTATTATGTTAGTTGCCTACGAAGTTTTTAACAATTTTAGTAGATTTATCACAAAAATATTTGTTTCTATGTAAAACCACAGCATTGGAAGAAGACAGTGACTTATAAACAAAGTGCAGGTTTCTAGATTTCACTGCTCTGTATACAAGACAATTGGTGCTAAAAGCAATAGTAAATAAAAACACACATCTGAAAAATACTAGTGACCCTGTGACACAAAATCTAAATTATGCAAAAGTAATAGCCATTAAGCAGAGGCTCAGTTCACAAAGCTAAAACATCAGATAAAAATACCTATTAAAAAAAATGGAATTATTTTCAATTGAGCCTAATGAGATTTATTTGAAATTCAAGCGACATAACTCAAATAAAGATACCTAAAGGAGTACACAACATACACTTTCATTCTATGACATCAGCAATGTAATAGCAACAGTGACAGTGCGTCCATAAGGGCGCCCGGGCGCCTCCCCATTTCTCCTGCCACCCCCTCTATCACCAATAGATTCATGCTTTGCACGAATAGATCTAGGGCCGCTGCTGCCACCCCCAATTCAGGTGCCCGGCCCCTTTTCGGGTGCAGGGCACCTAAATTACCACGGCGGGGGTGGTTTTAAAGCACCTGATTAGAGCCATAGGCGTCAAAAAAGGTGACCTGCGAGTGCCATGCTGGGCGCTCGCAGGTCACTCAGCTGTGTTAGAAAAGCAAATGAATATTCGCTTTCCTAACACTAAACCGCCTCTCCGCCAATTAGGTGCTCAGATCTGTTACCCGTCACCTGATTGGCTGAAACGACAGGCGCTGTTATTGGACGTCAGGCATCCAATCATAGCAGAGGATGGGAAGAGAGGACGGGAAAAGACATCGAGAAGCTGTCTCACCGAGACAGGTAAGCGCAGACAGCGGGCCGGCGGGGGGCACACTGGCAGCATTTGATATGGCACAGTGGCAGCGTTTGATGGGGCACAGTGGGAGCAATTGATGGGCACAGTGGCGGCAATTGATGGGCACAGTGGCGGCAATTGATGGGCACAAGTGGCTGCATATGATGGGCACAAGTGGCTGCATTTGATGGGCACAAGTCGCTGCCTATGATGGGCACAGTGGCTGCATATGATGGGCAAGTAAGTGACAGACAGGTAAGTGCAGACAGCGGGCCGGCGGGGGGCACACTGGCAGCATTTGATATGGCACAGTGGCAGCATTTGATGGGGCACATTGGGAGCAATTTATGGGCACAGTGGTGGCAATTGATGGGCACAGTGATGGCAATTGTTGGGCACAAGTGGCTGCATATGATGGGCACAAGTAGCTGCATTTGATGGGCACAAGTGGCTGCATATGATGGGCACAGTGGTTGCATATGATGGGCAAAAATGGCTGCAAATGATGGGCAAACGTGGCTGCATATGATGGGCACAATGGCTGCATATGATGGGCACAATGGTTGCATATGATGGGAACAAGTGGCTGCATTTGACAAGCACAAGTGGATGCATTTGATGGGCACAAGTGGCTGCATTTGATGGGCACAAGTGGCTGCATATGATGGGCACAGTGAGGCTGCAATTGATGGGCACAGTGGCTGCATTTGACGGGCACAAGTGGCTGCATATGATGTTCACAGTGGCTGAATATGATGGGCACAAGTGACTGCATATGATGGGCACACGTGGCTGCATATGATGGGCACAATACTTGCATATGATGGGCACAATGGCTGAATATGATGGGCACAGTGGCTGTGTTTGATGGGCACAATGGCTGCCATTGATGGGTACAGTGGCTCCATTTGATGGGCACAGTGAGGCTGCAATTGATGGGCACAGTGGCTGCATTTGATGGGCACAGTGAGGCTGCAATTGATGGGCACAGTGAGGCTAAAATTGATGGGGGGGTGTTTCAGTATTTTTCAGTTTGTTTTGAGCACCAATTTTGAAAATTTTGAGCACCAGCCGCCACTGAATAGCAATAAAAACAATAGCTATTTTGACAATCCAATACACTGTAACATACTTCCCAACATTCTGAGATAGGAATGAGGAACACCTGTTACAAAAATATGTAGACATAGGACACACTCCCTGCCACCACCCCCTTTAAAGGAGAATTGTATAAAAAAAATTGGTTAAAACCAAAAGTGCTTTTTTAGTACTACTATTCCTTTATGCAGTGGAACCTCGGATTGCGAGTAACGCGGTTAACGAGCGTTTCGCAATATGAGCACTGTATTTTTAAAAATGATAACTCTGTTTACGAGTGTTGTCTCGCAAAACGAGCACGATTCAGGCCAAAGTGGTGTGCAGTACCACTTTTGGCCTGTGGTGGGGGGTGCCGGAGTCGAGCAGAGCCAAACATCCTGTTTGGAAATGCATGGAAAGGCCTGAGTACAGCATGGCTGACCTCGGTAAATCTCATGTAGGAAGTCTTTCTGAGGTTTGCCGAGGTCAGCAGAAGTGTCCTCGGGCCCTTTTGGCCGATTCCGAGGCTCTCTGGCGCCCCCCCGCCTCTGGCAGCATGCGGTATTGCATCCTATTGAAGTCAATGCGGAACAAATTATTTTCATTTCCATTGACTTCAATGGGAAAACTCGTTTTGATATGCGAGTACTTTGGATTACGAGCATACTCCTGGAATGGATTATGCTCATAATCCGAGGTTCCACTGTATTAGCTTTTGGAATTTACAAATGCAGGAATGTAAAAATTGGATGAAAGGTTTAGCACTAGGAAACATTTTTTGATAGATGAGTAGTGCATTTTATATAAAACTATATAGATCAGACCAAAATGATGGACAAATGAGGAGGACAGAGGAACAGGGCGAATGAGGGACAGTCCCTCTAAATCAGGGACAGTTGGGAGCTATGACTGTAAGCTTACCTGAACAATCTCCTTTTAATGCTACGTTCTGTCTGTCTGCTGGCCAACTTCCTGGATTCCCTGCATGCTTTGCAGCTTCTCCTCCAACATTTACTTTTAGGCTGCATTCACACCTGAGCATTTTCAATTCATGAAACGCTCCTAAAACGCCCCAAAAAACGCCTGAAAAATGCCCAACAAGCAAAATCCCATTAATTTCAATGGCACCTGTTCACATCTGAGCGTTTTCTCACCTGAAGCAAAACGCCTGAAAAACACCTTATGCCCCTTTCACACTCGTGTGACTTGTTCTGCGACTTGGGACTGTCCATGATTTCCAATGAGTACCATTCATATCTGTTCGACTTCAAGTCACACCAGCTTCAAAGTAGTCCCTGTACTACTTTGGTCTGACTTTGATGCGAGTAACACAGGCATTCCTTGAAATCATAGCAAAATTGCGTCAAATTGTGGCCACGCAAATGTGGTAAAATCGTGGTTTCGTGGTCGCGATTTTACCGCAATTCTGACGTGATTTCAGGGAATGCCTGTGTAAGGCCCCTTTCACACATGTACGACTTGTCCTACGACTTGGGACTGCAAAGTTGCATGACAAGTCGTTCCCCATGATTTCCAATGACAACCATTCATATTAGTACGACTTCAAGTCGTGCCGACTTCAAAGTAGTTTCTGCACTACATTGGTTCAACTTTGATCCTACTTCAGCCCATTGAATATCACTGAAGTAGGATCAAAGTTGGATCGCCATCTTAACTGATCCGACTTTGGCATGCGACTTGTGCTCTGAAGATCTTGAAGGGGAACTCCACGCCAAATTTAAAGAAAAACAGCATGGGTTCTCCCTCCAAGAGCATACCAGGCCCTTCGAGAAGAGATTGAAAGAGATGTCGGAGCTGCCTTAACCACTTGCCGACCGCCTCACGCATATATACGTGAGCAGAGCGGCACGGGCAGGCAAAATCACGTACCTGGTACGTGATTGCCTTCCCGCGGGCGGGGGGTCCGATCGGACCCCCCCCGGTGCCAGCGGCGGTCGGCATTTGTCTAGGAGCGATCAGAGATGAGGGGGAGGCCATCCGATCGTGGCCCCCCCCTCGCGATCGCTCCCAGCCAATGAGAAACATCCCCTGCCTCTGTATAGTACACAGAGGCAGAGGATGTGATGTCATCTCTCCTCGGCTGGCCAGTTTCCGTTCCAGCACCGAGGAGAGAAGACATGTAAGTGCACCAACACACACACAACACAGTAGAACATGCCAGGCACACTAAACACCCCCGATCCCCCCCCGATCGCCCCCCGATCCCCCCCCAATCACCCCCCCCGTCACAAACTGACACCAAGCAGGTTTTTTTGTTTTGTTTTGTTTTTTTCCTGATTACTGCATAGTGTCAGTTTGTGACAGTTAGCAGTGGTAGGACAGTTAGTGTTAGCCCCCTGTAGGTCTAGGGTACCCCCCTAACCCCCCCTAATAAAGTTTTAACCCCTTGATCACCCCCTGTCACCAGTGTCGCTAAGCGATCATTTTTCTGATCGCTGTATTAGTGTCGCTGGTGACGCTAGTTAGGAACGTAAATATTTAGGTTCGCTGTCAGCGTTTTATAGCGACAGGGACCCCCATATACTACCTAATAAATGTTTTAACCCCTTGATTGCCCCCTAGTTAACCCTTTCACCACTGATCACCGTATAACTGTTACGGGTGACGCTGGTTAGTTTGTTTATTTTTTATAGTGTCAGGGCACCCGCCGTTTATTACCGAATAAAGGTTTAGCCCCCTGATCGCCCGGCGGTGATATGCGTCGCCCCAGGCAGCGTCAGATTAGCGCCAGTACCGCGAATACCCACGCACGCACCGTACACGCACCGTACACCTCCCTTAGTGGTATAGTATCTGAACGCATCAATATCTGATCCGATCAGATCTATACTAGTGTCCCCAGCAGTTTAGGGTTCCCAAAAACGCAGTGTTAGCGGGATCAGCCCAGATACCTGCTAGCACCTGCGTTTTGCCCCTCCGCCCAGCCCACCCAAGTGCAGTATCGATCGATCACTGTCACTTACAAAACACTAAACGCATAACTGCAGCGTTCGCAGAGTCAGGCCTGATCCCTGCGATCGCTAACAGTTTTTTTGGTAGCATTTTGGTGAACTGGCAAGCACCAGCCCCAAGCAGCGTCAGATTAGCGCCAGTACCACTAACACCCACGCACGCACCGTACACCTCCCTTAGTGGTATAGTATCTGATCGGATCAATATCTGATCCGATCAGATCTATACTAGCGTCCCCAGCAGTTTAGGGTTCCCAAAAACGCAGTGTTAGTGGGATCAGCCCAGATACCTGCTAGCACCTGCGTTTTGCCCCTCCGCCCGGCCCAGCCCAGCCCACCCAAGTGCAGTATCGATCGATCACTGTCACTTTTTTTTGTAGCGTTTTGGTGAACTGGCAAGCGCCAGCGGCCTAGTACACCCCGGTCGTAGTCATACCAGCACTGCAGTAACACTTGGTGACGTGGCGAGTCCCATAAGTGCAGTTCAAGCTGGTGAGGTGGCAAGCACAAGTAGTGTCCCGCTGCCACCAAGAAGACAAACACAGGCCCGTCGTGCCCATAATGCCCTTCCTGCTGCATTCGCCAATCCTAATTGGGAACCCACCACTTCTGCAGCGCCCGTATTTCCCCCATTCACATCCCCAACCAAATGCAGTCGGCTGCATGAGAGGCATTTATATGTCCTCCCGAGTACCCCTACCCAACGAACCCCCCCAAAAAAGATGTGTCTGCAGCAAACGCGGATATAGGCGTGACACCCGCTATTATTGTCCCTCCTGTCCTGATAATCCTGGTCTTTGCATTGGTGAATGTTTTGAACGCTACCATTCACTAGTTGAGTATTAGCGTAGGGTACAGCATTGCACAGACTAGGCACACTTTCACAGGGTCTCCCAAGATGCCATCACATTTTGAGAGACCCGAACCTGGAACCGGTTACAGTTATAAAAGTTACAGTTACAAAAAAAAAGTGTAAAAAAAAAAAAAACACAAACAAAAATAAAAAAAAATAGTTGTCGTTTTATTGTTCTCTCTCTCTCTATTCTCTCTCTGGTGTTCTGCTCTTTTTTACTTTATTCTATTCTGCAATGTTTTATTGTTATTATGTTTTATCATGTTTGCTTTTCAGGTATGCAATTTTTTATACTTTACCGTTTACTGTGCTTTATTGTTAACCATTTTTTTGTCTTCAGGTACGCCATTCACGACTTTGAGTGGTTATACCAGAATGATGCCTGCAGGTTTAGGTATCATCTTGGTATCATTCTTTTCAGCCAGCGGTCGGCTTTCATGTAAAAGCAATCCTAGCGGCTAATTAGCCTCTAGACTGCTTTTACAAGCAGTGGGAGGGAATGCCCCCCCCCACCGTCTTCTGTGTTTTTCTCTGGCTCTCCTGTCTCAACAGGGAACCTGAGAATGCAGCCGGTGATTCAGCCAGCTGACCATAGAGCTGATCAGAGACCAGAGTGGCTCCAAACATCTCTATGGCCTAAGAAACTGGAAGCTACGAGCATTTTAGGACTTAGATTTCGCCGGATGTAAACAGCGCCATTGGGAAATTGGGAAAGCATTTTATCACACCGATCTTGGTGTGGTCAGATGCTTTGAGGGCAGAGGAGAAATCTAGGGTCTAATAGACCCCAATTTTTTCAAAAAAGAGTACCTGTCACTACCTATTGCTATCATAGGGGATATTTACATTCCTTGAGATAACAATAAAAATGATTTAAAAAAAAATATGAAAGGAACAGTTTAAAAATAAGATAAAAAAGCAAAAAAATAATAAAGAAAAAAAAAAAAAAAAAAAAAGCACCCCTGTCCCCCCTGCTAAGGCGAACGCAAGCGTCGGTCTGGCGTCAAATGTAAACAGCAATTGCACCATGCATGTGAGGTATCACCGCGAAGGTCAGATCGAGGGCAGTAATTTTAGCAGTAGACCTCCTCTGTAAATCTAAAGTGGTAACCTGTAAAGGCTTTTAAAGGCTTTTAAAAATGTATTAATTTTGTTGCCACTGCACGTTTGTGCGCAATTGTAAAGCATGTCATGTTTGGTATCCATGTACTCGGCCTAAGATCATCTTTTTTATTTCATCAAACATTTGGGCAATATAGTGTGTTTTAGTGCATTAAAATTTAAAAAAGTGTGTTTTTTCCACAAAAAATGCGTTTGAAAAATCGCTGCGCAATTACTGTGTGAAAAAAAAAATGAAACACCCACCATTTTAATCTGTAGGGCATTTGCTTTAAAATAATATATAATCTTTGGTTCAAAGTAATTTTCTTGCAAAAAAAAATAATTTTTTCATGTAATCAAAAAGTGTCAGAAAGGGCTTTGTCTTCAAGTGGTTAGAAGAGTGGGTGATGTGTGACGTAAGCTTCTAAATGTTGTGCATAAAATGCCAGGACAGTTCAAACCCCCCCAAATGACCCCATTTTGGAAAGTAGACACCCCAAGCTATTTGCTGAGAGGCATGTCGAGTCCATGGAATATTTTATATTGTGACACAAGTTGCGGGAAAGAGACAAATTTTTTTTTTTTTTTTTGCACAAAGTTGTCACTAAATGTTATATTGCTCAAACATGCCATGGGGATTTGTGAAATTACACCCCAAAATAAATTCTGTTGCTTCTCCTGAGTACGGGGATACCACATGTGTGGGACTTTTTGGGAGCCTAGCCGCGTACGGGACCCCGAAAACCAAGAACCGCCTTCAGGCTTTCTAAGGCCGTAAATTTTTGATTTCACTCTTCACTGCCTATCACAGTTTCGGAGGCCATGGAAAGCCCAGGTGGCACAAAACCCCCCCAAATGACCCCATTTTGGAAAGTAGACACCCCAAGCTATTTGCTGAGAGGTATAGTGAGTATTTTGCAGACCTCACTTTTTGTCACAAGGTTTTGAAAATTGAAAAAAGAAAAAAAAAAAATTTTTTTTCTGGTCTTTCTTCATTTTCAAAAACAAATGAGAGCTGCAAAATACTCACCATGCCTCTCAGCAAATAGCTTGGGGTGTCTACTTTCCAAAATGGGGTCATTTGGGGGGGGGTTGTGCCATCTTGGCATTTTATGGCCTTCAAAACTGTGATAGGTAGTGAGGAGTGAAATCAAAAATGTATGCCCTTAGAAATCCTGAAGGTGGTGCTGGGTTTTCGGGGCCCCGTACGCGGCTAGGCTCCCAAAAAGTGCCACACATGTGGTATCCCCGTACTCAGGAGAAGCAGCTGAATGTATTTTGGGGTGCAATTCCACATATGCCCATGGCCTATGTGAGCAATATATCATTTAGTGACAACTTTTTGTAAATTTTTTTTTTTTTTTTTGTCATTATTCAATCACTTGGGACAAAAAAAATAAATATTCAATGGGCTCAACATGCCTCTCAGCAATTTCCTTGGGGTGTCTACTTTCCAAAATGGGGTCATTTGGGGGGGTTTTGTACTGCCCTGCCATTTTAGCACCTCAAGAAATGACATAGGCAGTCATAAACTAAAAGCTGTGTAAATTCCAGAAAATGTACCCTAGTTTGTAGACGCTATAACTTTTGCGCAAACCATTAAATATACGCTTATTGACATTTTTTTTACCAAAGACATGTGGCCGAATACATTTTGGCCTAAATGTATGACTAAAATTTAGTTTATTGGATTTTTTTTATAACAAAAAGTAGAAAATATCATTTTTTTTCAAAATTTTCAGTCTTTTTCCGTTTATAGCGCAAAAAATAAAAACGGCAGAGGTGATCAAATACCATCAAAAGAAAGCTCTATTTGTGGGAAGAAAAGGACGCAAATTTCGTTTGGGTACAGCATTGCATGTCCGCGCAATTAGCAGTTAAAGCGACGCAGTGCCGAATTGTAAAAAGTGCTCTGGTCAGGAAGGGGGTAAATCCTTCCGGGGCTGAAGTGGTTAATAAATTAATTTAAAAACATGTATAATGTGTTTTGTTTTTGACACTTTTTTTAGGTGAATGGATAGGGGTACAATGTACCCAATACTCATTCACATAGGGTGGGGGACCGGAATCTGGGGCCCCCCTTATTAAAGGGGGCTTCCAGACTCTGATAAGCTCCCCGCCCGCAGACAACCATGGCCGTTGGTTGTTGGGAAGAGGCCCTTGTCCTCATCAACATTGGGAAAAAGTTGCTTTGGGGTGGGGGGCGCAAGGTCCCTCTGCCCCAAAGCACCCACCCCCATGTTGAGGGCATGCGGTCAGATACGGTTCAGGAGGGGGAAGTGCTTGCTCGTTCCCACCCCCTTTCCTGGCCTGCTGTGCTGCCTGCTTGGATAAGGGTCTGGTATGGATTTTAGGGGGGCAGCGTAGGGGTTCCCCTTAAAATCTATACCAGACCGAAGGACCTGGTATGCTCTTGGAGGGGAAGCCATGCAGGTTTTTTTTTTTCAAATTTTGCGTGGATTTCCCCCTAAAGATTCATACCAGACAAAAAGTGCCTGCATTGTCAGAGATCAAAGTCGGATCCCCGTTCTTTGAGGTCGGATGCATGTCGGACTTCAAGTCGCAGGGCAAAGTTGGATCCACAGTCGTACAACTGTCTTGTCGTGCCAGTGTGAAAGGGGCCTAAATGCTATATATCCCATGCTGCATACAAAATGTGGTTCCTGACCTGACTCCACCTCCTGAAGCTCCTCACCTAAGCACCTCTGTAGTTCAGAATTCATGTCAACCCCCAAAAATTATATATATATTTGTTCAGCAGAGACCCTAGAGAATAAAATGGCGATCGTTCCAAATTTTTTATGTCACACGGTATTTGCACAGCGGTCTTTCAAACGCAATTTTTTTGGGGAAAAAAGAAACTTTCATGAATTAAAAAAAAACAAAACAGTAAAGTTAGCCCAATTTTTTTGTATAATGTGAAAGATGATGTTACGCCTAGAAAATAGATACCTAACATGTCATACTTTGAAATTGCGCACACTGGTGGAATGGCGGCAAACCACGGTATTTAAAAATCTCCATAGGCGACTCTTTAAAAGAATGTAACGGTTACTAGGTTAGATTACAGAGGAGGTCTTTTGCTAGAATTATTGCTATCACTCTGATGATCGCGGCGACACCTCACATGTGTGATTTGAACACTGTTTACATATTCAGACACAACTTACGTATGTTTTCTTTGCTGCGCAAGCACGCGGGGACGGGGGGGACACTTTACATTTTTTTTTTTTTTTTCTTATTTGTTTTATTTTATTTTTATTTTTTAACATTGTTCCTTTATAAAAAAAATAAAAATATGATCACTTTTATTGCTGCCACAGGGGATAGTAAACATCCCTTGTGACAGTAATAGGTGGTGACAGGTCTGACCCCAAATCCCTCCATTACATTTAAAAGTATTCAGATCGCCAAAATCTGCGTTTCTGAATACTGAATACTGTAATTTTTTTAATCGGCGTCATTGGCAGCCAAGGAGACCAAAATTGATGTTGTGACGTCGCTTCCGGGATTTCACATCGGAGACACGATCGAAGCCGAATCCGGCTTCATGCAGGTCTCAGCCTAGGCGGTTTGGGTCTCCCAGTGGGCTGGAAGGCCTGGGAAGAGTGGTGGAAGGCAGGTGGATGTCCCCTCCCGCTCCTTTAGGATAACAGCCGAGCGGTTGTTATCACTAAAAAGCCAAACGCTGGCTCTAAAAAACGATACTGGGGCTGATGCCTGCAGCTGCGGTATAACCCCTTTTAAGCCATGAATCCATATTTGCGTACTGTCGGAGTGAAGGGGTTAAGCTTAATGTATGAAAGAAATCAAACTTTTTAAAATATTTATTGTTATTTGTGAAAAAAATACCTTAACTAAGCAACTGTACTGGAATATATAAAATATTTAAATACCACCTAAAATATATACTGTAAATATACAGCCCTAAATATAAGTAATAAAATATAAATATGTACAAACAAATGTAAAACTTCAGCGTGTTTGTGCCTCATCAAATCATGTTATCAACTTTGGTAAATTGTGTACTATGCCAAAAAAACACTCACTAAAATTGCCCTCATGGGTAACAACAATGCTTCTCCCACAAGCAAAATCTCCTTTAATGACTCCCACTACCTCCAGGTACAGGGCATTGCCATGGGTACATGTTTTGCACTGGCATACGCCAATCTGTACCTGGGGGAGAGGGAGAGGTTACTATTGTCTGATGGCGCGGCCTGTGACTTTGCTGGGCATACCAAGGCCTGGTATCGTTACATAAATGACGTCATCATATGAGAATAATTGCAAGTGACTATGCACTGAACTGTTTTACCAAAGTAACAATTCTCATCTTGGCTAGAGTTGGGCGAACAGTTCGAGCCGAGCAAAATTTCAGCCCTAATATCACCTGTTTGCCCGTTCGGCGAACACCCCAATGAGTCATCAGCTGTCAATGGGCTTCCCTGCTGACAGCTGAATGAAAGAAAAAAAATTACCGGCAATAGAAAAATGTGAAAAAGCCAATTAAAAAAAAAAAAAATGTGTGGGGTACCCCCCCACAATCCATACCAGACCTTTATCTGAGCATGCAGGGGGGGGCAGCAAGCTTAAGGAATTAAGCCCCCCCCTCCTGAACCATACCAGGCCACATACCCTCAACATGGGGGGTGCCCCTCTGCCCCAAAGCACCTTGTCCCCATGTTGATCGGGACATGGGCCTCTTTCCCACAACCCTGAGCTGTGGTTGTGGGGTCTGCAGGCAGGGGGCTTATTATAATCTGGAAGCCCCCTTTAACAAGTGGGCCCCCAGATCATGTCCCCCCATGTGAATAAGTATGGTGTACATAGTACCCTTACCCATTCATCAAAAAAGTGTCAAAAAGAAATAAAAACACACGCAGTGTTTGCATATTTTATTAAAATCCCTTTATTAAAAATATTGCAGATCGCCACCATTACTAATAAAAAAATAAAATAAATGAAAATGCCATAAATCAGTAACCTATTTTGTAGGCGCTATCACATTTGGGCAAACCAATCAATATACGCTTTTTCCTTTTTTTTTTTTTACCAAAAATATGTAGAAGAATACATATCGGCCTAAACTGAGGGAAAAAAAGTGTTTTTTTTTTTTTTTTTAATTGGGATATTTATTATAGCAAAAAGTAAAAAATATTGTGTTTTTTAAAATTGTGGCTCTTTTTTTGTTTATAGCACAAAAAATAAAAACCGCAGAGGTGATCAAATACCATCAAAGGAAAGCTCTATTTATAGGAAAAAAGGACATCAATGTCGTTTGGGTACAGCATCGCAGGACCTCGTAACTGTCAGTTAAAACGACGCAGTGCCGTATCGCAAAAAATGGCCTGGTCCGGAAGGTAGCGAATTCTTCCGAGGCAGAAGTGGTTAAAAACAATAATTTTTTAGCCCTTTCCTGCCTAAGCCTTTTTCTGACATTTGTTACTTACAAGTTAAAATCTGTATTTTTTGCTAGAGAATTACTTAGAACCCCCAAAGATAATATATATAGATTTTTTTAGCAGAGACCCTAGAGAATTAAATGGCAAGCGTTGCAATATTTTATGTGATAGAGTATTTGCGCAGTGGTCTTTTAACCACTTCAGCCCCGGAAGGATTTACCCCCTTCCTGACCAGAGCACTTTTTACAATTTGGCACTGCGTCGCTTTAACTGCTAATTGCGCGGTCATGCAATGCTGTACCCAAACGAAATTTGCGTCCTTTTCTTCCCAAAAATGGAGCTTTCTTTTGATGGTATTTGATCACCTCTGCCGTTTTTATTTTTTGCGCTATACACGGAAAAAGACCGAAAATTTTGAAAAAAATTGATATTTTCTACTTTTTGTTCTAAAAAAAATCCAATAAACTCAATTTTAGTCATACATTTAGGCCAAAATGTATTCGGCCACGTCTTTGGTAAAAAAAATGTCAATAAGTGTATATTTATTGGTTTGCGCAAAAGTTATAGCGCCTACAAACTAGGGTACATTTTCTGGAATTTACACAGCCTTTAATTTATGACTGCCTATGTCGTTTCTTGAGGTGCTAAAATGGCAAGGCAGTACAAAACCCCCACAAATGACCCCATTTTGGAAAGTAGACACCCCAAGGAAATTGCTGAGAGGCATGTTGAGCCCATTGAATATTAATTTTTTTTGTCCCAAGTGATTGAATAATGACAAAAAAAAAAATTACAAAAAGTTGTCACTAAATGATATATTGCTCACACAGGCCATGGGCATATGTGGAATTGCACCCCAAAATACATTTAGCTGCTTCTCCTGAGTATGGGGATACCACATGTGTGGGACTTTTTGGGAGCCTAGCCGCGTACGGGTCCCGAAAACCAATCACTGCCTTTAGGATTTCTAAGGGCGTACATTTTTGATTTTACTCCTCACTACCTATCACAGTTTTGAATGCCATAAAATGCCCAGATGGCATAAACCCCCCCCAAATGACCCCATTTTGGAAAGTAGACACCCCAAGCTATTTGCTTTGAGGCATGTTGAGTCCATGGAATGTTTTATATTTTGACACAAGTTGCGGGAAAGTGACACATTTTTTTTTTTTTTTTTGCACAAAGTTGTCACTAAATGATATATTGCTCACACAGGCCATGGGCATATGTGGAATTGCACCCCAAAATACATTTAGCTGCTTCTCCTGAGTATGGGGATACCACATGTGTGGGACTTTTTAGGAGCCTAGCCGCGTACGGGGCCCCGAAACCCAATCACCGCCTTCAGGATTTCTAAGGGCGTGAATTTTTGATTTCACTCTTCACTGCCTATCACAGTTTCGGAGGCCATGGAATGCCCAGGTGGCACAAAACCCCCCCAAATGACCCCATTTTGGAAAGTAGACACCCCAAGCTATTTGCTGAGAGGCATGGTGAGTATTTTGCAGCTCTCATTTGTTTTTGAAAATAAAGAAAGACAAGAAAAAAATTTTTTTTTTTCTTTTTTCAATTTTCAAAACTTTGTGACAAAAAGTGAGGTCTGCAAAATACTCACTATACCTCTCAGCAAATAGCTTGGGATGTCTACTTTCCAAAATGGGGTCATTTGGGGGGGGTTTGTGCCACCTGGGCATTCCATGGCCTCCGAAACTGTGATAGGCAGTGAAGAGTGAAATCAAAAATTTACGCCCTTAGAAAGCCTGAAGTTGGCGCTTTGTCTTCGGGGTCCCGTACGCGGCTAGGCTCCCAAAAAGTCCCACACATGTGGTATCCCCGTACTCAGGAGAAGCAGCAGAATGTATTTTGGGGTGTAATTTCACATATTCCCATGGCATATTTGAGCAATATATCATTTAGTGACAACTTTGTGCAAAAAAAAAAAAAAAAATTGTCTCTTTCCCACAACTTGTGTCACAATATAAAATATTCCATGGACTCGACATGCCTCTCAGCAAATAGCTTGGGGTGTCTACTTTCCAAAATGGGGTCATTTGGGGGGGTTTTGAACTGTCCTGGCATTTTATGCACAACATTTAGAAGCTTATGTCACACATAACCCACTCTTCTAACCACTTGAATACAAAGCCCTTTCTGACACTTTTTGATTACATGAAAAAATTATTTTTTTTGCAAGAAAATTACTTTGAACCCCCACACATTATATATTTTTTTAAAGCAAATGCCCTACAGATTAAAATGGTGGGTGTTTCATTTTTTTTTTTCACACAGTATTTGCGCAGCGATTTTTCAAACTTTTTTTTGGGGAAAAAACACACTTTTTTAAATTTTAATGCACTAAAACACACTATATTGCCCAAATGTTTGATGAAATAAAAAAAGATGATCTTAGGCCAAGTACATGGATACCAAACATGACATGCTTTAAAATTGCACACAAACGTGCAGTGGCGACAAACTAAATACATTTTTAAAAGCCTTTAAAAGCCTTTACAGGTTACCACTTTAGATTTACAGAGGAGGTCTACTGCTAAAATTACTGCCCTCGATCTGACCTTCGCGGTGATACCTCACATGCATGGTGCAATTGCTGTTTACATTTGACGCCAGACCGACGCTTGCGTTCGCCTTAGCGCGAGAGCAGGGGGGACAGGGGTGCTTTTTTTTTTTTTTTCTTTATTATTTTTTTGCTTTTTTATCTTATTTTTAAACTGTTCCTTTCATATTTTTTTTTTAAATCATTTTTATTGTTATCTCAGGGAATGTAAATATCCCCTATCATAGCAATAGGTGGTGACAGGTACTCTTTTTTGAAAAAATTGGGGTCTATTAGACCCTAGATTTCTCCTCTGCCCTCAAAGCATCTGACCACACCAAGATCGGTGTGATAAAATGCTTTCCCAATTTCCCAATGGCGCTGTTTACATCCGGCAAAATCTAAGTCATAAAATGCTCGTAGCTTCCTGTTTCTTAGGCCATAGAGATGTTTGGAGCCACTCTGGTCTCTGATCAGCTCTATGGTCAGCTGGCTGAATCACCGGCTGCATTCTCAGGTTCCCTGTTGAGACAGGAGAGCCAGAGAAAAACACGGAAGACGGGGGGGGCATTCCCTCCCACTGCTTGTAAAAGCAGTCTAGAGGCTAATTAGCCGCTAGGATTGCTTTTACATGAAAGCCGACCGCTGGCTGAAAAGAATGATACCAAGATGATACCTAAACCTGCAGGCATCATTCTGGTATAACCACTCAAAGTCGTGAATGGCGTACCTGAAGACAAAAAAATGGTTAACAATAAAGCACAGTAAACGGTAAAGTATAAAAAATTGCAGACCTGAAAAACAAACATGATAAAACATAATAACAATAAAACATTGCAGAATAGAATACAGTAAAAAAGAGCAGAACAATAGAGAGAGAATAGAGAGAGAGAGAACAATAAAACGACAACTATTTTTTTTTATTTTATATTTTTGTATGTGTTTTTTTTTTTGTTTTGTTTTTTTTACACTTTTTTTTGTAACTAACTTTTATAACTGTAACCGGTTCCAGGTTCGGGTCTCTCAAAATGTGATGGCATCTTGGGAGACCCTGTGAAAGTGTGTCCTAGTCTGTGCAATGCTGTACCCTACGCTAATACTCAACTAGTGAATGGTAGCGTTCAAAACATTCACCAATGCAAAGACCAGGATTGTCAGGACAGGAGGGACAATAATAGCGGGTGTCACGTCTATATCCGCGCTTGCTGCAGACACAACATCTTTTTTGGGGGTGTTCGTTGGGTAGGGGTACTCAGGAGGACATAAAGAAAATGCCTCTCATGCAGCCGACTGCATTTGGTTGGGGATGTGAATGGGGGAAGTACGGGCGCTGCAGAAGTGGTCAGTTCCCAATTAGGATTGGCGAATGCAGCAGGAAGGGCACTATGGGCACGACGGCCTGTGTTTGTCTTTTTGGTGGCAGCGGGACACTACTTGTGCTTGCCACCTCACCAGCTTGAACTGCACTTATGGGACTCGCCACGTCACCAAGTGTTACTGCAGTGCTGGTTTGACTATGACCGGGGTGTACTAGGCCGCTGGTGCTTGCCAGTTCACCAAAACGCTACCAAAAAAACTGTTAGCGATCGCAGGGATCAGGCCTGACTCTGCGAACGCTGCAGTTATGTGTTTAGTGTTTTGTAAGTGACAGTGATCGATCAATACTGCACTTGGGTGGGCTGGGCCGGGCTGGGCGGAGGGGCAAAACACAGGTGCTAGCAGGTATCTGGGCTGATCCCGCTAACACTGTGTTTTTGGGAACCCTAAACTGCTGGGGACGCTAGTATAGATCTGATCGGATCAGGTATTGATCTGATCAGATACTATACCACTAAGGGAGGTGTACGGTGCGTGCGTGGGTGTTAGCGCGACTGGCGCTAACCTGACGCTGCCTGGGGCTTGCCAGTTCACCAAAACGCTACCAAAAAAACTGTTAGCGATCGCAGGGATCAGGCCTGACTCTGCGAACGCTGCAGTTATGTGTTTAGTGTTTTGTAAGTGACAGTGATCGATCGATACTGCACTTGGGTGGGCTGGGCTGGGCGGAGGGGCAAAACGCAGGTGCTAGCAGGTATCTGGGCTGATCCCGCTAACACTGCGTTTTTGGGAACCCTAAACTGCTGGGGACGCTAGTATAGATCTGATCGGATCAGATATTGATGCGTTCAGATACTATACCACTAAGGGAGGATACGGTGCGTGCGTGGGTGTTAGCGCGACCGGCGCTAACCTGACGCTGCCTGGGGCTGGTGCTTGCCAGTTCACCAAAATGCTACCAAAAAAACTGTTAGCAATCGCAGGGATCAGGCCTGACTCTGCGAACGCTGCAGTTATGCGTTTAGCGTTTTGTAAGTGACAGTGATCGATCGATACTGCACTTGGGTGGGCTGGGCCGGGCGGAGGGGCAAAACGCAGGTGCTAGTGGGTATCTGGGCTGATCCCGCTAACACTGCGTTTTTGGGAACCCTAAACTGCTGGGGACGCCAGTATAGATCTGATCGGATCAGATATTGATCCGATCAGATACTATACCACTAAGGGAGGCGTATGCTGTGTGCGTGGGTGTTAGCGGTACTGGCGCTAATCTGACGCTGCCTGGGGCGACGCATATCACCGCCGGGCGATCAGGGGGCTAAACCTTTATTCGGTAATAAACGGCGGGTGCCCTGACACTATGAAAAATAAACGAACTAACCAGCGTCACCCGTAACGGTTATACGGTGATCAGTGGTGAAAGGGTTAACTAGGGGGCAATCAAGGGGTTAAAACATTTATTAGGTAGTATATGGGGGTCCCTGTCGCTATAAAATGCTGACGGCAAACCTAAATATTTACGTTCCTAACTAGCGTCACCAGTGACACTAATACAGCGATCAGAAAAATGATCGCTTAGCGACACTGGTGACAGGGGGTGATCAAGGGGTTAAAACTTTATTAGGGGGGGTTAGGGGGGTACCCTAGACCTAAAGGGGGGGTAACACTCACTGTCCTACCACAGTAACTGTCACTAACTGACACCATGCAGTAATCAGAAAAAAAAAAATACTGCTTGGTGTCAGTGTTACAGGGAGGGGGGAGGGGTGATTGGGGGGGGGATCGGGGGGCGATCGGGGGGGATCGGGGGTGTAAAGTATGCCTGGCATGTTCTACTGTGTGTGTGTGTGTGTTGGTGCACTTACATGTCTTCTCTCCTCGGCGCTGGAACAGAAACTGCCGAGCCGAGGAGAGATGACATCACATCCTCTGCCTGTGTGTACTATACACAGGCAGGGGATGTTCCTCATTGGCTGGGAGCGATCGCGAGGGGGGGGCCACGATCGGATGGTCTCCCCATCGTCTCTCATCACTCCTAGCCTAATGCCGACCGCCGCTGGCACCGGGGGGGGGGTCCGATCGGACCCCCCGCCCGCGGGAAGGCAATCACGTATGGGTACGTGATTTTGCCTGCCCGTGCCATTCTGCTCACGTATATATGTGTGAGGCGGTCGGCAAGTGGTTAAACGCAATGTTTTTTGAAAAATACACTTTAACGATTAAAAAAGAACGGTAAAATTTGCCAAATTTTGGCAATGTGCAAGATGATGTTATGTGGAGTAAATAGACACCTAACATGTCATGCTTTAAAATTGCGCACATTCGTGGAATGGCGACAAACTACGATACTTAAGAATCTCCATAGGCGACACTTTAAGAATTTCTAAAGGTTACCAGTTTAGAGTTACAGAGGAGGTCTTGTGCTAGAATTATTGCTATTGCTCTAACGATTATGGTGATACCTCAGATGTGTGGTTTGAACACTGTTTACATTTACGGTCGTGACTTACGTATGCGCTCGCTAGGGATGAGCCGGAACCAGAACCAGAACCTGCGAACGGACCGAAAATTCGCACGAACGTTAGGACCCCATTGACGTCTATGGGACTCGAACGTTCAAAATCAAAAGTGCTCATTTTAAAGGCTAATTTGCATGGTATTGTCCTAAAAAGGGTTTGGGGACCCGGGTCCTGCCCCAGGGTACATGTATTAATGGGTCTTGTATGGATATTAAGGGGTACCCCGCACCCAAATTAAAAAAGGAAAGGTGTGGGGCCCCCAGGCCCTATATACTCTGAACAGCAGTATACAGGTGGTGCAAACAAAACAGGGACTGTAGGTTTGTTGTTAAGTAGAATCTGTTTGTAATTTTGAACTGGTACATTTTTAACGTGTTTAGCTCCAGCCAAAAAAATCTATTTTAAGCTTTTTGGAAAACCAAGGGAAGGGTTATCACCCCTGTGACATTTGTTTTGCTGTCTGTGCTCCTCTTCAGAAGATTTCACCTCACTTTTCGTCCAAATGACAAATGTTTTTTGAAAATTTGGAGTTTTTTGTGAAACAATGATTGGTGATAAAGCATCAGTGGAAAGGAGAAAAGTTTTTTCCCATATTAACTCTTACAGGAGAGAATTTCCCTTCCTAGGGGTTTCATTTCACTTCCTGTTGTCTCCTTCCGTTTGCAAGTAGGAGTCGTTCGTAAGTTGTAGGAGCCTGCCCTATATACTCAGCAGAAATTTGGGCCTTAGGTATTGTTGTGGCCACAACACTGTAAGCCCTCACAGGGCCCTGCTGTGAAATATTAGATCAAGAAATGTAATTACATGCCCCTGTTGAACAGAGGCAGAACAATTGGGCCTTTGGTGGTGGTGGTGGTGCTGGTGCAACAACACTGTAAGTCCTCACAGATACTCTTGGTGGGTGCAGAAACGGGCCCTACTGTGAAATATTAGATCAAGAATTCTAATTACATGTCCCTGTTGAACAGGGGCTGAAAAATTGGGCCTTAGGCACTGGTGCTGGTGCCACAACACTGGAAACCCTCACAGATACTCTAGCTGGAGCACAGGAACTAGCCCTGCTGCAAAGAATTGCTTTAAAAATTGAAATTACACGCCCCTGTTAAACAGGGGCTGAAAAATGAGGCCTTAGGCACTGGTGGCGGGACTGGCGGCGCCCAGAACCAAAAATGTTCTTACAAGCTATCATCATGATCATTGAGGAGGAAGAGGATAATTACTCAGTATAACAGGATAGTCACTCAGCATCAGCATAGGCAGTCTTTGAAGGGATCTGAAAAAAATGTATTCGGTTACATCAGCATCAGGTGCTTGGTAGCTGGTGGTGATCCAAGACTGATTCATTTTTATGAAGGTCAGTCGATCGACCGAGTCGGTAGACAGACACACCCTGTGATCGGTTACAAAGCCTCCAGCAGCACTGAATGTGCATTCCGAAAGAACGCTGGATGCAGGACAGGCCAGTAGCTCAATTGCATACTGTGCAAGCTCTAGCCAGTGATCCATCCTCAAGACCCAGTAACCCAGAGGATTTTCGGTGGGAAAGGTGTTCAAGTCAGATCTTGCCCCTAGGTATTCCTGCACCATGTAAAACAGACGCTGGCGATGGTTGCTGGAATTGATCATACCTTGGGGCTGCGGACTAAAAAATTGTCTGAACGCATCGGTCAGACGGCCACCTTCTCCACCGCTCCTTCTTTGACTGACCGAAGCCTCAGCAACACGTTGTCCAGAAACAGGAGTTTGTAACCTCCCAGTCTCTGGGAACGTTTTGCACAGACCTATCTGCAAGGCCTCCCGAAGATGTTTCATCCTCTGCTCCCTCTGCGATGGGAAGATAAGGTCCGCAACCTTACCCTTGTAACGTGGATGAAGGAGGGTTGCCAGCCAGTAACGATCCCCCTCCTTCATACCACGAATACGAGGATCCTTCCGCAGGCTTTGCAGGATCAGGGAGGCCATGCAGCATAGGTTTGGCTGAGGCATTCGGTCCGGAGTCCTCTGGGTCACTAAGGACGACATGATCCGCAGCCACCTCCTCCTGGCCACGTACAAGTCCATGTGTTTCTTGGGACTGTAAATGATCCCTTAAAGACTGCTGCTGATGCTAAGTGCCAGGCTCCATCTCCATACTGACACAATCCTCCTCCTCGTCCTCTTCCTGTGTGATCAGCGGGCACGCAGGAACACTGTCTGGATAAAGGGGGCCTTTAGAGCTAAGGAAGTCCTCCTCTTCCTGCCTCTGTTCTGCCTCAAGTGCCCTGTCCATTATTCCACGCAGCGTGTGCTCCAATAGGTGGACAAGGGGGACAGTGTCACTGATGCATGCACTGTCACTGCTCACCATCCTTGTGGCCTCCTCAAATGGTGACAGGACAGTGCATGCATCCCTAAACATGGCCCACTGGCGTGGGGAAAAAAAAACAAGCTCCTCTGACCCTGTCCTGGTGCCATAGTCGCACAGGTACTCATTGATGGCGCTCTGCTGTGTGTGCAGTCGCTGCAGCATGGCCAACGTTGAGTTCCACCTGGTGGGCATGTCACAGATTAGGCGGTTCTTGGGCAGGTTAAATTCCTTTTGGAGGTCTGCCAGCCGAGCACTGGCATTATATGACCGGCGGAAATGCACACAGACTTTCCTGGCCTGCCTCAGGATATCCTGTAAGCCCGGGTACCTGCCCAAGAACCGCTGCACCACCAAGTTAAGGACATGAGCCAAACAGGGCACATGGGTCATTTGTCCCTGTCGGAGGGCGGAGAGGAGGTTGGTGCCATTGTCACAAACCACCATTCCTGCCTTAAGTTGGCGTGGCATCCACCACCTCTGAACCTGCCCCTGCAGAGCTGACAGAACCTCTGCCCCAGTGTGGCTCCTGTCCCCCAAGCACACCAGCTCAAGCACCGCATGGCATCTTTTGGCCTGCATACTTGCGTAGCCCCTTGAACGCCTACGGAGCACCGCTGGTTCTGAGGACAAAGCACAGGAAGAGGCCATGGAGGAAGAAGAAGAGGAGGGGGTGGAGGAGAGAGGTGTGTCAGAATCATTAGTAGTAGCATTATGGAGGCGTGGTGGCGGAACAACCTCCAACACTACTGCACCTTGTCCTGCATCCTTCCCAGCTGCCAGCAGAGTCACCCAATGCGCCGTGAAACTTAGGTAACGTCCCTGTCCATGCCTGCTGGACTATGAGTCAGTGGTAATATGCACCTTACCGCTGACCGCCCTGTCCAGCAAGGCATGCACATTGCCTTCCACATGCGGGTAGAGAGCCTGAATCGCCTTCCGTGAGAAAAAGTGGCGTTTTAGTACCTGCCACTGAGGAACCGCACATTCCACAAACTCACGGAAGGGGGCAGAGTCTACCAACTGAAAAGGTAGCAGTTGAAGTGCTAGCAATTTTGCCAAGCTAGCATTCAGCCGCTGGGCATGTGGATGGCTGGGAGCGAACTTCTTTCGGCGGTGCAGCAGCTGGGGCAGGGAAATTTGCCTGGTACAATCTGACGTCGGTGTACCGAAAGCAGATTGCCCACAAGTACTTGGCTGTGACACACCTAATTCTACACCTTCATTCCTCTCAGTGCAGTTCTCAGAGAGGACTGAAGGTATAGTGGTGTTGGAGATCTCAGCTGATGAGAAGCAAGGAGAGGTCCTCTTTTTTCTTTGGTGTGGGTCTTTTAGATACGCTTGGCAACGAACTGCATGGCAGGTCAACATATGTCTGGTCAAGCATGTGGTGCCCAAGCGGGAGATGTTTTGGCCACGCGAGATACGCTTGAGACATATGTTGCAAATAGCAGCAGTGCGATCTGATGCACTCGTCTCAAAAAAGGCCCACACCAAAGAACTTTTGGAATAACGCGCAGAGACAGCAGCGCCCTGCACATGCGGAGCTTTGCGGTGTGATGCAGTCAGTGTGCTGCCCTTAGGCTGGCCCCTGGAGGGCATCCTGCCTCATTGGTGATGTGCCTCCTCCTCCTCACTCCTATCAGGCACCCACGTTGAGTCAGTGACCTCATCATCCCCTCCCTCCTCATCACTGGAGCAAACCTGGCAGTATGCTGCAGCAGGGCGTGCATGACTGCCAGATTTCTGTCCTTCTTGGTCACCCCCTCTGTCCGTGCTCACGTTACTGCCTTCATCTAGCTCAGTATCATCATCAGAGCCTTCTAAATTCTGGGCATCCTCCTGGAGCATGTACCCAACACTGTGGTCAAACAGTTCGAGGGACTCCTCAGGAGGACATGGTGGGGCTATGGAAGGAGTCACTGATGCCATTGAGCTGAGGGAAGAGGCCGCATTGGCAGATGCTTTGTCAGACAAAGTACCCGGAGCATGGGTGAGAGCGGATGAGGAGGATGAGGACGGCTTGGTCATCCACTCGACCAAGTCTTCCACAAGTTGCGGCTCAACACGGCCAGCTGCCGAAAAAAAGGCCAAGCATGTCCCACGGCCACGTGCTGATGGGGATGCACCGTCTCCACGACCAGCACTGTTGCCTCTAGACACAGAGCCTGCTTGCCCTCTTTTATTGGCTTGTGACTGTCTGCCTCTCCTTGTTGGCCTTCCAGACATACTAATGGCCTGCAGTGAGATGTAGCTGCACTAAGCTAGGATATATATATATATATATATATATATATATATATATATATATATTTACTGATGCTGCAGCTAGGAAAATCAACTGCCTGCCTGTAGTATGAGAACACCACCAATCTTCTACAGGTAGCTTTAGATGAACACTGTGCAGAGGTCGCATTACACTAACTTGTAGCTTTAGCCGACCACTGTGCAGAGGACGCACTACACCAACGTTAAAATAATGTAGCTGCCTGCGGTAGTGATAGGATCAGGAAAACACCACCAACTTTCTACAGATAGCTTTAGCTGAACACTGTGCAGTGGACTCACTACACTAACGTTAAAATAATGTAGCTGCCTGCGGTAGTGATGGGATCAGGAAAACACCACCAACCTTCTACAGGTAGCTTTAGCTGAACACTGTGCAGAGGTTGCACTACACTAACGTGTAAATAATGTAGCTGCCTGCGGTAGTGATAGGATCAGGAAAACACCACCAACCTTCTACAGGTAGCTTTAGCTGAACAATGTGCAGAGGTCACACTACACTAGCATGTAAATAATGTAGCTGCGTGCGGTAGTGATAGGATCAGGAAAACACCACCAACCTTCTACAGATAGCTTTAGCTGAACACTGTGCAGAGGACGCACTACACTAACGTTAAAATAATGTAGCTGCCTGCGATAGTGATAGGATCAGGAAAACACCACCAACCTTCTACAGGTAGCTTTAGCTGAACACTGTGAAGAGGACGCACTACACTAACGTTAAAATAATGTAGCTGCCTGTGGTAGTGATAGGATCAGGAAAACACCACCAACCTTCTACAGGTAGCTTTAGTTGAACACTGTGCAGAGGTCGCACTACACTAACGTGTAAATAATGTAGCTGCCTGCGGTAGTGATAGGATCAGGAAAACACCACCAACCTTCTACAGGTAGCTTTAGCTGAACACTGTGCAGAGGTCGCACTACACTAACGTGTAAATAATGTAGCTGCCTGCGGTAGTGATAGGATCAGGAAAACATCACCAACTTTCTACAGATAGCTTTAGCTGAACACTGTGCAGAGGACGCACTACACTAACGTTAAAATAATGTAGCTGACTGCGGTAGTGATAGGATCAGGAAAACACCACCAACCTTCTACAGGTAGCTTTAGCTGAACACTGTGCAGAGGTCGCACTACACTAACGTGTAAATAATGTAGCTGCCTGCGGTAGTGATAGGATCAGGAAAACACCACCAACTTTCTACAGGTAGCTTTAGCTGAACACTGTGCAGAGGTCACACTACACTAACATATAAATAATGTAGCTGCCTGCGGTAGTGATAGGATCAGGAAAACACCACCAACCTTCTACAGGTAGCTTTAGTTGAACACTGTGCAGAGGTCGCACTACACTAACGTGTAAATATTGTAGCTGCCTGCGGTAGTGATAGGATCAGGAAAACACCACCAACCTTCTACAGGTAGCTTTAGTTGAACACTGTGCAGAGGTCGCACTACACTAACATGTAAATATTGTAGCTGCCTGCGGTAGTGATAGGATCAGGAAAACACCACCAACCTTCTACAGGTAGCTTTAGCTGAACACTGTGCAGAGGTCACACTACACTAACATATAAATAATGTAGCTGCCTGCGGTAGTGATAGGATCAGGAAAACACCACCAACCTTCTACAGGTAGCTTTAGTTGAACACTGTGCAGAGGTCGCACTACACTAACGTGTAAATATTGTAGCTGCCTGCGGTAGTGATAGGATCAGGAAAACACCACCAACCTTCTACAGGTAGCTTTAGCTGAACACTGTGCAGAGGTCACACTACACTAATGTGTAAATAATGTAGCTGCCTGCGGTAGTGATAGGATCAGGAAAACACCACCAACCTTCTACAGGTAGCTTTAGCTGAACACTGTGCAGAGGTCGCACTACACTAACTTGTAGCTTTAGCTGAACACTGTGAGGAGGACGCACTACCCTAACTTGTAGCTTTAGCTGAACACTGTGAGGAGGATGCACTACACTAACTTGTAGCTTTAGCTGAACACTGTGAGGAGGACGCACTACCCTAACTTGTAGCTTTAGCTGAACACTGTGAGGAGGACGCACTACACTAACTTGTAGCTTTAGCTGAACACTGTGCGGTACACTAACTTGTAGCTTTAGCTGAACACTGTTCAGAGGACGCACTACACTAACTTGTAGCTTTAGCTGAACACTGTGCAGAGGTCACACTACACTAACGTGTAAATAATGTAGCTGCCTGCGGTAGTGATAGGATCAGGAAAACACCACCAATCTTCTACAGGTAGCTTTAGCTGAACACTGTGCAGAGGTCACACTACACTAACTTGTAGCTTTAGCTGAACACTGTGAGGAGGTGCACTACACTAACTTGTAGCTTTAGCTGAACACTGTGAGGAGGACGCACTACACTAACTTGTAGCTTTAGCTGAACACTGTGCAGAGGTCGCACTACACTAACTTGTAGCTTTAGCTGAACACTGTGAGGAGGACGCACTACACTAACTTGTAGCTTTAGCTGAACACTGCGAGGAGGACGCACTTCACTAACTTGTAGCTTTAGCTGAACACTGTGAGGAGGACGCACTACACTAACGTGTAAATAATGTAGCTGCCTGCGGTAGTGATAGGATCAGGAAAACACCACCAATCTTCTACAGGTAGCTTTAGCTGAACACTGTGCAGAGGTCACACTACACTAACTTGTAGCTTTAGCTGAACACTGTGAGGAGGTGCACTACACTAACTTGTAGCTTTAGCTGAACACTGTGAGGAGGACGCACTACACTAACTTGTAGCTTTAGCTGAACACTGTGCAGAGGTCGCACTACACTAACTTGTAGCTTTAGCTGAACACTGTGAGGAGGACGCACTACACTAACTTGTAGCTTTAGCTGAACACTGCGAGGAGGACGCACTTCACTAACTTGTAGCTTTAGCTGAACACTGTGAGGAGGACGCACTGCACTAACTTGTAGCTTTAGCTGAACACTGTGAGGAGGACGCACTACACTAACTTGTAGCTTTAGCTGAACACTGTGCAAAGGTTGCACTACACTAACTTGTAGCTTTAGCTGAACACTGTGCAGAGATCACACTAAACTAACTTGTAGCTTTATCTGAACACTGTGCAGAGGTCGCACTACACTAACTGTAAATACTTTAGCTGCCTGACTGTGGTACTAATAGGATCAGAAGAACACCAGCGATTTTCTTCAGGTAGCTGTAAATACTGTAACAACACAAGCCTGCCTGTCAGTAGGAAGATAATAACAGGAACGGATCTAGCTAAACTGAATACAGTGTATATATATATATGTACTAAACCCCCTGAGCCATAATTGGCCAAAGCCACCCTGGCTTTGGCCAATTACAGCTCTCTCTACAGACGGCGCTGTGATTGGCCAAGCATGCGGGTCATAGTGCATGCTTGGCCAATCATCAGCCAGCAATGCACCACACGAATTTGGCGAGAACGGCCCATATCGTCCGCAATTTGGCGAACGGGTGAACAGACGATGTTCGAGTCGAACATGGGTTCGACTCGAATGCGAAGCTCATCCCTAGCGCTCGCTTCCTATTTATTTATTTTTTTTTTAAATTTTATTTGAGTTTGGCTGTTTTAAATACTGTCTTTTTTTTTATTTGGTGCCTATAAAGCGGAGTTCCACCTGACCCCCTGACATGCCACACTTGACATGTCATTTTTTTGGGGGGGAGCGAAAACCCTCTTTATAGAGGGTTCCAGCTCCCACTTCCTCCCGGGGCACCGCAGCGCCGGAAGTAAGTTCACCTCTTCCCCCTCCCTCTCAGCAATCATCTGGGACACGTCACAGGTCCCAGATGATTGCCCGGCCAGTCACAGAGCACAGCACGGCTAGCTCCCACAGTGACAATGCCGGTGCTGCAGAGAGTAGGGGGAGACGAGCGGGGCTTCATTCCCCCGTATCACTGGACCCTGGGACATTAAGTGTCCAATTATTAAAAGTCAGCAGCTGCAGTATTTGTAGCTGCTGATTTTTAATTTTCTTTTTTTTAGTCGGAACTCCGCTTTAAGCCTTCTGTAAACCGGAAATTATGTCATGACATCGCTTCCTGATTACTATATCCGAGACCTGATCAAAGCCATTTCTGGCTTCATTCGGGTCTCTGGTTAGCCGGCAGACATGCTGGAAGGCGGCAGGAGGGGGGAATGTCCCCTCCCGCTGCTTGGGATAACAGCCGAGCAGCTTCTTAGCCACATTGGTTGTTATCCCAAGAAAACCAACTGCCGGCTCTAAAAAACAGTATTGGGGTGATGCGTGCAGCTGCCGGCATCACCCCGCTACAACCCCTTCAAGCCATGGCCGCATATTTGGATACGGTCGGCATGAAGGGGTTAAAAGTTTTTTTTTTGCATTGGTACATGTCCCCCAGGGCAGTACTCGGGCCCCCATACCCTTTTTCTTGGCCAATAACTTGCATATAAGCCTTCCATATTGAGACTTTTGATTTTCCAAATTCGGGTGCCATAGACTTCAATGGAGTTTGTGGTTCGGGTCCGAACTTCTGCAATGTTCGAGAGTTCTGGCGGGAACAGAACTGGAGTGTGGTCGGCCCATCTCTAATCTTGACTCTCTGTTGGTATAGAGTCTTTCAGTGACTATGAAGCCACAGGTTACCTTGACTGAGTCACAAAGACATTGTATTAAAAAGCCCATGTGTATGCATGTTCTTTGCCATCCTGACTGCTCTGTTCATTATTAATCTAACTTTGGTCCTATTTAGTAAACTGTTCGCTATATGCCACCTACATGCTGTATACCATGTGATAAAACACATTGTATATAGCAAGCATACTAACAAAATGGAAAGTAAATGAACAGAAGAGAAATCCAAGTCAAATCAATATTTAGTGTGACCACCCTTTGCCTTCAAAACAGCATAAATTATTCTAGGTACACTGGCACACAGTTTTTAAAGGAACTCAGCAGGTAGGTTGTTCCAAACACCTTGGGGAACTAACCACAGTACTTCTGTGGATGTAGGCTGCCTCAAATCCTTCTGTCTCGTCTTCTGTAATCCCAGAGAGACCTGATGATGTTGGGGTCAGGGCTCTGTAGGGACCGAACCATCACTTTCAGGACTCCTTGTTCTTCTTTACACTGAAGATAGTTCTTACATCTCCCTGATGGTATGGCATGATGGATAAGTATCTGCCTATATTTCTCAGCATTGACAACACCATTTATCCTGACCATATCTCCAATTTAATTTACAGAAATGCAGCCCCAAACTTGCAAGGAGCCTCCACAATCCTCCACTGTTGCCTGCAGACACTCACTATTTTACCACTATCCAGCCCTTCTGCAAACAAATTGTCTCCAGCTACAGCCAAAAATATTACATTTTTGACTCATCAGTCCAGAGATCCTGCTGCCATTTTTCTGCACCCAAGTTCCTATGTTTTTGTGCATAGTTGAGTCATCTAGCCATGTTTCCACATGGCTGCAATTCTTCCACAAAGACATCTTCTGGTCAGACTTCTTTGGGCAGTAGATGGGTGCACCTGGATCTCACTGGTTTCCTTCAGTTCTGTGCTGATGGCACTGCTGGATATCTTCTGATGTCAAAGGGAAATAAGCACTGCATCTACGGTCCTCAATATTGCCTGTTTCTTTGTGCTTCTTCAAAAGATCTTAAAACCCCAGTCTGCTTTAAAATATTTTCCTGGGGGATACCTTGCTGATACAGTGTACATACCTTGTGTCTTGTTGCTGTGCTCAGTCTTGCAATGTTGTATGACCTGTGACATGAAACTATTCTCCACAACCTCACCTCACCCTACCTTAGTAGCAGAGTTTGGCTGTTCCTCACCCAGTTTTAAGCCTTCTACACAGCTGGTTTTGTTTCAGTTAATGACAGTTAGTGTGTTTCAACCTACATTGGAAATGTACGATCATTAACACTTGCTTGTTATAATTGGTTAATCATACACCTGACTTTAATCCTACAAAACCACTGACTTTGTGCAAGTGTACAAAGTGTGCAAGTGTAAGAATGGTTTGAAGTGTAAGAGTGCAAGTGTAATAGGGCGTACACACGGTCGGACTTTGTTCGGACATTCCGACAACAAAATCCTAGGATTTTTTCCGACGGATGTTGGCTCAAACTTGTTTTGCCTACACACGGTCGCACAAAGTTGTCGGAATTTCCGATCGCCAACCACGCGGTCATGTACACCATGTACGACGAGACTAGAAAAGGCCGGTTTAGAACCAAGCGCGGCACCCTTTGGGCTCCTTTTGCTAATCTCGTGTTAGTAAAAGTTTGGTGAGAGACGATTCGCGCTTTTTCAGACTCTTGGCTTTCAGATCGTTTTCTGCCATTCAGTTTGTGCTTGTGGGTTTGTATCTGCTCTTCAGTGCGTGCAGCAAGTTCCGCGTGACTTTAGGTAGTCATTGTATTCTTGTTCGTTCGTTACTGTTTTTCAGGTCGCTCGTCACAGGCCTTGCTGTTCTTCAGTGCGTTCTGTTACTTCGTTCTGAGCAGCCGACCGTTTTCTAGCCATTTTTCGTATGCGTACTCCTCGTAGAGTTCGTGCTGTGCGGGGGCTTGGTGTTGGGGTCCTGACCTTGACACAAGTCCAGTCCATGAACAGGGTGAGGAGGAGTTCATGGACCAAGAATTGGTTGCTTCAGCGTGACCAGTTCTCTCATATGCCTTTGCTCTGTGAGATCCGTGAGAATAATCCTGATGATTTCAGGAACTTTCTCAGGATGACGGACCCCGTGTTTCACCGTTTGTTGGCTTCGCTGACCCCCTATATCAGCAGGCAGGATACCTGCATGAGGCAAGCCATCACTCCGGAGCAGAGGTTGGTCGCTACCTTGCGGTATTTGGCCACAGGGAGAAGCCTGCAGGACTTGAAGTTCTCGACAGGCATCCCCCCCCAGGCTCTGGGGATCATCATCCCAGAGACCTGTTCTGCCATCATACAGGTCCTGCAGAAGGAGTATATGAAGGTAAGATTTTTATCCTTTAATATCACATTTTATTGTATTGAATGTTTGATAATATCTTGTATTTCTTTCCTCATTCCCTAATGACCATGATTGTAATATGCTGTGAATGTCCCCTTTGTTCTCATGCATGCTGGATTTTTATGTAATTATTATTTTAGGTCCTTCATACATATTTGCCCTTCAATAACCTCCCCAGCATGGTGTCTCCTGCCCTATATTCACCTCATGTAGTCACTTAACAATGTATTTTATCAGCTCCATAGTAGTGCTTTACCCCAAACACCCCCTAAAATGTTTGGAAATGTTATTTTTTCTTTAAATTCAGGCAGTGCCAGAGGCTTTTTTTGTGGTGTCCCCAAATAATTTTTGCCAAACCCATACACACTATACCCACCTCTTTACTGGTCAGATTTATGGATGAATTACCCAAAGCATGTAGTGCAAGGGCCTGCCTGTATACTTTCCAATGGTACTGTTTAAAGTTTTTGTATCCTATTATTATCTTGATAGGTAATAGCAGAATGTCCAAATGTCCTCAAATGTGTACAGTGTGTATTTATATCTTTGTATTCAGACACTTCTTACCTGTCCAGTGGTCTGCCAATAGTGTAACTAAGGAGGGGCTGTTCCAAGTAATCCCCATTATTTAGGCATTCATCTCTCAATGAAGTGAAGAGGGTTACCTGTCCAAGATTTACACACACCCCCTATAATGTTAGAAATGGCCCTTGAGGGGGGGGGGGGGGATATGATAGGTGTACCTTATACTTTGGTGTTGTTAAATTCCCCTTAATAAATGCTATCTGGAGGTTGCCCCATAATGTTTGTGTCTAATCTGCTTGCCATGTTTCAGAGTAAAAATAGTAATGTTTATTGTTTTTTCCTCAACAGTTTCCTTCCACGCCACAGGAATGGCAGACTGTGGCCTCCCACTTTGCCAAGCAAAGTGGGACTTTCCTAACTGCGGAGGGGCAATTGATGGGAAACACGTCCACATCGTCCCACCACCCAACTCGGGGTCATACTATTATAATTACAAGGGGTTTAATAGTATAGTGATGTTGGCAGTGGTGTCGGCTAATTACGACTTCTTGTATGTGGACATGGGGAAGAATGGCCGGATGTCCGATGGTGGAGTCATCGCCCAGACGGAGTTCTACAGGCGTCTCCAGAATGGCAGCTTGGACTTGCCAACTCCAGAGGACAATGTGGAAGGACTCCCATTTGTGTTCGTTGCTGATGAAGCATTTGCGCTGGGGGACCACCTGATGCGGCCATTCCCAATGAGGACCCTCACCCCGGAACAGAGGGTTTTTAATTACCGGCTGGCCAGAGCCCGAATAGTGGTGGAGAACACATTTGGAATCCTGGCCAGCCGGTTCCGCCTATTTCTGACACCTATCCATATGGCGGAGTATAAACTGAACCATATAATACTTGCGTGCTGTGTTCTCCATAACTTTTTACGGAAACATTCGGCCAACTATGCTGGCTCAGTTGGGCCTGAGGCCGGAATCCTACATCAAACCACACTGACGGCGCTTGAAAGTGGCCGTCCTGGCTTGCCCTCCCTGAGTGCCCGTGATGTCCAGTTACGCTACCTGGAGTTCTTTGCGGGTAGGGGGGCTATCAATATGCCAGACAATATGTGAAGCCTTTTTATAATAAAAAAAAAAAGAAATTCTTTGTGGACATTTACTGCTTGTGTTTGTTTTAGCTGACCCTGACATAAATGTTTTGAGTGCAGAAAATGTCGTGATTGGGTAACCTTATACAAAGCACTGTTGGCTGGTATTTCCTAAATGCAAAAACACATTTCACTACAAGTGCACTTGCAACTGCACTGAAACTGCACTTGTAGTGCAAAGAGGATTTACCCTTAGGAAATAACCCCCATTTTTGCATAAAACAGCTATTACATCACCCCAAAAGTGTTGTAGTGTTGAGACAATAATCCACACATTCTTGAGTAAGCCACTTTTTTATACCTGCACAATCACATGTGCATTTTCCAAAGGTTTTTAAAACAAACCAACATGTTTGTTGTATAACAATTTTTGCAGTAGCATTAGCAAAATTCAAAATGTCCATTTCAGATAAAACAGGCCTGTGTAAAACCAACAAGAAAGACAAAAAACTTGAACTTACAAAGTTCACATTAGGTAAAACCTGAAGGCTATATCAGACATCAGTATTTAGGAACTGGGTTTGATATAGCGTTCAGATGGGGGGAAATCACCCCTGGAAAAGCAAAATTTGGAAGATGCACACCAATTTACGAATGTCAACATGTGCTATCTGCCATCAGAAGGCATCAAGGGACGTGTTTTGGGGGAGCAAGCCCTTCCTCAACGCGACTTTATAATTGAGGAAGGGGTTGCACCCCCAAAACACGTCCATTGATCTCCCGTGATGGCAGATAGCACATGTTGGCACACTGTGTGCATCCTCCAAATTTGGCTTTTCAAAACATTGCAAAAAAATTTAAAAGATTGGACCACAATCCAAAAAGTGATTTTGTGGGGTTTTAAATTCGCCCCAAAACATCAAAGATGTTATTATTTTTTTTAATAACATCATTGATTTTTTGCTGGATGTTTTGCAGTTCGTTCGGCATTACACCCCATGATCTCCCCGATCAGGATCTGGGCACTTTCTGAAGTAAAGCGTTCTCTATCCCTCACATCACGATCACCTAAAAAGAGAGAAAGAAAAAAAAAACAGGGCTCAAAAATCTGCCACCATCCATCTCTTTTACCTGAGCCTGTGGTCGCAGACACTCACCTGTTGTGGTGCCAATCTCCACCACATCTTCTTCTTCCTCCTGCTCAGCTTGAGTTTGGGGTATTTCACCTTCTTCCAGAGGTGGAGGGTCTCTGGTCTCCTCGGATGAGGGGTGTCCTCCGAATCTTTTCTCCCCTATGTAAAACAAAAATGGTATAATTAGCACACAGATATTTGATGGCCGAACTAGAAATAGGAAACATTGCTTGGAAGTGGGGTACAATTGTCTATTTTAGCCGAGTTCAAAGATGTCTTTTTTTTATTGCCCTTTGTCAAGCTGCAATACTTTACCTGTTTAGTACAAGCTTCACAGATGGAGACCCCCCTATAGTATACACTGGAGCACCTGTGTGGCCCCCTAATAAAAATGGTGTTCTGGGGTCCCACACTAGTTCTCCAGTGTCCAGATGTGAAAACAGCTGCTCAGTGTCCTCTCCTTACACACAATCTAGTTGGCATTTCATTCTAGTAACAAACCCATTTACACAAACAAATATTTGGCATCCAAGTAGGCCCAAAAAAATGTGGGAAAATGCATATGGCCTAAACAATGGTGTTTTAGAGGCCGAAAGAAAAATGTTTGATACGAACGAATAATGGGCCCATGAACATTAAAGTTGCCCTTTTAAACGTTACAATTAATAAAAGCACATGGAGCAGCACGAACGTAATAAAGACAGAAAGAATAGGAACACAGCACAACTACTTACTTTTTTGCAGCACTCTCCGGATCTTTCGGTACTGCTCTGGCTCTCTTAACTTCAGGTCCGACCACCGCTTCCTGAGCTGATCTTTCGATCTTCGTACCCCGAAATTCCTGTGAAGGCTTTTGACCACTTTCGCCATGATCTTTGCCTTTCTGATGTTGGGGTTGGGGTAAGGCCCATACTTTCCGTCATAGTCGGACTTCTTCATGATGTCGACCATCTCCAACATCTCCCCAAAGGACATATTTGTGGCCTTAAAACGTCTCCTTCTGGATCTGGACATGTCCGGATCCGGGCTTTCCTCCTCCTCCTCCTCGTTGTTAGAATTAGCATGCACCTGCTGTAACTCCACCATGTGCTCTTCACCCACTGCGCCGAACGAAAAAGGGTGGGGAATAGACTAGAAAGAATGTCAGGGGCGGGCGGAGTTACACGCATGCGCAGTGTGTATAAAGCGTAACATGCGTGCGTATTACGTACGATCTGTGAGCGGAGGAAGGAGCATTGGACGCGCCGATCATAAGAACGAAGGTAAGAGACAAACTTGTGCCTATACTGCTTCTAGATTGAGGCCTATATTGTAACAAGATTAGGAGAGTTTTGTCTGACATTAGGCTTTGTCTTGTGTTGTGTCTTGCAGTGAACATGGATATGCTACTCAAAGATAATGACTTCATGTCAGTATTCCTAGAGATGCTAAGGGAGCTGCCCTGTCTGTGGGAGATTAAACACCCCCATTTCAAGAACCAAGCAAAGAGGAAGGCAGCACTGGAGCAATTGTGTGAAATTGTGAAGCAGGTGATCCCCACGGCAGACATCACCTATTTAAAGATATTAATTGGTTGCCTGAGGAGCACATATCTAAGGGAGCGCAAGAGGTCCAGGATTCACAGAGATCCGGAGCAGCAGATGACATCTATGTCCCCAGGATGTTGTACTACGACAGGCTACATTTTCTGGCAGGCCAGACTTAACCCAGGTCATCCCTCTCCAGTCTTCCTTCCACGCTTCCTTCCCCCCTGGCTGAGGCTTCTGATGCCCAACCTGGGCCTTCCAGGCCACATGTGGAGGAGCCCAGATTGAGCCAGGTATAGCATTTCTCTAAATATTTCTTTTTGTCCAATCAATGATGTTAACTAGATGTTAGTTGGGAGTACTAATTTAGGATTGGGATTGATGATGCAAAACATTACAACCATGTCCCTTTTTCATACACAGGGAAGTCTCAGCCAGGAGGTGGCTGGGCCGAGCCGGCTGGCTGATCTGCAGGTCCCTCCACCCCCCCTGAAAAGAGAAAGTGGCAGTAGGAGGAGTGCCCTAGAGGAGGCTGCTATAGGATTCTTTTGGAGGGCTACAGAGGTCCTGGGAGCACCCCACACCATGGAGGAGAACATTGCTGCCTTCATTGCATATAAAATGCAGAGGATGGAGGAGGGACAACAAGTCATGTGTGAAGCCCTCATATTGGAGGCTCTTGAGAAAGGTATGAGGGGCCAAATGACACCTCAGACACACCTTTGGGATGGTCCTCCTCTTCCTCCTGCAGGTCCTCCTTCTCTCTCCTCCAGGTCCTCCCAGTCCTCCTCCAGGTCCTCCCAGTCCTCCTCCTCCTCCAGGTCCTACTCCTCCTCCTGCCACATCTCCAACTGCACAGCCACAGCCTGGAAGTAAGCGTGGAAGGAAGACCAGACAGTGATTGCCCTGGGTTCAGTCTGGTCGGCCAAAAGATGCAGCCTCTTGTGGTACCACAGCCTGGGGACACAGATGTCATCTGCTGCTATCCGGATCTCTGCGAATTCTGGACCAGACTGCCCTCCCTTACATATGGACTCCTCAGGCCACCAATTTTGATGTTGAAGAATTGATGTCTGCCGTGGGGGTCCCAGGCTTTGCTAATTTCTCCTGTTGATCCAGTGTTGCCTTCCTCTTTGTTTGGTTCTGATCCCTTAATAAAGGATTTTTGTTTTGAATTATACTCTCCTATGTGTTTTACTTCAAAAAGGACAGTTTGTTTGTGAGGATTCAGGTACATTTCAAATATACAATGTGAAATGAACAAGGGACACCAACAACAAACAATCTCCTGGAGATTAAATAATACAAGATATCAATGGTGTTGGGGTAACTTGACACACAAAACACACACAAAAATATTCTGGAGTAAAAATAAAAATAACATTGAACAAAGATCAGCCTTGGAAAAAATACAAACATTAAAGAAAAAAAAAGGCTGAAAATCCAAAAAAAAAAAAAAATAAAATAATATAAAACTGTCAGATGTGACAACTAATAACAATATATTCAGGGAATCCCACTAAAAAAACACAAATAAAACTTTGTGAGAAGTGTGTGTGAATATGAGCAGCAAAACTACTTAATTCTTGTCACATTATAAAGAAGAAGAGAGTGCGCTGTATTAAACCATTTTTAACATTGCAGCGTGACGAAAGTGCTGTATCCATTGCGAACGCTAAGTTTACCAGAATGAGCTGTCCCGTCTCGGAATTTCTTCTGAGCATGCGTGGCACTTTGTGCATCGGAACAGGCCACACACGGTCGGAATTGACGCAATCTGATTTTGTTGTCGGAAAATTTTATCTCCTGCTGTCCAACTTTGTGTGTCAGAAAATCCGATGGAAAATGTCCGATGGAGCCCACACACGGTCGGAATTTCCGACAACACGCTCCGATCGGACATTTTCCATCGGAAAATCCGACCGTGTGTACGGGGCATAAGAATGGTTTGAAGCCACAGGGTGGTCACACTAAATATTGATTTGATTCAATTTTTTTCTGTTCGCTTACTTTGCATGTTGTAAATTGATAGAAATAAACAATTAAAATAAACAGTGGGTATAGAAAAGAATCGTCCCCTTGAAAATAATCAAATTGTGTTGCTTTGCATTCTGAAATGAAGAAAGACACAGTTTTTGTTTTATACAGCTGTATTAACTAGTGCAACTTACAACATCCAAGTGAAAGATACAACACGAACATGTCAGAAAAAATAAATAAACAATAAAAAACAGAATCAATGAGCTGGAAAAAGCATCACCCCCTTTATGTCAGTATTTTCTTGGACCACATTTTGCTCTAATTACAGTTCTTTAGTCTGTTGGGATATGTCTCTACTAACTTTGCACATCTAGATTTTTGAAATATTTGCCCACTCTTATTTGCAGAACTGCTTAAGTTCAGTTACATTTCTTGGTGACCATTTGTGGACTGCAGTCTTCAAGTCAGTTTTGGGGGGACCATATCCAGCCCACCTATAAACCTCTGCAAAAACTGATCATCATTTATTGTAGTGATCCAACAAAAGGCAGAGCACAACTGAATCAGAGCAAAATAACTGCTAGACGAGAAAATCCTAACGCTGTTAAAAGGTGTCATTGAATTTTCCATTCAAGCACAATAAAAAGCATTGTAATTATATTGTGCTACAGGCAATCTTATAGAAATCCCTTTGAGAGTTGCTGATTGATTCAGGTTCTAGTAGTAGTAGTAGTAGTAGCAGTATTAGTAGTAGAAGAAGAAGAAGCAATAGTGCTACATGTACTTTTTCCCCATGGCATTTAAATAAAAGTTTAACCATTTTTTTTTTTTTACAATTTTACAGTTTTTTCCTTTCCTCTCCTCTCCTCTCCTCTCCTCTCCTCTCCTCTCCTCTCCCCTCCCCTCCCCTCCCCTCCCCTCCCCTTCCCTTCCCTTCCCTTCCCTTCCCTTTCCTTTCCTTTCCCTTCCTTCATAATTTCAGAAGTTTTTAAATGATAGTACTTCGTTTGTAGTGTACACACATTAATAATTAGGATAGCAGTACATATAGAGACACTGAAATCCACTAAAACACATAAAAAAAGTGTTTGTATTCATCTTTAGACATTGAAAACGTGTCCGTATCAACAGTAGGAATGGGATTCGGGTTTTGCAACAGTGCAGGGCTCTTCAAACCTGTTTGCCCACGCAAACATTCTTCTGCTTAGTAATGCTGTTAAGTGATACATTTCTGCTGCACAGGCTGCAAGCGTCATTGATTGCTAAAGCGCTAGCAGGCGCACAGCGTTATTCACTTTCTAGCAACCGGCATCCAGTTGCCTGCTAGCTTGTTGCCAATTGTAAATAAACCAGCAGGCATAACCACATTTGGTCAATGATGTCAGCCAGCTTCCAGACGCCTTGTTTACATGTAGCTGCGGCCTTCGGGGGTTTTTTTTTTTTTTTTTTAGGGGTATTGGTTGTCCATCATAATTTACACAAATCTACACCGCTAAATAATGTGATCTACAATGGGTTTACATCGAATAAAGGAACATTTTTAATAAAGAACTTTTATTATAGAGGGGAGCGTTTTTATTTGCTATTTGATCTTTTTGTGAATGAGTATCCAGGGGTACTCACTGCTTACTCATTCATATGAGGGAGTATCTGAAGGCCCCTTTTTTCACCCCAATTAATCCCAAAACCACTGTGGCAGGGTTGTGGCAAGAGGCTCAACATGAGGACACGGTGCCTTAGTAGGGGGCATGTGGGGATGTAGCATATAATGGTTCGGGAGGGGGGATTTGCATGCTCACTTCCCCCCATTCCTTGCAAGTATGTATAATGGTCTGATATAAATTTGGGGGAGGGGTGCACTTTTCATTTTTTTTTTTTTTTTTTGTGTGTGAGGTTTTCCCTCAATATCAATATCAGACCCTTTTTCTGACGAGGTTCTGTTATGGATTATATGATCAATAATAATATAATATTCTGGGGGTTTTACCTAATTTTCTAGACAGTTTTTAGAATTGGTGAGAAAATGAAAAAAATCCTCCACAGGGTATCTGGTAATTTAAAAAGTTATAATGAGTCGCTAAATTAAAAAAATTCAATATATTTCATCCCAATCTGGGCAGGTATTTGTTAAAACTACGAAACAAATTAAAGACATACTGTACAGTATACAGGAATGTCCTTGAATACAAACTGTGTAAAAAACTAGGTAGGTAGGAAAATTAGTTAACCAAAGCATACGGGTGCTGCAGAAATTGATCTTGGGATCAATGACCTCTGGTGACTAATAGATTAAAGTTTATTTTTCTTTAAAAAACCCTATAAAGATCCCCCCGTCTTCCTATGTACTGTGCTTCAACACAGACCTCATATGTAGTATGAATCCTTTCGCCACTGCCTGGCTAACCATTGTATAAATGGATAGAGTAACATTAAGAAAAATTGATCTGGGATCATGTACTGTAGCCACAAAAATGTTGAATGAAATTGCACATGTCTGTATGAAAGTTTGATGCTTACGACGCTTATGAAGTAAGTACTGGTAGTTATATTATATTATTATTATAATATATTTTTATATTTTATTATACTTATTTGATTTTGTAATATTTTTTATTATGGAGAAGCTGGATAAGGTCTCAATTCCCTGATTCTAAATATACCCCCTTGTTCATTAGTTTCATTATTTTCATTCACCCAATTCAGGGCACCTTTTCAAGTTAAAAAAGAAGCGTTTTTCTTATCCATCCGCAAATACATTAAAACCTCTAAATTTTGGACTGTAGTATACAAAATGTATCTTGGTCCACTAATCACTAAAAGAATTTATGTAGTAAGTATTCTAGAAAATGCAGTTTGAACAAGTGTTGTGTGCTTTGTTTAACCCATTTCTGCCTGCGCTGTAGCCGAAAGACGGGTACAGTGCAGGCTAATTTTAATTTGCCGGGAGGGCACACATGGACATTCTCCTGTAAACACGCTGCCTGCGTGCTCCCTGTGGCGACGCGCTTTGTGATCGCTGAGTCCTTTGGAGCCAGTTATCGGCTTTTCTTTCCTCATGCTGACAGAGTGAGGAAGGAAAAAGAGAGCCGATAAATGGCTTGTGTTAAAGGGACATCGGCACTGATAATCACGGCACTGTTATCAGTATCCTGATTATCAGTGCATTCCCAACACTGCCCACAAGTTCTGCCAATCAGTGCCCGCCAGTCTGCCAATCAGTGCCCACCAGTGCTGCCAATCGGTGCTACCAACCAGTGCCCATCAGTGTTGCCAATCAGTGCCCATCAGTGCCTCCTCATCAGAGTCATCTATCAGTGCTGCCTATCAGTGCTAAATACCAGTACCCATCAGTGCCACCCATCAGTGCCATCTAACAGTGCCCATCAATGCGGCCTATCAGTGCTGCCTATCAGTGCCCTTCAGTGCTGCTTATCAGTGCAGCCCCATCAGTGTCTCCTCATCAGTGCCCATCTATGCCACCTATAAGTGTCTATCAGTGCCCATCAGTGCAGCCTATTAGTGCCCATCAGTGAAGGAGAAAAATTACCTGTTTGCAAAATTATGAAAAATGGTTTGTTTGTTTTTCAAACTTTTCGATCTTTATTAGTTTGTTTAGAAAAAAATAAAAAACCCAGAGGTGATTAAATACCACCAAAAGAAAGCTCTATCAGCTTTCAGCTGAAAATTGGTCTGGGCAGGAAGGGGGGAAAAGTGCCAAGTAGGCAAGTGGTTAAGTGAGCCGTGAATCTAAAACTAGTTCCACTGTGAACTTGTTTTACATATTGGCATTGTACTTATGTTTAATACTTATATTTAAATACAATTGGGTTTGTTGTAAATCAGTTATTGCTTAATGCACATAGTAGGGTTTACAGTGTACAGTCTTTGCAGCTGTTATGTAGTATTAAAAGATGTCATAAAATTATTTAAACTATTTCTAATAATTCTGTAAAATAGTACAATGTGGACTATATTTGTAGCTCCTGTGTCAAACACTGTAATTAAAATAAAATTAAAATGGGGAAGATCTATTAATATTTTGTTTTTTATGTTTTGTTTTATTTGTTTTTTTTGCATACCCAGTCCAAAATTTATACTGAAGCCTTGTACTGGACATCAAGAACATTTTCTCTTCATTTTTAATGGGCCTGTGAAAGAGATTTGTTTTTGTAGAGAACATAAGTGCTGAATGCATGACAAATCAATGCTATTTAATAGCAAAGCTCAGCTCAGAGATTGATTTAATTAGAACTGATTTAAATCACTCAGCTCACAGAAATGCATTCTTTTTGGAATAATAGTATAAAGGCTCTTATCTTTCACTGACAGAATTATACATAAATGTCTGATATTGTAATGGAAGAGTTCATGATACATTTTAAAGAATAACTTTATTATTTATATGGCTAACCTTAAAGCAGCGTTTCACCCACTTTTAGAACTTTATCTTAAAGGAAAGACGACCCCTCCACCGCTTGTTTTTGGCTAACTATTTTTCTTTTTTTCTAACTCCCCTTTTCTGAAGTACTAAGTGTACTTCCGTTCCAGCCGGGCCGCGACGCAGGATGTGATGTCCTCCCCGCTGTCTTCTGGGACCTGTGTGTGTCCCAGAAGACAAGCTGGCCATTCACAAAGCACAGCGCGCCTCGCGCAGTAGAAAACTGGGAGTGAAGTCGCAAGGCACCACTGCTGGTTTCCCTTAGTTAGAATGGCAATGATCAGCCTCGGGGGGGGGGGGGGGGGGGGGCGTCATCGCAGGCTCCCTGGACAGATAAGTGTCCTTATTAAAAGTCAGCAGCTACTAGTTTGTAACTACTGACTGACTGGAACTCCGCTTAAACTCCTTCTATAAATGAGACTACTGGCCTTCTAAAGAATAATTACATTTGCAAGCTGTGTACATGTGATAATCCTGCACAAGGAATTAATCCAATCAGCCAATCAGCCGCACCCAGTGATCAGTGTATTCTGACAGTGGTGGGTGCCACTGTCTGAATACAATGTCCCGGAGGGGGTGGGAGGGTGTCCCGGTTGGGGTTCCTCCATCTCCCTTGTTTATGTGAATGGAGGAACCTGTTAGCTTTTTTCATTCTGCCCTCTGACGGAACAAAAAAATCAAATTGTTTATGGCCAGCTTTAGTAAGCCAATATAACCCCTTCCATTCCCATCTGAATCCTGTTTTCTTAATTGTTCACTAGGTGTGACCAAATCTTGCCAAGATACAATTAGCTTAACACCCGCAATGTAAAACAAGTACTTTATTGAAGAGTTTAGCTAATGACAACACAGTCCATTATTTACCAAGTAGGATTACCAGAATAAATCCAGCAAGCCAATTAAACTATCAGTCCCGTCACAGTACTGTTGCAACCAAGTCCACGAAGCACTGCATTACATTCATCAGTCCCTTTTAAGCGTTACATAGATGGATCAAAATTTGGCTGGTTCAGCAGGGACTGGCTGAATTTTGATCCATCTATGGCTGTTCCCTCTTGAAAAGGACTGTTGGAAAGCCTTAATTTGATTGGCGACTGCAACACTGATCAATGTATTCTGACAGGGGAGGAGTCCCGTTATCAGAATGCAGTAGCACACCGATGATTCCTCCTTCCACTTTGTTTGTGGTTTTAGGAAACTAATCATTTTTTTTTTCGAGCAGCCCTCTGGCAAAAAAAAAAAAGAATCATCTATGACTGGCCTTACTGATTATACAATTTGGAGGTTTTCTTATAGGTGCGAGAGGTCAGAGTTTCTTAGGTGCAGTCTGTTTGATAATGTCCATTTAACTGTCGGGCTGCAGTTTCAGCATATTCCATCCAACAGATATCCTGTTAGTCCAGCAGCCACAGTCAGCTCCACATGTATCTCTCTTCTGTCACTGTGTTATAGTCACTCCTCCATTCATGACCACTTTTGTGCCTGCTCACACTTTCTGTTTGTCCTATCTGTTACTCCAATCTCCAGCTACTTTTCTCATTACACTTCACAGCTGCTCCGCACTTCCTTCCCTCACTGGTTTCAGACTGGTCAAGCCCCTCTTCTAACCGCCTCCCTATACAGGATTTCCTGCCTTCCACAAGATTTTGGATCTTTCTGTTTCTGTAACCTTCTAATCATGTCCACATACTAACCAAGTTGACCAAATCGACATTATCCAAGTTCTAAAGCTATCATAATTAATATAAAAAAAAAATCAAAGTGTTACTATATACCATCCTTACAAAGGGACAAAGGGTCAAAAGAAATACAAAAAGGAATCCAACTAAGGGGTGAGCAAGACAGCAAATGAAATGCTAATAAGCCAACAAAACAACTAGGTGAAAAGTGGCGCTGCTTGAAGGACGTTACAGCTGAAGCTTGCATCAGCTGAAGCCTGGATATACACCTGGTATAACTTTGAAAATATGTGAACAGAAGACCAGGTGGCAGCCTTGCAAATCTGGGAAACAGATGCGTGATGCTGAAAGGCCCAAGAAACACATCTAGTAGAATGTGCCTTGCCAGTAAAAGGTAAAACCTTGTCCTTAAACCAATACACTTGAATTGTAAGCTTTCTAGGTTTATAGAATGTAGAGTCAAAGATGGGTCAACACCTACAGGAACCCTCAGGAATAACAAAGGGTGTCATTCTAAAAGAAGACGATCTGAGGGACCAGTGAAAAGAGCAGCAGTGCTGTTGAAGAGTGAGCCAGGTGGCTTGGTATTTTTGTTTTCTATTTTGTTGGTCACTAATGTTTTAGTGGACTTTACTTTTGTTTGTTTAATAAAAGTGGGCTGGCAAGCCCTGAACCACAGTTCAGACTGGCGTGAACTCACTAAAAAATGCTTCTACCACTGAGCTGAAATTCCCAATATTGCATAACACACACTATATACAGTGGCGTGAAAAAGTATTTTCCCCCTTCCTGGTTTTTATTTTTTTGCATATTTCTCACACTTAAATGATTCAGATCATCAAACAAATTTTAATATCGGTGTTCATGATTCAACAATAAGAAAGAGACTGGGTAAAAATGGCATCCATGGGAGAGTTCCAAGGCCAAAGCCACTGCTGACCAAAAAGAACACAAAGGCTCATCCCACATTTACCAAAAAACATCTTGATTATCCCAAAGACTTTTAGGCAAACATTCTGTGGACTGAGACAAAAATTTAACTTTTTGGAAGGTGTGTGTCCCGTTACATCTGGCATAAAACGAATACACCATTTCATAACAAGAACATCATACCAACTGGTGGTAGCGGCGTGATGGTCTGGGGCTGCTTTGCAGCTTCAGGACCCGGACGACTTACCATAATTGATGGAGCTCTATCAGAAAATCCTAAAGGAGAATAGAATGTCCAGCCATCAGTTCATGACTTCAAGCTCAAGTGCACTTGGGTTATGCAGCAGGACAATGATCTGAAACACAACAGAAAGTCCACCACCAAATGGTTCAAACAAAGAAAAATGTAGGTTTTAGAGTGGCCTAGTCAAAGCCCGGACTTAAATTGAGATGCTGTATCATGACCTTACACAGGCCGTTCATGCTGGAAAACCCTCCAATGTGCCTGAATTAAATTAATTCTGCAAAGAAGAGTGGGCCAAAATTGTTCCACAGCAATGTGAAAGACTCATTACCAGTTATAACACTTGATTACAGTTGTTGCTACCAAGGGTGGCACAACCAGCTATTAGATTTAGGGGGCAATTACTTTTTCACATAAAGCCAGGCAGGTTTGGACAGCTTTTTTGCCTTAATAAATGAAACCATCATTTAAAAGCTGCATTTTTTAATTACTCGGGTTATCTTTGTGTAATAAAATTTGTTTGATGATCTGAGTCATTTAGGTGTGACAAATATGCAAAAAAAAAAAAGAAAAAAATCAGAAAGGGGGCAAATACTTTTATACTTTTTCACAGCACTGTGTATATATATATATATATATATATATATATATATATATATATATATATATATATATATATATACACACACACACACACACACACACACACACACACACTATATTGTCAAAAGTATTGCGACACCTGCCTTTACACACACATGAACTTTAATGGCATCCCAGTCATAGTCCGTAGACTTCGATATTGAGTTGGCCCACCCTTTGCAGCTATAACAGCTTCACCTCTTCTGGGAAGGCTGTCCACAAGGTTTAGTAGTGTGTCTATGGGAATGTTTGACCATTCTTCCAGAAGCGCATTTCTGATGTTGGACAAGAAGGCCTGGCTTGCAGTCTCTGCTTTAATTCATCCCAAAGGTGTTCTGTCGGGTTGAGGTCAGGATTCTGTGCAGGCCAATCAAGTTCCTCCACCCCAAACTCGCTCATTTACTTCTTTATGGACCTTGCTTTGTGCACTGGTATGCTGACGCCTTACAGTGATTGCAAAGTCTTGATTTTGTTGTTGTTGCCTTCCAGGACCCTTCAATGCTTTTCTGTAATAATCCAGACTCCACCTTGCAGCTGTGTAGCAGCAGATCACTTTTAAAGGTGATCTATTGCTAGCTGCAAACAGCAAAATTGTTTCAGCTCCTGGGTTTATCACTGGACCCCAGCTATCACTGACAACTGGTGGTTTCAGTGCTAATGCTCCAGGGGCCACAGAAACTACTGAGACTTAGCAACAATTTTAAAATGGCACCAGGGTGTCTCTAAGGGAAAAGCTGCTATCCCTGAGCCACTTTAAAATGATTCTGGGAACTCAGGTGATTAAAAATGCCCTCTCATTATGGTTCTCCTTAGTAACAGGCTTGGGAGGGGAAAATAGCTTGTCAGCAGAGTACCAGTCACTAGGGGATGTACAAGGGGTGGGCAGAAGAGGCGGCTGCCCTGGGCACTGTGGTATCATGTGAGGTGGGGGGCACCACAAGGAGATTGGGGGAGGGGGATTTGTGTTGGAAGCGGTAGTTTTGGTGGTGGCAAAGTGTAAGTATTGTTCTCGGAGGGGATATTTGGTGGTGGGGGGGGGGGCTAAGAGTGGTAATTTAGGGGACTTGTGTTGGGAGGGAGGAATGGGGAAGAGGATTTGTGCAAGGAGGGGGGATTTGAAATTGGGGGTAGAAGATGTGTACTGGGGGGCATTTGAACTGAGGGATTTCAGCAGGGGGGTGGATTTGCATTGAGAAAGGGAAAATTTATGCTTATGGGGTAACCATGCAGATTAGTGCTCAGTGTTTTTATGGGTGGCATTTTTGCTGACATTTAATGCTTATACATCTTGGGGGAAGGGGGAGCAGTTTAGCATGCTCACCCTGGGCTCTAGATGACCTTGTCTTGGCACTGGTATCACCATACAAAATCAGTGGCAGTACCAAATGTGCTGCAAAGGTTTTGATAGGTTGGGGACAGGGAGTCCGGAGTGGTAAATTTCAACATGAGTTGCTCCATTTCTAAAGATATAGGCACTACATCAATAAGAACTGAGATGGCATCTTAAGCCTGGAAGTTATGTCAGGGGAATGCACCTCCTAAGGCACCAAGTAATCCCAAAGTGATAGGTTAGATTTCTCATCACCATTAGCTGTATGTGCAGAAATAGCTACAGGTATATCATAGACAGACACTGGAGGAGAAGGAAAAAAAATCCTCCCTGGATAAAGCAGAGGAGGGAGCCACAACAGACTTAGCAAAGAGAAGACTCTGAGGAATGCATATGCCGCGTACACACGATCGGACTTTACGGCATACTTGGTCCGGCGTACCGGAGTCCGTCGGACAATTCGATCGTGTGTGGGCTCCAGCGGACTTTGTTTTCTCAAAAGTTTGACGGACTTTTTGAAACATGTTTCAAATCTGTCCGACGGACTCTGCTTTCTAGCGGACAAACCGTTCGTCTGTGTGCTAGTCCGACGGACCCAAACTGACGCATGCTCTGAAGCAAGTACAAGACGGAAGCGCTCGGTCTGGTAAAACTAGCCTTCGTATTGAAGCTAGCACATTCCTCTTCTTCTTTTAATACAGCGCATTCTTTTTTTCTTTATAATGCGAGAAGAAGGAAGTTGTTTTGCTGCTTATATTCACACAGAGTTCTCACAGACTACTTTCTTCATGATTTATCCTCATGCCATGACTAATATTATATTTGTGAAAAGCCATATCTCCAGAAATAAAGTAGCAAATTTTTTTTTTGGACTCATCTTTATTTTTTACAGATTTCAACAATATAGATTTTACAATGTGTGCTAAATTATCCAAAATGTTGTTTTTTTTTTGGATGTTGAGTTTCAAGTTACCACAATAACCTTAATATTTTTTAGTGTTTTAATGAACCTTAATGAGGTTGGTGTCCCTTGTTAATTAGACATAGGTGGGTTATTTTAAAAAAGCCAAATAATTTTTCACTACAAGTGCAAATTGTACTTGGAATTGCCATGAAAGAGCATTTGGAAGTGCATTCGCTGTGGATCCGAGGGGCACATGCAAGGAACCCCCCCCCCCCAAAAAAAATTACTCTTGCACATGATTGTATGATAAAATCAGCAGAGCTTCCCCTCATTTCAGATCTTCCCCTCAGATTTACAGCGACTGCACTTCCAACAAGTGCACTTGCAGTGCAATTTATCAAGTACTTTGCACTTGAATTGCAAAATGATTTAGCCTTTTGTAAATAACGCACATATAGTCTTTTTGACCTGTACCTGCCTACTCACAAACCAAATGTCCTTTTTTAATCAAAACACATAGTCAATAATGTAAGGTAACAAAAATATCCATTTATTTGGTTCAAAACAGAAATGAGGAAGGCAACACTGGAGACACTTTTGGAATGTGTGAAGCCTTTTGTCCCCCAGGACACACATCAAGTTAGAGGACAATAAAATTGGTATCTTGCGACTAGGGAGCACAGTCAGAAGTCAGACCAGACAGAAGCCAGCCAATCACTTTCGAGTCTTCCGTGGAGCCTTCCCTGCACGCTGCCCTGCAGCCTTCCCTCCACGCTTCGCTGCAGCCTTGGTGCCTGTGCCTCTGGTGGTGTACTTGGGGCAGGAGGAGTAGCAGGAGGAGGGGCTTCATTTGCTATATATGTTTTTGCAGTAAGCTCCCCTCTCAAGCCCTTCTGATAGGCTTGAAAAATCAGACCCTCACAGAGGAGGCGTTGCCCCTTTTTTAGTTCCAGCAATCAGGTGGCCATATAGGTTCCATACGCCTCTTCCGCATTGGGTGGTGTGTTGAGGATTTGTCTGGCTTCGCGAATGAGGGCTAGTGATTCCTCCTCTGTTCGGGTCATCTTTCTTGGCCTTTTGGTGGTAATGCGGAGGGGAGGCACCTGACACTCTGTGAGGCTTCTACTGGGCCCAGCCACGGCCTCCTCCTCTCTCCCACTAGGCAAGGCCTCCTCCTCTATACCTCTGGGCACAGACTCCTCCTGGCTGAGCTCATCCTGGGTCAAAAAAAGGGACATACCGGTAGTTGTAATTTTTGCTTACGCAATCACACACAATTTTCAGCTCATGACTTGCAAATATAATTCTAAACAAATAGTAAAGGCTATCTTTTTGACCTCACTATTATTCTAGTTGCTCACCAATATTTGAAGTATATTTTTGCCCACTACTGTCTAGTGATATGTCTACATATTAATAATTGTGATGAAGTCATTTTTGGTGAAGCACTTCTAAAATTTTGAGGTTTACATCATTAATATTTACACAATCCCAAATTCACCAAAAAAGTATGCCTGGCTGAAGCTGGGCGCATCCACCTCATCAAGGATGAAAGGGCCCAGTTCTTCTTGGGACTCCTCAGCTGGGGTGGAGGGAAGGGTGGAGGTGGAGGGAAGGCTGGAGGGAAGGGTGGAGGGAAGTCTGGAGGGAAGGGTGGAGGGAAGGCTGGAGGGAAGGCTCGAAAGTGATTGCCCTGCTTCTGTCTGGTCATCCAGAAATCACATTTTTTGGTAGTACCACAGCTTGGGGACATAAATCTGGTCTGCTGCTGCTCCGGATCTGCGCGACTCCTGAACCTTCCTGTGTTCCCGCCTGTACATGTTGCGCAAGATACCAATTTTAGTGTCCACAAACTTAAGGTCTGCCTGGGGGACTCGAGTCTTCACAAATTCCAAAAGTGTGCCCAGTGTTGCCTTCCTTGCCTCTCTATTCGAATATAATGGGTACTTGACCTCCCACAGGTTTCTGTTTTCTTCATACAAATCAGTAAAACGTGTCAAAAATTCTTGCTCCTTAAAAGGATTCATTTTTGCTGAAAGACAAGACACAAGATAAAAACTGTAATGTCAGTCCAAACTCCCAGTATTATATTTGGCTCAATCTAGGGTACACACACACACACACACACACCACACACATTCCCCAAACACACAACCACGTTTAATCTTACCTTCGTTTCTGACGCTCGCTTCTTCCGCTCAGACATACGTAGGCCAGCGTAATAGCTTTATATACACTGCGCATGTGTCCTGCTACGCCTGCGTCGCCCGCCCCTGATGTTCTTTAGTACGATTTGTCCCCGCCCCTTCACTCTTCGTTGCGCAGTGGCAGGATATACAGAAAGATGGCGGAGAGATTATCTGCAAGTAGCACGGAGGAAAGCCCGGAGCCACAACCATCCAGATCCAGGAGGAGATATAAGGCCACCAACATGGCCTTTGAAGAAATGGTGGAGATGGTGTCCATATTGAGAAGGGAAGACTACGATGGCAAAAAAGGACCGTACACCCCACCCAATATGTGGAAGGACAAAATAATGTCCTCAGTTGTCACAACTCTTCAACATAAATTTGGCACTAAACGGGCTAAAGAACAATTGAGGAAGCAGTGGTCTGACCTCAAAAGTAGGGAGCCTGAACAATACTGGCGAATAAAGAAGCTGCTTAAAAAAAGTAAGTACTTGTTGTGTGTTCCGAATTAGATACTTAACTTGCATGCTGATCCATATGCTTTTCGTTTATACAGCATCGTTCGTAAAGACCGTTCTTTTGATAAAACATGATACTAAGAAAATGATGTTTTTTTTGCGCCAAATATGATGGTACAGGGTTTGGACATACATTTAGGTCTTGATAATTTGTCGTATTCCAAAAATGTGGTGATGTTGTGTAGATGTGTTGGAAAATATAATGCTTCTTCAAAAATGATTCAGTGTAATGTAAGGACAGGACACAGCAGCTGTTTCCACATCTGGACTCACGAGCACTAGTGTACTATGTGACACCAGAGAAAATGTTTGTGGGTAATACACATAGGGGCTCCAGGGGATACTTGAGGTCTCTGCATCTGTGAAACTTGCATGAAAATGTGTATTGTTTGGCATTTTTGGGCAGAGTGTAAGTAAATCCTCTCTTCAAAAGTTTTGGGGCCAAAAAATGACAATTGTAGCTGGATGTTTGTTGATGTTTGCAGCTCTCATTTGTTTTTGAAAATGAAGAAAGACAAGAAAAAACATTTTTTTTCTTTTTTCAATTTTCAAAACTTTGTGACAAAAAGTGAGGTCTGCAAAATACTCACTATACCGCTCAGCAAATAGCTTGGGGTGTCTACTTTCCAAAATGGGGTCATTTGGGCGGGTTTTGTGCCACCTGGGCATTCCATGGCCTCCGAAACTGTTCGAGGCAGTGAAGAGTGAAATCAAAAATTTACGCCTTTAGAAATCCTGAAGGCAGGGCTTGGTTTTCGGGTCCCGTACGCGGCTAGGCTCCCAAAAAGTCTCACATATGTGGTATCCCCGTACTCAGGAGAAGCAACAGAATGTATTTTGGGGTGTAATTTCACATATTCCCATGGCATGTTTGAGCAATATATCATTTAGTGACAACTTTGTGCAAAAAAAAAAAAAATTGTCTCTTTCCCGCAACTTGTGTCACAATATAAAATATTCAATAGACTCGACATGCCTCTCAGCAAATAGCTTGGGGTGTCTACTTTCCAAAATGGGGTCATTTGGGGGGGGAGTTTGAACTGTCCTGGCATTTTATGCACAACATTTAGAAGCTTATGTCACCCACTCTTCTAACCACTTGAAGACAAAGCCCTTTCTGACACTTTTTGTTTACATGAAAAAATTATTATTTTTTTGCAAGAAAATTACTTTGAACCCCCAAACATTATATATTTTTTTAAAGCAAATGCCCTACAGATTAAAATGGTGGGTGTTTCATTTTTTTTTTCACACAGTATTTGCGAAACGATTTTTCAAACGCATTTTTTGGGGAAAAACACACTTTTTAAAATTTTAATGCACTAAAACACACTATATTGCCCAAATGTTTGATGAAATAAAAAAGATCATCTTAGGCCGAGTACATGAATACCAAACATGACATGCTTTAAAATTGCGCACAAACGTGCAGTGGCGACAAACTAAATACATTTTTAAAAGCCTTTAAAAGCCTTTACAGGTTACCACTTTAGATTTACAGAGGAGGTCTACTGCTAAAATCACTGCCCTCGATCTGATGTTCGCGGTGACACCTCACATGCATGGTGCAATTGCTGTTTACATTTGACGCCAGACCGACGTTTGGGTTCGCCTTTGCGCGAGAGCAGGGGGGGCAGGGGTGCTTTTTTTTTTTTTTTTTTCTTTATTATTTTTTTGCTTTTTTTATCTTATTTTTAAACTGTTCCTTTCATTTTTTTTTAAATCATTTTTATTATCTCAGGGAATGTAAATATCCCCTATGATAGCAATAGGTAGTGACAGGTACTCTTTTTTGAAAAAATTGGGGTCTATTAGACCCTAGATCTCTCCTCTGCCCTCAAAGCATCTGACCACACCAAGATCGGTGTGATAAAATGCTTTCCCAATTTCCCAATGGCACTGTTTACATCCGGCGAAATCTAAGTCATGAAATGCTCGTAGCTTCCGGTTTCTTAGGCCATAGAGATGTTTGGAGCCACTCTGGTCCCTGATCAGCTCTATGGTCAGCTGGCTGAATCACCGGCTATATTCTCAGGTTCCCTGTTGAGACAGGAGAGCCAGAGAAAAACACGGAAGACGGTGGGGGGGGGGGCATTCCCTCCCACTGCCTGGAAAAGCAGTCTAGAGGCTAATTAGCCGCTAGGATTGCTTTTACATGAAAGCTGACCGCTGGCTGAAAAGAATGATACCAAGATGATACCTAAACCTGCAGGCATCATTCTGGTATAACCACTCAAAGTCGTGAATGGCGTACCTGAAGACAAAAAAATGGTTAACAATAAAACACAGTAAACGGTAAAGTGTAAAAAATTGCATACCTGAAAAGCAAGCATGATAAAACATAATAACAATAAAACATTGCAGAATAGAATACAGTAAAAAAGAGCAGAACAATAGAGAGAGAATAGAGGAAGAGAGAACAATAAAACGACAATTTTTTTTTATTTTATATATATATATTTTTTTTTTTTACACTTTTTTTTGTAACTAACTTTTATAACTGTAACCGGTTCCAGGTTCGGGTCTCTCAAAATGCGATGGCATCTTGGGAGACCCTGTGAAAGTGTGCCTAGTCTGTGCAATGCTGTACCCTACGCTAATACTGAACTAGTCTATGGTAGCGTTCAAAACATTCACCAATGCAAAGACCAGGATTGTCAGGACAGAAGGGACAATAATAGCGGGTGTCATGCCTATATCCGCGCTTGCTGCAGCTTTTTTGGGGGGTTCGCTGGGTAGGGGTACTTGGGAGGACATAAAAATGCCTCTCATGCAGCTGACTGCATTTGGTTGGGGATATGAATGGGGGAAGTATGGGTGCTGCAGAAGTGGTGGGTTCCCAATTAGGATTGGTGAATGCAGCAGGAAGGGCACTATGGGCACAACGGGCCTGTGTTTGTCTTCTTGGTGGCAGCAGGACACTACTTGTGCTTGCCACCTCACCAGCTTGAACTGCACTTATGGGACTCGCCACGTCACCAAGTGTTACTGCAGTGCTGGTTTGACTGCGACCGGGGTGTACTAGGCCGCTGGTGCTTGCCAGTTCACCAAAATGCTACCAAAAAAACTGTTAGCGATCGCAGGGATCAGGCCTGACTCTGCGAACGCTGCAGTTATGCGTTTAGTGTTTTGTAAGTGACAGTGATTGATCAATACTGCACTTGGGTGGGCTGGGCCGGGCGGAGGGGCAAAACGCAGGTGCTAGCAGGTATCTGGGCTGATCCCGCTAACACTGCATTTTTTGGAATCCTAAACTGCTGGGGACGCTAGTATAGATCTGATCGGATCAGATATTGATCCGTTCAGATACTATACCACTAAGGGAGGCGTATGTTGCGTGCGTTGGTGTTAGCGGTACTGGCACTAATCTGACGCAGCCTGGGGCAACGCATATCACCCCCGGGGCAATCAGGGGGCTAAACCTTTATTCGGTAATAAACGACGGGTACACACGACACTATATAAAATAAACGAACTAACCAGCGTCACCCATAACAGTTATACGGTGATCAGTGGTGAAAGGGTTAACTAGGGGGCAATCAAGGGGTTAAAACATTTATTAGATAGTATATGGGGGTCCCTGTCGCTATAAAACGCTGACGGCGAACCTAAATATTTATGTCCCTAACTAGCATCACCAGTGACACTAATACAGCAATCAGAAAAATGATCGCTTAGTGACACTGGCGACAGGGGGTGATCAAGGGGTTAAAACTTTATTAGGGGGGGTTAGGGGGGTATCCTAGACCTACAGGGGGCTAACAGTAACTGCCCTAACACAGTAACTGTCACAAACTGACACCATGCAGTAATCAGAAAAAAAAAAAAAAAACTGCTTGGTGTCAGTGTGACGGGGGGGGAGGGGTGATCGGGGGGGGGGGGGATCGGGGGGTAAAGGGGGGTGTAATGTGTGCCTGGCATGTTCTACTGTGTGTGTGTGTTTGGTGCACTCACATTGAAGTCTTCTCTCCTCGGCGCCAGAACGGAAACTGCCGAGCCCAGGACAGATGACATCATTTCCTCTGCCTCTGTGTACTACACAGGATGGGGGGGTCCGATCGGACCCCCCCATCCGCGGGAAGGCAAGGACGTATATGTATGTCCTTTTGCCTGCCCGTGCCGCTCTCCCGACGTATATCGTCGTGCGGCGGTCGTCAAGTGGTTAAACACATACATCCTTTTAGTGATTTGTAATTTTATTTCTGAACATACAAAAAAAAAAAAAAAGACTTATGGTTCGCTTCAAGCCCCAAAATCTCTCTGAGCCCTCTGTGGCCTCAGCCACACACCATGGAGTTTGTATGGGACATTATGACAAGTAGGGCACTAATTGACTACATAAATCTCACATTAAATCTGAATTAAATGGACTTTCTGGTTGTTGTCTGGATTTGCACACTAATAAAGTTCATGTTATTTTGGCACTAAAACAGGATTTTCCTAATAAAAGGTGGAAATGTAGGCAATGAAACACTCACAACATGTTTGTGGGACGATTCTTATCCTCTTATGGTGTTGCATCTGGTTTCACTTATGACTTGTTTTTCCCATATGTTGCTACACCAGGCTTTTAGTGAGTTTTGATTCACATGCTCTTTATAGGTCTATGACAGTCAGTGCAAATATTTTTTTGCATGAAAAGATTCTAGAAACCTGAAATCTTTATTGAATTAATATCCTGTGAGTGTCAATATGTTCATAGTTTCTGAATTCTTACATTGCATGTGAAGTCCCATGTGAGTCATACTGTTATTAATTTGCACAGTGTTTATCGATTTTATTACAACACCAGATGTAATCATCCAATGCCCCCATGTACTATGTGGCCTTAATGTACTGTATAATGCATTAGAACAGGTGGAACAACTAATAGAATTTATTTTTTTATTACGTTGTTTAAGTTTATCACTTAAGGGCAAATGCAAAATATACCATATACAGTTGACATAGCTACATATATATATACAGTATATTACTTAAAACGTAATTTAATGTACTTTAAATGCAACTAGTACTAATACTTGAATTTGCCTTTATATTTGCTTCCTGTAATCCCTTGCCCTTTAGGACTGGTAGAGGTAGTGGCTATTTAGTAAGCTATTTAGGCTCTACTACTTTGAGCAATGCTGTTTATTCACACTGGAAGCATGCTATCATATATAGAGACCAAAGAGTAATGCCGCGTACACACAAACTGACTTTTCGACCCAACTGGTCCGATAGACCGAGTCTGAAGGACAATTCGACGTGTGTGGGCTTCATCGGACCTGCAGCAGACTTTTTCGGTCGAAAATCTGACGGATTTTAGATTTGGAACATGTTTCAAATCTTTACGTCAGAACTCTGCCAGACCCAGTTCCTATCGAAAAGTCCGCTCGTCTGTATGCTAGTCCGACGGACGAAAACTGACGCTAGGGCAGCTATTGGCTACTGGCTATCAACTTCCTTATTTTAGTCCGGTCGTACGTCATCACGTACGAATCCGTCGGACTTTGGTGTGATAGTGTGTAGGCAAGTCTGTTTGTTCAGAAAGTCCGTCGGAAGTTTGTCAAACGTCCGTCGGATAGACCGTCGGACCAGTCCGCTCGTGTGTATGCGTCATTAATTTAATCTCATCAATGTGGGGTAGCTAATTTATTAGCCGATTAACAAGCTGGTGGAGTCATTTACAATGCTGCACAGCCAATTCTTTCTGGCAATGAGCACTGGATCACATAGCTGGTTAAAAAGAATAATACATTTGGCTGGTAAGGCGGTTTTTACATGTTTAACCACTTAAGCCCCGGACCATTTGGCTGGCCAAAGACCAGAGCACATTTTGCGATTCGGCACTGCGTCGCTTTAACTGACAATTGCACGGTTGTGCGACGTGGCTCCCAAACAAAATTGACGTCTTTTTTTTCCTACAGATAGAGCTTTCTTTTGGTGGTATTTGATCACCTCTGTGGTTTTTATTTTTTGCGCTATAAACAAAAAATAGCGACAATTTTGAAAATAAAAACGCATTTTTAAACTTTTTGCTACAATAAATATCCCCAAAAATATATACAAGAACATTTTCTTCCCGCAGTTTAGGCCGATACGTATTCTTCTACATATTTTTGGTAAAAAAATCGCAATAAGCGTGTATTGATTGGTTTGTGCAAAAGTTATAGCGTCTCCAAAATAGAGGATAGTTTTATGGCATTTTTATTTATTTTTTACTACTAATGGCGGCGATCAGCGATTTTTATCGTGACTGCGACATTATGGCGGACAGGTCGGCCAATTTTGGCGCGATTTTGGGACCATTCACATTCATACACCGATCAGTGCAATTAAAAATGCATTGATTGCATTTCTTCCCGGGACAAGGTGATACAGACAAAACTACTATACAGATCCTACTTTACACCATGTTTACTGTATAAATTAAATAGATAACCCTCTGCATTATGCTCTCGATGCAGCATGGCTGATGGCACATTCTTTCATCTAATGTGGGAGTGCACTCCAATTAGGAAGTTCTGGGCAGAGGTCACAGCTTTCATCAGCTCCTTAATTCAGATACCAAATATCTGCAATCCTATACGGCGTTTACTGGGTTATATTGATGAAGAAGGTATATCTAAAAATGTACAAACCTTTCTGTGCATAGTTTTGTTCTATGCTAAGGAATCGATAAACATCCATTGGAAGTCTCAATCCTTGCCCACTATAGCCTTTTGGCTCTCTACCATTAATCATGCTATACCATTATAAAACTTGATGTATGAAGCCAGAGGATACCCAAAAAAATTCCTAAAGATTTGGGGTTCTTGGGTCAGCTCCGAAAGTACCATACCACCTGCTCATTGAAAGACTAAATGAAACCCCTGATCATTGATTGGTTCCAATTAAGCAAAATGGACATTTGACCTTTAGGTTGTTACGTATCCACTAAATGTATACCAGTTTACCAGATTTTGTAATGGTTCGAGTGATGTTCGCTCCATATACAGTTTTGTTTTCTTTGTTGTTTGTTTTGTATGGAAAATAAATAAAAATTTACTTTAAAAAAAAAATGCATTGATTACTATGTAAATGTGACTAGCAGTGAAGGGGTTAACCACTAGGTGGCACTGTAGGGGTTAAGTGTGTCCTAGAGAGTGATTCTAACTGTGGGGGGGAGGGGCTGTGTGGGACACTACACTGATCACCGCTGCCGATTACAGGGAGCGGTGATCAGTGAGAGTTTCATTAGGTAGAACGGGGAGATGCTTGTTTACATTAGCATCTCCCGTTCTTTCTTACTGTGAGACGATTGCGGGTATTCCCGCGGACATTGAGCCCGCGGGACCCGCGATCACGGTTACGGAGCTCCCAGCGGGCGCCTCTTGAAGGGCAACGTACAGGTACGTTAATCTGCCTGGATGTGCCCTTCTGCCACAGTATATGTGCGTGAGGCGGTCGGGAAGTGGTTAATTAAGCTGATTGGAGTTTAGATTTAAAGTAACCCTGCCCTTGCTGAAGTGCTGAACTGTGATCACTTAGTGCCTGTCATTTACAAATGTGTAACAAATGACCACTGATATTGAGCTGTCACATGCCATGCCACAGTCTCTACTGCCTACTGCAGACTGGCCTTTAACCACCTCAATACAGGTCACTTACACCCCCCTTCCTGCCCAGGCCATTTTTCAGCTTTCAGAGCTGTCACACTGTAAATGACAATTGCGCGGTTATGCTACACTATAATCATGTGAAATTTTTATCATTTCACATCACACAAATAGAGCTTAAAAAGCAAATAGAGCAAAAAGTAATTTTTTCTCCTTCACTGATGGGCCTTGATGAGGCAGCACTGATGGGCACTAATAGGCTGCACTGATGAGGTGGCACTTATGGGCACTGATTAGGTGGCACTGATGAGGAGCCACGAATATGCCACACTTATGGGCACTGATAGGTGGCACTGATAGATGGCACTGGTGGGAACTGATGGGTGGCACTGATGGGCACAGATAGGCGGCACTGGTGGGCACAGATAGGCGGCAATGATGGGGGGCACTGATGGGCATTGATGGAAGGCATTGATGGGCAGCAGTGATAGCCAGCACTGACTGGCATCACTAATGGGTACTGATTGCTGAGAACTGGTGGGCACTCACTATACTTTATAGAGATCAGGGTCGCGCTGTGTCCTAGCAACAAGGGGTGGCTGCAATTGCTGCAATGCGCACCCCTGGGGGCGCGCATGACCGGCCGTTCTGGGCGTCGTCATATGATGTCCACCCAGAACGAGAGCAGCACCACTTCGCCGTCATTTGACAGTGGGCGGCAAGTGGTTAAAGTGCTACTAAACCCAGGACCCTGCATTCACTATATCTGGGCTCCCACAGTACAAAGAACATGAAAATGCAATTATTTTAGTAAATATAAATTGCTAAATATCTTTTTTTATCAACAGTTAGACCAGTCTTGTGACTTCAATCAGTGTCTGGTTAAAGCTTGTAGGAGGAGTTTTCATTCTACTCTGACTGCCCTAAGAGGCTGCATCACCCCTGACCCTTTGTCTGGACACTACTGATTGGCCCTGTGCTGATCACATGCACCCTCCCAAGAAGAAAAAAAACTCTAGCAATACACACCAAACTGAGCATGTGCAGAGTGACTCCAAAGGCTCTGTCATTTCAGAAGATGGATTGGGGACAGTGGAAGAAGGGGAGGATTGGAGATGACAGGATCAAACAGCCTTTTTAGACAATGCGGAGAAATAGCCCCTTAGGTTCCACAGTGAGTATAACAAGCATGCTTTACTGCGTATACACACTGATTTTGCTGTTGTGGGTTTAGTAACACTTTAATGGTTCAATGACAATGGCGGGAATTGAGATAAGATCTCCTTCATTATCAGTGGATCTATAATATACTCAGCACCATCACAACTCTCCATTAGCAGGGACTTCTTTCACACTTATTTTCAGATAGCTTCTAACATAGAAACACACACCACCACCTTTACCATGTACCCTGGCCCTCAGAAAGAGAGCAAAGCCAGGAACAATAGCAGTGCAATTGTTTGAAGATACTTTTTGGTAGACTTTTAAGGTGCCAATTGTCTTTACATTGAAAATCATTAAAAAAGAAAGGTGCTTTATTATAACAAATGCCCATATATAATTTCTCAGTAGGCTTCATCAGGAGGATTTACAACTTGAAATCACTGTGTTATAGAATAATCACTCTATTTCAAGTGGTATATCTTCTTGACGCAGCTTAGCATGAAACGAGGTTGAAGAAATTACTTATCAACATCTATACAAATCATTCTTTGTAATCACATTACTGGACACCTGTGAATAACAACTGTATACATTTGATTAGGTTCCAATTTCTAGGCCATAGTGATTCCCCAGCTGGTTTTATGCTGATGGAATTTAATATTTGGATATTTGTTGTAATAAAGAACCCTTCTTTTTTAATGATTTAAACATTTCTGAGGAGTTTTCTACAGGTGGAGAACAGGGGTTGCATCCATCTTTTACCCATCTCATTCACATTTACACAACAGGGAGCCAGTGTCTGTGTACAAACAGTCACCATTTTGTCAAAGTCTACTAGAGCCCGACAAGCCGATCCTGTCTATCTTGCACCAGTCTATCCACATGCTGGTCCAACTAACACAGGTTTGGGGGGCATTCCATACTATTTTCATTGTTTTGGGCTACATATGTAAACTTCACATTGTATCACATTTTCACGATTGCTCATACTGTATATTGTCACTATTGCCAGTTTGTTGCCCATATATAGTCACAATTATCAGCGTGTTGCCTCCAAATAGTTTTGATTGCCTGTTTGTTGCCCCGATTTAGTCACAATTGCCTTTCTGTTGCCTGCATATTGTCAAGTATGTGCATTTGCAACCTGCATTTTGTCACAATTGGTTGCTTGGCTGTGTACATATTGGTTACACATGCATTGTCTGTTTGTTTACCACTTCAGCCACGAAAAGGATTTACTCCCTTAATGACCAGGTCATTTTTTGCGATGCGTCGCTAATTACTGACAATTGTGCGGTCGTGCGACATTGTACCCAAATAAAATTGATGTCCTTTTTTCCCCACAAATAGAGCTTTCTTTTCGGTGGTATTTGATCACCTCTAAGGTTTTCATTTTTTGCTCTATAAAGAAAAAAAGAGTGACAATTTAAAAAAAAAAAAAAAAAATCTTTACTTTCTGCTATAAAACATTTCCAAAAAAAACAATAATAATCTCAGTTTTGACCATTTAGTATGTTGTTAACTATTTTTTGGTATAAAAAAATCCCAATAAGCGTATAATGATTGGTTTGTTCAAAAGTTATCGCGTCTACAAAATAGGGGATAGATTTATGGCATTTGTATTATCTTTTTTTTTTCACTAGTAATGGCGGTGATCTGGGATTTTTAGCAGGACTGCAACATTGCGTCAGACAGATCGGACACCTAACTGATATTTTTTACACTTTTTTGGGACCCAGTGACATTACTAGAGTAATTAGTGCTAAAAATATGCACTGTTATTGTACTAATGACACTGGCAGAGAAGGGGTTAACATCAGGGGCGATCAAGGGGTTAACTGTGTTCCCTCACTGTGTGTTCTAACTGCATGGGGGAAGGGCTCACTGGGACAACACACAAATTCGTCTTCTTGCATAAAAGAAAGTCAGGATCTGTGTGATTTTCCGTGTCAGACTGGGGAATTTGCCTTGTTTACACAGGCAGATCCCCATTCTGTCACTGCGGTGAACGATCGCGGGTGGCCCCGGACATCGAGTCCAGCGGACCCGCTGATTGGCTCCCCCGCTAGGACATCTAGGACATCACATCGCTAGGAGGTGAGTATAGTTCTGCTTTTTAAGCTCTTAAAGGGACACTGTTACTAAGCAAAATACTTTTGAGTTTGGGATTTGACAGAAGCCATTATGTATCCCATAAACACACAGCACATTCCATGATAGGGATTCAGTTAAGAAGTTTCCTTTTACTGCATCAGGACTAGTTTGAGACATAGAAGTTAGGAAATGGATGCTTCCAGCGAAACTGAGTACTATAAGTGTTTTGTTATAGATCCCCTTTAAAGGCTTTACAGTCAAACTGTGATATTTTTAATTTTCAACTTACTGCTACTAGATATGCCAAAATACAGTGCTTCTAACCAGCGATTCACATTGAGGAAACACAATTACAGTATGTCAATGCAGGATATATACGTATAGCTGACAATGGAGAAAGATCGGTCAAGAAATATTTACACGTTTATCTATGGACAATGCTCCTGAATGCAATACTTATAGATGTATAATGCATTTTGTTAAACACTTGAGTCCCTGAGCCTTTTTCTACATAAATCATTTTGAGTCCCTTAGCGTTTTTTTCAGTCTTGGTTCAACACAATATACATTTTTGTTGTTTGTAGCCTACCGTAACGTATTTTACATTTTTGGGGGGTAGGATAGGGCTTTAAGTTGGTAGCAGATTTGAATCCATGAACACAAGGAAAATATGCCTTCTTAAATACATATTCAACAAAAATATTGATAAATGTAATGATGCACTGTGAAAAAAGTAGCAAACATTACCTAAAATGGATGTAAACCCTCCCCTATACCCAGTGAAGTGAACAGCCTCAGATGATACACAGAGATTAAACAAATCTCCCTACATAAGTTTTACATGTATATCTACTGTCTTCAGCTTTATATACTGTTTAGAAAGTGCACATCCTGTTAGAATTTTCTCTTCCTGTTCCAGCAGGGGGGGAGTCTTGCCATACACTGTGAGACAGCTGATTGGAGGAAAGTCACACACCCCCCTATCCACATAGGCAAGGACTTACAGATCTGTGCTGTGAATTGACCAGCTGTCTGCTAATCTATCTATAGCACCTGCCTTGACACAAATTTCAGGCTGGTTTTATCATGTGTTAGAGAACTTGTCAGAAGTTATGCTGATAACAGAAGAACAGAGCAGGAGACAGCTATGGGACTTAGAGCTTTGAAGAGAGATAAGAAAACACTGCCGACATATGTGCCCAGCTCAAATTTCATGAATCGGGTTTACATCCACTTTAATGTAGGTGTTTTGCATTGTCCAACATCGACTCAGTGAATTTTTGAACATTTCTGTATGCAAAATTCCCTCAGATGCAAGATGTTTGTGGGCTTTCTTGAATGAAATACCCATTTCAAATACCCCCACAACATTTAAATGTATCAATCTATAACCCTCCATTACTTATTTTCAAGAAGTAGTAGATTTACTAGTATCCTTTAGATCATTATTGTGGTGAGGATCGCATTTCCAGTTCAACTTCAATTTTTGGACAGATAGCCTCAGATTTTCATGAAGCACACTTTGATATGATGAAGAATTCATAGCTGAACCAATCACTGCACATTGCCCATATTCTGAAGCAGCAAAGCAAATCCAATCTTTACGATTTCCACCACTATGCTTCACAGTTTGTAAGATGTTTCTCCTGAAATTCTGTCTTTGGTTAGCCCCAAACATGTATACTATCACTGTGGCCAAATAATTCTATACTTAGTTATTAAGCCGACATCACATTCTTCTAGAAGGCTTGGTCTGTGCTTATACAGTATATTTAATGACAAACTGTAGTTTTGCTCTAATGATATTTTTTCAACAGCAGGCTTTTTCCTGGAACACCTCCCACACAGGTTAAATTATTGCAATTTCTTTCTGACTATAGATGCATGCACTTTGACAATAGATGTTACAGGAGTTACCTGGAGATCCTACAAATACATTTTGGGGGTTTTGGATACTTCTTTTAGAATCAAATAGTAAGCTCTTAGGCTAAATATACTGGGTTTATGCAAGTCTTAGACAAATTAGCATTCTTTTGAAATATATGCCATTGTAGATTATTTTCCCAGTGGAATTATCAATTTCAAATAACTTGGTAACCTTTTTAAATCCTTTACTAGGCCTATAGGCATCCATAACCTTAGAGAGTTTTTTTTTATCTTGGCATGATGAAACCACACATGTCACTAACAAAGAGAACACCAGACCACAGATCTGTATAGTTCCTAAGTAGGTTCTAATCACCATAATTAAATGAGTTGTAAAGGCAGAAGGTTTTTTATCTTAATGCATTCTATGCATTAAGATATAAAGCCTTCTGCATGTAGCAGTCTCCCCAGCACCTCCTAATACTTACCTGAGCCCCCTCTCTCTCTCTCCTGATACACTGAGACACAGCAGAAGCACCATTGGCTCCCATGGCTGTCAATCAAATCAGTTAGCCAATCAGGAGAGAGAGGGGGTGGGGCCGAATGGCAGCTCGGTGTCTTAATGGACACACGGAGCTGCAGCTCGGCTCAGGTGCCCCCAAAGCAAGCTGCTTGCTGTGTGGCACTCAACAGGAGGAAGGGGCCAGGAGCAGCGAAGAGGGACTTGAGAAGAGGGAGATCTTAAGTGCCCTGTGCAAAACCACTGCACAGAGCAGGTAGGTATGACATGTTTGTTATTATTTTATTTTTTTTAAACAAGACTTTACAATCACTTTAATCTGCAAAACCTGATTCACATTTTATGGGTTGGGGGTGGTGGTAAATGTAGGGGTTTACTTACTCTTTGCATTTTACTTATTTAGATTATGAGAATGGATATTACAATGTCAAGCTTATGTGTAATTTGTGTAAATATATTGACTTTACCTGTAGGCACTGTTTCAATTAAAATCTAATATTTGCCTGTTTAAATATTAGTAAAAAGTAAATAATCTCAATGGGGAGTACTTACATTTCACATGACCATATATATTTTAGTTTTGTTTTTGGATTTAGATAAGCTTTAAGGTTCTCCTAGACCAGGGATATGCAATTAGTGGACCTCCAGCTGTTGCAAAACTACAAGTCCCATCATGCCTCTGCCTCTGGGTGTCATGCTTGTGGCTTTCAGAGTCTTGCTATGCCTCACGGGACTTGTAGTTCTGCAACAGCTGGAGGTCCGCTAATTGCATATCCCTGTTACTATTGCCCCAACATGATAATCTCTCAGAACGGCATGAATGTCACAATGATTAGGAGTATGTTTGTACATCAGCTGACCTTTTAAGCCCAATTGATTTATTTGTTCTTCTGACAATTTAAACTGTAGTTGGTTCGACTGTATGATCCGGTCCCTGGATCTGACTGCCATTTTAATATTCTGTGACAAGCTTTAGTTTACCTCTACTCAACATATTTATCCCCACCCAACAGTAGAAGTAAATACAGCTAAACAAATGTGGGTGACAATCTTAGGATATGCTGGAGGATGATATGTTAAAAAAAAAAAACAATGAAAAAATCAATGAACAACTTACAGTCTTCTCCACTCACAGCATGACATGAGAAATGTGCAACACAATTGATGCATGTAACTGTATATTTATTTCTTTTTTAAAGAACACTCCTTAATGTTTTGTAATTCAATATACAAACTTGGTTTCACAGATTTATAATCCACTAAATAGCACAATAACCCAGTTCCACACAGTCAGATGTGCTTTGTCACCTTGATTGTTTTTTTTTTTTAGTTTTTTTTTTTTTTTTTTAGACACTCCAAAAAATGTATTTGGTGACCTGTCCAACTGAGATTTACAAATAAATTGTACCAGTGATGCACTTGTACATATACATGGGGTGGAATGTTTCCCATATGTATGACTGGAGAATATCAAGCAACATGTTCACATAAGACCATATACTTGTGATATACTTATAACTGTGCCATACAGCATTGGGAGAAAGAAAACCTCACAATAAGCACATGGCTGTACTTTTAATGCTTTTACATTACTATCATTTTAAAATCACAATCAGCATTTAAGTTATTGTCAATTTAGCAAACAAGGGACGAAAAAAGTACATGAGTAAAGAACTGACTGATATAACTGTCATTATTTTTTCATTGATGTTTACAATGCATAAGTGCATAATAAGATAATATTTCAGTTTAAATATCTTGCTTACACTATACATTTTTTGTTCTAATTACGCAACAGTAAACCCCATGCTTCACATAGAAAAAAGCATTTCACAACAATAAGAAAAAAAATGTACAATTTATGAAACAAAGTAAATAAATATTAGTATTACAGGATTGGAGCTGTACATAAAAGCTGTTGAATTTCAATCATATAAAAATATGTTTTAGTGCAACCTCACATATATATTGATGCTATTTTTAACTTTGTACATTTAGACCAAAGTGTCCAAAAAATAATGAAATTACAATTATTACAAAGCAGATACACAAATTCTAAAATATATACAGGGTACTGCTAAAATGCTTATAAGAATATAAGCAAAGTAAAGAAAAAGGCACAAACATCTGTACAATTAAAAGTACCAGACCCAATACAAGAGTTTAAAGTTTCATTTTGGTCAGGCTCATGATGACTTATTTGTAAAGATACAGTATATACATATGTGTGGGTGTGTATGTATATATATATATATATATATATATATATATATATATATATATATATATATGTTTTCATATAATAAAAGTACTTTCAAGAACAATAACTGTAATGCACATCAGACATGCTATGTTTTGTACAAGAAAGAAAAAGTATTCTTTAATATAGTCTACATGCCCATTCAAATCATTGCAGATTGCTGGATTCAGGGAAAGAGTCCTTTACGTTCTGTGTGCTTGATGGCTCTTCTTTCCTGCCATGGAATCCTAATTTTGTCATGTCCATGGTCTTACTATAGAATTTGGAATGAGCTTGCGTAGACTGTGATGTACCAAAACTGTCTTTTTCTCCGTGCAAGTCAACTGGGGTGGCTGAGGAGCATGCAAGAGACATGCCCCCTTCAAGTCCACTAAAGTGTCTAATGCTAAACTGTGCACTTTCTAATGTTTTTTGATTGGGCTCAGGAGGACGAGACAGTTGGTCCCGCTTCAGCGGTTGACCTTCCTCTGCAGCAATCCTCAGGCAAGCAATGGCTTTTGTGCAAGTGCGTATATTTTCCTCTTGCTCCCTCTCAGTAGGCTGTGAACTTTCATCTGACGGGCTTTGCCCCGGTGAAGGTAAGAGAGTAGGGGAAGCTCCAGATTCTCCTGGAGGAATATCAGGAGAAGAATGTTTATCAAGGTGCAGTGGGATACAGGACACTGAAATAGTCTTCTCATCTGAACTTCTCAGGTGCAGGGGTGTAGTTGTAGAAGGCTGAGGACTGGCTTGGATTGCAGAATTTGAATTAATTATTTGAATCCCACCTATTGGGATCATAGGTAAAGGTGCTCGTATCTGCTGTTGTGAGTGCAATGGAAGGTGACTGAAAATATAGTCTTTGTGGCCATCAGGGTCTTGGCCAAAGCTTTGGTGTCCAGGAACATCTTCTGTAGGCCCAACATCTGGATGTGGGCCTACATATGAGAACTGTGGCCAGATTTTTCGTAAATTCTATAAGCAAAGACAAGAACAGTTTATAATATGGCAAAATATTGTATTCTTTACAAATGTAAAATACTATTAAATTTTAACAAAAAATCTAATTCCTGTGCAATACATGATTTCCAAAACCAAAGTCCAAAATTAAACTCTAATTAAGAAATTTCTTTGCTACTTGAAAAGCAGAAATTGATTTGCTCATTGAATATGTTTTTAAACACTTAGAGCCCTTTCACACTGGGGCCACCTGTGCGTTACCGCTGTTTAAGCGGTGCTTTTCGGCCTCTAGCGGTCAAAGAAGGGGTTAAAAATACCCGTGTTGCGGCGCTTCTGACGCGCTTTTCAGTTGCTTTGGGAAAGTGCTGCCCATTCATTGCAATGGGTAGGGGGTTTTGGGAGTGCTGTATACACGCAAACTGCCACAAAGATGCTGCTTGCAGGACTTTTTCTAACATTCCGCAACCGCCCCAGTGTGAAAGCACTTTCAGATTCGGGCAGCATGGGAGGCAGTTTTTAGGCGCTTTACAGGTGCTATTTCTAGACTCAGTGTGAAAGGGGCACTTTAAAGTGGTTGCAAATCCTGTTACACCACTTTTACCTACAGGTAAGCCTATAACAAGGCTAGGTACCTTGAATATCTCCCAAACTTGCAAAGTTTAGGAGATATTCAGTATATGCTCTGCTGCCGAACGTCATCGGCGCATGTGCACTGAAGAAGCCACTGGTGCCGTTTCTTCAGGAGGCGTGCCGTGGCCGGCGGCACCCATGCGCATGCGCGGGAGTGACATCATCACGGCTTTGGCCAATCACAGTGCCGGAGCCGCAAACTAAGAAGTCACTCCGGTAGATGTCCACGCTATACTTGGAGGGCCGACGCCAATCCAGGGCATCGTTCTAAGGTAAGTTTTTCATAATGAGCTAGTATGTGATACATACTAGCTCATTATGCCTTTGTCTTGCAGGGTTTGTTTTTTTGTTTTGTTTGTGTTTTCCCGAGGTTTACAACCACTTTAATATGATGACCAGTTCAACTGTTCGGAATGTACTAGTCTATTTCATACTTTTTATTTGTTTCATCATATGCATTGCCCAAATTTGTGACAGAATTACCTAATGAATGAGATGCACTATTTCTACCATGGGGACATACAGTACTGTGTAAAAAGACCAAAAACATAAACTAGTAAACTGCTAACAAAAAAGCAATTCATTATTTGTTTTTTAACCGTTACAAATGTTGCCCTTAAAGAGTATGTGCACCAGAATCACAGAAACACATCCTAATAGTGGTCGCAGAGAAAATACATCTAGGACTGAAACCATTTGGGTGGTATTTGGAGTACAATATATGTTTTTGTTTACCATGACAATTAAAGAAGAGTTCAAGGTCCCCCACATCAACTTACTGAAGACTTGCTATATTTCTGTAGCTTTAGTATTGTTTGTAATTATGCGCAACAACTCCAAACAGGACTAATTTTTACTGCTTCAATCATATGTTTTTTTTTATTTTTTACTTACCATTGTCTTTTTTCCACAAGATATTTACACTGTGTGGCTTGCCCAGTGCTACATAGGCTTTCCTGAAACCAATCCAGTGGCTAATGTGCAGCAACACATGGTTGGCTACATAGGCTTTCCTGAAACCAATCCAGTAGGCTAATGTGCAGCAACACATGGTTGGCTACATAGGCTTTCCTGAAACCAATCCAGTAGGCTAATGTGCAGCAACACATGGTTGGCTTAAACTCTATTAACTTGGCCTATCTGCAGCCCAGTAATCTATTGACAGGCATGTTCCCTGAAATGCATGAAGATCGGGGCATACATGTGCTTAGGGTGTAGTGATCAACTGGAAAGATTTAAGGTTGTACAGACCTGGAAAGGTTGCAGAGTGAAGATCTTCATAAGGCAGTGTTATAAATATATTCTATTTATAATTAGCACAGGGAGGGGGCCAACTAAAGATAAGTGCACTGAATCTGCATTTATCCTTTAAAGTATACATAAAGAAAAGGATAAAAATCAGTGTCATCACCTCAGCTGGAGATATAGAAGCAAATCCTATAAGGAATCAGATACTTCAAACTGTATCTCAGGAACCATCGCCCCATACACAGTCAGATCATCCCCAAACAATTATAACAGGGAGTGGATGGTAGAGTGATCCTCTAGATATAGAAGTGCATATTGAAGGAGGACTAAGGGCCCCAGAAATAAATCTTCAAAGAGGATCAATCGGTCAATTATAAACAGCTTTATTATAGTATATTTAGTAGAAATAGAACATGAAAAATTGCAAAAACCTCTGACATAACAAAAAGTTAAAAATGACAACTTTGTCAAAACCAGACAAGGAAGCAGCTGCAGCACCCACACAAAACACACATTCATCACACACTCATCCAATCCAATGGTTGAATCAAATAGGCACTAGAGCAAGTGACTGCATATAGAGTATAATGTGGCTTAACCACAGTTGGACAGTCTATGACTACAACGGTAGTGCAGGGCCAGATGTGATGTGGAGTATATGTAGGATGGATGGATGGCTAAGTTTGCTGAAACAGAGTCAATCAGTGGTGCATTTGCATAGTATAGCCATAGATACAGGTGAAGGCTGAGTGAAGTCTGCGCACCGATATACTGAATGGTAGCCATACTGCTTACTTGGCTGTGTAAAGCTGGACTGTAATTGGGGGGACAGGTGCAGATAGGAGCGGTATGTCTTGCTAGGAGGCCGGCTACATGTGGGTGAGTCGATGTCCTATGGACAGTATACAAAGTAAGTCAGTGTGATCTCACCACTCCCCAGCCATGCTGAAGGCTCCTAATGCTTCATGGACAGAATCCACATGGAGGTAGTCCACCAGAGCACTCTTTGCGCCGCTCCGTATATTCAGTGTCAGTCCACAGGCAGATAACGTGGGTGTGGGAGTCTGCAGGGTCTGGTCTAGGAATGGACGTCACAGGAGTTATGACGCTGTGCTGTCATGTTTTGCTCATGAACAAGAGCTTCCTCAGAGCAAATGCACCACTGATTGACTCCATATCACGTCTGGCCCTGTACTACCGTTGAAGTCATAGACTGGCCAACTGTGGTCAAACCACATTATACTCTATCTGCAGTCACTTGCACTAATGCCTCTTTGATTCAACCATTGGATTGGATGAATGTGGGGTGGATGTGTGATTTTTGTGGGTGCCTGAAGCTGCTTCATTGTCTGATTTTGACAACGTTGTAATTTTAACTTTTTGTTATGACGGAGGTTTTTGCAATTTTTCATGTTCTATTTTTGCTAAATATACTATAATAAAGCTGTTTATAATTGACTGATTGATCCTCTTTGAAGACTTCTTTTTTGGGCCCTTAGTCCTCCTTAAATGTATCCTTTAAAACCAGAATAGTTAATTTCTGTGATTCTTGGAAATAACTTTTCCTAATTAGCATACATCAACAACAGCATGAATAGAAAAATATTTAAATAATAAAATAAGAAAAATTACACTTACTCCATGGCCAAGTAATCCAGACTCTGAGTGCAAATAATGACTCATTGGCAAACTTGTGTTATGATGTAAACGTCTTCTTGGGGAAAGTGCTCTAAATGTGGCCATATATTTTCTCTCTCTCCGTGGGGAAAGGTCTCTTCCGGTGGACATATCTTTCCCAGGGGACATTGGCCGTAATGGTGAAATATGTCGTCTTGGTGATACATCCCTTCGAGGTGACAACTCTCTCCTTAATGCAGCGTCTTTCCTGGGTGACAGATGTCTCATTGGAGAAGCATCTCTACGTGGTGATAAGTGCCTTCTTGGAGATAAATCTCCCCTTAATGACAGATACCTCTTTGGTGAATTATCTCTGCAGGGTGAAGAATCATATCCCGGGGAGGAATAACGGCTACAAGATGAGAAGTCTCTAGGAGATGAACTGGGTTCTGAAGTAAGCATATAGTCTTCATCCATGCTACCAGGCATATCCATTTTGTTCCGATCGTGATCTCGGCTAGTAAGGAAAAGCTTTTGATAATCCACCATCTGTGAGTCCCCACTCATAGTGCTTGCGTTCATGAGATGTGTAACTTGTATACTTGGCATGGTGGACAAGTAGCTCATTAAGGGTGAGTGCCCCATAGAACCTTCTGGTGATGCCCTGTGAGATGTTGATGAAGCAGTTACTGAGAGCGTTGAAAATCTGGGAGGCTGAGGGCTAGTACTCCTTGACCTGCTTTTTGGTGTTACATCTCCCTGGATCTCATCAAATTCTTCCTCCTCATCATCTTCATCTTCATTGTCATCTCCATCATCACCATCTGTTTCCTCAGCATCGGAAAACTGGTGATCAATAGCTATGTTGCTCTTTTCTGTTTCTTTGTGCATTTCTTCAATGCTTCCTGAAATAAAAAGACATTTAAGTTCTTGGTGTGCTGGCTGGTAAAATGTCATTTAACCCTTTTCACCAGTATAATATGCATTAAACATGAATTTTGATGAATACAGCCAAAATCTCAAATTAGATAAATAGCACCCTTATGAATATTTAAAGAGACTCTGCCAGTGGAGGAAAACTGCTGCTGGTATGAGGTGCATATACAGGGCATGCACCAATAAGTAACACAACTGAGTAAATCCTCTAATTCACCAACTTTCACAATACTGTGGAAGAATGTCAGCCTACTCTGCCTCAAAGAACTGCTTTAATACAGAAATGCTGGCTGGATTTCGAGCAGGACCCCTTGTTTCAGGTTAATATGTAGTATTTCTATTAGGTTAAGATCTGAGCAATGTCTAGGCCAGTCAAAAAAGTGTTCTTATTTTAAGTATTTTTTTTTTTGCTTGGAATAATTGTCTTTCTGCATATGTCAAATACACTTTGTGCCTTTTAAGGAATGGGTATACATTCTGCTTCAGGATTTTCTGATACAAAGCAGAACTCAAAAGTCCTTCATTATGACAATTGATCCAGGTTCTGGGGCCACAATGCATCAAACACTGCATTGCCACAACTATTCTTTTGAAACAGGAAATAAAATGAAAGCTGGTATACATATTTGCATTGTATATTCATGTGAGCCTAAAAATATACTGAACATATACTTAAAATATGCTGAAGCCTAAAAATATACTGTGCCCATAACAACTACAAATAGTATGAATTCCTTTATCTATCTGTATGGTCAACCTTTAGCAAAAGGGAATTTGAAATACATTCTATAGGATAGGAAAACAGTCTTAAGCAAGGTTGCAGGAAAGAAAGTTTCTCAATTCCCCCATATTGTGTTCTCCCTGGGAAGGAGGGGGGACCTGGGGGGCCATCCCTACCGGGAGAACACAGTGATTACTGCTAGGGGCTATAGCTGCTGGTAATAATCTCCTGCTAGAAATCCAACATGTGGCTGATCAATGGATTGACTTGGTAACAATCACTCTGCCCATAGATAGTTCGAATCTTGGTTGGTGCCTGCTGAACTGGCTAAGATAGCCACTGGCAATAATGCCATGCTAGAAATCCAACACGCTGGTTGATCAATGGATCGACTTGGTAACAATCAGCCTACTCATAGATAGATTCGATCAATCTATGGCTGGCTTTAGACGACCCTAATAAGACAGCAATTATGTTTACAAAGCAAGAAATGTTTTATCTACTGCTTTATTACACAAAGCTTACTTCATAGCTATGTTATTACTGTAACAATGACATAAAAAAAACCAAAAAAACATTAAACGCATCGCTGGTCAGTTTAGATGAAAACACAACGAAAGAGCCTGTAAGTAATTCATACTTCATTATGTAATGACACAAAACGATAAGAAAAAAACTATGTTATATTCTTTAAACAGGATAGCAACAGTGATGGCTCTTTGTTTTCATTGTGAATCTTGTCCTGTCAAACAGGCTACATGAGCAAACAAGATAACTTCCCTTTGCACGCAATGACATTGTTTGAAAAATGAGTCCTATTAATTCAAAGCACCAGAAGAAACATATCAATTTAGCATGCCCAGTCTACAGTGTGAAACACAGTCACATGATCAAGAGCCATAAAATATATCACTATGATAACAAATAATTTATTGCACTCACTTATTTCTGTCTTGGCACAAGTGTATACATCCTCGCAGGTATTGTGCACCGCCACTTTTCCCTCTTGGGATTGGCGAGCATTCCACCAACAAGAAGTTTGTGATGTCAATGTACAGCCGGAAGTGATAACACCCGTGCGGCTTCTGACTAGTTTCAGAAGCCGCTTTCCTGAGGATACAGATTGCGAAACTACTCGGAAGCCCCACAAGTGTCGTTTCTTCTGGCTCTACATTGACGTCACATCCGGCTTGCACTTTCTGTTGGTGGAACGCATGCCAATCCCGAAAGGGGAAGCAATACCTGCGAGGCTGGCTGTATACACTGGTGCCGAGTCAGGGCACAGAAATAAGTGAGTGTAATATATTATTTGTTACGATATCAATTTGGTACAATAAAATATTACACTATAGCATTTTTTTGGTCCACTGTGGTGATATCCTTTGGAGAGAGGATGGCACATTTAGGATACCATTGGAAGATCTAAAGGAGAGGTTATGATCACATTGGAAGACTCATTAATTACCCCAAAGTGCTTGTTGATCTTTATTTAAAGGTCACTGAAGTAACAGTGAGTGTGCACTTCTCACCCTGGTGGTGGCATTTAGTGTTCCATTGGAGAATTATTCACCAGAATATAGGAGATCACGCATTTGTTTGGTGTGGGATGTACCACATTTATTTATGGACTTTCTAAGTTAATTTAAAGTGTGTTATTAGCGCCGGTTCCTATTTTTTGTTTAATATTTATATAGTTTTCACTATAAGGATGGCAGCTTTATTGTTTGGATCACAAATTGAGCAGGCGCCTTTGTATATTTAATACTTGGTTATCATGCCAAACCTCCAGCTACGAGTCATTGACTAGGTATACACAGTAGATCATGAGTTATAAGTTTACTCTGACTTTGGTGATTTGCAAATTTGCTTCAGGTCAGTGACTCAAGCAGCTGAGGTAAGAGGGTTAGCATGGTAGCCAGGCAACTAGCATTTTTCAGAAGGAAGTCCACAATAGCAACCTCTATGTTTCTCCCAAGACAGGTCTTTATGTTAAGGAACACATTTGAAGATCCCATCTTCCAACAAATATAATAACAGATTTTTGACATATTAGAAACATTTCTCCTCATTGAAGTCTCAGCTCTGTTATTAGAGCATGTTTTCAAGTGCTGGCTTCCTTTTGAATTAATAAGCACACAGGCACACAGATTTGCTGTCTAAATTTATCATTCGATGCTAGGCAGTAGTGTGGGCGATTTATCTTCTTACACAGACACCCAGAAACCAAAATTAACTGGTGACGTACCTGACTCTTCTGTTTCTGCATCATCTACAGATGTCATTGCTACTCCAAGCTCCAGGCACTTCTTCATGTGGGCCTTCGACTTCATATGTTTTGTCAGATTTCCTATAGCGAGATAAGTAATATAGTTTCAGCTAGCAGCAGAATAAAAAAAGGCTTTGCGGGTGGTTCATATAATTCTGAATTCAGATACGGTAGTTGCCCAAATAATTTTTGGATTATATTCTTTTTACTTTACAGTTGAATTAATAAGAATGGTATTGCAAAATATGTATACGAATTTAATATAAACTGTAAGCCATTTTAAAATATCAAATTCACTTAGCAAATACTCAGAATGAATACTACAGGGTTAAGGGTGCTGATACTGTAGAGCAAAACCCAGAGGAATCATAGCAAACGAGGCACAAATGACAGGGAACCTCACCCTGCCCCGGAACACAACGCTTGCAATCCTTTTAGACCACTCTTATTGTGCAGAAACATGATATTTCAGAGACATGAAAGTATAAATTAAACAAATATACTTGACACACAAAGATGTCAGCCAAGCTGGCATATAGTAAATCTTCCGAAACGGTCCTGTCAGCAAATCTGAGGTACAACATTATTTCATATATATTCAGATCTGATATACTTCCCAAACCATGATATACCTATTTCTCAGTGATTTTAATATTTTATATAATCATAAAGACTGGACAGGAAATAATATAAGCGGTTGTTTGAGGATTTCAAATACATGTGGCTGTATTTATTCTTGGCCATAATTGAGCAGCAATGGGCACCTTGAGCCAGACTGCACTTTATCTGTCAGCAATAGGTTTAAAGCTGAACTCTGAGATAAAAATAGGTCTGGGACTTCAGAAATAAGCAGTAATACCTACCTTCTTTCTCGCTCTGGCAGGCTTCTAGCACCCTCCTTCTTTTTCAGATGCTGCAGGCTGTGGGCAGGATCTTGCTGACCTCAAAAACAATGCAGGACTGTTGGTCCTACATTGTATGTAATGATGTCACAGTGTGCCCGCTGGGCGGAGTTCTAAAGAGAAGAGGATTTGGGGGACTGGTTGCACAGCATGAAGGAAGCCTTGCCAAGAATTACAGCCTATTCCTTTAACCCCTAGAGTTAACAAGCATTTACCTCTTGTAGGGCCTACTGCAAAAGTATATTTTTCTCTGATGCTCATAGCTGTGCTTTAATAATACCCAGAAATGTTAACTGATCCAAAGCATCTGTTTCAGGAGTGGCTCCTTTCTAATTCTTTATGATGGACAGTATATGCCATTGAGCTGAAAATAACACCTATCCATCCACTCCTGTCTATCTATGTTACAGTGGATGCTGTGTGTGTGTTTCCCCCCTTAGAGCACTTTCACACTGAGGCGTGCTTGCAGGACTTTTTTTCCTGTCCTGCAAGCACACCACTCCAGTGTGATAGCACACGGGCTTTCACATTGGGGCTGCAGAAGAGGCAGTTTACAGGTGCTTTTCAGGCACTATTATTAGCACAAAAGCACCTGTAAAATGCCTCAGTATGAAAGTGGCCTAAAAGTACACGTCATAAAGTAAATTCCCTAAATATATTGACTACCGTTGTTGGCTTTGACACTTCTGTGTCCAGAATTAAGCAAGCAGCAAATGAAAGTCAGGGAACAGTTAACATTTCTTATCTTTATACTTGTTCAAGATCAGTGACTTGAAGTACTGAAGCCAAAACATATGCATGACAAAAGCAATTAGCATTTTGAGGAGACGGCAGCAGGTGACATATTTCCATCGTGACAAGTTCCCTTTAACATGTAATTGGCAAAAAGCTAACCCCTCTTTACACTGTATTCCACTTGGGGCTGTATTTTTGTACAGCCAACTTGGGCCACAGGGCTGCCTCAGGACAGGCACGGGGTGGCATACAGTCACCCTTGGGTTATTCTCCTTATTGTCAAAAACACATTTTCAATCTGCTTCCCTGCCTGCCAGAATGACTGATCTGTTCCTGCACAGTTTGAACTTTTTGGCTGGTAAAAATGTAAAGAGTGTAGTTACAGTTCACCTATTCTGGACCTGCACATCTCACAAGCAAATTATTTAACATGTAGAACTGTATAAAATGCTTTGCTGAAAACAAGATATGCTAGGTCCACAGCTCCAACTGGGTCCAAAACATTTGAGATATAGTCAAAATTAGCAATGGGATAAATCTGACATTATCTGCTCTCAGTAAAACCATGCTGATTTGGGTTCGGCATGTGTTTTGAACGATCCTTGGTTCTTCATTTTAGGAGTGGTTCCATTCATTTTAGGACTACAGATTTTAAACTCCCGGGTCCGTAGTTACCAGCTTCTTCCATACTACTTTGTTGATAAGTACAATATTGGACTTCAATTTTTAAACGTTAATCTCCCTGTAAGTCTAATAGCAATTGTGAGTTGCGGGTTACTTTTCTATAGGTTGTGGGAATTGTTTGAAGACTGATATGAAGAAATAATGCTACGGATTATTCCCTCTACATTCAATGTAATGGAAAGTATTTTCATCAGTTGGAAAATCACTTATTGTTAAAAAGTCATTATTTCATGGTCACTTGAGCTAGGTTAGAACTACCTGTGTCTGCTGGTGTAGAGATTTCGACAACAGTCAGATTTCTCATCTCTCACTGCCCCTTAAAGATATGCCTGTCTATGGCTACACCTGCAGTAAATAAAGTCAGGGACATTGACAAAGTCAACACTATTACAGTTCAGGCTGACCACATGTGGAAAAAAGTAACATCCAATCCAACAAATAAAGTCAAAAACTCTCACAATATTATTTTATGTACAAAAAGTTTTTTTTTTTTAAAGACTGAAAAACAAATGTCATGGATGATCAAACTAACAATAAATGAGCACGTAGAGCAAAGAAAAGATCAGAGAGGTTGGAAAACACATGACGTGCCTTTAATTTGTTAAAAATCACAAAAAACAAGGAACAAATAAGTTAGCATCCAATGTGTGCTCCGCAGGGAAGAACCTTTGCACTCAAGAGATGTACATACTTTGGTGATTACTTGGTGCTCATATAGAGAGAAAAAGCCAAGTGCATTAGAAAAAATAAATGACTACATGCAAGGCCAAGCCTGCATCATATAAGATTTCTATTACAGACAATATTGATTTCAAAGGCTTCAATGCAAATCCCAGCTTCAATTAATAAAAGCATCCCTGGACCAGTGGCATCAAATGGAAGTCGTTTTCTCTGCAAATGAATGTATGTGAACACTAGCTATCAGGACTCCATCAATAATTAATGCAGCTACGGATGAAGTGGGCCACCAGGGAGTCTGTGGGTCTTTACATTATTGATAAACTTGAAACTGTCCCACTGAAAGGACCATAAAAGCACACTTTTCCTTGAATAACTCTCTATCATAATGCCTGTGTCATCTCTCTGCACACTGCAGGCCACAACAGCACAGTTACAAACATTGTGATTGTCAAAATTGCATCACAAACATCTGTCGGCCAGCGTCATGACTGTGCCGCACCTTCCCTGCAGACAGGTTTGAATTATACAGTCTACAGATCATAATTGAGTTACACAAGGAGTCTGGAAGTCTCACATGCAAATCTCTGAACTACTAAAGAATTATAGCAACACATATTCTATTGCTATTGTCCATGTAAATGATGACACATTTTAGAAAACAGCTATTGAGAATAGTGTTTTCTTTGGTCCTTTAATTTATTCTAGATGCTATTTATTACATTAATTGATTATACCTCTGGCCCATTTCTGGAATTTGCATTGTTCTATGATGATATGGCCACTGTGGCAAACATTAGGCAGGAATTGGAACACATGGGAAAGATCCCTGAAAATAAAAATGATGTCACTGGGACTGTGACCAGTTTGTGCACCGCTAATCATATATTTTTTTTCCAAATACACTTGTCATTTGGAATGACACATTAGGGTAGATTTACTGAAACTGGAGCACTTAAAATCTGGTGCAGCTGTGCATGGTAGCCAATCAGCTTCTAACTTCAGCTTGTTCTATTAAGCTTTGGCAATAAAACCTGAAAGCTGATTGGTTTCTAGGCAGAGCTGCACAGATTTTGCAATCTCCAGTTTTAGAAAATAAACCACGTGTTTCTTTATGTGTGGTCAAGTAGGAAAATGTAGCCAAAAGCTGTACTTTAGACAGATCTAAAAACACATCAAATAATTCATTAAAACATAAAAACCTGTTTTAAATGCTGAAAGTATTTGTTTATAAATCTGATGTTATATAAGCCTCAGGTTGTCCTCTGTACAGTAGCACTCCGAATGCATAAAAATGTGGAAGCACTGGTGGCCAAGAAGGCCTGGTGAATGCACATATCCTAAAAGTAAACATACTGCTCAGAAGAGGGCTCAGATGGATTATTAATCAGTATTTTGCTACTTTTTCACTGCCCAATCACAGGCTCGGGGCAGGGAGGTGACCCTGTTGTATTGCTCAAAATATAACTAAAAGCAAAACCTTTTTTTCTAAGTTTTGAATAAAGCGGAGAAGGATTAGAACACCTGTCAGGTTTTGTACTGCTGCCTGAGACTCACCCTCTCTATTTGTCCTGTTTACCATTAGCATCGAGAGAGAGAAAATTCAAAATTTTGGGTTGTCCCAGAACAGTAATGGAAGGGAAATCTTCCAATGATGATCCTAGTGGCAAACAGTGGTTTCCTCTCTGGAGGGATTTCCTCTTCCTTCCTAATTTGACCAATGGAACACAGATAGCAAAAAAAAAAAACTGACATCGGTATAAGGCCATGCTCTATCCCAAAAAAAAGTTTTACCCTAGTTTTACTGTAAAGGATAAGTGAACCTTTGGAACATGTTACATATTCCACCTATATTTAGAGTGGAACATGTAATAACTCCTGTGCTCTCTCTCCTAGTTTCCCCCCTCTCTGTGACAGCGGGTGGGGGTTGTTCTCCTCTCACTTTTTGGAAACAGCACGGCTGTGCGGGGCTCCACCCACACAGCCACGTCATTTATTCACAGATTCCTGTGAATGAATAAACTAAAAGTACCATCTGCCATTGCGGCAGACAGACGTGTACTTTCAAAGTGCAGCGGGGATGCTGATAAGCACTCCTGTAGTCCACTGACATGTCCTCTGGCTTACAAACAGAAGGCCCGTACAGAGGTACTTGATGAAAGCTGGGGAACATGTCTGCAGGAGCCATGCTTTCCAGTCTCCTGCAGGAAAAAAAATATAACTGCACATTTTTTTTCTGCAAAGTTGAACTTAGCCTTTAACTTCAATAGGGAAAAGTGAGATCACTAATATTGCTTTGATGTCTGGAAAGGCTCTGTACATTTCAGGACTGAATTGGGAAAATTAAAAATCCTTTGACAGGTAAAACCGCTGTCATATATGTATTTCTCTTCTGTATTTAGCTGTTTGCCTGCAGGTCAAGGTTTAACCTTTTTAAGTTAAGTGAACACCACAATTTACTGATGGTGGTGGTTAAGATGTCCCGGCCTAGTGAATGTTCACTTTTAGTACATAATGTCTGACTAATCCAACTACTACTAAATAATAAAAAGAACTCTCACAGAAGTATAGAAGAAATAGGCACAGATAGGTTCAAAACATGAACTCAAGTTCTTTCTATACTTCTTGAAGTTACAAATGGCTTTTTTTTAGGGAAAGAATTGTCTGGGGTAAAGTAAAACAGGGTAGCCAATAAGAATTAATCTCCTTCTGCTTTGACATTATTGAATTAAACATTTGGGGACAAATGTGGATTAAACATGTTAGAATTTGGTCATTTCATTTTTATTAACTAAGGTTGATTTATAAATCAGTATGATCATCCAATCTTTTTTTTTTTGTATGCTGATTCAGCTACTTATGCCAGCTTTACATTTAAGGCCAGAAAATTAGACGGTACCTTTTGTTTTGAAGGCAAAGTTGCACAACTTGCACACGTAAGGGCGTACGTCTGTGTGGGTGCGGATATGCTTCTTCAGCATGCTTGGTTTCTTGCAGCGTATACCACATTCTTCACATATGTACTTTCCACGACCTCGTCCCCTCACATATACATAGTCTTCATTAGACTTGAAACTGTTGGCAACAAGATGACAAACAATGATTCATTTGTGTATTCTTACTTTTTGTCCCCATCATCCTGCATCTAGAAATGTGGTTTACACATCACGTTTACTTGTTAGAAGAATAAAAAACAGCATTATTTCAAATATTTTTCATGTTACTATGCCTTCAATCATTTGTTGTAGAAATATTCTTTTGCAGGATCTAAAATGAAGTTGCTATACCCAGAATATATAATACTTAGATGATGTGTAGTGGACTCATCTGAACATATGTAAGTTAACAATTCATTCAGAAAATGTTGTTCAGTGAATCATTAAAATAATGAATGTACATTATCTGTACAGTAAAACCTTGGTTTGAGAGTAACTTGGTTTGAGAGCGTTTTGCAAGACAAGAAAAATGTTTTAATAAATTTTGACTTGATAAACAAGCGATGTCTTGCTATACAAGTAGCATCGTGTCACAACTGAGTACAAGAGAGTAGAGAGGCACCTCTAAGTGTAGCAATATGGTTGCATTTAATGAAGGTGCAACATTTAGCAACATCTTGCTACACTTAGAGGTGCCTCTCTTCTCTTTTTTACTCTGTAGCTCGTGCTGGATTTTGCTTCTAATCCCTTTGTGGAGGCTTCCATTTGTGGATGGACATTTTATGGTTACACAACCTATCACATTGTTATAATCTTTTTATTTGACTAAAATGTTATCTGATCTCATATATCCTTTTTAATCCAACAAATCTTTTCCTAGATACATAAGAGCAAATAAGAGGCGCTCATATCCCTAGTGCTAGAAATCACATATGCTGTGATTCCCTCAAAAAAATGACAACATCTAAGTGTGCAAATTAATGCATAAACTTAATGGTGTTTAACAACTCTAATCAAACCATGCAAAAATACAACTAATGTGCACGTGAAAAAAGCTGTGACAACAGAATAATAAATAAATGGCTAAAAATCCCCAATTAGTGTGATTCACAAAATAAGTATTAATAAGTGCAAAACAAATTATAATTATATTACAAAAAACATTATTATTTTAAAGCATGAAAAATCAGTCCTTGAAAATCTTGTGACAAAAAATATATAACGTGATTTAATTTGTGACAAAAGAGTGTATGAAAATCGCACAAATCTTCTAAGGTGCAGTGATCTTGATAATGCTGAACTCCACGTGTCTTTCACCTCACCAACGTGAAACGTGAATCCACTCCCAAAGGAATCTCACTCACCAAATAATTTTGCCAGCACTCTCATGCACGGCAAAAAACGCTTAGTAACCACACTCCAGAGAAATCCAACACGCAGTATTCCACAGTATATAGAATCATTCCACATTTCCTGAAATATCAGTCTGGGAACTAACATTTCTGTGCAAAGACAAACACGAGCTATTCAAAGAAGTTTCACTGGTCCAGAGGTCCGACTGAGATCCTCTGTTAATGACAAAGCCATTTTTCAACTTGGCAAGACTCTGTATTAGCTCCCGTTTCTCTCTTTCTCCTGAACTGATCGCTTTTTTGATAGCTTTCATTTCATTCAGAATAGCTTGAGCTTCATCAAGTTTATAACCAACATGGTTTCCCGACATTTTCAGGTCAATCTGTCGAAGGGTTTGGTAGCCATTTTCCTTGTATTGTAGTTCTTGCTGCATATAGGCTACTTCTCTCTTCAGTTTGTTAACCCTGGACTTTGCAGTAGCAATTTCAGCTTTCAGAATTTCAGGATCATATTTTGAATTAGAAGAGGAACTTGAAGCCAAACTTGGCTGAGATCCAAGCTTATGTTTCCAGACATCGTGAAGCTGCCTATATTCCTGCTGGGCTAGTTCAAGCCTTTGCTGTTTGACTTGGTAAATCTCTTTTTGAGCATCCAGAGCTTCCTGAGCAAGCACTAGATAGTCCTTTAACATGCACTCCTGTTGTCCTCTCCATTGCACCCGAGGATCCTCTATCTGTGTGGTTTGATTGTTATGGTCAATGTAGAATACACCAACTTGAGTGTCATAGACTTCTTCCCATCCAAGTGGCAACTCATCACCAATACAGTCAGCAAAGGTTAATGGTTTTGTATACCTGTCCCTGGGGTCTATCCAGCTGGTAGTTTGATTGGTGTGATCGATGTAGTAGACCTTCCCATCTACATCTCTGGCTTCCTCCCAGCCCTGTGGTAGAGGTAATTCCTTCCTTAACATGTCCACAAAGGGTGATGTCCCCCATAAAGTAACCCTTTGTATCGGAGGAGTGAGAAGAGAAGAATCCCAGGAGATCGGAGGTGACAAGCCTACACACACCGTCCACCCTGGGAGGGAAGGGGGCCAAGTTTCCAGAGGTGATCGGAGGAGCTCTCCATGGCTGCCAGCTGGGCTCCTCCAGGCCGGGGAAGAGTTGGTGGAGTACACGTGCGATGATCGGGCTCTCCCCCTTCCCCGGTACGAAGCTCAGTGTGATCGTGTCGGATCGTCCATGTTCTTCCTTCGGATCGTGTGTGGCCGCTCTTCCCTCGGAGGGGGGTGACTCGTTGGTTAAAGGGGTCTTCCGGGGCGCTGATGTAATGGGGACGCTCCTTGCCTCTGCCCTTTGCTCTTCCCCTCGGTGCCTCTCAGCTGCTGGTTGGCTTTCCGCCAGGCGGAAAGCCAACCAGCAGCTGAGAGGCACCGAGGGGAAGAGCAAAGGGCAGAGGCAAGGAGCGTCCCCATTACATCAGCGCCCCGGAAGACCCCTTTAACCAACGAGTCACCCCCCTCCGAGGGAAGAGCGGCCACACACGATCCGAAGGAAGAACATGGACGATCCGACACGATCACACTGAGCTTCGTACCGGGGAAGGGGGAGAGCCCGATCATCGCACGTGTACTCCACCAACTCTTCCCCGGCCTGGAGGAGCCCAGCTGGCAGCCATGGAGAGCTCCTCCGATCACCTCTGGAAACTTGGCCCCCTTCCCTCCCAGGGTGGACGGTGTGTGTAGGCTTGTCACCTCCGATCTCCTGGGATTCTTCTCTTCTCACTCCTCCGATACAAAGGGTTACTTTATGGGGGACATCACCCTTTGTGGACATGTTAAGGAAGGAATTACCTCTACCACAGGGCTGGGAGGAAGCCAGAGATGTAGATGGGAAGGTCTACTACATCGATCACACCAATCAAACTACCAGCTGGATAGACCCCAGGGACAGGTATACAAAACCATTAACCTTTGCTGACTGTATTGGTGATGAGTTGCCACTTGGATGGGAAGAAGTCTATGACACTCAAGTTGGTGTATTCTACATTGACCATAACAATCAAACCACACAGATAGAGGATCCTCGGGTGCAATGGAGAGGACAACAGGAGTGCATGTTAAAGGACTATCTAGTGCTTGCTCAGGAAGCTCTGGATGCTCAAAAAGAGATTTACCAAGTCAAACAGCAAAGGCTTGAACTAGCCCAGCAGGAATATAGGCAGCTTCACGATGTCTGGAAACATAAGCTTGGATCTCAGCCAAGTTTGGCTTCAAGTTCCTCTTCTAATTCAAAATATGATCCTGAAATTCTGAAAGCTGAAATTGCTACTGCAAAGTCCAGGGTTAACAAACTGAAGAGAGAAGTAGCCTATATGCAGCAAGAACTACAATACAAGGAAAATGGCTACCAAACCCTTCGACAGATTGACCTGAAAATGTCGGGAAACCATGTTGGTTATAAACTTGATGAAGCTCAAGCTATTCTGAATGAAATGAAAGCTATCAAAAAAGCGATCAGTTCAGGAGAAAGAGAGAAACGGGAGCTAATACAGAGTCTTGCCAAGTTGAAAAATGGCTTTGTCATTAACAGAGGATCTCAGTCGGACCTCTGGACCAGTGAAACTTCTTTGAATAGCTCGTGTTTGTCTTTGCACAGAAATGTTAGTTCCCAGACTGATATTTCAGGAAATGTGGAATGATTCTATATACTGTGGAATACTGCGTGTTGGATTTCTCTGGAGTGTGGTTACTAAGCGTTTTTTGCCGTGCATGAGAGTGCTGGCAAAATTATTTGGTGAGTGAGATTCCTTTGGGAGTGGATTCACGTTTCACGTTGGTGAGGTGAAAGACACGTGGAGTTCAGCATTATCAAGATCACTGCACCTTAGAAGATTTGTGCGATTTTCATACACTCTTTTGTCACAAATTAAATCACGTTATATATTTTTTGTCACAAGATTTTCAAGGACTGATTTTTCATGCTTTAAAATAATAATGTTTTTTGTAATATAATTATAATTTGTTTTGCACTTATTAATACTTATTTTGTGAATCACACTAATTGGGGATTTTTAGCCATTTATTTATTATTCTGTTGTCACAGCTTTTTTCACGTGCACATTAGTTGTATTTTTGCATGGTTTGATTAGAGTTGTTAAACACCATTAAGTTTATGCATTAATTTGCACACTTAGATGTTGTCATTTTTTTGAGGGAATCACAGCATATGTGATTTCTAGCACTAGGGATATGAGCGCCTCTTATTTGCTCTTATGTATCTAGGAAAAGATTTGTTGGATTAAAAAGGATATATGAGATCAGATAACATTTTAGTTTGATAGTTTTTTAAAGGGGCAGCTCTTTTTTCCTCTTTTTTCACTTTTTATTTAGGGAGTTATATATATTTTATTACACACCGAGTGAGCCATTCACTGGATCTCATTCCAGATTGTTGTAAGCTCTATTCACTGGCGCAGTGGGGGTAGTTTTGAATTAAGGGCGGCTTAATATTCTGATTACCCATTTTTATAATCTTTTTATTTGGACTATAAACTGAAGGACCTATGAATAAATGGTTGTGGACCAAATCATTTGAGTTTCCATTATTTCTTATGGGGAAATTCGCTTTGATATACAAGTGCTTTGAATTACAAGCATGTTTCCGGAACAAATTATGCTCACATTTAAAGGTTTTACTGTATAGCAATTTGGTGGCCTCAATGGTCACATTTCTATTCTTTTGCTAGCAAAGGGTCTACAAGGCCTTCAGTCACATTAAAAAAATCAGGTCAATAAGAAAGTGAATATGTACTTTGCAAAGGGAATGTTCCCTGAGCTTAGTAAATATTGTAAGGCTGGTTCACTTTAATTGTCCAAGCAAACATTTTTTTTTCACATAATAGGGTATTAAATGTGAACACAGTGTCACCTTATTAACCTCCCTGGCGGTATGATTATTTCAGATTTTAGGTGCTGAAAGCGGTACAATTATTTTGCATGGAAATTTGGCGTTTTATATTGTAGGCCTGTAATTCTTTGGAATAATTCACCTAAATCTGTCCAAACCAGAGTCTAGTAGATATCCCAGGTATGATAAAGTTTGAAAAACGAAATCATAAATTATAATATAATAAATAACTCTAAATAATTATACCAAATAATAATATAATAATAATAAAAAATATTCAATAATGTAATCAAATTAAAAACACTGAAATTTGCTCAGTTGCAGAATTGTCACTGTCATTACTTTTCAGTGTTTGATGACGGATCTCCCCACAAATCACTATCACTCAATTCTGCGAGTGATTCTAATTTATTATCGCTGTTTTCTAGCTGGTCTAAAACCACTTTTGATGTAAAGGGACGGTTTTGGTTGCTATGGACAATCTCCAGTTTCCAGGCAGAAAGAACAGTTTTTATAATATAAAACTGCATGCAGGACACTGGACAGACTGCTAGGGACAAAGGGGATGTGTAATTATTTGATACAGTACTGTAATCTGTAAGATTACAGTGTACTGCATCTATACTGTGTGTTTTACTTTTTGAATTTGGCGCCGAACTCCATCCCCGTGCATCGCAACGCTCGCAGGGAACGGAGCTCGGCACTGTGATAGATCGAGACACGGCGGCTCGCAGGTCACAGCGGGGAGACATCGCAGGATCCAGGGGACAAGGTAAGTAACCTCTACATGGAGCCTGCGATGCGATCCCGAGTCTGGTTTCAAGGTTACCGCTTTTGGTACTGAAAATCCACCTCGAGCCAGACTCGGGAATACCGCCAGGGATGTTATCTAAGCTCAGTGAATGTTCATTTTGTTCAGGGAACAGTATGTGTTTCTTTACTATATCAACCCCCTATGTACCTCATGGAAAACAATGGACATTTGACTGAAGAAAACTGGGAAGAATTAATAAATAATTAAAATATGATACTATTTGATGAAAACACATTTTAAGGCTATGTATCCACTGACATTTCTACATGCACATGCAGAATGCAGCAATTATGATACATTAAGCATACTTCTCTATACCCACTGATAGTTTTGATGGAGAACAATTAGGGTATATGAGAATATCCACTCTGTAGAAAGAATAAAACACATAATGGGAAAACCCAACATGCCTGAACATAAACAAAATAAATAAGACTTAATGGGTTAACTAGGATAAAGGAATAGCTGGTTATGTACAATCTTATGTTAATCTCTTTAGAGGTGTATTAAAACTATGTAATACAAGGGCCTACCTGATTAGATACAAACTGAATGGATTGTTTAGGTAGGTCCTTACACCTACCTAAACAATCCATTCAATTTGTATCTAATCAGGTAGGCCCTTGTATTACATGTTGGTAACATGTATGGTCAGCATCACTTGATATACTTGCAGGGCCACACTACCAACAATCACTTGGGGTTATTTACTAAAACTGAAGAGTTTAAAATCTGGTGCAACTCTGCATAGAAACCAATCAGCTTCCAGGTTTTATTGCCAAGGCTTAATTGAACAAGCTGAAGTTAGAAGCTGATTGGCTACCATGCACAGCTGCACCAGATTCTGAGTGCTCCAGTTTAAGTAAATCAACTCCATGATGACTATCTATATATAAGTCATGACATATTAGCATAAGCAGTCACACAAAACAACAAACTGTAAAATACTGTTTGTTATGACCATCTGATGAGCATACTAAATGCAGAAACTGACTACATTTTGACCTATTTTCCTTCTCCACCATCTGTAGACCTCTACCCAGGACGAAAGATGTGCATAAAATAAAATACAGTTAAATATAGTTTCTGTACATAGCATAGCATAGTAAACAGATAAGCTATCTACAGGTGTAAATACACCTGCATGTATGTACCCTTACTATGAGAGGTCAAAGAAAACTTTTGCACATGTGCATTACTAACATCTGTTTCTCATTAAATGCAAGAAAACTGCAGCATCATTACATCTGTATAACCACTATAATGGGGAAACACTGCATTGTTACTCACTAACTATGTGTAACAAGGCCCAATAGCAAATCCATTAAATAATCCTAGTCTAACTTTAGCAATGTCTCTAGGGACACAGAACACTATTTTTTGTTCAAATGGTTCAAATATACATTAATATTTGCTATTACTACCTGCCTAAATTGCTGAGTAGTCAGTGTTGGGCCCTCTGTGCACCTGGGTTCCACAGCATTTAAGCAATAAATACGGTAAATACATTTGAAGAAGGAGCTTCACAAAAAATGCCACTGGTTTAAAAGTATGTAACGTTTTAATTCTTGAACCCCGTAATAATTTAAAACATCAAAGCACAAAATCAATTTTTTGCACATTGTCCATGCCAATAGACATTGTAAATCCATGCTTAAAGTAGATCTCTCTTTAAAAAAAAATAGGTAAAGTGACACAATAAATGCCCTTTAAGCTTAGAAGCTTGCATGGACCATTAAAGCTGGATTTTAGGCAAAAAGCTAAATACACCGTTATATACAGTACACATATGCATACACATATGTGAACCAACCCACCTGCCAAATGATTTGGTGCATTTTTTAATTTATCTGGTATCCAGCTCTAAGAGAGCCCCTGAGAGCCTGAGTACTGGGAAAGTGCAGTGGTTGGGGCCATTTGGAGAGGGGTGGATAGCACTGTTTTTGCATGTGTGTATTCGGGGAAATTATAACTAAAACTTGAAAAACAGCCAGACATTACATTATGCTACAGATAGCTGGAAATTTAGCTGCAACAGTACTGTCATCAGTGTGGGGGGCTCAAAGGAAGGTCATGACTAATTCTGCCTAACCATCCCACAACTATGAAGCCAGTGTTGGGTAATAGTTGGGCAAAAGGGTAGAGGTTAGGAACGATCAAAAAAAAACTTATTTCATTTTCTCTTTGACTAGCAAGCAATAAGAGACCTGTGTATTTAGAAAAAAAAATCTAATTTTATTTATTGTAAGGTTGATAGTTCAAGATTGACATGGTTACCAAACTATATCAATATTATAATAAAGCCTAACTCCAGTCAATAAGTTTTATTTTTTTGTGAATAGAGCATGGAGGGGATAAAGCTTCTATCAGGTTTTCATTGTTTTCATTGCCTCTAAACACATTTCTTATATAGGCAGTCCCCGAGTTACAAACTCCTGAGTTACGAACGACTCCTACTTACGAACAGCGTCAAATGCCAGCCACTTGTCCTCCACGCTGGTCCTGGATACCTCCGAGCACTTCCGGACACATCCCACACTGCAGTACTACATGTACTGCATGGCCAGAAGAGCCCCAGATAACATAACATGCGCCCGGAACGTCCCACATCCATGCACAGACGGAAGTTCCACTTACAAATGTAGTGTTCTGACCGAAAGTTACACTTACAAATGCAGTGTTCTGACTTACAAACAAATTCCACTTACGAACAACCCTACAGTCCTTATTGTATTCGTAACTCGGAGACTGCCTGTATAGGTGTCATAATGACAGGAGGTGAAGGGGAATCTCTCTAATAAGGTCAAAAAAATAAATAAAAAAAATAACCTGACAGAAATGTTGACTCACCACACTAAAAAAAAAAAAAAGATGCTAAAAGATGAAAAACCTTAAAGTGGACCTATATGTAAAAAATAAAAACTATTGTGAACAGGCAGGTATTTTACTGCAGAAGAGACATGCAATGTCTCTTTTGCAATAAAGTACACTTACCGGAGTAGTCTCAATCCACTGTGGAATGTACACTGGGCTGTGCATGCGGTGGATATTTATGATTTTATTTCTGCTTTAACTGCTTCAATCTCAAAATAGATGCTATCTGAGCACCTGCTGCATTATAACCTTTTCACAAGTATGAAGCAAGAGGTTACTGTCATTTATTTAACAATTACTGTATATACTGTATTACTAGCAGAGTTTTTGTATTGCAGTTTTTACATAGTGTGCTAATACATTGATTGTGACTGGCTCAAAACAAGTTGGTGTACTGAAATCTAGGATATAAGATAGGTGTTGGGAGGAATCCATGTATCCTATTAGGGAAATGCTGTTTAACTATATGGCCGTTCAGTAAATTATGGGAAGCATTGCAGCACACCACACAAGATATAACACTATACTGCACATTATCATATGCAAAACACTTGTTTATGAGATCCTAATAAAGAGAAGTCACACTTTTGCATGGCAAATGTAACTGAACATGACCTTAGAGCAGAACAGCAATTGCTTACAACCAGTTATATGCTGTTGTACAAAGAATTAAAGTGGAACTCCAGGATCTTTTTTCTTTTCTATTTTTCACCCCCTCCTTTCTGTATTAAAAAAAAAATACAAATTTCTACCTACCCTCTTCATGCTCCAGCATTGTCCCTGGCTTCTTCCTTGGTCTTACATCAGATTTTCTTTAGGGCAAAGTGATAAAATGTCTCTCTGCCCATTTCCTATGAGCTCAGCCTGTCATTTACACACAAACCCCTTTAGGTTTTGAGTGACACTCACCCATCCTTACATTACAATAAACAATGCCCGTTCCCACCCTGCTACTGCCGGGGGAAGAAGAGGGTGCAGTAATGTCACTAGACTGTCAAGAACACAAAGTCAAAAAAAGGTATGCATAGAGGCTTCATGAAATACAGAGGGGCTTTAGTGGGGTAGAGGGAAGGAGGCAGGTGGAAACCTGGAATTCCAGTTTAAATAAGCTTTTCTTCTAAACCGGTAGAAGTTTTTGTCCACAAGGAATTGCAATGCTTACCAAAGTATACATTTTTATACTCCAAACCAGAGTTCCTGTTTGCATCCCATCAGACATCAAATCTGAACTAGAGATATTTTTCTTAAGAACTGTAACAACTCAATTTGCCTTTCTTGTTAAAATACAAGGAACTATTGAGACTACTATTTATGGCCGGATTACTCAGACAATGAAAATTGCTGTATTGTGCAATATTACTTCTACTTGCATATAAATTATTGTATGTTATCTTACCCTCCTTCAAATATTTTAATCCGCATTGGTTCTGTTTGTTTAGCTGAAATATCTTTCTCTCCATGACTTTCTCCTTTTGTCCTTTCTTTGCTATTTCCAGCAGTCTTCTTTTCAAATTTACTGTTAACAAGGAGGGGCGGCTCTGGTTTCATCTAGGACATAAAAATAAAGTTGTTCTATGATCTCCAATTATATCTGTCTCGTCATCATGCAGAACTATTCCCTAGATGTAATATTCAAAAATCCACACTAGCAGCACAAATAGGCATTATGATCAGTTCACAGGCTCTCATAAAGGTTCTACCTTATATTATAGACATTTTATATTTATTCTTTAATTGATTAATTTCATTTTGGATTTACATCTTGGACTCTTACCTCCTATATTCACTTATTAATGTTTTCTGGATGGTATTATATTTACTGATACTGGTTTAATATTGTTTATCATGTTCAGTTTTTTTGGTTTTCATTTAGCGCTGCTACATTTTTTCTATTTATCTTATGTGTGTGTCTCACTTTTAGTGGCTTCTTTTTTCTTTAGTTTTATTTATGTGCCCACAGCGCGGTATTTTATGTTGATTTATTGTTTACTATAAATTAGGTGGGTAATTACATCCACCAAATTAAGCGCATTTATTAAAAAGGGAAAAAGGCAGGAAGCAAACAAGTACACATTTGAATCTTTATTTATATTTTAAAATGGGTATGAATTTAAATACACCTAAAGTTCTCTCTATACTATAAACTATACAAGTGTCAAAGATCCAACACCAAGACAACACCAAGGTGTAATAAAATCATTAGAAACCAATTCTCTACCTTGGCGTTGACACTTATCTATCTCCTTCCTCTTTGTGGTATATACTGAACATCTTTAAATGGCATCTCCCTTCTCAGGATATCATATAGTGTCTTTATATGTATACTGAATTTGTATCTACACCCCACAAGAGGGCAATGAAGTGCAATCAGTTCATTCCTTTGTCGGCTTTAATTGTTTCTGGTGATTATTATAGAGCGTATCACTCCTGTGAATCCACTAATGTATGTCAATCCTTCATATTTATTTCAACACCATATGAGCTTTCTCCCCCAATCGTGGAGTCATCTAGTGCCTCAAACAGTGAAAATTCATAGCTTTAAATGTTCACAATGGACTCTTATAGAGAGCTTTTCCATATCTACCACAACTTGCAATAAATAGACTATTCATATGTCTTTAGGGTCCATTGAAACACACTTTATCATTACATTGAACCTTTCAAGCTGTAGTTAATGTATCTTTATATAGGTCTTTTCCTATTTGCTGAACATCACTTGTTCCATTAGGAGCGTGGTTCCACACTTACTCATTTAATCAGTTTCACCACACAAAAGGCCATTGAAATCAGTCAAGTGACCTGTTATCACATATTTCTGTCAACTGACATCAAACACAGGAACTGTCTTTGTATTCCAGTGGTCCCAAAATTCCAATAAAGTCTAGTACACACAGGCTGAGCGTCAGCCGGCATTTGGCCCGTGTGTACGGCAGCCAATCCGACAGAAGCTGGCCAATAGCTGAGAGGACTGACCGGAATGTTCTGGCGGGGGGCTGTTCCCCTTTCAGAACACAATAGCTCAGCAGGGGAGATTGCTGTACTAACATGGGATTGTTAGTACAGCAGCTCCGACCTGAGCTGTCAGTTTTTTTTTGTTCAACCCGCTGTGTTGAACGAAAGAAAAAACTAGTAGTGTGTATGAGGCTTAACTCTTTATCTTTTCCATTTTTTTTGTTTTATCGCATGGCCACATGTTTCACTTTGGGGGTTAGGGAACTTTTTCTGCATTCCTCTCAAATGTTCTAATTCTAACCTTTAGTTGCCTTTTTGTTTTATCAATATACATGATTTTACATGGACACCTTACCCTATATACTACATACAGTATGTAGTCTTACAATTGATAAGCAATCTTACCATATAGGTTTTGGTCCTCTACTGTCCTCAAAAAACTTACTCGTATCTACTAAGATGAAAACAAGACAATGACCATATCTGGTTTGTTAATATTTATTCAACTGTGATTCTTTGATGTGGAAATGTATTCACTTTTGAACTGACTGGCCTCTAAAAATTGATACCCTTTTATCAATGACTGCAAGAAAGGGGCCTACTATTTATTTTATGTTCTTAAATATTGCATTTGTAGGGTCTGTTCTATAGAGACACTTTATTTTGTTGAAGGGAGGTCATGGCTGATCACGTGAAGAAGCTTAATCCCCACTGATGATTTTAACAATGTGGAGGTGGTAATTACCAATCCATTCCTTCCTTTCTGGTCGGCATGGCTGATCAGTGTATTGTGATGGCATGGAAGTCTCCCCGCTGTCAGAATAGAATAACGCAGTGGGGGGGATTCCCCCTTCCAACTCGTATGTGTGGAGCGGGGGAATCAAGAAATTTTTTTTCATTCAACCCACTGGTTGAACAATAAAAACAAACTCATCTATGGCCAGCATTAGTCAGAGCATCCATTGACAGATACATGAGATAAAGGTTGATTAGACTGATATCAATGGCCTTGGAAAATAATTATCTGATTTAAGGAGGAATAAAACAATGAAACAACTGGTGTACAGAAAAGAAGAAAAACCCCATATAATAGACCCTAAAGAAACAATATTATATCCTGAAAAGGGAACAGCTATTTAACCACTTCAGTACAGGGCAGTTTCACCCCCTTCCTGCTCAAGTCAATTTTCAGATTTCAGCGCTGTAATATTTTGAATGACAATTGTGCGGTCATGCAACACTGTATCCAAATTACATTTTGGTGGTATTTGATCACCTCTGCGATTTTTAGTTTTTGCGCTATAAGCAAAAAAAGAGTGATAATTTTGATAAAAACACAATATTTTTTACTTTTTGCTATAGTAAATATCCCAATTAAAAAAAAAAACAATTTTTTTCCTCAGTTTAGGCCGATATTTATTCTTCTACATATTTTTGGTACAAAAAAATGCAATAAGCGTATATTGATTGGTTTGCGCAAAAGTTATAGCACTAATAAAATAGGGGATTTTTATTATATATATATATATATAAAAAAAAAATATATATATATATTTTTTTTTTTTTTACTAGTAATGCCGGCAATCCGCGATTTTTATCATGACTGTGACATTGCGGCGGCAACATCAGACACTTTTGACACTATTTTGGGACCAGTGACACTCATACAGCGATCAGTGCTATAAATATTCACTGATTACTGTATAAATGCCATTGGCAGGGAAGGAGTTAACACTAGGGGGGATCAAGGGGTTAAATGTGTTACCTAGGGAGTGATTCTAACTGTGGGGGGAGGGGATTGACAAGGGGAGGAGACCGATCGGTGTTCCTATATGCAAAGCTAAAATATAAATTGTTCCTTGCACTATGTCTAGCACTGACTGCCCAAGAAGCTGAATAAAATATAGAATTGTATTTTAAAATGGCTTTGTTTTACATTCTAGCACTGTTGGAGAATTCCTTAACCAGGGAGAAAGTTACATGAGTTAATGCACAATGGTTCATTGGATACAAGGTTAAGTATACAAACACTATATTTCAGAGTACCTGGGCAATCCTAATAAATGTTGGTAGTATAGTAAAACACGAATTATGGCAATATACCTCAGGCTATCTTTCACTAGACAGCCTCAGGTTTATTGCCATAATTAATTTCCAGAAACTGAAATTATCATTGTATTGCTTGTTTAACATGCGGTAATTACTATACAATTAAAGTATTAGCAAATCATTTTGTTGTATATTCTCATACAGCATATTAAAAATCATAATATCATCAAATCATAATACTGAATTGCAGCATTACCTGTGCAAACTGAAGTTTCCATCCTCTTGAAGAAGTTAATTTTCCAGCTCCAGATCTATGCATAGTAGCTGTGGTGTACATTGATAATGTACTCTTTTGCTTAGATCTCAGAAGTGCTAGAGATGTTCTTGTGCTAAGCCCTGAAGGGTTTGGATTGCAGGAACTAATGCACCATGAAGCATACACAGAGGACAGTGATTCCTGTTCTGTATGACTGGGTTTGGCATAATTAAGAAAACACCAGCTGACAGTAGTAGTAGTCCGCAAGCTGGGAAACTGGAGTATTTGTTGTATTTCAGATCCATCTTTAACAAGTATACTTGCAGTCCCATCTTTTGACCCTGAACTTTCTGACATCTGTGTTAAAATTCCTACACCCAACTTTTTGTTGTTAGGAGGTTCATCCTCAAGAGTTTCACAGGATGTCCTGGGAGGGCTTAAGCTCATATCAGATGCAGCATCTTCATCATAAAATTCATCCGGTGACATTCGTCCTTCAGTGGTGTCACTAATTTTGGACACAGACAACTCCTTCTCTGTACTAGATGAAATGTTAAGAGGAGAATTTGATAATGATGGTGGTGGAGTCTGAGCAGAAGAAAGAATATCTTTTTGCTCTTTTGTGCGACCCTGTCTCACTAACTGAGGTTTTGAGGTTCGTGACAAATTTTTCTTTATGTCAGAATTACTAAGTTCAACTGCACTTAGTTCTTTAACAATTTGTCCATACATTCTTTCTTCTTTAACACGCTTTTGCTGCTTTGTTTCCATAAACAGTTCTAAACTACTGGCAGGAGAAAGCATCCTTTTGCCACCTCCAAAAGTAGATGCACTGTCAGAAGTAGATACCAAACATAACGGTATTGTAGATTCTATGCCAAGTGGTGATGTCTGTGGCACTTTCCATATAGGATACTGTTCCAGTTCTCCACAAGGAGCTAACATTTGGGCTATGTTAAATCCCAAACCTCTCATGGATGCATTTGTTGCCATTATCTTCTGTGATGTGCTTCCATCCACTTTGCATATAACAATTGATGAGCTATTGGTTTGTGAATGTGTAACAATAATTTGTGAAATGCTAGTGTACATAACACTCCCATAGGATGGCACGTGTGTCTGAATTCTAACTGGAACTATGGGCCCTGACAAAGGCTGAAGAGGCCCAACACTAGGAGAGATAGAAATTTGTTGGTCAGTGGAAGAATCACTTGATCCACCACTGTGATCTCTCTGTAGTTTTGAAAGAATGTGTTTAGACTTTTTGGACGATGATGATGATGAGGATGATAAAGATGAGCCGGATTCTAAATATGGCTGACAGCTTTTTTCCATGGTATGCAAATAATTATAAGGCTTGCATCCAGTATGATCTTGGGCAGTATCAAGATAATAGGAAGAGTGTAGTTCTGACTGGCTTGGTGACTTGAAATAAGTTTTTTGCAAGTTTTGCAAATGGTGCTGGAAGTGTCTTTGCAAAGGATCGATGCAAGACGGCCACAAAAGTGGATGAGGTGCTGGTACTTGAGCCATGCATACAGAAGAATAAGGTAACTGAAAGGTACTATGAATTGGTGGATATAAAACTTTCTCATGATGTGGAAATGAATGTTGTTGGTCTGTCAAAAGTCTCTTGGGAATATAGGATGACTGCAGTCCTAAAGGACTTCTTAACGTATCATAGCTAGAAACAGACTGCTGAGAATACAGAGATGAGGTACATGCAGGTAGTGGAGAAGTACCAACATCTACATTTCCAGCCTCATCAGAGTTTGTAGAAGATGAAGGAGAAAGCTGCCAAGCAACCTGTGAAGACCTCCGACTGTTATGCAGTGGATCACATTGTTCTTGGCTTCCAGTTTGTTCTTGCTCTGCCTGGGAGTTTTCAGGAAAGCCACTAAAAGAAGCTTGACGAACAAGAAAGCACTTTTTCCTTTCACGGGCTGGAGAGAGAGTTGTAGTGATAGCACCAGACCCAGAGGCATGAGTTAGGTTTCCATAGTCAAAAGATTTGCTTCGAATTTCAGGTATCTCAGTAAGGCTAGGACATGGAATCTGTTCAGAAGAGGAGCGTCTCATTTCTTTCTGATGGTGGTGACCTGGTACTGATAGAGAATAGGCTCCAGGAGGAACAGTTAAAAACTCTGGAGGCCTTCCAATTTCATCCTGTTTAGCTGATACAGCTGATTTGATTATATCATCCCTGTCAAAAGACATTGAAAAACTTGAACTGTGGGATAAATTGCTCTCCTGACTTGGACTGCGGGACAGACTTGTTCCAGTGGACTCAAAACTGGATTCTCCAGATGAGTTTTCCATGTCTGCCAACCGAAGACGTTTCTTTTTTGGTGGCAGTTTCTCTGCAGGGAGTTGTGAAAGGGTTTCACTTCTTTGAGGCCACTGAAATTCCTCTGGGGGTTTTTCAGGCTCTTTAACAGGAATTTCTGGTTCTTTATCAGGTTTATCAGGTTCCTCTGTAACACGAATCTCCGGCACTGTAATATTATGTTGGCGAACCAATTTGGGTGGCATGTGATATGAAGACTGCTGTGAGTGTTGCGATGGAGATGGTCTTCCTGGAGATTCTGAGACATCTGATGCCTGTGTCCAATCTGGACTCATAGAGGACATTGTGTTCCCACTGTCACATGTTTCTGATGGTGAGCAGGCTGACTGGCTAGCAAGCAGTTCTGTAGATTCAGACCTTTCAAAAGAGTTGGGTCTGCTCAAAGAGTTAGTGTGTTGAATTACAGATATAACATTTCCAGGAGGCTTTCTACTCGTTATATCTATAATTTTATCAGTGTCTGAAGAAGACTCGTCTAATATAGGTACAGGACTTCCCATCTGTTGATGTGATCGACTAATGTCTTGAGGCCCACTGTAAACATACTCTTGCCCTGAAATAGAAAAGCTAGCCCTGCCAGGTTCCTGGACTTGTGTTTTTGTATCAAAGTCTATGTTGGCAGGACTACCTGCTGAACTGTTCACTGCATCTGAAGGAGCAGAGATATCTTCCTCGTCTCCAACACTTTTCTCCTTTCTGCGCTTTCTGTTTTCAATCATTGTTCCAACTCGAGACTGTAAAGGTGTCATTGCATCTATAAAGTATTCAACTCCTGGCTTCATTCCACCTATGTGCTGAACATCTCTATATCCCAGTTTGTGGGCTTCATATTCATCCCATCTTTTTGGATGAATTCCTGAGACACTATATTCATACATTGATGACATTTTCTTCTCTTTTGAGGAAACAGTTTTTTCATGTAGAGCTTTTCTGCTGTAGCCAGAAGGTGCATTTTTAGGCATTCTGACATATGGATCTAAATCAGAATGGCCCTCCAAGACCAGCGGCAATTCAAATGCAGCTTGCCTCCTCAGTAGTCTTTGATGTGGGATGCCTGTTGTACCTGGATAAAATACATCATCAGAACCTGTCATTCGCTCATCAAATGAGTGACTGCCCCTTATAGATGGTGGAATACTTAAACTTACTCCAGAGGAGGTTGGCATTGAGTTACTTCTTATAAGTGGCGATACATCACTGGGAGTTTCCAAAAAGACTGCTGTTTGGCCCTGGTGTATGTCTGGATACAGTTTAGATTCACTTTCAAGAGACTCTGTAATGAGCTGTGATTTCTGCAGTTCAGAAACACGGATGCCAGTTAATCTTGACTTCATAGTCTTCAACTTGCTGTGATCCAAAAGCTCTTCTCTTTTTGATATATACTGTGAGATATGCTCCTCCATCACACTAGTGTTACCAACTGACAGACTGGCTTCCTGACTTTGCATTGAAGACCTGGGGCTTAGTCTACAATACTTGCCAAAAATGATTTCTTCATAAGAAGTTGCATTAGTATTTGGAGGACTTATATTCTGATCTGCACTTTCTGATCGTGAAAAATAACCAGAGTCTGTGCTTCCTTTACTGTGAGGACTTAAAAGATTTAAAGACTTCTCTGAATCATGCCCTTTTTTTTCTGTAATCTTTAGTGCAAGTTTTTGTTTAGCGGTATGTGGTTCATTCATTTTTCCGCTTATTGATGGGTTGTGCATTAATTCAGGTGTTATAAAATGAGGGTTTTCACTGGATAAACTAATTCCACTTTTAGGGATTATCAGTATTGGCACTTTCATTGAGCCACTTAAAGATTCTTCTGATGTGTGAAAACCTGGATCTAAAAGTTCCCCACTTTTGACAGCCAGATCCAATGGAATCTGGGAAATGGAGTTTTCAGAGTCTTCTACTAGTAACAATGTCTCTTCATCAGTGTCTGTACTCTGCTCCCCGTCAGAATGTATTTCTGTTTCTACATCAATACAAGATGATTCTAAATCTAGTTTGGACATAGCAGAGTCCGCAAAAGGAACTAATCCAGCTTTTATAGCATGTGCATGGGACTTCCTGTGCTTATACAAATTGCTTTTTGTTTTGAAGGAAAAACCACATGGTACACAGGGATAGGGGCGCTCGCCAGTATGAGATCGTATATGTTTTTTCAGCACACTTGGTTTGGCACAAGCCCGTGTACAATACGGACATATATACTTGCCAGGTTTTTTGGGCTTTTGCTCCTTTTTATGGATGTCTTCTGATTGCTCAGTAGATTTTTGTGAATACTGGCTGAATGAGGCAAGTGCTGAAAACTTTTTTCTGGAGAATGCAGCACTGTGTCCATGCATTCGAAGGAATAAATCCTCTGGAGCAACAGGCAAGTGACTATAAGGGTAAGCATGTCCTTCCAGACTCTGGTGAGGCTTTGTGCTATGCACCAACCTCTGTTGATGGAGAGTATGTTGTGGAAATGAGAGTGAATGCCGATGAGTGTAAGAACCCGGGCGTTTTTGCGTAAATTGCTTTTCTTGCATCTGCTGTGTGGCTTCATTTTGTGCTCCTGTTTTTAAGGAACTAAAATATTGTACTGATGCTGGGTTTGAGAGATGCTCATGGTTAACCTTTGGCTGCCTTTCTCCTTCTTGACTATCATAAATGCTCATTGTAACTACAGCTGGATTCTCTTGACACCATCTGTTTGGTACTATGTCAGATTCTCCACATGTTGAGGTAGATTCTTGCCCTAACAGGGTGTCTCCAGAGTCCATTTTGATTCACTTGGTCTTCAGTGCTAGCTTACTTTAATGCTATATAGACACATGGAGTTCAAGTGACTTTGCTCTTTAAATAAATGTTTCTCCCATTTTTCAAAAAATCTCTTCAAGTCAGCTACTGAAAGATTTCATCTAGTAGTAGTAGCATGTGGATATTAGATTAAATTGTAATGCATGACATCAGATTTCCACGCTCTTGATTCTGATTAATCGTTATATGGAGGTTCCAGTGGGTAATTTTGGACTAAAGTGCAGATCTAGTCATCACAATTGTTGAACCTAATAGACATACAAAACAAAGCGTTAATTTGGAATCAAAATACGCTCTGGAAAAAAGTATTAGTAGAGAAATAAAAGTAACTTGGAATCTTACACATGAACTTCTTACACAACCTATTCAACAGCTAGAGATGAATGAAACTTTCACTGAGCAATCTGAAAGTGTTTAGATAAAGTGAGCTTCAGTAATCCCCTATTTTGTCCACATGCCTTTGATTAAAAACTATAGCAGACTGAGTGAACTAATAATGCAGACAACCCAGAATTAAAGTGGTATTAAACCCAAAAGCAAACATTTATTTTTTGGCAGCTTACCATTTCGTAGATGTGAAGGCTGCATTCATTTTCTTTTTAAGAATTCTTTCCTTAATTTTCACCTGGTGATCTGGCCAGTATCTCTCCAGCAGAATGTATCAGTTACAGAGATGAGACAAACCATTTAACACTAGCAAGGGTGCTTACACTGATCGACTTTTATTTATTTATGGAAAACCTTTATCCCAAAAGAGAAAAAAATGTTTGCTGTAACATAAAGTGTTAGCAGGAGTCTGGCTTCCATTGGTAGTGTATCTAAATCTGCTAGTACATTCAACATTCCCCTCACCCTATACTGACAATGCTGCTGTTCAAAGGCGCCCCCTGTGTTCATTCATCCAGAGCAGGGGCGCTCTAATACATAAGGTGCATTATTGGCCAGATCCCCAGATGAAAACAGAGAAAAAAAAGCCTAAGAAAATAAAACTAATGTAACCACCACATCTAAGGATTGGTAAGCTGCAATATATTACATTTTTGGTTTTGAGGTTAATACCGCTTAATAATCATATCAGGCTACATGCATAGGTAGGTGGATCACTGATACTAAGGGGTTGTTTTACTAAGGCAAATAGACTGTTCACTTTAGAGGGGAAGTTGCACTTTGCAAGGTATTTATCCTTAGAGATTAGTGAATTGGGTGAAGCTCTATTGATTTCCATCATCCAATCATGTGCAAGCAAAAATAATTTTTTCTGTGTGTTTTTTTTATTTACCTTACATGTGAATGGATATGCTTTGCAAAGTGAAACTTACCACATTTACTAAGCTCTAAGGAACATTTTCATTCACACTGCAGCTTCTCTTGCAAAGTAAACAGCCTATTTGCCTTTAGTAAATCAAACCCTTAGTCTTTCTAAGCCATGAGTGCTCAACCTGTGGCCCTCCAGCTGTTACAGAACCATCATGCCTCTGCCTTTGGGAGTCATGCTTGTAACTGTCAGCCTTGCAATGCCTCATGAGACTTGTAGTTCTGCAAAATCTGGAGGGCCACAGGTTGAGCACCCATGTTAAGCAGTTTCAGGTTTGCCTTTCAGCTAGCAAATAAGCAATATGGTTCATTTCATACATACTCAATTTCAAAAACATGAATAATATTCCACAAGGTCAAAATGTTTACCACTGCAATCCTTAAATCCCACTCTCTTTGTTTGCTCTTTACAAATATACTGATGTGCTACTGATCGGAGTGCAACAATCTCATACCAATCTGTGCCCTCACGCTCAGAAGAACTACAAATTAGACAGGTTAGAACACCCGTTCCAGTAGCTAATGTACCTTAACTTATTCTCCCCACATCTTCCTCGCCACTGACATAAATAAGCGGAGTATACACATTTACAAGGAACACTGCAAGGGTCTGCCTATTCACATTGTGCCTGTATGTATATGGGGGCCCTTAATATACAAAAAAAAATCACCTCCAAATGTGAACTGGACCTGACCTAAATGTTCCAAAGGTAACAACGATGTTATGCCTGCAAGCACATGTATTAATCTACAAATCCAACTGTGTGTGCTAACCCTCTAAACCTTCGTTTCAATGGGGTTTCGTTTTTAAAACTGGAATGTGCAAAATCTGGTGCAGCTCTGCACAGAAACCAATCAGCTTCCATTTTATTTTGGTCAAAGTTTAATTAAATAAGCTGGACTTAGAAGCTGATTGCACAGATCACCATATTTTGCACTCTCCAGTTTTAGTAAACTGACCCCAATATGTACACGTAGCCTTGACTTCTGCCCAAGTTGAGATTAAGTGCCACTGCTTTTACTGCTATGCCTCGCCTCTTTTAGTGCTGAGCCCCACACCCGTGATGCCTGTCTAAGTAGCTTCAGTGGCTAGTAAAAGATTTGGCATTTGATAGTTGAATGCCAGGGGGTAAAGCATAGCACCATAAGGGGTGGGGGGGGTGGGATTTTGGTAGAAGTGGTGACCCCATGCACAGTCCAAGCCTAGTATCCAGTAGGGATGGAGGGATTGATTTGATGACTAGTACAGGTTCTTGCAAGCTGTCTTAGACCAGGTCAGTTTTTCTTGCACCTTAATTTAATATTAATATAAGACATGAGCTCTATATGTATACTGTATATATGTATGTTAAACTGTTCAATAGAATTCATGCAGCAAAAGAAAAAAAAAACTTGTTATCAACCACAGGGTCTGCACCTCATGTGGCATAAATTATTATGCAGTGTTATAAAATGGCTTCCCCTATACCCCTATAAAAAAAAACTTGAAAAAGAAAAAAACTTGAAAAATTTTACGCATCTAATTTTCACAGAAACTGTATAGCAAACTGTATTTAAGATTTATGCTCCTAAACTGAAACAGTACATCTTGTAGCCCTGAGGTTAAGGTATAAGTCCCCCTCAACCCCAAAATCCATACTAGGAAGACACTGTCTAGTTGTCCTAAAATCCTACAGTAAACAGTTTAAGGTATTTCCTTTGAAGATGTCTTCTTCAAAATATATGGACGTGGTTAACAGATGAAATAAAGAGTATTTCAGAACATCTGAAGACTTTCAGTTTAACACACTCCAGTCGTGTGGAAATCTTAAGACCTTAGCCATAATTATTTATAACCATTCAAGAAAACAAGGAATGTGTTCATACCTAAATAATTTATTACCAGTGTCATATTTTGTGTAGATGTAATAACCTGCGATTATTTTACAAACATAAATTACAGAAGGTGAATAGGCTGAGGTTTTCTGTGATGAGATCTTACGCTAACTAAAAGAAGCAATATTGCAGGTCAGACACATGACAAGAGACATTCACAATGAAAGACTTATGTCTACTTCCTATATTATAGTCTGTGTTTCTACGCTACGCAATAAACATTACTTCAACTACATCTATATCATAAGAAAGTAAATGAACTGAAGTACCTGTTTGCATCAAGAATTTCATACACATGGTTAGGCTGCAGTTGTCTGTAAACGAGAAGAAAACAAGCGTTTGATTAGGATTAAAACTCTGCTTTACTACTAAGAGGAAAGGAGCTACAGAACCATAAAAAGGAAGGGACAACACGCTAAACTTTTGAATTTTCTTGCATGCAAGTTTTTGGGCAGACCTCATGTTTGCATAATGAAAGCCATTGCACCCAGCTGCCAAGAATAACAAGCACAGGAAATGAGCAGTGAAAGTACGCTATTTGCTGTGTGCAAGCCTCTCTGAACTCTGTTCTGTCATATTATTCTTTACCTGATATTGTTCTTAGCACCTTTGACACTTGATATTTTTTGTACACTCTCATGTATTGAATGAAGACTGGTAAAGTGAAATAATTAAAATGAGTGCTCAAATCTTTAACATAGGCACAAAAGGCTTATCAGTATTAATTACCTCTTCCTAAAATTTCTAAATCCCCTTAAGGTAAAATAAAATTGATGAGTAGAAGAGAAAAAAAAAAATACTACCGATGTATGTTTCTACTTGCCAAGACTGTTTTGCTTTATATCATGATGAAAGAGCCACAATCAGCTCAGATAGTATGAAACTGAAACTGCTTGGACATATGTTATTTCAACTTCCGCTCAAAGGGACAGTTTTGTTTTTGCACGTTATGTCACTCAAGTTATTGTGGTGTAACTTACTGAAGGTTGATTGCACTAAGGGAATCACTTTTAGTTGATTGATATATATATATATATATATATATATATATATATATATATATATATAACTCTAACTCAGGGAGAACACAACCTAGTGACTAGCTTGACCACTTAAGGACCAGCCTCGTTTTGGATTTTAGGTGTTTACATGTTTAAAAAAAGGTTTTTTTGCTAGAAAATTACTTAGAACCCCCAAACATTATATATTGTTTTTTCATAACACCCTAGAGAATAAAATAGCGGTCATTGAAATACTTTTTTTTGCACCATATTTGCGCAGCGGTCTTATAAGCGCACTTTTTTTTAATAAAAAATAAGACAACAGTAAAGTTAGCCCAATTTTTTTTTATATTGTGAAATATAATGTTACGCCAAGTAAATTCATACCCAACATGTCACGCTTCAAAATTGCGCCCGCTCATGGAATGGCGTCAAACTTTTACCCTTAAAAATCTCCATAGGGGACGTTTAAAAAATTCTACAGGTTGCATGTTTTGCGCTACAAAGGAGGTCTAGGGCTAGAATTATTGCTCTAGCTCTACTGGCGATACCTCACATGTGTGGTTTGACCACCGTTTTTATATGCGGGCACTACTCGCGTATGCGTTCGCTTCTGCGCGCGAGCTCGTCGGAACGGGGGGGGGGTTTAAAACATTTTTTTTTTAATTTTTATTATTTATTTTACAATATTTTATTTATTTTTACACTGTTTTTTTTTTAAAAAATGGTGTAAACATCCCTTGTAATAGAAAAAAAGCATGACAGGCTCTCTTAAATATGAGATCTGGGGTCAAAAAGTCCTCAGATCTCATATTTGGACTAAAATGCAAAAAAAAAAAAAAGTCGTTTGAAAAAATGACATAAAAAATAAATAAATATGCCTTTAAAAAAAGTAATGACGTCGCTTCAGCCGTCCAATGGTATGGAGACGGGTGGCGGCCATCTTAGCCTCACTCGTCTCCATACCCAGGCACAGAAAGGTCCCGATCGCCTCCGCCGCTACTGACGGCTCCGGTAAGCAGCGGAGGGCACGGGAGAGTGGCGGGAGGGGGGGTGGCACCCGCCGCAGAGACCACCATTATCGTACACAGAACCGGCTCCTGTAAAGATGGATACCTCGGTTGTGGCAGCAGCTGCTGCCGTTATCGAGATATCCATCTTCAAAGTGCCGACGTATATGTACAGGAGCCGGTCGGTAAGTGGTTAATTTCCATTATGAACTCACCCAGTCTCATTATAATTATTAAGAGCAAGTAGCAATCGATGTTGTTTTGTACATAGGATATGAAACTGCCCTAATTATGTTTAAAAATATTTTAAAAAGATTTCCAGGTATGGCATATTTTACAGAGTTACATTGGTTCCACATGGATGCATGTACAATACCCGTGGGGTCCATCTAGAACAGACTTTTTCAACTAGGGTGCCTTCTGGTTTCTTCAGGGTGCCTTTGCAAAATTCCTAAAAATGACCCAGATTGCCCAAAAATTGGCAACAAGCTGGCGAGTGGCTCAAGCCTACTTTTTTTTTTTTTTACACAAAGCCACAAGTTTTTATTGTGCGGCATTACAACAATGGGCGCCATGCTGATCAGTTGCTAGCGTCCCAACAACTAAAGACGTCATAGGTTAATAAGAAGGACTTTGTGTACCTGCACAGTATCCTTGTTTTCCCCTCCCCTGCCCTTCGTCATCAACACTGGGGTCATATTAGTTAAATAAGGAAGATAAACTGAGGGAGAAGAGACATGCTGGAATACTAATCAGTACTAGTGTGCATAGGTATATTGCTTCATAAGAATAAATCACCTTTTAATGTTAAGTGTACCACGATTTTGGTTGCCATCACTTTATGTAAAACTATTCCTTTTTTACATTTTAGAATGGGGTGTCTCGAGTGCAGAATTTTAAGGGGCACCTTGACTAAAAAGAAAAGGTTGAGAAACAGTGATCTAGAGCAGGGGTCTCCAAACTATGGTCCTCCAGTTGTTCAGGAACTACAATTCCCATCATGCCTAGTCATGTCTGTGAATGTCAGAATTTTACAATGCCTCAGGGGACGTGTAGTTCTGCAACAGCTGGAGGGCCATAGTTTGGAGAGCTCTCATCCAGAGGATGGAAAACACTGTAGTAGACACCACTAATGCCAGTGATCTCCACTAGCTTCTGTGTCCTGTGCCGAGTGGCTACCCCATTGCACTCTGAACACCAGAGGTCGCCTGCACAGTAACCATTCAGAGAATGCTTTGTATCTTCTCTATCAATACAATGTGTTCTCTGAATTGGAAGAGGTAGAGATGCAGGACAGTGATGTCATGATCTCCACCTCACCCAATCTGAGAATTCTTTGCATACATTGAGAAAATGCAAAGCATTCTCTGAATGGTGCCTGTGCTGAGCGACCGACCTCCTGTGTTCAGAGTGAAAGGGAAAAAGGGGAATGCCTGTTTTAAGCCACCCCCCTCCCTTCTCTCATATCAGCAGAATGAATTTCCAGACTCCACGTACCTGCACATGAACCTGTGAGGGAAGACATGAGAAGGAAAGGTTTAGAGGGGTCTTGTGGCCCTTTATAAGGCTGAAGTGAGCTCTCGAGAAGTGCCAGCTTTTAGGTGTACTCACCTGTGAGCTTCCCATCAGTCTGCCTGTTTTGTCATGCCCATATTATGTGTGGGTCACCTTGTTAGCAAGGGAGCTCTTTATTTAAATTCCTGTTATTTGTGTAAATGTCCAAAGTCCACAACACAAAGCATACACCACTCAAGCCAACGAGGTGCAATATCTCTCCAGGTGCTTGCCCCGCCTCACCACCATTGCTGAAGCGTGTAAAAGAAAGTAAGTGGCCGCACACTGGAACGTGAAGTTTTCTTGACAGAAATTTTTATTGTTGCATGCCAGACAGATGATACAGGACCAGGGTTAACATTTTACACGGATATACTGTACTTGTTCACAACGGCATCTGTCTGGCATGCGACAATAAAGATTTCTGTTAAGCAAACTTCTCGTTCCAGTGTTCGGCCACTTTCTTTCTTCTACACATTTGTGTAAATGACTCGAGCGTTAGTGACTGGGTCTGCTTTTGTTTTTGGTTAATTGATTTATTTATATTGTGATGCGATTTTTAAAGTTTTAAAATCAAATACTTATTTTCAAACCAATAATAAGGGAAAGCAGACAATTTTATTTCATACTTTGTGTTTGGTGTTTTTATTGATTATTTGTTGTTTTTTCCTGCTTACTGCCTATGATCCCATGCAGCTGGGCAGCCACTCAGTACAGAACCCAGAAGCCAGTAAAGATCATTGTAGTGTCGGTGTCTTCTACATTGATCCTACAACAATAGTAAATGCGTAGTTGCGTTGGTCCAAGCTGGACCAATGTAACTTTGTATAAAATGCCATACCTGGAATTCATTTAAACATCTTTTAAAAGACAGTTTCAGATTTCCTGCTTCTCTATCACACTACCAGCATTACTGTTTTACAGACAACCAGCAAGTTAAACAAAACAGTGCCTCGGATCATTATGATAATCTTCCAAAGAACCCTTGAACATGAAAAAGTATGACGGGTTCTAGAACTTTACTTTTATGACGTAACAGCTCACACTACAAACTGCAGAATCAGTGACACACAAAGGCATTTGATTCAAAAATATATCAACACTTTTTTTTTAAGAAGAACAGTTGTTGAGGAAGCTGTTTTTGCATATTTATCTCCTTTAGACACAAAATATTCACAGCTATGCACAACTAGATTTAGAAAGGCTTAGTTCTGGAAAACTAAGTTTCATTAAGACAGAAGATTCAAATGTATCCTGTGAAGCATTTTTAAGTCTGAGATGAAACAGTAAACTGCTGGCTACGTCTTTAATGTTGCTTATTATTCAAATATATACTATACATTAAAGCTGTCACCAGTTATAGTTTCAGTTATTCTGGAAAAAAAATTGACGTACAAATCAAAAAGGAAATGTCATAACTTTACTACCCCATAGCATTAGGGAACTTAAATCTTGAAGCTGTGGTATAGAAGGACTGATGTGTCCTTCAATTTAAAGGCAAGAACTAGGCGGTACCATGTAATATTGAATCATTTTGTTCTAAATGTAAACTTTTCTGCACTTTGATTTTGCATAACCCCTTAGATGCCTGACTGTAAGTTATTATTATTTGTTCCCTATGTTCTCAATTCTTTACGCTGAGTGAGCCTATAGTGAGTGCAAATGATAGGCCTGCTTAATCCCCAATTCATTTTATGCCTCTGACCGCATGCCTAAACAAATCAAGGAGTTGCGTCAAAGCAGTGTTGAATCTGTGCCTTGGTCAGAGAACCTATTAGATTATAAGCTTTCACAAGCAGGACCCTCCAAACCTTCTTGTATTCAATTGTATTGTAACTGCACTGCCACACTTATATTGCAAAATGCTGTGCAAACTGTTGGCACTATATAAATCCTGTATAAAAATAATAATAGTAATGATATTAAGGGGGAAATGAATCTCCCAAAACCCACTATTACTCAGATCAGAGTATCAAGGTGGAATGATTGGGCCTTTAATAGTCGCAACGAAAGTAGGGCATGGTAACAAAGATAAATGGCCGCACAAAGGTCCTGGTTCTTTTCGATTCTTTTATATGTGAATGACCATTAAATACATGGTAAACCCCCCAAAAAATAAGTAATATAGAAAGAGTTGAGGTATTCCTGAAATGGCAGTGGTGCTAAGAGGCCAATTTAGATGCATACTACTACACATTTGTTCAATTTCAACAAGCTCTGTTCCTCTATATTTCAAATTTAGTTTGATAAACACTTCAGTGAGAAAGTTCGTATACAAGGCCAGAGATGGCGTTGTAAACCAGCTTGTGGCAAACTAAATTATTGTAGACCAAGTGAGTGAGTAAATCATTTTAAAAATGCGCCAATTGTGTGCAGTATCCTATAATAACCAATTAATATTTACTATGTTACTACAAGCCACTGCTTTTGCTGGATTCTGATTAGCTGATGGTATATAGTTACAAACTTAGTCAGGTTAAAAACTGTCCATCCAGTTCAGCCAACATAAAGAAAATTAATACATAAATAAAATGAAAAAACAATAGAAAACCGACCCATACAGAACCTCGTATACAACATACACACCAGGATTTTAAATAAAACCAATGATAGGGTGAATTTTTAATCCTTTTCCAAGAGATGATATATTAGAGTTAATGCACCCTAGGAAATATATTATATTTTAAAAAACTGTAAATATATTTCATGCATATTTCCCCTAAGATAATTCAATATTGAGAATAATTAGTTAAGAATAGAATAATTAGAATAATTAGTTAAGAATAGAATAATTAGAATAATTAGTTAAATAAAAGCTATAAATGGCCGCATTATTATAAACAATTTGTGTCGATATTTGTACTGGCTTTGGATAAGGAAGGAAAGCATGTAAGTTTTATTGGTCACAGCAATGTTATCCAAGACCATGTCCATTACACATGCTAAAATTACTTCACTTCCTAATTTAAATGTGGAAAATCTGATAATAAAATTAACCCACAGTACGGAGATGTTATTATTTCCTCCCCAACTTACACTAGGTACAGGAAAATCAATAGCTATCTAGATAAACAATTTTAATATCTTGTGAAATGCCAAATAAGTTTACAGGCTCTGATAATAGGAAAGTTTGCACAAATGCATAAAGTATAAAAAAATTACTTCTAAACAATGTGAAAAATTGAAATACGTGGCCTTTGACCACTGCCAAACTGGGACATGGCAAGAACACCCTTCAGGTTTGTCTTTTGGCCCTCCTAAATGATCACCACTACTATAACATGTAACTCATTTCATGCATTCTGCAATGATTAGAACAAAGCGGACCTCTATCGTCCTAATGTTGGGGATATTTGAGTAAAACTAAATATTGAAAATTAAGGAATGAAACTAACTATATCACCACTGTGATATCTTAACCACTGTATTGCCGGAGGTGCTGATCAGTGTATTCTCATGGCAGGGAAGTCTTTCCACTGTCAAAATACAATAGCTCAGCGGGAGGGATTCCCCTATCTGCATCAAGTATGTGGATGGGGGAATTTAGTTTTTTTCTTTTGTTCAACCTGTTGGTTGAACAAAAAAATAAATATAATAAATAAAAAACCTCACTCAACTTGAGCCAATTTGTTTTATTACGTATTTTTTGGTAGAGTGGGGAATGGTTGGAGCCTCTGTCAGTTTTTTATAAACATCTCTGTTTTCCTCCCAGGCACACTCCATGTTTTGCACGTGCGCAAAAAGTGAGAGGAAATCTCCTCAATGGGGTCACAGAAGGATACTATAATCAGAAAGAAATGTTGCCTACTCTATCGATACCAACTAGACCATCCGACCCTTCCCTTGTCACCACTTTATCCAAAACTAAAAAAAAATTAAAAAAAGTTATGACTACAGTTGAGCTTACAAAAATTTGGAACATAGCTGGGTGATATTTCTTAATAACAAAGCAATTCTTTTATCTGAAATGCTACTATCTAGTTAACTCAAGACAGACCTGTTGGATGGATATTTAGCTGAAAGCTCAAATTGTTCCAGAACATAAGTGTTTGATGAGCTTTTCCGATTCTTTTCAGAAGTATGTGAAATATGAGCCACCTCTTGTGCTATACCATTCATAAAGTTCAATGGGCTTTTTGTAACTTGATTGCCAAATAAGTATAATGTTTTCTAAAATCCCTTCACAGATGTCAGGCTACAAACACCTGGTGTTAGTGCCAGTGTAGTGTTTCATTTACATATGCACTGCAAGGTGAGCATCCTAAATCTTCCTAAAATATGAAAGCAATCATCCGTGCTTCAGCAGTAATTTGTTACGTAGATCATAGTTCCCATAAACTGGAAGTATATTAAGTTGGTCCTTTATATTCTGTGTTCCACAGACATCGTTTAAATTCAGACATAGGGTTCTAAGCAAATATTCACAGAAACGCTGTTGTAGATAGACCAATACAGCAGTTGAGAGAGAATTGTAACTTTATCTATGAAAGTGATCATCTCACATAAAACAAAAATTACAGACTAGATTATTCTGTCATTACAAGCTAATCTGGTATTTTATTTCATTAATGCACTGAATGTGTATCTGTACCTGCACGTTTTTTGACAAGGTAAAAATTAAAAGAAAAATTATTAGTTTGAAAACTTACTGTTTGGGAAACATATCAAAATAAATCACATAAAGTATTTTTTAAATTAATTTATTACAGTGGGGCCTCTTTATAAAACCTGAAGAAAAGAAAGTTCTACCATAAGTATAGTAGAGTGACCAGTCAGATTTATTCTTTATTCCCTAGGACAGAGGTGCCCAACCTTTTGAAGAGCGAGGGCCACTTTAGCAACTTGGTAACTGGTCGCAGCCACAGTGAGCGGCGCGGGCAGATGACAGGTCTGTGTCCACTCTGCATATGCAGAGCAAACATGGACACAGCCCGCTGTGCTCTATGGACCCTCCAGTCCTATCTGCCCAGACAGAAGGGGATGGATCCCCTTCTGTTTTTTTAAGTGAATCGGATTGGAAATAGGTGGGTGTAAATGGAAACAAATCCGTCTACATCAGTCGCTCTATAGAGGTGAATGGAGGACCTGATTGGGTCCACCCAAAAAATGGACAGGCGGATCCGATCGGACCGATCATGTGAAGAGGGTCTAAGGCTGCTTTCACACTGATGCACTGCAGTACCTGCACCTCAACTGACCTCAATCTTCACTTCTTCCTCAGGATTCCTGCAGGTATCACTGGCTGCTGCTGTCCCCCAGGTGGGTATGGCTGGCGGCTGCTGCTGGCTGTCCTCCAGGGCTGGAACTGCTGGTGGTGTTTGCTGGCTGGTACTGCTGGTGGGTACCACTGGCTGGTACTGCTGCGGGTCCTGCTGGTGGGTACTGATGGCTGATACTGTTGCAGGTCCTGCTGGTGGGTACTGATGGCTGATACGGCTGCAGGCCTTGCTGGCGGGTATCCCTGGTGGATGGTACGGCTGGTGGGTATCCCTGTAGGATGGTACAGCTGGTGGGTGCTGCTTGCACTGCTGGTGGGTATCCCTGGTGGGTACTGCTGGCACTGAAGAGGGGTTTTCCTGGTGGGTATTGCTGGCACTGCTGGAGGGTATCCCTGGTGAGTACTGCTGGCACTGTTGGTGGGTATTGCTGGCATTGCTAGCGGGTATCCCTGGTGGGTACTGCTGGCAATGCTGGTGGGTACTGCTGGCACTCTTGGTGGTTACTGCTGGCACTGGCACTGTTGCTGGGTACTACTGGCACTGTTGCTGGGTACTGCTGGCACTGGCACTGTTGGTGGGTATTGCTGGCACTGGCGGTGGGTACTGATAGCACTGGCACTGTTGGTGGGTACTGATGGCACTGTTGCTGGGTAGTGCTGGCACTGGTGGTGGGTACTGCTGGCACTGTTGCTGGGTACTGCTGGCACTGGGTACTGCTGGTACTGGTGGTAGGTACTGCTGGAACTGGGTACTGCTGGCACTATTGCTGGGTATTGCTGGCACTGGGTACTGCTGGCACTGGCAGTGGGTACTGCTGGCACTGGCACTGGGTACTGCTGGCACTGTTGCTGGGTACTGCTGGCACTGGGTACTGCTGGCACTGGCAATGGGTACTGCTGGCACTGTTGCTGGGTACTGCTGGCACTGGCAGTGGGTACTGCTGGCACTGTTGCTGGGTATCCCTGGTGGGTATTGCTGGCACTGTTGCTGGGTACTGCTGGCACTGGGGACTGTTGGCACTGGCAGCGGGTACTGCTGGCACTGGGTACTGCTGGCACTGGCAGTGAGTACTGCTGGCACTGTTGCTGGGTACTGCTGGCACTGGATACTGCTGGCACTGGCGATGGGTACTGCTGTGACTGTTGCTGGGTATCCCTGGTAGCACTGGGTACTGTTCGCACTGGGTACTGCGGGGACTGTTGCTAGGTACTGCTGGCACTGCTGCTGGGTATCCCTGGTGGCTCAGGGATACCCAGATCGCCATCCCGAGCATCAGTGTGACAGGAGCGCTAGAGGAAGCATGTGGCTGCAGTAGAGAGCAGAGCTGATGCTTGCTGTATTGCTCCTGTCACAGGCAGAGTACATTTGGTATCACTCCGCCTGTGATGGAAGCCAGGCGGAGTGATGCTTCTTTTAGCGCCGCCTCCAGTTTTCACACTGATGCTCGGGAATGGCGGGCCAGAAACACGAGATCTGGGCTTGCCGACCCGCCATCCCAGAGAAGGAGATGACGGGCCACATCAAAAGGGCCCCTGCCCTTGGAGAATAAAACAAGAAATCTATTTTTTCAACAAGTTGTCAATGAGTACTGTAGGCAGACATAGGTCAAAAGTATAATATAACATTACAACAGTAGAATGTTGAGCAAACAGCAAGGTATAAAATCAAATAATCATAGTGATACAATTCCAGATGTGGGTATAGATGTAGCATAGGAAACATAGATAGCAATAAAATCCTGGCAGATTGTTTAGTGGTGTGTAATATCTATTTACCTTTGCTATAGGACTAATATTTGGAGGAAATTGATAACATTTAAGCATTAAAAACAAGAGAAAAGTAACAGTAAGAGGGGTGGTCATACAGTTCTATCTGAGAGTATTCCTTGTCCCGGCACTGGTAAGGGTTGGCGGGTTAAGTGTCATGTATGTGCAAGACAGGAAATTCAGGTAAGGGGATATATACATTTTTAATATGGTAGTTTGAAAATGTCATTCCAATAACTACAGAGGTGCTTGCACTGCCATAGGAGGTATGGGGGATAAGGACATATCTGTAGCCCATATCAGGAGAACAGCCTAGCATGACAAACATGGTTCCCTCCATAAATACAGTGGAGGAGTGATGTAGCCACCCAGGGACAGGAAGTGTGTTATTTGCAGGATTACCGCAAGCAAATAAAGCAAAAAAAGAAAACAAATGGAGCCACCACACCACGGATTAGTAAGCTGCAATATATTACATTTTTTGGCGTTGGGTTTAGATATATTTTAGGACGTTTAGGAGCAGCTGGGCATTTTTTTCAACTGCTCCTGACCTCTCCTCTATGTTATCTTATCAGTACATGCACACAGGTTTGTTTATAGTCGTTTTTAGGCAGTTGCGTTTAGAGGCTTTTTTTGGAACCCCAAAAAATGCGTTCAGAAGCTGTGTTTAGAGGCATTTCAAACGCCAAACATTTCGTTTACAGGCGTTTTTCATTTTTGGCTATTTAAAAAAAATATATATATACATTTTTCAAACGCTTCTATACGTAAACACGACTAAACGCGGCATGTAAACATGGCTAAGTGGCCGTTTTTAGACACAGGTTTCTAGCTGTCAAGTTAAATCTTACAGGAGAGGTTGAACAATGTCTTGTGTACATGAAGCCTTACTCTTCCTTCTTTTTGAAGAACTGAGGATTTCAACAATATTTAACCACTTGCCGCTCGCCATATAGCATCATATGACGTCCTCAGGATACTAAACTGCTGCGCGCCCCGGGGGCACGCATCCCGGCGATCGTTGTCTGACACACCGCAACTCCGATCTAGGTAAAGAGTCTCTGACGGAGACTCTTTACCACGTGATCAGCTGTGTCCAATCACGGCTGATCACGTTGTAAATAGGAAGAGCCGGTGATCGGCTTTTCCTCACTCGCGTCTGACAGATAATATTATATATATTATCTAAAACCTTTTTTTAAATGCATGCAAGACAAGAACATACCAGTATCTTCATAAATTAACAGATTTAAGCAGTAACAGGACATATATTGTACTAGCCATAAATAGGGATTATATTAAATATTACATTGTATTGGATAACAGCTACAAATACAAATATATTACTCATTCAATGTCTTCTCTAGGCACAGGAGGTGTACATTCATTCATAAAAATATGTGACATTCCATTCACAGTTTAATCCTTCTGGGATTTTAGTATGCATAGTAAAGATTCAGTACACCTCTGTCTTGCACAATTGCAGAAAGACATCTCCTCTTCTAGGGGTATTAACTCTCTCAATACCTTGAATCTGTAAAGTCTTTATTTCTCATTGTGACATTCATTAAAATGTCACAATGTAGGATTGTTTTTATTAATTATATGACATACAGCTTGTCACCTAATCGATCTCAAAGTCTCCTGTTAGGAGACTTTACAGTAAGGCTGTTACAATGTATTTGTGAATCAACACCACTCACCATAAAAAAAAAAATAAGAAAAGACCTCTCTGCATTAGTGCCAGTGTATAAATCTGGTGGGCCACTCATGGAAGAGATGTCACACAACCTAGGGGTGAAAGGCCACTCAATAGAGCCTTTCTTTGCCCAGTTTGCCCATATTTGACCTGTATGTGCACAAAGTACATACCAATATGGCATCACAGTAAATACAGAAAGTTGGTGGCCCTGTCTGATTATAATATTGCTAGTTTTCCTAACCTATTATTCACAGTACAACACTCAAGTCTATTTTTGGCTGTTGCCATTCCCCCCAAGAAATAACCAACATTACTCATATTCTCCACACAAATTAGATTGATTCCATATTCTGTTGTGTAAATTTACTAAAAGAATTTAGCTAATACTGCCTTTGTGTCATATTTCAAGACCAAAAGGGTAATAGTTCACTATTGTAAAGCTAGCACATTGGCCCGGCTTACAAGATAATGTAAATCATGCAGGGATGTTTGCAAAAACGTTCTATTGTAGCGAAGTGATGTGAGTATGTTAATAACTTAAAGTGATTGTAAAGGCAGAAGGATTTGTATCTTCATGCATTCTATGCATGAAGATACAAAGCCTTCTGTGTGCAGCAGCCCCCCTCAGCACCCCCTAATACTTACCCGAGGTCCCTCTCTGTCCAGCGATGTCCACGGGTCCTTTGGCCGTCCGAGATTCTAGTCTCTGATTGGCTGAGACACAACAGTGGCGCCATTGGCCCCCGTTGCTGTCATTCAAAGTCAGCTAGCCAATCAGGGAAGAAAGAAGGCGGGGCTGGGCCGGGGCTCCACGTCTGAATGCACACAGGGAGCTGTGTCTTGTGTCGGGTGCCCCCATAGCAAGCTGCTTGCTGTGGGGGCACTGAACAGAAGGGAGGGGCCAGGATTACAGAAGAGGGACCCGAGAAGAGGAGGATCAGGGTTGCTCTGTGCAAACCCACTGCAACAGGGCAGGTAAGTATAACATGTTTGTTATTTTTATAGGGAAAAAACAAGCTTTTACAATCACTTTAAGCTGGCCATACATTATACAATTCTTATTCAATTTCCTTTAGATTTATCTTCAACTATGTAGTGCAGGGGCCTGCCTGATTGCATACAAATTAAAAGTGTTTAGGTTTGACCTCATATTATATGGTTTTGGTAAATCTAAAGGAAAATTGTACAACAAAATTGTATAAAGTATGGCCAGCCTTAGTCTAAAGTATATATTATGAAAAAGACTGTGGCCATTCTGTAATAAAAATAAATTTAGTTGCGTTTTGAACTGATTGAACTCATGAAAGCTCACATCTGGTGCGCTGCAACAGAATATCATAATTCTTTGTACTTTGAAAAGCAGATCCAATGGTAGGCATTCACTGACATAATGACCATCCATCAGGTATATTTTGACATATAACATTGTACGCTCACAATCCCTGGTGAGATACTTGTTTGAGAAGCTCTTTTTTAAAATTGGACATAGTGTGATAAGTTCACACTTCTATTACTTGTAACTTCAAAACCAACAAATCATTCCCAAAGGTTTCAGTTGTGAAAAGGGTTGTCAGTCTGCTTGCTTTAAACACAACTCTTCAATAGCAGTGCAAACATGTAGAGAACATGTGATAATGTGTATTTTTGTTCCTTTCTGAGGGTCTTTTTCTATGCAAGATTTAGGAAAAGGCCTTTGCAAATTTGTATAACTTGATGGTCTGTAAGTTCACAGATAGAGCACACATGCTGGCTATAATATGTCATACATTATATTAAACATTAAAGTATACCTGTTACCTGTACATATTGGGTTTGATCTACTCAAACAATATGAGCTATTTACTTAGCAAAGTACACTTAGCTTGGAAACTCAAAATAAATTTATCTTGGAAAATCAAGCTGTATTGAGTTAAATTATCCAATTAAATCATGTGCAAGCTAAAAATATATGTTTTTAATTTCCCTTGCGCACAATTGCGTATTCAAAGTAAACAGAGGCTCACCTTATCTACTAACATAAATAAACTGTCACTTGTCAGGGAACCTTCTTTACTCCAGTAGCAAATCAGCTCAATGTAAAACTGTAATTTTGTAACCTCAACCATTAGTTGTAAAGCGCTGTTGGCACTATATTAATCCTGTATAATAATAATAATAATGATAATAATAAATATTATTATTAATAAATATATTGGGATTGAGCTCAAAGCGGACTCAAACTTGACCACAAGGGATGGTGTTTGCCCGTTCGCCGAATAGCTGACATTATGGGGCGTTCGTGACAAATACAAGCACCATGGAATGTCCCATATTGCACTGCGAGATCACAGTGCATTGATGGCTGATGATTGGCCAAAGCATGCACCTGACCTGCATGCTTTGGCCAATCACAGCACGCTCTGCTGTGAGAGCCATGATTGGTCAAAGGCAGGGTGCCTTTAGCCTATCATGGCTCAGGGGGCTAAGTCCATGCCCCACACTATATAAGGCTGCTTACACGGCATCAGAAGGGTGGCGGGGTCATCAGGTTACTTCAGCGGGTGGCCCCGCCCTTGCCTATATGACAGCTGTCACAGCCAAAAGACAGCACTCGGTGGGACGCCTCCCATGGAGGCGGAGTATTTTCTTTTCTTTTTCTATTTTTCGGGTCAGTGGGCGGCATGATTGAAGATGGATGGACATCGCAGGACACTTTTTATTTTTTTAATAAATGAATTGTCAGAAACAGTCTTTTGTGGTTTTTACTTTTTGACACTTTTTTGGTGAATCGGTAGGGGTACAATACCCCTACATACCCATTCACATGGGGGGGCTGGAATCTGGGGGCCCCCTTGTTAAAGGGGGCTTCCGGATTCTGATAAGCCCCCCACCCACAGACCCCAACAACCAACGGGCAAGGGTTGTGGGGATGAGGCCCTTGTCCCCATCAACATGGGGACAAGGTGCTTTGGGGGGGACCCCAAATCACCCTCCCCACGTTGAGGGCATGTGGCCTGGTATGGTTCAGGAGGGAAGGGGATTGCTTACTAGTCCTGTCCTCCAGGCTGCATGCTCGTATAAGGGCCTGGTATGGATTTTGAAGGGGGACCCCACGCCAATTTTTAAAAAAAATTTGGCATGGAGTTCCCCTTAAAATCCATACCAGACCCGAGGGGCCTGGTATGGATTTTGGGGGGGACCCCACGCTGTTTTTTATTTTATTTTGGCAAGGAGTTCCCCTTAACATCCATACCAGACCTGAAGGGCCTGGAATGGACTGTGGGGGACCCACGCCAATTTTTTCCTTGATTTTTATCTATTTTGCCAGGAGCTGGCAATATATTACAGCACAGCCGCGAGCAATTTTAAATGACATTTTTTCCTTTAGAAATGTCATCTTGCTGCGGCACTGTAAAACACGTCAGACAGATGCACCACTTTACAGGCAGACTAAGGGGACCCCCTAGGCACGTAACTTAAAGGAATGTATTTAATTTTTATTGTTTCACTTTAAGCATTATTAAAATCACTGCTACTGAAAAAACGGTTGTTTTAAAAACTTTTTTTTTACATTGATACATGTCCCCTGGGGCAGTACCTGGGTTCCCATACACTTTTTATGGCAATAACTTGCATATAAGCCTTTAAAATTAGCACTTTTGATTTTTCATGTTCGTGTCCCATAGACTTTAATAGGGTTCGCATGTTTGCACAAATTTTTTGCCTGTTCGCATCTTCTGGTGCGAGCCGAACCGGGAGGGGTGTTCAGCCCATCCCTATTGACCATACACAGGTCAAATCTCTATAAAAGGTAGACATTAGGATACATGGTAATTTGTAGCAATACTTACCTATCTGCAGAAATACTTACATCACATCCAATCACTGGCTAAATCCAGTAACATTTCCTGAATTTGCCCCTTCTTAACTATCGACATCAAAAAATAACTTATTCATTCCCTGGTTATCCCCACCTTGATTACTCCAACTCCCTTCTCACTGGCCTACCTTTACTTTATAACCACTTCAGTCTATCATAAATGCTGCTGCTAGATTCATACACCTTACTAATGGATTCATGGCTGCTGCCCCCTGTGCCAGTCCCTTCACCAGCTTCTACTAGTCCAACATATAAAATTCAAAATACTAACGTCAACATACAAAGCCATTTACAACACTGGGCCTCCCCTAGTTAGACCACCAACTTCATCTCGAGATATTGCCCAAATGGTCCTCTCTGCTCTTCCCAAGACATCTTGCTCTCTAGAGCCCTTGTTCCCATGGCTTTCTTCCACCTCTCCCATCTTCTGGAACTCCCTACCCCAATATGTCTGGTTAGTTCCTACCCTATCTGCCTTCTGGTGATCCGTGAAAACTCATTTATTCAGGGAAGCCTACCCCAATTCCACCTAAAAGCTGTGCTTTGGCCACCTCCATCAGATCATTCCTGCAGCTATTATCTTTTGTATCACCTCTCACTTTAGATGAGCAGGGCCCTGCTATTTATTCTTTATTAAACTGTATTGTAAAAGCACTGTTTCCCTTTATATTGTAAAGTGCTGTGCAAACAATTGGTGCTATATAAATCCTGTATAACAATATTAATATGATGAAGAACAGAATATAATATTAAAGTATTACTAAACCCAGGACCCTGCATAAACTATATCTGGTCTCCCACAGTACACATAAATGCAATTATTTTAGTAAATATAAACTGCTAAATACCTTTTCTCATCAGCACTATATAGCAGTCTTGTGACTTCTATTAGTGTCTGGTTAAAGCTTGTAGGAGAAATTTTCATTCACCTCTGTCTGTCCTATGAGGCTGCAGGACCCCCGACCCTCTGTCTGGAGAGTGCTGATTGGCCCTTTGCCGATTACATGCACCTTCCCAAGGAAAAAAAAAAAACTCTCTAGCAGTACATCAAACTGAGCATGTGCAGAGTGCCTCCAAGGCTCTGTACTATCAGGAGATGGATTGGGGACAGTGGAAGAAGGGGAGGATGACAGAAGACAGGATCAAACAGCCTTTTTACACAATGCAGAGGATTAACCCCTTAGGATCCACAGTGAGTATAACAAGCATGCTTTACTGCATATACAGACTGATTTTACTGTTGTGGGTTTAGTAACACCTTAAAGCAAGGGTCTCAAACTGGCGGCCCTCCAGCTGTTGCAAAACTACAAGTCCCATGATGCATTGCAAGGCTCACAGTTACAAGCTTGACTCCCACAGGCAGAGGCATGATGGGACTTGTAGTTTCGCAACATAGTTAAATAGTAGGTGAGGTTGAAAGAAAGACACAAGTCCAACCTATGTGTGTGATTATATGTCAGTATTACATTGTATATCCCTGTATGTTGCGGTCATTCATGTGCTTATCTAATAGTTTTTTGAAATTATTGATGCTCCCCGCTTAGACCACCGCTTGTAGAAGGGAATTCCACATCCTTGCCGGACTTACAGTAAAGAATCCTCTACGTAGTTTAAGGTTAAACCTCTTTTTTTCTAATTTTAATGAGTGGAAACGTGTCTTTCCAAAAGCTCCAGCGACTAAGACTCCATGAGGGTGAAATCCCAAAAGGTAATTGTGCTGAGTATCCAAATCCTGTGTCTTGATGAGTTTAATGGGAAAATATTCTTTGAAGTGCTTCCACACTGTCCAGCTCCACACTCCCTTCCGCAAAAAAGTTTTATCCCTATTGTGGGGTCACCAGTATGGTATTTGTATATTGAAATCATATCCCCTCTCAAGTGTCTCTTCTCCAGAGAGAATAAGTTCAGTGCTCGCAACCTTTCCTCATAACTAATGTCCTCCAGACCCTTTATTAGCTTTGTTGCCCTTCTTTGTTCTCGCTCCATTTCCAGTACATCCTTCCTGAGAACTGGTGCCCAGAACTGGACAGCACACTCTAGGTGCGGCCAGACCAGAGTCTCGTAGAGTGGGAGAATTATCTCTTTATCCCTGGAGTTAATAATTTTTCTAATTAAATACATAACTTCATTGTTTCATAGATCTGCCTGGAGTTCAGCTTTAATTCCTAAAATCAGACAAAACCTCGGATTAAAAAGATGCATGTTCTTCCTGTGTCTGCGTGGGTTTCCTCCGGGTACTCTGGTTTCCTCCCCTGACCTGATAGCTCCAGTCATTGGGCGGGGCTGACATCTGGAGAGACTCTAAAGACATGCTGGTAGGTTAATCAGATCCTGTCTAAATTGTCCCTAGTATGTATGAATGTGAGTCGGGGACCTTAGGTTGTAAGCTCCTTGAGGGCAGGGACTGATGTGAATGTACAATGTATATGTAAAGTGCTGGTAAATTGACGGCGCTATACAAGTACCTGAAATAAATAAATAAATAAATATATCTAATATTGACTGGGGGGAAAGAATGACATTTTGTTCATATGTAAAACTATTTAAAAAATATTATAGATGTGTCAGTTGCATGAATTGAGACATATCGCTGCTGAACAAACCTGCTGTTTTACAATATCTCTGCTAGCAGCATTCTTCCTTTCAGCAGCACAGAGACAAGATTTGAGGGTAGCCTATTTGGAGTGAGATATAAATCATTACACAGCAAGCCCTCGCTGTCGGTTCCTCAAAAGAAGACAAAAGATATAAAAATATCTTGTGCAAATGAAGTGAGCACCACGTCAGCAGCCAGATGAACGTGGGTGGCCAGATAAGACTCAGTTGCTGCAAAGGGCAAATTATTAAGAGAAGACTTGTGTTTTTTTTTAGCTTTGTTCTTCCTGCCTGAGCTCACCCATCACAGCACATGATAACATAAGTGACACCTGACAGCCTTCCTCCTCCTACGCAGTAACTGCATTTTCATAAAGGCCAAGGAAATCGTAGCAAGCTATCAACTTGAGGCAGATCTGGTGTCAGAAAAGAGTGTCTTAAAAATAGACACAGCTGGGTTTATATTTAGCTCAGGTGCACTTTTTTTTTCTCCCTCTTTAAAAATCTGTTATCTCGGTTAACTATCTGATGCCCAATAGCTTCCTGTTTCTATATTTAACCTCGGCAAGCCCTAAAGTTGAGGGGGAGGGCACCCAGACGGAAAAATCAAAGTCAAATCTTTCCACTGCTGCTGTTATACTCATTTATCTAGAACAATGTGCTGGATGTGGTAACAGATTTTGCAAGTGGAGATTTGACAAAGAAGAAAAATGTTTCTGCCATACCCCACCAGTTTAAAAATGAACACATTGTAGACGGACTAAGGCATTCCTTAGAAGACATTCCCAGAGGTTGTATTGCAAATAAGTAATGAAAATGAGGGACATTAGTACTGTATCCTGGCCCTAGATAAAATAAAAACTTCAGCAACGAGCCGTCTAAATCACAACCGACAAACTAATGGATAATCCATATTGCTCACTTGAAATAGTTTTGGTGGAAATATGGCCTAATAACAATATGCAATAGTCTGCTTTTCTTATTATACAAGAGAAGCAAAAAATCTAAACCATAAACCATAAGGCCTCTTCCTTTTGTTTCCTTTTATATTTTCCTATAGTAATACTTTTCTGGTGGAGGTAAACACAAATGCTTTTCCACCAGTGATTCTCCCAATCCAAAGGTGTTTTTCCATTACAGGTAAAGCTGAACTCTAGGCACAAACTAAGTTATGTAATCATTGATATATGATTAAAGTTTTTTTTTCATTCAGATTTTTTTTTTTTTATAACAAATAAACAACAACAAAAACAACCAATAAAAAAAAAAAACAAAACAACAACAAACATTCAAACCAAGGTCAAACCACTGTTCCAAACAGTATCAGCATCGGTACATTTGATACATCGTCATCTAATTTTCACAAGGTATTCACAGATATTCAAAATGATATTCAGAAATGTTAAATACATTTTTTTTTATTAACCACTTAGGGACCACCCACAGCATATATACTGCGGCAGGGCGGCCCTATTGCGCGAAACGATGCACCCGACCATCGTTGTGTGCACGAGACACTGCGGGCAGCAAGCCCACACCCGCTGCACGCCGGGGGAGCCGATGCGTGGGTCCAGCGGCCATGATGTCTGCCGGCCACCCACGATCGCTCCACAGAGAGGCAGAACATGGATCTGCCTATGTACAAAGCAGATCCCCGTTCTGACAGGGGAGCACAGAGTGATCAGGAACAGCGATCTCTCTGTACTCCCAGTCAGTCCACTCTCCCCACAGTTAGAAAGCACCTCCCTAGGACACACTTAACCCTTTGAGCGCCCCCTAGTGTTAACCCCTTCCCTACCAGTGCATATTTTTAGCTCCGATCACTGTAATAATGCCACTGGTCCCAAAAAATGTCAAAAGTGTCCAATCTGTCCGCTGCAATGTCGCAGTTCCGCTAGAAATCGCTGATCGCCATTATTAGTAAAAAAAAATGATTAAAATGCCACAAATCTCTCTCCTATTTTGTAGACGCTATAACTTTTGTGCAAACCAATCAATATACGCTTATTGCGATTTTTTTTTACCAAAAATATATAGAAGAATACATATTGGCCTAAACTGATGAATACATTTGTTTATTGGATTTGTATTACAGCAAAAAGTAAAAAATTGTCTGTCTTTTTTTGTGCAAAAAATAAAAACCGCAGAGGTAATCAAATACCACCAAAAGAAAGCTCTATTTGTGGGAAAAAGGACGTCAATTTTATTTGGGTACAGCATCGCACGCCCAAGCAATTATCAGCTAAAGTAACGCAGTGCCGTATCGCAAAAAATGGCCTGGTCATTAAGGGGGTAAATCCATCCTGGGGCTGAAGTGGTTACAATTACTTGGCTCCTCTCACCAATCCAGCGCTGTCCCGATTCTTCTACTTTCTGGTCTCACAGGAGACACAGGCAGCAGCTGGAGCCATGAGCTCCTGCTGCTGTCAGTCAAATCCTGTGATGAGGGAGCAAGGTCTATGTACACACACAGCCTAGCTCAGGAGCACACCTGCACATGGCTTGCTATGGGGGCATCTGCAGGAAGAAGGAGCAGAGAGCACCAGCAGAAGACTGCCAAAGACAAGGTATGGGACAATTTCTTTGCACAAGGAAGGTAAATCACTTTAAATGTATTTTTAAATGCAAGCAGTGTGCATACCAGAACTTAAAAGAGACATTAGCCTCTTGCAGTGCTTTTATAGAAGGGTTGGGGTGTAAGAGGAAAAAGCAGCACAAGGAGCCAATCAGATTATGTTCTCACAAGAAGCATGCTTATAAAAGAGAAAGCAGAATGACAGAGGGATAAGGTCATCACTGTGCTGCTTCTCCTTTCACTGTCCAGATTAATAAAAAAAGAATTATCATGGTTAATCCAGAGAGGAGCCCTCTTGTGACAAATGCGGATGTCAGACCCTTTCCCTTATCACCAACTTGTGATAAAGAACTGGCCAATTTCACACCGTGCTGTCACTTGCACAACAATACCACTTTCAGCTACACCCTACACAAAGATATTTCAGTTCGTGGGACCACAATCCAGGTGTCAATGGCCTGAGAGCGATTGTCACTGGGTTAAGTTAATTAAGCTTTTAAACTCTAAACTGCCACCAGAGAGGATCGGCCTATCACCCGTTCACAATATTAGCAAGAACAATAAGGAAAAATAAACGTCTGTACACGCACTTTCACCACAGACAGGTGTGTTTGGAGATTTATCATACAGTAGCACTCTTCAAGAGACAGGGGTTCTTTTAGTTTGCATTAAAAGCTTTAGATACACTTTCAACACTTTCCAAAATAGGATTTAATAATTAAATTGTCAAAGTGGTGCAAATAAAATATTTACAGAAAAAAGGGTGTCACTAAGAAATTAACTAGACAATAATGTAACAGCGAAATAAAGAGAAGTTGAAAATGAAGAATACTTAACAATGTCCTGTTTTTGCAGATTTCAGTCTGTGAGCAAAGTGATCAATTAGCTCGCATAACTTGACAGGTTTTCTTTTTCTTGATGGTACATGAGAGCTACCACAATGTGTAGGCCTTCCCCTTTTCTCTGGTATCAAAGGTGCGACAGAGGCCATCTGACCAATTAGGCATCTGAGGACAGGGTTGCTGGGATGTCACCACATTTATGACCAGATCCCAGATACAGTTTTCTATAGGTATTCACATCTCTGAATACCTACCGTGTACGGTCTGCTAACATGCATGTTATTATCCAGCATGAAATTAGCTTTGAAATGGCTATAAATATGTTAGGTCTCCGATGCCCAGTTCACCGAGGGGAGGGATTGGGACGGTTTTGCTCCTGGTACTCTTAGGTTTGGGCTCAAAAAGCTACAATTTAAGTGAAGGAGGTAAATATGGCTATATCCTGGCTGTGCTGTCATGATTTTAGAAGTGATGGAATATACTGGGATGATGGATTCTACCGAGAGACTGATATGTATATTCTAGGGATTCTAAGGTATTTATGACCCAATGTCTGTTAAACTTCTAGTCACTGAACTTTTATTAGGGTTTTCAGGCAAAAATGTGAATTTGGGTAATAGGCACTAGAGGGTCTGAATGTTTCCTCTCAAGGATCTGATAAGAAAGTTCTAGTATGGCTAACAGTTGTGTAGCATGAACTGGAGAAGAAGGGAGAGGGAAGATCACTGCAGCTGTGTCTCTGATTCAACACAGAAAAGACAGTGACAAATACAATGTAATGGCTGTATTTTGAACAACATGGCTGCCAGTACGCACGACCATTACACCTGTGGCTTCACATATGTTCCATAGGTTAAAAATGGTGAACAAAAACTCTGCATCTTACCATTTGGGGCTTTTATCAGACAGCATAACTGATTCTAATAGAGCTTCCTTATTACCTTTAAATCAAATTGTAAATGTTAATTTCAATGTTAAAGTGGATCTACAGTGAGGGAAAAAGTATTTGATCCCCTGCTGATTTTGTACATTTGCTCACTGACAAAGAAATGATCAGTCTTCAATTTTAATAGCAGGTTTAGTTTAACAGCAAGAGACAGAATAACAACAAAAAAATCCAGAAAAAGTTATACATTGATTTGCATTTTAATGGGTGAAATAAGTATTTGACCCCTTTGCAAAACATGACTTAGTACTTGGTGGCAAAACCCTTGTTGGCAATCACATAGGTCAGACATTTCTTGTAGTTGGCCACCAGGTTTGCACACATCTCAGGAGGGATTTTGTCCCACTCCTCTTTGCAGATCCTCTCTTACGTCATTAAGGTTTCAAGGTTGACGTTTGGTAAATCGGACCTTCAGCTCCCTCCACATATTTTCTATGGGATTAAGGTCTGGAGACTGGCTAGGCCACTCCAGGACCTTAATGTGCTTCTTATTGAGCCACTCCTTTGTTGCCTTGGCCGTGTGTTTTGGGTCACTGTCATGCTGGAATACCCATCCACGACCCATTTTCAATGCCCTGGCTGAGGGAAGGAGGTATTCACCCAAGATTTGACGGTACATGGCCCCGTCCATGGTCCCTTTGATGCAGTGAAGTTGTCCTGTCCCCTTAGCAGAAAAACCCCCCCAAAGCATCATGTTTCCACCTCCATGTTTGACGATGGGGTTGGTGTTATTGGCGTCATGCAGCATTCCTTCTCCTCCAAACATGGGGAGTGAAGTTGATGCCAAAGAGCTTGATTTTGGTCTCATCTGACCACAAAACCTTCACCCAGCTCTCCTCTGAATCATTCAGATGTTCATTAGCAAACTTCACACGGGCCTGTACATGTGCTTTCTTGAGCAGCGAGACCTTGTGGGCACTGCAGGATTTCAGTCCTTCATGGCGTAGTGTGTTACCAATTGTTTTCTTGGTGATCATGGTTCCAGCTGCCTTGCGATCAATGACAAGATTCTCCCGTGTAGTTCTGGGTTGATTCCTCACTGTTCTCATGATCACTGAAACTCCACGAGGTAAAATCTTGCATGGAGCCCCAGACCAAGGGAGATTGACAGGTATTTTGTGTCTCTTCCATTTGCGAATAATCACACCAACTGTTGTCACCCTCTCACCAAGCTGCTTGGTCTTGTAGCCCATTCCAGCCTTATGTAGGTCTACAATCTTGTCCTTGGATAGCCCTTTGGTCTTGGCCATGGTGGTGTTATAAACTATGAATCAAACCGAGGCAGAAGTACACTTGTTTAATAATAATAAAAAAAAGGTAAACAGAGTAAACGTAGTCAAAACATAGCCAGAGTTCAGGAACCGGAACGGATAGTCAGACAAGCCAAAACGTCAGGGAGCCAGAGATGAGCGTAGTAGAACAGCAAGCAGGATTTGGAGCCAGAAGGAATGTCAGCCAAGCAAGTCTTTAACAGGAACACAGGAGAGCATCTCTAGAGATGTGACCAAGGCGAAGGCAGAGATCATCTAGACTGGACGGCTTAAGTAGGCAGGACTGATGAGCAGGATATCATCAACAGGTGAGTCACTGTGGAGAGATAGGAGCTGGCAATTAGCCGACAGCTGACCGGCCAGCTTTGAGAAGGAAGGGCTGAGCGCAGCCCTGACAGGTGGAGAGATTGGAATCTGATTGATTGCTTCTGTGGGCAGGTGTCTTTTATACAGGTAACAAGCTGAGATTAGGAGCACTCCCTTTAAGAGAGTGTTCCTAATCTCAGCTTGTTACCTGTATAGAAGACACCTGGGAGCCAGAAATCTTGTTGATTGATAGGGGATCAAATACTTATTTCACTGATTAAAATGCAAATCAATTTATAACTTTTTTGAAATGCGTTTTTCTGGATATTTTTGTTGTTATTCTGTCTCTCACTGTTAAAATAAACCTACCATTAAAATTATAGACTGATCATTTCTTTGTCAGTGGGTAAACATACAAAATCAGCAGGGGATCAAATATTTTTTTCCCTCACTGTAAACACTAATTGGGTAACATTTAGTTTTCTAAAACACCACTTCATAAACCAATCTTAGGCATTTTTTTTATCTTTTACAAAATATTGTTTCCAACATTTTTTTATCTTTTTTTTCTCAGCATTGCTAATTTCTTTCAGGTAAGTTGCAGCCACTTCTTGTCTACACATGCTAAAGCAATAGTAGCTTGTCATTGCTTATGGTGGGTTTCCCGATGACAATAAAGGTGGAGCATGCCTTTGAAATGAGTGTCAGCACAGTGGCCTATAGTCTCCACAAGGAACCCATATGACAAGGTGACAAAGCAAGACAGCAATTGGAGGACTGGAACTGAGCACTGTCCCAGCAGAAAGAATGGACCAAATTACCAGGTATTTTTTTAATGAAAGCTGTAGACTTGAAATGGTTGAAAACTAATGTTGAAATTATAGTAACACATTAAAAATGATAGGCAATTATGATGATTGGGTTTACAGCTACTTCAAGCTAAGCCTATATTTTTTAGTTTTGCTGTTTTCCTTAATGATGTTGTATTGAAAATATCCCACTGCCTACCTTGTAAAGCGTACAAAAAGTATGGCATCTGCCAAATACTAATAAGAAGGCAGACATTCTGAGAACTCCTGGGCTCTATTTAATTTCTAGTTAAAAAATGTATGTTGTCACATATGAAGGAGATAATTCCACCCTTGTTTCCAAAAGCGAGAAATAGAGGATATGTGATCTCACAAATGCAGGTAATGACTACCATTTATTGTTCATTGTGACCCAATAATTGTACTTATGTTTCCGCTCTGTTTATATCAGAGCTAAAATAAGATGACTTCCAAGGACTTTGCTTTCTTCAAATATATACACAACATATAAGAAATAAATTAGGACACCCTTAAGGCCATTTTAGAAAGGCCATATCTGAAAATATTTCTCCATTGTATCTAAATGTAATGCCTTGTCAGAAAATAAATCTTAAGCCAGAAGAGAAATAGTGTCAGTATTTGCTCTTAATAAGTAAATTGTTTAACAGAGGAGAGCAAGGGCTCATGTTTACATGCGTTTGCTGCATTTACTATTTGAACACAAACATATGGATTTTTACATGAAAAAGGCTGCATTCGACCTGCTTAGACTGTATATAAAACATACCTCAATAAGAAATGCGGCATCCAAAGAAAGACAAGGCTATTCAAAGCAGGTCAAACACAGTCTTTGGACTGTCATGCGTACTTCTCAATTACAAGAGAAGTACACCCAAAGCTTGTTTGGCTGTGCTTCTCCTATGGATCACAGGAGTGCAGTTCGTTCTGAAGCCCAATGTTGGCTGACATCACAGAGCCGGTCCAGGCTGGGGAGAGATCAGGACCATATGGTCAGGATCCTCCCAGATGTTCAAAGTAGGGGTGGCCATAGACATTAGCCAGATCAGGTCATGATGTTCGGTAAAAATCGCAATCAGGTTTGAAAACTCAGATTAGTTTATTATTGTCAAACATTTTACTATGCCCCCTTTTCCCCCCAATAAGATATTCCATTTGTTTTGTCCTAGGATATAGCAAAGTTTCAATGTGCAATCAGCACTGAATGAAGTTAAATTTGGAGGTCAGGTCTTGCACAAGGCATTTCCTTGTCTTAAATGCATTTTTTTTCATTTGTTCCTTCCAAAATATGTGCACACATAAAGATATTATTACATTTGTGTCTCTTCTGGATTAATAGTACTTCACCGTCTGCTTTATATATTTTGCTTGGCTAAGCACTTTTAGTATTTAGTAATCACCTAATTTGGTCTTTTACAAGCATATCTTTTTTTTTATATATAGCTTATTAATCTCTCAGTAGGTTAGAGGGATAGAATCAATGAACAAAACATTTGCACGACTTAGCAAACACTGAATTCCAGGAGGCCCGGAATCAGTCACCCAGGTAAACATTGCTGGGATATTTTGTACTATTTTTACTCCAGGAAACACTGCATCAGCAGAAACCTGTGATTCCCAGCTTCAAGGCCTCGGTACACAAACAGTGCAGGCTAGCCCTAGATTTTTTTGATAGATGGCTGACTCTAGTAAATGTTGTACAGCCTTTGGCTGTACGGTTTATCAATGAAACAACCATGAGTTTATCTTAGAAAGTAACATAGCAATGTTATTTTTTGCTAACTAAAGCTGGGTACACCCTTTCTGTTTTTGTTTTTTTCTTTCAACCAGCAGGTTGAACATAAAAAACAAAAACAAAAGATTGTTGCATCAGCACAAGCGATTCAGCGATCTCTCCCGCTGAGACATTGTGAGGTTGATTTACTAAAACTGGAGCGTGCAAAATCAGGTTCAATGGTGCATGGTAGCCAATCAGCTTTAACTTCAGCTTGTTCAATAAAGCTTTGACAATAAATCCTGGAAGCTGATTGGTTTCTATGCAGAGCTGCACCAGATTTTGCACGCTTTAGTTTTAGTAAATCCACCCCTGTATTTTGACAGGGGGACTCCTGCCATTATTAGGGTATAATATGCTCCAGCACCAGTCCTTGCAACCCCCTTGTGACAGCAAGCAGGAGATCCTCCCCCTGCACCTGCTGTCATGATTTCAAAAACAGTGTGGTTGTGTATGGCTCCGCTCACAAAGTTGCACCACGGCAGATGGCTTGTAATTGTCAATGAGCTGTGAAGGTACTGGTGAAAATTTTCATAGTTCACTGACACTTTCTACAGCTTTATAACAGAAGGCCCGTACAGAGGTACGTGCTGAAAGCTGTAGCAAGTGTCTACAGGAGACTCACATTGCAGCTAACGATTCACTGATTGTGGGTGCAATGCTCTGCAGGCTCCTGAGAAAAAAAAATAAATTCACTTTTTTTTTTTTTACCTGCAAAAACATGTACATTTAGTATTTTTTCAAGTGAACTTATCCTTTAAACCCTATGGTTCATTGCATGGTATGAACCACTGGGTACTAGAACAGCGATGCCGATGTACACAACTGAAGAAAAAGCAGATTATGGAAATCTATGTAAACTAAGAAAAAGTAACTTGATAGAGAAAAATGTGATAATCCACCACTAACAGTGTTGTTCCAGGTTACAAGAAAAATGACAATAAAAACTTCCATGATGTTACACAGTGACTCAAGGCAAGCTGTTATTGTAAACATTTGCATGCAAAATTTACATGTCACAGCTCTAAACAAATGAGGATATAAAAACACTGTAGTTCACTTTCGCATACATGGCCTGCTTTAGGATTCCCATTCAAATTAACAGCTGACCTTACCTAAAAGAATCAATAAAAACTTCCCATGGGATTTTTTTTTATCACACACCTGGAAAACTCTCAAATGCGAAATGCCCAATCTACAGACAGTGGGGTGATTAAATAAAGCTACTGTGACAATTTTCTTGTGTTAATCCCTCTTGGTAATGTATTGTGCCAAATTTATGAAGCATTTTTGACACTGTTGGTTTTGATAGCGACTCGTGCACCATTTTCAAGTGGTTCTAAAATGCAACACTTTAAGGCCCCTTTCACATGGGCGGCTGTTCTGCCGCTGTTAAAAGCATGTTTTGTTATTTTGAAATTCAGAGAATCCTGGCACAGCGTTCACTTGCAGTTGTACATTGCAATGAGCTGCGTTTACATGCGGCTGCGTTTAGCTGCGTTGGAGCATTCCTACCATTTCTGATGTGCTTCCTGTTGTTTTTCTTTCCTTGTTGCTGCTGCTATCCGCAGGTGAAATAGTACACTGCGATTACCTGCGGTTATGTGCAGATAGCTGCAATAAATCGTTCCTGGATGCAGTCAAATTTATTTTCTCTAACTGCACCAAACCCCAATGTAACGAAACCGTTGCTAAATGCAGTGTGTGAATGGGGCCATAGGAAAGCATTGTGTGAGTTTAGCTGCGGTAGATAACTTGATCTATCCACAGCTAAAAGCTGAATTCTATCCGCCCGTGTGAAAGGGGCCTTACATTGTGACACATTGAATATGCCAAATGTAAAAGTGGTGCCAATTAAGACCAACTCTCTTTAGGCGTACAGAGAAAAAACTGTCCTCACCACTTTTAGAATGCATGAGAGGCACTTTCACAAGATCTTCCTCCCAGTCTTTAGGGGTTCCTGGGAGTGTGTTTTTCATAAGTGTGCAGGGAGTGTGTTTTTCATAAGTGTGTATTCCAGGGAGCCATGAACAAAGGTAAAACATCAAACTTTTCAAAATAGGGTTCCTAAGGATGCATTTACTAAGGGCCAGTTCACGCCACAATTTCTGCATTTTGGATGTGTTTCTACAAGCGTATTTGTGATGTGTTCCGGTATGTTTTTCTCCCTCCCAATCAAGACGTGTTCTGGTGCGTTCTTGATGCATTTTGCCACGTTCCATACAGAAAATATGCAGCATGTTCTACTTTTGTTGACTGCACTGGTGTAAACTAGGGCCATTGGAATACATGGAAAACACTGTGCATGTGTTTTTGATGCAGATTAAAAACACAATGGGCTGCATCTGGTGTGAACCAGCCCTAATATTAACAAACCAGTCTTTCTGCCAATAAATTCTTCAGAATGGCAGGGTGAGACTTTACATTTACCTTCATTATAGGCAGCTGTTCCTTGCATAAAAGAATACCTAATTCTTGTGTCCGTAGGATTAGAAGGTTCTCATTGATAGGCCTGATCACACTTGTCCAACCACTTTCAGACCTTCCAACATGATCCAGTCTAGTAGTTACCAAACACTCTGCTCCTGATCGTCTCCGTTACCTTTCTTCTATTATTTTTAGACAATTAACTCATGGGAAGGCTGGATTCACACTATAGCAAAACGTGCTGCAAAGCACAGCAAAATGTGGTAAAACATGTGTTAAATATGCACATTAAAATGTAGTGAGTGAAACTAGAAAAAAAAAAAGAAATGAATAAGAGCACAGTGGGTCTTGTTGTTGGGGACAAGTGCTTTATATAACATTCAGCTGATATTCAGCGATACCAAGTCTTTGGATTAGGGACTAGGGACTATGGTTGCCACCTCATCCCTTTAAACCCGAACACATATTAATTACACAGGTTCTGTGGCTGATTAAGGTGGTAATTAAACTCACTTGGTGCCTTATCTGCATTTAATTAGCGTCAGAACCTGTGTAATTCAAAGGTGTTCGGGTTTAAAGGGATGAGGTGGCAACTCTACTAGGGACTAGGGACTGAAGGCCCTGACGTAAAAGGGAGGGACTAAGGACTCTGATGTGAAAGGGAGGGAAGACAGAGTGTGAATAGGGGAACTTTGATGTGAAGGGGGAGGGGGCTTCTGATGTGTCTGGGGTGCTTGAGATTTTGCATACATGAGAGAAACACTGGATTAGACCAATATTTGCAATGGTCCTACCAGAGAGCTGGGTTTTCTAATAAATACCAATTACGCTATCTACAGTAGACATTGTACTAGATGAGCAGTAAACAGCTCACGGTCCATCCAGCTCAAAACATCAATAAATATCAAACGCTCCACAAGTTTGCATGTTGACTTGCATAGAGGCCATGATAGTCTTCTCTGCATCATTCCAATTTTAGTATATGTGCCACCAAAGGCAGTTCAGTGGGGATATTGCTTCTAATTGTTCAATTATGAAATCTTTATCTAATCAAAGAGATAGTTTCACTAACTAAAAAAAAATGTAAACAAAGCATTGGTAAGTACATTTATAATACCATTACCACCTTCACTGTAGCCAGTCTTTGCTTGTTTGCAAATCTGGAGCCACTTGAAGAATCTGCAACAACCTTCTGGGTGTGTCAGTTACCTGTGTATCTTCCCACTGTCTGATGTCACTACACCACATCCCCAAAATCTGCAGGAGACCAAACATCAGTTTTCTATTGGTGTGTCTCTTCGAAACTACCTTCGCCTAATTCAAGCAATATCAACGCATGCAACAAATTCCGGTAGTTCTTACTACTGTCACTTAAGAACCTAGGTCACTATGGCAGCGACAGATTCTTAAAGAATTACCAGCAGTTCACAGACTAAGAAGTAAGACCAGAGGTACACCAGTGACCAGAGTGTGGCATGTTTGTGTTTGGAAGTTGTCATCAATGTGACAGCTTCCCACACAGGGCTCTATCCCAATATCCCAACATGGCCAATGGCAATGTATATAGAAATTACAGGTCACAGGTGAGGGATAGGAAACTGAGCCCCATAGCTGAAGTGTCTGTTGGGTGCGTCAAACCTCATGGGGAATAGGGATAACAGTACACTATTAGGTCCAACTTCTTTTGATTGACAGCGGATGGCAGTGGGTGCATTTGAAGGCCACTTTTGGACTAGGTGCTATGGAACCGTCCATCATTGTGCACTGTAGATCAAAAGAGATGGACCTGATAGGAAACTAGACTCTCAATTCTGCATCGGGCTCTGCTCAGCCTGATGAAGCTATGCATGACGTAGTGAAACGTGTTGACATCACTATTGGGTCTCCGGACCAGAAGTATTAAATGCCCCACGGGCAAGTGCAACGGCGGAGGAGCGTTGGGAATCCCCAAATCAAGTTATCACACAGCTGATGGAATTGTTCCACTGAACGGAGCTGTGTATGACAAGCCATCGATGATTTGAAACTCACAACACCTGCAACCTGCTTACACAGGAGACACCGTATTTAGGAGACAACTGCTTAGCAAGCAACGCCGGAAGAGTACATACAAGAGTTGAAGCTGGAGCTGTCGGGAGATCAGACAATCCTTCGTCCCACTGCAGTAGCAGCATTTGGATGCTGACTAAAACAGCTGGACAATACAACAGGGGCAAGGTATGCTCTGCTTGCTCTATCCTATTTTGCAACCTAGTACACTGACTGAACATAGCTCGGCACGCTCTCCTTATGGTTGAAGACCTATATATGCCAATGCTGTGCAGCCATCCCAGATCAGAGCCATATATTTGAGCCCTTACCATTCAAGTCCCTACCATGGACATGGACAATGGGTAAGAATGGACTACATGCATCTAATATTTGAGCTTTGGAATGAAATTCCCCAATATCTGTAGACCAGTTGATTACACACAAAGATTTTTACTGAAATTTTACTCTATTTCACAGGACTGATATTTTTTGGTCGTAGTTCATAATGCAACGGTGGGATATTTAGGGTGGCCCCAGAACACAAGTGAGCTACATACCCATTAATCGGAAGCAATAGGGGTTATTTACTAAAGGCAAATCCACTTTGCACTACAAGTGCAACGTGCACTTGAAATTGCACTGAAAGTGCACTTGGAAGTGCAGTCGCTGTAGATCCGAGGGGGACATGCAAGGAAAATAAAAAACAACATTTTAGCTTGCACATGATTGGATAATAAAATCAGCAGAGCTTCCCCTCATTTCAGATCTACCCCTCAGATTTACAGCGACTGCACTTCCAAGTGCACTTTCAGTGCAATTTCAAGTGCACTTTGCACTTGTAGTGCAAAGTGAATTCGCCTTTTGTAAATAACCCCACTGTGTGATCATGCACTAGTATGTACCTCACATGTTAATCGATCTGGATTACCATATGGTGACACTGTTTTATGTGTGGTGGAGGGACCATATGACTGCACCATATGTTTATATGTCAATCAGTCTTGACACCAATTTTATTGGTATACCTTGATTTAATAATCCAGTTTCTGCCTCATTAACTGCTTGGTTGCTCTCTGTGGAGGCTATACCTCTCTTATGTGAGAACCAGCATTCTTTTTGTCTGCTCAGTCCAATACAAAACTCCTCGCCCATGTGCCTGTCTATGTGATGGGCACAGTGGCCAGGAAGGGAGTGCACTGAGGAAGGGAGCGTGCTAACAGGTTCATGAAGATAAATCTGGAGCAAGCACCAACAACTTTTGTGCGGAGGCCTGATGGAACGCTAAAGAGTGTCTATAAACTCCCCCTATGTCTTTTTAAGAAAATATTCTAAAAGAACACAGGGTATTTATACAGAAATCTACCACAGATTATTAGAAGTGACCATAGAATGCAACACAACTTTCAGTATTTATACGTACTGTATAGACATTGTAAAAATGAAAAAGCTCTTGCCATATAATATTCTGAGACTCAGCAAACAGTACATCTTACATTGTAGAAACTTTTTTTTATACAAGAGCATGATCAAGTGTATGCTCCATCCATTATCATAAGGCCATTGTGCTTCCCCCTAGGGAGTGGAAGTAGGAATGGTTTTCTTTTAAGTGCAATGCCTGCAATGAAGGAAGGAAAATCAATGCTTATCAGGAGATATATGTCTGAGAACATGTGTGCCTAATGACATTATTTTGTTTTTGCACCCTGATGAAAATACAGAGTGCTAACATAAAAACCACACCTGTACATTAAAGCAACATTAGGTTGCACTGAAACACGATTTCCAATAATTTACCAGATCTGATTCCTTTGTTACTCAAAGGATCTTTGGATGATTCGTATTGTGTCTCTGATGTTAACATTTCTAGTAGAGGCAGTAGCATATTATTTGCCAATAATCTGGAAGCTATCCTTTACAGTCTTTTAAGTTGTGTCATAGCTCAGCATATCCTGCTATTGATTTCCACCCAAGAAATTTTAGTGCTTGCTTTTAGTTAACAAATACAGTTACATTTACCGTTTTATTGTTTTGGCAAGTGTTGCAAGCATTAAGTGCTATCAGGAAGCCACAAAAATTTGCTTCCAAAAATTGAATCAGAACTACACATTTGCACCAAAGAACAGTTACAAGGTGATCAACGTCCACCTGTCGTCAGATGTCATCACAGATTTTGAGGACTGGAAATCACAGAACTCTGGTTGCTATCGCAATACAGCGACATACTTCAGTGCAGGTTCTAATTTTGAGTGACTACCACAATACAGTCCCAAATGTCTGCTATAATACATCTCTGGGTCTTCTACAGTTTGTACCTACTATCTCTGGAGGTTCTGAAGAATTCTCTTTAAACATGTTCTCTGTTGCTAGCAGCATTAAAATGTTGCTAAAATTAAGATTCAAAATACAGTACCCCCTGAAAAAACTCACAACTTCTGCCACCAGGACACAAGTCAGTTTATATCCAGCCTGTCCATAGAACTTCCGATCAGATCCGCTTGAAAAACTGACAGGCACACCTGATTGGAAAGAGGACTAAAGCAAACTGTTGTGTAGCACTGTAAAGGCAGAAAGTTGGGACAGAGTATGTAGAAATTAAACATGGAAGCCCCCATGTACATATTACAAACTATAGACAGAACAATGTTTTTAAAGCATTAAACAGACCTAGGTAATCCAGTAATTTCAAGCTGATCTCTTTTTTACATGTATCAAAATATAATTTTAATGACTATTCTTGAAAGATTGTCTAAGTGGAAGTAAAACGATTATCTTGCAATAATTCTAACAAGGACTTTGCATTTCTATTAGAACTAGGCAGGAACCATGTATATTTGTACGGTTGGTGGTTTCATCCTGTGCAGCTGCTCCAATATGTGATTTTGAATGTACCGTATTACATTTCAGGAAATTAAGTAGCTCTGTCGTAATATATTGCTGGCTGAAATGCCAGATCTGGCTTCTTCTGTTAAAGTCGGAAAGTGCTGGTATCCTGTTCCCCTGAATGGAAAGATGGGCTCATTGTCTGCATTCATCCATGCTGTACATTACGCCTTCTACATGGTTGTACAGCTGACCTAAAGCAACCTCTCATCTCTGCTGTCTCTCCACTTTCCTTTGTGCAACAACTACACACTGCTCCCACTAGAGGGGAAAAACAGCCCTGTTCATTCTTAATTGCTGATGGAAACACAGTCATATTTTCCACAGACCAAGCTTGAAACCATTACTGTACCACCTTCATTAGTTTTTCCACAATATTTTACAGAAATGTCAGGAAGCAGCTGCCTCTGAACTGGGCTTAGCACTGTAGCGGAGCTTCTCCGACGCAGTACATTTGGTTTCTGGAAGCTATAATGAACGTTTCATTCCTTCGCTCATCAAGCTTGTTTTATATAGTTACTCAAGTCTTTTCTTTTTTTTTTTTCTCGAGGAGAACTGCATGCCCGGATCTGGTGTTTTTGTGGTAGGAGAATTTGTCAGGCTTTGGAACTGCATACTTCTAGGAAAAGATTGCTTCCTGCATATTACTCAGCTGTCTTTCTTGGACCATATTCAATAAAGTTCAAGTCTTGCAAAGGAGTAACATTCACCAGGATCACAGCTAACTTGTACCGCAGGGGGAAAAACAACATCTCGCTTAAAAAAGGGCAGCATTTTCTCTCACAACGAATGATTTTTCATGCATTATACACGTATATAAATTTCATTTTCCAAGTCATGATCTTAAATCCCAGACTCATCAAATCACACATTGTATATTATGGAAAATAAATGAAACAGTATACTTCATAATTCAGGCTACACAATAGCTGAAATTCTAACTGAGACCTGCATCTAAGAAAGACTTCAAAGGTCTTTAGATTGCTAGCTAGCTGGGGAGAAGTGTGACATTGCAATAGTGCAGATGGTGAATGGGATCTCTGAAAGACTTGTGTTTGCTTTAAAGCCACCTACTATCAGAAGATAGGACAAGAAGGCACCTGGATATGGCCTAAAGTACTTTCTCATATCTTGGAGACTCACTCCAGTGTCACAGTACCACATCCAGCAGATGCTTAACTGCCTGTCTCTAAAAATTAGAACATTAGAGAATGTTTACCCAATCTGGTGCGTAAAGAAGAACTCCAGGAGTGATCATTTTCAAAATGTCCATTGGGCCAATTTGGCTACCTTTAGTTATTGATATGCCACACATGGAGGACTGCACGGGAGTCGTCTCAAAATGAATTGTAGTAGTCTACGCCTCATACAGTCAGTGCTCTCCTGTACCTGAGGTACTGGAGCATCACCCCCCCTCTGTTATACTGAACATGGGAAGATGTTTACTAAGCACCTCCTCCATTCAGAAAACATGCTGTATTAATTTCAGTGAATACAATGTTTTCTCTGATTGGGCAGGGGTCAAACATGATTGGCCCCTCCCTATCCAATCAGTGAATGCATTGTATTCATTGAAAAAAAATATACAAAAAAACACATTTTAGATTATTCCCAGAGTTCAGCATTAATGATTGGATCATAGAATATCTGCATATATGTAGGCCTTGTTTGATACCCCCCATCATTGGCTATTGTTTTTTTGCTTGCCTTGGGGTGTCAATAAAGTCCACCCCGCTCCAAAGAAACAAGCCCAACATGAGCATGCATCTTTGTTTAGTACTCGGGATCCAAGCACTGGATACAGTACTTCATAATCAAATAGTAGAACAATAAATATCTGTCGGAAACGTTATCCAGAACCAGCAACAATTCAATAATAAAGATTCCTTAGCAGTTGACAGTGCTATAGTATAAAAAAGAATCAAAAATGTATGTGTTACAGAAGAGTACCTGCCTAAAAATGTTTCTTGGTTGCCTTTTGTTTAGAAATATTCAGCATTAATGAGATGTAATGTTGTAATACTTTGTCCATATATGTTGAATACTGTTTGTGAAATTTACCTTGTAAATTGGCTAATCATTTTATCACTTCAAGTAATATGAGGGCGATTTTGCTTTATTCTTTGTCCTTCATGACGATTTAAAAAAGAAGAACTGCATTTCAACACTACATTTTTCTACTCAGCCATATTTATGACTTACCGTGAGACAGCTTCAACACATTTCTGGTGTAATTAATGTCATGATTCAAGTGTGTGCCAAAATGACCATGTAATGTTTGAAATGCTCGTTATACATGTGATCCATTTGAGCCTGTGCTTAATAACAGCATTGACACATCTAAAACTGAATGTCTGGTACACAAGCTAGAACACAACATTTTTGGTACTAAGAGATTTAAAGTGGTAGTAAAGCCTAGTGCAAACAGGAAAATCCGGACAGCCGCACTCCAGGAGTTTATAATCCAAGTTGCTTTATTATAAAATTAATGAACATGTCATACAGGACATCATTGACAGGGTGTACAGGCAATCAGCTAACGCATTTCGCACTATGCCAAGTTGCTTTATTATAAAATCAGGAACATGCACTTGGCATAGTGCGAAACGTGTTAGCTGATTGCCTGTACACCCTGTCAATGATGTCCTGTATGACATGTTCCTGATTTTATAATAAAGCAACTTGGATTATAAACTCCTGGAGTGCGGCTGTCCGGATTTTCTTGTTTGCACACAGCTTCAACTATCATTAGCCAGCACCTGGGGCTCCTTATCTCTGGAGAGCAACTTCCATTTCATACCTGGGCAGTTTTACCCTTGTGCGGGGATAACATTCGCATGGTAGTAAAGCCTAGCTATAACAATTTAAAAAAATATTCTTTCCCCGCATCTCCGACCTATCGTGTATACCCTGTATAAAAAAGATCTGTGTATGGTCCAGTCACATGATTCAGCAGTTCTAGCTACCCTGTGTATATAAATATAAATAACATGCAGAAGCAGTAACTGCTTACACCAGATGTGTTGCCATGCACTGACATGCATTGCCTGCATTTAAAAGGTACGCACACTAGAAAATTCTCTGCCTTAAGCTGGGTTCACACTATATGTGGAGTAGCTCACAGCAGGGGGTCCGGTGCGCCCTTGTTCTCCATTTCAGGGGCGAATCAGGTCCAAATTTTTGCCTGAATTCGGATCTGAAACGGAGCCAAAGATGCACAGGACCCTTCTGCAGTGCGCTCCACATCCGCCCCGGAGCTGTGTGAGCTGGCTCCCCTGAGAGCCGGTCACAGCTTCCTGTCATGCAAATTGGATGCGGGGAAAACCGCATCCAATTCGCATAAGTGTGAACCCAGCCTCAAACAGCACGTGTTCCCACTAAAGTACAGTGCTTTGCAAAAGAAGTCTTTAATGCAGCAGTTTTAGTGTGTTGATTTTTAATTTTTAATTTTGACTGGCTGAAATAATGGTGTCCTTCAGCACAACATACTGGGACCAATCTCGATATATATATCTATATATATAGATATATAGATATATATATATATATATATATATCTATATATATATCTATATATATAGATATATATATATCTATATATAGACATATATATCTATATATATCCTTCCTAGTCACTAATATCTTATATAATCTTTAACATGCTAATGATGTAATTATTATCTATATATTATTATACAGGATTTATATAGCGCCAACAGTTTGCCCAGCACTTTACAACATGGGGGCAGACAGTACAGTTACAAAACAAATCAATACAGAAGGGATCAGAGAGCCCTGCTCGCTAGAGCTTACAATATATATATATATATATATATATATATATATACACACACACAGTATTTATCATAAAAATACACCTATAGTGAGAGCACAGCCACACTATGATCTATGATTTAGGAGTCACTGTCGCAGCCTGATAATTTTGTATGAATTGCTGGCCAGAATAAACATTCACAACCTTTTATATTGGACTCAGATAAAACTTTTATTTAGACTGTTAATTGAAGATAAATATTAGCACCATAGGTGTTGCCTTTATATTTGTTTGTTTGGGCCATGAAACCAATTTGTTTTGATGTCATTCCTAAAAGTCTGCTGTGCTTCCTGGGGAAAAAAGCATGCTTGCTAGCCTTTGCTCTGGTGGCACACACATTTAGTTCAAACACAATGTTATAAGTCTTTTTCAGTTTTAAAGGATACTTTTACATATTATAGATATAAAGTGATCTTGCGCAGAATTATAAATAATCATTCAAACATATACAGTGCAATACGCAAATAATGATCAAAGTGCAAGCCTCCTATGGAGAAGAAAAAGTCTGAAAGTCTAAAAGTGCAAGTGGTGATAATCCACAAAGGAACACAAAAAATGTGTGCAAAAAAGTGATAGCAAGTGTCCAGTTAATGTGCAAAATACTGCAATATTGCAGCACACATTTTTTGTACACATTTTTTGTGTTCCTTTGTGGAGTTATCACCACTTGCACTTTTAGACTTTCAGACTTTTTCTACTCCATAGGAGGATTGCACTTTGATCATTTGATCTACAACTACCAGCAGTGGAATGGTATCATTGAATCCGGTGTCATCCATCTAAGCTTGCTTATCTGGTCCCGTTATTTCATTACAGAGGATTTTTCTGTTACACACTTAATGGATGATATATTTGTGTGAATTTATTTATCCAGTTTATATATTCTTTTCACTGGAGGACTATTTATCACATTTTCTTTAGTTATTTATTTATTTATTAATGGTATCTATTTATTTACCTATTTATGGTATCTATTTATTTGATGGTACACTGTGCAATATTATTAGGTTAATATCAGCGCAATTATTTATTCATATATAATTTATTGTATTTGTGTAATTCACATAATTGATTGCAGCTATATTATTTGGGCATCTTTTAATATATTTTCACATAATTTGGATCACTATTTCTATATCAGCACTTTAGTAACTTGCCACTTTGATCATTATTTGCATATTGCACTGTATATGTTTGAATTATTATTTATAATTCTGCGCGAGATCACTTTATATCTATCACTTTTATCTTTGTGTATTGTGAACACTACTAGGTCTTGCCGCAGATCTATTTAGTTTGTCTGCATATTTCATCATATGTCAGAGTTTAGACACATTTACTTATTACTCCCAGCAGCGCGAGGGACATTTTTACACTTATTACTTTTTACTTATTAAGTGTTCTTGCATAGCAAGACCACTTACTGTTATCTCACATATATATTATTATTCTTATTATAGCCAAATTTACCACCCTAACTCCTCCCACAGCTTTTACACTACATAGACAGTAATATACCTCAACGTGCGGATTGTTCCCGATTGGTGTGCTATTACTTTGTGGAACATTTCGCCAAATGGTCCACGAAATATCGGCGTTTTTGCGGCAAAATAGGTCCCATAGTAATGAATGGCGAAATGTTCAAAACTAGAGTGGGAGGTGACAAAAGCTGAAAACCCCATGATCAGCCAAAACATTATGACCCCCCCATGATCAGCCAAACATTATGACCCCTCCATGATCAGCCAAAACATTATGACCCCCCCCATGATCAGCCAAAACATTATGACCCCCTCCCCCCCATGATCAGCCAAAACATTATGACCACAACATGATCAGCCAAAACATGATCACCCCATGATCAGCTAAATAATTTATGACCGCCCCATGATCAGCCAAAACATTATGACCACCCCATGATCAGCCAAATCATTTATGACCGCCCCATGATCAGCCAAAACATTATGATCACAACACGATCAGCCAAAACATTATGACCACCCCATGATCAGCCAAATCATTTATGACCGCCCCATGATCAGCCAAAACATTATGACCACAACATGATCAGCCAAAATATTATGACCACCCCATGATCAGCCAAAACATTATGACCACCCCATGAAAAAAAAAAAAAACATTTTTGAAAAAAAAAATCATTTTTGAAACAAAAAATCATTTTTTAAACAAAAAAAATAATTTTTGAAAAAAAAATCATTTTTGAAAAAAACATTTTTTTGAAAAAAAAACATTTTTTGAAAAAAAAGAAAAATTTTTTTTGAAAAAAAAAAATCATTTTTGAAAAAAAAAAAAATCATTTTTGAAAAAAATGTTCAGCTCTTGCAGCTAATGATGGGACTTCTTCAACTTTTTTACTACTATTTATACTTTTTAAAATATTAAGCTTTTTAACACTTTTCAGTTACTCCAGCCACTCCAACCACACAACAGTTACTCAAGCCACTCCACCCAGTTACTCCGCCCACTCCAGTTGTAGAGGCAAGAACACTTCACACAATTTCCCTAGAAATTGTAGCTTTTCTAGTTACTTATTATTATTATTACTTATTACTTATAACTGCTAACCCCAGTTAATGATTAAAATTAACCCACCATTCATCCTGCCCAAGATGCATACTTAAAGGGGTTGTAAAGGTAAAAGTTTTTTCACCTTAATGCATTCTATGCATTAAGGTGAAAAAACATCCCACAATACCCCCCCCCCCCAGCCCCCCCGTTTTACTTACCTGACCCCTTGAAAGTCCCGCGCTCCCCCTGACATCCTCTTCGCGGCCGTTGATTGGCTAGAGTGGATGTATTGAAATCAGCGCAGCCATTGGCTCGCGCTGCTGTCAATCACATCCAATGACGCGGCTCGCCAGGGGGGGCGAGTGATACAGTGAGCGGCTATGGTCGCCGGCTGTATCACGGGGGCGCCAGCCCGCAAGCACTCAACACCATGGGAGGGAGCTCGCATGAAGGTGTGGAGTCCTTGCGGGGGAGAGTGGAGACGGCCGCCGAAGGACCCCAGAAGACCAGGTTCGGGGCCACTCTGTGCAAAACGAGCTACACAGCGAGGTAAGTATAACATGTTTGTTATTTAAAAAAAAAAATATCTTTAGTGATCCTTTAAAGTATAACTAAAGCAGTGGAAGCTGGTGAAGTTTTAGGACAGGGGGACGCCACACCTCGCCCTTCTTTTTGACCGCTCCTACTTCTCATAAGCCCCAACCCTTATAGAATCCACCCACTCCGTCCCCTGTATTCCACTTGCTTCCACCCATAGTGTCAGGAGTTTACAGCTCAGCATCACAGGCCAGAGTATATAGCCCCAGCATCACATGACAGAGTATACAGCTTAGCATCACAGGACAGAGTATTTAGCCCCAGCATCACAGAACAGAGTATACAGCCCCAGCATCATAGGACAGAGTATATAGCGCAGCCTCACAGATCATGGTATATAGCACAGCCTCACAGATCATGGTATATAGTGCAGCCTCACAAATCATGGTATATAGCACAGCCTCGCAGATCATGGTATATAGCACAGCCTCAAAGACAATGTATACCCCACAGGTCATATATGTACAATGTATACACCACAGGTCATATCTGTACAATGTATACCCCACAGGTCATTTCTATGTACATTGTATCTACACAGGTCATAGACTGCATATGTACACTGTATACAATGAACACACAAGTCAATTACTGTATGTACACAAAAGTCATATATGTACAATGTTTATACACACAAGTCACATACACCAATCTGCCATAACATTATGACCACTGTCCAACCATCTGTGAATAATACTGTTTATCTGATTACAATGGCATCTGAAAGTCAGTGGGATATATTAGGCAGTAAGTGAACATGTTGTCCCTGAAGTTGATGTGCTGAGATTTTTTAAGTGTCAGGGACTTCTTTCCTGTGTTTCTTTGGGTAGGACAGCCCTACACCCAGCACACAGATATGATCCAATCCTAGGGGCTCATTCACACATGAGGTTTGGGGACAGTGAAACCATGCGGTTGAGCTATGTTTTTACCACCCCCAGCTGCACCACCTTTAGCTGCAGAAGCAGCGGCTGAGGTCGTACACATGCTTAAGTCACAGCAGGAAATATACCCCGTCACATTCAACGGCACTATCAGTTAAAAAGTAACATGCATACAGATACATACATAGGCACATACAAAAACTCACAAATTTTCATATACGCACATAGACTCACATAGACTCACATACAGTATATACACACACATTCATACATAAGGTCACGCACACAAACATATTTACATACATACAAACACACATACATATGCACATGCATACATACACACATAAGCTTACATACACATATTTACATACATACATACTCACACATGCATACATACTCATACATATATAAACTCACATACATACATATACACACATCTATACATACACACACATATACAGTACATACATAAAGCCTTTTTAAAAACTGCAGTACTGTACCCATACCTGCACAAACATCAGCATTAACCACATTACAACCCCAGCAAAAATCCACAGTCACATTTCATGAAAAGCAATTAGTTCCAGCATGTACAGCAAACCTTTTGAACATGACATGCCAAGGGAGAGCTCACACTATTCTATGGGAAATGTTATCTGCATACAGCAAATCTTCTAACCTATAGAGCATAGCTATGCTCTGCTATTGACATTCCTGCCTGCTGGGTGTATGGCTCCCATATAGGGCGGCTGGACTGGTCATAGACACATCCTATAGGTCTTCTGCATTGGTCACAGACTCATCCTATAGGGCCACAGGCTATTGTGCTGGTCAAACTGATGTTATGGGGCTGCTGTGTCCATCACCCACTATAGGACTGAAGTACTGGTCTCACATTAATTCTATAAGGTTGTTGTACTGGTCACAGAAGAACACTATACAACTGAGGTTCTGGTCACAGACTCATACTATAGGACTAAGGTTCTGGTCACACAATTATACTACAAAGCGTAGGTACCGGTTGCCTACTCATACTATACACTGAGAGTGCACTGCAGACACATTGCTTACCAAAATAGCTCCACTCGGGCCGTGCGTTCCACGGAGCTGCTGACGTCACTTCCGGTTTATCACTGGCACAGGGAAACCGGAAGTGACGTCGTAACTCAGAGGGAAAGCACCGCCCATATCCTAGGGCGCAGCCAAGCTAGAACAGAGCACCTGTAGTGATACTACGGGCGGAAGTATTCCGGCGCAATCCATTGTGCCACAAGGCCGGTCAAAACCCTGCAAATGAAGTGTCTCGTCTGCAATCTCGTGATTGCATAGACGTCACGCTGCCCATAGTGCACTGTGTCCGGCGCCCGAACACAGTGCACTTAAAGGACCTTTTTTTCTATTTTCTTTTTTTAAAGGGCCTTCTTTTTTTTTGTGACTGCCTTTGGGGGCGGCGCCGTGCGCCCCCTATGGACAGGCCGCCACTGAACTAAAGGCAAAACTTTTTATTAAGTTTTGGATAGAGTGGAGGTGGATTAGAATGATTTTCAGTTTTTATTGCTATCTGTGCCTCCATTAGGGAGATTCACTCTCTCTATTTGTCCTGTTTACAATTATCATTGAAAGTGAAAGTAAAAGAAAATCCTAAATTTTGGATTGTCCCCAGAAAAGTAATAGAGGGGAAATCTTTCAAAGGGGACACTAGTTCTGGTAACTTGAGGGTCCCCAATGAATTCCCTTAATTTGCAGGGATTTCTGCTCACTTCCTGATTGGCTATGGGACAGGAAGTGAAAGAAAATCTCCCCTATGGAACACAGATGGCAAAAAAAAAAAAAAAAATCTGACAGGGGTTATAAACCTCCCTTGCTCTATCCAAAATGAAAAAAACAGTTTTGCCTATAGTTCTGCTTTAACTGAATATCTATATATATAATAGCCACATTCTTCACTTCCCATGGTTGAAATCTTCTTGCCACTGGCAGTGCATACACAGTCCACCACCAAAGACATTAAAGCGGAGCTCCAGTCTCTTCCTCAAAAAATAAAAGTCAGCAGCTACAAATACTGTAGCTGCTGATTTTTAATTTAAGGACACTTACCTGTTCAGGGATCCTGCGCTGTCCTCCCCCCAACCGACTCTTCAATGGGCTTGGGGTCTAGGCACTGTTATCTTAACTAAGGGAAACTGGCTGTGAAGCCTTGAAGGATTCCACTCGGATCGCCCAGGTCCTGCCTTAAGGAATTCTTTGGTCACAGCATACACTTTCACTTTCTAACATCATCATGGTATATCGGCAGGGCCACCCACGGAGGAAGTTTTTTCTGATTCAGAAGAAATCAAGTGAAATTTGAACCGTCTATGGCTAGCCTTTAGACGAGGCTGTCTCTCGAGGCAGGAAAAGCTAACTTGAGTTTTCCTTAGAACAAAAAAAAAATCACATCCTCCAATCAGGATGCGATTTGATTCGATTGATATTTTTATGCGTTAAAGTGGTTATATACCCATGTTTTTAATTTTTACCTACAGGTAAGCCTATAATAAGGCTATAATAAGGCTTACCTGTAGGTAAAATAAATATCTCCTAAACCTGTATGGTTTAGGAGATATTCACTTGTATGGTTTAGGAGATATTCACTTTGCATGCAGCCGCTGACGTCAGCGGCACATGCACTGTGAATGCCCAGCTGAAGATCTGGCATGCGTGGGAGTGACATCATAGGAGCTCCGGCCACTCACAGCGTGAACCCGGAAGACACGCCGAGGGCAAAATATCAGCTCCCTCGGCGTGGATTGGCCTGCCATACGGGGACCTCGTTCTAAGGTAAGTATTTCATAATGAGCTAGTATGTGGTGCATACTAGCTCATTATGCCTTTGCCTTACAGGGTTTTTTTTTTCTTCTGCGGGTATACAACCGCGTAATCATATATATATATATATATATATATATATATATATATATATATATATATATATATATATATAAAATCATATGTCCACCAAAAAGGCTTTGTCTTTTGATCAGCAAATCAAATGCATATATGACCAGTACACATGTGATCTAGTATGCTGAGGTCATTCATAGCAGTCCAGCTTAATGGAATAGTGAATAGGCTTGTCCTAGCACGCACAGTAGTGCACTCCCTAGATTTCCCTTCTCTGGAAAGTGAGTAATGATATGATTATAAATACTTTCAGATTAGTAAACCTCACTGTGGATGCTGCTGACACATGTTGCAATTCTCTAAAGAAATATGACTGCACTGCATGTTTTAATCCTTTCATATCCTGTCTGAAGAGTATTATTTACTATTAAAAAAACACCTTTAGCACTTTACATGCAGAAATTCATGACTTAGAGAGGTTGGCCAAGTTATTACTGTTTGCAATTGTATTTAAAGCAACACACAAGCTGTGAATTTTAAACTCTCTGTCTGGGAACCCTGTACTTTGTCTTACATTGTATGTTTGTACATTCTAGCACAGTCAAGATTTTGGCTACATGCCCTTTATAAACACATCCTAAACCCATTATACATAATCCAAATGTTAGTAATTCTAGCTATAGATATTTGCCATATAAATGTACCTATCAATTGTATTATATTTTGGCCCCAGGACTGTAGAGCCCTCCTTCGCCTTTGGATCTTCCCTACTGGACAATGAACATGACAAAAGGCCTAACTGGACAACAAGAAGGAATAGTAGGGGGGTGGCAGGGGGCATGAGTGACCATCCATGGTTTCGGACCCAGCTTACCTTACTGTAAGGCTTGTTTAAAGCGTAGCGTTTGCGATTTAAAAAAACAAACAAAAATGCTCCTTTCAAAATAAAAATACTTATCTCACTGCCTGTGCCACTGATCTTTGCCCTCTCGGAGAGTTAAAGTGGTTGTAACCCTTAAAAAAAAATCATCATTTAAAGCAGGATATACAGCATAGTGCTTGAGCAGTGTCATTTGTTCCTCTCTGTACTGTAAAATACCTGGTTGATCCTGCCTGTCCCTGTGTCCCCCTTAGTGTGCTGACCAGAGTAATCATGGTTGCTAATCCATGATACCGTGGTTAGTTAATGTGCCTTCATCATCCCGCAGTCTCTCCCTTTCCCCCTCCCTCCCTGCCTGTTAGCTCGGGAGTCTGTGTGTGTGAGCCATCTCCTCCCGCCCCTCCCCTCCCACCGCTATTCCACTGTGGCTGTAGAATCACTAATCATGAATCCTGGAATCCCCTATGTTACAGCAAGCTATACTGTGCAGTGTCTGTTTTTTAAAAATTACGCAGGGAAATACCTTATTTCAGAGCCCCATCTGTGCACTCACGTGACCTCCCACCTGCTCTCTGCTCTCCTCCCGGCTTGTCCCCATGAGGGGAATCTTAGCCCCTCCCACTGTAGTCCTCAGATTGGGGAAAGACAGCACCAGGAGGTCATGTGACTGCACAGTGGTGCTGTAAAATAAGGTATTTTGCTGCATAATTAAAAAAAAAAACACATACACTACACAGTATATCTTGCTGTAACAGAGGGGATTCTAGGATTTGTGATTAGTGACTTTACAACCTCTTTAAGCATGAATGAAGAACCTCATGAGAGTGTCAGATTCTTGGTCCACCCCTCTGTGCTGTGATTATTTTAGCAGGCCCCTACAAGACAAAGTATTGATGCAGAGGTAGGTGAAAGAGAGCACAGAATGCACCAGGCATCTGACATACCTGGAAGTGTGTTGGTGCCGGAGATTCTTCACAATGCTTAGCTCTTCAGAGAGGAAAAATCCTAGACACAGGCTGAGGGATATGTATTAATTCTTGTTCTTGCAAAAAACCCTTTACTTTAGTTTTTAAAATAATGACGCTTTATGAGTCGTTTTAAAAGCAGCCAATCAGCTCTTCTGAGTTTTGGTTCCTCAGCAGTGGTTTTATGCCAGAAGTAGGGGTCAGGGGCCTGTCAAACCCAGAAGGAAACAGCATGGCAGCCATGCAATAGGAAGTGTTTATTTCTCACAGGCGGTGATGTGGACATCTAAAGAAGGACCTCTCCGGAAAGTAAAGAGGTAAGGAGAAGACTTGATACCATGTCATCATGGCTTCAGGTGAGTTTAAAAGGGCATTTTGCTTTTCTTTTCTTTCTTTCTTTTTTTTTTTTAAAGGATCATTTAGCGAGGGGTGGGAGGGATGAGATTTTTTTTCCAGAGAGATGCTTCAAACAAGCTCAACAGAACTTTACATTCAACCTAGTTGAATTGTGGCTCCACAGTAAAAGACTCTTTTCTTTAGCAGTCCTCTATACACTTGTCCTTTGGATGCCAAGCCACAGTTCTAAGGTGACCATTAGGATACCATTAGGGAAGTCAGTCCACTCAGTATTTTTGTAATGATCTGTATTACAGTAATGTTTCATTTCTGAATGTCAAAATAAACCACAAAAGGTAGGCGAGAGCTTGTTCCTGTCAGCAGTTGCCACATCGTAAACTCCAAGGAGAGACAAAATTGGCTTTGCTTGTTTTCGCAGGGATATAAAACTCGACTAAAGTAATGAAAGCCTATATGAATGGCCATGCTTCTCCGTGGGAGTAAAATCAGAAAATATGATTAAAGAAGAAAATTTCAACGTTCTAAATTTTTTTCCGCAACTTCCGTTCCAAATAAAAGGAACTTCAGATTCCAAACGTAACTTATTCTTACTGGAAGTCAGCTGGTCTATAAAGATTTTATGGTAATATCTCAGAAGAAAACAATGAGTACTACTCATATTGGGTGATCCCTCAACTAGAAGAATGGAGAGCATTATATAAGTGTCTCTCCTGACAGTTTTATAAGCTAGCAGAGGACTCCAGGTGGCAATGTTACGTGTTCTGCTAGAACACACCACAGAACTCAGATACAAAATAAATGCTTCCCTGACTGCCTCTTTCATTCTTGGCTCCTTGGCAGCACAAAGACAAACTCAAGAGGTGTTAGAACCTCCTGTTTTCATTTTCTGTAGAATTGCTATGCTGGTCTCATTAAACCTGAAGTTCATGCCACTTCCTTCCGATGCTGAGAAGGTGTAAATATTTATTTGTTATGAATCTGAAATGGAATCCAAGCCATAATGATGATTTTTGGGATATCGCATCCAAGATTTAAATCTGACCCAGTGCCATTAAATTTATATTTGTTACAACCAAGCTGCATTATATGCATAAACACCATGCAGTAATCTCCTAACTGTTAGGGTGCCAAAAAGGGCCAATAGGCAAACTGTGGAGTAGATTTATGAAAACGTTTAAAAGGTAAATTTGTTAGAAAAAGCAAGGAGTGTACTCCAATGAAACTCCAACCAAACCCTTAATTCTACTTTTGGGTGAGTTATGTAGATAACCTTGGTAGGGTGGGGGTGTCAGACAGAGGGATAAGAAGGGGGGTGGTTGGCACTTTACCACACAAGTGGAGGTGAATTACTTCAACAAGAAAGCCAACAGTTGGCTGGGAAAATGTAAACATAGCTGTCCACATGTGGGCACTACTTCCCAAGCATGACAGTAGTTGGTGGAAGTTAAAGGGTTAATCCAAACTATACCTTTTGTTCAGATGATTTGCACATTCCTTACTTTTTTTGCTTTCTCCTGAATTGTGAATTTACATGGCAGCTGTGCTGTGTTATGAGTCAAACAGCAGGAAGAGCGAACCTGTTTTAAATGTCAGCCCCTATCTAGTCTCAGAAACAGCTCTGGGACTACCCTTTCCAGCATGTTCTCTCTTTAACATGCCCTATTAGCATAGTCATGTATGCAGGAGGAGATGGGAGAGACTAAGGCAAGGCAGTGCATTTAGTATCAGAGCGGTATGGGCAAGATGCAGATGGGCATGGTCAATTCCCTAATAGAAAAGCTAACAGCTTGTTTTATTAACTCCGGCAATGCTGCATCTCCGTGCTGCACTGGAGTCTAAACAGACACAGCACACAAGTGCAGTTGCTCCAAAGCTTAGTAAATGAAGTAAAGCTTCACTTTGCAAAGAATACCCAATCACGTGCAAGGAAAATACATTTTAAAAAAATGCATTTTTGCTTGCACGTGATTGGATGGTGAAAGTCAGCAGAGCTTCCCCTCATCTACTAAGCTCGGGAGCAACTGCACTTGCAAAGTCCACAGTCTATGTGATTGATTTACTAAAGGCAAATAGACTGTGCACTCTGCAAGTGCAGTTGCTCCCGAGCTTAGTATATGAGGTAAAGCTTCACTTTGCAAAGAATACCCAAACACGTGCAGGGAAATAAAAAAAAAAAAACGGCATTTTTGCTTGCACATGATTGGATGATGGTAGCCACCAGAGCTTCTTCTCATTTACAAAGCTCTGGAGCAATTGCACTTGCTTAGTGCACAGTCTACTTAAAGTAAAGTCGGTCATAGACCATCTTGGCTGGGTCAGAATGAACAATCCGATATTTGCACCATGTATGTGCAGGCTTTTATAGACCATAGCAATAATCACTGTGTTCTTCCGGCGGGGGGCAGCTTCCCCGGAGGGATTCCCCTGTCAACACTGTTTGTTGCAGGAAAGAAAATCGCTTTGTCTATGGCTGGCTTAAGGTGTGCATAAATTTTTTTTTCACAAAACCAAAAACAAAAACATTTAAAACTATTTGTTTAAATAGTTTATACATTAACCACTTCCCGCCGCCTGCACACAAATATACGGCCTTACAGAAGTGGGCTTTTTCCGTGAGGCCATATATTTCCTTTGTGCTGGAAGCGCACCGCACAGCGTGCTCCCAGCACAGAGATCAGGCTCTCATAGAGTCTTGTACCAACGATCGGGACCCAGGACTGTAGGTTCCGGGTCACCTGATCACTGTGATAGCCTCTGATTGGCTATCACAGTGATCAGTCACTGTGAGCCTGTCCCTGTGTTTACTTACTCTTTGGAATGAAGAGAAAGATACACTGTATCTTCCTCTTCTTGTAAGAGAGTGTTATCATATAGTACCTAAATCCTACATGAATCAACCTACAGAGAGAAAATGTCAACAAACCAGTGTGTGCAAAATAAATAAATACAATTAAATTAAAAATAAAGAATAAAAAAAACAAAACAACAAGATCAAGGTTTGCCAGGTTAGTGTTAGGGTCAAGGTCGGGTCAAATGTCAAGGTTGGGATCAAAGATCACAGTCAGCATATTTTGGGCAGAATTTAAAAAAAAAAAAAACATTTTTAAATTAGTATCAGTATCAAAATGCTCACCATTGTTTTTGGGCTGCACTATGGGTACAAACAACAACTAACATATATGGTATCACTGCAATCGTCAGGAGCAGGGAAATTTATTTTGGGTTGTTCTTTGGTGGTAAATTATGATAATAGCAAGAAATATACAGCTAAATTTAAAAAAAAAAATGTGTTCACTATTTTGGGCCAGTTTTCTATTGACAATAATAATAACAAAAAAAACAGGAGATACCCGTTACCATTTATCATCAAAAGAAAGTCCAATTTGTCCCGAAAAAAAACCAAGGTATAATCCACCTGGATACATTAAGTAGTTGCGACGATATGTACAGTTTTACTAACACGTGTCAAAGTTGCAAAATTGTGCTTAGGCATTTAGATCTGTTTTACCCTTAGGCGTGAAGGGGTTAAAAAGAGTTTTTTGGGGCACACATTTGCAAATATACAGTATATGGAAGTTGCACTACCTTGTCAAGGCCCTCCGTCTCTATAGATGGTAAGTATACTGTAAAATTTTTGTATTGTAATTTCCTAGGAGGCAGGTGAGCATCGTTCCAACATAAAACAAAGTGTTAAATGCTGGACTGCCAGTATCTCCAGGTATTTTGTGGGCTTGCACAGGGGATATAAAGCAACACACAAAGACAGATGTGTATGTGAATGTAATCATAGATACCCATCTACAGTTGTCAGTTTTCAAAAGTGAGTTAAAAAGTAGCAGCTAATGTCAACTAATTGCTAATTTAGTTTTACGAAGGAACCTCATACTTTGAAAGGTCTGTACATACAAATAAACCAAGCAATTAAAGTATAACTAAAGACTAATTTTTTTTTGTTTGTTTTGGATAGTTTATATTGCTGTCTGTGCCCCCTGTTAAGGAGATTCACCATCTCTATTTGCCCTAATTACCATTATCAATGAATGTGAAAGTAAAAGAAAATCCCAAATCTTCCAATGGGGACACTAGTTCTGGTGACCTGACCTTTGCAGAGATTTTTTCTCACTTCCTGTTTTGGCCATGGGACAGGAAGTGAAGAGAAATCTTCCCAATGGCAAACTGAAGGCAAAAATAAACCTTGCAGGTGTTATAACCCTCCCTTTCTCCATTCGAAATGAAGAATAAAGTTATGCCTATAGTTCTACTTAAAAAAATACAACATATTTCTTTATATGTAAGTTGTATTTTAACCCCTTATCAAAATATGTGTGACAATAAGACAAAATAGTGGTGCTACATACGTGCTGAGCACAAAGTGTAACCCAATATGACTAAAAGTCACTAAATAAACAAGTGAATATATAAACAGTGATTCACCCTGTGACAAGTGAAACTAAAAATAAAAAATATAATAAAAAGAATGATAATAAAAATAAAAATAATATCACAAAAAATAGTCCATAGAGTGTTCAAGTGAATTCATATTGATGTGAGATCTTCCTGTTCCATCCACCACACCACTGTGCCAGTGATTCCACTCCCCTAAAGAAACGCACTCACCAAATTTCAATGCCTGCACTCTCGTGTCAGGCTAAGACGCTTTTTAAATCACATGGACAGGGTTTCAATTGAGTATCCAAAATCCTCCACTCAGCCCAGACTCAGGGAGAGCTCTCCAGGTGGGGGCTGAGTGGAGGATCCGGGAGAGCTGAACTTGGAGCCATAGGCTGGAATTGACGGGCTGATTGTTAGCTCCTCTGCAGCACTCACTCACCAGATTGTACAGGAGGATTGGGGAGCCCTGGATCCCTCCCTGAACCCAAACAGAAATACCTTACACACACGGTTGGATTTTGGAGAGTGCAGGCATTGAAATTTGGTGAGTGATTTGGTGAGTTTTATTTTTAGTTTCACTTGTCACAGGGTGAATCACTGTTTATATATTCACTTGTTTATTTAGTGACTTTTAGTCATATTGGGTTGCACAAACACTTTGTGCTCAGCACATATGTAGCGCCGCTATTTTGTCCTATTGTCACACATATTTTGATAAGGGGTTAAAATACAGCTTACATTTGATCGTTCTTAAAGTGGCAGCTTCTAGTTAGGTCTCCTGTCCTGTAGCTCTAACACTGAGAACCGAACTATCACTCGGTTCTCAGAGCTCTGTGAGCAGAGAGCCGGTGACTGTCACCGGCTCTCTGCTCTGACCCCCCCTTACTCACTGAAGAGCTGAGCTGCGGAGGGGGCGGGAGCGGCCGACTCAGCCTCTCAGCGGCTCGCTGAGAGGCTGAGCCGTGTGCCTGGCCAAGCATGTGGGCAGATCTCAATGTGAAAACTAAGATGCAAATATTTAATTAACACATTTGTGCCTGTCAACCAGACCGTAAGCTGGACATACACTAGTAGAATTTTGTTTGAAAATTTTAGTTTTAAAAATGTTCGTTTGACTTTCAAATGGTTAGTGGGGCAAAATCAGCATTCATTTTGGCCACAATGACAAGTAAATTCAAAAAAGTAGAATTGGAAATGTTTCTTGAACAAACAAATTTCTAACAGTGAATGTGGTTTTTGTTCAGGAAAGTCCATTCACTCCAAAACTGAATGTCGAATCAAGCTTTTTTTAAGTACTTTTGAACTCCGAGCCCACCCAGTTGTGTGAGAATAATATTCGCTGTTCGCTAATATTCACTATTCTCACACTAATCCTGCTCCTGGCCAGTCAAGAAGTGGGTTATGAGACTCGTCACCCGATTGGTTGAAAGGACAGGTGACCCTATTGGATGCCTAGGAGGAGAGAGAAGACACACGGTGGAAGCTGCAGTGCTGGAGGTGGAGGAGAGTACACAGGAGCCGCTGCCCGCAGTCAGCCACCTAGATAGGGTAAGTGCCAGACCAACCGGCAAACAGACAGACAGCGGGCGGGCTGGGGGGGAGGGTTGTGGTTGTTAGCCGCCCCCCCAAAAAAACTACCAGCCGCCACTAATGGTTAGCTTTTATCTAACCTTTCCTTAGAAATATCTCTGTCTAAACTAGTAGTTGTTTTTCATGGGGAAACTGCACACTAAATATTGCTGGAAATGAATTCAAAATTTGGCCTCTTTGGGCAATATACTCTATTTGGTAACAAAATAAATATACAGATACACTTTCAACTTAAAATCCCAGACTATTTGAAAAACTTTTTGAAATAACTGTTCAATTTGTCCAAACGCAAGTACAATTCTCAGATTCTATCATCCAGTTGAAGTCTAAATCTGGTTGCTGTCTTGCTAAACAGTTTCTACTTCAGACAAATATGGCTCGTATCAGTTTTATTTAAGGGGATAATTCAAGTTCCATTTTTTAGCCAGAGTTTTGGGGTTAGATCCTCTCTGTCAGGTCTAGATTGCTCTCTGTGGCTCTGCTAGGAAGATTTCTCCCTTAGTCTCTGAAGTTCCACTTTTTTCCTCCAAGGTGTCCTTTTATGAAACTGAGATCAGCGGCGATCCCGAGTCTCACCGCTGATCTCAGCGCTTTACCAGTTTATGAAACTGAGATAATCAGCGGAGAACATGTTCTCCGCTGATTATCTCAGCACAGTGAGAATTCACAGAAACGGCCAGTTTATGAAGGTGCGATCTCCACACCTCACTGGCGATCTGTGACAGAATTCTCACTTTCTGATTCACCATTTCAGAAGTGGAGAATCAGAGTGAGAAGCCTGAAACTGGCTGATATTCTGGAGAAAGAAAGAAGTCTTTTGACTTCTTTCTTTCACCAAACAGTCAGAGCACACCTTCCCCACCATTACACACCCCAAAACCAGCAGGATAGGAATTTATAGTGTATATATATATATATATATATATATATGTATATATATATATATATATATATATATATATATATATATATATATATATATATATATATATATATATATGTATGTATATATATATATATATATATATATATACATACATACATACATACATACATATATATATATATATATATATATATATATATATATATATATATATATATAAATATATATATAAATATACATCTATATATATATATATATATATATATAGCTATATATAGATACATATATATATATATATATATATATATGTATCTATATATAGATATATATATATATATATTTTTTTTTAGATGTTCACGTCTCTGGCTGGGTTCACACTTGTGCGATGCGTGAACCAGCGTGATTCCTGTGCGGGTTTTCACATCGCACCTACATTGACATCTGCGCACCACTGCGGGTGTCAATGTAAAGTTAATGACACCCCCAGATCATTTCACAGATCGCAGTGCGAACTATGTAATGGTGCAGGAATCGGATCGCATGGGTGTTCACACCCATGCGATCCGATTCCAGTGCGGACCAAATAAAGGGTCCTGTACCATTTTGGTGCAAATGCAATATGATTTAGGGCCAGTTCCCACTGCTGCGGTGTCCGAGATCGGATGTGATTCGCACCGCAGTGCAAAATCACATCCGATCTCTGTGCGATGCGATTTCAGCCATACAGATAGTATTGCTAAATTTGCATTGCCCTCGGACCAAACTCTTACAGGACCCTTTTTTTGGTCCACAGCAGAATCGGATTGCATGGGTGTTCACACCCATGCGATTCGATTACTGTCCGAGTTTGCAGATCGCACTGCGATATGCGAACTGATTTGGGGGTGTTAACTTTTAGGCCCAGTTCACACTTGTGCGATGCCGGACATCGCACAGGCATCGCATGTTATTTGCAGCACACTGCCATTCACATTACATGCGATGTCTGTGCGGTGCGATATCAGCTGTACAGATAGTATGGCTGATATCGCACCGCATTCGGTGCAAACACGCACAGGACCCTTTTTTCTGTTCGGACCAGAATCGGATCGCATGTGTGTTCACACATATGCGATCCGATTCATGTCCGAACTGTCAGTTCGCAGTGCGATATGCAAGCTGATCTGGGGGTGTCCTTAACAATGTATTGACACTCCCCAGCGATCCGCATATGGCAGTGTGAACTGACATGCGAGTCGGTGCGATGCGGGAACCCGCAGTGGATTCGCAGTGTTCTCGCATCGCACCAGTTTATCAATTTTTATGTTTATCTATAATGAAATATATTTTATTTTAATTTATTAATAAATATTTATACTTGTATACTTTATTAAAATTATTTTTTTAATGATTATAAATGTATTTTGCATTTATATGAATGGTGTATAGCTGCATTACATATGTGCATTACATTAATTTAATATACACCATTCACATTTAAATAGGAACATGTATGATCTTTAAATATTGATAAAAACAATGTTTTTTTATAATTAGGTTAATGTATATTGTGTAGGGGGAATTTATCTTTATTATTTTATTAATATGTTGGGGAATAATGTGTGCTGATTTGTGTTAAACTTTTGTATTTTATGGTTCCTCATACTGTAATCCCGCTACATCACACGAGATTACAGTGAGAGGAGCCATTCTCAGGAGTTCCCAGCGTTTGTAGATCGCTCCTCAACTCAACATGAGAAGCGATCTACACACTTTCATAAACAGGCACTCAGAGGAGAGCGATCTCCCCTGAGAATGCCTGAGAACTGAAAAGCGGTATTTTACCGCACTTTCATAAAAGGACACCCAAGTAATAGTTTATTGAGAAACAATATACATTACAGAAGAATACACATCATTGAATAAAGCATTCGCTAAAATAGTTGTCAGTAGGACAAGATGTCAACCACTCTACTACAAAAAGCCAACGCAATTGCTAGAGTATTACAACTGAACATGCACATCTGTGTAGCATGACATACAAAACCCATTAACTTTCAATAAGCTCAAAGAACTCAAGAAGAGTTTTCCTGAGACAATTACCAGTTCCTGCTAGCTAAACAGTTGTTATGGCACAAGCGAGGGCAGGAAGATGGGTAGAGTCAGGTTGGGGGCTAGCAAACCAGGACATCACAAAAGAATGTATCAAAAGAAAAGAGGAAATTCAAATCTTGTGTAGAGGTCAGATTTTATCTTATTTCTCTAGCCATCTTTGTGTGCATACTGTATATATTTTTTTCAAAGGCCAGTGACATCCAGGAGCCTTACCACTAAGAACGATTGATTGGGTGACATCCAATGGAGGACAATAGCCCTTCTAATTTGAAATAGGAGTTTGTGAAGAAGGGTGCATGAAGACGATATGGGAGTTTGTGAAAGAGGGTGCATGCGGACGATGATACAGTCAGGTTCTGCATAAGACCCAGTACAGATACAAAAGGAGCAAAAGGAACTGGAAACCCATCAGGTCATGCAGAAATTGATGGATCTGCATCCTGCTAACCAAAGTTCCTCTTTAATCATACTGTCACACCACTTATACTGGTGTACTTTGGCTTCAGGTCTTGGTGACAAGCACTTACCTCCTAACGTTATGCTGACCTGCACTGTCCTTCTACTGTAAAAAAATAGGTGTGGACAACTCCATGGGGAGTAAAAGATGGGTTCACTGGTCAAGCAGTGGAGTGGCATAAAAAACAGTTATTCCAATAAAATAACTGCGGAAATCAAGAGGTATGGCCAGAGTAGAATTCATGATAATAATCCAATTGATATACGTTTGAATTTGATTTTACAGTTTTACTGTCTTCATGCCTCCAGGCATGTGCATGGCTGGAAATAACAAATACTAGACATCAATAATTACATATCGTATTTACAAAAAACACCATTTACTGGTGACATGAAAGTACTTACATGGTGTCACATGTGGGGCAGTTTTTTCCTTGCGTAAACAAAACGTATTATATTGTATCTTCAGAGGAAATAATAATCTCTGCAAACAAAGAAAATAACACTATATAAATCACTATATACATACTGAATACATATTAGAAGTCATCTTAATTAGAATACACATTTCAAAAACAACACTTTTTCATGTACAAAATGTAAAAAAACAAACATGCAATATTTAGTTATGCATATGTTTTCAACATTAACAAGTCACTGGTTGAAACTGAATTGGTCTGGCTGGGTAATTTAAATCGTATCTATACCCAAACAAAAAAAATAGTTCTTATGGGGCATACACACGGTCGGACTTTTCGGCTACAAAAGTCCGACAGCCCATCCGACAGACCTTCAACGGACTTTTGGCGGACTTGCGGCAGACTTTCTAACGAACGGACTTGCCTACATACGATCTCACAAAAGTCCAACAGATTCGTACGTGATGACGTACACCGGACTAAAATAAGGAAGTTGATAGCCAGTAGCCAATAGCTGCCCTAGCGTGGGTTTTTGTCCATCGGACTAGCATACAGACGAGCGGATTTCTGGGTCCGGCATAGTTACGACGTAAAGATTTGAAGCATGTTTCAAATCTAAAGTCCGTCAGATTTGCGGCTGGAAAAGTCAGCTGAAAGTCCGGGGAAGCCCACACACGATCGGATTGTCAGCTGGCTTTGGTCCGTCGGCGTCCGTCAGACTTTTGTAGACGAAAAGTCCGACCGTGTGTACGCGGCATAAGAAGTGTTGGCTGCATTTGAAGTGTGTTTATAAAAAACGTGCAGAGCTACTCTTTGCAAATGGGTGCAGCAATGTTATTAGGCTATTTTCTCTCCAGGTTGAATGTTATCCATTTATATAGAACAGGGTGAATCAAGAAAATGCTGCATTATGACCACTAGACAGAGCTGATGATTATAGGAAATAAATATTTGTTAGCTCCATTTAGTAACCATACTGCAGAATTTTCCTGATTTACTATATTCTGTATGAATAAAAACCTGGAGAGAAAATAGCCTGCTAACATTTGATTATGCCCCCATTCACATAGAATTTACATACAGTTTCACAAAATGAATAGCTCTACACATTTTTTACAAATACATTACTTACTGTTCTAGGCTTACAATGCTCACTTACTGCACTGTACTAGGACAACAGAAACAGGACAAGACTACAAAAAGCTCCCCTTCACCTTTCTCCATAACATAGAGGCACATGGTTCTGTAGTTCTCAGCAATACCTAGAAGCGATGAAAACTGATAAAAGAGCAGCACAGGCAGAGAGCAAATTAAGTTATTCTAAGTAAAAAAATAGAAGCTGATTGGCTTTTATTCAGAGCTGCACCAGATGTTGCGCTCTCAAATTTTGGTAAATCAACCCCAGAAAGTGTGTGTTGGGAACCCACACCTGCACAGCTTTAAAATTGGGACCAGCGGCTTTGACTATCCAGCTATTGCATTCCAATAGACTTGAATGGGACTGCCTGCATGGAACAGATGTGCATCCCACATGGGTGAAGACTGCTCTTCACGCGGGTGTTACACATACATATGAATGAGGCCAAACTCCTGATGAATGTTTGTGATAAGGCAGGTGCATTACAGGCAGTACGTTTAGGTTTTCTCTGATTTGTCACAAAAGTGATAAGCTGTCACTGTCACTGCAGTGCATGCTTGTACAAAAATCCTTTCTCAAGAACTCCTAATACACAACATATGTCTCTGCAATATTACTTGCAATCAAAAATGAAAACAAGCAGGCAATGGTAATGTTTCGCTAACCAGTACATGTAAACAGTGCCTCATATCAGGATTTTAACATATAAGAAAACATATGCTTTGGCTTCGGGTCCGCACTCTTTGAAACATCACAAGATTTTCCAGGAAACTCATCTGGATTCGGTCTATGCAGGACATTTCAGAAGTTTGGAATTATTACAAGTGATTCGCTATTATCTTTACAATCCCAAAATACCAGGAGATTCCTCCATTTCTGTGCACTTTAGCTCTCCCTAGGCAGTCTGCAGATTTCAATGAAAAAGGAAAACGCGCTAATTCACATTCCAAATGTCCAAAGTTGAGCCCTTTCCAGCCTTATCTAGAGAATGTGCAGATTTCTAGCAAATCACTGTAGCAAGGGAGGCCAGTTCTGTAATTCATCCCTTCCAGCAAGCTGCCAGAAAGCTGGAACATGACTTATTTATTGTTTTCCTTTGTTAATAGCAGAATGTGTTTTTTTTCTACACTCGGCCAAAAACCTACTATGTATATAAAGGAGTCTTAGCAGATCTATTATACACAGAATTTTGAAAATAAGTTTTTCATTTTACACCTTGAAAATTTAAAGTGTATTTGCATGAAAAAAAAAAATAGCAAAAAAAAAGTTATTTAAAATGACCTTTCCTTTTTAATCTGCAGCCACTGTAATTATTTTCTGAAAGATTCAAATTAAAATGCAATATGGCAAACTGGAGGTGTTCTGAACAATGTTGATGTACAGAACGCCCCCAAAAGTATCATTTTCTGTTTTTGAAGTTCAGTTTTGGTTAGCTAGGGTTAAATAATTCTAAAAAGATGCAGTTTTTCTTATTAGAACATTAAGAACTGCACCAGGTGATTATAATGATTTCTTCAAAATCAGTCTATTTCTTCAGAGAAATAAAAGGTAAGAATCTACCACAAAGTTTGTTAAAATCCCTGCAATGTATATTAACTGTTTTTTTCTCAACAAAAAAGTGGAGTTGCTCTATAAGGAGAATGTGGGTGCCCTGGTATGTAAATTTTGACCAGCTTGACAGGCTGACAATCTGGCCTGGTTCCCTCCTGTGTTTCACTATTGAACCATTATTCAGTGGTCACACTGGCCAACAGAAGTGCCAGAGCAGGCTCGTTTTCAATAAAGCTTTTTGCAGATAGTATAACAGACTATTGGGTGGGGGTGGCTAATTAATAATGAGTTAGGCTCACATATTGTAAATATAGTGTACTATTTATGTTTTTATGCCTTCTGTACAATTGTCACGCCTCCCTATCTCCTGAAGAAGTGGGTTAGTTTGTGTCAAACGCGTCAAGATTTTCACAACCTCCTAATGCAAATCAACAGGGATATCTGCCCCTGGAACCTCAGCCAATCATCTGTTTCTATGCTTAAAAAGGTAGACCCAAGACAGCTGCAGTACTTCCAGATGTTTTGTCCTTTCTAGAGAGAAGCAGCACCCGCTCGGACAAGCTGGAGCCATGATGAATTTAATAAATGGGCAGGATGCTCAAAGCGAAGCAGGCACTTCAAAGAGGCTCTTTTTAACATAACATAGAGCAGCTGACTGATATGGATTCTGAGTGTCAAAACTGCTGCGTGTTCTCATTGGATGGGTACAAATTCGTAGGTTTTCCAATTTCTTGTCAAGAATAAAGCTTAATACGTGCAGAATTACAGAATACTGTCACTAATAAAGTTAGGAATTGCAACCATACTGAATGAGTGGGTTGCTTTGGTTGAATTTTTGAAACCTAACATTAGTCGCAAAGTAAAAAATGTGTTTACATTTTTTATTTCTTGAATTTTTTTAAATAAAAACATTGTAAAAGAAAAAAAAATGTGTTTCAATGCATTTGGTGAACACAAAGTGAATTCAAAACATTTGCCGCTATTGAGGAATTGTCTGCAGAGGCTGATTCAACGAACTCTGTACTAAGGAAATATATAGGTTGCCATTGCTAAAAATGATGGTTGTCTAACTTTCATGCTACTTCAATTCTTTCTGAGCCAGTAACCCCAAACAAGTATGCAGATCAGGATTTTCTACTTCAGCCTGAGTTCACCAATTCGTTGGTTACAGGTCAAGGTCAGACAGCCAGGCAACTATTATTTTTTAGAACAAGGTCAGCAATGGCTGGCAGCACCAACAGAAGGAGGAGAATGCAGCAACCATACAGTAACTTCCTGCATCACATTGTGATATGTGACTTGAGAAAAGGAATGCAAAGGCCCATTCATTATGAAAAAAATTGCAATATAGTGAATAAAAGCAATGCATATTTAGACATCCAGGCAAACAGCTAAATATGCAGAAGTACATATATGGAAATTGATTTATCTGTTTACATTTCTGTCCATCCTGAGATTTACTCAGCCCTGCCACATAGCACAGCCCTGTCTTGCAAGGTAGGAAACCTGATTTTTCTGTACTGCAGCTGAATAATTATTATTATTCAGGATTTATATAGCGCCAAAAGTTTACGTAGCGCTTTACAACTTGAGGGTAGACAGTACAAATACAATACACTTTAATACAGTAGGAATCAGAGAGCCCTGCTCCTTAGAGCTTACAATCTAAGAGGGAAGGTCAAGAGATACAAGAGGTAATAACTGTGGGCAATGTGCTGATTGAGAAGATAAATGCACAGTTGTTAGGTGGGGGCCAGATAGGCTTCTCTGAAGAGATGAGTTTTCAGGGATCATCTGAAAGTGGATAAAGTAGGAGAAAATTGGACAGATTGGCGTAGAGCATTCCAGAGGATGGGAGAGGCTCTGGAGAAGTCCTGAAAGCGAGCATGGGATGAGGTAACAAGGGAGTTTGAGAGCAGGAGGTCTTGGGAGGAGCGAAGAGAACGATTAGGTTGATATTTTGAGACTAGGTTAGAGATGTAGCTGGGGGCCAGGTTGTGAATGGCTTTGTAAGTTATAGTTAGTATCTTGAATTTAATTTGGTGACTAAGTGGCAGCTAATGGAGGGATTGGCAGAGGGTATAGACAACGCTGAGCGGTTTGTGAGGTGGATGAGCCTGGCAGCAGTGTTCATGATGGACTGAAGTGTGGATAGCCTATTTAGAGGTAAGCCAATGAGGAGGGAGTTGCAGTAGTCGAGGCGGGAGATGACCAGGGAGTGGATTAGAAGCTTTGTGGTGACACTGGATAGGAAGGGGCATATCTTGGAGATGTTGCGGAGGTTGAGGCGGCAAATTTTGGATAGCGATGGGATTTGGGGCCGAAAGGTTAATTCAGAGTCCAGGATTACACCTAGGACCTTGGCGTGGGGGGACAAGTTGATAGTTGAGCCATTGATATTGACAGAGAAATCAGGGGACGTGGCACCTGAGGGAGGAAATATCATGAGCTCGGTTTTGGATAGGTTGAGTTTGAGGAAATGATGTGACATCCAGGCTGATATGTCTGTTAGTAAGTTGGTAATGCGTGAGGAGACAGATGGAGAGAGCTGGGGGGTGAAGAGATAGATTTGGGTGTCATCAGCAAAGAGATGATATTAAAAGCCTTGGGAGGCAATCAACTGACCCAGGGAGGTAGTGTAGATTGAGAAAAGGAGAGGTCCAAGAACAGAACCGGAACAGAAGAGTAATAGAACTGTGTCTTGCCCTGTTCCCAGGCTGGACAGTAAAGGAAGAGAAACATCAGGCTAATAAGTGTATTTTTCTGTCACTCTGATTACTCCTTTGTTAACATATCAGCACTGCAGCTCAGCTCATTGGCTAATTGTGCTGCTTCTCTCTCTCCAGCTTTAAACTCTAAGGTGCAATAGACTACTAGTCAAAGTTAGATACACAACTACTTGCATTTAATAGAATACATAGAATAATGTATTAATAAAAACAGACCTGCATTTATTTGTGTCTGTTTTATCTGAATTTAGCTTTAATGTATATTTACATTCATATTATGTATTATCAGGGGAAGGGTTGCTTTCAATATTTTTTTTACACTTTCAGATTTGTCACTTAATATTATTTATATATTGTTTTAATATCTTACATGTATTGTAAGATATACAAGCATAGCATACAATGTGGGAGCATAACAAGCTACAGCGTTACGACACAGTCAGGACATTATGTGAAGATATAAGATCACGATGCATAAGTGGTATCAATACCTCATAGTAAGCATATAATACCTCCTAGCGTTAATCTATATTCATTTCTAACAGGTCTTTAATTTGTAAGAAACACTTTGACAGGTTACTAACAGTAAATTTTCCAAAAAGTATTTTCTAAAAATATCCTGACTGATAGGAAGAAAACAGAGAAGTCTGAGCTTTAAACTCTAGGCGTTTCTTTAGAGTAGGTCTACTTCTTCAGGAGATAACAGGAAGCATGTCCATTAATATGTTACAAATAAAGTGCAGCAAACCAATTTCTTGTCATACTTTAGCTATATAACTTACAGTGCCTTGAAAAAGCATTCATACCCTTTGAAAGTTTTGTCATGTTACAACCAAAAACATAAATGTATTTTATTGGAATTTTATGTGCAAAACCAACACAACACAAATTGGGAAGTAGAAGGAAAATGATAAATGGATTTTAATTTTTTTTACAAATGAAAAGTGTGACATGAATTTGTATTCAGCCCCCTAAGTTAATACTTTGAAGAACCACCTTTCGCTGCAATTACAGCTGCAAGTTTTTTTTTAGTATAGCTCTACCAGCTTTGCACATCTAGAGAGTGAAATGTTTGCCCATTCTTCTTTGCAAAATAGCTCAAGCTCTGTCAAATTGGATGGAGAGCGTCTGTGAACACCAATTTTCAAGTCTTGCCACAGATTCTCAATTGGATTTAGGTCTGGACTTTGACTGGCCCATTGTAACACATGAATATGCTTTGATCTAAACCATTCCATTATAGCTCTGGCTGTATGTTTAAGGTCATTGTCCTGCTGGAAGGTGAACCTCTGCCCCAGTCTCAAGTCTTTTGCAGACTCTGACAGGTTTTCATCTAAGATTACCCTGTATTTGGCTCCATCCATCTTCCCGTCAACTTTGACCAGCTTCCCTGTCCCTGCTAAAGAAAAGCATCCCCACAACATAACCTAATGGTTGTCCTGTGGACAGATTCTCCCACCTGCAGCTCCTCCAGAGTTACTATGGGCCTCTTGGCTGCTTCTCTGATTAATGACCTTCTTCCCCGGCCTGTCAGTTTAGGTGGATGGCCATGTCTTGGTAGGTTAGCAGTTGTACCATACGCTTTCCATTTTCGGATGATGGATTAAATAGTGCTCCGTGAGATGTTCGAAGCTTGGGATATTTTTCTATAACCTAACCCTGCTTTAAACTTATCCACAATTTTATCCCTGACTTGTCTGGTCTGTTCCTTGGCCTTCACAATGCTGTTTGTTCACTAATGTTCTCTAACAAACCTCTGAGGGCTTCACAGAACAGCTGTATTTATACTGAGATTAATGTACACACAGGTGGACTTTATTTACTAATTAGGTGACTTCTGAAGGCAATTGGTTCCACTAGATTTTAGTTAGGGGTATCAGAGTAAAGGGGGCTGAATACAAATGCACACCACACTTTTCAGGTATTTATTTGTAAAAAAATTGAAAAACATTTGTCATTTTCCTTCCACTTCACAATTATGTGCCACTTTGTGTTGCTCTATCACATAACATCCCAATAACATACATTTATGTTTTTGGTTGTAACATGACAAAATGTGGAACATTTCAAGGGGTATGAATACTTTTTCAAAGCACTGTAAATGGATTTATTATAGTTGTCTTTACATATGTTGTAGTTCTGTTTTAAAAACATTGAAAAATTGTTTCAAGGAGTCCAGAACTCACGCAGGCGATTAGGGAACATCCATATTCAACTGATAATACTCCCATCTAATTAAATAACACCTAATATTTTTTTTTTTAATCTTAGGCTTCATTCCCACGAAGCGGATCCCCTGCCACGGAGCCCGCCTCTGTCCGCCAGCTCAGCGGGAGATCTCTCTATTGATCTCCACTGAGCCGGTGGATGACAGGTCCCTCTCTGCTCACTGAGCGGGGTGAGGTTTGTCGAGCGCCGCTGGTTGCTATGGAGAGATTAGACGAAAACAGACAGCATGTCCATTTTTATCAGATCTCACCCGATCCGCCAGGGACGGATGCGAACGTAGGGCCATCCGTCTGTTTTAGCGGAGCTGACATCCTTCGCTCCATAGACTAGCATGGAGCGCCCGTTCAGGTCCGCCGAAAAAACTGACAGGTGGACCTGAACGGTCTGACGGTGTGAAAGGGGCCTTACGTAATCAATGGAACAAAAATATCCTGACTTTGTTGTGACTTTATACACATCTTTTGCTATACTTATGCTCTAAAGAGCATAAGCTCTTTAGAATGATGGGTCCGATTACTATTCTTCATTGACTACATGTAAATAATACATATCTGTGTTTCTATGTTTCTGTGGTACTTGAGGTGGTCACTAAAAAATTTACTCTGCCAATACATTTTCAAAGTTTGTAAAAAAAAAAAAAAAAAAATTGTGGGAGGTTAGCAACCTTCAAAGCAAGTGACAATACAATCGTAAATACATGTAAATTAAAAATGTATTATTGTAATAAAAAACCTATTGGCATGGAAGTGAAGTGATTTCTTGTCTACTTTAACAATTGTTGCTTAGCTATACATTAGCACCTCCAGGGCTTTCCTCTGAATAACTCAATTATGTTAACAAATCTTCATGACATCCTTATCTCTGACATATGATATATATGGCTTAAGCGCCATACACATGAGCTGAATTACCCAATCAGAAATGTTACAATCTCTCCTTGACCCCATGGCAACCAAACAATCAAAATAAATAACGCTGTTGCTCAATTTTACAGAACAGATCAGGTTTCTGTGTGGAACTACCTGTTTCATGATATCATGTTGAAGATATGTGTGATCTACTCATAGAAACTGAAAGATGAATGATGGAAAACAGGATACATAAAAGTATGTTGTGGGGGAGGGTAGATACAATGCTTATCTTTCCAAGAAATGATCAAAGCTCCAGCCTGTCTGGGCAGTCAGAAACCAACATGATTTACATTATCATATCAATCTTACGAGCAAGGTCAAACTAATATAAAATATTTTGTTTCAAATCATAATTTATTTGATGGACTATTTTACCATAAGTAGCAAACAGAACCAATGTCAAAAACCAGTTGCTATTTTCTTGAAGTCTGGATAGGCAGCCAGTCACTGACCACTTTTAACATAAATAGCAAACAAAAACAATGTCAGAAACCAGTCCACTATGTCTTTGAAGTCTGGATAGGCAGGGCTGGATTAAGAGCATCATGGGCCTGGTGCTAAGGCTTTTGGTAGGCCTTTTAATGGAAATAAATAAAATGAAAATGCAAACTTTTTTTGTTAAATTAAATTAAATATGCTGCCGCAATTTACATATAAATCATGTACACTGCATACAGAGCAGGGATGGGCAGCATTAGTGACTCACTTACACCATTGGGCTGGGCTTATCTTAAGGAAGGGGCCTGGAGCTGCAGCTCCAATAGCCCCTATGTTGATTCGGCCCTGTGGATAGACAGCTAGGCACTTACCACTTTTAACATACAGTAAATAGCAATCAGAACCCAGTCCACTACTTTTTTGAAGTCTGGATAGGCAGCCAGTCACTGACCACTTTTAACATAAATAGAAAACAGAGCCAATGTCAGAAACCAATCCACTATTTCTTTGACGTCTGAATAGGCAGCCAATCACTGAACTCCTTTAACATAAGTGGAAAACAGAACATCCTTGAAGCCTGGACAGGCAGCCAATCGCAGATCATTTCAGCAGTCAAGCCATTTGATACCATGAATGCACATTAAAAGTGAGTACAGTTGTTGGATCAGCTTCTAACATGCTGTAACTTGAGACATACTACCTAGTTATCTCAACGATCAGCAAACTGCTACCTAGTCCAGCCACCACACATTAGAGAACACCTAAGAGCTAAAGCATATGCTTAAAACAAAATTAGGAAACACGTCAACAAAGTTAATAATATATTGCAAAGAGTAACAACAGTACATATGAAACCTTGGACACCAATGAGGAATTAGCTTTAAGCAGCTTAACATGTTCAGACAACAAAAGCTGACATCTGATTTGTTGCTACTGTTCACTGTACAGCACCGTCATTTGCAATGGAAATAATAGGTTCAATACGGTATCAGATTCCATCAACCCTAAATGTAGTTCTAAAAATTAACAGCTATTGCCAATGGCTTGTAGGAACCCACAATAACTTATCACAGATCATGTTCCTCTCACTTGTTTACAAAAAATAATACCTGCATGGAAGAAGTATGGAGGCTGCAAATGCTTGCTTTTGGAAATTCTAGTCCCTTGGCTTTCATACTAATCCAATCCAAGATTTCCAAACTCACTGACCACAATGCAGTTTATGGACCTCTATCTTCACTCTGATTTTTTTGAACCAAATGCTGGTCCCCTGCCCAGTCAGTATCGGAGAAAAATCTGCCTGTCTTTCACTAGCCTAAGCCTTTCCTATGAAAGAACTGACTCTCTGGAAAACGAGAGTAATTCGAAATATATTTTCAAACTATTTTATGTGTGTAAAAATAAAGCAGAAGTAACCCTCACCTAAAAATAGCATTTGTCACAGGTAGTGATAAGAAGAGTATGTAAAAATAAACACAACCTGTCTCCCCACCAGTGACAGAAACTCAAGTAATTTGTGTGGGTTGAAAACAATAAATGCCAAAAGAAGGTATCCTGTGGAAAAACATGAAACCACTTCCCATATTGCATGCAAATTCAATACAAAAACTACCACGTGATACCCCAAAGGCTGCTTAGTGGTTTCATTTATGACAGCTGAAGTGCTGCAATTTATAGTCCCTGTGTGAAAATATATTTCTTGTAGTAAGCAGAATGAATTTAAAGTTGAGCTGAAAGTTCTGCTTACTCTGCTATACTTGTTGGTTGCAGACACACATTTTATAAGATAATCTACTACGTATCTCATTTTCAGATGCCTGGTGTCTAACCTGCAGCCCTCTGACAATGGTGTGTGGCCCTTGCATAGCTCCCAACTGTCTCTGACTTGGAGAGATTGTCCCTCTTTTCTCCTCATTTGTTTATCATTTTGTTTTGATGTATATGCATGTATAAAAAATGCTAAACCTTTCATCCAAATTCTAAATTGACACATTTGTAAATGTCAAAAGTCATAATAAAAGAATAGTAGTGGTAAAATAAAGCACTTGTGGGTTTAACCCAGGGGTGGACAATTCATTTTCCCAAGGGACCACATGAGAAACAGGGACAGGTGTGGATGGCTAAAAATTAATTCTGCTCAATATACATTTTTCGACTTGGGAAGGTTTGTAACCACATTGGTGCTAGGAATAATAGGTGCAACTGCTCATGAAATAGATCTCTTTCAGATTGCCAATCGGGGATGGTAAAACAGGCGGTTAAGCTGCGGATAACCAACCCCCAGCTGCCCACCTGAACTGTAGAATAACAGCTGGACCGGGCAGTTAAAATGTTGTGGCTGCTGTGTTTTGACCTGGGTTGCAGAGTTGTACAAGACATACTGCTTGTCAAAGCCACCCATTGAGTTCAATGGGGCCGTGCTGTAACCATATGTAATGTATGGGATTGCAGTGTGGTAGTGTGTTATTGTAGGTTTAAATCAGGCGGTAAGGAGGCGATATAACACCTCCTCACTGCCTGTCAAATGCCCTCTAATAAGCACTGTGACTGAGATCAGTACAGCAAAGATTACTGTAGATCCTGATGTGGAGTGAAGAACAGATGCATGGCTCCTGGGGTCTGCAGCATGCAGGCGTTAACACAAGAAGAACATGGCCAGGTAGCAGAGTGGCAGGAGTGCATCAGGACATCTTCTAGGCAATGCTCTCGCCACTAGAAGCAAGCCTTGGTGCTGTTCCGATCACCTGCTCAGGCTCTCCCCTGCAGTTCTTACACCTTACCACATAGGCATCTGTCAGCATGCCTCTCTGAGCCTGTCAGCTTTTTAAGTGAAGAAGCTGACAGGCTCAGAGAAGCATGCTGACAGTGGGGGCATCATGGGCCAGGTAGGCACAGCCAAAGGGGCCGCATGTGGCCTTGGGGCCACAATTCGGGGGCCAGGTCTGGTTTAACCAATCAATTTTTTAAAATTATATCTCCATGTGATCGGGTTGTGATAGGGGTGTGTCCTTACTTACATACTTTTAGCTATTAGGTTTCCCATCTCAGAAAGTTGGGAAGTATGTCCTTGGGGCTCCTGCAGATAGTATTATATGTTTTGGTGCCTAATCAAGCCAATGAAGGAAAGTTATTCTTTACATTGCATTCTAGTAGCTTTTTCTTGGTTTTCTATACTTTTTATGTGCTGAAATACAGATTGTTCATTCTCAGTGCATTTGGATATAGTGGGGATGGGTTACAACCTTTCATTGCTCAGTTGTGGAGATTTACCCCCACTTCTATCCTGAAAACAAGTGGTCTCTGGACAGGAAGTAAAAAGAAATGTTTCCAATGGGAAGGAGACAGCAATAAAACCACAATATCAGGGCTTCTGCAGCCGGGTTAGCAGTCCTGGGATCTGAATTCCCCATTCTTCCTCAGACATAAGTACAGCGGAGACCAGGAGGCTGGGGAGGGTGCACTTTAAGGAATTTTCTAGCATACTCCACAGACTTCTACGCATCTTTGTATGGTTAAATGGAGCTTTTGGTGACATTTGCCTTTCATTTGGTATTGTATAAAGATACAGATGGTATCACAGTATTTTATAGTCTGTGGCAGGTCGAGCCTGTGTCACTACTTAAAATGGCCTTTCTAGGAAACAGGCACACTAATGATGCAGCTGTGTGCTGGGTTTATGTTGGAGACAGAGTTAGAGGATAGTGGCTCCACCCTCTTGAGGGGGTCAGTGTGTGAAGGGAGCTTTGAGGCGCACATTGCTCCATACTGCCCAGGTTGGGACAGACAAAGGCACAAGCCTGTGAGGATGTATCAGTTGGGAGCTGCAGAAGAAACAGTCAGAGCTGACAAAGGTTCAGCGTTTTGGGCATAAGCACTGGGACTGTGTGTTTGACGGTCTGGAGGACCAAGGCAAAAGGCCTAAGCCGTGAAGCTGAAAAAAGAGCTATGAGGCTGAACATTGTTTGTTTATTGCATTGATGGTAAGAACCCCCTGCATAGGAAGATATCCTTGTGACATTTTGTGTTTCTTTTTGCTTTGTTTTAAATAAAAGTTGGCAGAAAAAGCCCTGAAACGTACTTCTGGTGTGGACGTCCAAACTCACATTGACGTTACCAATGAGCTACAGATTCCCCAACTTGTCACAAGTCGTTTATAGCTAGTCACAATATAAATAAAAAAAGATGTCTATAAATGTAAAAGAATGGTGCCTTTTAGTCTTTTATCCTGGAATTGATTTTTATTTTATACAGAGCCTAAAATGTTTCTATGGACAAAACTAGTATGTTTATTTGCTTCAGTAAAGACATCACTTTGTCCAACACATCACAGCTGAAGGCTGCTGACCTTGGTCTTTTGATTCTTGACTCTACACTACATGCTACCAGGGGTGTTGTAGAGGTTGTTACTCTTGCACTTATATGCAATCTTAGCAGTTATGGTTCACTCTTGGTCACAGTGCTACAAATCTATCTGAATGTGTTAATCACTTTTCACTTAAAATAGCATTTAACGCAAGACAATCTGCTGTTACCAAGCAGATGTGTTAATGAAACCTGAACATGAAGGATATCACTTCTGCCACTTTCAAAGGTGTTTAAATACTGAGTATCTGATGTAAAAGAGATTTGTGTAATAATACAACTCCATGATACAATGACATTCATCACTAGTGCAATTGCTCTGAGATTTCTGTGATGATAAGCAATGAAAAGTGAAGTTACACCCCAGCTATAAATGCTTGTCAATGACCTCTACTCAACTTCACATATTAGATTCTGTACTTGTTCTATTTATAATATGATTTAATAAATTATTATAGTGGGCTGTCATCCAGCAAAAGAATGTAAATGACAGAAGTGACGGTTTTTCATGTTTAAAGCAAAACTTAACCCATTCATTTAACAGTTTCCCAAAACAGTTACATTCAAGGCATGCCATGTAGGATAGCTGAAACAATTGCTTGTGTTCTGAGCCAAACTTTCAAGACATCATTTGGCTGGTGTCATGACTGATCACATGTGCATCACCATGGCAACTGCAGATCAAACAGAGGCTAAGATGGCAGCATCCTTGGCTGTACAGGATGGAAGGGTTTAGTTCTGCTTTAAGAGGGGTTGTGGGTGTCAGGGATTAGACTGTGTGTGGCATGTGTGTGTGTTTGTGTGTGTGTGTGTGTGTGTGTGTGTGTGGGGGGGTCAAATTTTAAATATGTCTTCTAAAGGAGTAATGGAAAGTAATGTGGACTATATTAAGGCTAAAAAAACAAAATAAAATGTACACACATCTGTCAAATAATTTTTAGGTATAGTGTTCCTGTGGGTCTAAGTATTCTTAATCTGATTTCCATGTGTCAGCCATACTATAAAAATAATAAGTCACTTAAAACTGTTAAAACTGTGAGAAGGCACAGATGTGATAACCACATTTGCCAGGTCACCAAAACCAAGCAAATCCAAGCAAATCTGCTCCCGGGGGGGGGGGGGAGGAGGCATCCCTGACGGAAGAAGATAGTGATTATTGCTAGCAGCTATAGCAGCTGCCGATGATCAATCAATCAACTTGGTACATTGAGCCTGCGCACACATGGTTTGAATGGTTCAGCAGGAGCTGGCAGAGATCCAAACCATCTATGGCCGGCCTAAGCAATGCCCAAATAAGTGACATAATCTGAGCTTAATACCTAAAATGAAGACTTTTATATGTTAAATGAAATATTTTAATCTTTTTGTATATACACAAATAAGCCAAGACAGAGATAATGATGATTTTATGATAAATTTTATCATTTAGATTTCACATTTCCTCTGTATTGTAGATTCACATTAGATGTTTATAACTTCTCTTTCTTTTATTCATCATATACTGCAAGCATTTTTGGGGTTAAAAGATTGCTCTCCTAACTCAAGAAACTGTGAGGGTCTATTTTTTTAAATGGGTCAAATCCCATTCCAATCCAATGTTGAATGCTAATTTGTACAATATTCACCATACTTATAAAAAAGTAAATGTAAGATTCACTAAAATGTTTGCACTGTAACATTTTTCCAGTCAAAACATGAAAACTCTATTATATTCTATAGATACCTACTTGTTTGATTAAAGTACATCTAAAACCAGGAATTGCATAGCTCCCAACTGTCCCTGATTTCAAGGGTCTGTCCCTGTTTTTGAACAAATTCCCTCTGTCCCTCCTTCCTCCTCATTTGTCCCTCATTTGGTCTGATGTATATAGTTGTATATAAAATGCACTATTTATCTTTCATCAAATTTCTAAATTGCTGCATTTGTAAATTTTAAAACCCAGTATAAAGAAATAGTGGTGGTAAAAAAAGCACTTGTGGGTTTAACTATTTTTTTCCCCCATTTCATTCCCCTTGGCAGGGGTTTGTGTCTTATGCCTACATACTTTTGCTAATAGGTGCCCCTCATTTCCATCTGAAAAACTTGGGAGGTATAGAATTGTGCCCACAATACCTAGACAGAGAGTGATTCCTTTACAAAATAATATCAGCATGCAAACTGCAGAATCCATACAAATCATTCAGCAAATATTTTTTTACTCGAAACATTGATCCAACTTATAGAAAAAGAAGTATGATTGACTGCTTCGAGCTCCTGATTTTACTCATCTTCACTGCACATAAACCAGTATGTCTAAAGTGGCATGCATTTATTTTATCCAATATGACTAAAATCACCAGCAGCACAACCAGCTATTATACTTCCTATTTTTCACATACAGTAAATTGTACATGTTAAAAAATAAATCCGTTATTCTAGTGGAGATACATAATGATACATTAAATGCAATTGGTATAGGACAACGACATAGCTATTACAGGAATAAAGGGAAAATTTGTTATATTTTTTTATTTATATCACATTACAGGTGGTCCCCGAGTTACGAACCTCCGACTTGCGAACGACTCCTACTTACAAACTGGAGGTGGCGTCGACGGGCACATCGGAACACATCTGAAAACGATGTTGGAAACAGCGGAAAGCATCGGAAAACGACATCTATGCCGTTCTGCGCATGCGCTTCCGACTTACGAACAAATCCGACTTAGGAACAAACAGACAGTCCCTAACCCATTCGTAACTCAGGGACTGCCTGTACTGTGAATATAAAATACTGTGTCATTTCTTTTAGAATGTATTCATATTCTTTACATTTTTTATTTTTTTATTATATTTATCCAGGCCTGCGATGCATATATTTATCCAGAATTGATTTTATGTATTTACTATATAGAAAAGGTCCTTCCTTGCATTCCAAGGTGACACACTTCTCTGTTAAAAGAGAAATATGGACAAAGCTTTTTTTTTGCCCATACCTCTCTTGTGGGTCACAGGAGTGCACTTACTTTTGCTCTCTTGTAACCCAGAGTCAACTGACAGTGGGCTGAAACCTGCTATCAGCTGACATCACAGAGATGCTCCAGGCTCTTAAAGGATCATATGAAAAAAAGGGGGAAGGGGACTTAATGGGACTTTATGTGAAATGTATGTGAATACGTCTCCATCCCTGTTTCAGTAGAAACAAAAAGGAAATAAAATAGGACTTTGTATGAGGTTTGTGCGGCAACAGAAAAGCAGTCAATATAAAGCCACAATGTTTATTGCTAAATAATGATTGCATTACATATTAGAGAAAACCATTCATAGGTTTGTGTCCAAAATGACAACATGTAATAAACATTGTATGTAAAAATCTGGCAACAACAATAAATGATACATTGTATAATAAATATATGACTGCTGCATCAAGGTAGTACATTGTAGGGTAAATATATAACAGCCATCCTAGATCAGAAACGGTATAAGGATAAAATGTGTATATATGAAACTGGTTAAACCATCCAATGAAGATGAGATGCATCGAATAAGCCCTATGGGTTTTATGGATTTAATCAACTCTTCAGGGGCAAATGCATTAAATATCTGTGAAAAAACACAAATATATAAAAATATAAAATATAGAAAATATTGTCCTGACTCTACAGGTCAGAACCTATTTGTTTTATACTACTCTTTGTACCAATAAAATTACGTTTTAAATAATTACTTTGTATTCATTGGCTGCTCTAAAGCCCCGTTAGGGGGTTCTTTGTACAATACAAAATATTGTATAAAACAATCTAGCCAGGGTACCTGACAAATATGAATATTAACCAAAGGGAGGAGAGTGCTTTTCCCCCTTGGGTACTTACATATGAGCTAAATATGAAGTGGTGAGATTGAAACAAAAGTGCTGCTCAAGGCATCTGGGACCTAAGGATTGGAAAAGGAGCAAAAAAGGAACTTCCACAGATAAGGAATGTCCAGAGGTGATGCATATAGGCTACAGTACTATAACTCTTAAAGGATCATGACCATATTGTCAAGATATTGTCAAGATCCACCCAGCTGGTTCTGTTTGAGAGGCAGAGCAGAGAGCGATGATTGACAGTCACTGATCTCCACCCTAAGTAGAACTGAGCAATCAGCGGACATGTGACCAATCAGTTTTAAGCTTTAGAGCATCTGAAGATTTATTTTTTTATTATGTACCCCAAACTTCTCTTTTAAGGGGATTTCTACATTATCCACAGATTCATCCAATTCAAACCGAAAAACTGGCAAAGATGAAGTGAAGGTTTTCTTATAGGGAACATTTAGATATTTTGTGCCCAAAATCTGGACTGAGCTTTGGTAATGTTCCTGTGTGCACTGCTCAATGTTTTTGCTGTAGAAAAAGTTGTACCTGAGCATCTGCAGTACAAGGATCTCTGTGCATATGCTCTATTGATTCTGACACATTGCAAAACAAATCATTATAATTAATTCAGTAACTGGGAAAAGATCAAATGGAGGGAGGCTATAGGCAATACTGCTGATCAGTCCTTTGTTTTTTGCTTGCCGTATTTGGGCACAGCTTTCATAGTTCTTTAAAGCTGAACTTCAGGAACTATTTGCATTGCATATTTACACTGGTCCAGCCTGGCGCAATGTAAGACTGCATATCTCATATCTGATAGAGCACTGGGGAAACTGGAAATCGCTGTATACAATTACTGCACTACTACAGTGAAAGCAGCAATTTTCCTGGGGATGTTGGTGTTCTGTGTGAGCGGCTTCCTTTTTGCACACTGACCACAGGGAGTTGCTTGCTTGTATTTTTTTTTAATGAATACAAGACTTTCCTTGAATGGAAAAGGTGGTGCGGGGGGGCAAGGACACCAACTACTACAGTTATTTCCAACTTCCCTAGCAGCCCATCAGGTATGAGGTATGCATACAAGTTTGCAATCCGAATAATTTCTGCAGTTCAGATTTAAAGTGGAATCTCTGTTTACATGATTCCCTATGTTAGTCTGCAGCAGGGGAGAGAAGGAAGCACTTGACAATGGCTCGGAATTCTAGGAGCAGTGACATCATCCATAGGCTTCCATGCACCAGCCATTGTCGGCACTCTTTCCTCCCCCCTAAAGCCATCGCTGGCACAGGGGAGCATAAGCTGTGGGATCACATGACCGGACCAGGGAGGGGTGAAAATAGGTGAGTATACACATTTTTTTCTGGACAGCATAGGTAGCAGGAGGGGGGAGGGAACATAGTTTAAACATAGTTAGTGTTAGGCAGGAATTCTGCCCAGCTATTATTATTATTATTATACAGGCTTTATATAGCGCCAACAGTTTACGCAGCACTTTACAATTTTAGGGTAGACAGTATAAATGCAATACACTTTATTATAGATGGAATCAGAGGGTCCTGCTCGTTAGAGCTTACAATCTACATTACTAACCTGGTCTCAAAATATCAACCAAACAGCTCTCTTTGTTCCTCCCAAGACCTCCTGCTCTCTAGTTCCCTTGTCACCTCCCCCCATGGTCCCCTCTGGGACTTCTCCCAAGCTTCTCCCATCCTTTGGAACTCTCTACCCCAAACTGTCTATCGCCTAATCTAGCCATCTTTAGATGATCTCTGAAAACCCTTCTCTTTAAAGAAGCCTAACCTGCTTCTAACTAATACGCTGTGTTTTTACTTTCTCCATCAGCTCATGCCCCACAGTTATTACCGTTTGGATCACTTGACTCTTAAATTGTAAGCTCTAATGAGCAGGGCCCTTTGATTCCTCTTGTACCAAACTATATTGAAACTGTAGTGTCTGCCTTCATTTTGTAAAGCGTGGCACAAACTGTTGGCGCTATACAAATCCTGTATAATAATAATAATACTAATAATAATAATTCTACTTTAAGAATTCCAGTGTCTATAGGAAACAGTCTTTTTTTTTTCAATATGCACTGAACCAGGTACCCTTTCATTTCTGTTTCTCCTGCATCCACTGGCTAATCTTTGTTTCTGCTCATTACTGGTCTGTAACCTTTAACAGCAGAGTGACGTTATAGATATAGAGCATCCAATCTGCAAGGAGATAGAAAGATGGTTGGGGCACAGTGGGTAACCCTGAGCTGTAGATAAGAATAACAGATGGGTGTTTTGGTGTGTAATGTATTTTATATATTGTTACAGCTTCCCTTAGATCACAAACAGTATTTGTTACAAGGTGGTAGTTCTGCTACTTTTTATTTCATGAATGCAATGCTGTATAGGCTGGAATTCTCCTGTAATAGTAACCGTGAACCTGAGAAAACACAGTAAGCGTCTTTTAACAGCTTACTAAACTGCTGCCAGCTTTAATTCTTGGAACTTTGTTGAGCCTAATGTTTAATCTACACAGGTCAGGCTGTCCTCAGCTGTAATAGGTGAGAAAATACTTGTATCTACTAATACATGGGCCTGGAAACTTTAATCGATCTACAAAACCACCTTGAAATGCTCGGATAAACCCCAATACCCGTAAAGTTATAACAAACAGGTTAATTTAAACAAAATACATCTGGAACAAAGAACAGTATAGCTTTTGCCTATAGCTGCCAATTATATTACATGGGGGGAAATTTTACTGACTGGAGCAGCCAGAATCTGGAGCAGTTTTGCATGCCAACCAATCAGCTTTTATCCTGCATTTTCAACATTTAACTGAACAACAGTGGCCACCGCCAAACCCCCCCGCGGTCGGTCGGGTCACAGGAACAGAACCCACCCCCCCGGTCAGTCGGTCACCAGCCCCGCACTTACCCCATGTAGGTTTGCGGGCATCGCTTCCTCTGCGCCTCCTCCTCCTGGGCTTCACGGCAGCTTCCCCTGCGTCACCTCCCTCCTCCTCCTTGGCGGCCAATGGGATCGCTTCTCCTCTCAGCTAATTGGGTGACGGGTTTCAGGATCCAATTCCTGATTGGCCAGGAGGAGAATCAGGAAGACAAAAGCAAATATTATTTTGCTATTGTCACGCAACTGGGTGGGCTCGGGGGAACAGTGCTCTGTGCCCAGAGCACACCCTTTTTTGAAGTCAATTAGAGCCTCTGGCTCTAATCACGTGCTACTAGAAAAAAAACCCAATGGAATCCATGCTTCCGACACCCTCCATGTAGTTTAGGGCTGGGCGAATGGATTAGGGGAGCGGCGCCCCTGCACCCCATATGGACGGGCCGCCACTGCTGAACAAACTTAACATAGAAGCTGGCTACAATGCATAGCTGCTCCAGATTCTGTCTGATCCTGTTTTAGCAAATCCCCCCTCCAGGTTTTATTATTCCAGTTCAGGCTACAAAATGAACATTGACAACTGATTGGCTGCACTGGATAGCATACTATTTTATTTTGTCAAAGCTAGAACAATATCAGTTGTTTACAGGTCTAAATAATGTACTACGATAGCCAATGGAAAGTTAAAAAATCAACCCCAGACAAGAAGAGAATCCCTGTTGCTATCCAATAAGAAACTATGCAGAAGCAAGAAGCCCATTTTAGTTTACTTTACATTTATTTACCAAATGTATATGTATATGTAAACAGGGCCGATGCTAGGCTAATTTGAGTCCTAGGAAAGACCAGCTACTTGCACCCCCTGCTCCAGCCAAAAAATTAAATAAAACTTCAACATTTTTAAAAGCAGTAAAAAATATTAAAACAACAAAACATGAAACTGCTAACTTTCTCCAGCTAAGGGGGGGGGGGGGGACGGTCGGAACCCGGAGGAGACAGCTGGCTCTTTGATGATGTCAGAGAGAAAGATGGCGATGCAGAATCCAGCATGCAACAGTGAGAGGTGGTTTACACCAACACAGACAACGCTGGGTTCTCTGGGCAGGTGTGTATATTATTGAAGACAACTTACCATAACAGAAAAGAGGGGATTAAAAGGAAAATGAGCAGGAGGGAGTAAAGTTCCTCTTAATGCCCCGTACACACGGTCGGATTTTCCGACGGAAAATGTGTGATAGGACCTTGTTGTCGGAAATTCCGACCGTGTGTAGGCTCCATCACACATTTTCCATCGGATTTTCCGACACACAAAGTTTGAGAGCAGGATATAAAATTTTCTGACAACAAAATCCGTTGTCGGAAATTCCGATCGTGTGTACACAAATCTGACGGACAAAGTGCCACGCATGCTCAGAATAAATAAAGAGATGAAAGCTATTGGCCACTGCCCCATTTATAGTCCCGACGTACGTGTTTTACGTCACCGTGTTCAGAACGATCGGATTTTCCGACAACTTTGTGTGACCGTGTGTATGCAAGACAAGTTTGAGCCAACATCCGTCGGAAAAAATCCTAGGATTTTGTTGTCGGAATGTCCGATCAAAGTCCGACCGTGTGTACGGGGCATTAGAGAAACTTCAGCCACAACTGGGCTTATAGAAACATCTGAATATTTACTTTTTAAATTATTATAACTGTGCAGTTCTAGATTTTCCCCCTTCTTGTCTAAAGATGACTCAGAAACATAAAGTGGAACTAGAGCCACTGGGGGCCCCCGGAGAATTTGCCACAATAACCAAGTATGCAAAACACACTTGCACATTATGTCAGGTTTACCACTTAGTGTGGTCTACTCTAATGATACAAGGTCCACGTTCTCCCTTGTTGCTCCATCCATTGCCATATTCTCTTGGTTTTCTTCTGGCTATCTCTGTCTTCTTTCTTCTGCTTTCTATGAGTGGCTACAAATGATGTATCTCCTTTCTATCAAAAACTCTACCTGCTACCAACCTTTATGTAGGTTTAGTTCTGCATTAATAGCCAAGGGTCAGAGTTCATTTGAAATTTGACAGTGACTGCTGCCAACTACTTCATCTTACATGATGTGTGCCAGCTCCTGAGAGCACATAATAAAGATAAATAACAGAGTTATGTAGTTAGGAGGAGTGTAAAAAGCTACTGCTATGTCCTATCAGGGGCTTGGAGATAGTGGGATCAAGCAGCTGACAAGCAGGTGACCTCTGGCTCCTGACTCTGAAATAGTTATGATCATTTTCAACTTAGGCTGCTTTCAAACTGAGGCATTGGGGGTGTCAGTGGTAAAGAGACGCTATTTTTAGCGTGACTTTACCATCATTTTAGCGCGCTCTTTGGCCGCTAGCGGGCTGTTTTTAACCCCTGCTAGCTGCCAAAAAAGGGTTAAAACCGCTCGCAAAGCGCCGCTGCGGCAGCACTTTGCTGGCGGTTCCGTGGCGCTGTCCATTGATTTCAATGGGCATGGGCACTTTAGGAGCGGTGTATACACCGCTCCTACAGCACTGCAAAGATGCTGCTTGCAGGACTTTTTTTACTGTCCTGCAAGCACACTACTCCAGTGTGAAAGGAGGATAGGCTCTTTACAGGTGCTATGCGGGCATTATTTTTAGCGATGTAGCGCCTGTAAAGCGCCTCAGTATGAAAGCAGACTTAATGATTTGATTCTTGTATACCCCAAACTGTGACTGAATATCTTTAAAGCAAACCTGTAGAACAGCAAAAGCTTTTCTCTCCATGATGTGCAAAAACAGCATTTCCTCACAACAACTCATCCTCCTTTTCACACAGTGTTCCTTTTCCTTGATTATAAAGATTATGCATGTCCCTCACCCATATCACACATTGCAATGCCTGAGGTCTGAACCTCCTATTAGTCAAATACAAACAACGTTCAATCGTTAGGCATGTTTAAAAGAAAAGTTGAGTTTTTTTGGTCCTACTTCTCCTGTGAGTCACAGAAGGTTACTTTTGCACTCCTCTGACCCAAAGTCGGCTGACAGCAGGCTATTCCCTGCTATCAGCTGAGGTAACAGAGCTAAATAATGTAGGGATCCACCTACTGTAGCTGCCTGATCGACAGCTGGGTCCGTCTTTCAGTGTGGAGCTGAAAGCTGGAGCCAGCTACACCTGTCTCCTCCCCTACCTGGCACTGCAGTGTTTGTTGGAAGGGGCAAAGTGGAGAGTGATGACAGACTGTCACTGCTCATCGCTCTGAGCTGAGAACTGACTGAACAGTTCTCATGTGATTGCTCAGTTCTAGGGCTTAGAGCTGACATGGGACAGCTGCAGCATCACAAAGGTGCTGTAGCATAGAGTTGAGTATGTAGGTTTATTTAAAAGAAAAACATCTCCTTTAAGCTCACAGTTACATTATATGTCTTGTGCAAAAAAAACAGCCTCAAAAACTGATCCCACATTTCATAAGCAAGTCTAGAACAGAGATGTCTTCTGCGTATCTAATATACTGTAAGAATTGAATATTTCTAAAAAAAAGACAGGAGACAAAAACTGCCTAAAAGCAGGCAAGTTATGAAATGTTCCATTACGATGAGGTCATAACTTCCATTTTTCTTAGCAAGATCATATAGGGATGCAAAAAAAATTCGAACTCTTCCAGCATACCCCTGATCTCCTGTGTTTCTTCTGTTGACAGGCACTTTGCTAATATTCGCAATATTTGCTATATTAAGTCAAGAAATATTTTTGAAGAGTATAGAAGAATCATATTAAAGTTTATCAAAATACACTGGAGTTTCCAACGCTGCATACTTATTCACCCAATGTAATAATCCATCTCGCAAATGTGAAATTATAGCCTATAAATATGCAGAAAGGGGAAACATCTGCAATACAGATCAAGGAACTACCCCTCCCTGAAGATCCAGTCTATAGCATTTTTTCACTTGATTTAAAAAGTCATCAGTCCACATTGTTGAATACAAAATTTAAGTTTGTTCCTAAAGAGAGAAAAACATTTCATGCTACAATTGGGATGCAGTAAATATGCTTCAAGCTGGATGAAGATAAAAACATTGCATTTGAAATGACTCTAACAGTTTGTGCCCAAATGCTACCCTAAACGTTAACCATTTGTGTTGATTACCAGATTTTGTCCAAGACCAGACCAGCACTTTTCCAGCAGAGAAGTGCTGGTGTCAATACACAGTTTCTCCAATTAAGGAATTCCGTCTCCAGCCAGCAGTGAATAATCCTTGAGGACTGGTAGGTTTAAAGCTGTATAATACAAAACCTAACTTGCTACAGTTCATAGCCCAGTTGGGTGTATATCATTTTGATATTAAGGACATGCATACACACTGAAGCTGGGTTCACATGTGTGGGGCTGCGGTTTGCAGTTCGGGGTCTGGTGCGTTTCCATTCACTGGTTCAGGTGTGATTCAGGCCCGAATTTTTGAGCTGGTCACATTCACATATCATGAAAATTGGATGCGGTTTAAAACACATCTAATTCGCATATATGTTAACCCAAGCCTAAGTGATCTGTATGCACAAAAATTTTCCACCCATTGCTAACTGGCCTGTCTGCAAAGATGCATTTACTTGTGTATATGAGCTTTGCCTTATCTCCAGGATAAGAAACATTACATTTTCCACCCATTATGCCATTTTCCTAAAGTAAAGCTTATTTCCAGTGAGCACCCAATTTGAATTATTTTTACAGTGTTTACCTGAAAGCTATTTTTGATGAAACTTTCAAATGTTTGCACTGTATATCTGATCTTTCTTATTTTTCTTATTGTATTAAATTGTGAGATTTGCAACTAGATAAGGTAGTTGTGCATTTCAATGTAATCACTTAACTCCTTAACCACTCACTTGCCAGGTGCCATCTCAAATTGGTATTGCAAAACAGTAATTGCCCAGTTTCCCCAGATATGTGAATGTCCTGATGGATTTAGTGCTGGGACTTCAAACACCAGGTTGTGGTTACTGAGAAAGTTCAATGAAAATCATCAAGAGTTCTTGATTCAGCTCTGCCTACTCACTCTGCAGCAACAGATCACTGTACTAGTAATCTATTGCTCACTGATTACATTTCTGTGCTTACTGTGTGTCAAACACTCACGCAAGCCTGCCCAGTGTTTTTCAGAATATTTATTTTTTATCACAGTGTCATATATTAGTACAAATACGTTTCAGAATGAGCTGAAGCAAAAGACTAAAGCCTTTGAATTTGGAAGCTCTGACGATCTCATAATGATTCTGATCTTAGGTTAAAAAAGGCTGCACAAAACCAGCAATCTGCAAATGGTTCCTGTTCCAGGAAAATACCAAAGACCTGTGTTGCATGTGTCTGACCACAAACCAGAACGGCCATAAACGTTGTCATACCAACAACTCTACAAATTAAATAAAATCATCTGATGAACCACCAAAGAATCTCAAAAAAACACTGAAATTGTACAACTACTGTACAACAAATATATTATTTTGTTTACAGACTTATTCCCATCTGCCACAGGCTCATCATGCAGCAGTAGACTATGCTTAGTAGCCTCCAGGCAGGATTGCTGCCTCTCGGCACTCATTCTATGGAAGATCCCTTTTTCTACAGTGAAAGAGGAGCAAGGGTGTGAATAAAATATATCAGAAAGGTTAGTGATGAACATAAATAGATTGTGGACAGTCTTTAGTGGGTGAAGTTGGGAATCCCCGGCATGTAAAATCACAAACTCTGGATTAGGTGTTCTCAGGAGAGTCATTTGTTGACACTTATTCAATGTCATTTATAATCATTTGTTATAGTAAAAAACTTTCCTCAGAAAGGCCTTAAAGTAGAACTATAGCCAAAACTTTTATTTTCATTTTGGATAGAGTATGGGAGGATTATAACCCCTGTCAGAGTTTGTTTTTTTTCTTTTTTTGCCATCTGTGTACCATTGCCGAGATTTCCCTTCACTTCCTGTCTCCTAGCCAAACAGGAAGTGGGAGGAAATCCCTTCAAATTAAGGGAATTCCTTGGGGACCCCCAGGTCACAAGAATTATTGTCTGCATTGGAAGATTTCCCCTCTATTACTTTTCTGGGAACAGCGCAAAATTTTGGATTTTCTTGTACTTTTACTTTCAATGATAATGGTAAACAGGACAAATAGAGAGGGTGAATCTCTGAATCTCCTTAATGGGGACACAGACAGTAATAAAACCTGACAAGCGTTCTAATCCCTCTCCACTCTGCCCAAAACAAACAAAAAACGTTTTGCATTTGGTTATGCTTTAATGTAAAAATGCATACTTATGTATGTGCTGCAAAGCAAACAAAATAATAGATGGTTGAAGTTGTATGCAGAGGTTGCTTTGTATGCGACTTCTGTTTTGGGAAGTTTTTCAGAGAAAAGCAAAAGCAGACCATATGATTGATGTAAGGTCAGCTAAGCAGCAGACTTTGGGTGTACAACACCAAAATTCCATATGAAAGATGGCACTGGGCCATGGTCTACAATAACAGAGAGCAAACACTTCCTTGAGATACTTCCTGTCACCTGCACTGTGACTTGTACTTGGCAATCAAAAAGAAAAAATTGATTTTCTTTTCAGATAAAAGAAGGCAAACTTTACCATTAAATTGAACATATATGTACAAGGAAGAAGCTGCTTCAACAGTATACTTATATCTGCAAAAGACAGAATTTTTCTAATATACACACACACACACACACACACACACACACACACACACACACACACACACACACACACACACCCACCCAACCCCCCTCTCCCCTCTCCCCCCCCCCCCCCCCCACAGTGGTGTAGTGAGTAGCACTCTCGCCTAGCAGTAAGAAGGGTCGCTGGTTCGAATCCCAACCACAACACTACCTGCCTGCAGTTTGCATGTTCTCCCTGTGCCTGCGTGCGTTTCCTCCCACACTCCAAAGACATGCTGGTAGGTTAATTGAATCCTATCTAAATTGTCCCTAGTATGTATGAATGTGAGTTAGGGACCTTAGATTGTAAGCTCCTTGAGGGTAGGGACTGATGTGAATGTACAATGTATATGTAGAGCACTGCATAAATTGACGGCGCTATATAAGTACCTGAAATAAAACAATAAAAAATAAATATATATATATATATATATATATATATATATACACAAAAGCATAATATTTTGTTCTTCGTGCATCTGTCAATGTCAGCAATACAGGTTATGTCATTCTGTATTAGGCCATTTTGTGTGCCATGTATTTCAAACTAATATATCTAAGTGTCAGCTCCAAAAAAAAGGCTGGAATTCATTACTGATACGTTTCTTTATAAATTAGTATCACTGTCATATACAGAGAAATTTGGTTTATCTATTTTGTGCTACCTACAGTAATCAAAAAAAATCTGATTTACGAATGAACCAGTAACCTTATGAGAAATATCTATACTTACAACTTGTGTTCTTTTGGCTTAATGTAACTGTTGTGGCTGGATGCCAGAAATCAGGATAGCATGTTGCATAATTTAACAGACTACAAGAAGGTCAAAATGTGAATGCTACAGCTGTATTATCTGAATCCTTGGTGCTATAGTACACAGACAAATATGAATGTAATGTATTTTTCTGTGTGTAATACTGATCTGTATATGGCACACAGAAAACTAGGGTACAAAACTGTCAGGGAAGTCTAAACACATCTGTATATTGTACAGGACGCCGTTATTGGGTCCTGGAAGGATACTATATTTCCCCTCTGTTTGGACTGTGGTCCCTTTAAGGGAAGAAAAGGGTTAATTCACCTGTCAGAGGAGGTGGGTTTAAAAAAAAGACAGGTAGGTGGGTGTGGAGGAATGTAGAGGAGACTGTGGATGGTGGTTTTGTGTACAGCTATACAGTACAGTGTCCTGCCTGGAAGCCTCCTGGCAGGGGAAGTTACCTGCGACAAAAACCAAAGACTGTTTAACTGCGATAGCAGTTCTGGACTCTGCAAGTCAGTGAGACTGAAATTTCTTTCTGATGTTGTTGCTGCTGCAAAGCTGTTTAAGTTAAATAAACGTTCTTTTGATTGCAAAGCCTGTGTCCTGCGATCTAGCCGGCTCCCCGAACTTGACAATATGCATAGGTCACCTGTGTTTACTTTATACTGAAAAATTATTTTAAGGTGTGTTTCCACTTTTGTAGCCAAATTAGGATAACACCTACTTTACATTGTAATGCCACATACACACGAGCGGACTTTTCGACAGACTTTCGGCGGACTTCCAACGGACTTTCATAACGAACGGACTTGGCTACACACGATCACACCAAAGTCCGACGGATTTGTACGTGATGACGTATGACCGGACTAAAATAAGGAAGTTGATAGCCAGTAGCCAATAGCTGCCCTAGCGTCGGTTTTAGTCCGTTGGACTAGCATACAGACGAGCGGATTTTTCGACCGGACTCGAGTCTATCGGAAAGATTTGAAACATGTTTTATTTCTAGGTCCGTCAGACTTTTGGGGAAAAAAAAGTCCGCTGGAGCCCATACACGATCGAATTGTCCGCGGAGTCCAGTCCGCCGGACCTGGTCTGCCGGAAAGTCTGCTCGTGTGTATGCAGCATTACATGTTCCCAGTCTCATAGCATACCTGCTTACCTTTTTAATTCCTTAAAGTGATACTAAAGCCAAAAATGTTTTTTTACCTTAATGCATTCCTTGCATTAAGGTAAAAAACATTTTCTATTCCTCTGTCCTCCCCCTTGCCTGTGTGAAGGGGAAGAGAGGGAAGAATAGATCCAGCACTGTGCATAGCTGCATCTCTTCTTCCCTCTCTTCCTCTTCACAAAGAACTCAAGCAGCAGGAGCTATTGGCTCCTGCTGGTGTCAATCAAATACAGTGAGGAGGCAGTGGGGGTGGGGCTAAGTCCTGCTATTCCAGTTCCAGTAATCCATGTCCTTAGTCTGCTTGTCTTCAGCAAACTGTTTGCGGGCTTTCTTGTGCATCATCTTTAGGAGAGGCTTCCTTCTGGGATGACAGCCATGCAGACCAATTTGATGTAGTGTGCAGCGTATGGTCTGAGCACTGACAGGCTGACCCCCCACCCCTTCAACCTCTGCAGCAATGCTGGCAGCACTCATATGTCTATTTCCCAAAGACAACCTCTGGATATGACGCTGAGAACGTGTACTCAACTTCTTTGGTCGACCATGGCGAGGCCTGTTCTGAGTGGAACCTGTCCTGGTTAACTGCTGTATGGTCTTGGCCACCGTGCTGCAGCTCAGTTTCAGGGTCTTGGCAATCTTCTTATAGCCTAGGCCATCTCTATGTAGAGCAACAATTCTTTTTTTCATATCCTCAGAGAGTTCTTTGCCATGAGGTGCCAACTTCCAGTGACCAGTATGAGAGAGTGAGAGCGATAAAACCAAATTTAACACACCTGAGACGTTGTAACACTAAAGAGTCACATGACACCGGTGAGGGAAAATGGCTAAATGGGTCCAATTTGGACATTTTCACTTAGGGGTGTACTCACTTTTGTTGCCAGCGATTTAGACATTAATGGCTGTGTGTTGAGTTATTTTGAGGGAACAGCAAATTTACACTGTTATACAAGCTGTACACTCACTACTTTACATTGTAGCAAAGCGTAATTTCTTCAGTGTTGTCACATGAAAAGATATAACAGAATATTTACAAAAATGTGAGGGGTGTACTCATATTTGTGAGATACTGTATAAATATATATTGCAATGCATAGTGTATATATGTGACCTTGAATACACAATGCACCAGAAACGTTCCGCAGAAACGTTCATAAATAAATACACTACTATTAGCTTCTTTTCTTAATTACTTTACCTTTAGTCCTGTCTGTATATACCAGAGTCAAGTGAGCTTCATTAAAAAAGGTCTAGAAGACAAAAAGGAAAAAAAGAATATTAAAACACTGTACTCAAACATGAATAATTTGTATAATAATTAGTCATATTTAGAGATAGTTGGCAGCCATAACAACAATTGTATTGATGTATATACGGTTACAACTATTTAAAAAAAGTTGTATCCAGTGTTACATGTACTGCTTGCATCACAAGTCAACCCATAATTCAGTGGCAGGGTATGTTTCTGAGTGAACACAATATTATTTTCTACCAACTTTGCCTAGATCCACTGTCTGGGAGAGGTCAGATTTAAAACAATGCTTAGTTGCATCTCCCTGACCGATGGTTTCTAATGTATTTAAACCTCAAAGAAATCTCAATTCCATAATTCTAGATTCTGTTTCTATGCACCTGGGATTATTAGGTGTTTTCATCTAACCTTGCATCGTTCAGCACTTCTTATTATATTCTTCATAATATAAAATAGGAGTAGTGGGAGCCCCTCATAATGCAGTGAGTTTACAGAATATGGAACTAAAGCATAGGGAGCACACAAAATGAGTTACAGAGAATTATAAGGTACTGTCTGGTGTGTTAAATCTCTGGCATCTACCGAAAAAAGAAATACCACTTTTGGGGAGACTGACTCTTTGAAAATTACAATACAATACAAATAATGTATTTCAAAGACCACATAAATGTATTCACTGTAATATATTATAGACATTTCTGGTATTCTTTGGGAAAATGTTTGCAAATAAGCCCTTAATGTACAAAAATGGTATTTTACACAGCAAACCTTTTCTCATTCAAGAGGCTTGTTAATCAACAACTTATATGATGATGATCCAATATTGAATAATAATAATAAAAAATGGTAGTAATAATAGTACCACTAACATGTTAACTAATTATCAAGTATTTGAAAATATTCTTAATCACTTTGTACATTACTGCTGAGGTGCATTCCTTCTATTTACCATTTAAAAGTTCCCAGGAATATATATGTATATATATATATATATATATATATATATATATATATATATATATATATATATATATACACACACACACAGTATATATACAAATATATATATATATATATATATATATATATATATATATAAATAATTAGTAGTAAGCAAAACCTTTCTGGTACAAAAAAATGAGATTGTATAACCAGTGAAAGATGATAAACACCGGGACTGTTAAATCTTTTTATGTCCGACTAAGGCTTTACCTTCCCATTAAACTGAACTCTAATAGGTTTTACATCTGAAAGCTAAAAAGCCTCTAGTAGATTGGGTGGCTAAAATGAATTGGCTTGGCAACCTGACAGCTACAAATGGTGTGTGTTGATGGTGTACTTAAACAATATGGGACATCATCATTATATACATTAAATAGCCTCATACACACACAAACAAATATTTACAATGGAATAAACAGTTGTGTATCAGTCACCAGAGAGCTCTACCAGAGCTCTATAAAATAATCCTGGAACTTATATATTCACTAGGCACAATATGAATGACTGTTTTTCATCTCGGAAGTAAACCTAACAAATCAAGCAAACCAGCAAATTTTAAACTAACCTGTCTCTGTAACCAATCAGAAAGCAGTAAGTTATAAACATGCTTCTAAATCAGATGTACTATTTAATTTTTAAAATGTGGATAACTTTTCTCCCCTCTACCTTCTGCTTTTTACTATTTCTTAAAAGTGGCATTTTTGAAAGACATTAGGCCAACTGGATTGCAGCCCTGAAGATGGATTTTCCATTTTCAAATGTTAATAAAGTGGTGAGCAAGAAGTAGGCGTAAAAGTTAATATTTCATGTAATAATTTTTAACGGAAAACGAGTTTGAGCTTTTTTAAACTTTACACTTCATATAACAGAAAGTATTACTAAGGATTACTGACTATTTTACATAAATCCATGGTAGGCTGAGTTGCCAACCAAACATTAAACTTTTATTATTACCCAGATGTCTATTTTCAAAGGAGGCATGGTAGATCCTTATGCATCTTAACTCAAGTGTAGCCAGTCAATAAAAAGATGTACTGTAATTCTAAATCACATTCAGAGAAATTCGTTCAGGGATGGTCTTTAAATAATTGATCCTCTATTACAGTACTGAATGATTTGTAATGATCACTCTCAATCATGTTATTAAATCTCAGTAATGTCACAGAAATCTCTGGCACTTTCAAAACCATTTCTTTGTGTATTTTGAATAACATGTATGATAATTTATATATAGGGTATACTACAAAGCCAAAAGTTTGTGGATACTTGACCATCACACCTATATGATCTTGTTGGACATCCAATTCTCTTGTGGCTATAACAGGCTTCATTCTTCTGGGAAGACTTTCAAGGAGATTGGGGTGCCTGTGACGATTTGTGCCCAATCAACCAAAAGACTATTTGTGAGGTCAGGTTCTAATGTTGGATAATTCAACCTGGTTCATAATCGACATTCCTGTGACATTCAGTAGAATTTAAGTAAAATCACTCTGCGGGCCACTTGAGCTCCTTCATATCAAAGTTATTAAACAATGTCTTCATGAAGGAACTTCCCCTAAAGATCATCAAGTGTGGAAGCACACAATTGTCTAAAATGTCTTTGTATGCTGAAACATTTACAGTAACCTTTATTGGAAACCCCTGAACTCAATTTGGAAGGATGCCCACAATCTTTTGGCCAAATAGCAGCTGTGGAGGTAGGTGTCAACAAAGACATTCATTCCAATATACTGTATATATATTGTGACAGTGCAGTTCTCTGTGATGGAGTATTTCACCCAGGATTCTCAACAAGGCAGGTTGAAGGGCTCCAGGGTGCTTGTTTAATTTGGAAGAAACTGTGCTTTCACTTTCCTCGGAGGTTGATAAAACTGGGTTTGGGACCTGGAGCCCAGGGTTTTCGCAATGATCTGGGCGCGAGGAATGTTTTTTTTTCCCTTTTATAGGTTGAACTGGATGGACTTGTGTCTTTTAGCTATCTAGGGATGTGGCACGTTAGGGTATAACAATCACCAATATCTTTCCATATAATACTGTATATATATACACTATATATTCTATATATATATTAAGATAATAACTGGGATACAAGTAGAAGGTATTTACACGAGTTTAAAAACAACAGAAATTCAGACTGACTTTGAAAGGGTAATTTTTGCAGTATTATGTTTCTGCTGAATCGTCTGAAATTCAAGCCATGGGTGGCCCTGTTGGCACCACCCAACTCAACTGCCAGATGAAAAAATGTTGACCTATCAGATGCAGTCATTGTTTGGGTATTCAGACAGCTGTGGCTGCTACAAGTGTTTAAAATCAAACGGCAGGCAGGGGAGTTCCTCTAACCATTTTGTTTAGCGTGGATGGAGAAGTCAATTGATTTCTCTTGTTCAGCCCACAAGGCTGAATGAGAGAAATCTTGACATGTATTGTATGTCTTAGCCTTAGGCTGATATGCGTTATCTGTGGAAATGATGTCAGTAGTGTGCTATGAGTAGAAGTCTCCCCTCTCCACTCATCACCCACACAAACTGTGGGTGAAAGACAGGGTGGTGAGCTGTGTATGACCTGTGTGCACAGCTCAGATCATAAAGGCAACTGCATGGGCCCTGGGACTGACATAGGTCTGTCAATTTTGGGGCATAATCTTAGTCCAGGAATTAGATTTTGACCCTGGATGATGCCTGAAAAAAAGATGGTGTGCGAATGTTACATTTTCACACTGCTTAGCAAGCATGCATGACGTTGGGTCCTCCAATGGCTGCTAAAGAGCAATTACAAAAACTGCATTTCAAGTTGGTTTGTTAAAACAAAAATGAAAGTTGTAAAGATAATATAAAGGATAATAAAAAGAACAATATAATATGTGTTAGTTACTGCAAGAGCAGTATCTTCTAATCTAAAGCATGCATGCTCAACCTGAGGCCCTCCAGCTGTTGGGGAACTACAAGTCCAATCAGGCATTGCAAAGCTGATAATTACAAGCATGACTCCCAAAGGCAAAGGTATGATGGGAATTGTAGTTTGGCAACATCTGGAGGGCCACTGGTTGAGCACCCATGTTCTAAACTGCATACCAATTCAGCAATACTATAATAAGAAAACTATCAAATGTCATTTTGCTGGACCACCTGCAGTTAAGCCAGTGTTAAAAGTCACCTCACCATGATAAAAGAGAAGCAATTACTCAATAAACACAAAACATAATAATGTAATTCAATGCAATAAAGCCACCATGTATTACTGTATTTGTAAGCATGAACAAATCAAAATAGATTCCAGCATATACTCAAGCACTGACACAGAGTCTATGAAGTATGCAAACTTATCGTGATATATCCTGTAGTGGTCCACATCCTTAGCTCTTCCAATATAAAATTAAATTCATTTGTTTCAGTAATAATCAAATTAGTTTAAACAGCCACAGGAGATGAGGCCTTTAATCAACCTTCCTTCTTGCTGCTCTCACCTCCTCTGAACTGGACTGTGTAATTTCGCTCTACTGAACTGAGGTTGCAACATTAGCCTGTGCCATGTTTGACAATCTCTGATGACCATGGTCCTGATTTGAGCCTGTCCTTCATGTGCAGAAGCATGTCATGTCATAAAAACTGAGCAGTGGTCTATCTGTGCCTCTTTGTGCTTTTGTCTGTCAAGTCTTTTTTACAAGGTTTAAAGTCACACTAAACTCTGGGTTAAAAACTCAAAAGAGCACCATCTGACTGCGAGCCAGGCCTTCTCATCCAACATCAGTACCTGACCTCACAAATGGTTTCTGGAAGAATGGTCAAACATTCCCATAGACACACTCCCAAACCTTGTAGACGGCTTTCCCAGAAGAGAAGATGTTATAGCTGGAAAGGGTGGGCCAAGTCAAAATTTAACCCTACGGACTAAGACTGGGATGCCATTAAAGTTCATGTGTGTGTAAAGGCAGGCATCACAATACTTTTGGTAATGTAGTGTATATAATATTAAATGTGCAACACAACTTCTCAATGCATTATTACATGAATCCTCTTCCTTGTGACCACGCCACCAGTGCACAACCATTCAGATGGACCTCTTAAGCTACAGGAGGCCATACACAGTTCTGCATCAAACCACAGCTTGCAGCACCTCAAGGTATAGCTTCTCAAGTGACTACTTCCAATTGACTCAGATGTTACTCAGAATAGACAGAAAAAGAGGCTCCATATTACTCAATAGTTCACATTTATAAAACAAACAAAAAAAAAAAAATATATATATATATTTAAACCACTCATATTGATAAAACATACATTTTTCTTGGTGATCCTGCCAATACCACGAATCCTGCACTAGAGCGACAACACTCTCTCGCCATACTGTACCCATAGAGGAGCAGCATTTTCACACTGCGACAGGATTAAAAAAAAAAAAAAAAAAAAAAAACAACAACACCTCCCCCTCTTTTCATCTCCATAAGAAAGGGGGAGGTGTTCTGTAGTTCACCAAGAGTACTAGGGAAAATGCTGATAACAGCACAGGCAGAGATCAAAGGAAGTGGTTTAACTTCATAACTGAACAAGATGGAGCAAAGCCATATAATTGTATTTCTTAAAGTGGAAGTTTAGTGAAAACCTAACACTAAATCTACTCTCAGCTGCATTCTAAACCTAATCTATCTAGCCCTGTAAACAACAAATTGATATGCATACCTTTTCTGAAGCCGATCCAGTCCAGTCTCTAGCAGCACCTGTTGTGTAGAGAGAGACAGCCTACAATGACTGGGAAATGCCTGGGAAGTGACGTCACCCATAGACTTATATGGGGCTTCCATTGTTGGCTGCCTCTCCTGAATCGCCTGCACATTAAAGCCGCCGCTGACAGCTCAGCATGGGACCGGAGTGGCTGCTGAATAGGTAAGTATAGTGATCTCTTCTTTACAGGGCTGGATAGATTAGGCTTAGAATGTGGCAGAAAGTAGGTTTAGAGTTAGTTTTGGCTGAACTTCCACTTTAAGTGTGTTGTATTTAATATTAACATCAATATAAGCATATATTAACCTAATCTAGACACTTGCCTGATCTATTATAATGCCAGCCTAAGCAACTAGATTCCTGAGTAGTCCAAAGCAAGGAAAATAGTACCGCTCAAATGCCCCTCAAACCTGTATCAGTCGGATCAGCATGTGGATAGACTGGTGCAAGACAGACAGGATCGGCTTGTCGGGCTGAACACAGACACCAACTCCCTGTTACAAGGATGTGAATGAAATGGGCAAAAGGTGGCTTCAGCTCCTGCTCTCCACCTGTAGGGAACTCCTCTGACGCATTTTTCCCTTTCGGGGCTTAAAGTGGTAGTAAACTCTCTCTTACTATTTTTACCTACAGGTAAGCTTATAATACAGCTTACCTGTAGGTAAAATTAATATCTCCTAAATGTGCATCGTCAGAAGGCCAGAGCCCGCGAGCCTGGAAGAAGACTGAGTAAAGATGGAATTACTGTCAGCGGTGATAGGGTGCTGCTGGAGGGATCAGTTCTAAAGGGAAGTCTGACATAATGTGCTGGTATGCAGTGTATACTTGCACATTATGGCTTAAACATGCAGGGGGACCGTTTTTTTTTTTTTTTTTTTAACTTTACTACCGCTTTAATTGTACTCTACGATTAAACCCAAAAAAGGGTGAAACGCCTCTGAGGAGTTCTCAACAATGGGGAACAGGAGTTGAAGCTATCTTTTACTCATTTCATTAACATCCATGCAACACCGAGTCCGTGTCTTTGTTCAGACGCCCACCATTTTGTTGAAAACGAAGTCAGCAGCTGCAAACACTGTAGCTGCTGACTTTTGATATTAGGGCACTTACCTGTAAAGGGAGCCCGCGATGTCGGCACCCCAGTCGATCTTCCATTCCTGGTAAAGGAACCCGGCAGTGAAGCCTTTCCGCTTCACAACTGGTTCCCTACTGCGCGAAGCTCGCTGCGCTTTCTAAGTGGCCCAGTGGCGGGGAAAGGTGGAGGGGGGCTGAACTTCTGGGAGATCAGGCCGTGGCCTCGTCCCCGGGAGTGGGGAAGGGTACCTGTCAAAAACAGGTCCCCGTTCCCCCCTCCCCCCTAAAAGGTGCCAAATGTGACACCAGAGGAGGAGAGGAAACGTATAAGCGGAAGTTCCACTTTTGGGTGGAACTCCGCTTTAACTCTTGCATTTAGGGAGCAAGGGGAAATTTCCAGATTTCTGGAGGCTGGACTTTAAAGAATAGGTAATGGCAGATTTTTGTCAGTTTTTATTTCCTTTTGGTATCTGTGGCCCATTTAAGAGATCTTCCTTCACTTCCTGTCCTGTAGACGCAAGTTAGATGGAATCTCTGAAAAGTGAGACATAGTTGTTACCAGAACAACGGTATCTATTGAAAGATTTTGACTCTATTCATATTTTGGGGACATTTCAAACTTTATGATTTCCCATCACTTTCAGTCCCTGTGCCAGTGAACACCATACAAATAGTGAAGGTGAATGGCTCTTGTAATAATTTCTTCCTCTAAAATCAACGCAGTAAGTGATGGATTCTTTTGGTTTCTATAGGCTTCTGCACTAAAGAATTAGAACCCTTTATTGAATGAGGACAAATACATTTTACTGGTATAAGTTAATTTAACAATAAGGCCATATACCATTACAGTGTGATAGATAAAACAAGAGCTGTATCGTTCTGTGTAGCATTATTTATATATTTGTGTCAAAGAAAATGTTATCTACTCTTCAGCTGCATACTCATACTCAATTTTAAACACAGAAATACATACTGCTAAACCCATGACATATTTCAACAATACTAAATGCATGATAGCTACATATACATAATATCCTGCAATAAATGTTGTATTTTAAACTATTTTTTGGAAAATGTATACCACAAATGATACACCATTCAAACTTTTACACTGAACATGTAACTTATCACCACAATAGGGTGCTGGCACTAGTGTTTTTTTACTGCTTTTTTATTGTGTCTAATTGAAGGAGTTACAGACCAAAATTGGAGGCTTCCAAATCTTGGTGTCCCTCACTAAGTGTGAACTTCCATAATAGAACTCCCACTACACAAAGAAACCCCTGAACCTTATGCAAACCATAGATGCTGAATGATTATGGTTCTTCTTAAAAAATATATGTCAGTCTCATTATAAACAACAAAACCCAACAATCATAGGGCATAAACAGAAATTATGGAAATTTAAAGGGTTTGGCAAAATGCTGAATGTTGCTCACTGGCTCTTCCTCTTTCACATCAAGGAAAAATGCTAAAGTACAGTATTTTGAATCTCTGCCATTACCTGAGAAAACCCCAGGAAGTGGCTTGAAACGAAGAACAAGATCAGACTTGCACATGTATGAGAACCTATCAAATACACCCTTCACCCTTCCATCTGCTGCTTGATTTGATATACACAATATAGTGCAACAATGCAGAATCCATAAAGGATGGCAGAAAACGTACCTCAGATAGATCTGGGGAATCATTTGTGTTTTAGTGAGTAAGTAACTTGGGAACCTGCCCAAAAGATTAATCATCTACCACAATTTCATGATCTTAACAGACCTGCTCTTTGTACATGACTGCGGGGGGGTGACAGAAGAAATATCAAAGTATTACTAGAACTCTGACTGCACAAGGGGCACCAAAGTGTCAAAACGATTGCCAGGCTGCAACCTATGTGAGAGGCATGATTGTCAAGCTGCTAAATGCAAGACAATGGAGTATATTTTTAGAACTGTGTGTAGAGCATTTGTTTGCTTACCTGGTCATGTGTTCCAGAATCTTTCTGGGCATCAATACTCACAAAACACATGAGGAAAGAACACTTTATTATTCTTATTTTTCTTAATTAACACCTCACGTCTCTACTGAGAATACATCTGCTGGCCTGAATGCATGCATAATTATGCCTTCCCAGAATGCATCTTTTATCAGATAGAAACAGGAAAAGATGTTTGCCATTAAGACATTCTGTTAGCAGATAGCTGCATTTGTACATAATAGCACTGACTGTCCAGCTCCATCTGAACGCCAACGTTGCTTCCTTGGTATTATAACTGACCTCAAGTTATCCAGTTCTATGCAAACATTACTACAAGAACTGGTTTTCTTGGTTAGCAAAGTTATTACACCACAATAGGTAACCCCAACTGTTCTGTCTATTGTCTGTAAGTTTTCATTCGCCAATTAAATACTTCTAGCCTGGTTGTCTTTTTACAGCAGAACTCCAGGATCTTGCCCACTTTGGACCCTTACTGCTCTTTCCTCATGCACATAAAAACGCTTTTACAACCCTGGGTACATTATTACTTACCACCTCATTTTGATGAATCATTGCTTCTCCCTTAATGCTTGATTGAACTGTATCAGTCTATTATTCAACTCTATTTCTGTAAGGTTGGTATACCAGAGTCCCAATAGGATGCCCCTAGCCCCACCTACCCCCCTCTCTTTTTCTTTCCTTGTTTGGGTCCTTGGTATACCTGCTTTACTGAGCCAGACAACAAGGATAACTTGCCTCCATGTTAATTTGTTTGTTGACTTGCTGCACATTTTCACTGGCAAATTGTACATTTGCAGAGCAGTTGAAACACAAGTTCCAGTTGACACTTTTCCAATTTGTAGTAAATTTGCGTGGCAAGTCTTTAGCAAGAGCACAATTGCAGTTGTGAGTGTACAGCAAGGGCTCTGCAAGCCTCCCCCCTGTGGTGGGATGAATATTGCACAACATAACTAAACCAGAACTTGCAGCAGAATTGCAGAATGTTTGCAAAAAAACTGATATGGAGTCAAGCAATGCAGACTTGCTGCAATTGTGCAACAAACTTGGCAAGTCTAGCAATAGATTAGCAAGTCAGCACAATTGCTTGCTATCTGGGAAGGCACATCAGATCTATTTTATATGTGACTAACCTGCAACAACAGCTGTCTCTTTCTTGATGCCCTTAGCTTGTCCACTGTCCCGACTGCAGTTAGGAGTTATTGTTTCTGTTTCCTTTATATGGTTGTGGGACTTGTCTCCTAACTTTTTTTCGACATGTTGTGGTTTACTTACTGATTGCTGTGAGTTTTTGTAATTTTATTATCCAATGTCATTCTAATGTTGATACCAAGTGACCTCCTTTCTTGTTAATATCAATAAAAATATTGAACAAGAAAAACACTTTAACATTTTTCCACTGAATGCTTTACTTTCCAATGTATTCCTTATTTTCTTTCTTGTGACATTGTCATTGTCTTTTGTAACGTGTATTGTGCTGGACGAAAAATCCAGGTGGGCTGTGTTCATCCCATCAGACATGTTTCCTAGGGGATAATCTGAACTACAGTTTCCGTGGAAATGCACTCATGGAGATGCCACGCAGCGTTCAGGTGAGCCTTGAGATACAGTGCTGTGCAAACAAGAGCAGCTGTGGGTGGGTTGTGACTGGGTGCTGTGGCGCTCATACCCACCCACAGAAGCAGGTCACCACTCCTCTTCTGTAAACTACACTGAGGAGGAAATGTAACCGAGAGGCATTTCTCCATAAGAATAAAACAGCGCTGCCTGGTTGCACAAATCAGAAAAAAAAACAAAAAAGGAGACATGGGGGGAATGTTTGGGTATGGAAGAACAAGTGTAAAAACTGACTTAAAAAATATACAGTATGGACAGAATTTTTTCACAAAGTAAAAAAAGCACATTGATAATAATACTGTATTCTTACTGGGTGGAGTTCAGCTGTAAATACAGTAAAATCTGTGATCTTTGCATAAACGCTCTTAAGGCCTTATCTGGCACTTTATCTTCTCTGTAATGTGAATAACATCCTTGTGATGTTTATCAGCATAACTCAGGTTGAATTGTACACGTCCACTCTTGGCCTTTTCAAATGGTCAGTCCATCTAAAAAGGATATTTCATTTAGGAGTGAAGTATGATGGGCTTTATCACATCTCTTGGGTATTATTACATCTCTTGGGTATTATTACACCTCTTGGGGTTCCCAGTGGTGACATTTCCCTACTCTCCTAAAGGCCTTGGAATTTTTGGAATTCTCACTCCTCTTAGGATATTCTTCCAAATTCTGTTGCGTTCTCCATCAGATAAAACACATTTTCACAGTTTTTATTTTTTTGTTAGTTGTATCTTATCGAAGTGTGGCTTTTGTTTCTCTTTAACAGTTAATATACAACAAATCTCATATGGTTTGCACATTTGTTTTACTTTCAGCATGCTCTGCTTTATGATTGACAGGCTATGGACATTATTTTAAAACTTTAGTCTTATACTATACCTGTTATGTATGTATGTGCCAATAAACACATTTGCAATAAACAGCAAACACCAGTTTGCCAGTTAAAGTGATTGTAAATCCTCACCTTGTAAAACAACCCATTCAGTTTAAAAAATAAATAAAATGCAAAACATTTTCTTATAGATGTAAAACATTATAAATAATACATTTTTCCTTTTTAATGTGTGATCGCATTCCCTGTTTTCTCAGCTGCAAACGAGCAGGGGAGAGGAGAAGCAGCCGCATACTGAGCTTCCCAGTGAATGGCTGTGCAGCGGAGGCATGTCTGATCACTGGAGGCGAGTATACTGAGTTCCCAGCACAGTTAGGGCTCATGTACACTGCAGCTTCTAAACTTCAGTTTAGGAGCTTTTGGCGTTTTTGTTGCCAAAGCTCCTAAACTCAAATCCATAAAAGCCTATGTGCCCATGCACACATAGGCTTTTACAAGAGTCTATAAGCGGCTGAGGTTAGGGGAGGTTCAATCTCCCTCTCCTGAATGAGGATGAATCGTGTACAGGATAGGAACGTTTTGACCAATGGCAGCAAAACGTGGCAAAATTGCGGCCGGCGGTCAACCTAGTCTGTATATTCATGAGCCCTAATGCCCTGTACACACAGTTGGACTTTCCGACGGAATATGTGCGATTGGAGCTTATGGTCGGAAATTCCGACAGTGTGTGTAATTTTGTGTGTAATTGTAAAGAATTTTGAAAACCATTTATCATTTTCCTTCCACTTCACATTTATGTGCCACTTTGTGTTAGTCTATCACATAAAATCCTAATAAAATACATTTACGTTTATGTTTTTATGGCAAAATGTGGAACATTTCAAGGGGTATGAATACTTTTTCAAGGCACTGTAAATGATAAAAAAACTGTGGTAGAGTACTATGCAACTTCCTGTACAGCCAATGAGAAAAGGTAAAAGCTTTGAGGAATCAAAGTAAATTTGAAATGCAATTATACACATATTATTGAGATGATTCATTTCAGTGTGTGTAAACTCTAACAATAAATTTCTCTTGTTTGCTGCCTTTTGCTCTGTTAAATATACCACTGAGGTTGTTTTTACAAATCTGTTTAACAAGCAAAAAAAGTAGCTGTACATCCAGTCAGAAATTGTATGAAATGATAACTTCCTGTACTCTCTGCCTTGGGGCTGTTATCAGTTAAAGTGGAGTTCCAGTCATATTTTTGTTTATTAAAAGTCAGCAGCTACAAAAAGTGTAGCTGCTGATTTTTAATAAACAGCCACTCACCTGTCCCACGATCCAGCGGTGCACTCACCCACGCTGTGTTCTCCCCGTGTCCTCCCTTGGCGGCACCAGGATCTCTATTATGGGCACCCAGCTGTGACAACTTGCGGCTTCACAGCTGGGTGCCCACTGCGCATGCGCGAGCTTTGCTGCGCTCTGTGACTGGTCCCAAAGTTTTCTAGGACCTGTCATGTGTCTCAGAAGACTTTGGGAGGGAGAGCTTCCTCTTCCGATTGCCTAAGGCGACCAGAACAGAAGTGGGAGCAAGTAGCTGTCAAAATCAGGTACCTGCTCCCCCCCTCCTCACCGAAAGCTCAGTTTCACAAACAGGAGCTGGGGAAGAGGCCTTAAAGGGGAAGTTCCACTTTTGGGTGGAACTCCGCTTTAAGCAGCCCATAGATTAGTCCGTTTTTTTCGTTCAACTACATAGTTACATAGTTGGTAAGGTTGAACAAAGACAACAGTCCATCCAGTTCAACCTGTGTAGGTATAATGTGTGTGTAAAAAATAATTTCCCATATTGTTTTCACTAAAATGCCTGACCAAGAGTCTTTTAAAACTATCCATACTTCCTGCCGACACCACCGATTGTGGAAGAGAGTTCCACATCCTTACCACCCAGACAGCGAAAAAAGCCCTACGCAGCTTAAGGTTAAACCGCTTCTCTTCCAGTCTCATCGTAGGGCCCCGTGTCCCAACTAGTGGGATGAACATAAAAAAAAAAAACTGACTTGATTTCATCATCTACACACTTGATGTAGATGGGGGAATCCTCCCCATTAAGCTACTGATTTCTCTGCTATCTGAATACACTGATTAGCGTAGCAGGCAATAGTCTGTGGTGCTGGTCGAGTGTGAAAAATCTGACAGGGTGGTTGTATAGACCGGCAGATCAGCTTCTATACAACCTCAGTGTCTAAATTTGGATCAAAATTCGGCCGACCCTGCTGAACCAGCTAAATTTTGATCCTCGTATGGACACCTTTAGCACTGTTCTTGGCTATCTCCATGAACCAAAAAACACCTTTCTCTGTTACGGATAAGAGCGGGAGATGGTATGCACAGCAGTCCTAAGACACTCCTTGCAAGAGTATTTTTTTATATATCTGAAGTTCAGCTTTAAGTCTCTGGGAACAATTTGCAGCTTGGAATGAATCACTGTTCTTACACAGACAAGACTGAGTTCATGTACCTAAAGGAATGTTTCTCACACAGATCCCGTTTGCAGTGTTTCATGTGACAAGTTCAAACAAAATGAATACAAGTGATCTAAAAACAAAAAATTAAAATAAAAGATGCAAATCCATTTAGGCATGTTTGCCAATGAACAAACGTAGTTCTTAACATACAGTATCTCACAAAAGTGAGTACACCCCTCACATTTTTGTAAATATTTTATTATATCATTTCATGTGACAACACTGAAGAAATGACACTTTGCTACAATGTAAAGTAGTGAGTGTACAGCTTGTATAACAGTGTAAATTTGCTGTCCCCTCAAAATAACTCAACACACAGCCATGTCTAAACCGCTGGCAACAAAAGTGAGTACACCCCTAAGTGAAAATATCCAAATTGGACCCAAAGTGTCAATATTTTGTGTGGTCATCATTATTTTCCAGCACTGCCCTAACCCTCTTAGGCATGGAGTTCACCAGAGCTTCACAGGCTGCCACTGGGGTCCTCTTTTACTCCTCCATGATGACATCACAGAGCTGGTGGATGTTAGAGACCTTGTGCTCCTCCACCTTCCATTTGAGGATAGCCCACAGATGCTCAATAGGGTTTAAGTCTGGAGACATACTTGGCCAGTCCATCACCTTTACCCTCAGCTTCTTTAGCAAGGCAGTGGTTGTTTTGGAAGTGTGCTTGGGGTCGTTATCATGTTGGAATACTGCCCTGCGGCCCAGTCTCTGAAGGGAGGGGATCATGCTCTGCTTCAGTATGTCACAGTACATCTTGGCATTCATGGTTCCCTCAATGAACTGTAGCTCCCCAGTGCCGGCATCACTCATGTAGCCCCAGACCATGATACTCCCACCACCATGCTTGACTGTAGGCAAGACACACTTGTCTTTGTACTCCTCACCTGTTTGCCGCCACACATGCTTGACACCATCTGAACCAAATAAGTCTATCTTGGTCTTATCAGACCACAGGACATGGTTCCAGTAACCCATGTCCTTAGTCTGCTTGTCTTCAGCAAACTGTTTGCGGGCTTTCTTGTGCATCATTTTTAGAAGAGGCTTCCCTCTGGGACGACAGCCATGCAGACCAATGTGATGCAGCGTGCGGCGTATGGTCAAAGCACTGACAGGCTGACCCCCCCACTCCTTCAACCTCTGCAGCAATGCTGGCAGAACACATACGTCTATTTCCCAAAGACAACCTCTGACAACCACCTGCACTCAACTTCTTTGGTTGACCATGGCAAGGCCTGTTCTGAGTGGAACCTGTCCTGTTAAACCGCTGTATGGTCTTGGCCACCGTGCTGCAGCTCAGTTTCAGAGTCTTGGCAATCTTCTTATAGCCTAGGCCATCTTTATGTAGAGCAACATTTTTTTTTCAGATCCTCAGAGAGTTCTTTGTCATGAGCTGCCATATTGAACTTCCAGTAACCAGTATGAGCGAGTGAGAGCGATAACACCAAATTTAACACACCAGCTCCCCATTCACACCTGAGACCTTGTAACACTAACAAGTCACATGACACTGGTGAGGGAAAATGGCTAATTGGGCCCAATTTGGACATTTTCACTTAAGGGTGTACTCACTTTTGTTGCCAGCGGTTTAGACATTAATGGCTGTGTGTTGAGTTATTTTGAGGAGAGAGCAAATTTACACTGTTATACAAGCTGTACAATCACTACTTTACATTGTAGCAAAGTGTCATTTCTTCAGTGTTGTCACATGAAAAAGTATAATAAAATACTTACAAAAATGTGAGGTATGTACTCACTTTTGTGAGATACTGTATATACTGTAGGTGCCTATCAACGGTAAAAATGACTTTGATGCCAAAAGTTTAGTACAGGTCACTATGGGTCAGCCATATCCGAAAAGAGCAATGTAGTAGCACTACTAATACGATTTTATACAAAACCTGGCATAAATGTATCTAAAAAACCCAAAGTGCCTAATTTCTGACTTTTACATTTAATATACAGCATTTCTAGTGATCCCGACTAATATTTGGCACAACTGACCACTTCTGGCGCAATACTGTCTATCTCCTTGTAAAACAAACCTCCCTTCCCCTGTTAAAAAGTAATGCTAATATATCATGAATCTAATTTCTGCAGACAAACTACTACAGACTCTCTAGAGATAGATCTATAACATTAGTGTAAATTATAGAGGCAGCCAGGCAATAAATCTTACTCTGGGTTTGACTGTTCCTTAAAGACAGCTTGCTTTAGGGTTTCTAAAAAATAACATCAGTGATTACATGAGCGTAAAGTCCTGTACATGAAACGAACACAGAAAAATAATACGTATTCATTAAGGAGTTATTAGTGAAAATGCCAAACACATTCAAGTCCAAGTGCAGCCTCATTCCCCAGCTTCCAGCAGATGTGGAAGATTTGCTGTGTGGGTCAAAGCATTTTTGAAGGAATGCAGAAGACTTGCAAGTATATACCTCGGATTTTCCACTCCTGCTGTGCCCACATCCTTTTATCAGTTTTATACGAAAGAAGGAAATTCCTAAAAAAAAATTTTGCCTCTGTCAATGAAATGCTTGGTGTAATTTAAACAGCTGATGCATTAAGTAGCAGGAAAAAACTGCTCACATCCTTTGGGATTGCTGTCTGCGGCGGAGCTATATGTACTACAAGTTCTACAAACAAACTGTCCTTTGAAAACAGTGTATATTAAAAGAGACCCATTAATCACGCGTAGCATTTTTTTTTCTTTTCCTTTGCTTACAAATGTTTCTGATTTACTCATGTTCATGTCCAGGCAAACCAAGCATCCTTTTACTGGAACTCCAAAGCAAAAGCTGTAAAATCTTGCAGTAAGCTGTTACAAGGTCGTTCAATGAAGAATGCCTGAATTTTAAGATTGAATCTGTGTTTTTGACTACAAGGCCACAGCAGATGAGTGCCAACTCTCAACAATAGATTTACATTAACAGATGACAGATTTTAGACTTTAAAGGTTAGTTCACCTTTATCCAAAAAAGTGCATGTGAGGGTAAGGGCAACCAGTAGATAAAAAAAAACTGTAAAGCTTTGGCCAAAGCTGGATAATGCCCTTATAAGCCTTATATTCTCTCACCCGTGCTATAGCCGAATGGCAGCTACAGTGCAGACCTTAATTGCCGGTAGGCCGCCATATGATGTCCTCCAAGTCTATGAGACTCGGCTGATCCCAGCCCCTTACCACATGATCAGCTGTCAGCCAATGACAGCTGATCACGTGATGTAAACAGAAGATCGGTAATCTTTTTTTTTCCCCTCACACTGTTAGCATGAGGGAAAGAAAAAGCCGATCACCGGCTTCTGTCAGAGGGACATTGGTCCCTCACACAGAGAGCCGTGGCTGCCTCATCTGTGCCCACCAGTGCCCCCTGCCAGTGTCACCTATCAGTACCCACCAGTGCCACCTACCAGTGCCCACAGTGCCACCTACATTTGCTCAAAAGTGCCACCTACCAATGGCCACCAGTGCTGCCAATCAATGCCCATCAGTGCCTCATCATCAGTGCTGCCTATCAGTGTCACCTACCAGTGCCCCTCAGTGCCACCTATAAGTGCCGCCTACCAGTGCCCTTCAGTGCCGCCCATTAGTGCCAACCATTAGCGCCCATCAGTGCCATCTCTCAGTGCCCATCAGTGCCACCTTATCAGTGCCCATCAGTGTAGCCTATCAGTGCCCATAAGTGCAGCCTATCAGTGCCCATCAGTGCAGCCTCATCAGCACACATCAATGAAGGATAAAAATTACCCGTTTTCAAAATTTTATAACAAACTACCCAGCAGTGATTAAATACCACCAAAAGAAAGCTCTATTTGTGTGAAAAAAAAACATTATAAAAATTTCATATGGGTACAATGTTGCATGACTGCGCAATTGTCATTCAAAGAGTGAGAGCGCTGAAAGCTGAAAATTGGCCTGGGCAGGAAGGGGGTTTAAGTGCCCAGTAAGCAAGTGGTTAGAGGGGTGGGCCATTTACATATGAAGAAATGTCACCAGCACGCCAAGGATTTATTTGCATTGAGTGTCTACAGTTCCCAGGCCTGGAGTCACTGCAGCACCCACCAACACTAAACAGCCATCTTCGTGGAATGTATGCCTTGGGAAATTTTGTGATTGGCCATTTACCTACCTCCTGAAGGCTGGCTGGAAAAACAACCACAGATGGCATCATCTTGTCCTGCCTTGTTACTAGGACATTGCTAAGACAATTCAAAGCATTTTGCATGCGCTCTCTCTCCCCTCTTGCACTAGCTCTGAGCTCTGCAATGCTGTGACAGAGGAGATCTTGGGCCACACATATGCATGGGTTTGAGAGTTTTCTCCTGTGATGGTGGGGGTGAGCTGTAATTGCTGGGTGTGTCCTGGCAACATACTAGCAGCAGGGCAGAACAGGATGATGGCATCTCTGGAAGTTTTTCTGCCAGGCTTCAGGAGGTACTTAAATGGCCTATACCTATAATAAGGGCATTATCCAACTTTAATCAGAGCTGCACAGTTTTTTTAAATCTATAGGTGCCCCTTACCTGCATAGACAGGTTTTTTTGGTGAAGGTGAACTAACCCTTTAAGGCGGGGATCAGCAACCCATCTATCTGCCTGTCAGGTGGCCGTGATCAACTGCTGGATCGCAACTCCGACCAGCTCTGAACCGTACCTGCCACCTCTCAGACCACAGTTCCAATCTATAATATGTAACGTGGAGCTGAGGGACATGCTAAGTAAGGGGCAGGGCTGGACAGGAATGAGAGAGACTGTGCCAATTACTGAGCTATGGGAGTCCCCCCTCCAGCCAGCACTGTACAACCACAAGCTTTGTCTGTGTAAGGCAGCCACAGCAAAGTCTGGTGGGACTCATGCTGTAGTACAGGTAACTAAAGGCTGGGTATCAGTGAAAACGCAGCAGTCCTCAGTGTTGAGCTGGCAGTATTATATAAGGCTGCTGCCTACAACACAGATGTATACCTGTCAGAAATCAACATTTATTTTGCATTATAGTGGCCCCCTTCTACACTGCCCTGCTAACCCTTTGTCCTCTGCCCTGCTGACCCCTATAATATGCCCTGCAAAATGCTGACTCCTGTATTATGCCCTACAAACTGCTAACTTCTCTATATTCCCCTACAAACTGCTCTATACTCCCCTACAAACTGCTAACTTCTCTATGCTCCCCTACAAACTGCTAACTTCTGTACACTTCTCTACAAACTACTGACCACTGCACACTGCCCTACATACTACTGACACATGTACACTGCTTTACATACTACTGACCCCTGCACACAGCCCTGCATACTACTGACCTCAGTACACGGCCCTATATACTACTGACCCACATACACTGCCCTACATACCACTGACCTCTGTACATTGACCTACATATTGCTGACCCCTGTACACTGTCCTATAGACTACTGACCCCTGTACACTGTCCTACATACTACTGACCCCTGTACACTGTCCTACATACAACTGACCCCTGTACATTGTCCTACATACTACTGACCCCTGTACATTGTCCTACATACTACTGACCCCTGTACACTGTCCTACATACTATTGAGCCCTGTACACTGCCCTAAATACCACTGACCCCTGTACACTGCCCTATATACTACTGACCCCTGTACATTGCCCTACATACCACTGACCCCTGTACACTACCCTACATACTACTGACCCCTGTACACTACCCTACATACCACTGACCCCTGTACACTACCCTACATACCACTGACCCCTGTACACTGCCCTATATACTACTGACCTCTGTACCCTGTCCTACATACTCCTGACCCCTATACACTGCCCTACATATTCCTGCATCCGACTTGTGGTGGGTGACCAATTACTCTCCAAACATAAAAAATCTCTTCCATAAATAAAGGTGTACAGAGCTTTAAAAGGCTCCTTGGATTGATCTCATATTGCATCGTGAAACATGCAAGCTGCACTAGGAATTTGGGGTGAGGAAACCTTCTCTGTACCTGTTGTTTCTAGGAATGAGTGAACTGGGCAAAGTTTGATTTGCAGGAGGTTTGGCGAAACCAGTAGGAAGTCTGCAAACCCCAAACATAGTACCATAGCCCCAGATATCCTGCCGCCCCCCCCCCCCCCCCCCAAGTACCCTTTATTACTTATTCCCATAAAAAGTAAAATGTCTTGTTTGTCACCTGGATCTCATTAGGGAGAATTCCCTTTGATTCCTGTCTAATTAACTCAATAGGAAGTGAGAGAATATCTTTCCCATGTGTGTTTTAGACAGCTCTCATGAAATAAGAGTTCCCCTACTGTACATTCTGTTCTAGCAGAAACTCAAAATTTTGGATTTCCCTCACTTTCATTTCCGTGACATTGGTTATCAGGACAATGTGAGAGCAAATCTGCAGAACAGGCACACAGACAGTAATAATAACCTGACAGGGGTTCTAACCCCTCTCTGCTCTTTTCAAAACTCCCAAAAGTTTGCTTTTAGTTATACTTTAAGTTTTTTATATAATTAGTCAACAATTACACCAGACTTAAGAAAATTGTTATATAAACCATCCAAAATACACTGGATAAGTTGTCAGTGTCCATGTCTGAGCCTGTGGATCTCTACATGTATCCCAGATGAATGATCATAGGTAAAATAGCAATCAATTATGTTGATTTTCTTTTTAACTGTGCAGTGCAGTTGGTGATGGATTGACATTTTCTCAAGCAGAGCACATACCACTTATTAGCAATCACATCATTTTCAACATATTCAAGTTAATGTGATGCAGATAACACAACTACTAATAGCTGGTTACCTCATTCACTAGTATGAAATTGAAATCCATGAAAGTCTGTGTGGTTTAGCCCTTATTGAACAGCACTCTAAGTGGGTTGTTAGGTGATTAGCTACATGTAGGTATTTATGGGAAGCTTAAAGCTATTATGGTAAATAAATGATAATGTTTAGCTACAGTAACAGTAAGGAAATCTGTATGATTACATTATTTGTGTCTTTTTCTCCTTGACTATCTTGATCACAAATTTGGCTTTCATTGTATCGTAATTCTATCATGCTCAAGCATCTTTTTTCAAACTTTTTAACATGGAGAAACTCTTGAAATAACTTTCCAGCCTCAGAGAACCCCTGCTAATAATTGCTATATCTAAAGCATATGGTACATTAGTGTGATGGTCACTTCAGAGCAGGGCTTTTTTTCTCGGGGAATAGGTTCAGGAACTCCCCTTTTCAAGTCACCCCTTGTCTTCGCCCCCTATCCACCTCTGAGCACCATCCCTTGGTTCCATCCCCTACCCACCTTCCTGTAGAGAATACAGAGCCAAGTATCATTTTGTGGTGCTAAGTGATTTGTATAGATTTTATTAATAAGCATTAAGATATACACAATTCTTTCAACAATAGATCCTCCCTTTCAACAATAGACCCCCCCCCCCCGTAACAAAATGACCCTCCAGTAACAAAAGATCCACCCAGTAACAACAAATCCACGCCAGCAACAATAGACCCCTGTCAGCAACAACAGATCTCCCAGCAGCCAGCATCAATAGACCCTCCAGCAGCCAGAAACAATAAACCGCTCTCTCATCAGTAGATCCCTCCCAGCAACAATTGGCCCCCAGCAATGATAGACCCCCCAGCAGCCAGCATCAATAGACCCTCCAGCAGCCAACAACAATAGACCCTTCCCTCAACAGTAGATTCCCCCCATCAACAATAGATCTCCCAGCCACACCCCAGCACTCTTTGCCATTACATCGATTCAGTGCAGGAGGTGCCGGCACTGCGTTCCCCCACGTTCTCGCTGAAAAAAAACCCTGCTTCAGAGAATCCCACCCTTACAGATAGTTAAAAAAGATAATTGATGCCAGTGGTTACTTATCAGAGAGACAAGAATTGATCATAGCTCTAGGACCCCCTAGCAAGCTCTGGTGGAACTCTAGGGTTCCCCAGAATCCTGGTCGAAAATGGCTGTGCTAGAGTGTACCATTTTTTACCAGATGTTGGCCTATGTCAGAAAAACAACAGTTATCTGCCAAGGATCTTAATTTCTCCAATCACTTTCTTGCCTGTAAAAAGTGCTGGTGGATTGTCTGATGGCACCTGACAGAAATAAGAATCCCTATAAGGCTAGTCACACACAATTAGAATTCTCTCAGTAACCACAGTGGGCTAAACAAATCACTCAACTCCCCCATCCACACTAAACAGCCTGGACGGAGGAAACTCCTCTGCTGGCTACTGTTTTTAGGGAGCCACAGCATCTGTGACTGTCAAAATAACCCAACAGTGGCTGCATCTAACTGGCTGTAGTCACTGTTCGGCCAACAATTTTCCACCCAGCTCCTTTTTCAAGATGGTGTCAACAGGGTAACAGGCAGCTCGAATTTCAGCTGATTCAGACAAAATTAGAGCTGTGTATGGCCAGCTTTAACGTCCTCCGGAATGAGAGTCATCTCATATCTATGGGCACTTTTAGATTAATCTCAGACTGTTATTTGTTACAAGTAATTTGCATACAAAATGTAGACCTGCTACTTGCAACTTTCACTCCAGACCTACAGTTGTACTTTGCACAAGATACCACAATTATGCTTAATGTGTTTTATATTTGCATATTATGCATAAAAAAGAATTCATATTTCCTTTAATGAGGATGCAGTACAATAGCTAAGTAAAATACTACCCATCTATGATGAATGTAAACTAATATAGAAACCTATAAATCAGATCCACATGTAATGTGTGATCCAAAAGCACTGTTTATAATGTTTTCTTCTGAATGGCCAACCAATAAAAATATTATTAAGACAAAGAAACATTGAAATTTTACTGCAAAACATGCATTGCCTTGAGCTAAAAACAGGGGCATTTTTAAATTAGACACCTTAAATAATGTCTTTGTTTTAAACTGGCTTCGCAGTAGTGTGCAATTCATCATAATGACAGTGGAAATGACCTGCTACCTATTTACTTACAAGTCACATGGACAGTCTGCGATTGTAGCCTTCATATTGCTGCTGCAAGTGAACTGACTAATAAGCACATTCTTAGCTCTCCTGTAAATGATACACAATCCTGATAACTCAGATTCAAACAATCTCTAGCCTTTAGGCAATGGAATGGTTACAAGTCCCATCATGCACTGTTTTTTGTGCCAAAATAATTGCCAATTCATTTTTCGTTTTAAGTTTGACATAATTATTTGCCTAATTATCTATCTATCTATGAATGGTTTATTAAAAGTGACCGATTAGTCAACCTAAACATTTAAACCAGGGCTATGCTCAGAACCATATTGGATACAGACCAAGCACAAAATAGGCAGTGACCACCAATGTGTGCATGGAGCTTTTCAGTAAATTAAGATTAATAATTGGGGGGGGGGGGCTTGGAAGGCTCAGAACCACCTACCATGTGACCCCTCTAAGTCACAGCTTGTCCTTAGAGTTAAGCCCTGCCCAACTGAAACCCCCTTATTCAGTGAAAGTGCTTCAGTGGGCAATAGCAGTACTCTTATTGGACAGGATGGCAGTTGGGCAAAGTCAGGGAAGTCAAGCTGTGATGAAAAAAGCTAACTAAATAAAAGAAGCCCACTGAAGAAGCTTTTCTGGCTATACAGCGCAGACTTTATAGAACCTTCTCCTAGATCTTTTCACACCTAGGACTCATTCTCACCAGCAGCCATGCTGATTGCGTGGTTGCTGGTGATTGCTGGGAGGAATCAGTGCCGGTGTACTTTTTTTTACTTTTTTTGTCACAAGTGACATTTCATTCAGTTCTACTGCTGGCAGAACACTGCAAGTTGGTGGATCATGTTGCACCACGCTGCTCTGAGACAAGTACATGCGTTGCGGTAGTGTGAACTGGCCTCATAGGGAACAAAGCTTTTTGCCTTGTGTTGCATTGAGACTGCATTGGACATGGCTGCCCAGAGCAGTCCCAATGCACTTGGTGGGAAAAAGCCCTTAAAGAATCCCTGCCACCAACTTAAAAAAAAACTGCAGGTAAAAAGCACAGAAAATTCAAGTATTTCAAATGTTAATTTGCAGTGCTTTCCTTTCCATTATTGATTTTTTCACTTTTCAATACTTCTGAGTTTGCTGGAAAAAATGACTAGTCAATTCCCTAGAACAGCTTCATCCCTCCATAACCTTTATGTAGCTGCCAGGGCAGGGGGGAGGGGGAGTACTACAAGTGTCACTTGGGTGAAAGCTCTAAGTCTGCTGGGGCTGCTGGTATCACATCCAAGATGGCAGAAATATTAGTTTTAGGGCTTTTGAATGTCTACAAAAGAGAGGCTTTTAGACAAAAATAACATGCATTAAATACATTACATGTACTAATAAACTAATAAACTAATAAAAAAGATTTTGTTTAAATGATTAGTCTGGCAACAAGGTCTCACTGCTGCCTTACATTTTAAAAAGGTGGAGTGGTGGATTGAGCACCATTTTAAAAGAGTGCATTGTTTACATTCTGTGTGCGCCTGTGATAGTGAAGACAGGCTAAATGCACAGAGCCAATCAGAGTAGCACTGTGTCTTGTAATCACTTTGATGGCCAATCACAGAGATCACAAATGTAAACATTGAGATCTGTTTACATTTGAGAGCCCTCCCCTTCCTCTTACAGCAGAAGGGAAATCTATGAAAGGAGAATTGAATGATTGCAGGGTGAGATTTATTTTTGCACACTCCTTTTCTCTGAGTGCAAACTGTACACCTTACCTCCAACCTGTCTCTGACCTGTAATATCCCAAATAGCAAGGATAACTTGCCAAGGTTGGAATACCAGAGTCCCAAATGGGATGCCCCTGGCCCCACCTAACCCCTCTCTTTTTCTTTTTTTGTTTGGGTGTTGGTGCTTGGTGTACCCACTTTACTGAGCTATAACCCAGATAGCAAAGATAACTTGCCACACATTTGTGGCAGTGTTGAATTGTACATCTGTTTACTTGCTGCACATTATCACTGGCAAGTTGTACACTTGCAGAGCACTTGAAACACAAGTTCTAGTTGACACTGTTCCAATTTGTAGCTAATTTGTGTGGCAAGTCTCTAGCAAGAGCAAAGTTGCAGTGGTGAGTCTATAGCAAGAGCTCTACAAGTTTACAGCATGAAAATTCAGCCATAGTGACCCTTGTGGTGGGATGAATATTGCACAACATAACTGAACCAGAACTTGCAGCAGACTTGCAGAATGTTTGCAAAGAAAGCAGATCTGGAGTCATGCAAGGCAGACTTGCTGCAATTGTGCAACAAACTTGTGAAGCCTGGCAAGTCGAGCAATAGCTTAGCAAGACATTTTCAAACTTGCAGCAAAATTGCTTGCTAATGAGGTATTGGCTTCCCCTCCATTATCCTGCACATTAACCCCCTCACCACCATCATCCCAATGTATGTGGCCTGTACATTAAGAGCATGCAGTTATACACGTCCGTTGCTCCATGTGTTTCAACATTAACTATTTTGGTAAGTGAACTACATATGTTTGCAAATGACTAAGGTAAAATAAAGAATCCCATTAAAGTAATTCATATAGCTTAGTGAACTGAACCCATCATACATTATTGTGATTATTGCACATAAAAAAGGGGGGAAAGAAGTCCTGTGGTGTGGCCATGCAGCCTTGTTTGAACGGGCCTCGAGTTTTGTGGCATTAAGTTTTTATTAGAACTTAGCACCAATATACTAAATCTTGTCAGGTTTTAATAGATCAATTTGTTAATGCCACCTCTGGCCTTTAAACACCCTTCAGTGATTAACTCCAGGTAGGCCATTCCACGTTAACATCTCTTGGTAGCCTTGTGAATCATATCAAAAATCAAAACAGGCTTTCCAGGCACTGTGCCATGTGTAATGAATTACAGGAGGTACAGGTCTGTGTAGTACTGCTAAGTCTAGAGCCATACTGTGCTACTTACTATCTTTCTGTCCCAATCAGCCGATGCTTCGGGTTCAGAGCTTGCATGCTATTTTAAGACTTCTAGCCCCTGTGAATTTTTCAATGACTTGGCAAAAATCTTAATCCTGAATTTTGGAACTTGCACATTTATAGATGCATAGACACAACTGTGCTGTATTGTAGCCAGAATTACAGTCCCAAATCATCTATAATTACAGCGATTAATGAAGCCAATGATTAAAGAGTGTTCCTCTTGTCACACAAGCAAGATGAATCAAGACATAATTCAATGAAACCGTGAATACTGGGGATGCATGTAGATAAACCTACCCAAGGTCGTATTAAAAAGGCAGACTCCAAGCCAGTCACTTCTGAAGAAAAGAATTAAAACACTAGGCTGAATTTTCTTCCATCACAAAGCAAAGCGGCAGAAATTACAGATTTTAGCATCCAAGTTGAAATTTTGACCCCCCGCACTTCATCATTGTACCCTCTCCTTAGAATGACCATCACATATCGCTTTCAGAATGAAATGAATCTGTATTGCCTGCATCTTCTTACGCTGCAATCGTGTGTCTCCAGCCATTCAATGAAGAACTTGAAATTCTTGTTATTCATTCCCAAGAGACATAAAAAAAAAAAAAAATCTAAACTGCAGCCGAGACTCCCATCAATCATAAGTCACTCACTGATACAGGGTGCAGGAGGAGACCTACTGATGTCAGCGAGTCACTAGAGAAAATACCCACTGATGACGCATATCCATGCTTAAAAATAGCTACAGGGCCCCCATAGGGAATCTTCAACAGACACATTTAGATATGCTTACTAGAGACCTGCAGCTGTGTGGTGGCAGTGCAATGTTTGAACTCTGCAGCACACACAGCATTGTAGTGTTGGCAATCACGGCCGTCTCTGTATTGTTTCTAAATATGACAGGCAGAAAAGATCAAAGTATTTCTTTTTATTAATAATACCAGAAAGATGTTATCATCAAGCCCAAAGCATATGATTTATTGTAAAGAATGACAATTACAAGGGAAAATTATTATGATCAAACATCAATATCATTTTATTGCTCAAGAAAGATATTAAAGAGACCCTGTTGCCAGACCATTCACTTCAGCAACAGTCATCCCATATGATTATTTGGGCATTTAACATATTAACATAAAAGCCTCACTTGTGTGGATAGCCAAAAGCCAAGAGAGTCCAGACTGTCACTTCAGTGTTGCAGGGGTAGGCAAGCTCGTCATTCCAGCTGTGGGGAAACTACAAATCCTATCAAGCTCCAGTACATGAAAGTCATGCATGTGGCTGTCAGAGCCTTTCAATGCATCATGGGACTTATAGTTCCACAACAGCAGTAATGCCTAGGTTGCCTAGCCCTGCTCTATAGCATTCCCGTTCACTCCTAAAGCACCATGCTATTTCCCTGCGGCTGCAATTTTTTTAACCTTTTGGCGCTGGCCACACACAAATATACGACCACTTGGCGAGTGGGCCTTGGCAGTAAGTGGCAGCATATTTGCGTGCATTAGTGCAAATGAAGCTGTGCCAAGAGTGCGCGCCCTGCGGCACAGTTACCGGCGGCTAACAGAAAGCTTTCCGATCATGTGACCACCTGTAGAGCCAATCACGGCGGTCACATGATCCTAAACCCTGCCTCCTGGCATCCTAAACCCCTTAAATGGCCAGGAGGTGTCAGTGCCAAGGGGTTAGAAAAGTGCAGGGTTTTTTTTTTCCTGCAGGTACAGCAGCCAATTCAAAAGAATGGGCTGTTGTGCCCACACAAATGGGACCCACACCAATTGCATAGATGTAAACCTAGCCTTATGGCCGTGTACACAGGAGCGGAATGTCCGACGGAACCAATTCCTATCGGGAGAACCGCTTGTCTGTATGCTGTTCTGACGGACCAAAAATGATGCATGCTCTGAAGCAAGTACGAGATGGAAGCTATTGGCTACTGGCTATTGAACTTCCGTATTCTAGTCCCGTCGTACGTGTTGTACGTCGCCGTGTTCTGGACGGTCGGAATTGGGTGTCACCATGTGTGTATGCAAGACAGCTTGAGCGGAATTCCATTGGAACTCCATCTGAAAAACTTTCAGAGTTTATTCCGACAGGAAAACCGATCGTGTGTACAGGGCATTAGAATCTCCCCACATTCCAATAATATATTCCATCCAGTCATTAAAATAAATGCTGCTAAATGCCACCACCTATGGCCACATACAAACAATAGATGTGGCCAGTTTGTGTGCTAACCAGAAATGCCACTGAAATGCAGTCCCTGGACGCAAACTGTCTTTACATTATACCGGCACTCTTGCTGGCAGCATTATGGGAAGTCCTGTAAACACTGAAATTTTAGCAGTAATTGAACAAATAAATCTTCAGAACATCCACTTCCTAGAGGAAAACATGCTACTTTTAATGGAAACGTATACTGAGTAAAACTGAGTCTTTCTTTACAGACCTTTCCTTGTGAAAATACCAGTTGCCTGGTTTTAATACGTTCTGAAGCAGAAACCTGGAAGAAGTATGCAGAGCAGAAGTTCTGACTTCACTCTGACTTTCTAATTTGCATGACTAATATTGAACAATTGAGCCAATGTTTTATGTTTTTGTTTTGGAAAGAGTAGGGAATGGTTTAAGCCCATGTCAGGTTTTTTGCCATATGTGTGCCAATAGGGAAAAAAAGCTTATGTTTTGTAATATAGACACAACCGGAAATGAAAAAAAAAGTGATCCGCTGCTACACACACCATGCTTCATCAGGAGCCAGCTGTCTTTTCCAGGTTCTTACAGCCAACCCGTTGATAACGCAAGGACATCATCAGGGGGTCAGCTGTAAAAACAAGGAAGAAACACCCTCCTGATGATGCATAGAGTACCCTGAGGCCTCCTAGGATGTGTAATGCGATATCCCGGGAAGCTGCGGGTAACTGGGTTCATAATTCTTGCTCGCCTAGATGAAAATCCTGGATGTGTGGGGTGTAAGAGTGAAATGATGGACAGTGGGAGGGGAGGGTGACAGTCCACTTTAAGTAGCAAAACAAAGACAAGGTACATTGAGTCTGCACCTTAACAAAGATACATCAGTGGAAGTTCCCATTTTTTTTATAATGCTTGTGTTTTTTTTTTTTTGGTTTCACACAATTTAATACTCATTGGAAGGAAAAATCATCGGAACCTATAATTGGCAGCATAATTTTGCCAGCCCTAGCCCTGGTCTTAAGAGTCCTTACTCTAGGACCCATTCACACAGGCATCTAAAATGCTGCATTTAGATGTGCACAGCGATTAGTAAAGAAATCAGTGGTGTCATACATACAGCAGTGTCTTTAAATAAAAATGTGAAATGCATTTGGTGGCGTACAAATAAAAAGAACACAGCTTTATCTGAGGCCTTACATACAGTGCCTTGCAAGAGTATTCACCCCCCTTGGCTTTTTACCTATTTTGTTACATTACAGCCTTTAGTTCAATGTGTTTTTAATCTGAATTATATGTGATGGATCAGAACACAATAGTCTAAGTTGGTGAAGTAAAATTAGAAAAATATATACATAAAACTATTTTTCAGAAATAAAAAACTGATAATTGGCATGTGTGTATGTATTCACCCCCTTTGTTATGAAGCCCATAAAAAGCTCCGGTACAACCAATTACCTTCAGAAGTCACATAATTAGTGAAATGATGTCCACCTGTGTGCAATCTAAGTGTCACATGATCTGTCATTATATATACACACCTTTTTGAAAGGCCCCAAAACCTAAGCAAGAGGCACCACTAACCAAACACTGCCATGAAGACCAAGGAACTCTCCAAACAAGTAATGCCGCGTACACACGGTCGGACTTTTCGTCTACAAAAGTCCGACAGCCTGTCCGACAGACTTCCTGCGGACTTTCGGCGGACTTGCAGCAGACTTTCTAACGAACGGACTTGCCTACACACGACCACACAAAAGTCCGACGGATTCGTACGTGATGACGTACACCGGACTAAAATAAGGAAGTTCATAGCCAGTAGCCAATAGCTGCCCTAGCATGGGTTTTTGTCCGTCGGACTAGCACACAGACGAGCGGATTTCGGGGTCCGTCGTAGTTACGACGTAAAGATTTGAAGCATGTTTCAAATCTAAAGTCCGTCGGATTTGAGGCTGAAAAAGTCTGCTGAAAGTCCGGAGAAGCCCACACACGATCGGATTACCAGCCAGCTTTAGTCCGTCGGCGTCCGTTGGACTTTTGTAGACGAAAAGTCCGACCGTGTGTACGCGGCATAAGGGACAATGTTGTTGAGAAGTACAAGTCAGGGTTAGGTTATAAAAAAAATATCCAAATCTTTGATGATCCCTAGGAGCACAATCAAATCTATCATAACCAAATGGAAAGAACATGGCACAACAGCAAACCTGCCAAGAGAGGGCCGCACACCAAAACTTGCAGACCGGGCAAGGAGAGCATTAATCAGAGAGGCAGCATAGAGACCTAAGGTAACCCTGGAGGAGCTGCAGAGTTCCACAGAAGAGATTGGAGTATCTGTACATAGGAAGACAATAAGCCATATGCTCCATAGAGTTGGACTTTATGACAGAGTGACCAGAAGAAAGCCATTACGTTCAGCAAAAAACAAAATGACACGTTTTGAGTTTGCGAAAAGGCATGTGGGAGACTCCTAAATTTTATGGAGGAAGGTGCTCGGGTCTGATGAGACTAAAATTTAACTTTTTGGCCATCAAAGAAAACGCTATGTCTGGCGCAAACCCAATACATCACATCACCCAAAGAACACCATCCCCACAGTGAAACATGGTGGTGGTAGCATCATTTTGTGGGGATGTATTTCAGCGGTTGGGACTGGGAAACTGGCCAGAGTTGAGGGAAAGATGGATGGTGCTAAATACAGGGATATTCTTGAGCAAAACCTGTACCACTCTGTGTGTGATTTGAGGCTAGGATGTAGGTTACATGTTTGTTATTTTAACCACTTGCCGACCAGCCGCCACAGTTTTACTCTGCAGTTTTACTGGTTTGGCTGGGTAAATCAACGTTACCTTACATCGCATTTCCTTCTGGCCACTAGGGGTGCAATGACCGTCGGGCTCCCGCGATCGCTCGTGGCAGAGCGAGAACCAGGATCTGTGTGTATAAACACACAGATCCCGGTTCTTTAAGGGGAGAGGAGACAGAGAGTGTGTTCATACTGAACACCGTGTACTGTGTGTATGAACCCTGATCTCTCTCTCCTCCTAGACAGTCCCATCCTCCCACAGTTAGAAACACACATAGGGAACACAGTTAACCCCTTGATCGCCCCCTAGTGTTAACCCCTTCCCTGCCAGTGACATTTACACAGTAATCAGTGCATTTTTATAGCACTGATCGCTGTATAATTGTCATTGGTTTAAAAAATGTGTCAAAAGTGTCAGATGTGTCTGCCATAATGTCGCAGTCCCAAAAAAAATCGCAAATCACTGCCATTACTAGTAAAGAAAAAATAATAATAAAAATGCCATAAATCTATTCCCTATTTTGCGCTATAACTTTTGCGCAAACCAATCAATATACGCTTAATGCGATTTTTTTTACCAAAAATATGTAGAAGAATACATATCGGCCTAAACTGAGGAAAAAATGTTTTTTTTGATAAAAAATGTGGGATATTTATTATAGCAAAAACTAAAAGATATTGGGGGTCATTTACGAAAGGCAAATCTACTTTGCACTACAAGTGCACTGAAAGTGCACTTGGACGTGCAGCTGCTGTAAATCTGAGGGTAAGATCTGAAATGAGGGGAAGCTCTGCTGATTTTAGTAAATAACCCCTATTATGTTTTTTCAAAATTGTCGCTATTCTTTTGTTTATAGCGCAAAAAATAAAAACCATTGCGGCAATCAAATACCACCAAAAGAAAGCTCTATTTGTGGAAAAAAAAGGACATAAATTTTGTTTGGGTACAGCGTCACATAACCGTGCAATTGTCAGTTAAAGCGACGCAGTGCCGTATCACAAAAAATGGCCTGGTCATTGAGCAGCCAAATCTCCTGGGGCTGAAGTGGATAGAAAAATATATATATTTTTTTTCTTCTTTACATTCAATTTAAATCAGCTCCCTAGAAGTAGGATGTAACATGTAAATGGTACATCTTTTATTTACAAGATACCTCCATTCTTGCTGTCCGCATCATGGGAAGTCCTGTAAACACAAATCAAAATTTCAAGGAGAAATAAAATATGGTGGTTCTTTTGTCAAAGGGAAACAAAACACTTTTGTCTCTGTTATCGCGGCTGCAGGAATTTGTTCAGTATAATTGATTTAGCAGTTCCTACAATCAGAAGCTGAACATGTAATGCACCATATTGCTGTGTTCAAGGATATCATATGGAAATTATCAATGATGTCACAGTATCATGTGCTATGACACTGTTGTGCAATATACTTTATCATGCTTACAGTGCCAAATGCATTATTACACCTCAGATTAAATGCAATACATGTTACCTAGTTTGACATGAACGCATGACGAAATAGGTAGTTTTAGTATTAAAAAAAAAAAAATTAATTAAATACAATAATCTGTTAAAGGAATAAAACCCAGAGTAGTACTACTCCTCTAAAGCTCACGAGATACAAGAATGACAAGCTATTCTAGTTTCCTTACTGCAAACTCTGCGCATTACTTTAGGCTCAAGGGATTTGTGCAAGGCAGCACCTTACCTAGGTAACAAAAACAGTGTTCAAAACAATATAACAATGTCATACCTCTCTGCCCATATCAAGTGACAAGATACATCATCCATTATTCATTTTTTTCATTGTTTCACATTAGAGAATCTACATACACTATGTACAAGCCAAGACACACTGCTGTTGTCACACATGGGTTATATTTTATGCTGGTTTTACTAAGGGGCTGGTGGTTAAAGGATTACCTACAATGGTACAGGGCAAAAGTTAAGTGGGTAAAATGGGTAAAATGACTGCCATATATTTACCAACATTCATTTCAGAAAGAGGCCACAGCCTATATGAAACTTGAAAGAATCGCAAATGTATAGATCATAAATGCAAATAGATGACGTTTTTCTTAACTGAACTGCGAGTAAAAAAAAAAACTTTAAATATATTTCTCAATATGCACAATGAATATAAATCCAATTTGTGTGCACCAAATACCCTTGCAACCCCAGATATTACCTTGTAAACGTAGTGGAGACATCATCACTGGGCTGTATTTAGCCTGTGCAGAGAGCAGAGCTGTAGGAGGGGCCTGGCAGACTCCGCCCACTAAAGGCTGCCTGCAGAAAATTAAAGAGTATAGGGGTATCGGTCTCCAGAATATTCCACATCCCTAAATATGAATGTAGACATAGAGGTTCCCCAGTTGTGGGACTTTATAGGCACTTCAAACACATAACAGATAAATTGATGAAGCCAGATATTTATTATGAAACATCAGTAAAAGATAAGAAACATGAAATATACATGATATGAACAACTGAGCATACACCAACTGAAACAGCAAGATGATGATACAATCTGGTATCCTCCACCCGACACGTTTCAGATAATACGTGACTCCTTCATGAGGGGTATAAGCGGTAACCTTGTAATCATTCATTGGTGTATCAAAGAACATTCCATGTTTGGTTTAAAAACAGAGTCCCAGAACTTTCTGCCTTTCCGCCCAACCTTGGAAGTAACGTATGTTGTACTGGATAGAAGAGCCAATTGTAAAGAGGAGCATCCAAAAGGTGCTACACTCAACCTGGAAACCCCAGGGGGCACTGAGGCCTGGCAAACAGGGTCCTGCACCTATGGACCCATTATGGAATTGCAGACCTCACATTGAGTATTAATTTAAGTATGGGCTGGCTTTAGACAGCAGAGCTAAAATGATGTGCCCTTCATAAAGGTGTGCAGCAGGATGATTACAGGAGGGGGTGGAGACAAGACCAGTCACCCGCACAAGGAGAGAGAGCCACAGTGACTGGTCTTTATTACAGAAAGCTCATGTACAGAGACAAAGTTTCACACTGGATTACTGCACAGATCAGGAAGAAATACACAAAGCACATCAAGATTCAAGGAAGAATGCACATCCCTTTTGTATGTAGATGATATTTGCTAAATTTGGAGTTCAGATTTACAGATATGTCAAACATACAGACAAGCACAATCAAAAATTCAATATATAAATACATATATTCAATATATAAGTATATCAATGTATGACAAATATATTAACTATATATTCATATAAAAAAAATCTGATAATACATATAATGTTCTCTGATTGAACAAGGTTTAGAGAGTGACGTCAGCGCCCTGCCTCTCCATTTCGTCCAATCAGAGAATGCTTTGCATTCATTCAAAAAATATAAAGCATTCTCTAAATGGCACCGAGCGGCCAACCTCCTGTGTGCACAATGCATCAGGCTGGGCACTTAGCACGGGCCCCTGAAGCAAGAAGAGATGACTGAGGTAGCAGTTTCTACTTCAATGATTCCCTGCTTCCAGGGGCATCAGCCAGGTATAGTATATACATAGTTACATTGGTCCAAGGTATTCAATGCCGAGAATTCATCTTTAAGCTTCACTGTACGTAATTATTTAAGCAGTTAACAATGTTTTTTTACACATTTTCATAAAAAAATGCTACATTGCTAATCATCCATCTCTACTTTTAACCAAAATTATATTCTGCTTTTCTGGTACATAATTTTCTATGACAACTGTTAACATGGAGTGCAAATGACAACCAATCAGATTTCAGTTAGCCTAAAGCCTCTTACACACTACTAGTTTTGTTTCGTTCAACCCAGCTCAGGTCGGAGCCGCTGTACTAACAATCCAATGTTAGTACATCTATCTCCCCTGCTGTGCTATTGTGTTCTGACAGGGTGATGGCCCCCCACCAGAACACTCCCGTCATCGTTCTCAGCCAATGCCTGAGAGCACTAATCAGGAGCTGTCAGATCGGCTGTCATACACAAAGACTAAATGTCGATGCCGCCTGACATTCGGCACATGTGTACTAGGTTTAAGGCTAGCCATACACACAATCATTTCTCACAAATCAGTTCCTGCAAAATGTTCAGGCGGGCTGAACAAAAGAAAATCAAAGGATTCATCCATCCACACTAAACAGAATCTCTCCAGCTGACTATGGTATTCACAGAGCCGCAGCACCTGAAGCTGTCTAAACACTCAAAGAGACTACATCTGATTGGTCACTGTTCGGCTAAGAATTTTTCACCCAGCTAAGTCGATTGACTTTTATAGAGCTGGGTGGTGCATTCAGGGCCGCCAACAGCTTAAATTTCAGTTTATTTAGAAGGATTTGGCAGAAAGTCAAGCCATGTATGGCCATATTAAAGTATATTATTGTTCACAGGATCACTAGAGTTATTTAGGTTAGACACTGGTTTCCATCTAAACCTATCTGCAGTCATTTGTCTCATAAATTAGAACTATACAAAACAGCAATCAAATATTTACAGCGATGGCAGCATTGCAGGGTGCCCCAGTAAACCAAACGTCAGTAACCAAACACTCTGTCCACTATATAATGATTGTACAAGGCTTGAAGATAAAACCACATAAAACAAACACATTCATAAATCCATCTAGTTATCAGGCAGGAAGGAGGCTATGCCCATGAGGCCACAGACAAACACAGATTTTGCTTTTCTTGTCTCGCTAAAAATACAAGCACGAATTATTTTTAGCTCCAGAACCGAGAAATAGGTTCACATTTCTGTGTTCTGCACATGTTCTGTCAGTCTGCTGCGGCACTTGTCAAAGCTGTCCTCAGCCACCCCTAGCCATATCAGTATCTTGCTAAGTTGAGGATGTCTACTGATACTGGTTTAGTTATATCCCGTGTTTATTAGATGGACTGCCGCTATATTATGAACATTGCTGTATTGGTTTTATAACACTCTGCATGCAGATTTCTTGGAAAACAATATCCAAGAAGTTTCCAAACCCAGAATGAATGATGCAGATATACATAATTCCCACACATTTCTCACACTCTAAAGTGCTAGCTACATCTTTTTTTTTTTTTTTTTTTTTTTTATTAAAAACATATGATTACTTTAGAAAAGGCTATAAAACCTATTCAACCAATTTGAAAAACAAAAATAACAGTATTTTTAAAACAGGATGGGTATCTGAGGCAACTCATTGGGCATGGGCCAGGAGTCTCATGTCTTGAGATTCCTATAAAGGAAAGATATACAAATAATGAATGCACACTTTAAAATAAATGAGAACATATTGTGTAAAATAAAAATATTGGATTCCTTTTTATAGCAATTCAACTGGCACATCTTGAGCAAAGCACAATACTTAGGGCCAATGTATAAAGTAGTAAATTTGACTATTACAAAACATTCATTGGTGGTGAATCCCTCACTGTCAGTTAAAACACATACACCTTGAAGATTCAACTTTGTTTGGTGGATGTCAGATTCACTACTTCATAAATATGCACCTTAGGGTACACTTACACTGGCTTGGGCATGCTTCACCCCCTTGGTCTGGTTAATGTGTGTAGTGCAAATGCTCTGAACCATACCTGGGACCACTTGAAAGCGGTGTTCTGGACACGGTTCACTTGTAGTCGGTAGGCGGTACAGTTCACCTCAATGTGAGGAAAAAAAATGTGCCCGAGCACAGAAATCTCCATAGATGACTGAGCACAGAAGCAGGGATCAGTGCTTGGCACAGGTGGTGATGTAATTTGGACCAGGAACACTTGCTTATAGCCCTGTGTGAAGGCAGACCAGTAGGAGAGAGGGGATGGTGGACAACTAAACTCAGGCACTGTTTAGTCCAGCCATGCTTGGTATGAGGTCACCATTAGTATTAGTAGTACACCATTATTAGATATCAGTGTTCTATTCAGTACAGTTCTTATAATTTCTGCTCTGAGGAAGACATTACTAAAGTTCTAGAGAATGATAAAGACTTCCACTGCCTTTGCATAATAAACTCACCCGCAACCCATGTCTAGTCTCTGATCCACACCACTTTTTCTAATCCCACAAAAAATAATATTATTTATTTCAATTTTTACAACCCTAGGGGCTCAGTTTCCCTTTATAGCCACCGTGATTAGGCTATCACTTGACAGCTTTGATCACAAGAGCAAGTCAATGTGGTTTCTGTGGCTGTGGAAACAGTGCCCTCATACAAACACATTCTTTTCAGTAACTGTGGCTCAAGTTCATGATAACAGCATTACTAATGTGATTTTTGAAAATCAGTAAAACCTTTACATAGCTTTTATACTTTTGAACTCCAGAAAATGTTTTTTTTTTGTTTTGTTTTGAAGTGGGGAAAGCTGTCCTACAAGGGCAACAACAATAAAATAAATAAATAAAAGCAGCCAAACAATAGTTAGAAATGGAGATGGGTTTGAGAAAACTGTGCTTGTTTAAAATGTGCTGCAGTTTATTTTCCTTAATTCTGATTTGAACTGTGATTATCATTATTTCTACCCCAAATTCTGGCTGTATAGAACATTTGTGTTTTCTAAACTACTACTGGAGTATCCATTTTAATCACAATGATACAGATATAGACGTCCCTGTAAATTCCACAACACTGACATCTAATACTAATCAAATTCCGAAAATGACTTGCTTACATACAATGGATCTGTTTTATGACATGACATAAAAGAAGGATAGCTTTTTACAGTCTTTACTAGTTTATAATTGACCATACATGTTATCTTAGACACTGTAGATGTCTTTTGCATTCTTCTGTAAAGTTTATGCAATCACTAGGTGTCAGTTAAAGTGCAAAGCAGCCTGCAATATGATCTGGATAAGTACATTATTTATCACATTTGAAACAATGCATAACGATAATCAATAAATATAGCATATACTCTAAAATAGGGATCTTCAAACTACGGCCCTCCAGCTGTTGCAGAACTACAAATCCCACGAGGCATTGCAAAACTCTGACATTCACAGACATCACTAGGCATGATGAGAATTGTAGTTCCTGAACAACTGGAGGGCCATAGTTTGAGGACCCCTGCTCTAAAAGATACCCATACATACAGTAAAGTCAAACAGTTATACAGTGAATCAAACAATAATAATTCATGCCACAGTCTGAGTGTGTATAAATGGAATTGTTTGCAACCAACATGCACTGACCATCAGGACATCAATCAGATAGGCTGGAAAATTTCCAGATGATTTTATATAATCTCTGATTATAAAAACAGAGCTGATTACTGGTCACCAAGTTTTTTGGCATACCTGAGACTATGTATATCTTGTCTGCTAAAAAAATAAAATAATTAACCTGGCTACTAGCTGTTTTTTTACCACAACCAGTGCACACTGTAGGAGCCTGATAGATCTATGCAACTTCAGTGCACATGTACGAGAGTTACATCATCAGTAACCACCCAGTGGTTAAAGAAAGAAGATGCCAATATAGAAGAGTAGAGGAAAGCGGAAAGATAGCGCTGGACCCCGTAGGTTTATTTTACTGTTATTGTTATCTTAAGATATTAATGTTGGTGTAAATGATCTGGTTCCTGGGCAGGCGACTTCTACACCCCAGAGGATCTCCATAGTCTCCTTGGCTTGTAGTGTAATGTAAGAAGGGTTGAAATTTAAGTGCCATGCCACTGCTAAGAGGTCCAGATACAACTTTATTCCATTAAAGGTCAGGGGTACAGGTCAAGAAATATCCAATGTGTTTTGGGGGCCTACGTGCCCCCTTTATCAGGGCTAGGAAGAACATAAGACGATTATCATTTCAATCTGACACCAATATAATATCCCCTCCACAGGATCATAATTAATTAGAAGAAGAGGCAGAGCACATGGTAGATGTGGCAATGAGGAGCATGGACCCTCCATCATTACTATATTACTATAGCTGAAGTAAGCGTGTACATTATGGTAAGTACTCCTAAGAATGGCAACTCAGTTCAGCTTTAGGCAAGAATAAGATGGCATGCTCAACACACACGGGGGTTGATTTACTAAAGGCAAATAGACAGTGCACTTTGCAACTGCAGTTGCTCTAGAGCTTAGTAAATGAGAGGAAGCTTCACTTTGCAAAGAATACCCAATCATATGCAAATAAAATACAACAAAAACAAAAAACAGCATTTTTGCACATGACTGGATGATGGAGGTCAGCATGGCTTCCCCTTGTTTAGTAAGTCCCGGAGCAGATGCCCTTGCAGAGTGCAACTGCCTTTGCAAAGACAGTTTAGTTGCCTTTAGTAAATTCACTACACTGTCTGTCCAAATGGAATAATCTGAGTTCTCAATAAAAGTCCTGAGTGGGTATGTGAATTATGTTACTGTAGGGCAGGAAATAAAACTGGAGGAAACTAGAACTGAATATACTATCAATAGCAACTAGCCAATGTTGCTCTATTTTTTTTTTACTTGAGCTTCAATGGGACCCTAATAGGTCTCTATAACAACAATAAGATGTTTTCTCCAGTTTTTCTAAACTGGCCTTACCAACTGGCATTTTGAATTGCATCTACTTGGTAAGAATATTTACCTTGCCTAAATAGTTACATTAACATTCTTTTTCTATTTAGACCAAATGTATAATTGTTTTGTAACTTATTTTTTGGGGTGTTTTGTGATATGACATACAGTTGTATGTATTGATCCCATAATGATATAATAACAATGGAAAAATCTCAGACTTATATCAGAAGTCCATGTAAACACATACTAAAAAATAATACAGGGTTCACCACTATTGATTTTCCCCTTTAAATGCTACTTTCTTGGCTAACTCTGGCTTCAATTTGTTTTGGGACACTGGCTAAAGAAGAAACACATAGGGATGCCAAAGTAAAGTCAAAGCTCCTAACTTGCATAATTGTTCTAGGTCAGTGTTTTAGAAAGTAAAGCCATGGGATCAGCATAGGAGCTAATAAAATACTATTTTCAGAAGGGGAGGTCAGCAATGGCAAACTCGAGACCTTCCCTGTTTAAGTTTCTAATTATGTTAAGCCATTCCAATAATTTACACAATTCTAGCTGAAAGCCCAGTTGACAACTATATTTACTGATATCGCTTTAAAGCCTCCTATGTCTAATCTCCACCCTTAACCTTCACATTGGATAACGAATCAACATCCTCACCTTTGTCCAATAAGCAGCGAGGTAACTCAAGCAGGCCATAGAATATGAATAGAATTTTGAATGTAAATTCTTAGGAAAAGTTTTAGGAAAAATCGTACAAAAATTCTCAGAACTTTCGAATGTCAATAGAAAGAGCATTTGCTTTTAACATTTGATTTTGGAATGAATGGACTTTACTGAACGAAAACCACACACACACTGGGGTTGATTTATTAAAATTGGAAAGTGCAAAATCTGGTGCAGCTGTGCATGGTAGCCAATCAGCTTCTAACTTCATCTTGCTCAATTAATCACTTAAGGGCTGAGCCTCTTTTTGACATCAGCAGTTTACAAGTTAAAATCAGGTTTTTTGCTAGAAAATTAATTTTTCAGACACCCTAGAGAATAAAATGGTGGTCATTGCAATACTTTATGCCACACCGTATTTGAGCAGTGGTCTTACAAGCGCAATTTTTTGGGAAAAAATACAATTTTGAATGAAAAAAATAAGACAACAGTAAAGTTAGCCCAATTTTTTTCTATAATGTGAAAGATAATGTTACACCAAGTAAACTGATACCCAACATGTCATGCTTCAAAATTGTGCCCACTCATGGAGTGGCGACAAATTTGGCACTTAAAAATCTCCATTGGTGATGTTTTAAAATTTCTACAGGTTACCAGTTTTGAGTTATAGAGGAGGTCTAGTGCTAGAATTATTGCTCTCGCTCTAATGATCGCAGAAATACCTCACATGTGTGGTTTGAACACCGTTTTCATATGCGGGCGCGACTTAAGTATGCGTTTGCTTCTGGCGTGAGTTTGGGGGGACAGGGCGCTTAAAAAAAAAATGTTTTTATTATTTATTTTACTTTTTAGTTTTTATTTTTATACTGTCCTTTTAAAAAAAAATAATTTTGGGTCACTTTTATTCCTATTACAAGGAATGTAAACATCCCTTTTAATAGAAAAAAGCATGACAGGAACTCTTTAATGTGAGATTTGTGGTCAAAAAGACCTCAGATCTCACATTTACACTTGAATGCAATAAAAAAAAAAAAAAGAAATGTCTTTTTTTTTTATTTCCACTTTAAGACCATTGGGCGGAAGTGACATTTGATGTCGCTTCCATCAACCAATGTTATGGAGCCGAGTTGGGGGCATCTTTCCCTCACTCAGCTCCAGGCCTCTAAGGGGAACAGATCGGATTGTCTCCGGCGGCTCCAGTAAGCTGCGGAGATGACCGGAGCACGGCCCCTGTTAAACGTCATCTAGCGGCGAATACGCCGCAGAGACCACTTTTGTCTTAAAGAGGACCGGCCACCATTGCTAAAAATACCAGGGTTATGGCAGCTAGCTATGGTGGTTTGTGGCAAGTGGTCAAGCTTTAACAAAAAAACCTGGAAGCTGGTTGGTTACTATGCAGAGCTGCACCAGATTTTGCACTCTCCAGTTTTAGTAAATCAACCCCATAGTTTGAGAAAAAAATTCCTTCCTGGTCCTTTGAGTTTTCTCTTCACTGCACTCAAAAGCGAATGTCGCTTTGCCCCGCTAATGAAAAGAAAAATGAACAACTTTTCTCACAACATTCTTTTACTAAGAATTTACATTCGCAATTCTACCAATCTATGGCCAGCTTCGGACAGCAGTACAGCTAAACAAAGAAGTAGCAGATTAATCTTCCTAACTATATAGTGGAAAAGATTGTGTGAATGACAGGGACCAGCTGAACAAAATATAAATTCTTGGGCTGATAAAATAGATTATATATATACAAATTTCAACCTGGATTTGACATGCTGGTAGGTTCATTGGATCCTGTCAAAATTGTCCCTAGTATATGAATGTGAGTTAGGGACCTTAGATTGTAAGCTCCTTGAGGGTAGGGACTGAAGTGAATGTACAATGTATATGTAAAGCGCTGCGTAAATTGACAGCGCTATATAAGTACCTGAAATTAATAAATAATAATAAACTTCCTGTTCTTTGAGTTCCACTTCAAACAATTTACAAAAGGGTTACAATAATATTACATTTGCAACAAATCTATGAAAGGTCATTAAAAACCTATAAAACTATTCATATACTTATTAAAGGGCAGCTATTTTTGAGAATGGAATGTACAATATTTAAAAGTTTCAGGCTTTAATCATAACATTTTGTTAATGTTACAAAAATAGGTAAAATCTGGGTTCTTAACAAGGCCAACCACTTTTCTTCACCTTAACTACAAATGCCATGGTGTGCATATCCAGACACTGGTTGGATCCCACTGCATAACTAAATTATCACTTAGACGTGCTGCGTTATTTTACCATCCCTGGAGCTCTGTTATATCAAGTTTCTTCCAAATGTGTTGAACATCCAGCTATGCAGGGTAAGGAGTATGTTTTGGCAATGATACATGGGAATAAACATAGGTAACTTAAAAAAAATAATAATATTGGCAGGTGACTGCAATTTTATCAGTATAGTCATCTGCGGTACCAGCATAAATGTAATTATACAGTCATGTCATGCAGGGACAAGACTTTAACAATTTGAAGAGTCTATGCTGTTTATTGTACTGGTATTTTGCTTAACAGAAAAATATTTCTTTTTTAGCTGCCTACAATAGCCACGCTGCTACTGTTAAATTGCAGCCCTTTGACAACCGCTGTGCACTCCCTCACCACTACCAACCTAAAGGAGCTGATGGACACAAAGAAACAAGAAAAGTAGTGGACTGGGTCATAAAACACAAAGTGAATGTACATTAGGCTATAATATTAATCAGAAAAGTGACTTGAAGTCAGTAGGCTGGTTTGGGCTGAACAGGTGCAGCAGAGGCAAAAGTCTCTCTTTCCCTTTCCAAATTTGATGCACTACACCGCCTTTTTTCAACCTTTACAACACAGAAGAACCCTTGAAATAACCTTCGGATCTCGGGAAAACCACTGGTAAAAATTAATATGTCTACAATTCACGATACATTGATGTAATGGTCCGTGGAAAAAATGCTCCATACACTTTTGGTCATTGGGAAGAATTATCTTCTTACAGATAGCTAAAAAGATTAATTGTGAGGTAGCAATATTAAGTCTATTCAAAGTGGATAGCTAGCTCTAGCAACATAATTGAAGTTTTGATTGAAAACATAATAGAAACAATATTTAGGGTGCACCGAGAAAAAAATGCTAGCAAAAATCTAGATATAAAAAACCTCCTCAGACACTAGCAAAAAACTGAGGCATGATGGTTGGAGGTGGGGTATATAGGAACTGGCTTAATGTTCATTTGCCAACGTCACAACCTCCTGTTTGAAAATGTCTTCATTTCCACTGTCCCTCAATGAACAATAAAGAAAAAGTTTAAACCATATGGACAAACGATGCAGATACCTCTAGAAAGCGAAATGGTTTATCAAAACCCATCTAAGTGTCACTTTTGCTTCACCTGCATGTTAATGTGAGGACTAATATAAATAAAAGCATGTGAAATTAAAAAAAAATATATATTCATATACTGAATATCATCACAGGCCATTAAGCCGATTCAGTTACCAGAATACAATATTTTTCGCTTGTAGTCATTTAGTTCATCTAAATTGCCATCATGGTGGTCTATTTACCATCATCTTGTGTTCTCCAGATCTAGTAATCTCCTTGTTCACATCTCACACTAGTGAATCCATATTTTATAGCCTTACCATGAACAAGGTGTCTCATCTATTAGAAAAAAAAAAAATAAAGAAGAAATGTTCCTTTGCATGAACATCTTGTTTCTATTCGGCCTGTTATGCTGGTAGCCAGATGAGGATTTTGTAAGTAATCCAGGTGACATACGGTGGGAGAGCATCCCCTTTTACAGAACACTGCTTACCTTGTTCTCCATTACACAGGCTCTTCTGTTCATCTGTAGTTAGAGCAGCTGAAGAGTTGTGGCAGGGTGATAAAGCTGTTAGAGTCTAGTACAGAAGACTTTGCTTGATTTTATGTCTGGGCCTTCAGCTCATTCCCTGCCCATGACCTTAATTTCTTATGTTCTTTTAAGTCCACAAATGTGCGGTCAGGAATAGATAACTTACTGAAAAACATCTGCTTCTATATTGCCACCACAAAATATATGTTTAGATTTCAGCTGAAATGTTACTTTACACTTTTGAAAATGGGATGCTAACTCAATGCAATAATCATTGCCAGATGAACAAGCACAGTTAAAGCAAAACCAACACAAAACTTTTTTTTCTGGATAGAGTGAGTAAGGGGAATCTCCACAGCAAGCTGACGGCATAAACCACCTTAAAAGAGTTCTACTCTATCTTCTCTCTATTAAAAGTGATTTTTTTTCTGTAAGTATTCTTTTTTAAAGAGATTTCCCCTGGCTATCTATCTTGGTGACTACATAGAAGGGGAGGAGAAAGGTTATATGGGATACAGACAGCATTAAAGGTGTGCGCAGCCTATTGCATTAGAGTGTGCACCCCAAAGCTCAAACACACACATGCGGTAGAGCAGTGGATGGTGTCAGTAGCTCTTTGTTTTTAATATTTTTTTTTTACAATTTATTAGGAGCCCCATTGAGGGTTGGGGAAATAGCAGAGAAAGGGCCTGAGGACAGAGATTCCCTAGTCTTTTTCTCTATAGCCTCAGCTGCCACGGGGTTAGGGGCGTTCAGCAGGGGAAATCTGCGTCGCACAGGGTGATAAGGGTGTGCCCAGGCACATCCAGCATACCCTGTGTGCACGCCTATGGAAGACATTTAATACCCGACAGGGGTTATAACCCCTTGTCACTTAAGCCAAAAAAATTGGAATTTAAAAAAAAAGCACATAATAATGCCCTGTACACATGGTCGGACATTCCAACAACAAAATCCATGGATTTTTTCCGAAGGATGTTGGCTCAAACTTGTCTTGCATACACACGGTCACACAAAGTTGTTGGAAAATCTGATCGTTCTAAACGCGGTGACGTAAAACACGTACGTCGGGACTATAAATGGGGCAGTAGCCAATAGCCTTCATCTCTTAATTTATTCTGAGCATTCGTGGCACTTTGTGCATCGGATTTGTGTACACATGATCGAAATTTCCGACAACGGATTTTGTTGTCGGAAAATTTTATAGCCTGCTCTCAAACTTTGTGTGTCGGAAATTCCAATGGAAAATGTGTGATGGAGCCTACACACGGTCGGAATTTCTGACAACAAGGTCCTATCACACATTTCCCATCGGAAAATCTGACCGTGTGTACAGGGCATAGCAGTTTCTGCACCATCCCTGATCAATACAGAATGTGTCAAACCAGGAAAAACTAGATCATCTACCATAACAGAATTCCTATTAATAGCTGCTCCTATCAATAATATTACAGCAAGATATAAAAATGTTTTAGTGATTTCATGTTGCATAACGAACTAATTCAACAAGGCAAGAAAGACAGGTTCTTCATTGTTTAAGGCAAAAACAGGACAAGATGTGAAAAATAAAAGAACATCATGTTAGGGTCAAAGGATTATAACCTTAAAGTGGAACTTCACCCTAAAAGGCAAGTTCAGTTTTTGTAAGCATCCCCACCCCCTCTAATATTTTTGACACTTCAGTTTTTTTTTTTGTTTTTTTTGGGGGGGGAGCTAGTGCCCATTTAACCTGCCACCCCTTCCCCACCAACCTCCAGGGACATACAACAGGCCTCAGGTGGATGTGGGTCAATTCACAAATCTCAGCACACCTCATGCATGTGCAGTGGGAAGCCAACTGTGAAGCTGCAGGGAGTTACAGCCAGCATTCCACATCCAATGAAGAACTGGCTTGGGTGAGGACAGTGCTAGATACTTGGACAGGTAAGTGTCCTTTTATTAAAACTCAGTAACTACAGTATTTGTGCTTACTTAAGATCCAAAGTAAATTAACGCCACTATTCCAAATTATCCATTCAATGAACAGGACAACATTTGCATTTATAAGGTCTAGTTCATGCTTGTGGCCGCCCTTGCCGTGAGTCTGAAAAGTGATCTTCTGTGGATATATGCAATGCAGGCAAATCATGTCTGGTGGAAGGGGCCAGCGGGGTGCTGTACATAGCTTCCTGAAAACATCACCTCGCCCTGCCTCTGTAGTCCTTCCATGAGCCCTTAGACCTGATGCAAATAGTGTGATGGCTCTTTGGAGGAGTTAAGCAAATATCAAAATGCCTTGAAGGCCAGATGTCAGCCCAGAAGATTCGGTGCTTTTGCATGGAGACTGCCTCAGGGAACACCCACACGTAATTCTGAGCCATGACTGAAGGAACTGAAATCCAATGAAGCAGTAGTAGGGCTGGATGTTGGACTCTCTCCGGCCAGAAAACGAGGCAGCCTCTATTTTGCTTGTTATAACTTGTGAGAAGCTCACAGTGTGCAGTGAAATCAGAGTAACCCATTTCAGTAAAGGAAAGAAGCCATTAAAAAAGTAAAAGTACTATGTTGTGAAATTTGGGAAGTTGTTGTTAGAGGGGGGATATACCTTACTTAGTCAATAAAATACATTTTTATAACTCTGTTATACTATTGGTGGCAGCAGGCATTAAGAGAATGTTTTTTACTTTAAAAGTAAATCACCAAGATTTAGAAGGCTCAGTTTTACCAAAGCAACCCTGCTTCTATGTCTCTTTTGTAAACTGGGTAAATTACCTCCGTCACTTACTATTGTTATTAGCATGCTAAAAGAAAACTAAACACTGTAATCATGTAATTACATGAGAAAAGTTTCAAGCAATACAATCTCCAGTCCACCCTAAATACTATATGTCACCAGAAAAACATGATCTACATACACATCTTGCAGTCCAATTTGCATTCATGCAGAAGATAATTATTCCATTACTGGACACAATCAGGTGTATATTGGAAAAATTATTAGGTTTTGTTCCTTAAAGAAAAATTAATTGGAGAGCTATTTCTGGTTAAATCAATTACATAAGATAACCCTAATACCAAATGAGAACAATCATCCTTTCAGTAAAAACAACACTGTTTTGGTATTAGTCTTGCATATAGTATCAGGAAAATCTAAAGAAATAGCAGCTGTAAGTTTGTTCCTTCTGCCAAGCGTGCCATAGCTGTCAAAAAAGTTAAAAGGCATGGCTCTCGACCCCTCATAAGCTGTATGCAGTGTAAAGAGCAAATATGATGTGGTAACCAGAGCACCCACTTATGGGGAGACCATACATATGCTACCAGAGAAGCCATAGAGAAGCCATAGAACATCATATCTATGTGGCATATTGACAAGCTTTATGCATAATGTATACCACTAAGCCCTGTATTTCTAAATAAAAATGCTACTTAGCTATCAGGAGGACTGCATACATACCTGCCGCCAAATCACGTACATGTACGTCATTTGACTTCAAGTAGTTACACCAGGGAGATGCCTGCAGCTACAGGCATCATCACAGTATTGTTTTTTTCAGTCGACTTTCAGCTTTCTTCTAAAAGTAATCCTAGCAGCTAATTATCCGCTGAATTGCATTTACAAGCAGCAGTGGGGACATCACCACCTTTCTGCAGCCTTCTGTGGCTCTCCTATCCTAACGGGAGACCTGAGTGTTCAGCCGGCACCTCCCCCAGCTTACCATAGAGGTAGTCGAGGACCAGATGGTCTCCAATTAGCCCTGACGACCATTTTCGTCACGTCCGATATCTAGGGATGTAAACAGCGCCATTTTTAAACTTGGAAAGCATGTGAACACACCAATCTTGGTGTGATCAGATGCTTGTAAGGGCAAAAGAGAAATCTGGGGTCTAATAGACATCATATCTCTCCACAAAGAGTACCTGTCACTGCCTATTGATGTTAATAGGGATGTTTACATTCCTTGTGACAGCAATTAAAGTGAAAAAAAAGAAAGACACAATGTAAAAAAATTAATAAAATAATAAGAATAAATCATAAAAATGTAATAAAAATGTAAAGCGCCCCACCCCCCCATGCTCACGTGCAAAGGTGAATGCATGCGTTGGTCCTGCATGCATAGGTAAACACCAATCCAACCACACATGTGAGCTTTTACCGCGCAAAGTGAGTCAGTACAAGACATGAAGTGGTTAAAATCACCCTTCATCCTTTTAATACTGAACTTACTGTATTGCGTACTATCGTTCAAATTTAAATAGTACTTTAAATTTGTATTTAAATTTGAAATATACTTGGCACATTTATGAGAGTGTGAACAGTACCAGCAGCATAGTCAACTGCTATGGATATTATTTTCATTTAGTAGCTTGCAGGATTTTCACAATATATATTGCATAGTATGTAAACATGCATATCTCAGACTAATGTAAGTATGCAATTAAGATCATACTTAGTGTTCAGCTTTAAATCTTCAACTGAAATACACTTAACATCATTTTTTTTGTTTTTTTTTTTGTTTTGTCTTTTTTGATTCACTGCTTTGAAATCAATGGGATACTATAGAAAAAAAACGAATTATGATAATAAAAAACACCATACCTAACCTTTTATTTCTTACAAAAAGACACATACAGATATGAATTAACAAACCATATGGACACCGTTATATAAATGAATTGTAGGGGCTTTGCTTCCTGACCACCTTGTGAAAATTCTAGTTGCCTGATTTAGTCTGGCTTATTGTACTTTCCAATTTACTGACCTACAACTAGTATGCAGCAAGTAAAGTCAGAACTCCAACTTAAGGTCTGGGATTCTGAAAGCATCAGGGCCAGCGCCAGATAGGCAAATAGCATATTCTAAATGAGGTCAGCCATGGTAGCCGTCATGTTTCTCCTATGACAGGTTTCCTTTAATGGAGACAGCACATTAAACTACAAAAATGCGCTCAAAGTAAGGCACAATATAGAGTGGAAATATGTGCTGTTATAAATAATTTTCCTGTGGCCATTATACAGAAAAGGGCACAGCAAACTACCATTTCCCATCCATTCATTTGTATTTTTCAATGCAAACAGCCTTCTTGTTTCCATGGAGCTAAACCTCTAGTGTTGTACGCCAGCAAGAAAACCAGTGTGAAAACCCCTACTTAGCTGCACATTGTGTCCACGCTTTCCTTTTTAAAATGCTTCATGATTATCTACATTCAGCCCTGTTTTTCCAAATCATTTTATTCATTTATTCACCCATTTCAAAATATGAAGGGTGATGACAACATCATCATAGTTTACCTTAAGTAAAAAAAAAAAAAAACTATTTGTAATATTTATCTTATCAAAGAACAAGGTTACCATATGGTTTCAAGAACAACAATTATGAATATTAATGACACTACCTGGGGCACATATGTATTGGCGCATGGTGTTTCGGGAACACAGACAGAAGATAGAAGAGGGACAGAGGAAGAAGGCCATATGGTCCTTAGAGTCTGCACCATTCTTTATTTTTTCTTTACCTTTTTTATCTGAGTATAGATCTATGTTTGTCCCAAGCATGTTTAAGTCCACTTATGCCCTGTACACACGATAGGATTTTCCGATGGAAAATGTGTGATAGGACCTTGTTGTCGGAAATTTCGACCGTGTGTAGGCTCCATCACACATTTTCCATAGGAATTTCCGACACACAAAGTTTGAGAGCAGGCTATAAAATTTTCCGACAACAAAATCCATTGTCGGAAATTCTGATCGTGTGTACACAAATCCGATGCACAAAGTGCCACACATGCTACGGATAAATTAAGAGACGAACGCTATTGGCTACTGCCCCGTTTATAGTCCCGACGTACGTGTTTTACGTCACCGCGTTCAGAACGATCGGATTTTCTGACAACTTTGTGCGACAACTTTGTGTGTATGCAAGACAAGTTTGAGCCAACATCCGTTGGAAAAAATCCATGGATTTTTTTGTTGGAATGTCCGATCAATGTCCGACCGTGTGTACAGGGCATAACTGTTGATTGGCTCACTATCTTTTAAAGTGTAACTAAAAAACAAAAATTACATACTTCAAGCTTCACTTCTCAATTGTTTCAACCTGTTATATTTAGATCCCAAGTTCTGTTTACTGATTAGATCCTTGAATAGCAAACTGTTCACTAGTAGGGAAGTCTAGATAATTACTCTCTGTGGAATTGGACTACAGTTTATCTATTTGTGGTACTTTCTGCAGTTCAGGACACATGCTGACACAAAGGAATGAGGAGCATCCCATCCACAGATTAGAAAAAAGTTCCTAAACTGAATGGAGCCCAGCATAGAAGGGAATTTGTGCTGCCATATTCTGTACTTTGTTATTTTAATTATTCTTTAAAGTGAACCATGCTAAAGCATTCACATATTCTCAACCAACAGAGAAAGAACTTTAAAAACAAGCCTCCATTCACCTCTGTAGCAAAAGGCATTGTAGAAAAAGTCATATTCAATGTTTACAACAGAGGCAATGAGATCTTTACCTATTACTTTATATTACAACATAATCTTCACAACCTGCTAACCCTCAAATGTAAACACATTGCAGATGATTAGAAACTGACTGAAACTGGATTTTAGAGTCTTTGTTATGATCTATGAGATATTTTAAAATGAATTAATTGACAGTACAAACAGCCAGAAAGGCTGGTGATGTTTTTTAAAGCTTTATACTGCTTTAAACTGTTAAATCTGGGTACAGGCGCATTTTAAGGCCCTTAAGGGACCACGACAATCACTGGATTTGGTCACATCCCCTTGCCACAGGAAACAAAATCATTCTTACAAAGGAGGAAAATGTGCATAAGACAGTGCTGTAATACATATATATAGTTACATAGTTACATAGTTAGTCAGGTTGAAAAAAGACACAAGTCCATCCAGTTCAACCTTAAAAACAATAAATAAATAAAATAAAAGATATTGTACAATCCCATATACCCAATTTTATACCCTCAGTTGATCCAGAAGAAGGCAAAAAACCCCAGCAGAGCATGCTCCAATTTGCTACAGCAGGGGAAAAAATTCTTTCCTGATCCCCCAAGAGGCAATTGGATTTTCCCTGGATCAACTTTACCTATATATAACCTACAGGTACATGTGTAGTGTCTACATACATTACCTAAGACTAGGAGGAGGAAAGGGTAGAAACGAGTAAAGTACCTAGCACTCATGAATGGTAACAAATTAGATTTTGATTCCATTTTACTAAGTAATCCAGAAAAGCAGGAATAGTAAGATGGTAACAGTTCACGCATTTCAGACATGATGGTCCCTAATCATAACTGGGGAATTTAATAAGCTAGAAATGCTTACACAAAGAAAGCTTGGGTAGCAAAGCATGTATTTCAGAAAATAATGGGATTATCATATAGAAAAATACAGAAACAGGGTTATCAGTAACTATTCACTACTGTGTATTTAGCCTGACTACAAGTGCCCATTCCATGAACTAAATCAACAAGAACATAACAAGTGCAGGTGAGAAGAGGGTGGCTTTTCACTTGAAAAGGTCATTTGATCTATGTTGTACTTTGAAATGTCTGTCTGTTCACAATCTGCGTCATTGTAGGGTTGATTGCACCTGTAACTGTTCTGCAGGAATGACACCAAAGCTTTCTATAACTGTCACCATGTTGCAATAAGAAAATAAAAACTAAAGAAAATGACTAAAAAGAAAGGTAACTAAACTTAGTAAAAATACAGTAAAACCCAGACCTACTTCCACTATCTCGGCGCTATGCGAGTATCAGGTTCCTCAAATAATATAAAGTAACAGATAAACAAAAATACATATTAACATTATAAATGAAATCATATTAGCAGCAGCTTAAATGCCATGCATAACAATATTGTTAAAATAGTAATGAAAAAATAGTACACAGAGTCCAGCTCAAGTTTCTAAAATCACTACAGCAGCGCTACTGTCATAATAAATTATGACCAGCTTTCATATGAAAAAAAAAACACACAAGTAAGTTCAGTTGATAGATGGTGAATAAAGTCCCAGAAGATACACAAGTAATGATCCTATTAAAGTAAAACAACAGTGCACCTCACACCACAGTCCGTACGTCACACTCCCCTTTGGGGTTCACACTCACCAGAGAGATAAACACACCAGGCATTGATATGTATGGGCAACCTTCAGTCTCAGTATCATGGAAAGGGTCACACTTTATCCTGCGATCTCCAACTGTACTTGGATAGAAGAGAGTCTTAAATAGCGTGATATTGTTTCATCTCACGTTTATTGAAGTATTCAAATAGTACATCCCATCCATTTCCATCAGAAAAAAGTGCATATGAGGTTAACTAAATAACGATCAGCGTCTACCAAGACCCAGGTAGTATAAGGCTCACACTATAGGAAGGCAGCATCCACCGCTTACTTCCTAGTTCGTCACTTCCTGCTCGCAGAACACACAGGTAACTTCCGGTCGCCATAAGCTCACGCCCTGAAGCGTTTCGTCATCACAACTTCCTCTGAGGGCGTGGCCTTACGGATTTATATCTCCCGTCCCGGATTTATATCTCAGCCTACTGATATGCAGGGATTAACCTGTCAACTGAACTTACTTGTGTGGTTTTTTCACATGAAAGCTGGTCATAATTTATAATGACAATAGTGCTGCTGTAGTGATTTTAGAAACTTGAGCTGGACTCTGTGAACTATTTTTTCATTACTTTTTTAACTAAATTTAGTATGCCATAGTTTCACAATTACCATGTGTAGCCTTTTGTTTGTTGAGTTTGTTTAGTATATGGATACAATATCTTTACTGTAAATAAATCATTAAAGCCTAACTCCAGCATTATCTCCCTGAAGGGTTCTGTAAACACCCTGTCCTACCACATATCAAGATCAAGTCTTCAATACTCACCTCTTCCTTGCCCTGGAAATTGTATGTTGCCACCCCCTGTAGTTCCTCTGCCTCTGAAGTCTCTGCCGTAGGAACCCTGACACTGAAACTTGAACATCCATCATCAAGAATTGTCCGCTTCATGGATATGGACACTCAGTAGACATACCAGCCACATGTAAACAGAGTAGAGGAGACTCAGGACCCAAGCGTCATGTGACCGCAACTTCAGGTGAATAAATAGGACCTTTGGATTTTAGGTTTCTTTATTTTTTTTATTTTAGGGATTAGCTAGTGAATATAGGAGGTAAGGTGTTCTTGCCTTGCCCAGAATTGGGCTTTAGATTTGTAAGAACCGTCAAACGGTTCACCATAGCCTATGCAGTCAATGGGCCCCAGTAGGTATTGGAAAACTGTGCAGCTTTGTAAAATGTAAAATGTTCATTCATTGTATTTTTTTATACATGTAGGCCATTTGGGTCCTCCTGTGACCCTGGCTGAAAAAGTGAGCATCCAATGGTTTTCATGTCTTTGCAACAAGGCAGGATGAGGGGATGTGGTGTCTGCCTTGTTGCTCGGACTTGAAAAATGCTAAACGCTCACTCCCAGCATTACAGGGGTGAAAACCAACAAGGCAGGATGTGGGTACTGCTAACTCGGAGTTTTTGCAGCCAGGCTTCCAGGAATGCCAAAATGGCATACAGATGTAAGAAAAAAATTCAATCAATGAACATTTTACAAAGCTGCAGTTTTTAATACTGAGTCATCTTAACTGCATAGGCTATTTTAAACAAAAGGTAAACTTAGCTTTTAAAGTGGAATTAAACCTACAATTTAAATGAAATTATGGGTAGACAACACTTTACAGCCCTCTTCCTTCCCGGAAGGAAGAGGGCTGAAGATGGACGCTTCAAGCCAGCGGGGACAGCGGTGACATCGCAGGCTTCGTTTTCAGGTAAGTGACACATAATGGGCTAGAATGCGATGCATACTAGCCCATTATGCTTTAACTTTAACTGCAGCTGTGCTGGCACAACTAACTCCTGTGCACAGGATGATGCCATCTCCCACCAGCCAACAAAGAGGTTAAAAACCCAGAAGTAGGGATTGGGAGGATGGCAATGGCTGGTGAAGGATGTAAGAGCATTGCTGGAAGTTGGGGGTGAGTATCGTGTGGAGTTCATTCACATGTGCGTCCAAGGGGCAGTTAAACCAGGAGGTTGAGCCATGGTGTGACCAAAGACCCCCCCCAACCCGACCTCTTGCTTGAACAGTGACATGCAGATGCTCATGACTTTATACATGCCGTGGCTCCAGTTTTGTGCTTCACAGCCGTGGCAAGAATTTTCAGGGAATGCAAATATAAACAAGCCCTAATGAAGGTCTATGGGAATGCACCACAATCTCATGGGATGTACGTGAATGAGGTGCAGCACTGCGGCATATATAGCTATAGCTGCTGGCAATAATCGCATGCTAGAAATCCAGCAAGCTGGTTGTACCCAAGTCAATCAATGGATTGACTTAGGTATGAAGAGCCTGCTCATGCATGAATCGAATCTCAACTGGTCCCTGCTGAACCGGCTGAGATTCAAACCATCTATAGATGGCTTAAAGTGCGGTTGTAAACCCTGTACAACCACTTTTACCTACAGGTAAGCCTATAATAAGGCTTACTTGTAGGTGCTGGATCGTGCCATTTCTAAAGGGATTGTGCCGTAACCAGTGGCTCACGCACACATGTGCGGGAGTGACATCACACGACTTTGGCCAGTCACAGAGCCAGAGTCCGCGGCCCTGGAAGAAAGAGGGCTGAAGATGGACGCATCAAGCCAGCGGTGACATCGCAGGCTTCATTTTCAGGTAAGTGACACATGATGGGCTAGTATGTGATGCATACTAGCCCATTATGCTTTAACTTTGCAGGGAAATAAAGAGGAAGTAAAACCCATCAGGGTTTACTTCCTCTTTAACTGCCACTTATGCTAGACATCTTGGTTTGTTAAACAAAGCTGAAAAATATCAGATCCACCAGAAAGGTCAACAGGGAAAAAACTATGTTACAAGGGAGACACCGAAAAAAAAAGCTGTAAATGCTAGTGACAGACTGCATCATATATGTCTTTTTTTTTCTTCTTGCACAGTGTTACTTTTACAGCCCTGCAGATAAGGAGGTTGGAATGTATTTTATTCAGGTGCCTGCAGTACAGTGTGGCCAACCATCAGTATTTTTACTGGCAGCCAGTAAAAAATGGAAAAAATTTCTCCTGCCAGTAAATGCCAATAACAGGTAAAGGTTGCCAGTAAAAAATATGGCTGTGACGCTTAGCTAAGAATTGCACATGCGCAGTTCCAGTCCAGAGCCAGTCAAGACCATCTGAGTGCCTGCTACAGTGTGCTCGGGCGACGCCAGCAGGGGGGGGTCTGGTGGAGGTGGTGCCTGAGTGTGTCCTGTGACGTCATGCAAGGGAGCCGAGCAGAGCAGCCAGAGTCTTGTGTGCAGGAGTAAGGCAAGCCAGAAGTGGGACTTTCAGTGCTGTCTGGACTGAAGGGACCACCTGGCATGGAAAGAAACTATCACTGTGACTCAGGAGGGGACATATCGTGTCAGTGAGGTGTCATCATCATCTGTGTTGCTGCACACTGCTGTCAGTGTCACTGTGAAAGTCAGCTTCATGTGTGTGTGTGTGTGCCGCCCATTCTAACTTATTGCCCTCCTGAGTCCTGTCCCTGAGCTACTTACTTACTATATCGAAAATAAAATAGAAAATATATTTTTGCCTAAATATCTACCTTATATCACATTGCTGATTGCATATTGTACTTGTCTGTAGCCTAAATACTTAAAACTGTAACTTTTGGAAATGCCAGTAAAAACGTGGTTGTGCCAGTAAATTTTGGGCAGGGTGTCAGTAAATTTCAATCCACTTGGTTGGCAACACTGCTCTAGTAGTAAATTGGGAAATTGACACACAATCTATAGATAAGTTGTAGCACAGTGGGTTGCCTTCTATACATCAAAAGTGTTAGACTGCTGTCAATTGTTTTTTCTTTAGAAATATCATATTTGCTCATGATTCTCATGTGACAGAACTTCATATATCATACCCATATAAATTATTGCTTGGTTATTTTTGTGCTGTATATAGCCACATGAAGACTTCCTAAAATGTTTTAAACTCTTGCTAAATATATCCAGCAGCAATGAACATCTGGAAGATGAATCATGTTAAAATATTCAAAATCATATATTTTGATGCAAATTGGAGTTACAAAGCCCAGAGTGGTATCAGAAGCAAAATCGTGTTCCCTAATATAGCTCAAGCAAAAGCATATTGCCAAGGCACATTCCATAGGAGAAAAAAAAAATACTATTGGAATCAAACACAGATACTCCTATAAAGCTCATCCTTCTTAATGAATAATTAGTATTATTAATGTAAAAAGAAATGCATTCAGTGTGGTCAAAAAATGTACAGGAGCCTGTCACATAAAACCTATGTTGTACAGAACGCAGCACCTTGTATAAGTACATCTGACCTCTGAGTCTTAAGCCTCGTAGCACACGATCAGATTTTCGGCAGGGAATTGTGTGATGACTGTTTGCCTAAAATCCGACCGTTAGTACGCTCCTTCAGACAATTGTTGTCCAACATTCCACCAACAAATGTTGGATTGGCAGGCTAGTAAATTTTCGGCAGACAACGGTCACAAGTCCGCCACACAAAAGTCCAAAGTACAAACACACATGCTCGGAATCAATGCTCACCAAACACGACATTAGCAGAAGGTGCCCAAAGGGTGACGCTGAAGAGCTGAAATTCCACGTAGTACGTCACTACGTTTGTGTTTGTTGGCCGACAATTGTGTGTCGTCTGACGCTCTGTTGGCCAACAATCCGATCGCGTGTACGAGGTTTAACAGGCAGAGTTGCCAGGTTGTCTAGTTTCAACCAACCAACTCTGCTGATCAAAGACACCTCTGAAAATCAAAGTACTTTTGAAGAATCAAATGTTTCTATTAGGAGCAGTGCTGGGCTACTTTTAAATCTGAAATATAGGTATGGCATTTTTAAGTTAGCTTGGTCCAGCTTGAACAAATGTAAGTGTGCATGTACCATACCTGTGGGATCCCAGTGGAAGCTGGAAATCACGGTAGTAGGTACCATTACTACAGTGATTTCCACCAGCTTGCTGGTCCAATGCCGAGAGGCTGTCCTGCTGCATTGTGAAAATAGGAGGTCCATCCCTGGAATGGGCAACATTCAGAGAACACTTTTTATTTTTTTAAAAATTCAAAGCATCTTGATTGAAAGAGGTGGAGAGGCAGGGTGGTGACATAACAATCTCCACCTCTTCTGATCTGAGAACACTTTACATTCACTGAGAAAATGCAAAGTGCTCTCTGAATGGCGCGTATGCATATCTCCTGTGTTCAGTAAGCAGCAGGCCAACTGCTCAGCACAGGATCTGGAAGCTAAAGGCATTCACTGTAGTAGCTGTATCTCCTACAGAGATTTTCAGTTTACACAGGGATCCTACAGATATGCCACATACATACTTATTGTACATTAGTCCAAGCTGGATTAATGTAACTATGTAAAATTTGCCATATCTAAACCTCAGCTTTAAAGTGTTATTACCACAACATTTCTTATTCCTGATATATGTCTGTTGTATCATGTACTTATGTAAAAAGGAATCCTGTTTTCTTTGTATTTCATCCTTTGTGTGAAATATCTGGTGATCCTGCCAGTCCCCCTTTTTTCCTATTGCAAACTGACCACATTATACATGAGAGTTCACTCATCCCTCTGTAGTCAGTTTTTTGGCTGCACAGCCATTCACTGGGAAGGGTATTGCTCTTCTCTGCCTTCTGCTGACACGCAGCTGAGATTAGAGGTCACGTGATCACTTTTAAAAAAGAAAAAAGGTGTTTTCTAATGTATTTTTTATATTTCTATACAAATGTTTTGCCTTACATTTTTTATATTCTAAACTGAATGGGTTGTTTTACAAGGTGACGGATTAAATATACGGTACTTTAAATTACATCTGGTACTGCCTTGGACACTTCAAGCCAGTCTCCACTGTAAATATAGGCAACTGTGTCTGCTTTTAAAGAAAATAGCTGATGATCTCCATGTTACAGGCAATGTGTGAAATCAGGCATATATATATTTATGGTTGGAGCCCTATGTCCGGTATGTACATGGATACCACTTACAGTAAAGATAGGACTTACCATCGGAAATAGACCTGAAAGTGTGGACTTACCATATGAAATGGACCTGAAAGTGTGCCTTGGTCTAATGGCCGGTATGCCAAAATAAGGGGGCATACCCTGGTTTAAGAAATGATTATTCTGTAAGAGAAATGAATGAAATGAATAGTTTGAGAAATGCTGTGAAATGGGGATGGGAGGGTGGGTATCGCGCACAGGAAACCGACAAGCACCACAGGTGAGCGGGCTGCTTAAGTACCCCCCCCGGGCTCCTCCCATAAATTCAGGCCACCATACTGGCCTTCCTACTTATGGTTGGAGCCCTATGTCCGGTATGTACATGGATACCACTTACAGTAAAGATAGGACTTACCATCGGAAATAGACCTGAAAGTGTGGACTTACCATATGAAATGGACCTGAAAGTGTGCCTTGGTCTAATGGCCGGTATGCCAAAATAAGGGGGCAAAAACATTCAGGTAGGGTTATGATTTTATTGATTTTCAATTACTTATTGAGCCAATTTGGAGAATGCCTGTGCCATCTCTGTTTGTGGGTTAGGGATATACCGGGCGAAGCAGGCTGACTTCCACCTGCCCAGTCTTTTAATGATGTGGTCTGGAACTCCGTGGCGGGATGCCGCGGAGGCTGCTTCGATGCGAAAAGAGTGTCCTGAATATTGACTAGGGTTAAGATGAAGATTGCGGAGAAGTATTCTTATGTGTTCCACAAACTGAGAGGCGTTTAAGGGTTTAACTGGGAACGGTAGAAGGGGACTGCTGTCTGGTTGTTCAGGCAGGAGTGACAGGAGCCGGTTGAGTACGGCGACTGGACACCAGCTGTTGTCGGTTTTGTAGAGGTGAATGTTCGCTCCTGAGCCCGTTTGCTGGGTTTTAGAGACCTCGAGGTGCAGGATGAAGTGGTCTTGGTATCTTAAGTAAGTGTCGTCTGCATAGTACTGGGTCTGTGGATTTGTTAGAGGTGAATTCTCCAGGGCGCAAGAACCCATAGTACGCTAGATATATCGCTGCTTGTAAGACGATGCTGCGGAGCAGACCGAACGGCGAGGTAGCCAGCATAGTTGACATGTCCCTAAAGATGGGTCCCGTAATGGGCAAGCGCTTAGTGCTGACGACTGGTTGTTGTTTCTGAATTCCCCTTAGAACGGCTCGTATAGCGTGAGATGAGAATAGTGAAGGTTTCGTGGGGTCTTCAAGCGCCATAAAATGTTGAATGCCGGCTAGGTATAGCCGGATGGTGTTGTAGGATAAGGCCAGCTGCGTGTGGCAGTGTGCAGTGAAGGCCAGTACCTGCTTGATACCTGTTGGTCCTTTACGGCAGGACGTGAGGAATTTGTTAAAGGCCTTCCAAGCTGTCTGGTAGGCTTTAAGTGTGTTGTAGGAGAGGGAATGATTTATAAGTTGTGTAGCTCCGTGTAAATGTCGAACTAGTCCAGGGTCAGTTGTGACCAGACAGGGATAGGGGCCGACATCGGATCGGCATCGGGAACCTGCTCGAAAAAGGAGGAATAATTGAAACGTGACAGTGCGTCAGCTGCTGAGTTGTATCTGCCGGGAATAAATGTACAGTGTATATTGAACTGATGTTGTAAAGACAGTTGTACCAACCTGCGCAGGAAGGACATGACTGCTAGGGACTTGGACCTGCCTTTGTTGATGATGTCTGCCGTGGCCTGGTTGTCGGTGCTAAAGACTACAGTTTGTCCTGTCCAGTGGTGGCCCCAGAGTTGTGCGGCTGCCACTATGGGGTAAAGCTCAAAGAGGGCAGATGTTTGGGAAAAGCCGGGTATGATTAGTATCTGTTGAGGCCATGGTCCTGAAAACCAATGATGGCCAAAAATTGCCGCGAAACCTGTGGAGGCTGCGGCGTCCGTAACCACCTGGGGTGAATGGCGCGAAACTATAGGTATGAATAGAGATATGCCATTCCAGGCGGACAAGAATTCCTCCCACATGGATAGGTCCGCTATGGCTGCGGAGTCTAAATTCAAAATCTGATCAGGGTCTTGAGTTTCCGACAGAAATCTGAGTAGGCGTGATACAAATGTGCGGCCTTGTGGAATAATTCGCATAGCGAAGTTGAGCATACCCAGGAGGGACTGCAACTGTTTTTTGGTACAGTCCTTGGTGTGTGTAAACTCGTGAAGGACTGCCCTAATGCGTGTTAGTTTGTCGAGGGGGAGTCTGGCTTGCATTGCGCAGGTATCCAAGGTGACCCCGAGAAAAGTGATGCTATTTGCTGGGCCATCGACTTTGTGCTCAGCAATAGGAACATTGAGGTTTCCAAAAATTACCCTAAGTTTGTCGAGATCTCCTGGGGGCTTGCTGGGTGGTTCTATCAGTAGGAAGTCATCTAGATAATGGATGACTTCATGGCATTGACCCTTGTGTAATAGTATCCAACCGAGGGACTGGGCGAACGTGTCGAAGAGCCACGGGCTACTCTTCGAACCGAAGGTGAGCTTTGTAGCAAAATAATATGTTTCCTTCCACTTGATGCCATGCCAGCACCAAAGGGATGGGTGGATGGGCAGGAGCTTGAAGGCATCCGAGATGTCGGCTTTGGAGAGCCAGGCGCCTGTGCCTGCTTTGATGATCGCCTGTATTGCCATGTCCACGGAAGAATATTTTAGGGAAAACTCCTCGGAGGGGATCAGGGAATTGAGACTGGGTATGTGGGAAGAATGAGGCGCAGACAAGTCGTACACCAAACGCAATTTATTTGAAAACTTGCCCTTGACAAGCCCAATAGGGCTGACTCTCCATGTGTTGAAAGGGGGGCAACTGAAAGGGCCTATCACGTAACCTCGATCCACCTCTGCCTGTAAGAGCTGATCTATGGCTTGTTCGTCAATGGCTGCCGAACGAAGATTGGCACATTCGTGGGTAGTGTGGGGTAGTGAAATGAGGCCGGTGTGAAAGCCTGCTGTGAAGCCTTGGATAAGGAAGGTGGCCAGGGAAGGGGTGGGATGTGAAGTGAGATACCATCCTAACCATAGGAGGTTGATCCGGCTTAGTCACGCCTTCTTGTGTTGCTTGACTTCACACAAAATCCTGGGGTGTGCTCTATGACATAAGGTGCAGAGGTGAAGTAGACGGCACTGGCTGAAGTTGCAGGACCCCTGATTAAAGTTATTACAGATGGCTGCCCCTCCCACGGTTCGGACTGGGCGTCCGAGTTTGTCCACCTGAGGCGTTGGTTCAGGGATCGGCTGACCCTGTACTGAACCTGAGGTAGAGGGAAACTCGAAAGGCCGTCTGTTTGCCGTATTGGCGCACCAGGTGGCAGTGTGGGTGGAAGACTGGCAAATCGCACACAGAGGTGAGCGTAAGCCGGCAAAGTGGCGGCAGAAGAGCTCTGTGTCCATGAGACTCCAATCTGTCGTGATCTGGAACTGTATGAGTCTGGCCGCGGCCTTGGCTGAAAAGGAACGGTGGTAGTCGTAAAAGGCAAAACCACCGTACTTGTGGCCTAAGTCTACCACCGTATGGAGATATAAGTCCAGCTCTTCCCGCCTGCTAGGGGTGGCTGAGCACAGGACATCTCTGAGCATGCCAAAGGCCAGTGTAAACTCTGAGACTGTTAACTTGCGGTTCAATCTGGGGTCTTTAGATTTAAGGACCACTGATATGTCGCCCCAGGAGTAGGCTTTATTTTCTGCCAAATCATGCACGGAAATGAGGAGAGAGGCCAGGTTGACGTCCTTGCCTTCCAAGATGTCCTTCCTGATACTGGTTGGGACCAGGTGGGAGGGGTAGACAATGTGGCTTGAGCCTGAGGTACCTGCAGGAAGAGGTGTCAAGCTTTGAGTTGCCGTTGGGTCGGGGACAGCCGTGGCCGGTCGGGCCTCCAGAAGTGCAACCCTGGTTTGGACGTCTGCGACTGAGGTGGATAGAGATGACACCATCGTGTGTAATTGTGAAATGGCCGATGATATCGACTGAAGGGATGCCTGTTGGGTACTGGGTCCTGCTGCTGGTGGGGGAAAGAGGAGTTTGAAAAGCTCGCCTTTCCTTGCTGTGGCGGGGAAGGGGACACCTCTGCGTCTGAGCTCTGCCGTCAGTTTGGGGATAGTCCATCCCCTAAGGGATTGCACGCTGCCGCTTTCTGAGACCGGAGAAGGTGACAGCGGGACCGCGAGGTCTTCGCTGCCGGTCTGAGACATGGTTGCTCTGGAGAGGATTATCTTGAGCTTTTGTTTCCTGGTTGACTGTAACCTATTAGGGGTGAGATGAATTTCAAGTTTTTCTTTGATCCGCTGAGTCATACTTACCCGACTTATTCTCCCATTCCCCTTTTTTTTTTTTTTTTTTTTTTTTACCTGGGGGGATATCGTCCAACCTGGTGCAGGGTGGACCTACTGAACTTTGACTGACCTGAGAAAACGAAAAGGTGACAATTCGTGAAGGGATTGCTAACTGGTTTTTTGAAGCAACGATTTGTATGACAATGAAATGATTCGAAATGTTTGCCTTGATTATGAATGGACTCCATGACAGAGGTCCGGCCTGGTCGTCATCATTGATTCGACCGAGAACCGGGCTCTGGAGCATGTATTGAAATGAGGCAAGTGAAAACATTGGTGCACCCGGGACGATCTGGTGCTTATTTGATGCATCTGGATTTGAATCGGAGCACCGTATGAAATGAAATGAGAGAAATGATTATTAGACCGAGGCTTGAATTGGTTGTGCCGTGTTTGCGACTGGCAACCATCCGAGCTCTGGTATAGGTATGAAATGCTGTTTGGTACCAGCAAGGCATTCCGTAAAGAATCGGTGCATGTCAGATGCGACTGGTTCCGGAACGGTGATGCGTTGTGGGAGCGAAATGGTAGTAAGCTGCATGGCAGAGACATGGATCCATCCCCCGATGTCTGCGATTAGCTATGATCCGGACTTTGAAGCATGTATCAGAAATGAGGCCGAGCCCTGGGGTACGCCACAATGAATCGGTGCATTTCCATGCGACTGGATTCATGTGTGAACGTGATACGTGGAAATGAAATGATAACCATGACAGAAGGTACGAATTACTGATAAACGTAACTCTGGAGCATGTATAGAAATGAGGCCAGTCCTGGGGCACGTCGAGACGAATCGGTGCATTGCCATGCGACTGGATTCATGTCGGAACGTGATAGGTGGAAATGAAATGATAACCATGACAGAAGGTACGAATTACTGATAAACGTAACTCTGGAGCATGTATAGAAATGAGGCCAGTCCTGGGGCACGTCGAGACGAATCGGTGCATTGCCATGCGACTGGATTCATGTCGGAACGTGATAGGTGGAAATGAAATGATAACCATGACAGAGGTATGAATGACTGAAAACGTAACTCTGGAGCATGTATAGAAATGAGGCCAATCCTGGGGCACGCCGAGACGAATCGGTGCATTACCATGCGACTGGATTCATGTCGGAACGTGATAGGTGAAAATGAAATGATAACCATGACAGAGATATGAATGACTGAAAACGTAACTCTGGAGCATGTATAGAAATGAGGCCAATCCTGGGGCACGCCGGGACGAATCGGTGCATTACCATGCGACTGGATTCATGTCGGAACGTGATAGGTGAAAAATGAAATGATAACCATGACAGAGGTATGAATGACTGAAAACGTAACTCTGGAGCATGTATAGAAATGAGGCCAGTCCTGGGGCACGCCGAGACGAATCGGTGCATTACCATGCGACTGGATTCATGCCGGAACGTGATACGTGGGAATGAAATGATAACCATGACAGAGGTACTAATGACAGACCATAACGTAACTCTGGAGCATGTATAGAAATGAGGCCAAATAACTGGGGCACACCGGAACGAATCGGTGCATCTTTTTGATGCGACTGGATTCGAATCGGAGCGCGGTAGGTGACTGAAATGAGAAATGTTTTGAAATGATTTGAAATGTCAGAAATGAGTTCTAGAATGTTTCAGAAATGAGAAATGATTGGTATCGAACTGACTTGATCCGATAACTTGCAAATTGCGACTTGCTATGGCTGTTTACTGATGCATATTTTTAACACCGACATGCTAGAAATGAAGCGACGTCTGCGTCGCGGTGCTGTCGAAATGGTAACATATCGAAAGTACGAGCGATACACATTACAATAGTGAAGTGCGAGTAACGAAATTTGAAAGTACGGTTTAGTGACATGACATGAAACGAAAAATTCGATATACATTGCAGTTTATGAAAAGCGAGTGAAACGAAATTTTTGAAATTACGGTTTAGTGACCTGATATGAAAACGAAAAGTCCGACGGGACCTTACCTGCGACAGCCAAGCCAGCCGCGTGGTACAAACTACGAACGAAAAACGCAGACTTCAAAAGTTTTGAGAACGGTATCGAATCCGGAATTTTGCGAGGCAAGAACTTGCGGACGCTGGTATATCGAATAGTCGGCCTAGTGACGTATATCGCGCACAGGAAACCGACAAGCACCACAGGTGAGCGGGCTGCTTAAGTACCCCCCCCCGGGCTCCTCCCATAAATTCAGGCCACCATACTGGCCTTCCTACATATATATATATATATATATATATACATTTTTGTAAATATTCTATTATGTCTTTTGCTATGTGACAACACTGAAGAAATGACACTTTGCTACAATGTAAAGTAGTGAGTGTACATCTTGTATAACAGTGTAAATTTGCTGTCCCCTCAAAATAACTCAACACACAGCCAATAATGTTTAAACCGCTGGCAACAAAAGTGAGTACACCCCTAAGTAAAAATGTCCAAATTGGGCCCAATTAGCCATTTTCCCTCCCCGGTGTCATGTGACTCGTTAGTGTTATAAGGTCTCAGGTGTGAATGGGGAGCATGTGTGTTAAATTTGGTGTTATCGCTCTCACTCTCTCATACTGGTCACTGGAAGTTCAACATGGCAGCTCATGACAAAGAACTCTCTGATGATCTGAAAAATAGAATTGTTGCTCTACATAAAGATGGCCTAGGCTATAAGAAGATTGCCAAGACCCTGAAACTGAGCTGCAGCATGGTGGCCAAGACCATACAGCTGTTTAACAGGACAGGTTCCACTCTGAACAGGCCTCGCCATGGTTGACCAAAGAAGTTGTGTGCACGTGCTTAGCGTCATATCCAGAGGTTGTCTTTGGCAAATAAACGTATGAGTTCTGCCAGCATTGCTGGAGAGGTTGAAGGGGTGGGGGGTCAGCCTGTCAGTGCTCAGACCATACGCCGCACACTGCATCAAATTGGTCTGCATGGCTGTCGTCCCAGAAGGAAGCCTCTTCTAAAGATGATGCACAAGAAAGCCTGCAAACAGTTTGCTGAAGACAAGCAGACTAAGAACATGGATTACTGGAACCATGTCCTGTGGTCTGATGAGACCAAGATAAACTTACTTGGTTCAGATGGTGTCAATTAGGGTTGTCCCGATACAGATACTAGTATCAGTATTGGTACTGATATGGAGCAATTGCTCCGATGCTTCACCCGATACCTGGACAGTCAGGGGTGATCTGTGCGGCGGGGGGAGTTAAAAGCACCAATCAACCCTGTATAGATTTCAATAAAGCCTGACAACAGTCACTTCTCCCCGGACCCCTCCCCCCAAACCCCCCCCCCCGGTTTTCAGCTGCTCTTGTAAAATCTATACAGGGTGATTGGTGCTTGAAACTCCCCCCACTGCATCGAACACCACTGACTGTCCCTGTCCTCGTATCCTCCTCCAGTCCCCGTCTGTGTCCTCCTCCGTGCTCCAAGTCCCCCTCCATTGTGCTGCTGTCCCTCTCCAGTTTTCCGCGGTATCCCCCTCTGTTCTGCTGCTGTCCCCCTTCCGTTCTGCTGCTGTCCCCCTCTGTTCTGCTGTTGTCCCCCTCCGTTCTGCTGTCCCCCTCCATGTCCTCCTCCGCCCCCCTCTGTCCTCGATGTGCCAGGATGGAGAGCATAGATAGTAGCCGGTAAATCCGGCTCCTTCCTTTTCTGAATGAACAGAGTCAGTGATCACTGCCTCTGTTCATTCACATAACTGAAACATTGTAACCTGTGTTTACGATGTCTTAGTTTGTGAATGGAGAGGAGCCATTGTCTCCTCTCCATTCATTTTCAGTGCATCTGAGGCTGCTGAAAAAGGGACTGGGGAATCTATATCCTTAGTCCCTTTCTCTGTCTCAAAGGGGAGATGTCAGGGGTCTGTTAAAACCCCTGATATCTCACCAAAGCACCCCAACAGGGCTGATAAAAAAAAAAGAATTGAAATAAATAATAAAAAAGATTAATTGTAAAAAATCATAAAAATTCAAATAAAAAACACACTGACACCATCCACTCCACTGTAAAAAAACAAACATAAAAAAAAAAATTGTAAAAAATAATAAATAAATAAATTGTAAAAAAAAAAAAAAAATTGTACAAAAAAAAAAACAAAAAACACACACACACAGGAACAGTCCAAGTAGGTTTGTCCTGCACTTTTAGTCAACATAGCAATTAAACACAACATCAATGCAAGAAGGCATTGTACAGTAAGCCCATAGCATAACACAGACAAAGCATCTGCTTGTCTGTGTCATTTCCTAGCAGGGCCCCCCTAATGGGTTCTCCAAAACAAACAGCATGTGTACCTTGCATACCACACAGAGCTGGAGAGAGAGTCCCTAGGATAAGTCAGCTCAGATATAAAAATGCCTGTGGACAGCTACGAGGTAAGATATGGGCCTAGGAGTGGAGGCTTCATCACATCCAAAGCTCTACCAATCCTCCAGGCCCCAGGACCAGAAAACAAAAATGATGCTTCCTTTATAGCAGATACAAATGCTGGAGTACCCCACCATATGTAGGTGAGAAATCTTTTTGACGAGTATACACCAGATATATAAACATACGGGGAAAACGCACAAAACACACTGGAGCCTCAATTACTATTAAATCAAATTTTGCCGATTCTACATAGAAAAATTTATTACATCATATACATGCTTCGAAGTGTATTATATAGCTCACATGTATTTACAGTTAAAGCAATAATAGATAGTCCGTGCACCCATAAAATAAAATTGGCTCTACTACAAAGAGCAGCTGGAACTTTACTAGTTGATGAAGTGTATAAAAATAAAAAAAACAGAAACACGGGGCAGATGTAGCTCCTGTTACTAGATCCTTTGATGTAGTGCGTCAGTGTCTGATTGTGAGATATGATATCCCCCTCCTCCATAAAAGCGTCCCAAATTGTCTCGGAAAACTATAAAGGTGTAGGGGTTACATGTTGAGGTCGGCCTACAGAGAACATTAACTCGACTGCCTTAGAAGCTCTTACAAGCTGCACAGATTTCTTAAGACCAATGCGGCTTCAAGGATTATTTACTAGAAGTTGACTCTAATAATAGATTTGTTAGCACGTTCAATTATAAAAGCTGAAGCTGCAGTGCCACTTTCTGAAGCTGCTTTGACAGATGGCAAACACCTTAGATTGGAGCAAACCCCTGTTTCTACATGACAAAAATTATCATTCATGAGCAATTATTTTATTAGCCATGCTGTTAAAAAGTACAGGTATCCTGTATATAGTTTATATTAAAGTCAAATTTTAAAGAGGTTCTTTAGCCTTTTTGAAAAAAAAAAAAAATTAAAAGTCAGAAGCTACAAATACTGTAGCTACTGATGTTTAATAAAAGAAAACGTAACTTTCCATGGATCCAACACCATCCTTACCCAGGCCAGTTCTTGGCTAGTCTTCGGGTCACTGGAGCCAGCATGTTTAGTGTGGGAAGCCGACTGTGACTCCTTGTGGCTTCACAGCTGGCTTTCCACTGTGCATGGTCCCACAGCCTGCTGGGACCTGGAACATGTTCCAGAAGGCTGCAGGCAGGGTGGAGGAGGGGGGGTCAAATTTCTGGTGGAATCGCCTAGGCGATCAGACCGGAAGTGGGAGCGCGTATCTACCAAAACTAGGTACCCGCATACACCCCCAAAAAATGAAAACATCCAAAAGAGATTGGGAGGAGGACATAAAGCAGAATTGCCCTTTTAGGGTGATGTTCCGCTTTAACCAGCCAGCCTCCATTTAACCAGGGAAATGGAAAAAAAACAGCGCAATCACAAATTTTTAAGGGTTACAATAGAAAAAGATGGAATTTAAAGTAGATCTGAAGGCAAGGAAGACGGGTTAAATCCCCTGTCAGTATTGTTTTGCCATCTGTGTCCCATTGGGGAGAATTCTCTTCACTGTCCCATAGCTGCAACAGGAAGCCAGAGGAAATCCTTCCTAAGTGAGGGAAATCACAGGTCACCAGAACCTGTGTCCCTGTTGGAAGACTTCTCTTCTATTTCTGATCTGGTATCACTCAAAATGTGGAATTTCTTTTCACTATTGCTTTTGGTGTAAAGGGTCACCAGGACAAATGGAGAGTCCTAACGGGGACACAGACAGCAATAAAGACCAGAAGACGTTCCAATCCCTCCACATTCTAAGTCTTTGTACACACGATCGGACTTTCTGCCAACAAAACCGTGGAATTTTGTCCGAAGGCAGTTGGCTCAAACTTGTCTTGCATACACACGGTCACACAAATGTTGGCCAACAATTACGAATGTAGTGACGTACTAGACATTTTATGTGTTTTTTCAGCTCTTTACCGCCACCCTTTGGGCTCCTTCTGCTAATTTCGTGTTAGTAGAAGTTTGGTGAGTGTTGATTCGCGCTTTTCTTTTCGCGTTTTTCATTTTGCGCTTTATAGTTCGCCCTTTTCATTTCCTGCTCTTTAGTTCGTTTCTGAACGGCCCTTCGTCAACCAGACATGTTGCGGAATCGGAGGAGATAATGCGTTATTTATTATTGGCCTTGGAGTTATTGCTTTGACATTTTTTTTTTTGGTTGAATAATGATTTGATTTGGTATATTTTCTATATTTTTGAATGCATAGAATGCACTTTTTGGTTAAGTTCCATTGGCAGATAGCATGTCTAATTTTTTTTAAAAAAATTGTGGAGAATAATACTTGGCTATGTGTTTTACTTCAAATGACAGTTTGGGAGTAGGCAGTTACATTTTTTTTTCAAATATAGATTTTATTTATTTTAGAAAAGCCCAACATAGGCTTAAACAATACAGTAAATACATATATAGGGAACAGCAGGGAAGGGAGGGGGAAGAGAGAGAGAAGAAGAAATACATACGTTTCAAACCCATTTGTGTACATCAGGTATCAGACAATTTATGATTCCATATTGATATGTCTAAGCCCTCATAATCAGAAATCCTCTAATAAGAGACAGCAAGTGCATAAACAGCTATCCTATACCCCTCTCCCCCATCTCCCGCCCGGCAGTTACATTTAAAAAAATAAAATGTAAAATTGACAAGGGACACCAACATAGTTGTATGGTGTTGTGGTAACTTGCACAAATAAAAAAAAAAAAACAAACCTTAATAATATTATTCTTGATATCACTAGAAAAGAAAAGCCTTTGAAAATTTGTTTGCAATAACTCCATCAGTATCACCAGCAAAGCAGCTTCATTATTATCCCATTAAAGAAGAAGAGAATTGTGCGCTGCATTTCGAGATTTCATAATTTGCCACGTCGCGAATGTTAATTCTCCATTAAGAATGCTAGTTTTTAAGACCGACCGCTTCTGCTTTTGAGTATGCGTGTTTGTACTTTGAACTCTTGTCCGACGGACTTGTGTACACACGATCGAAATATCCGACAACACACATTTGTTGGCGGAAAATTTAAAGACATGCTAGCCAACATTTGTTTGCGGAAAGTCCAACAACAATTGTCAAATGGAGCATACACACGGTCGGATTTTCCGCCAACAGCCTGGCAGCCAACATTTCCTGTCAGAAAATCTGATCGTGTGTACGGGGCTTAAGACTAAAAAAGTTCAGTTATACTTGGAAACGTCTTGATAGTGATTTGCATACATCATTTCAGTAGTATTTTTGCTGTTAGTGCTCATGTATTTAGCTTACTCTTCTTTTTATGAGCTATACTACAGCTTCTGAGTGCCTTAGACACCATTCACATCTGTGCATTGGGAGAATGCATGCAAAATCTTGTGTTTCTCGCAGCACACACAAATGTGTCTTTATTGTATTTGCACTGCAGTGCCATGAATTCTCAACAGCACTTCAGAGCACCTTGCGTTTTAGTAAATCAGAATGCATGGTAACAAAGTACCAATGCATTCTGGTGCAATATGTTTTAACAAAAAAAGCACATCTGTGGCCCGATTTTAATGCATTTGAACGGGCTGCACTAACGCAACACATATTGGGGGAGATTTACTGAAACTGGTGCACACAGAAGGTGCTGCTGTGCATGATAACCAATCAGCTTCTAGGTTTTATTGTCAAAGTTTAGCTGAACAAGCTGATTGGTTACTGTTCACAGCTGCACCAGATTCTGTGTGCACCAGTTTTAGTAATTCTCACTCCCAAAGAAACTCTTGTCTGTATGTGATCCACATACACATTGAATGCAGATGATTCTTCACATTTCTGCATAAAATTACAAATGCAGATAAAAAGCATAGTATATATCTATATAAAATATATAGAAAATGGTATATTTTTTGTGGCAATATTGTTAGATCTTATTTTAAATGCTTCTAGTCCTCCAGCTGCTGCCACTACAGCTCCTAAGAAGATCATTCATTCATTCATGTCAGCAAAGGCTGGAGTGTCAATGATTGCTCATCCTTGTGAAAATACAAATACCTGTGATCCTTTTCTATTTTCAGAACACCGCTTTAGCAGTGCTAAATATAACCCAGATTAAATCTGATTTTGCTAAAAGGTACTTACAGGTTTAGTTGCCGTTAGTCTCAGAGTTCCCAAGCAGGCAACTAATCTTACGGGTCATGTCACAGCAGCATGCAGAGGTGACGTCTGGGGCAGCCTTGCTTATATTTCCATGAAGCGCGCGGGCATCTAGAAGGGAAACATATGTTGATAACTTTTTAAGTGCACAACGCAAGCATGCAAACATAGCCCTTGTATGCTTTTGTTCTACTAAAATGAGTAACTGTAAACCTGTATGCACACCTGAGCAGAGTGTACTCCTGGTAATTTTTTTCAGGCACTTTTCAGTCATTTTATGGTCGTTTTACAGACATATTGCAGTCGTATTACAGGCATTTTTCAGATGTTTTACAGTTGTTTTGCAGTTATATTAAAGTTGTTTTACAGTTAGGGAAAAAAGGTATTTGATCCCCTGCTGATTTTGTATGTTTGCCCACTGACAAAGAAATGATCAGTCTATAATTTTAATGGTAGGTTTATTTTAACAGTGAGAGACAAAATAATAAAAATATCCAGAAAAATGCATTTCAAAAAAGTTATGAATTGATTTGCATTTTAATGAGTGAAATAAGTATTTGATCTCCTATCAATCAGCAAGATTTCTGGCTCCCAGGTGTCTTATATACAGGTAACAAGCTGAGATAATCACACACATAGGTTGGACTTGATGGACTTGTGTCTTTTTTCAACCTCACCTACTATGTAACTATGTAACTATTTAACTATTAGGAGCACTCTCTTAAAGGGAGTTCGTTTCTTAGCTTGTTACCTGTATAAAAGACACCTGTCCACAGAAGCAACAATCAATCAGATTCCAATCTCTCCACCATGACCAAGACCAAAGAGCTGTCCAAGGATGTCAGGGAAATGATTGCAGACCTACACAAGGCTGGAATGGACTACAAGACCATCGGCAAGCAGCTTGGTGAGAGGGTGACAATAGTTGGTGCGATTATTCGCAAATGGAAGAAACACAAAATAACTGTCAATCTCCCTCGGTCTGGGGCTCCATGCATGATCTCAGCTCGTGGAGTTTCAATGGTCATGAGAACGGTAAGTAATCAGCCCAGAACTACACATGAAAATCTTGTCAATGATCTCAAGGCAGATGTGACCATAGTCACCAAAAAAACAATTGGTAATATACTACGCCTTGAAGAACTGAAATCCTGTACGCCCGCAAGGTCCCCCTGCTCAAAAAAGCACATGTACAGGCCCATCTGAAGTTTGCTAATGAACATATGAATGATTCAGAGGAGAACTGGGTGAGATGAGACCAATATCAAGCTCTTTGGCATCAACTCAACTTGCCGTGTTTGGAGGAGGAGGAATGATGTCTATGACCCCAAGAACATCATCCCCACCATCAATCATGGAGGTGGAAATATTATGCTTTGGGGCTGTATTTCTGCTAAGGGGACGGGACAACTTCACTGCATCAAAGGGACGATGGACGGGGGCATGCACCGTCAAATCTTGGGTGAGAACCTCCTTCCTTCAGCAAGGGCATTGATGGGTATTCCAGCATGACAATGATGCCAAACACACGGTCAAGGCAACAAGTGAGTGGCTCAAGAAAAAGCACATTAAGGTCCTGGAGTTGCCTAGTCAGTCTCCAGACCTTAATCCTATAGAAAATATGTGAAGGGAGCTGAAAGTTCGAGTTGTGAAAAGTCAGCCTCAAAAACTTAATGACTTGGAGCGGATCTACAAAGAGGAGTGGGACAAAATCCCTCCTGAGATGTGCGCATACCTGGTGGCCAACATCTGACCTCTGTGATTGCCACCAAGGGTTTTGCTACCAAGTACTAAGTCATGTTTTGCGAAGGGGTCAAATACTTATTTCACTCATTAAAATGCAAATCAATTTATAATGTTTTTGAAATGCATTTTATGGATATTTTGTTGTTATTTTGTCTCTCACTTTTAAAATAAACCTCTGCCTGTTGAGCTTAGTCAGCCATAGAGAAACAAGCTGAAAAAAAATCAAATGTGAATAGGAGCTAAATCTTATCTAATATGACCATATCACTAGGTGAAAATAAGGCCTCTTTCACACTGGGGCAGGAGGTGCGTCGGCGGTAAAGCGTCGCTATTATTAGCGACGCTTTACCGTCGTTTTAGCGGCGGTATACGGCCGCTAGCAGGGCGTTTTTGCCCCCACTAGTGGCCGAGAAAGGGTTTAAAACCACTGCAAAGCGCCTCTGCAGAGGTGCTTTGCTGGCAGTATAGCCACACTGCCCCATTGATTTCAATGGGCAGGAGCGGTGAAGGAGCGGTATATACACAGCTCCTTCACCGCTCTGAAGATGCTGCTAGCAGGACTTTTTTCCCGCACAGCTCCACACACTGGAGAGACAACAGCGACTGTTTCGGGTCAGTTTGCAGGCGCTATTTTTAGCACAATAACACCTGCAAACCGCCCCAGTGTGAAAGGGGCCTAAAGGATAAACAGTCTTTAAAAAAAAAAAGCACAGCCACCACATTTAAGGACTGGTAAACTGCAATACATTAAAGAAAAATTCCAGGCATGGTATATTTTTATATATTTACTTTGCTCCAGCTTGGATCAGTGTAACTATGTATATACCATACCTGGCTGATGCCCTTGGAAGCTGGAAATCACTGCAGTAGACTTTGCTACCTCAGTGATCTCCACAGGCTTCTGGGTCCCGTTCTGAGTGGCTGGCCTGATGCATTGTGAACACAGGAGGTTGGCTGCTCAGCACAGCCGTCATTCAGAAAATGCTTTGCATGTTTTGCATGTTGCATGTCATTCATGTCTTCTGAATGAATGCAAATTGTTGTTTGATTGGGCAAGGTGGAGAGTGGGATGTCACCACTCCACCTCACCCAATCAGAGAATGCTTTGCTTTCATTCAGAAAATATGCAAAGCATTCTCTGAAAGGTGTGTTCACAAAGCATCAGGCTGGCCACTCAGCATGGGACCCAGAAGCCTGTGGAGGTAACGAGGTCTACTGCAGTCATTTTCAGCATTCAGGGGCATTGGGATGTAACTTACTATACATATGTAAAAACAGACCATGCTTGGAACTCCTTACATTTTTGTTTTTGGATTTAGATAATAATTTAATAATTATGACATCTGCATCTGTTGTGAACATAAAAAATGGCTCTTAAATAATTGGGGTGCCTTGTCATATAAACATAAGTACAATACAAAAAACAGCTGCATAACTACAGTACATAGTCATAAGTTTGAAATGAGAAAAGACAGACATTGACTAATTTTTCTTCTCTGTTTCACTGCATTGCAAATGTTGCTTTGTCTAGCAAAACCCAGTTTAATACATCCGGTGCAAGTGGTTTTAAACATAAAGGTAACAAGATCTGTCCAAAAGTAAGAGTGGAAGCCAACGGAAGCGAGGGGAGTGCCCTGACAGCTAACATTTACCATCGACCTCATGTTCCCTTGTGTTGACTTAAGGTTATGTAATGGATTAGGGATTTTCCAGTCATTGCCCCTTGGATGAAGCAATAAAGATACTGCAGATAATGACACCATTGTTTTCAAGCAAAGCACATTCCACTCAGAATAACCGCACTTCTCTCATAAAAAGGACATTTTGGCATTTAGTATAAGCAACCTCTTCAACAGCCTGGCAACCTGTTTCACATTTCCTTTCGCAGGACGTTTGGATTTAGACTGTGGACTGACACGGGAGTGCCACCTGCACATATTATAGACAGCATGTCATTCAAACAGGGGAAAACGGAAAGGCCCGGTTGAGGGAAGACATGCTTTACCTCATTCCTCTTGTGGATTCCTTTGACATTTTGCAAAACACTCAATGTGCCAGCAAAATACAGCAACAAGGTTTGCGTCTCATATACTCATTTGTTGTTATTACTTATATTACTATCTTTCTTGCACATAGTGTTTTTTTCTCCAATTAGGCCTCTAGCACACGGATGTATTACTTTACTGATGTTTATACACAGGATCTTATTGCAGAAAGAAACACAAGTTATGTTCTGTAAACACCTCATTTTAGATTTAATTTAAATGAATTTTAATAAAATAAAATTAATTACAATTTTTAATTTAAATACATTTTTTTGGTTAAACTCATTTAATGAATCCAAGCTCTGCAAGCTGAGATAACATGCACTGCATTGATGCATTCACACAATTTCACAGTAACCATGAGATAAAACAAAGTTCAGGAATATTCCTTTATCCCATTGTTTTGCACATCTATGTACACAACAAACGGTATGATTGTTTGAAGAGAAATTCATCTGTACCAGGCTCTAAGTGTGAGGAGAAAGGGCAAGCAGTAAAAATGAAAGTGAAACCTTCTAAGCAGCTCAAAAACCTTGTGATCTTTCTGCACATAGCTTGAAGTGCTTTATTCCTCCCTTGAGGAGCAAAATGGCAGCAGGCCGCAAAAGAGACCCAGTTAGGAAATATTTTAATGAAGTTCCTCTACTATGGGTAAAGCAGGTAATATAATGTTATTGTTTTAATTAAATAAAAGAAATTGAGTAGTGTCCAACTATGTGTGATTTACATATTAAAGCGGAGTTCCAGCTGTTTTTATGTTCATTAAAAGCCAGCAGCCACAAAAAGTGTAGCTGCTGACATTTAACAAACACACGCTTACCTGTCCCACGGTCCAGCAATGCAGCTGCCTGAACCCTCTGTTCTCTCCCCATCTCTCCCTATTGCCTGCATTGCAAGTGTGGACACCCAGCTTGCGGCTTCACAGCCGGGTGCGCACTGCGCATTCGTGAGTCGCACTGCGCCTCCTCAATGGCCGGGCAATCTTCTGGGACTTGACGTGTCCCCCCCCCCCCCCCCAAAAATGACATGCCAAATGTGGCATGTAAGGGGGTAAGGAGTGCTTAAAGAGGAACTTCCACTTTTGGGTGGAACTCCATTTTACTAACCTGAAAGCTTATTATTCTAAAAAGAAAACCTTCATTTTGTTTGCAAATATTAAAGATTCTAACTAAAAGCAAAAATGAGTCCTTACATTTAAACACCTTACATTACCTTACACCTGTCATTTCAGATCCATCATGGCAGAGCCTATTAGCGGGCATCCACTCACCTACTGCCGTTAAGTCCCTCACTTTGTTGTGTTACTGTCGCATCACCAATCGTCCCGTTAAAGTGAATGGGATTGTCGGTGACAATTGCTCTTTAAAAATTATGATTTAAATCGAGTTGATTTAAATCAGGCCTTTTTACTAGTGATTTTAATCATGATTTAAATCGTGATTTAAATCGACTTGATTTAAATCAAATCCACCCTGCCTTTGGGTGTTTCAAATAGCTAACAATGTGGGTCACGTTATGTCTACTGACAGCCACACCTACCTACCTAATTCCAGAAGCACATTAGAACTTAAAGAGGAGGTCCAGCCTGGGTGAAAAAAAATAAAAATCAGCAGCTACAAGTACTGTAGCTTCTGACTTTTAATATTAGGGCACTTACCTGTCCAGGGAGCCTGCGATGTCAGCACCCCAGCCAATCTTCGGATCGACTCCCGTGTGCTGCTGCCGCCATTCCTGGTAAGGTAACCAGGCAGTGAAGCCTATCGGCTTCACTGCTGGTTCCCTACTGCTCATGCGCGAAGCACGCTGCGCTTTCTAATTGGCCGGCGGCGGGGGAAGGTGGGGGAAGGAGGAAGGGGGCCAAACTTCTGGGAGATCGGGCCGCAGCCCATCTCCCGGAAGTGGGGAAGGGGACCTGTCAAAAACAGATCCCCTTTTCTCCTCTCCCCCCCCTGAAAGGTGCCAAATGTGACACCGAAGGGGGGGGGGCATATAAGCGGAAGTTCCACTTTTGGGTGGAACTCTATTTTAAAGTATAACTGAAGGCAATTTTTGTTTGTCTTTGGTAGAGTGGAGAAGAATTACAACACCTGTCAGTTTTTATGGCTGCCTGTGTCCCCAAAAATTCACCTTCTCTATTTGTCCTGGTGACTTTCACCAAATGCGATAGTGAAAAAAAAAACCCTAATTGGTCACTAGATCAGGAATAGAGGGGAAATCTTCCAAAAGGGACACTAGCTCTGTGACCTTGGTGACTACCAGGGATTTCCCTCACTTTGGAATGGTTTCCTGTCACTTGCTGTTTTACAGTCAGATTCCCACTGCACATGCACGAGATACGCTGCGCCTCCTCAATGGTACCGCAGTCTCCTGGGACAAGTGACATATCCCAAGAAAATTGTGGGTGGAGAGGGACTGAACTTCTGCTTGCCTAGGGGAGTAGGGGAATAGCAGGATTTGTGAAACTTCCCTTTTCAGTTGAAGTTCCACTTTAAGTAATTAACTACCAAATGATATAAGGAAGTATAAGTAATCAAAAGGAGAACAGCTTATCTTTAGACCTTTGACGGCAGCAAGAGAGGGCCATATGCATCCCATAAAACACCAGTTTGACATGCCCGCCATAAAGGATACATAACAAAGAGAAAACTTTTCAGAATAGAAATTTGCATTAAAAAATACTAATATTAATTTAGTAGTAGGGCTGGTAGCTCCTAATTTGCTCATTATAAAAGATCACAGATGATGAAATTCAGACACCTTGGCCTTAGCCGCTGATCTGGGGCAGGTACATAATGTGACTTAGATAATAAATAGAAAGTTAGGTCACCAGGCCTGCTGTATGGAACTGCCCTAAGTTTTACAAGCATATGGCTTACAGGTTGTTACAGTGGTGCAAGTGGGGTTCTTCTGGAATAAACATGAATATACCAGAAATAATCTTTCAAAAAAAAAAATGCTAATTGAATGCAAACGCATACGAATGAATAAGCAGACACAGAGTTTCAGAAAAAAAGGCTGTGCTTGCAGTTCAACGGGATATGCTGTGCTCAAAGAAATGCAGCGCACGGCAAAAGAAGTCAAACACGGCCTCTGGACTGCCATGTGTATAGGTGTATTCCAAACGCATGTCAAACACAGGAAAATTATGTCTATTGACATGCGTCCTTTCTTTTTTTTTATTGGAGATGTTTGTAAAGAAAGGTATGTTAAATGCAAATAAAACTGCAATAATTAGGTCAGACCTGTAAAACTTTACAATAAAATATATAATGTATGACATGCATCAGCAACTCCACAAGAAAAAAATAAAATTTCTTCCAGGTATTCACAATAAATAATGTCCTAGTGGAGTTTGGGATGAAAGGAAAACATTAAAAGAGTTCTAGAAGTACAATGCTGTAAATTGCAGTCTGCTATATATTTGCCTAAAGTGTGTTCAAAGTGTGAAAACAAATTAATTTCTTAATTAAAGTGAATGTAAGCCCGATTCATGAAATTTGAGCTGGGCACATATATCTGCATTGTTTTCTTATCTCTCTTCAAAGCACTATGTCCCGTAGCTGTCTCCTGCCCCGTTTTTCTGTTATGAGCCTAATAACTCCTGACAAGTTCTCCATCACATATGATAAAAGCAGCCAGAGTTTTGTGCTGGGGAGGAGGCTATAAAATAGATTAGCACAGAGCTGAAAGATTCAACAAACAGAGCCGAAAGTCTCCAGCTATGAGGAGGAAGGTGTATGCCTTTCCTCCAATCAGCTGTCTTGGCTGTATGCCCAGGCTTCACTGCAGTGCTAACCAGGAAGAGAAAATCTCCTAACATGATGTGCACTTTCTAAACTGTATATAAAGATAAAGACAGTAGATATACATGTAAAACTTATGTAAGGAGATTTGTTTAATCCCTGTGTATCATCTAAGGCTGTTCACTTCACTGTGTATATGTGAAGGTTTACATCCATTTTAAGCCAGGCGGAGTTGAGTTTAGCTTAAAGTTGTGGACATGGAAGACATGGCCATTGAGAAGACAAGCGACACTTGACTTCAGATATTATGGCTGCATTGAAAATAAACGGCTTCTGTATTAAAGATGAAGTAAATCCTGATGGGTTTTACTTCCTCTTTATTCCCCTACAAAATAAAAGCATAATGGGCCATTATATGCCACTTACCTACAAGCGAAGCCCACAATGTCCCCACTGGAGGAAGCATCCATCTTCACCCCTCTTCCTTCCGGGGCCGCGGACTCCGCCTCTGTGACTGTCCAGAGTCGCGTGACATCATTCCCACGCATGCGCGGGAGCTGACGGTCACAGCACGAGCCCTATATAAATGGCACGATTGTGCCCTTCCTAAAGTGCACATGTCCGATGACGTTGGGGCAAGAGTATATGGTAAATATCTCCTAAACCATACAGGTTTAGGAGATATTTCCAGTACCTACAGGTAAGCCTTATTATAGGCTTACCTGTAGGTAAAAGTGGTCTACAACCAAGGGTTTACAACCACTTTAAAGAAAGGCTTTCTTAATAGAAACATGATGATCGATTTCTCATTCTCAAAATGCTAGTTGTCTGACTGTCATGCTGATCCTTTGGCTTCAATGTTTTGAGTCCCTAACCCAGACTAAGGCCCGGTACACACTATGAGTTTTTTTTTTCGGTTCAACCCAGCGGGTTGAATGAAGAAAACTGTCAGCTCTGGTCAGAGCCCCTCTACTAACGATCTGACGTTAATACAGCAATCTACCCTGCTGAGCTGTTGTGTTCTTGACAGGAGGATGGCCCCCCCAACAGAACACTCCAATCAGCACACTGATCATGGTTGCTAGTTTTCTAGCATGCTCGTCTGACAGAAGCTGGCCAAACAGCTGTCTTCTGTCGGACCAGCTGACATACACACGGGCCGAATGTCGGACAGTTTTTATTGAATCAGCCGATGAAGCCTGGCATTCGTCCCATGTGTATGGGGCTTAACTATGCAGATAAAAACTTTTATCTTTCCCACAAAAAGGTCCCATTCATATCTGTGTGTTGCAGCCACAGTGCAATTAATTGTTTTGACGCGCATCACCAAAATGCGTAAAAATGTGTATAAAAACACACAAAGGCCACAGCCCAAAAAGGTGAAGAAGCTTCTTTTTGGCATGTTTGTTGCATGTGGGGCAGCCCATTCTAGCAAATGGGCTGCCCTATGCCGTCGCACAAAAAATGCACCACAAAATGAGCATTAACATGACATGAAGATGTGACTGAGACCTAGGACATAATAACTGAATTGAACTGAATTCCAGGAAAACTAAAAGTCTTGACTTGCAGTGGGGCTGCCTTGCACTACAATGGGTCATTGCTTGTATAGTCTAGGGCAGTGATGGCAAACTTTGGCACCCCAGATGTTTTGAAACTACATTTCCCATGATACTCAAATACACTCCATGAGCATCATGGGAAATGTAGTTCCAAAACATCTGGGGTGCTAAGGTTCGCCATCACTGGTCTAGGGGATTGTAAGCACTTTTACTTACTGATCCTCCACTCAATGATTTAGGCAAATATCACCAGACGTATCTTCACATTTGATCAATACCATGACTATATTGCTAAGGTCTGGGATTGTCAACTTCCTTAAATTGGTACCATTTTGTCAAAATAGAAGCAATTGCATTCTATTCAGTAAAGTACAGAATATCTAAAACCCAAAACAAATTATTACTTTTTATTGGCTAGAACATAGATAAAAGTTGTGATGCTCAAACAATAACGAATAGCTATATGAATTAGATTTTAGATTATGTATTATAGTTGACTTCTATTTAACAAACAGCACTTTAAGCCAGAGACACCTGAGCCATGCTGATGGATCATACTACCGAAAAGTAAACATGAAAGTCTAGGTGAGCCATTTGTCATAGACGACATAACATGCAGATTGAACGCCAATAGCTTTGCTAAGTCAAATGTATTTCCAATGGCCATCTCATCAAGCAGCTATTCTTCTTAATGCTGCTCATGTATCTGAGATAAAAGATGCCAAGTGCCACAACTCTAATCACTGTTGCAGTATGGCATTTCAGGAAAGATTGGTGTTAAATATTAATGAGAAATATCTGATTATTAAGAAGGGGGGGGGGGGTGATGATTCCACAAATCAGTCTCCAAATTCAGAGACTATCTCTGTACCAAACAAACAATAAAGAAATTGTATAAAAATGTATTTTTATTTATAAAGACAAAAAATGTATATGCATTGGGTATAGACAAACCACATCACTTCCAGTGTTCACAAATAGGACAGTTAAAATGATATACAGGGGTATCTTAATACAAAAAGGCTGATACTTAGTATGCTCCAGAGTGGCGATAACAATAAGTCCTCATGGAACAAATGGTCATGTTTTGTCACATCCTTACAATTGGGCTCTCTGGCAAGCTGCACTCCACATATCTCTCCCAAATGAATATTGGCTAACATGCTGTACACTGTATTTTGTGTTAACAATATCTCATGATGTGTATACCTGTATTCTTGACACTTATGAACTATGTGATATTTTTGTTCTAGATATGCTCCCGATGAAGTGGTACCGTGAAACATATAGAGGACCATTTGTTCCATGAGGACTTATTGTTATCGCCACTCTGGAGCATACTAAGTATCAGCCCTTTTGTATAAAGATACCCCTGTATACAATTTTAACTGTCCTGTTTGTGAACACTGGAAATGGTGTGGTTTGTCTATACCTAATCAATATACGTTTTTTATATTTATAAATAAAAAAACAATTTTATACAATTTCTTTATTATTTGTTCAGTACCAAGATAGTCCATTTTCTCTAAGTTTGGAGACTGATTTGGGGAATCATCTCCACCCCCCATTCTCGATTCAATAGGGTGATGGTACCCTTTTCTTTGTTTTCTTGATTTTTTCTTTAATTGAGGCTTCCCTTTGTAATTCAATATTATTATTCTTAGATGAGCAAACATCAAGAGAAAGAGAGGGAGTATGTTCATTGCCACATTACAAACAGTCACTGCAGTACAAGTACAAGATGTACAGAAGGAATTTACTCGGAGAAACGGAATGCAACAACAAACTAGACAACTACAGAACTTAAAAAGAATATTTAAAGCAAACCTGTAAGAAAAAAAAAATTGAAGTTAATACTACTGCTGCAGCATTACTACAACTGGTAAATAAGCTCAAAGACTACGTAACATAAAACAACCTCCAGGGTATAGGGACAGTAGAAACGCTCCTCCATACCACAATGTAATCCCCATTGACTGACCAACCTATTGCCACGTTCCATGGCGGCTGAGGGTGTACCTAAACCTATGCAAATGCATGCTTTCAGGAAGCTCGTTGCATAGGATCATCTGGGAGTCCTGAAGGCACTTTGTAGACAACTGCAGAAATGATGCAAGTATTTTTGACCCTTATGGTTCTTAGTATAAAGAAACCTTTCAAATTCATATCATGTTGTTAAGAACAATGAGAGTAGACGGCAAGTAATATGGTCACTGCTGGGAAAGTATGTGAGTTTTAGCAGACAGAAAACAATTTTTTTGTTTCTGATTTGGCTTAGCTCTTCCAAAAATGTTGTGTCCAACATAAAACATGGGCTTCTGATTTTTGGAAACTTCCTTGCATATCTCTGCCATACTACTGGATAGGACCCATTTCTAGTACAGACAAGATCTGGTACATGAATTTTCATGTGTTCTTGCAATTGCTAATATAGTAATATCAATGGACACCAGTCTTCAATGCAATTTAACTACAATAGATTAAACTTGCTGCTGATGTTTAAAGGTATTCCAGAACCCATTTGTTGGGAAAATGTCCTTCATTTCATGCAAAACGTACCTCTACTATTCTATGTGGAGCACGCAGTTTTCCTTTTATTACCCATCGAGTAGTACCTTGCTACCTCTATTCATAGCTCTTAGAAGCCATGAATGCATAAACTCTAAAGAGGGTTAATTCAACAACAAATGCCTGAAAATTAACCATCTGCCAAACCTACAACTGGTAAAATGAGCTACTAAAGCTACAGAGGAGTGACAACAATGTTTAAGATAAAAAAAAGCACACCAAAATCTAATTGAAGATGGAAGCAAGATTTGAAATCAGCCTTTGAATATAAAGAAAATATATGTAATCATCATTTACTGATATATATGCATCTACTGTGCATTGCCCATTGTCCATTGTGCATTAATACCAACAGATTAAATTAGGTAAAATTAGAAGATTGTAATTAGAAATATTTTAATAATTATAACATTTACATCAATGTTTAAAAAAAAAAAAAAGAAACTGGGAGCTTTTTTTCTTGTTTTAGTCTGAGAACATTTGACTATGCGCCTAAAACTATTTAATAAACACGGGAAGTCAAATACTTAGTTTTGACATTGTTCCAAAGAAATCATGCAAAATGTATTTAACTATAAAATAGCAAAATCAATATTAGCAGATGTAGACGAGAACAGTGAAATCACTGGTCTGGCAAATGCCCGTAAAATATATAAGACTATGTCCTTGGATTGCAGCAGTGTGAAGGAAACTAGTATACTATAATGCATCTGTTATCAGGACTGGGAGATGGGTGTGGGCAGTTTTTGACCGGAGGGGCCTAGCACTGAAAATCTGTGTAAATAGTATGTGAGCCGTCATTTTACTTCCCACACTAAAGTATATTTAACAGTTCCCTACCTGAACAAACTACTGAACTAAAATAAACCTATGGCACATAACTTCACTTTTAATTTTTAACACCTAACAAGAGCCCTTAACAATTAACCCCAAAAACCCACCCCTAACCTGACCTCTAATATTAGCCATTAATGCCTCACCATTAACATAAACCCTTACAACAAACTTAACCCTTCCAAACCTTGACCCTTAACCAAACCCCTGAATTAAGCCCTTAGCACTAAGCCCCCCCACCATTTAACCACTAAAGTAAGCTGTTAAAACATAACCCCCAACTCTATTCCAAATATATAATCTAAACCTTACCCCTAAACTAAGTCCTAATGTCTAAGTCCCTATTCTACTGCACACTCGCCTCATTCTGCATCAAAAGTCCCTGAACTGATAGCAAGTAGTCCCATGATGATCCCAGCAAAAGAAGAAAGTGCTATAAGTAAACCACACTTGAACACCGTTTTAAAAAAGCCATTTAACATTGGCCACAGTTAAAATATTTCAGAAAAGTCTGACCAAGCAAGTATAGATTGCGCCAGGCAAATAAACAAAAGTCTAGGTAGTGTGTAGACAAAACTCTAGGTAATGTGAAACAGTAAATTTTCATTATCCCAGTTTCCTCTGTTCATAAATGTTGCCCCATAGATATATTTGTTAGATGTTTCTGTAAGTTTTATCTGCGAAGGAAGGCAATCATCAACGAGACCAAAGAAAAAGGGAAGAAATAGGCACCTGATTACCTTTAAAATCAATGAGGTAATAAAGCACAGCATCTTATGCCACGTACACACGGTCGGACTTTTCAGCTACAAAAGTCCGACAGCCCGTCCGACAGACTTTCGACAGACTTTCGACGGACTTTTGGCGGACTTTCAACAGAATTTCTAACGACCGGACTTGCCTACACACGATCACACAAAAGTCCGACGGATTCGTACGTGATGACGTATACTGGACTAAAATGAGGAAGTTGATAGCCAGTAGCCAATAGCTGCCCTAGCGTGGGTTTTTGTCCATCGGACTAACATACAGACGAGCGGATTTCTGGGTCCGGCAGTTACGACGTAAAGATTTGAAGCATGTTTCAAATCTAAAGTCCGTCAGTCAGTCCACTGAAAGTCCGGGGAAGCCCACACACGATCGGATTGTCCGCCGGAGTTGGTCCATCGGCGTCCGTCGGACTTTTGTAGCCGAAAAGTCCGACCGTGTGTACGCGGCTTAAGATTCTCATTTCCAGGGGTAAAACTTCAGACTGCTGGGCTCTAATACAGAAGAGGTGATAACTACAGCATCATTACATTTGCTGACTTGTTATTGCGTAAAAACAAAAATGAAGGGATTTTATCTAGTTTATCTGACCAAAGGCCCATGGGTGACTTTTCATGTGTTCATCAAGCACACTTTTTTCGACATTTAATGACATAGGGCTATTCTTGTTTATCTATATGATTACTATGTAAAACATTTTTGAAGCAACAAACACATATAACAAAGAGCATTATAAAACAGCAAAATGATACTTACTGATATCAGTAGAAAAAGAAAAGAATTGAATGAGACAATGAATAAAAGAATATGCCAGATACCTACCTAACTCAAAAGAAAATGGAAACTCATACCTACCTAACTCAAAAGGAAAACAAAGACTCAAACCCCATGTGATAAACCAGTTTCCATGAACCCCTGCTATCAGTATAAAAATAAACACAAAAAAGTGGAACTATAAGCAAAACATAAAAAAAAGTTTATTATACTTTAAATAACAGGATTTGCATTCCTAAGATCCTATAAAAACAATGCACGCATGTAGACTGAGCTATTCAGGGTATCTTTAAAGTAGAAATCCAGTTAAATACTATCTAAGGTTAAACCTTAAACCCCCCATAAGCCTTATACTACAGTCAGGTCCATAAATATTGGAACATCGACACAATTCTAATATTTTTGGCTCTATACACCACCACAATGGATTTGAAATGAAATGAACAAAATGTACTTTAACTGCAGCTTTAATTTAAGGGTATTTACATCCAAATCAGGTGAACAGTGTAGGAATTACAACAGTTTGTATATGTGCCTCCCACTTTTTAAGGGACCAAAAGTAATGGGACATTTGGCTGCTCAGCTGTTCCATGGCCAGGTGTGTGTTATTTCCTCATTACCCCATTTACAAGGAGCAGATAAAATGGTCCAGAGTTCATTTCAAGTGTGCTATTTGCATTTGGAATCTGTTTCTGTCAACTCTCAATATGAGAGCTGTCTCAAAGAGCTGTCACTATCAGTGAAGCAAGCCCTCATTAGGCTGAAAAAACAAAACAAACCCATCAGAGAGATAGCAAAAACATTAGGTGTGGCCAAATCAACTGTTTGGAACATCCTTAAAAAGAAAAAACACACCGGTGAGCTCAGCAACACCAAAAGACCCAAAAGACCACGGAAAACAACTGTGGTGGATGACCGAAGAATTCTTTCCCTGGTGAAGAAAACACCCTTCACAACAGTTGGCCAGATCAAGAACACTCCCCAGGAGGTAGGTGTATGGGTGCCGAACATGTTACTGGACCAGAGTGCCCTCAGAATGGTAAGTACAGACATCTTTCCTTTACAGGGTAGTTTGTATAGAGCTTAGAATAGAGTGAGATCAGATTTAAGCTTAGTTAGTATTTAACTGGACTTCCACTTTAAATCAGCAAGAGTTAACTGGGAGATAGGAATTTTTTGTAAATTTTGTAAAACTGATGACCTTGCAATGATGTTTCTAGCTAACGGGAGAGTTTGTAAAATCAGTTCTTTACTGCAGCTTTTTAAAAACTGATTGTTGGCAAAGAGCTTTTAAGCAACCATATGGGGACAGCTGTAACCTTGGAGACTCCCAACCATATGTCACAGCCACTTTCTTTTATATAGGAATGGGCTTGATTAAGGAGAAACCACAATTAACCATGCTGTCATTTAATCACATTGACTTCCACAATCCATCAGTCACTTTATAATTATGGGCACAGCCTTGGTGAAAATGTTCCCTTCAGGCAGAAGCAGTATTTAGGCGTTTAGGGATCCAGCAGGGGATCCACTGCAGCTTTCCAGTGTAACTCTACATGGAAGCATAGCTTTGAAAAGCTGAACCTGGGGAACACTGGCTCTATTATGATCATACCGTGTAGCCATAAAAAGGCACAGGTGCTTGATAAGAATCCTTAAAAAAATTACCAAAATGATTGAGATCAAGTTAGTTTCTCATTTCAACAAAAAAGTGCTTTGGCGGTGTGGCAAAGGTATATAACTAAGCACTAACATTTAGGGGACCATGGTTAGTAGTTGGAAGGGATTACAACACTCTCAAAAGCAACAACCATTGAGATACACAATGCCCTCTGAAATAGAGTGTAGGGGTAGCACCATGCATTGCTCCCCTCAAGAGAGGGGCAGCACAAACTGTTCTCCACTAACCATGTTCCTAATTGGTGAGAGCCTGACCACATGGCCTTAAAACTAGACAAATCAAGAGGCAAGTGGTTCTAAATGGCTTCATTGTATAAGCATATCCAAGACAAGAACAATAAGATGGAGGCGTCAAATAGGTAAATCGAGCTGCTTGGCTAAAAAGTTTCCGATAATAGGCTGTTTGCTATTTTGTTCAGTAGTTCACATGGAAGATAAACTAATTTCTGCATTTTCTAAATATTCATAAAAATTCTAATATAAGAACTATTACATTTAGTACCTATAATTGCACATATTTGTCCCATTTCTTTTTATCTTACTACATCAAAGAATGCAAACCTCTGTAATTCATTAACAGAATTACCCTGTTTGAACCAGTGTAATAGTAAAAGTTGTTACGCAGCCTACAAAAAGTAAAGGATGTTCCTTCAATGAGATTACAAACACAGCCAGCACTGTCAAAGTCCCCAATAGCACAGGGCGTGCTCAAAACAGGACTAGAACATAAAGCCTGAATCTCCAAAAAAAAAAAAAACGATAATCAGTAAGCAACCACAGCAAATAAAGAAAATAAAATGTTTATTATCATATTAAATATATTAAAATACCTAAAAAAAGCTATACAAAATCAAAACACCATTAAAATAATGCATGATCTGTACAAATGTATAAAATTTAGATGGCCTCTCTCAGTAGGGGAGTAAAGACATCTCTCTCTCTCTACTTGTAAACAGACCCAGGACTCTTTTCTCTGTTTTAAGGACTTTTTTAGGTAATTAATGATATAGTAATTATAGGCAGGTTGAGAACCCAAAAAAAAAAACAAAATATGTATAAAAATGATACTCTCCAATTAAGGTTACTGTACAGCAAAAAATGAGTGAGGACTCAAAATAAAGTGCAAGATCACAGTGAACTCAATATCAAACCATCAGATTACAACATATTAGCTGTGTACTGAAGAAGCACATCTATGTGGACAAAAAGTATGGTGTAAAATAATCTTAATGTGGAAAGGAAAAACACATTTGTTATCTGTGGCTATACAATAGGCTTGGGTTTTGATGACCAAAAAGAAACAAGTGCTCTTCAGGCCTTTCTAGAAAGCTGAGAGGTTAAAAAGACAGCAGTCACCTGACTGAAGGTATCTTAGTGCTTCTCCGGTTTCACATTGCAAACCTGCCAGTATAAACAGAAGTCACCAGTGACTAAGCATTTATTTCAGTACATGACAGTCAGTGGTAGTGTACTGCCAGAAAAAGCTTACACAATGCATTGCTTTGTATTTGTCTACCCAAGTTACTATCTGAGACCTTCACGGTTTCTGCAAAAGTATCCTGCTACAGTATATGATAGCTTTTCACATGAAAAATCACATCAGAGATACCCTTTCCTAAAACATTAGGAGCCAGGGTCAACATATAATAAACACAAGTTTTGTAAGTTGTACATATTTGGGTTAATTTACTAATACTGGAGACTGCAAAATCTGGTGCATCTCTGCAAAGAAACCAATCAGCTTCCAGGTTTTAGGCGGGGTTCACACTGGTACAACACGACTGTTGTACGACTGTCATCCTACTTTGCCCTGCAACATCGGTCCTTCTTTGGTCCTACTTCCATCCGACTTGAATGAACAGGATAAGATTTTGCTCCAACTTTGAGATAGTCTGACTTGTCCTTTGACCAATCAAAACAGTGTGACATAAATTCCTTTTGCTGCTGTTGTAATCACCATGTCGGATTGTCACAAGTCAGATGGTTTGGACAAGGATCTGACTTTGATCCCACTTCAAAGCTAACCAATGGGCTGAAGTAGGACCAAAGTCGGACCAAAGTAGTACAGTAATCTTTTTCAAAGTCGGACCAACTTGTGTCGGAACAGTTAAGACGATTCTCATAGACAATCATTGATCTACACACGTCATGCGACATGTGCTCCCAAAGTCGGAGCGTATGTCATACCAGTGTGAACCTGGCCTCAGTGTCAAAAGTTTAATTGAACAAGCTGAATTTAGAAGCTGATTGGCTACCATGAACAACTGCACCAGATTTTGCGCTCTCCAGTTTTAGTAATTTAACCCCGCTGTGTATACTTTAGGAATAATGAGTCATTTTGATATATACCTTAACACAGTTCGAATCTCGGCTGGTTCAGCAGGAACCGGCTGAGAGTCGAACCGTTAATGGGCAGGCTAAATATACCAAGTTGATAGATCAACCAATCTTGGGTACAACCAGCCGGCCGGATTCTCTTGCAGATATTGCTAGCGGCTGCGGCAGGCAGGAGGAATTTCCACATCAGCACTGTATGTGTTGATGGGGGAATCTAGCGAATTTCTTTCCTGCAACCCGTGGCTGCAGAAAAGTAATTTGCTTCGTGTATGACTGGCCTAATACTATGCTTTTATATACCAGAATAAAACAGCCACTATAGTGCTGGTGATTTTCAGAAATATATTTTATTCAACCCCTGTCAATTCTTAACTACTCGTTTGTAACCACCAATTTACAATTTCCTACCTTGTCCTATAATGACTGGCCTATGGCTACACCTTGTACCCCAAGCAAAGTATACTCCACTCAGTCTCACTGGACTATATCCTACCTCCAGAATAAGTAAACTCAGCTTGTTCTCCTAAAAACATCATTACTATAATAGTGATTTCTACACAGCATTCCAAAGCATTATCAGGTTCTTTTGAATAGCACCTTAAAGTGTTACTAAACCCAAGACCCTGCATTCACTATATCTGGTCTCCCACAGTACACCGAACATGGAAATGCAAAATTTAGTAATAAATATAGCTAAATACTTATACTCATCAGCAGTATATATATGTCTCTTATGGCTTCTATCATTGTCTGGTTAAAGCTTGTAGGAGGAGTTTTTATTCTGTTCTGACTGTTCTATGAGGCTGCATGACCCCTGACCCTCTGTCTGTAAAGTGTTGATTGACCCTATACTGATCACATGCACCCTCTCAAGAAAAAAATTAAATCTCTAGCAATACACACCACTGAGCATGTGCAGGGTGACTCCAAAGGCTATGTCTTATCAGGAGATGGATTGGGGACAGTGGAAGAAGGGGAGAGAGAGAAGGTAGGATCAAACAGCCTTTTTACACAATGCGGAGCATTTACCCCTTAGGTTCCACAATGAGTATGACAAGCATGCTTTACTGCATATACAGACTGATTTTACTGTTGTGGGTTCAGTAAGTAACTTTAAGTTACACAATCCTCACTTACATAATCAACTGCAGAAACTGATTTTTTATTTCATTGACAGTTTTTAATTCCAATTTAATTTAAGACTGTATCAACCTGATCAGGAATAATGCAATATCTTCAGGGCCTGTGTCGAAGGCCTTTGGACTTGCTTCAATGAAAATATACAGGTTGGTTTCAGGTTCATACTACTTGCGTTTGATAGGAGTGTTGAGATTATTCAGAGTTCTTTGACAGGTGCATTTTAACTGCAGTTGACCTTCTTTTAATCTGAGTGTGACCTCCTTTCAAGCTACATCAGCCTGCTGTCATCTACTTGTGTTCTCCTATTGACTTCAGTGGGGGGGGAAGCAATTCTGATGTGGACAAAAGCCCATCAACACAGACATTTTACACTGTTTTGGAGAGGACAGTGAAAATAAATCCAATCACTGTGGCTGTTGCTCTCTTGGAGGAGCTATTCCTACAAAAATATGGACAAAATTGTGGCCATAAAAGCATGCTATGACTTCAGTCATACCCCCATTCACATTAAAGCACAATCCTTGGACTAGGCCTGTATGTATAGCTACTTTTCTTATAATACATAATGTGATGACTGAAAGAAACAAAAATTCTTGATCCAACAGCTCTTCCCAAAACCAACAAACGAGACCCATCTAGCCCTCTCAGCTACGTGAGTGCTACATGGCATATACACACCTTTTACTATAAAAATGTTTTTATGGCAAACATTACATAAAATTAGCTTTTATGCTTTATGAATAGAAGAGATGCCTCCCTTGAGAGTGTGCTGCATTCATCTATACACAGTTGTGCTCAAAAGTTTACACACCCTGGCAGAATTTATGATTTCTTGACCATTTTTCCAGAAAATATGAATAACACAAAAACATTTCTTTCACTCATGGTTAGTGTTTGTCTGAAGCCATTTATTATCAAGCAACTGTGTTTACTCTTTTTAAATCATAATCACAACAGAAACTGCCTAAATGACCCTGATTAAAAGTTTACATACCCTGGCGATTTTGGCCTGATAACATGCACACAAGTTGACACAAAGGGGTTTAAATGGCTATTAAAGGTAACCATCCTCGTCTGTGATCTGTTTGCTTGTAATTAGTGTGTGTGTATAAAAGGTCAATGAGTTTCTGGACTCCTCGCAGACCCATGCATCTTTCATCCAGTGCTGCACTGACGTTTCTGGATTCTGAGTCACGGGGAAAGAAAAAGAATTGTCAAAGGATCTGCGGGAAAAGTTAGTTGGACTGTATACAACAGGAAAGGGATATAAAAATTAGCCACCAGCGCCCCTGGACCTCTGGCCACATACGGTAATATATACACAACTGGCTTGGGTCCTGATCGTCTTGCGGGACAGCCTTGCAAATCAAGTCAGGATTTTAAAAAATATATAGCTCGTCTTGCGAAACGCTCGTATACTGCATTACTCGCAAACCGAGGTATCACTGTATATCAGATCAACACCATGTTCAGTGTTTAGATTTTAACTTACTTTCATTAAAATTATCCTTGTAAACACAACCTGCTTATCTGGTACCCACAGATTTTATTCAAGTAGAATGATAAGCTTGAATAAGTTCCTCAGAAAACAAGATGCAGTGACCTGTGAATTACTTAGCACACATCTGGTCCCGGTTCATTAGAAATCCTAATTTTGCTTAGGTGTAACAGGACATCATCCTACGTTAGACAAGTAATGTTGACTGGGGAGCTTGCCTTCATCCCTCCAACATGGTATCTGGCACGGGATAGCTTTGCTTATGAAGACAGTGGAAAATATGTATTTAATCTTTTTGTTTGTCCTATCTAGGGATGGGCGAACAGTTCAGCCTGAGCATGAGTTTGGGCCAAAAATATGCCTGCTTGGTCGCTCGTGAACACCCAAATTTGCAGGGTGTTCACTCCTATGAACATCATGCAATGCACTAGGCTGCATGGGGTGGGCGTCGTGATTGACGATGGATTTACATCAAGGGACACTATTTTCTTATTTTTTAATAAAGGACATGTCAAAAACTGATTCTTGTGGTCTTTACTTTTTGACACTTTTTTGGTGAATGGGTAGGGGTACAATGTACCTCTACCCATTCACATGGGGGGTGGGATCTGGGGGCCCCCTTGTTAAAGGGGGCTTCCAGATTCCAATAAGCCCCCCCGCCAGAAGACCCCAACAACCACAGCCCAGGGTTGTCGGGAAGAGGTGCTTCTCCTCATGTTGCACCCACCCCCCCATGTTGAGGGCATGTGACCTGGTATCGTTCAGGAGGGGGGCGCTCTCTCGTTCCCTCCCCTTTCCTGACTTGCCGGGCTGCATGCTCGGATAAGGGTCTGGTATGGGTTTTGAGGGGGACCCCATGCTGGGTTTTTTTTGGTGTCGAGTTCCCCTTAAAATCCATACCAGACCCAAAGGGCCTGGTATGGACGGGGGGGCGGACCCCATGCCATTTTTTTATTTATTTTTTTAAATAGCCAGGTGTCAGCAAATGCGAGTCATTTTAAATGTTTTTTGTTTTCTTTAGAAATTTCATTTTTGCTGTAGCATGTTTTATGCATGCTACAGATGCGCCACTTCAGAGGCAACCCCCAGGCACTATATTTAAAGGAATTTTTCATTTTTACTGTTGCACTATAAGCATAATTAAAATCACTGCTCCTGAAAAAATTGTTTTTACATTATTATTTTTTTTATATTATTGATACATGTCCCCCAGGGCAGTACTCAGACTCCCATACCCCTTTTATGGCCAAGTACTTGCATATAAGCCTTCAACATGGGAACTTTTTCCTGGTTGGCTCCCATAGACTTCAATGGATTTTGCCGTTCGGGTTAGAGCATTTCCCCTGTTCGGGAGCTCTGCTGCGAACTGAACAGGGGAGTGTTTGGCCCAGCCCTAGTCCTATCCCTTACGTATCTTAAAGTAGATCTATGGGCAATTTTTGTTTTTCATTTTGGATTGAGCAATTGAGAGTTATAACCCCTGTCAGATTTTTTTTTCGCTATCTGTGTCTTGTTTGGGAGATTTGCCTGCACTTCCTGTCCCAGAGCCGAACAGGAAGTGAGAGGAAATACCTGAAAATTTATGGAAATTCCTTGGGGACCCCCATGTCACCAGAACTAGTGTCCCCATTGGAAGATTTTCCCTCTATTACATTTCTGGGGACCCAAAATGTGGGATTTTCATTTACTTTAACTTTCAATGATAATGAGAAACAGGATAAATAGAGAGGGTGAATCTCCTAAACGGGGGCACAAACAGCAATAAAAACTGACAAGTGTTCTAATCCCTCTTCACTCTATCCAAAACTAAAAAAAAAAGGTTTTGTCTTAAGTTATACTTTAATTTTTTAGAGGGTTTGCATTATCAGCTTTCTCTTTCTTAGGTTTTAGAAATGACCTAGGAGCAGATCATTTTCATGGAAAGACTGTAAGCCTAAGCATTTATATACATTTTGAACTTGGCCTACAGGACCAACTAAACATGAACAGACAATACAAACCTAATAAAATTACTGAAATTATTTTTTGTGGAAAAAATATTTGCCCCCTCTTCCCTGGCGTCTGAGATTTTCTTATTTTACTCTAAGTAAGCAGTAGTATTAGTCAGTACAATGTATTGGAAGTTGTGGGTACTAAAACAAAACCGTGCTGGAACTACCAATTGTGGACCAGCCAGGGTGTGAAGACAAAAAAAAAAAGGAGTTGCAAGTAAAATAAGTAAAAGGCTCATATTACGTGTTGGAAATCACATGTCCTGTATCTGTCAGCCAACAGAAAACAATACAAGGATTTGTTCACGGACAACAATGGCAAACTGGTAAATACCGTATTTATATTTTGTTTCATTTTCCTTGACACGGTGTGCATGGGAGACTGAAGGACTGATGTACCAGCGGCAAACAAACCACTCAGAGATTAGTGAATGAGGTGAAGCTCTGCTGATTTCCATCATCCAATCATGTGCAAGCAAAAATTATGTTTTTTGTTTCATTTGTTTCCTTGCAAGTGATTGGGTATTACAAAGCGAACCTTTACCACATTCACAAAATTCTAGGGAAATTCCCCATAAAATGTAATTGTCATTACGCACACCTGCCAACCAGTGTTTAGAGCCCAGTGCGGCCATTACAGCTTACTACTTTGGACAAGTATTTTTACTTCCGCTATATGCGGTTTTGTTATCCTTGCCCATGCATCAATTGCTGTTGTGTGTAGTATCACTGCGAAGTGCGGAGGCACTTTTTTAAATTAATTATCTTTTTTAATAAATTTTTGTTTTTTTACGGAATACACTATGGGCATTTATCTTTTTATCTTCTGACACATTTGCAATATTGCTGGAGTAATCCTGATGGGAGATGTGTTTGGTGTCTGGAGGATCCCTTTTAAAGGGATTAAACAAGCACTCCTGATCATTTATTTCAATGGTCTACATCATTTGGTAAGAGGCTCCCTAATGTGGTGTCACTTGGTGGTGGATGCACAGGAGGTTGGAATGTGGGCACACTTGTGAATTATATGGACTGTGGAAGGATAATGCTTCATTTATATATATTATATAGGCTCTGTAGCTTACGCATGCATTTGCAAATGTGTGCAGACTAAACCCCTCCTTTTAACGCATACTGTTAGACAGGTTGATTTGGTTGTCTGCGAACTGGTCGGTAAGTAAGCTTGTTTTTTTCCTTGGATTTATCCTTGGCCCTGTTTATACCTTATGTTGCCCTCCAATGCTGCTTACTGCGATGGCCAGTTATAAGTGGGGGCAGTGGTGCTTTATTTGTATCACTGTATATTGGTTAGGCAATGCACTGACACTTTTGCAGCCATTGAGCTACATGCTGGGTGCTCAGTGTGCTCCTGTACCTTTAAGAAGGGGTGGGCTTCCCTTCAGTCCATCTGCCCTCCACCTATCCATCAGAATGCATGTGCTTCCACTGTGGAGACACTTATAAGTTAGTGTTGGGAACTACAAATACCAGAGTGCTGTGGCGAGGCTCTGTAGGTCACGCATGCATTTGCAAATGCGTGCAGACTAAACCCCTGCTTTTAAAGCATACTGTTAGACAGGTTGATTTGGTTGTCTACGAGCTGGTGGGTAAGTAAGCTTGGTTTTTTCCTTGGATTTATCCTTGGCCCTGTTTATTCATTTATATACATGATTTTTTCACATTTCTGGGGCTTTTATAAAAAGGTCTCTGCAGATTGAACTTTCCTTTTTTTCACATTTGATTTTTTTCACGATTAAGAGAATATATTTGTATTATTGGACTTTCCACTACTATATGAATTTATTAGTTTGTGGTTTATTATACACATATATGTTTTGATTTAGCGCCATTTTTTTTATATTTCAATTCCCCTGAAAAGTGCAATATCCCTTGAACAGCCATTATGCCTTTATTAAATCAACCAGAGTGTCAAGTTGAGTGTGGCACTGAAGTTTGCTGCACTATTACTTTTTTTGTAATAGAGGATGTTCTGCCCCAGTGATGTTATAATGTCCCTCAGAACAATGAGCTACTTCCGGACCCAGGTGAAGGACTATTTGTCCGTAAGTCACATCTATGCAGGGAATCTGCACTACATGGAGTGGCAATCATATATGTGGGCAGCACTGGGGCTGAGCAGGCCTGCCAATCAGAAGTTGCCTCAGCAGTGGGCAGTTCAGACCAGGAGTCTGAGACCCCTGTATCCGCCCACTACATCGAACGGGAACAGAATTGCATTTCCGCTCGCTGTAAGAAGAACTACAGCGGGGATGTGAAAAGACTGGTGGCCAGCGTAATAGCGGCCACGGGTCTTACAAACTGAAAATCATAGGGTATTAACCCTGTGATTTAAATAATTCACTCTCTTTTTCTCTCAAACTACAGACTGAGCAACAAGATGGACTACATATTCTTATGCACCAGCAAAGTCAGGAAAAGAAGTTTTTGCCCAGAGTTCAGCTTTAAAGTAGATCTAAACCCAATCACTAAAATCTCATATAGAGTAGGCTTTAACATGTTATAGTGATTTCCATTGTTGTCACTATCAGGGAACCATTCCAGAGCATTGATGTGCAGCTGACGCTATAATGAGTGATTGTAGAAAGGAAGTGGCTAAAAAGGTTAAAAGAGATTAGCAGTGCTTGAATAAAAAAAAAATTAAACCACTATTTCTAAATTCAGCCATAAAAGCTAACATAACTTCACAAAAAGAAAAAAAAATGTACATGTTCGCTCTTTTTGTTTGTTTTTTTTACATAGAAGAATAAAGACATGCAAAAACGATAATATAGACAGACTGGAATTGATTTAAAAGAGGTAGAAATAGTCTGTTCACTTTGCAGGGGGATTTTCCCTTAGCTTGCAGAATGTGGTAAAAGTTCACTTTGCAAAGAATACCCAATCACGTGCAATGAAAAAAAAAAGTTTTCTTACTTGCACATGACTGAATGAAAGAAGTCAAGAGAGCTTCGCTTCATTCATTAAGCTAAGGGAAAATTATCTTGAAACGCGAACAGTCAATTTTCCCTTAGTAAATCAACCTTGTGTACACAGTGTAAATGTTCTTTTGATGAAACACGAGTATTATAAAACATATGTTGATTAGTTATAATTAGAGCACATAACTACTACAGATCATAGCTCTGGGACATAAGCACAGGATTAAGTTTATTGAAGTAAGGCTTACTAATAGGTAAGCATTAGGATGGATAGTACTTAAAAAAAATATTAATCTTGAACAGCTTCAGTCTACTCATTCATACTATTATTGTAACTTAGAAGTTATATAAAGTCTTTGAAGTAAAACCTGTCATTTCCAGAGCACATTTATGTGACACAACGGGGGTTATTTACGAAAGGCAAATCCACTTTGCACTACAGGTGCAGGCTACAAGTGGAAAGTGCACTTGAAATCGCACTGGAAGTGCACTTCGAAGTGCAGTCGCTCTAAATCTGAGGGGTAGATCTGAAATGAGGGGAAGCTCTGCCGATTTTATTATCCAATCATGTGCAAGCTAAAACGCTGTTTTTTATTGACCTTGCATGTCCCCCTCAGATCTACAGCGACTGCACTTCCAAGTGCAATTTCAAGTGCATTTTGCACTTGTAGTTTGCACTTGTAGTGCAAAGTGGATTTGCCTTTCGTAAATAACCCCCAACGCGTGTTAACATTACTTGCCTGAACCTCACCTACCCAGCTATTTTTTTTTACTGGGATCTGACATGCTGCCTTTTCTGAATGGATCCATTCAAAACTTATATCTCTGTTATAGTGGGTGTTACTCCAGTAATTCCCCCACTGGTGCTTTGTGGAGTTCATGACTCTGATCTCACCATGGAATCTCATGACCCCTACTACTTTCTCTGCAATAGAAAATCTATGCCTCTCCCCATAAAGGCTAAAAGCACGTTAGCAATTAACATGCACAAATCTGGTCCCTGGAGTCTCCAAAACACATAGGAAATTTGTATCAATTAACAAATATTTACTCCAAAATGTAATAAGATATTCAAAAGCCCGGTATTGCAATTCTCTTTTGGGTTCAGCATTGAAATCCATTTTAATGCCTCACACAAGTACTGGGAGACCACCAAATTCTAAAAACGTTGCGTGTCTTACGTCAAAACAGGAGTCTACTGCACTATAGAAAACAGTTGTCAGGGACAACCTGCACCGTTTCAAGAAACTATAGAAGAAGAATCCAATATGAAGGGAGTGGCCAGACAAAATCTAAAAGCTATTCAAATACTGTATGTTTATAAAAAAATATAAGGAGGGTTGTCACTTTTGATTAAGGAGGAAGGTAATCAAAAGAGAACACAAAGGAAATGTCAAAGTGACCATGACTTATTCATTCACACATTGTTGTTAAAGACCTATTGTACTTCTGCATTTATATCTAGATCTAGAGATCTCCTATAGTTAAACTTACCAACCAAAAACTCTCAAATCTCTTTGACAGCAGGTTATCCTGTTCAACGTTTCAATAAAATATCTTACACAACATAAATTAATATTACAAAGACGTTCAAGTTTCGCTTAAAGAAGCAAATGTACCTCAGCCTCAGACATGCGTCATGCTTCGACTCTGGGCCCAAGCACACTCTTTGGCAGTGATATCCCAAAAGAATACATTCCACACAAAGAAATTAACTGTGAAAGGTGCAGTGCATTTTGGCTGAGGCCAGTTCTGCATTTTCCTTTTCGCTAGTTCTGCCAAAAACATGGTTTTTCTTCAACAAAAGGAGTTTGCCCAACATAGTTGTGCCATATAAGGCTAAGAAAATGACCTTGTGGTTAAAGTATACTTGGCAATTCTACTTAAATAGCAAAGTAAAATTATACTGCTGCAGTATTCGTACGTCTAATAATGTTATAGCATAGGCACCAGTGCAACAATATACAAAGAAGCTATAGACCATCGTTCATGCTTCTCATTCACTTTACCATAATGAGGTGTAGCAGTATAGCAAAGTCCAACAAGTGAAATCCTAGCTATGACGTGTGTCATACTTTTCAGAGATCTTGATAACAAAAAAAATGGCGTATGGTCTCAGGTAGTAAATGTCATCAGTGTAGTTATTCCATAAAAACAAGTTATTCGTGTAAAGGAAGTAACTCGGTGACATACCCACACATGAGTCATTTATTGACTGACTTGCTAAAACATACTAAAGCATAAAGAACACAGTGGAGATACTTCCATCCACAATGTTAGTGTGTGCGTGGGAATCAATGGATTTTCTCTCTCTTTTGTTGGCTAACAGCCAAAATTCGAGCTGTCTATGGCCAACCTATGCAAATTCAGTGAATAATTCAACTTGGATGTCTGTGTTTTGTCCCTAGGGCTCCATCATGCTTTTAAGGGACTATGTCTGGGCTTATTTGGGCACCTGAATTGGATGCTTGTTCACGGCTTACTTTGTCATTTATAAAGCTGGCCACACACATCGTATTTTGGCTGATTCATCCTGGATATAAAACTGGCCATGCTCACATCCAATTTTGGCTGATTCTTTCTGGATTGGCAGAAATTTGTTCTGTTGGGTGGCCCTGTCAACACCACCCAAATCAACAAATTTTTCAATTGACTTTTGTTGAAGAAGTCAGGTGGAAAATTGTTGGCCGAACAGCTCCTGCAACAAATCAGATGCAGACACGGTTTGGGTACTCTGACAGCTGGGGTTCTGTCAAAATAGAAGATTTCGACGACTTGGCTGTTTTCACAGAACACCGTCAGCATATACACTATGGCAGTGGTTCTCAACCCTGTCCTCAAGTACCCCCAACAGGCCATGTTTGCAGGTTTTCCTTTATTTTGCACAGGTGCTTTAAATCAGTCAATGGCTTGGTACTTTGGACAGCAATTTTATCTAAGAGAAATTCCCGAAACATGGCCTGTTGGGGGTTCTTGAGGACATGGTTGAGAACCACTGCACTACGGTACACGATATAATGAGTGGACATTGTAAGTCCGGCCGCTAGTAAGCAACAACATGGCCGCCTACAAATCGGTGACAACTTTTTTTACTCCTTAGCCGGTGTCAAAACTGCCAACTCTTCATGTACATTAGTGTATATGCTGCAGGTGTTCTGGGAAAACAGTAAAGTAGTCTAAAATCTGCAATTACTGCTGCTGGAGAGTCACTGGAAGTGGCGTAATTGGAGATTTTGACAAGTTGGCTCTTTTGACAGAACATCGGAACCACCAGATGTCAGAATACAAAATGCTGTAGTGGGAGATTTATCCATCCATGCTGTTAAAGTCGAGGGAGGAATCTGTTTTTTTCGTTCAGCCTATAGGTGTATAGCCAGGTACACCTTCATGCCAAAGGTAGCTGGACTTATTAATTTAGAATACAAATCTGTAAAAACGAAATAATTACTAAATGACTGCATCCAGTTGAGATCCTAAATTTTTGCTGAAGAATATTACACTGCATCTATTAATCAAACTGAAGCTGGATAATTGAAACAATCCTTTTCACACACATGCCTGAAATATTAGGACATTTAATAACGGGGCCAAAAACCCCTTACTTTAGAACATAACCCTTCTTACAATTTTTATGAGTTTGATCCAAGCATAACATCATGTCATGTTAACTGTCTATGGGTGCGGTGGAAAAAGTGGCTCACAAACCATACATAGAAAGGAGTGATGACAGCATTTTCTGTTTGGTGGAAAAAGAAAGCAAAGTACAATAACCCATGCATGAGAGCATATGTACAACACAACACTTTCATCAGCACTGTATATATTTTTCCGGTGCCAATGATTTCCTTTTACATAATTTTTCATATCCTGTTCTTTCAAAAAGCAGCATGGGCCTGTAATTGTACCACACATCTACCTACATAACAATGTACATGGGAGGAATTCAACAGAGATCCAGGGACACAAGCAGCAAACACATTAACCCTGCCCGTTGGCAGCCACAATTTCACATGAATGAAAGAACAGACCTGTATACCAATGCATGAAAGAACAGAACAGAGGCTGTGAGAAAAAATCACACTTACACAAAGTGTTAGTTTACATTTTCAAAGAGGTGAACTAAGACTGAACATCCTTCCCACCCACCGGTCTCTGCTGTACTTACTTCCATGGGTGCTGAGCTGTCCACGCTGGGATTTGAGATTCCCACTCTTCTCCCTTTCCTTTCTGCAGTGCTTCCAGGACAGGTCAGAGCGATTCTGATGGGTCAGCGCCGGCACAGGGCATTGCTCTGATCTGTCCTGAAAGTGATGCAGAAAGAAGAGGGAGAAGAACACAGATTTTAAATCCCCAGAGCACTGCACTGGCTACGTGGCTACTTACAGCTCATCACCCACGGGGTGGGAGATGATCTTACTCTTTAAAGTGGGAGTAAATTCCCATGCATGCAGCAATGACATTTGTGTACGTACTTAACTACACCTGCTACAAATAATACGTGTATAGATTATATTTCTAGTGAGCTTGTGTACTATATATGAAACGTGATCTTTATTGATGTATACACAGTTGTTTGTAAGACTATCTATACCTGATGTACTGATTACTAATCTGTAGTTCTTGTCTGTATAACTTAAAAATTTAATAAACTTTTGAAAAAAAAAAAACTCCCATGCATGAATTTTACCTGTAGGTAAGCCTATAATAAGGTAGTATAAATATCTCCTAAACGTGCACTATTTAGGAGATATTTACTGGAAATACAGCCGGTGATGTCACCGGCGCATGCGCTCTGAAGTAACGGAATACCCGTGCCATTCCTTTAGGGTCCTGTGCCATAAACGGCGTGCATGCACAGGAGTGACATCATCACGGCTCCAGCCACTCACACAGCCGGAGTCCGCGAACCTAGAAGGAAGTCCAGGTGAAGATGGAAGCGCCTTCAGCCATGACAACATGCCGCTGAAGAGCTTCATTCTAAGGTAAGTTTCACATAATGTGCTAGGGGCACTGATGCGAGGGGATTTTCTACACCCACTAGCCACAGTCTGGCCCCCCTAAAGCCTGAAGGACAGTAATTCAGCCCTTTGCTTAGAAAATTTGGAGACTCCTGGTCTATGTAATACTTTCCTTCTGTGTATCTTATATTGTGGCCAGTGCGGCTTTGAAGTTGCACAAAGTAGCGCGACTTTAAAGCTAATGATTCAGTGCGACTTCATTGCTGCTGTGCGACTTAATTTAACACATTTCAATGCAAGTCAGAAAGAAGTCACACAAAAATAGTGCAGGAACCTTTTTCAAAGTTGCTGCGATTTGAGTGGTTCCATTGCCACTAATGGGGCTCACCTGTGTAATGTGACTTTGAACACTCAAGCTGCATGGTGTGAACCAGGACTTATCTATTTCTTTGACTAAATAAGTACAACATGGGGTGCATATCTTTGTCAGCATTGATAGTGTTACTTTATAGGCATTTCAATACTAATAAAAAACACTTTTCAATTAAAAAAAAGAAATGTGATTGCTAGCAGTTGGTGCATATCCAGACTTTTTTCTTTATATTTTTTCTTTTTCTTCTGGCTTAACAAAATTTTTTTTGAACTTACTAAGGTTCCCATTAGCAGGACATTTTTTCACTTTATTCACCTGAGAGTGATATGATAGCTAAATAAATACAGATACATGCAAAACATTTATCTGAAAATCAAAGCCCAATCGTTTTATCTCTAGCTCTGCAATCAATAAATCCATGTTACTCCTGAGTATGAGATCACTATGACATAACTTTATTAAAGCTATTATGACACAGTTACAATGATAAAAACGAATAACGTAAGTTAAATCCCGGAAAGATGAGTTAGTTGGCACCACATATAAAAGGCTCCATCCAGTGAACTGATATTTGATCTAATCATTCTCCATCTTCTTATATCTCCTGTGCACTCTGTTTGAGAGTTCCAGCTGTGACTATAAAAAAAAATGGTCACTCTCTTTGCTCAATTTTTCCCTATTAAATTATGGAGATTGCAATAGAAGAACCTTGACTTTCCTTGTGGCAGCTTCAGCAGCGAAATCTCACCACGGAAGTGTCCAGATGGCTTAAGGAGCTAATGGATGAGTACATTCAGCAGAACTGACTGACCTTTTAATATAAAAATATTAGATCTATGCTGATTAATGAGCCATAAAAAAACTCTAAAAGCAAAACTGTGGAAATAAAAGCTCAAGTTACCCCCAAACACCATCTATTGCCCACACTTACCTTTTACCTTAATTTATTGCCTACACTTACCTGCCTACACTCCTGTCCAAAGTCTACTCTATGCTGCAGCCATTGTGCTTTCAGATATGGGTGCGTGTGCATGTTCTCACCAGTGTTGCCAACCTACCAGATTGAAATTTACTGACACAACACCCAAAATTTACTGGCACAGCTAAGTTTTTACTGGCAGTTACAAAAGTTACAAAATTACAGTATTAAGTTCAAATGTCAGTATTTAGGCTACAAACAAGTACAATATGCAATTAGAAATGCAATTTAAAGTAGATATTAAGGCAAAAAGCATATTTACTGTTTTATTTTTGATATAGTAAGAAAGTAGCTCAGGGACAGGATTTAGGAGGTCAAGAAATTAGAATGGACAGGCACACACATGAAATTGACTCTCACAGTGATGCTGACAGCAGATGACGATGCCGATGATGACACCTCACTGACATGACACTTCCCCTCCTGAGTTACAGTGACAGTCTCTCTCCATGTCAGGTGGTCCCTTCTGTCTACTCTAGACCAAACAGCACTGACAGTCCCGCTCCCAGCTTGCCTTGCTCCCATCCTGCAGAACCACACACAAGACTCCGGCCGCTCCGCTCGGCTCCCTTGAACCATGACATCACACAACATGCTCAGGCACTGCCTTCGTCAGACCCCTACTACCTCGCGGGCGCCACCTGAACACACTGTAGCATGCACTCGGATGGTCTTGGCTGGCTCCGGACCGGATCATGTGCAGTTCAGAGCCGAGCGTCAAAGCCATATTTTTTACTGGCAACCTTTTCCTGTCACTGGCGAAAGGTCACAAATTTTTACTGCCTGCCAGGGTTGTAGTGACCATAGTACTGACCTTAGGGTATTTGCATAGGATTTTTGCAGGGGTTGCAAAAGGCATCAGGATGGAAGATAGGAGCAGCAACATTAAATGGGGAACTGCAGTCTGCTCACATAATTTGTAATTAAAACATCTTTGCCATTCTGAAGCTTCCCTCCAACCACTTTGCATATTATTTTATATATACTGTGATTCTGTACTTGCCAAATATACTGCAGAAATCCCCCTCCACTGACTGCAATCATTTTAACTGTGGGCAGCTGGAGCTCCTGCCTGTTCACTTCTTGGACACACAGAGGCACACCTCCAGCTCTGCAGCTCTCACTGGCCCTTTTATGATTCACCCCCCTCCCTTCTCGCTCTAACTCTTATCAGAGTTAGAGAGAGAGCTGTGCATGATGTCATAGGCCTAGGCTTTTTTTCCAGACAAGAAACAGGAAGTGGGCTGTATAAGGTATTTACTGGCAGAAAAAATATGTTTTACTATCCAAAGTTAAAACAACAGCAGAAGATTTAATAGATGGAAAGATGAAAAAATGACTGAAGTTCTGCTTTGAGAATAGGTAATAGAGGAGGCCTTTTACACAGTGAGGAGTGTTAGTTTTTATATTTACCCTTAATTAGGTACACTGGCTTACAACACCTAGTATTCACTAGTAATGTCTGGGAAAAGTTAAAAATAAATCAGTACATCTTTGCAATGCATATGTGTTATCAACGGTTTGTCTCTTTAAAAGACTGCAATTACCATACTGACCTATTCATCCTGCACAAAATCCAGTAAGATACCACTTCCTGCAGTGAGCTGACAACGCTGCCTCTGCTGCACTGAAATCCCAAGTGGTATTGTCAGCCCTGCCCGAGTTCCTCCCTGCTGTACTAGAGAACATCTCCCCATATGTCATGGAAATAAGAAGAGGGAGAGCTGTTCTGTAATCCTGCAGAGAAGAGCACATGCATGGCTTACAACATTGTTCTGGAATTTCATTTTAACTCAATAAGTTAGGAGCTCACTTTATTTTGAGCAGGATCAACGGATATCTTGTAACATTTTGTTGTGTACATTGCAGAGACGTAGTAAATACGTTTTATTCATTTTATTTTCATTTTATTAATTTATTCATTTTATTTTGCACATACTGTACACTTTTAAAAACAGGTACTTTACAAATTTTAAACCACTTTATGACTGCCTTCCGGATTTTACTTACTGGCTGCTTGTTTCCACATTATTTACTCTAGTTTTGGAGAGGTGGTTTAAGTAAACACCAACGATGTATTTGAGTTAGCACACGCCTCTGGGTAAGATGGCAGGAGCTTTCTCAATGGTGATGGTCTATTCCTGGTCAGGGCTTGCATGACTTAATGTGTTTGTAAGCACAGTTTGCACATGATGTTTTCCTGAATCCCCAGGAAGTCTAAAGGTGAAACACATAATTTGGGAATTAATGCTACTAGGCTCTAAATAACAGGCAACGGAATAGTGATTCTACAACGTTATAAACAAGTTCTGCCAATTACAAACCTTGTTTATCGATGCATTTGACATATCCAAGCTATATTAACCATTTTGTTCCAGCAAAAAAACTTTTTTTATGTTTGTTTGATAGAGGGGTGGATGGTTAGGGCCTCTGTCAGTTCTCCCTCATTCCTGTCAGATCAGAAAATGATTGGAAGTTGCTCCACAAAACAAAAACACATTTTTAGTAGTGTAAGAAAGGGTTTGAAGTTTTGATTTTTTTTTTTTTTTTTTTGCTGCATGTGATTCCTGACCCTAATGCCTGATTCACACGGTGAGATTATTTTGCATGCTAGTCTCCATATCGAAAATCAAGAGTTTACTACAGTTAAGAAAATTCTCTTACGACAGAATAAAAATTCAGAAGCGATGTAGCAATCATTTTGCATGAATTGTTGTGATTGGCTCTCAAAAGCTCTATACAGGCCTTTATACACACGATAAGGATATCGGACAAATTATCGTCTGTTTTTTTTTTTGCTAGTCTCATTTTGAAAACCAATAGGTTACTAAAGTTACAATAATTCAGAAATAATGTAATGTATTGTATTGTACAGGCATACCCCACTTTTAAGTACACAATGGGGTTTATTTACTAAAGCTGGAAAGTGCAAAATCTGCTCACTTCCTCATAGAAACCAATGAGCTTCTAACCCCAGCTTGTTCAATTAAGCTTTAATTTTTTATTTTTTAATTAAGCTTTAGTAATAAAAACTGGAAGTTCATTAGTTTCTATGCAGAAAGGAGCCTGATTTTGCACTTTCCAGCTTTAGTAAATAAACACCATTGTGTACTTAAAAGTGGGGTATGCCTGTAATGTATTCTTTCGTTTCATAGCATCTGTGGTCTTTGTCACACAATTTTTTTTTTTTACAAATACTACACTAATTACACAAAAATCGTTTGTTCTGTCATCATACGAGAAACATTTTTCATGCTTGTCCCTTCAGATATTTTCAACTTGAACTGTCATGATTGGCTCTCGAAAGTTGACACAGCGAGTATAACAAGCATGCTTTACTGCGTATACAGACTGATTTTCCTGTTGTGGGTTTAGTAACACTTTAAAGTTATCTACATGTAGATATGTAGAAGAAAGCGGCGTTCCACCCAAAAATGGAACTTCTGCTTTAAGTACTCGTGACCCCCTGACATGCCACATTTGGCATGTCATTTTTTTGGGGGGGGGAGTATTCACAGGTACCCAGCTCCCACTTCCTCTCCTGGCTCCACAGTGCCGGAAGGAAGATCACCTCTCCCCTCTCCCTCCCTGCAATCTTCTAGGACACATCACAGGTCCCAGGCCGGGTCCCAGGTCCTGGCCATTCATAACGCACAGCGCGGCTCACGCATACGCAGTGCCTGCCTGGCTGTGAAGCCCACACTTGCAATGCCAGCGCCGCAGAGAGGAGGGGGAGAGAAGCTAGGCTTCGGGCGGCCGCATCGCTGGACCATGGGACAGGTGAGTGTCTGTTTATTTAAAAAATTACATTTGGCATGTCATTTCTGGGGGGGGGGGGAGCGGGTGCCTAGTTTTGACAGGTACCCAGTTTCCACTTCTGCCCAGGCCACCTAGGCGGCCCCTCCCTCCCTGCAATCTTCTGGGATACGTCCTGGGGCCCAGATGATTGCCCGAATATTCAGCATTCGCTGCGTTACTCTCGCATGCGCAGTGCACACCCGGCTGTGAAGTCGCAAGCTGCCACAGCTGGGTGCCCACTGTAGTGATGCGAGGGAGAGAACTGAGGCTTCAGGCGGCCACATTGCTGGACCGTGGGACAGGGGAGTGTGTGTTTATTAAAAGTCAGCAGCTATACTTTTTGTAGCTGCTGACTTTTAATAAACAGAAAAATGGCTGGAACTCAGATTTAAGTCTCTTTCTTTGTACCTGCATATCTTGCTGCCCCTTTGGAGGTACGAGTGCCATACATGATATAATTGATGTGTTAGCCCTATACAAGCTAGACAGTTTGAAGAAAGTCTTCTTCTACATGTAGATAACAGGGTTATATTTAGTTATTTGCAAAATGCACTGGCTCTGTTGCAGCCCTGCAGTGTTCTAGAAAACTGCACTTATCCTTTAAAGCGGAGTTCCACCCAAAAATGGAACTTACGCTTCAAGTACTCGTGACCCCCTGACATGCCACATTTGGCATGTTATTTTTTTTTGGGGGGGGGGGGTACCTAGTTTTCACAGGTACCCATCTCCCACTTCCTCTCCTAGCGCCACGGTGCCGGAAGGAAGATCACCTCTCCCCTCTCCCTCCCTGCAATCTTCTAGGACACGTCACAGGTCCCAGGCTCGGGTCCCAGGTCCTGGCCATTCATAACGCACAGCACGGCTCACGCATACGCAGTGCCCGCCCGGCTATGAAGCCACAGCTGGGTGCCCACACTCACAATGCCGGCGCCGCAGAGGGGAGGGGAAGAGAAGCGAGGATTCGGGTGGCCGCATCGCTGGAACGTGGAACAGGTGAGTGTCTGTTTATAAAAAGTCAACGGCTACACTTTTTCTAGCTGCTGACTTTTAAATGGGTGGAACTCCACTTTAAGGTGAAAACACGCTAATACAGTCAGAACCTACAAATGTATATAATGAGTTAAAAAAATAAGGGCTCATTCACATCTCTCCACCTCCCTCTTGAAATTCTTGTCCAGATTTGGGAATTTAGTAGTCTGCAATTCAGTTTTGGTGCTTTTTGTACATTCTCTAACGTAATCCCAAACTCCTACATAGGACGTTGTGAGCGCTTTACATAGTGTTCAGTGATAGACCTCCTTCTAGGATACCTTAGCACCACACTGAATCTGCACTCAAGTTTACTCCAGATAAAATCATGTTATGTGAATGAAATCTGTCATACCAAACCTAGAGTAGGAAGAAGAAAATTCATAGTGTCATAAGAGTAAAAAACACATGTGCATTATTTAACCACTTCAATACAGGGCATTTTCACCCCCCTTCCTGCCCAGGCCAATTTTCAGCGCTGTAACTTTGAATGACAATTGCGCGGTCATGCAACACTGTATCCAAATGACATTTTTATAATTTTTTTTTCCCCACAAATAGAGCTTTCTTTTGGTGGTATTTGATCACCTCTGTGGTTTTTATTTCTTGCGCTATAAACAAAAGAAGAGCAACAAGTTTGAAAAAAAACACTTTTTTTACAATAATAAATATCCCAATTTAAAAAAAAAAAAAAAATCTTTTTCCTCAGTTTAGGCCGATATGTATTCTTCTACATATTTTTTGGTAAAAAAAATCGCAATAAGCGTATATTGATTGGTTTGCACAAAAGTTATAGCGTCTACAAAAAAGGGGATAGATTAATGGCATTTTTATTATTTTTTTTTTTACTAGTAATGGCAGCGATCTTGCAATTTTTATCATGACTGTGACATTGCGGCGGACATTTCGGACACTTTTGACACTATTTTGGGACCATCCACATTTATACAGCGATCAATGCTATAAAAATGCACTGATTACTGTGTAAATGACACTGGCAGGGAAGGGGTTAAACATAAGGGGGGCGATCAAGGGGTTAAGTGCGTCCTACTGTGGGGGGGATTGTCTCACTAGAACATGACAAAGATCACTGCTCCTGATGACAGGGAGCAGTAGATCTGTCCTGTTGCTAAGCAGAACAGGGAAATGCCTTGTTTATATAGGCATTTCCACGATCGCGGGCACCTGGCGGACAACGAGTTTGCGAGACGCGCGGGCAGGTTCACGGAGTACGCGGAGGGCGCGCACTCGCCCCCTATGCCATGATTTAAAGGAGATGTACCTGCATGCCCATTTGCCCAGCTGTGCCATTGTGCCAACGTACATCGTCGTGCGTTGGTCGGCAAAGGGTTATACTGAATGGGTTGTTTTACAAGGTGATTGTTTTCAATCACTTTAACTGTCCATGCATCCTCACATAAAATCATACAATACAGCGCTCGCAAATATATATAATATGTGATCTCAAAAGAAAAAAGGAATTTTGTTGCAGCTGCAGAATGAAAGTACTGTACTTTAGTGATAAATAACCAAGTGAACTGCGCTAGCAACTGTATATAATTAAGATGTACCCCAACAAAATAAAAACAACAATGTCACAAATGGTGAAATCATGCATCCTCACAGACAGTCTAAATTCCAGTTATTAATTCCAACTTGCACATAGCTATTAAAACCCAAGAGTCGTAGATTTGGTAAAGCCGCGTACACACAAGCGGACTTTTCGACCGGACTGGTCCGACAGAACGAATCCGTCGGACAATTCGACCATGTGTGGGCTTCATCGGACTTTCAGTGGACTTTTTCTGTCGAAAATCACACGGACTTTAGATTTGGAACACGTTTCAAGCCTTTCCAACGGACTCGAGTCCGGTCCAAAAAATCCTTTCGTCTGTATGCTAGTCCGATGGACAAAAAAGGGCACAAGGGCAGCTATTGGCTACTGTCTATGAACTTCCTTATTCTAGTCCCTTCATATGTCATCACGTTTAAACCAACAGACTTTCGAATGGACTTTAGTCCGTTCGTGTGTGGACAAGTCCGGTAGTTCGAAAGTCCGTCGGACCTTTGATGCTGAAAAGTCCGCTCGTGTGTACGCGGCATAAGTTCACTGGATGGATACATTTTCAAAATATTTTTGTAGGCAACAGATGGCACCCCTCTTTGGGAAGCAGTGATGGTCACAGTGCCCCTTGAGTATTGATCTGTCCATAATTAATTATTCATCTGATGTGCGCATGATGATGATGATTTATTCCCATTTGAAAGTAATTCAGCCATACTGAGAGAAATGAACCAAAATGTAGTACAGTATACTATATGCAAACCACTTCTACAGAAAATGGACCATGAATAATCAGTCGTTTTTTTCTTCATTATTCACAGCTTCATTTTTGAACAAATCCCTTGTTGGACCTAATGGAGACAATCTGGTTAACCTTTGGCACCCAAAACACTTAAGTATCAAATGCTTAGACTAGTTTAAAAACATTCTAAAATAAGATTTTATTATTCCACAACCACAGTATACAAATAAGATTGCTTGCTGTATAATTTGAAGCATATTTTAAGATTTATTACTTCTACAACATACCCCGCTGTCTATTCTTAGTATAAGACTGTCTTTACAAACACAGCAATGCGCAGCTCTAATATACCCATGGGTCGCTGGGCATCCTACGCGGTTCTGAAGTAGAACTAGGAATGATGGTCTATTTTTTTGCCAGTTATATCTTTATACTCACATTAAGAAAAACTGAAAAATGACTTTCTAAAAATATGAATATGGGATTGAAGGTTGAAGGAAAGTCAAAAGAAAATAATGCACACAAACAAGCAAACAGAAACTATTTCTCTTGCCAATACCAAAAGATTCTTTCACTTTATACAGCGCCTTTATAATAAACATGTCAGCCAGATTAAACTTTGACATGCCCAAGATGAGATACCATCATCTTTGTTAGCCAAGACCCAGATAGTAAGGATAACTTGCAGTGGCGGCTGGTGCTACATTTTTTGGGGGGGGGGGGCAAACAAACCCCCCTCACCTGCCCGCCCACCCGTTTGCTCGCCAGCCCCGCACTTACTCCATCCAGGTTGTGAACGGCTTTCCCGATTTCTCCTCCTGGCCAATCCAATCTTAGGACTCACTTCCTGTCCTGTTAGGACTCACTTTCTGCTTCCAGGAGGAGAAGCAGGAAGACAATAGCAAATGTTGTATCGCTAATGTCACAAGCGAGTGGGCTCGGCACGCAGTGCTTTGCGCCTTGAGCCTACCCGTTTTTTAAGCCAATTAGAGCCTCAGGCTCTAATCATGTGCTTAAAAAAAAACAAAAAAAAAAACCTTGTAGAAATCTATGCACTCGGCCCCCCGCATGGAGATTAGGGGCCGGCGCATAGAGATTAGGGGGGCGGCACCCCTGCGCCTCTTATGGACCGGCAGCTGCTGATAACTTGCCACAAATTTGTAAGTCTGTTAATTTGCTGCATATTTTCACTGGCAAGTTGTAAACTTGCAGAGCACTTAAAGCTTTTAGTTGACACTTTTGCAATTTGTAGCAAATATGTGTGGCAAGTCACTAGCAAGAGCAAAGTTGCAGTGGTGAGTCTATAGCAAGAGCTCTGCAAGTCTACAGCATGAAAATTCAGCCACAGTGACCCTTGTGGTGGGATGACTATTGCACAACAAAACTGAACCAGAACTTGCAGCTGACTTGCAGAATGTTTGCAAAGAAAGCAGATGTGGAGTCATGCAATGCGGACTTGCTGCAATTGTGCAACAAACTTGTGAAGTCTGGCAAGTCTAGCAATAGCTTAGCAAGTCATTTTCAAACTTGCAGCTCAATTGCTTGCTATCTGGGAACAGCCCCCTCCGTGTGCCTCCCAGAGGCTGGCTTCACACAACTGCACACCTGATACATATGCATTGGTGTGTTGAGGTGCCATTTGTTTTGAATAGCTCACCAAAGCAACTCCATAATACTAGACCCTTGATTTCCCCTGACACCTGGGCAAAGTCATGCCAGGTACAATTTCTATATCCAATCAGAGTGCCTCAGAGGTCAGTAAAGCCGGCCATAGACGGCTGGTTCAGCAGGAACTGGCTGTGATTCGAACCATGTATGGGCAGACTGAATGTACCCAAGTGGATCAATCAATCAACTTGGGTACAACCAGCCTGACAGATTTTTCATGCAATTTTTCCTAGCAGCTGTTATAGCCGCTAGCAATAATCACTTTCCCCGCCCCCTGCCAGGAGAACACAATGGCTCGACAGGAGGGATTCTCCTGTCAACACTGTCTGTGATTGTAGGAAAGAAAATAACCCCATCCAGCTTAAGGTCAACTTCATTGTATAGGGGAATGGCAGTCTTACGACTACAGGAATGGAACTGTATATCATCTGTAAAACTCACAATGCCAATTATGTATAAAAAACCTCAGTAAAAGGTATATGTCTTCAATACAGCAAAAATCTTCACACTTGTTAATGCACATCACCCTATTTTAAGTGTATTTCTATTTATGCAGCCAAATCGGGATAAAACCTACATTATATGTATTACATGTTCACATTCATATAGCATAAATTAACAAAAAAATAGAAATAGCTGTCTACCTTTTTTACTCACGTACGTGCGTAAATCCCACTTAGCTTTTCCCTTCTATGTAATATGGCAAAAATATGCCTGTATTTTTTGTTTTTCCAGGTGATTAAAGTGCTGCAAATATGAGCCAAGTATTTGACTTGAATGGCCCAGTTTGACAGGCGATGCTGCCTGTAAACTAGACACGCCTCATTAAATTGGTGACAAGGCAAAGCATAACCCCCAAAGTATGTGAACAGCCCCCTCGGGCTGTATAGTAGATATTTGGTGGGTGGTCAAGAAGGGCAGAAAAACTGCCTGTTTTTACCACCCTCTAGCCAGCCATGTAAAAGAGGCCTTGTTGCACTTTGAAATTGTTCAAAGTAGCTTGTAGACTGCCCAAAAAGCCTACTACTTCAAAGAAATAATCAGAAAGGTAAGAAATATTTTCTTAAAATACATTCTTAGGTTAGATTTTCATAGTTTCTCAACTAATTATACTCTACTTTTATGTACTTTGCTATATTATTTTGCACTTATTCCTATGAACAGTCTGCGATTAGATCTCTCATTTAAAGTGTTACTAAACCTAGGACCCTGTAGTCACTATATCTGGTCTCCAATAGTACACAGAACATGGAAATGTAATTATTTTAGTAAATATAAACTGCTAAATTGCTTATCTCATCAGCAGTATATAGCAGTCTTGTGACTTCTATCAGTGTCCAGCCAAGCACTGGTTAAAGCTTGTAGGAGGAGTTTTTATTCTCCTCTGACTGTCCTATGAGGCTGCATGACTCCTGACCCTCTAACTGGACAGTGCTGATTGGCACTGTGCTGATCACATGCACCCTCCCAAAAACAAACAATAAAACTCCCTATCAATACACACCAAACTGAGAATTTGCAGAGTGCCCCAAAGGCTCTGTACTATCAGGAGATGGATTGGGAACTGTGGAAGAAGGGGAGGATCAGAGAAGACAGGATTAAACAGCCTTTTTACACAATGCAGATGATTATCCCCTTAGGTTTCACAGTGAGTATAACAAGCATGATTTACTGCATATACACACTGATTTAAGGTGTCTTCAGCAATTTGGTCAGTTGTGCCAATTGTTTATGCAAAACATTCCTTCTGTGTATGCTATATTGCAGAGATCTTGTCCTATCTATTCCTATGATTGCATACATACAATATACTGTAGGTGCATGTCTTTGTCAGCACTGATGTTGTTACTTTAAGCCCATTGTATTACCAATAAAAACTCATCTGCATTTAAAAAAATAATAATTTTAGGTATACTATGTGACTGGGAGCAAATGACAAATATTTAGTAGGTTTCTAATTTTTGACTGCAAAAGTGGTAATACACTTGATATCAGACATCACAGTACATTACATTTCAATAGCATGTCTGTAGCACCACTACTCTCTCTTCCTGGCCTCACGAGACAGCGGGAAACATTGGCTCATGCTGCTGTCAGTCAAATCCTGTGAGGATGGAGCGAGGGGAGTGACCAAGCCGTGCTATGTGTTTCTTTGGACATACACAGCCCGGCTTAGGACTGTGCCCACATGAGTACCCCCACAGCAACTGGCTTTCTCAAGAGGCACTCATAAGAAGATGGAGAGGAGATTGCTGGTGGGGGACTCCAGAGAAGGAGTTAATTGACCGATCTGTGCAATCATTGCACAGCGCAGGTACCGTATTTTTTGCACTATAAGATGCACTTTTTTCCCCCCAAAAAATGGAGGAAAATGTCTCTGCGTCCTATGGAGTGAATATTGACCAGGCCACCGCCGACGCTGCATTACACACCGGCCCTGTTGTGGTCCGAGGGCACAGCCGCAGAAGGGAGGCAGCCAGCACCGCCTGCTGGAACTCACTGGGGTCCGCGGCGACAGGGACCATCATTTTTGGGCCCGGCCGGGCCCCAGCAGCACGCATGATGATCATATAGCAAGGGAAGGGGGCCAAGCCCAGGTAGAAGAAGCCCAGGAAGCTTTGCAACAAGTGAGCAGGCTCAGGGCGTGGAGGCACGCGACGTCATTACGTGTTAGACCAGGAGAGGTGTCAGACCAGCAAGCCACAACAGGGCCAGGGACCACGAGTCGTTGGCACAGATCAGGCTGCATTTCATGGGCACTGGTAAGGCTGCATTTCATGGGCACTGGTAAGGCTGCATTTCATTTCATGGGCACTGGTGAGGCTGCATTTAATTGGCACTGGTCAGGCTGCGTTTCATGGACACTGGTCAGGCTGCATTTTATGGGCACTGGTAAGGCTGCATTTCATTTCATGGGCACTGGTGAGGCTGCATTTAATTGGCACTGGTCAGGCTGCATTTCATGGGCACTGGTCAGGCTGCATTTCATTGACACTGGTAAGGCTGCATTTCATTGGCACAGGTCAGGCTGCATTTCATGGGCACTGGTAAATATTTTAATACATCATTTGGTTCAGAATATTTTTTTTTCTTGTTTTCCTCCTCTGAAACCTAAGTGCCTCAGGTGCATCTTATGGAGTGAAAAATACGGTAAGTATAACATCTTTTTTTTATTTTAAATTGAAAAAACGTATCCTTTAGAATCACTTTAATTGTTTCTTAAAAAGCTAGAAAGGTCAATATTCATCCACTTCAGCAGGATTGGCCAGGATTCTGATCAGTGCGTGACCACCCTGATTCAACAGAAGTCAATCTTTTATTCCTGCACAGGCACACCTTCAAAGAAACAAATTTCATTTTTATGACATTAAGCACATTTTAATTTGAGCAAGCGCACCCTTACTGTTTTCTATGCTAATTATTTCTAATCAATGCAACATCCTCTCTCTCTCCTGCCAGGCAAAAACTGGTAATTAGCTCACAGTACACGTGTTTTTTTTTTTTTTTCCCTGACTTCCAAAATGCTGAAGCGAAGAAATCTTCCACAGTAACACAATGTGCTAAACAAGAGCGTGTAAAAAATTGCAGCTCCTCTAAAACTTGCTAAGTTGGTAGAAATCTGTGAGCTTTGTTAGCAGGCCTTCTCACTTCTTCTCCTCTCCTGTCAAGCTGAGCTTCACGCACTGATGTCAGCAGGCAGAACTTGGAAGCAAGGTGTGTGAAAGCATCCAAGGTGTGCTAGAGCAGCAGGCAGGTATCAGCCTCATGTGCAACTAACTTTACTTGGAAGTGTAAATTGGCTTGGCCTTGGGCTAATGCTAAGCTGACATCAGCATAGTAACACAGAAAGCAAAAATAAATAAAAGTTTTAGCAAGTATTTGTTCACTGCCACACCAAGAAGAGACATGCAAAACATTTAGAAAGTACACATTACATAAAAACATATAGGACTACACCTATAAAGTTAACATGTCAAGTACATACAGATTACAGCAGCTTTGGTCAACTTGGCGCCACGCTAGACACTACAAGCTGCTGACCATTTTCATATTTCATTGGAACCTGTGCTTTGACAATGCAGGGTGAAGCAACAGGATCAGGAAAAGAAGGAGCTGCTCCATTCAGTCACATGGAGTAAAAAGAAAAGTCTTGTGTAAGCTATGAGTCACTGGAGTAGTAGATTGGCCCAGTGTTTGAGGGGGACACATGCTCCTCCATACTCAGAAGTACCAGGTGCTTTCCTCAACTCCCCACACCGAGCATAGCAGTAGGAGTGTGAAGGAAATGTAAGTACATGTTGGGGAGGGCTGGATTAGTTTAACTTAGCCACTCCCATAAGCATACAGTGCCTTGAAAAAGTATTCATAGCCCTTGAAATTTTCCACATTTTGTCATGTTACAACCAAAAACGTAAATGTATTTTATTGGGATTTTATGTGATAGACCAACACAAAGTGGCACATAATTGTGGAAGGAAAATTATACATTTTTTTTTACATTTTTTTTTTCAAATAAATATCTGAAAAGTGTGGCGTGCATTTGTATTCAGCCCCCTTTACTCTGATACCCCTAAATAAAATCTAGTGGAACCAACTGATTTCAGAAGTCACCTAATTAGTAAATAGAGTCCACCTGTGTGTAATTTAATCTCAGTATAAATACAGTTGTTCTGTGAAGCCCTCAGAGGTTTGTTAGAGGACCTTGGTGAACAAACAGCATCATGAAGGCCAAGGAACACACTAGGCAGATTTGAGATAAAGTTGTGGAGAAGTTTAAAGCAGGGTTAGGTTATATAAAAAATATCCCAAGCTTTGAACATCTCACGGAGCACTGTTCAATCCATCATCTGAAAATGGAAAGAGTATGGCACAACTGCAAATCTACCAAGACATGGCCATCCACATAAACTGACAGGCCGGGCAAGGAGAGCGTTAATCAGAGAAGCAGCCAAGAGTCCCATGGAAACTCTGAAGGAGCTGCAGAGATCCACAGCTCAGGTGGGAGAATCTGTCCACAGAACAACTATTAGTTGTGCACTCCACAAATCTGACCTTTATGGAAGAGTGGCAAGAAGAAAGCCATTGTTGAAAGAAAGCCATAAGAAGTCCCATTTGCACTTTGCGAGAAGCCATATGGGGAACACAAAAAAACATGTGGAAGAAGGTGCTCTGGTCAAATGAGACCAAAATAATCTTTTTGGCCTAAAAGCAAAATGCTATGTATGGCAGAAAACTAACACTGCACATCACCCTGAACACACCATCCCCACTGTGAAACATGGTTATGACAGTATCATGTTGTGGGGATGCTTTTCTTCAGCAGGGACAGGGAAGTTGGTCAGAGTTTTAGTAAATCAACCCATATGATTTACTGTAGTAGTAGCTTACACAGTGCTATGAACTTCCTGTGTGACAGTACTGATTAGCTCAGCACTGCCTCGTAGAGTAAAGCCTGATGCACACTATTATTATTTTTTCATTTAACCCAGCAGACTAAACGGAAAAAACTGAGGAGCTCTGCAATGTCAGTACAGCAATCTCCCCACTGAGCTATTGTGTTCTCTCAGGGGGCTGCCCCCGCCAGAACACACCAGTCAGCACTTGCAGCCATTGGCTGCGAGCTCTGATCAGATGCCGATCAGCTGTTGTTTTTCACACACGCCTATTCCACAGAAGCCGGACAGGCTGATGTACACATGGGCTGAATGTTGTCCATGAATGCATGCATGTACTTAATGTAAAAAATATATCTGATGCTGTGTCCACTTTAAAGAAAATGTCAAGTTCCTTAAAAATGTAACTGAAAAATGAAAGAAAAACAAAGCTCTTTGCAGTTTCGAGTTGTGGAGCAGTTTCGATCTCTCGATCTTCAGAAAAGGTATATTGAGATAGAAATTTAGATGTAAAACACTATTTTCAGAGTTCATCTTTAAGGTGAACCTGACCTGGCTTTAAAAGTGCCTGAGAGGTAATAGCATTTTTCCACGGGGCACAGGAATTGGTTTTAGGGCCCCTTTCACATGTGCGTTCTGTCAGTCCATATCTGACCCTACATTACATGGATCACAAATGGACTGCAATGCATCACCATGCAAACTTGTATCTGCTTGCATATACTGTATATCCACATCTAGGTCTGATCAGGTTTGCGAAATCTACCACAAAATTAGCTTTTACTGACCTGACCAGACTTGGGTGGGTATAGGTAGATTATAGGCCGCTTATATCCAGCCACCATAGGGGCTAGATACAAGATGAAGGAAAAAGCAGAATAGACATGGACATCTGCTTTAATCCGACTCAGCAGGGAATAAGTCTGGATTCCCCTGATAAAATGTAATGGTTGGCACCCATTTTAAGGTGCTAAAGACTAACACAAAGCTTTGCCCTTAAGCAGCATCGTCTCCTTTTTAAAAACATCTACATTAATTCTACCATACCTAGTAAAGCATAATTTTCATTACTGTTGCTAATGATGAAAGATAAAGAAATACAAGGTCCTTCAGCCTAGCATGTCCTATACCTCTGCAAGGTAAAAGGCCAACTTCACTTTTAGGTGTCAAAACAAGTACCTAAAGTACCGAAACCATACAGCCCACAGTCTTTTCTGTAGATTGTAACTTTACACAATGGCTTCTACACGATGGTTAAATCAGGCCTGGCTGTTCATTTGTATCTGTCATTTACACATAGTTGAGGAAGTAACTTATTAACCTTACCAATATTCAATAATTAGATTCACGAGAAACCAGTAACAACAGTGATCACTTCTGACACAATTAGAATTGCTAAAGAAAAGCAAGCATTTACAGCATAGTCATTCACGGCTCCCAGAGTAGCAGTAAACGAACTTACCTTGAAAAATCTAGAATATTTTACTGCCTGCAAAGTAATTCATCGCCATTGTTACTGGAGCAGAAGTTCCCAACACAAATTACTGGTCAAAATACATAACAGCTGCTGAACTTTAAGGCCCCCCTTTCACACATGCGGACCGTTTGTCTGTTTTTTATCCATCCATTGATTGAAAAATGAAACGGATGGAAATGGACAAACTGCCGTTTTTGCATTGGTCGTGGATGTAAAAAGACTGATGTAAAAACTGATGAGAAACTGATGTAAACTGATGTACAGTTCATCCATTTTTTCTTTGAAAAAACATGACTGAACTGATGAAATGAACGGTCCGCATGTGTGAAAGGGGCCTAAAGCGAGACAGCATCCCCCCAACGCCATTATATTTGTATTCTTTGATGTCTAATTATGTTGTGAAATGTATTAATCACAAGTGACTCTCAAGTCTTGGTATTTGATATCACTTGCAGTTTTCCCTGTGGATCATCCAAGCAAAGTAGTAAAATAAAATAATGGTCACAGTGTTGGCCAATACTGTATATCAGGTGTTTGCTAACCAAAAGTAATTATTTGTAAAATTTATTTGGGCAATTTTCAGCAGCTCCGGGGTTGAAAATGGATGTGGCCAGTTACCGGCATAGTAATCTACCAAAGCAATCCATTTTAGGTAGAGAATATCTAAACATGAATTCCACAAAATAATTGGGGCTTTCTGGTATGGGAAAGCAGGTGACATCATTGCAGGATGCAGTAAGTCTATATGACCCACCAGGCCCGAACACTGACAAGTGAGGAGAAGATCACCAATCCTATGTAAATTCCAACACCACCCAACATGGAGCTTACACAGAGTATCCTGTATCCTACCTCTAAGGGAATAGGGCAAAAATGGAGAAATGCTGTTAAAAGGTAGCTACTGTGTATATGACAGACACCCCTTTATAAAGAAAAAGCTATAAAGTCAATAAACCTTTACTTGTGGTCCTGTTCCACCATAACTACCGCACATTTTTGCACAAAAGTGTCTCATGAATGGTTCAATAGTGTTTCCAGTGTGTAAATTGCCCATTCACAATAGCCGCATGTTAAAATGCTATGTTGAAGCATTCATGCTGGTGTCTGTATTGCCGGGCAGTGAGGGAATGAGGTAAGTTGCTGTTTCGGTGCTTCGCACCGTTAACAGTTTTTATTGAACTTTATTGAGAGTGTACAAAGCTATTCACGTCTCCACACTGCAGCACATTGCACAGTGGTGCACTGACCTGAAGTATCATCCGAAGTGCACATTATACCAGCATTGTGGTGTGAATGGGGCACATAGAAAATAATTATTTTCCATGTACCCTTGCAGTAACTGTCGTGGATCAGGTGCAGAAAAATGCCAGTCACCACATTGGCGTACTGCGTATCCCATCACCACTGCATTGTGGTGATCTGAATTCTCCTTGTGCAGAAAAACACAAGTCACCATATAAAGTGTGGACAAGCTGACAGCGTTGCATCTTTTCCAGCATGCGATCTGTCAACATGCTTGTCTGACTGGTTGGCGTATAAAAGTTGTAGAAAAAAGCAGCTAACCTCTGTTAGAAAAATGATGTCTGAAACATGTCCTTGTATGCAGAATATTAAAGAAGTCATCATGATGCCCTCAGCAACCAGACCATGGTTTACAATAGGTCAAATGTTGGTATAGTCAAGGCATAACATGTTCATTGCACGGAGTGTAGTCTTTGGTATCTATGGATATTATATGGATGTTTAAAGCAGTCTTATTAGCAGTTTTTGGGTTCAAAAGGTAATTTATATTAAAACTTCTTACCCACAAGGTCTTTGACACAATTAACAATATCGCTCTTTCCAGACTTCTCATTATTAGTCATTGAATTTATGTTCTTATAAAAACAAAAGCTTGCACAATCAGAATAGGAAATTGGACATCAGAAACTGTTTATCTTTATTGTCAGCTAATATCGGCTTACAGCAGAGCTATGATATGAGTCTCATGACTACAGGTTATACAAGCAAATCCTCAAACATAACCATTTCTTCAGGTAACCAATTAAGCAACTACAATCTTCTCAAAAGCTATGCAGGTTTAGCAAGAAAATAAATATAGTTTACCACCTGCTAGCACTTTTTCAAAGTGCTTGTAAATCCTTCCATTTACCCAGTGAAGTGACTGGCCTCAGGTGATACATAGAGATGAAACACATAACCCTACATAAGTTGTACCTGTTTATCCGAAATGACACGTAGTGCTCTGGATTGAGACAAGCACACACTATAGAGGGATATGCTAGACAGCTGACAGATAATATCTACCAGTATGACTGTCTTCCTGCTTTACACCACCATGCACTGTAATAAACTGGTCAATCCAAATATAGCACTTCCAAAAATATCATTTTTCTTTAGAAACAAACTTAGCGACTAATTCTTAAAGTGACACAAAATAGTGGTTTAAAAGAATCTATTGAAGTATGTTAACTTAAAAAAGTACCTTCTATTCTCTTCTATCTCAGCCTATTCTAAAGCTCCCAGTTTTTGGGAGATTTTTTTGATGCTGTGATCTGAAACCTGTTATAGAAGGTGGGGCCCTACTGTACGTGGGAATGTAGCCACCCTCTGTTGCTTCTTCCCAAGATGGACTATGGAGTATGGAATTTTTTATATGCACAGAGCAGTGCACATGACTGCTTGTTCCAAACCAATAAAAGTCAGGAGGAAAAGAGGTTCAAGGGCTCACAGAGACGTTACATAGTTGGAGAAAAACACAGTAAGAGACAATTCCATAAAAAGTTGATTACAGGGCCATTAAGTACTGGATGTACAGTATATGGAATATTTTTCGAGTAAAAGGATATAGTTTAATCTCTCTTTAAGAGCATATTATCTATCAGAATGATGTCACCTTTTCAACACCAACAACTAAATTAGTGATATTTTAGTAATAAAAAAATTAAAAATGCAATATTGTATGACTTTCGATGCACTAGTATGTAAACAACCAACTTAAGGGATTGTTCACACTTGACTAATTGCTAACGCTCAACAAACGCTCCTATATCATTTGTATGGCGTTAGTATGGGTGTCAGACAGGCGTCAAGGAGCTTTAGTATGGGCATTAGACAGGCGTTTTACAAGCATTAATGAAGAGTTAAAAATGCTCCCCAAAAGACCTATAGGCAGTTTTGAAGTGTTTGACGAGCGTTAAAACTGCTCCACAAATGCCTATTCCATTGCAGTAAATGAACAAATCTTAATGCCCCACAACCGCCCTGCAACTGCTTGCCAGAGCATTTGCAAGGCGTTACCATAGACTTCAATGGGAGGTGTTGGAAGGCTTGAAATGCCTTCTGACTCGACATGAGGCTTCAATTTTGAAGAGACGTGACGCTAACGCTTAGTGTGAACAGCACTATGTGCTGTCTATTTTATCTTGTGCATAGGCTTTGAGGGGCCTTTTTAACGCCTCTCAAACTCCTACCAAATGCCTGCTCTTAATGCCAATGTGAACTCAGCCTTAAGGTAGTGTGAGCCATGTACAGGACTTTATATGGTTTCTAGCCAACCATCAGATAATTATGACGGTAGATTTAAATCCTAACTGAATGATATTTTGTTTGCTAAAATACTGTGTATCATGAACAACTGCCATTTGTTTTCCCCATAAAATACCTGTTTTCATTTTTTCCACCCTTGTTGTATCTCAGTGTTGCCTTTCCATCTACATGGATGCACTCCAGTGATGGGTACATGGCATTTCTTATGGCGGGTTTCCTGAGGGGGACAACAGAGGACTATCAACAGACCGCCTATTGGGTGACAATGCAGGTGCACAACCTCAAGACATAACAGAGCATTGTCACGCTACATAAGGAAGTGCCTGAACAAGAAGTATAAGAAATATAAGATGTAATACCTTCTTTACTTCCATTTCTGGCAGGTTTCCTCCTTCTGTGCAACTGGTCCCCCAAAGCCTTTTCTAAAAAGCACTCTGGGTTGCGGTTGCATAATGATGTCATCAAGTACTACGCAGGGCCAACTGCCCTATATTTTCCGTAAGGAAAGTGAGGGATCAACCCCAAGCTGAAGCAGAGGAGAATGTCAAAGCCTGCTCGAGCGAGGAGTAAGGTAAGTAATACACCTTATTCGTCATCCTCTAGCGTCAATGAGCATTTAACCATTGCAGTGCAGGGGGGGCCCACAGCAAGGGTAGATTTTTTGTAATTCCTGGAGCTGGGCTTTAAGGCCTGAAGTAAGCCGTGTGCATGCAATGTGTGAGAAAAGATCTTAAGGCTGGGTTCACACTACCGCATCCAATTTGCATACAGGAGGTTGTGACCGGCTCTCTATGGATCCGGTTCACATATCTCCGCAATGGCTCCAATGCGAATTGCACAGGAGTCCTGTGCGTCTTTTGGTCCATTTCGGGTCCGAATTCAGCCCGGACTGAAGGACTGAAATCAGACCTGAAACAGTGAGACGCACCGGACTCTTGCTGTTAGCTGCTGCATTCTTAAGTGTGAAAACAGCTTTAAGGTGGTTTTCTGTCCAAACTGTGCGTGAGTTCATGGAAGACTGACTGGGAATTTCTGGTTTATAGAAGTTTCTGTTTATAAAAGGCACAACAAAATGGGGCAACAGGTATTTTCTCAGACGGTATTTGTTTTTCTTCCCTAGCATCAAATACATATCTGTACTTTTCTTTTTTCCTTGAAACATTTGTTTTGCATATTCCAGCTTTGACTTGAGCAAATGCCTTGAGGGCTGCTTAACAGGTCAGGGGAGTCGGGGAGATACTGAATGTGCGTCACACATGGACATTCCAGTACATAACGCTACAGCTGGTATGCAAAGTCTTACCGAGCCAACAAGAAAAAAAGAAGAAAAATGAAAATTCTTTTCATTTTCTCTTGTCATTTTTCAGACCTGAAGTCATATTTTCATATAGTTTCTTGGTCCTAGAAAAGTTTTCAAGAATGATATACATAACTTTATTATGAGTAACTTAGTGCAACACTAATATTTCCTGCAATGCCCGCCAGTTAGAAAATGACATTACCACATACTGAAACCAGTGCATATGGATGTCCCTGTACCTCTGTACATTAAACATTTTGCCTTACTAAAATGCGATGGAGTTTCTATACATAAATGACCCAATGGGGGTTATTTACTGAAGGCAAACCCACTTTGCACTACAAGTGCAAACTATAAGTGCAAAGTGCACTTGAAATTGCACTGAAAGTGCACTTGGAAGTGCAGTCGCTGTAAATCTGAGGGGAAGATTTGAAATGAGGGGAAGCTCTGCTAATTTTATCATCCAATCACGTGCAAGCTAAAATGCTGTTTTTTATTTTCCTTGCACGTCCCCATCAGATTTACAGAGACTGCACTTCCAAGTGCACTTTCAGTGCAATTTCAAGTACACTTTGCACTTGTAGTTTGCACTTGTAGTGCAAAGTGGATTTGCCTTCAGTAAATAACCCCCATTCTCGCCAGCGAGCAGTAGTCAAGGATGGCCCCATGGAGGAATTCAGCCAGTTACATTTTACAGGGTTAATGTACAATAACCAATATATACAAGAACATTTTCTTCCCTGGGACTTTACTGCAGCAACATACAACGTCATAAAATGTCATAAAAACAATATCTTTTATTGTACAATACATTAAAAGATAACTACGGTATATTTACATCAATACTCATATACACATACACATGTACTGTATGTTGCTGCAGTAAAGTCCCAGGGGAGAACATTTTCTTGTATTTGTTCATAGGGGCTTAGCAGCTTAAAGAGGAACTGTAGTCTGCGCACATAATTTGTAATAAAAACATCTTTGCCATTCTGAAGCTTCCCTCCACCCACTTTGCATATTACCGTATTTATCGGCGTATAACACGCACTTTTTTTCCCCTTAAAATCAGGGGAAAGTCGCAGGTGCGTGTTATACGCCGATCCCCTGCGATCCCGAGCTGTCAAAATGTCAAATCGCGGTCGGCGATTTTGAAGCCCACAAAGCAGGGACAGGGGAAAAAAAGGCTGCACTGGGGAAGGCTGCACTGAGAAGGCTGCACTGACATGGCTGCACTGACATGGCTGCACTGACATGGCTGCACTGGGGAAGGCTGCACTGACATGGCTGCACTAACATGGCTGCACTGGGAAGGCTGCAATGATGGGCATTTAAATGTAAGTTTTTTTCCCTTCAACTTCCCTCCTAAAAGTTTTTTTTTTTCCTTAAAATTCCCTCCTAAATTGAGGTGCGTGTTATACCCCGGTGCGTGTTATACGCCGATAAATACGGTATTTTATATATACTGCAATTCTGTACTTGGCAAATATGCTGCTGAAATCTCCCTCCGCTAGGTATTTACTGGCAGAAAAAAAAATGTTTTACTATCCTAAGTTAGAACAACAAGGGCAGAAGATTTAATAGGTGAAAAAATGGAAAAATGACTGAAGGTCCGCTTTAAGGTTGCTCCAGGGAGGCCCACCTTCTCTATTTTTAATGTACAATAACCTGGAACCTCATGAAAATTACCATTTCATTTTTAGAACCGTCCACTAACACAGAAGCCTCTACTTTGTTCTATGGGTCAATTTGTTATTGCTAGCATCTTGGCTACCATTACCCTCCCTAGGCTGACTCGGGCCACAATCTGGCCAAAGGGCAGACGTCTGAATTTGATTTTTGATACCTGGCACCAGTCAAAACAATGCCATCAGTCTTCTGCAATGGACTTTCAGTGGCACTTATATTTTTTCTCATTTCCTGTATAGATGACAGGTGGCCAAACAGAAGGAAAACAATGGAGAATCTCTGTAATCAGAACAGTGCCAGCAACTAAAAAACATTAGTTTAGTGGAGTGGGGAAAAGGGTTAAAACTAAAATTAAAAAAAATATTGTTCTAAAACTTGGCTTTCAAATTCCCCTAGCTGGTGTACTTGGCTGCAGTCAGCTGATCAAGAAATATTTTCCAACAGTCCTATTTTACAGAAGTAGATTAAGTGGGAACGGCCATAGCTCGATCACATTTTCGCCAGTCCCTGCTAAATGGGCCAAATTTCGATCCATCTATGGGCAGCTTAACTGTAAGCCTAGACAATCTTTTTTATGAAGATGTAACAGTTGACAAAAAGTACAACTAATGCTTTAGCAAACAAACAAAAGTTACAATTGGGCAGCACAGTGGCTTAGGGTCCATGCACACTGGCTTAAAAAAATGTTGCTCCTAGAGGAATTTTGTGTGTTGCCTGTAGAAGCAACCAGTGTTATCCTATGTGACCATGCATCGTTTAGTCCTCATGCACACGAGACGTTTTTAAAGCTGCTGTTTTTGGCTTCAGGCATTATATTTCTGCAGCCAGTAAACTCCCCAGCATGGTATTGTATGTGTTCATGCACACATAGGCTGTTATCGGCGTTTTTGGCAGGGGCGTTTTCTGGCTGAAAATAAACCCTAGAACTAGTGGGTTTTCAGAGGAGTTTTTCCAGCTGTAAAAAGGCTCTAACTTTGATGAAAGCTTAAAGTGGGGTTCCACCCAAAAAACAAAAATACATGGAAAAATTCTAAAAAAAAAAACAAAAAAACATTTGGATATTTTTTTTTTTTCACTCACCTCTAAATGCCTGTTGCTAGGTGGTCCCTCGTAGTCTGCCTGTTCCTTTGCCTGGGCTGGTGACATCACTTCCCCCCCAGGCACAGGAAGGGCTCCGCTCTGCTCCCTCCCTCCTGTCAATCATCTGGGACCCATTACAGGTCCCAGGTGATTGAGCGGCCAATCACGGCGCGCGGCGCCGCTCGCGCATGCGCAGTGGGTGCCAGGCTGTGAAGCCACAGCCCAGCGCCCACAGTTGAAATGCCGGCGCCAACGAGCGGAGGGGGGGGACGAGTGGGGCTTCGATCCCCCGCATCGCTGGACCCAGGGACAGGTGAGTGCCCAATTAAAAGTCAGCAGCTGCAGTATTTGTAGCTGCTGACTTTTAATTTTTCTTTTTTTGATGGCCCCCCTGGGTGGAACTCCTCTTTAAAAACGATAAAAAAAAAAAATGTGGTTATTCTGCATTTATCAGCGTTTTTGAGCCATAAGGATTTGTTGTTGAGTATAGTTTTGCCTAAAAAAAAGCTAAAAAACACTGCAAAATGCTAGTGCAAAAACGCTGCAAAACTCACTCTACAGCAACAGCTTTCTACAGCTAATGCTACTGGCGTTTTTATACTGCCCAGTGTGCATGAGGCCTTAGAGGCATATTCTAAGCTCAGCGTTTAGAGGCAGAAAAAAACCCTTCTGTTTTGCATTTTTGAGAGCAGTTTTCTGGCAGAAAAAAATGCTAATTGCTCCTAAATGCTGATACAAAAAAAACACTCAAAACTAGCCTAAGGGCTCGTGCACACTGCAGCTCAAAGAAGCTCAAAGAAGCGGCTCCTACAGGCATTTTAGCTTTTTTGAGCTCTCATTTTTCTGCCTGGAAATTCCCCTCCATGTTAGAAAATGTGTCTATGCACACTATGGCTTTTTCAGAAGTTTACAGGCATATGCTCTCACAGGCAGAAAAAAAAACTCCACCAAACTCGTGTTTTTGAGAGGAGCTTTCAAGCAGAAAAAATGGAAATTGCCCAAAAATGTGCGAAAAAGCGAGAATGAGCATTAAAAAACATGAAAAAGCACGCAAAAGTGCCCAAAAAGCAGCTTTTTTTTTTTTTTTTTCGCTGCAGAGTGCATGAGCCTTAAGTGTTTAGAACTTCTGCCTTTGACTAGGGTGCTCAGTTTGTATTCCAGTCAACCTCATGCATGGAGATTTCATGTTCTCCCTGTGCTTGTATAGGCATACCTCCCAACATTTTGAGATGGGAATATGTGGGCATAGGATACGCCCCCTGCCACGCCTCCTTAAAGGGGAAATAACAAATAAAGGTTAAGTAAATGCACAAGTGCTTTTTTTTAACCACTTTATATTGGCTTTTAAAATCAAAAAATACAGCAATTTAGAATTTGGGTGAAAGGTTTAGCACTGGCAAACACTTTTTGAAAGATAAAAAGTGCATTTTATAAACAATTATATAGATCAGACCAAAATGAGGGACAAATGAGGAGGAAAGAGGGACAGGGAGACATTGCTCCAAATCAGGGACAGTCCCTCGAAATCAGGGACAGTTGGGAGCTATGGTATGGGTCTTGTCCTGCACTTCAAAGACATGTTGTTGGGTTAACTTTATGCTGTCTAAATTGGCCCTCAAGTATATGTATGTGAGATAGGGACCTTATATTTTAAGCATCTTGAGGGCAGGAGCCAATGTAAAAGTATAGTACGTAAAGCGTTGCAGAAATTGATGGCGCTATATAAACAACTAAAAAAAAATAAACATAGTGTTCTATGTGACGAGACATTGCTTTACTTGTTAATTACTCAATTACTTTCACCATGTGCATCAAGGCCGTCAATTAAAACCTGACCAAGCAGCCATATTCTGTACACTGGGCAGTTATTCAAGTATGTCAGGAAATCCCTTACCTGTTGCAGCAGATCAACAGTCTGGAATTCCATAAATATTATGTGTGAGCACAGAGGCGATAAAACACACCTGAACAAGTGTCATTTAAAGTAAATGGCAGAATTGTCTGACATTATAGTGATTCATCACCTGGCATTACAAAAGATCATTTAGAAGGTTTTCTCATGATTTACATGATGAATCACAGAGGTGAACGCAGCTAAATGACAGGTACAAGCCCTTGTATCAAGGCTAGTGCTATTGCACATAACTTATTATGCTTATAATTCTAACTATATATATTTAACATACAATGGTAACAAATTAGAGCACAACATCTTTGCTAAAAAGTAATGCAAACCAAGTAACACCAAGATTGTCCAAGCTCTTTAGCTACTAACAATGGAAGGTCTGATAACACTGTATAACTGCAGTCGAAACCTTTTCACCCGGAACTCACATGCCAAGCTGAAATAACCCCCTCTCAAAAACCCCATTGAATCGCTAAAATTATTGCTAAATGCTAGGTTTTGAACTTTCATACACATTTTAGATTAATTTTAGAATAATGTACACCCGAAAAGTGAGTATGGGCAGAGCTGAAGCGCTTCATCAGGCGCCAGTAGGATCATAGCGGGTCAATGCTGGATGCGCTGCCCAGGTGAAAATGTGAACTGAAGATAAGCCATCATAACAGGTAAGGTGAAAACATGCTGGAGGGAATTCATTGTTTAATAAACTGACAACGATCAATGCCCTGCATACAAAGCACCAATGCTGGTGTCACCCTTTTGTCTTCATTCTTGCATCAGGACTACGGGCCTAAGTGGTGATGTACAGTTTTTCCTCATCCTGTTATCCTGCCCAGCGTGCCAATGCCCACTGCTCAACTGCCAATAGTTCTGATGGGAGCAGCATTATCAGCCAATTGGGGCTGAGCTATTAAACTGGCAGAAGTGGTGTTCCCATGCAGCCCTTGCCTTCAGAGTAAAAACACGGCAGTCATGACTGTTCTGAAAACTAAAAAGACAAAAAAAATTTTACAGGGAAAGGAAAGGGGAACAAACATAGTTGTTGCCCACAGTGACCTATCAGTTGTCTTGCACCATTTCTCAGAGAAAAAAAGGTTAAACCACAGTGGTAACAACTGGCAACAATTCAAGTTTTGTTCCTTTTTTCTGTACTCAATTATTTTTAAGAAGTGGAACCTTTGGTCTTTTTTTTTCATTTCACCCAGTAAAACTGTCAAACAGCTGCAACATAAAGCAAATATCATACATTGTTGCATATATTTATTGGCCTGCTCTATAGTGCTGCCAGCCACTGTTATTTTTTCATAGGGAAAACAAAGGCGTGATAAAGAGATACATATGTACTCAAATCCCTTAGGTCAAAAAATAAATCAACACTGAAGAATTTTGGGCATTTATACCGGTAGCAGTTATCACACATTTAGAGTTGTATTTTTCCACACATTAGTCTGTTTTGAATTATCAAAGATCAAGAAGCCTGTCAACAATATGTATCTACAAATGCTAAAGATAATCTAGTAGTAATGTAAACCCATCAGAAGAGGCATACACAGAATGTAATAGCTGACCCTTTTATGAAAATGTTAATTGGCTGCCATGATGATGTGATGGCTTCAGTCGTTTTTGAGTCAGTGGTCAAAAATTGAGATTACAAGTTCTGAAGCTTTTCTGACTTTTGTTTGCTGCATGCTTGTTCCAGTTTGGGACTAGTAAATATAACAGCCAGGAAGTCAGCATTTTGAGAAGGAGGTCAACAATGGTAAATACCACACTTTTTACTTTAAAATGAGGGGCATGGCTTAAAAGACTATACATTACAAGTCAACCGATTCCAAAGCTGGTTTCCTATACAATGTACAATTGTCACAAAAGATTATCCTGTTGAAGTTAGGAACAATGTAGACCTAATTTACAGAAGAACTGCCAAACTTGGTCATCCACTACCAAATAAACTAAAAAAAAAACATTCCAAAAGGTTCTCCAGATGGTTTAGAAATGGTGAATACAGGAATGTGTGTCTCGGCAAACTGTACAGTAATGTTGTCCGCACTCCCTTAAGCTGGTGCCACCTTGGATGTGTCCTTGCACCTACCTACTGCGCCTTTTCTTCTACCCATCACTGACACCAGCAACAAATTCCATGCATAGGCAGAAGAACATTGGGGTTGCTGGAAGAAGAAGTATCACAAGCAAATATACCGGAGCTAGAGACTGATTTCATCTCGGCAAGGCAAGGATGCTGGGAATGAAGGACAAACTGGACATGCGCAGGTATATGTTACCTGCTAAAAACCTGGCGATGACTTGAGAAAGAGAATGCTTTGGAGGACTTTTCTACAATGGATGGCGTGTATGTATGCTGCACCTTGATATGGGGGAAAGTTTCCATGGAGAGTTTAGTTTCGCTTTACTCTTGTAATGCTACGCTAAAGATAATCGGATTTAACAACATTTACAAACTCTTTAACAAGCTTTCAGCAGCTTTCTTGAATCCCTTACAAAAACTACTCAGCTCCAGTCTAGTGCCCCGTACACACGGTCGGATTTTCCGCCGGAAAATGTGTGATAGGACCTTGTAGTCGGAAATTTCAACCGTGTGTGGGCTCCATCACACATTTTCCATCAGATTTTCCGACACACAAAGTTTGAGAGCAGTCTATAAAATTTTCCGACAACAAAATCCGTTGTCAGAATTTCCGATCGTGTGTACACAAATCCGACGCACAAAGTGCCACGCATGCTCAGAATAAATAAAGAGATGAAAGCTATTGGCTACTGCCCCATTTATAGTCCCAACGTACGCGTTTTACGTCACCGCGTTCAGAACGATCGGATTTTCCGACAACTTTGTGTGACCGTGTGTATGCAAGACAAGTTTGAGCCAACATCCGTTGGAAAAAATCCTAGGATTTTGTTGTCAGAATGTCCGATCAATGTCCGACCGTGTGTATGGGGCATAGGAGTGCTGTATACAGATGTTGATGGAACATTGGCTGTAGCTTTAAACAAGCTTTTAGCAGGCTTTTTTTTTTTTTATAAACCACCTCCAGTTATCATGGACTGACCTCTGAGAAATGTGCACTTGCATTCCGTAAAAGATGGTGATCTCGCTCACAGCTAAATTTGCAGCAGACAACCAGTCACTGGAGATGCTGGCAACATGAGGGTACACAAGCCCCACAGTGAAACATCAAACAGTTCCCAACATAGCTAACTCCATTAAAAATCTGTTTACTGTTGCTTCAGTTTCACATGCCCCAAAAAAAAATTCCCTCAAGCGCATGTTTAGCCAAAACACTAAGGCCCCTTTCACATGGGCAGCTGTTCTGCCGCTGTTAAAAGCATGTTTTGTTATTTTGAAATTCAGAGAATCCTGGCACAGCATTCACTTGCAGTTATACATTGCAATTAGCTGCGTTTACGTGCGTTTACATGCAGCTACGTTTAGCTGCATTGGAACATTCTTGCCATATCTGATGTGCTTCCTGTTGTTTTTCTTTCCTTGTTGCCGCTGCTATCTGCAGGAGAAATAGTACACTGCGATTACCTGCAGTTATGTACAGATAGCTGCAATAAATTGTTCCTGGACGCAGTCAAATTTATTTTTTCTATCCACACCAAACCCCATGTAGCGAAACCGTTGCTAAATGCAGTGTGTGAATGGGGCCATAGGAAAGCATTGTGTGAGTTTAGCTGCGGTAGATAACTTGATCTATCCGCAGCTAAAAGCTGAATTCTATCCGCCCGTGTGAAAGGGGCCTAAGGCTGATGTCAGATTCTAGTGACTCTTGCTAGTATCCTGCCATAGATATGGCAGCAAGATGGCGCTCCCATTGCTAGCAATGAAGATTCAGCATCATTTGGGCCAACAAGAGAGTGATATTATGCTGCATCTACCTACAGAGGGAGCAACTCCATAGGGGTAGAGAGAGATCCTGACAATGGTGATTTGTCTCAGAAACGCCTGTCTAACATGAGCCTTAAGAAAGGAGTCAAATACCAAAGAACTGGAGCTTATAGTAGTTGTAAATGAAAATTCTAGAGAAATCGAAAATATGTTTGTCCTGGATGAAAGGTGATTAGGTAGCAATACACGCAATAATATACTTTCATCTGCCACTCTCATCCAGTCTCTTTATAATACAATAACAGAAGCAAGAGAAGATTCACACCGACTCGAAACTTAGCAATCTTTGACAATGTGAAGGTGTACTGGGGTGGTGGGGTGACAAATGGAAGGTTAGTACAGCCTGCTTATTGTTCTTCCTATGCTTAGTATGAGCAAAGAACAGATTTTCTTCAATTTGCTTGTTTCCAGTGGAGGGTCTATAAAACTTTGAGCGGCAGTCCTTTCAAGCCAGATATCAAAGGTTTGGACATATGCCAGCAGGTTCAACCACTCGCTTGTGTGTGAGGCTCTGTAATGGTTGCTGTTGCAACCCATGAAGATAAAAGAAGTAGCTGGGTTAGTCAACCCATACATCAGTTTAGGACTGACTTGCCTATTACTAGAAATTCCTTTTACAATGCCGCACGAAAAAATTATACTCCATAAAATAGCACCTAGATCTTTATAGAATGTTGCTGTAGGTGAAACTTTAGGATGAGGGAATACCTCTTTTGATAACTCACATGGATCCGTAGATTCTACATCAGTTGTGAGAAAAAATGGATGAAGAGTTGCAATAAAGGCCTTCAATAAAGAAAGTTGTTGAAGTGTGTACTAGTTCCTGTTAGGTAGCATAGGTAGTATTGACGAGAAGCAATGTTCAACCTCCTACAGGCAGAGCTAATGCTCAGAGGTCTGTGGTGTTCATTTATTTATGAAAAGATATCTAAGAAATCAGCCTTCACAATACATATGGTCGTGTATTTCTTAAACAAAGATGTGCCAGCTCTGTTCTCATATATACTTGTTCATGTGCAGAGTAGCTCCTCAGCTTGAGTGCACCACTTAGTGAAAAACAAGAGGGCACACTCTCATGCATTGGGACTAATTAGGTTATTGATGATTTACACAAACACACACACCCAAACCAATCTTTTATCAAGTACATACGAGTACCTTCTAAGAAGGAGTACCTACTTAACTGACTTCTCCTTCCGGGGTTTCTTATCACACATGAATAATATCAGCATACATCCCAGATGAGCTTGAGACATTCTGATTCATACTCTATCACCAAGGCTGCCTTGAAAAATAACAACCTGCAGATTATGTGGGAGTTTCCTTGAAAAGCTTCTTGGCATTCAATAAAAAAACACAGTATATGTAAAAAAAAAAAAAAAAAAGTATGTGTACTTCAGCCAGGAATGTGTGTCTGTGCATGGATCAAATAGTTTCCAACAGTCAGCTGGTGATTGGCAATCAGAAAGCGTGTCTGCCTTCTCTATAGACAGGAGGGTGGTCGTCCATACAAGCACAATCTGACAACCCTCTGATAGCTGTGCTGGGCACGAGGAATGGGTAGGAGTGGTGTTGCCAGATGCTGTTGGCTCTGCTCTTTATTACTGGGGGAACAGTATTGATTGGCGTATGTTTGTTAACCTGCTTAATGTATTATTGCCCCTGGGAGAAGTGGCATACACATCAGATCATCACTCGATCCATCTGGCATGCCAGCTCTATGGGTAAACGATCATCTTGTATCATGGTTTTAACTGCCTGTACCAATATATCCAAGCTGCCTGATGTGTTTAATGGGATTTTTAATTATTATTAAATTACAGTAATTATTATTAGTTGTGAGGTCACCAGACAAGCGCTTGACGCACTAGGATTGATTTACTAAAACTGGAGAGTGCAAAATATGGTGCAGCTCTGCACAGAAACCAATCAGCTTCCAGTTTTTGTCATTAAAGTGGTTGTAAACTCTATTACACCACTTGTACCTACAGGCAAGCCTATAAGGCTTACCTTTAGGTACTGTTAATATCTTCTAAACGTACACAGTTTAGGAGATATTCTCTATACGCGTTGCTGCCGACGTCATTGGCGCATGCGCACTGAAGAAACGGCCCGCTCGTGCCGTTTCTTCAGTACCCGGGCTGTGACTGGCGGCACCCGTGCCCATGCAATCACAGCGCAGGGGACCGCGACCCCGGAAGTAACTGCGGTGAAAGATGTTGGTCGTGGGAGTGGAGTGCGGGCAGCACTGCAGGGCATAGTTCTAAGGTAAGTATTTCATAATGAGCTAGAATGTGATGCATACTAGCTCATTATGCCTTTGTCTTGCAGGTTTTTATTGTTTTTTTTTTCAGAGGTTTATAACCTCTTTAAGCTCCCTGGCGGTATGATTATTTCGGATTTTAGGTGCTGAAAGCGGTACCATTATTTTGCATGGAAATTTGGCGTTTTATATTGTAGGTCTGTAAATCTTAACAATAACACACTTAAATCTGTCCAAACCAGAGTCTAGTAGATATCCCGGGTATGATAAAGTTTGAAACACAAAAACATAAATTATAATATAATAAATAAAAATAAATAATTAAAAAAAAATTTTAAAAATAGTAATAAAATAAATTTCCCCACAATTCACTATCGCTCAATTCTGCAAGTGTTCTAATTTACTATCGCTGTTTTCTAGCTGGTCTAAAGCCACTTTTGACGTAAAGGGACACTTTTTGGTTGCTATGGACAATCTCCAGTTTCCAGGCAGAAAGAACAGTGTATATCATGTAAAACTGCATGCAGGGCATGGGCCAGAGCACTGGGGACAAAAGGGATGTGAAATCATTTCATACAGTACTGTAATCTGTAAGATTACAGTACTGTATGTGTTATGATTTTGACAGTTTTTTGAATTTGCCGCCAGGCTCCGCCCCCGTGCGTCGCGCCGCTCGCAGGGAACGGAGCCTGGCACGGAGAGGCTTCGGAGGAGGACGGAGCCCTCGGACACTGCGGGTGACATCGCAGGATCCCGGGGACAAGGTAAGTAACGCCGCCCCAGGATCCTGCAATGCGATCCCGAGTGTGGCTCGGGGTTACCGCTAATGGTACTGAATTTTAACCCCGAGCCACACTCGGGAAAACCGCCAGGGAGGTTAAATAAGTTGAAGTAAGAAGTTGATTGGCTACCATGCACAACTGCACCAGATTTTGCACTCTCCAGTTTTAGTAAATCAACCCCACTGTAACTGCATCTATATAATTTTTAAACTATCCCTTTATTTTGAATGAGACCACTTGATGTAGGCAAGGAAGCATTACTGACCCAGACAATTTGTAGCCGTAGTTACGCACGGCCAATTATTACCGAAAACACAGCTTAGTCACTGTAGGTCCACACTGGGATTTAGCTATACTACGGGGTATTTCATTAAAATTAAATTTTGTGACCTTTGTGTTTTTGTCCAACAAAACAACGCTTTTCTATAAATGGGTTTGCACTGCTTAGCGTTAAATAAAATCAAAGATCAATTGTAACACTAGTTAAATGTCATAAAGACTCCTATATCTAAAATGGCAAAGTCTTTGCAGTGTTTTTTTTTTCTTAGTTTGGGACTTCAGATGTGGCAATATGTGTTGTTTTGTATGATGTGGCAGTATGTGTTACTTCCTATAAGAATTCTGCACAAGTCAAAATTGTTTTAAGAAAAGTATTTTCCTAAGGCCACAGTAGCTCTTTGATTGGGTAACATTTGTTACTGTTTATTATTTTGGATTCTAAAGAAGTGGGGACCTCCCTGGCTGTTATCATTATGTGTGTAACCAGGTGCCCGCCATTGAGTAAAGAGAGTTTTGTGTGACACACAACCTCTCCATCCTTTTACAAACGTTTTTGAAATAATGCAAACACTTTGCTGTTTAACCACTTGCTTACTGGGCACTTAAACCCCCCTCCTGTCCAGACCAATTTTCAGCTTTTAGCACTGTCGCACTTTGGATGACAATTGCGCGGTCATACAACACTGTACCCAAATGAAATTTTTATCATTTTTTTCCTACAAATAGAGCTTTCTTTTGATGGTATTTGATCACCTCTGCGGTTTTTAGTTTTTGTTAAAAAAAAATGAAAAAGACAGAATTTAAAAAAAAAAAAAATATTTTTTTTTATATTTTGTTATAAAATTTTGCAAAGAGGTAATTTTTCTCCTTCGTTGATGTACGCTGATGAGGCGGCAGTGATGGGCACTGATGTGTGGCAGTGATGGGCACTGATGTGTGGCGGTGATGGGCACTGATGGGTGGCGGTGATGGGCACTGATTGGGCACTGATTGATGACAGCACTGCTAGGTGGCACTGATTGGCACCACTGGTGGGCATTGATAGGTGGCACTTTTGGGCATTGATAGGTGGCACTTGTGGGCATTGATAGGTGGCACTTGTGGGCATTGATAGGTGGCACTTGTGGGCATTGACAGGTGGCACTTGTGGGCACTGGCAGGTGGCAATGACAGATGGCACCTGTTGGCACAGATGAGGCATATGTGCCTCCTTCCTCTTCGGGACCGATGTCCCTTTGACATAAGCCGGTGATCGGCTTGTTTTTCCTCCTCAAGCTGTCAGCGTGAGGAGAAAACGAAACCGATCACCAAGGTTTTCTTTACATCATGTGATCAGCTGTCATTGGCTGACAGCTGATCACATGGTAAGGCTCGGATCTGTGATCATCCGAGTCTCTGTGACTCGGTGATCACAGCACACACACCGCGCGCCCTGCAGGGTGCGCGCGGTGCGCGTACACAGGGGAGGACGTCCCATGACGGCCTCCCGGAAATCGAGGTCCGCGCTGTAGCCGTCATTCGGCTATGGCCCGGACCTAAAGTGGTTAAATTCTGTGTAGGTCTCAGTTATGCTAGCACTATTTTTTATAAGTTTGGACTCTAAAGAAGTGGGGACCTCCCTGGCTGTTATCATTATGTGGCTAACCAGGGGCCCACCATTAAGTAGAGAGAGCTTTGTGTGACACACCACCCCTCAATCATTTGACAATCTTTTTTGAAATGACGCAAACAATTGGCTGTGGATAGGTCTCAGTTATGCTAACATTAGTTTATAAATACTTAAAAAAGGATATGTGATAGCATAAAAAAATGCAACCAAAATACAACAAAGAGGGATGTGCTCTAGTCTGCAGCCTTTAAAAATATGCCCCATAGTACTACACAAGCAACCATAATACACAATAACCAATCAAAAATAATACGCAAAAATGCTTAGTTATTTTCTACGCCATATTTATTTATCCAGCCTATCATTGAAATCATAAACATACATAGTACTAAAATAAATGTTGAGAAATTAAAAAAAAAAAAATAATACTCAATCAAATTGTTTTCTCTAAAACAGGGGTCTCCAAACTTTCTAAACAAAGGGACAATTTATTGTCCTCCAAAATTTAGGGGGGGCCGGACTGTGGCCATTGGGAGTACAAAATGTCTCAGCATCAGTGGGAATAAACAATTCCCCATCATTGGTGTCAGTGGGAGGAACTGTGTCCAATCATTGGTGTCAATGGGTCCCATTGTTGGTGTCATTGGGAGGAATTGTGCTCCATCATTGGTGTTATTGGACCCCATTGTTGGTGTCCTTGGGAGGAACTGTACTCCATCGTTGATGTTTAGCTTTAACTTGATGGACTTGTGTCTTTTTTCAACCTCACCTACTATGTAACTATGATGTCACTGGTAGGATGTGTGCCCTTCATTGTTGTTAGTGAATAAAATAGCACCCCAAGGGCCACATAAAAGCAAGGAAAGGGCTGCATCCGGCCCCCGGGCCGCATTTTGGAGACCACTGCTCTAAAATATCAGTTGCTGCTTGTAATTCTGGACTATAATGTACCTTGTATACATAGATTTATGACATTTTATTTAACCACTTGGATGGTTTACATTTACAGCCTGTTCATTACCAGGCCACTTTAAGTTTTCAGTGCTTTGATAACTTGACTGACCATTACTTGGTTATGCTGTACCCAAAACAAATTGGGTAAAGTTTACCCAAAAAAGTTGTATACCATTGTTTTGAGACAGATAGAGTTTCTTTTGATGGTATTTAATATTAATTATTTATTATGTAATAACCACTGTTTTTTATTTTTTATTATGTAAAAGAAAAAAGAAAAACATACAAATTAAAAAAAAAAAAACAGCCCCCCTTACTTTCTGGTAAAATACAAATACCAGGACAGTATGAACACCCCCTGAAATGACCCCTTTTTAGAAAGCAGACAGCCAAAGGCGATCTAATTTTCTGCCACAATTTTTGGGGAAATGAAGAAACATGCTGGTATTGAGGTGGTTAACATGACGGTAAGCCTTCAAAGGCATAAAAACAATCGCCAGCTTATGTTTCAAATAAGAGCCATGAGATAGATCTGTCTTTGTCTCCAGGAAGAAAAGAGAAGTGTGAGTAAAGGTATGCAGCAATTAGGTATTTTCCAGTTCCAGTACAGGAACCCCTGAGCAAGCAAGGACAGCACCATTCTTTTGTAATAGGAAATCCCTCTGGGATGGTGTATAACCGCCTCAGTGCACAACTTCCCAGCATGTCACTGGAGACAGCTGCACGCCTGCCTATCTACAATGGATTGCTGCTATTAGTATAGATGCATCATTACAAATATCCAGACAGAAAGCGAGTTTTATTCCATCCCTGCAGGGCAATGTTTTGCAAATACAGAAGAGAGACAGAAGGAGAGGGAGAACATCTGGTTTGATGGCAGGCAGAGCCCCTTGTTAACCCCCTTCCTGTGACTATTACACGTCATGGAACATTCCCGGAACGGGCCAATGTTCCACCCACTCCTGAGAACACACAGGCATCTGAAGACACACAGGCAAAGGCAACACAGACAGCTCTCATCTGTGGATGTGGAAGAGGTGGCCTGCTCTTCTCCCTGCAAAACATGTTTGTCTTATTTATACTAGGCATTCACACTGAGCAAGCAACTGCCATATTGTCTTACCAAGATCACTACTAACACAAACTATAGAACATGCAATAATAATAGTAACGATATATGAATTAAATATACTTGCTAACATCAATTAAAATGTATTGTGATCAAGCATACACACACCAAACAAGTCAAACACACGCACACACACACACATACATATATATATATATATATATATATGTATATATATTATATATACACACAAGGTATACATTTAGTATATACCATACCATAAACATCATGCACACATAACATTTATAATACACACACACATACACACACACACACACACACATATATATATATATATATATATATATATATATATATATATATATATACTCATACACACGGTACCAAGTCAAATATATATTTTTTATTACATATATACTGTATAGATATGACATATTTTATATGCAGCACATTATATGCTACATTGTAATACATTTTATTATATTAGATTGTAAGCTCTTATGAGCAGTTCTCTCTTAACTCTCTAGTATTTTATTGTATTGTAACGGTTCTGTCTTCCGTTATGATGTAAACTGCTGTGCAAACTGTTGGCGCTATATCAGTTCTGTACAATGATAAAATATATATATATATATATATATATATATATATATATATATATATATATATATATATGATTTTCGTAACTGTGCAGTAGCAGCATATTGGCATTTCAAGTTTGTATTTTACTGAAAAAATTTTCAGTAAAAGGATTGCAGCATTGGAGCAATTGTCCTTTTTTTGTCCATATAAACTATATCTATATATATCTATATATAGATATAGATATATATAGATATATCTATAGTTATATATAGATATAGATATAGCTATATCTATATATCTATATATCTATCTATATAGATATATAGATAGATATATAGATAGATAGATATCTATATATCTATATATAGATATCTATCTATCTATATATCTATCTATAGATATCTCTATAGATAGATATACATCTATATATATAATTATTATTGTACAGAACTGATATAGTGCCAGCAGTTTGCGCAGCACTTTACTTAAATATAGGGATATATATATTAATAGAAATAGAAATGTAGGAATATATACAGTATGTGTGTGTGTGTGTGTATGTGTATGCGCATCTATCTATCTATCTATCTATCTATCTATCTATCTATCTATCTATCTATCTATCTATCTATCTATCCCTATGTTAATTGAAGGCATACATACAGTACAGTATAAATATTTGAACGGCAAGCTGTGTGCAGACAAGCCGAGTAAAACAGAATGAAAGGCTTACTATGACTGGAAGCCAGTGTGAATGCCTATATACTGCTACATATACTTTACAAGCACAAAGCTCTAAGAATATAAAATCAGAAAAATAGGAACAAATCAGATACCCAATGAACATACTCTGATGAGCTGAATAGACACTGGCCTACTCTTTCCCAGTTGTGCAGCAAGTAAAGGCAATCAGTCACATCAGGGCAGAACTGGGCATGTCAAAACAACAGAGCAGCCAAGCTCTCACCCATGGTGTACTAATGGGAGGAAGGAAGCAGATTTTTTTTTTTTTTTTTTTTTTAGCAAGAAGTTTAAGAAGTCAGGTTGTAGCCTTGAATCCCCTGCTCTGTTCACAGAGATGAGTAGAAAACCTTAAATAGACTGAGCCCAGGCAGTTGCTGATCTTTGCCCCCCTCTCTCTGCCTGGCTGTCATTAGGAGCCATACAAATTCCTGTGGATATTACGCAAACCTCCCCCTAATCTGCATACATTTACAGCCTGGGTATTCCCCACATTTCCCAATCATCTCGAACAAATGTAAAACACTCTAGTGATCCAAATACTTGTGTGAAGGGTGTGGGAGCTTATTCACACCACTTTATCCCAAATTAATTTGATGATCACTGTTTATTAAAGGTTGAGTTTTAATAAAATAAACTTCTAAAAGACCTCCTTCCAAGAGAAAACACTGCATTGGTGGGACAATCTAGCTGCATCCATTGAGTTTCCTCCATAGACATCCATGATCATACCCAGTGCTTTCACTATTCAAAGGTGGCTAGAGGTCAATGTAAAAAGCTGGTGGGGAGGCAGTTGCTGAATTTGTACGTTTTAGTTTATCATTATTGTATAGAAGTCGGATTCTTATCTGGGTCAACATATTCATATTATCAGGTTGAGCCTGTCCCAATCAGGGCTTGATGATCAGTTAGGACTTTAACACTTGAGATGACCTGAAGGCCCAAAGCACCATAATAGCTACCTTCTCTCCATGCTAACCCCCCCTCCTTCTGAAAGCTTGCTGTAATCACTAGCTGGGCTAACCGTCCATGCAGCATCATTGGGGTCCCCCCTTGTGACAACCAAATCCAGAAGGGTGGGTTTGTTTACAGATCCTAAGGAGTCCTAGAACAGGCACAGGTTCCATCAGGAAATCCATAGTGCAGTTTTATAAGCATTGCCAAGGAAACCAGGAGCAAGGAAAGGATACTGCCCAGCTATATATATAATAACATGCACTCTTATTTATTATACATGGAATAGGTGTTTACAAATGTCCTTGTCTCCTTCTAAATACAGGATCCTGAGTGTGACACACACACCTATACACATTATACAATATATTTCTATAAACACACAACACTGATGACAGATGCCATGCTATGGGGCTCTCAGCAATCTATGTGGCTTGTCGCATTGGCCAGCCATGGTATTGGTATGTACCAGATCAGGATGACCCAGAGGAGTGAGATTAACCCCTACAGTGCTTGGAGGTGTGCTACAAGCCTAATGAGATCACATCTATACATGCAAATGGAGGCAGCAGTGACTCACCGGATCTGGAGGTGTCACAGTCCAATCCCAAAAATCAATCCGAAAAAAAAATAATAATAGAAGAGCAGCAACAACAAAACACAAAAAAAAAACACACAATCCTGGACACTTTGTTCTTCTGATGGGTCTTTTCTTTTCTTTTTTTTTTTCCTTCCCAGAGAAGCCAGAGAGGGCAATTATCATGAAGTGTAACAAGTGGTTCCTGATCAGCCTCTGATCCTTCCTCTAGATGTGCAGCCACTGCCTGTCACTGGAGGAGAGGAGAAGGAGAAGAAGAGAGGGCCAGCCTGCTGATCGCCGGAGAGGAGCTCTTCTCCTGCCTCGAGACAAGCAGCTTGTCAGTGTGTGCATGATCTATGTGTCAGCATGATGTGTGAGTGTGCCTGTCAGTGTGTGTGTGAGTGTCAGTGTGTGTGTATGTGTGCTGATCAGGGGCAGGCACACAGAGGAGAGAGGGTAAGGGAGAGTTCACAGGAAGAGGAGGAGGAGGGAGGGAGCTCTACTCATGGAAAGGGGTGGTGTTTTCAGGGGGGATCCCTACTGCAGCCAACCAACAAGTATCTATAGAAAGGACACACTGCAAGGGATCTGTCATCAGCTGGGATCGCTAGGGAATCCCTACTGCAAAATGTCCCCAGTGATCAGGAGAGAGCATGCAGTGCCTGTGTGATCAGGAGCAGAGGGTGACCCTGGAGCTGGGGATAGATAGATAGGAGGAGACATGGACACATACACTACCTGGGTGTCATCACACTGACAGCTCTTCTCACAGTGACGTCCACCTGGCATGCCCCCCCCAATCAGCTGATGAGGAGGAGGAGGATGATCATGGAGATCAGTGCTGTGCTGCATACACTCCCCGCTCATCTGCTCAGCTCTGCCACTGTGGCGGGCTCTGCAGGGAGAAAAAATGTATGTTTTGCTGGCAATGCACGAGTCTAAAAATAAGCTATTGAGAGCATAGGGAGGGGGAGGGGAGAGGCTTGTCAGGGTACGGGGGGGGGGGGGGGGGGCTGTGCTAGATGAGGAGCCTCCTGTACTATGCACACACACATAGACACACACAGGGCTATTCCTGCCACTCCGAGGGGGGAGCGCACACCTCTGACGTCATCGGATCCCCCTGTGCTTCCCTCAGAGAGACGAGGAACCACAGCACACAGCAACACTCACTGTACAAAGGGACAACACTCACTGCACCATGTCACCCTGCAAGGGGACAACTCTCACTGCACCATGTCACCCTGCAAGGGGACAACTCTCACTGCACCATGTCACCCTGCAAGGGGACAACACTCACTGCACCATGTCACCCTGCAAGGGGACAACTCTCACTGCACCATGTCACCCTGCAAGGGGACAACACTCACTGCACCATGTCACCCTGCAAGGGGACAACACAACACTCACTGCACCATGTCACCCTGCAAGGGGACAACACAACACTCACTGCACCATGTCACCCTGCAAGGGGACAACACTCACTGCAACATGTCACCTTGCAAGGGGACAACACTCACTGCACCATGTCACCCTGCAAGGGGACAACACAATACTCACTGCACCATGTCACCCTGCAAGGGGACAACACTCACTGCAACATGTCACCTTGCAAGGGGACAACACTCACTGCACCATGTCACCCTGCAAGGGGACAACACAACACACTGCACCATGTCACCCTGCAAGGGGACAACACAACACTCACAGCACCATGTCACCCTGCAAGGGGACACCACAACACTCACTGCACCATGTCACCCTGTAAGGGGACAACACTCACTGCACAAGGGGACAACACTCACTGCACCATGTCACCCTGCAAGGGGACAACACTCACTGCACCATGTCACCCTGCAAGGGGACAACACAACACTCACTGCACCATGTCACCCTGCAAGGGGACACCACAACACTCACTGCACCATGTCACCCTGTAAGGGGACAACACTCACTGCACAAGGGGACAACACTCACTGCACCATGTCACCCTGCAAGGGGACAACACTCACTGCACCATGTCACCCTGCAAGGGGACAACACTCACTGCACCATGTCACCCTGCAAGGGGACAACACTCACTGCACCATGTCACCCTGCAAGGGGACAACACAACACTCACTGCACCATGTCACCCTGCAAGGGGACAACACTCACTGCACCATGTCACCCTGCAAGGGGACAACACAACACTCACTGCACCATGTCACCCTGCAAGGGGACAACACTCACTGTAACATGTCACCCTGCAAGGGGACAACACTCACTGCACCATGTCACCCTGCAAGGGGACAACACTCAGTGCACCATGTCACCCTGCAAGGGGACAACACTCACTGCACCATGTCATCCTGCAAGGGGACAACACAACACACTGCACCATGTCACCCTGCAAGGGGACAACACAACACTCACTGCACCATGTCACCCTGCAAGGGGACACCACAACACTCACTGCACCATGTCACCCTGCAAGGGGACAACACTCATTGCACCATGTCACCCTGCAAGGGGACAACACAACACTCACTGCACCATGTCACCCTGCAAGGGGACAACACAACTCTCACTGCACCATGTCACCCTGCAAGGGGACAACGCTGATTGCACCATGTCACCCTGCAAGGGGACAACACAACATTCACAGCACCATGTCACCTTGCAAGGGGACAACACAACACTCACTGCACCATGTCACCCTGCAAGGGGACAACACTCACTGTAACATGTCACCCTGCAAGGGGACAACACTCACTGCACCATGTCACCCTGCAAGGGGACAACACTCAGTGCACCATGTCACCCTGCAAGGGGACAACACTCACTGCACCATGTCATCCTGCAAGGGGACAACACAACACACTGCACCATGTCACCCTGCAAGGGGACAACACAACACTCACTGCACCATGTCACCCTGCAAGGGGACACCACAACACTCACTGCACCATGTCACCCTGCAAGGGGACAACACTCATTGCACCATGTCACCCTGCAAGGGGACAACACAACACTCACTGCACCATGTCACCCTGCAAGGGGACAACACAACTCTCACTGCACCATGTCACCCTGCAAGGGGACAACGCTGATTGCACCATGTCACCCTGCAAGGGGACAACACAACATTCACAGCACCATGTCACCTTGCAAGGGGACAACACAACACTCACTGCACCATGTCACCCTGCAAGGGGACAACACTCACAGCACCATGTCACTCTGCAAGGGAACATCACAACACTCACTGCACCATGTCACTCTGCAAGGGGACAACACAACACTCACTGCACCATGTCACTCTGCAAGGGGACAACACTCACTGCACAAGGCACAACACAACACTCACTGCACCATTTCACCATGTAAGGGGACAACACAGCACTCACTGCACCATGTCACCCTGCAAGGGGACAACACAACACTCACAGCACCATGTCACTCTGCAAGGGGACAACACTCACTGTACAAGGCACAACACAACACTCACTGCACCATGTCACCCTGCAAGGGGACAACACAACACTCACTGCACCATGTCACCCTGCAAGGGGACAACACAGCACTCACTGCACTATGTCACCCTGCAAGGGGACAACACAACACTCACTGCACCATGTCACCCTGCAAGGGGACAACACAACACTCACAGCACCATGTTACTCTGCAAGGGGACAACACTCTCTGCACAAAGCACAACACAACACTCACTGCACCAAGTCACTCTGCAAGGGGACAACACAACACTCACAGCACCATGTCACTCTGCAAGGGGACAACACTCACTGCACAAGGCACAACACTCACTGCACCATGTCACCCTGCAAGGGGACAACACAACACTCACTGCACCATGTCATTCTGCAAGGGGACAACACAACACTCACTGCACCATGTCACCCTGCAAGGGGACAACACAACACTCATTGCTCCATGTCACCCCCCAAGGGGACAACACAACACTCACTGCTCCATGTCACCCTGCAAAGGGACAACACAACACTCACTGCACTATGTCACCCTGCAAGGGGACAACACAACACTCACTGCACCATGTCACCCTGCAAGGGGACAACACAACACTCACAGCACCATGTTACTCTGCAAGGGGACAACACTCTCTGCACAAAGCACAACACAACACTCACTGCACCAAGTCACTCTGCAAGGGGACAACACAACACTCACAGCACCATGTCACTCTGCAAGGGGACAACACTCACTGCACAAGGCACAACACTCACTGCACCATGTCACCCTGCAAGGGGACAACACAACACTCACAGCACCATGTCACCTTGCAAGGGGACAACACAACACTCACTGCACCATGTCACCCTGCAAGGGGACAACACTCACTGTAACATGTCACCCTGCAAGGGGACAACACTCACTGCACCATGTCACTCTGCAAGGGGACAACACTCAGTGCACCATGTCACCCTGCAAGGGGACAACACTCACTGCACCATGTCATCCTGCAAGGGGACAACACAACACACTGCACCATGTCACCCTGCAAGGGGACAACACAACACTCACTGCACCATGTCACCCTGCAAGGGGACACCACAACACTCACTGCACCATGTCACCCTGCAAGGGGACAACACTCATTGCACCATGTCACCCTGCAAGGGGACAACACAACACTCACTGCACCATGTCACCCTGCAAGGGGACAACACAACTCTCACTGCACCATGTCACCCTGCAAGGGGACAACGCTGATTGCACCATGTCACCCTGCAAGGGGACAACACAACATTCACAGCACCATGTCACCTTGCAAGGGGACAACACAACACTCACTGCACCATGTCACCCTGCAAGGGGACAACACTCACAGCACCATGTCACTCTGCAAGGGAACATCACAACACTCACTGCACCATGTCACTCTGCAAGGGGACAACACAACACTCACTGCACCATGTCACTCTGCAAGGGGACAACACTCACTGCACAAGGCACAACACAACACTCACTGCACCATTTCACCATGTAAGGGGACAACACAGCACTCACTGCACCATGTCACCCTGCAAGGGGACAACACAACACTCACAGCACCATGTCACTCTGCAAAGGGACAACACTCACTGTACAAGGCACAACACAACACTCACTGCACCATGTCACCCTGCAAGGGGACAACACAACACTCACTGCACCATGTCACCCTGCAAGGGGACAACACAGCACTCACTGCACTATGTCACCCTGCAAGGGGACAACACAACACTCACTGCACCATGTCACCCTGCAAGGGGACAACACAACACTCACAGCACCATGTTACTCTGCAAGGGGACAACACTCTCTGCACAAAGCACAACACAACACTCACTGCACCAAGTCACTCTGCAAGGGGACAACACAACACTCACAGCACCATGTCACTCTGCAAGGGGACAACACTCACTGCACAAGGCACAACACTCACTGCACCATGTCACCCTGCAAGGGGACAACACAACACTCACTGCACCATGTCATTCTGCAAGGGGACAACACAACACTCACTGCACCATGTCACCCTGCAAGGGGACAACACAACACTCATTGCTCCATGTCACCCCCCAAGGGGACAACACAACACTCACTGCTCCATGTCACCCTGCAAAGGGACAACACAACACTCACTGCTCCATGTCACCCTGCAAGGGGACAACACAACACTCACTGATCCATGTCACCCTGCAAGGGGACAACACAGCATTCACAGCACCATGTCACCTTGCAAGGGGACAACACAACACTCACTGCACCATGTCACCCTGCAAGGGGACAACACTCACTGCACCATGTCACTCTGCAAGGGGACAACACAACACTCACTGCACCATGTCACTCTGCAAAGGGACAACACAACACTCACTGCACCATGTCACCCTGCAAGGGGACAACACTCACTGCACCATGTCACCCTGCAAGGGGACAACACTCACTGAACCATGTCACTCTGCAAGGGGAAAACACTCACTGCACAAGGCACAACACAACACTCACTGCACCATTTCACCATGTAAGGGGACAACACAACACTCACTGCACCATGTCACCCTGCAAGGGGACAACACAACACTCACAGCACCATGTCACTCTGCAAGGGGACAACACTCACTGTATAAGGCACAACACAACACTCACTGCACCATGTCACCCTGCAAGGGGACAACACAACACTCACTGCACCATGTCACCCTGCAAGGGGACAACACAGCACTCACTGCACCATGTCACCCTGCAAGGGGACAACACAACACTCACTGCACCATGTCACCCTGCAAGGGGACAACACTCACAGCACCATGTTACTCTGCAAGGGGACAACGCTCTCTGCACAAGGCACAACACTCACTGCACCAAGTCACTCTGCAAGGGGACAACACAACACTCACAGCACCATGTCACTCTGCAAGGGGACAACACTCACTGCACAGGGCACAACACTCATTGCATCATGTCACCCTGCAAGGGGACAACACAATACTCACTGCACCATGTCATTCTGCAAGGGGACAACACAATACTCACTGCACCATGTCACCCTGCAAGGGGACAACACAACACTCACTGCTCCATGTCACCCTGCAAGGGGACAACACAACACTCACTGCACAAGGCACAACACAACACTCACTGCACCATGTCACCCTGCAAGAGGACAACACAACACTCACTGATCCATGTCACCCTGCAAGGGGACAACACTCACTGCACAAGGGATAACATAACACTCACTGCTCCATGTCACCCTGCAAGGGGACAACACTCACTGCACAAGGGACAGCATAACACTCACTGCTCCATGTCACCCTGCAAGGGCACAACACTCACTGCACAAGGGACAACATAACACTCACTGCTCTATGTCATCATGCAAGGGGACAACACAACACTCACGGCTCCATGTCACCCTGCAAGGACAATACACACAACAACACACACACATACAATTCACCCTGCAAGGGACACAACACACATATACAGGTCATTCTGCAGGGGACACAACACACGACATACATATACAAGTTATCTTCCAAGGGACACAACATACAATATACACATCGGCATCACCCTGCAAGGGAAACAGCATAAACATACAAGACACCCTGCAAGGGACAGAACACACAACATGCACATATAAGTCACCCTGCAAGGAACAGAACACACAACATACACATACAAGTCACCCTGCAAGGAACACAACATACACATACAAATCACCCTGCAAGGGACAATACACATAACATACACATAGAAGTCACCCTGCAAGGGACAATACACATAACATACACATAGAAGTCACCCTGCAAGGGACAATACACATAACATACACACACAAGTCACCCCACAGTGTGTGTTAGCTAAATGCTGCATATCACACTGCAAATAGACTGCAGTTTTGAAGTGTTGTTGCACTCTGCAAGGCCATTTACTCCAGGGATTAGTAAATGAGGTGAAGCGCTGCTGACTTCCATCATCCAATCACGTGCAAGCAAAAATTATTCTTTTTTTTTTTTTTTACTTTCCTGCATTTGATTATTTTATTTACATATTCTTCACAAAGTTTTACTTAATTTACTAAGTTCTGGAGCAAATACCATTTCCGAGTGCACAGTCTATTTGCATTTAGTAAATCAATCCCACTGTCAGCTATACTGCTATATACACAACATACACATAGAAGCAGTGCAATTCTTACTTACAGTAGGCTAAATCACGATACATTTTTTCTGCTGGAAGAGCAACATTTATGTTTTTTTTTGGTAGAAGCTTATGGCAGGGTATTTCCAGTGTAGCTTATTCACTCCAGATGCTCTTAAACCACATGCACTGATTTGCACTGTGTTTCTGACAGGCTTCATGAATGGGAAATGTATGACAATGCACCAGAAATATAACACAGAGAACCTATTTCCAGTGCAATAGATTGGTGTTGAAGTTCCCCTTGTGAGCAACCTTGATAAATCATTTTAAAGTATAACTAAAGGTAAAACTTTTTTTCTTTTCTTTTTTTTGGATAGAGCAGGGAGGGATTATAACCTCTGTCAGTTGTTATTGCTGTCTGTGGCCCCTTTAGGGAGATTCACCCCCTCCATGTGTCCTGTTTACCTAAAGTGAAAGTAAAAGAAAGTTCCACATTTTCGGTTATCCCCACAACAGGAATAGAGGGAAAATCATTCTACAACACATATTTATTTTTATTTTTTTAAAGACTAGTTCTACTTAAAATACCACCCTTCTAAGCTGCACATAACATTATTTTGCTCCCTCACTGCTTAATGGCCAGAAGCAATACAAGAGGTCCTCTGTAAGCTCTAGATCACAGCTTAAAGCTTACACAGGGCTGAAGACTCTCTACCCTCTCCACGTGAAAGGGGTGGGTGCCTGAGTCGTCAAACACCAGCATTGTCATCTAAGTCATATGCATACCCATACCTGAAAGTAAAGGATATTTTTCTTTGCTTCCAACGGCTACACAATATAGGGCAGGGAACAAAAACACACGCAACTGGAAGGGTACTAGTTAAAGCCCAGTTTGGGCTCATTCACACTAGCTTTGGTCTATGGAGAAAGCATTTGACAGGCCATGACTTCTTCTTTAACTTCTTGATCACTACATTAATGCTCTGCAACCATTTACATTGCACACAGTCACAGGGCACTTGCAGAGCGGCCCTATTCACTTGAATGGGTCACATTCGGTGGGTGATATGCCTGCTGAAAAGCGACAGGAGGTATAATTCCTGCCAACAAACAAAGTATCATGGCTGCAGCATGTGTACACCACTGGCTGTTACCTCTGCAGCTAAAAGGGGGTAGCAGTTGGGGGATCAGTTAAAGCGAAGCTCAGCTGCTAGTGTGAATGAGCCCTTTGAGCATTTAATATAAGCGAAACCCCCTGACAGCTATTTAAATATAAAAAATAAGTCCTGGCAGCAATACTCACCCTATCCCAGGGATGTTCCCCACAGTTCCTTTTCCAGATTGAAAGACACTCACTGTTATTGAACCCTCTTTTGAGCCCAGGGGATCAAGGCTTCACCTTGCAAGGACCTTAAAGACATTGATGAGCAAGTTTGGAATGGAGGAACTCAACTGGCCTGCACAGAGCCCTGACCTCAACCCAATAGAACATCTTTAGGATGAATTAGAGCAGAGACTGTGAGCCAGACCTTCTCGTCCAACATTAGTGCCCAAACTCACAAATGTGCTTTTGGTTATTACAATTCACACTTGGTTAATAATAAAAGTAAAAAGAACAAACGTAGTCAAAACAAAGCCAAAGTTCAGTAACCGGAATGGATAGTCAGCCAAGCCAGAAGTCAGGGATCAATGTAGTGGAACGGCAAGCAGGATCTTGCGCCAGAAGGGGTGTCAGCAAAGCAAGCCTTGAACAGGATCGCAGGAGATAGTTTCTGTGCTGTTAACCAAGGCAAAGGTAGAGAACCTCTGGATTGGACGGCATAAGTAGGCGGGACAGACGAGCAGGATATCATCAACAACTGAGTAACTGTGGAGAGATGGGAGCTGGCAATTAGCAGACAGCTGAGCGGCCAGCTCAGAGAAGGAAGGGTGAGCCCAGCCCTGACAGTACCCCCTCCTCAATGACCCCTCCCCCTCGGAGGACCACCAGGCTTGAGGGAAAAACATCTATGGAAATCATGGAGGAGGACAGGGGCATGTACGTTTGAGGATGAGACCCATGAGCGTTCCTCCGGACCATACCCTTTCCAATGCACCAGGTACTGTATGCTCCCACGAAACCTACAGGAGTCAACAATGGACTGTACTTCATACTCCTCATGGTTCTCAACCTGTACAGGGTGAGGACGTGGCACCGAGGTGGTAAAGTGGTTGCAGACCAAAGGTTTTAATAAGGAGACATGAAATACATCAGAAATACGCATATTAGAAGGAAGGTCTAATGCGTAAGCTACTGGGTTAAACCTGCGAAGAATACGGAAGGGCCCAATAAACCGAGGTGCGAACTTCAGTGAGGGAGCATGAAGTCGGAGGTTGCGAGATGACAGCCAGACCCTGTCCCCAACCTGATAGGAAGGCGAAGGCAGGCGTCTGCGGTCAGCATGGAGTCTGTACCTATAATTAGCATGTTTCAAAGCCTCCTGGACTTGTGCCCAAATGGAACGAAGACCACTGAGATGCTCCTCTAGCGCAGGAATACTCTGCGGCACAAACGAGTCAGGCAACATGGAAGGTTGAAAAACCATAATTCGCCATAAACGGGGACAATCGGGAAGCAGAATTCAGGGCACTGTTGTGAGCAAACTCTGCCCACAATAATAGGCCTGATCAGTTGTTATAATGGTCAGAAATATAGCAACGTAGGAATTGCTCCAAGGACTGATTGGCTCATTCTGCGGCCCCATTAGACTGCGGGTGATAAGCAGAGGAGAAAGCAAGCTGAATTCCCAACTGTGGTCATCCCTTGTGAAAGTGCTGCAACGCTCTGCATCACACTCCTGGTTGTCCACCTTGTGTCATGTGAACCAGAAGCCAGCCTGCTCCCAGTTATACTGTTTTAACTGCTGTTTTTTGTCTTTATGAATCAAATTGATGTAAGTATAATTAGTCCATACCAGACCTTTCCTATACTACTTCCTTCAATAATTACTAAAATCGCATATATTGCAAAAATGCAGTCGCATATAATTTATGACGACATAGATATTCTTTATTATTATTATTTTGTCCTTTGATATTTACAGATAGATTTGAGCACCCAATCATAAATCCCTTGATGAAGGAGTAATACATACCTATTTCCGAAACATGTCGGGTACACGCCATACACCTCATCCGCCTGACTCTCCATATACAGGCTGCGGGCTGTAGGCACATGGGTGCTATATCCTCTATATGCAAGCGAATGTATAGTGTTTGTATTTGCACTTTATACAATTGTAAATCCTACTGTTATATTTTTTTATATATTGAATGTGTTTAATAAAGATGGCACTCTAGTGCACTTTTATATATAACAATCTATGAGATTTAATACTCACTTGTGGCCAATAATATCCATTAAGGGCGACCCCAAATGCACACTTAGTGCATAATTTTCTCTATAGTTCCAATTTCCAGGATATTGGCCCCCCTCCTCCCCTTTTGTACACACCTTGCTCTCATTTTCCTTTTATCTTTCATGATAGGTAGCAAATACCGGTGTAAGTCCCTCCTCCATGAGAAGCAACGTATGTACATACAACGGACTAGTTTAGACTACACTGTTTGATTTTGTGTTTTTCATTTTCTATTTTTTCGTTTTCTGTCAACATGGCCCTATACCAAGGAAGTCATTGGACGGACTTCATGTCCAAAGTACACAATTAATTTGAAAAGAAAGAATCTCTTGATTTTGAATTGTCTACAACTTTCTCCACCCTAAGTCAATTGTTAGAGAAAAAATCTCTCTTGCACTGGCATATTAAATCCTTCAAAGATTACATTTCGGCTAATTTAAACCCCTTTGGACTTAGGGTACAAATTTTCCCTACATTTGAGCATATAGACCCTAGCTTTAAGGCGGTGTGGGAGGAGAACCTAAAGGAATGCTCAAGGAAAATGATGCTGTTGCTTATTGATGAATATACCAAACGTATAACTGATATAGATGGTAAATTGGAAAAACTACAAAATCAAATGTCACCATTAAAAACTCATGTGTCCTTCTCAGAGTCAGAAGAAAGACTAAAACGACATCTAGAAGAGTTCAATAAAAATATATTAATTAAAAAGGACAAAAAACTACAACGTGATAGGAAGGCCTTTGAAGACGGTAGAGCTTACAAATGGCAAACTAATACAAACAATAAATTTTCCAAAAAACCACAAAAAAAAAACAACAAAAAAACGCATCTGAATCCTTTGTGCACTCATCTGTTTCTTCTTCCCTACAGCCCTCTAGTTATACCAAAGGTCGTCGACAATTTAAACGGCGTCGCCAGGGCAATGAATCATATGATGAGTCTTCACACATGGAGAGCTCCCCCTCACAGGCAAGTAATGGCTCCCATTTAAATCACCATCCTAACAGCGACACATCAGATGTACAGACTCCGGCCAGCTGTTCCGGATCGTCTCTAAATACATCATCCACTATGCCCACCACACCACAATCACAATCTATGCTCTCTGGAACTTTTTTAGATCAAATGCGAGACCGCATGCAAACGCATCAAAAACAAACAAAAACACAGTCATCCAAGGCCCACAAACTCAATCAACATCAACCACGCTAAATGTAGTCAACCTATCATCATATTCACTTAATGAACACGAATTGGCTGTTCTAGGACGTGGCCTCACTTTCTGCCCAGACACCCGTCTGGACAAATTTGGAGCCATTAAAGACATACATTTATTCATCCGCAAGGTTTTACTAAAAAGTCTATATGCAAAAAAACCCATGACGGAACAGAAGCTCACAAATCAAGAGATTCAAGCATTAGATAATCTTGTTGCCTTGCTAGACGAAAACGAACTTGAAAATCCTCTGACCCAGGAAAACACCCATGACCCCGACAGGAACATGGATGTTATACCTACCTCACATACGCAAGTATGTACATTGAAAAATAAATCCACCCTATATCCCTTGCCTAGCTCCAACCCCAACGCTGCAGCTTTTCTCAAATTGGTATCAACAGATATCAATAGAATGAAAAACTTCCCACATCCACACCCCAATTTCAGCCGTGATGAACGGTTGGCTCTGGAGGCGCTGTCACGCAACCATGACGTTGTCATTAAACCCTCTGACAAGGGTGGCAACGTCGTGGTTATGGACAGTGCACAATATACTGAGATGTGCATGGATATATTACAAAATCATGAGTGGTACCGCCCCATCCCCAAATCTCTATTGGACAAATTCACTCACGACTTTTATACACTTGTTGATACTGCATTTCAATATAATGCAATATCCAAACAACTTTGGGAGTTCATTAGGACTAGCCACCCCAAAGAGGCAACTTTCTATGCGTTACCAAAGTTGCACAAACAAAAGAAAAAACCACCGGGCAGACCTATCATCTCAGGCTGCGGAAGCCTAACAGAAAACCTCAGTCGTGTAGTTGATAACCATCTAAAGCCTTTAGTTACTTGCCTATCATCGTATGTACGCGATACAATTCATTTCTTACAGATTATTCAAGACATACACATAGAAGAAGGCACCCAATTGGTAGCCATAGATGTGGAATCCTTGTACTGCACCATCCCCCACGCTAAAGGGTTATCGGCCATACAACACATTTTGCAACAATATAGCGATTCTGAACCCAAATATATTGAATTCATCCTGGCCTCTCTTGAGTTTATACTCAACCATAACTTCTTTTGCTTTGATGGTTCCCACTACCTCCAGGTACAGGGCGTGGCGATGGGGACTTGTTGTGCCCCATCGTACGCCAACCTGTACCTGGGGGAGTGGGAACATTCACTGCTTGTCCAGGAGTCGTTGTCTGTATATATGCGCCATGTTATTACATGGCGACGTTACATAGACGATATCTTCATGATATGGGACGGGCCAACTGAATTACTACATTAATTTCTTAATTGCATTAACAAGAACGACTTCAATCTAAAATTTACAATGACCCACAGTCCAAAGGAAATTACATTTTTGGATGTACTGGTCCAAAGATCACCAGATGGCAATCTCTCCAGTGAACTATACCGAAAACCCACAGCCGGTAATTCATTGTTGCACGCAAGTAGTTTCCACCCCAAGCCCCTTCTAACCTCTATACCATATAGTCAATATCTAAGAGCACGCCGCAACTGCTCCGATGATACTAGATTTAAAATGGAAGCCAATATCCTAAAAAAGAGACTCCTCGAAAGAGGATACTCAAACACCTGTTTAAAAAAAGCGTATAAACGAGCGCTCAACCAATCTCGTCGTGACCTACTTAATGCACAAAAACAACCCAGTAAAGATGAAACAACTAGAATCATTACGACATATTCTTCAGAACATAGGCAGATAAAGCGCATTCTAAATAAATACTGGCACTTATTAACTATGGACCAAACTTTGGCCCCCTTTGTCCCCAGTGCCCCAACAGTCACCTATAGGAGGCCACCATCTATAGGAGACAAAATAGTTAACAGTGAGTACAAAACTTGCAAAGGCGATCCATGCAAAGTATTGGGAACATATATGTGTGGGGGCTGCCACTATTGCCAATATATGGACAAACGAAAAAATATTATTCTGCCTAATGGCCAAAGGTTTACCCCCAAGCACTACGTTAATTGCAAAACCCCAGCAATAGTATATTTACTGACTTGCGAATGCGGGTGCTACTATGTTGGTAAGACCATAAACGAGTTCTGGAAACGCATTTACCAACATCTTGGCACCATACGCAAACGCGATCCAGACCTCCCTATTGGTCGCCACATGGCAATGGCTCATCCCTCATCGACCCCCAAAGTATACTTTTTGGCCCTTGATCGCATCCACTTCAGTCCAAGAGGAGGAGATTCTAACAAGCGTCTTCTCCAATGCTAACTGAGATGGATACACAATCTACGGGCCAACCATCCACCTGGCCTAAACGGGGCCTTCAACTTCAAACCATTTCTGCCTGGGTTCACATCAGGGGTCTGCGAACTAGATTTATAGGGACCTCCTAATATATCCCACTGTTTACTTTTACACTTTAATTTAAATGTCTCACTTTTTATTATGTTTTTTTTGTCAGCTTCCAGACCTCATGTATTAAATAGTATTCATCGGTGTGGTAAAACATTTCCAGATAGATACAGGTATGGATACAAGACATTGTGCCCATATATATTTAGACTGTCTTTGACCTAAATCATCGTCATACGATAGGTCTGAACAATATGTATATCTGGGTTCCCTATACCGCTATAATACAAATTGCTCGATTACAATAATGAACACTTTGTGTTTACTTTAAAGATTTTGAAGATTTTGTTTACTTTATCAACATCGTTTGAAATTGACTGTTATTTCACAAACTGCCCATATGTAACCCCTGGTCATTTACAATATGTTTCTTTTTTTCTTGTTTTGCTCTTTTATGCTTCCTCATCTATTCACCTTTTTTATTCTTATTTTTCTTGTAATCATGTACAGCAGGCTGGCTTTTTGTTGATTCATTTTTGTTCACCTTCTTACATCCATCCACTAGATGGCGCAGTTTCTCCTTGGTGTGGATGTGCGCGTGCGCACGGACACCCGGCGGGTAAGCTCTACGCATGCATGGCCATGGGGCAGCACTTGGCTGCGCGCCCCATAGGCCTTCTGCATGTGGACGAGCTCTCGCACGGTTCCCGGTGTGGATTTCGCTAATCGCGCCGGGACCGCATACCCGCCGGTGACGTCAAGACGCGTGACGTCATCACGCCCCTATGGGCGTGGCTACGCCGCGCGCCTCGTCGTCTGGGGGATGCCCGATCTCCACACATGGCTGCTTGTTTTGCAGCTGACTATGTGGAGTGGACACTGATTGGCTGATGTCCAATCAGCTGTCCTATTTAGGACACAGACACTCCTTTGGCATCTGTCAGTCTTTTGAACTGCTGCCTGGAGGTCTGGTCTCGAGAGATCACTAAATAGCCACAAGGTAATTTGAATAGATACTTTGTTCCAGATTATCTGAACACTTACTCTACACACCTACTCTCCCCTTTTAACCACAGCTGAATGACTATTCTATCCTTCAGCAAAGCATTGGCTTAATTATATGCCTTGTACACTTACAAACATCACTCTTTAAATACACAGATCTCCATCGGTCATCCCTTGTGAAAGTGCTGCAACGCTCTGCATCACACTCCTGGTTGTCCACCTTGTGTCATGTGAACCAGAAGCCAGCCTGCTCCCAGTTATACTGTTTTAACTGCTGTTTTTTGTCTTTATGAATCAAATTGATGTAAGTATAATTAGTCCATACCAGACCTTTCCTATACTACTTCCTTCAATAATTACTAAAATCGCATATATTGCAAAAATGCAGTCGCATATAATTTATGACGACATAGATATTCTTTATTATTATTATTTTGTCCTTTGATATTTACAGATAGATTTGAGCACCCAATCATAAATCCCTTGATGAAGGAGTAATACATACCTATTTCCGAAACATGTCGGGTACACGCCATACACCTCATCCGCCTGACTCTCCATATACAGGCTGCGGGCTGTAGGCACATGGGTGCTATATCCTCTATATGCAAGCGAATGTATAGTGTTTGTATTTGCACTTTATACAATTGTAAATCCTACTGTTATATTTTTTTATATATTGAATGTGTTTAATAAAGATGGCACTCTAGTGCACTTTTATATATAACAATCTATGAGATTTAATACTCACTTGTCCTTTGATATTTACAGATAGATTTGAGCACCCAATCATAAATCCCTTGATGAAGGAGTAATACATACCTATTTCCGAAACATGTCGGGTACACGCCATACACCTCATCCGCCTGACTCTCCATATACAGGCTGCGGGCTGTAGGCACATGGGTGCTATATCCTCTATATGCAAGCGAATGTATAGTGTTTGTATTTGCACTTTATACAATTGTAAATCCTACTGTTATATTTTTTTATATATTGAATGTGTTTAATAAAGATGGCACTCTAGTGCACTTTTATATATAACAATCTATGAGATTTAATACTCACTTGTGGCCAATAATATCCATTAAGGGCGACCCCAAATGCACACTTAGTGCATAATTTTCTCTATAGTTCCAATTTCCAGGATATTGGCCCCCCTCCTCCCCTTTTGTACACACCTTGCTCTCATTTTCCTTTTATCTTTGAATTCCCAACTGTGCAGAAAAGGCTCGTCAGAACCGTGACACAAACTGACTAACCCTGTCCAAGACAATCACCTTGGGTAGCCCATGTAAGCGAAAGATCTCCCGAGCAAAAATGGAAGCCAGTTCCTTAGAAGTGGGCAACTTCTTAAGTGGAATACAATGACACATCTTTGAGAACAGGTCAACCACCATAAGGATAACTGTGTTGCCTTGTAAGTTGGGTAACTCCACAATGAAATCCATAGACAGGTGGGTCCAAGGCCTCTCTCCATTGGGTATGGGTTGTAGGAGGCCCACTGGAAGGTGTCGTGGAGTCTTACTCTGAGCACACACGGAACAGGCAGCTACGAAGGCAGTTACATCAGCACGTAGACTAGGCCACCAGAATTGTTGGGAAATGGTCCAAAAGAGTTGATTCTTCCCAGGGTGGCCAGCAGCCTTGGGAGAATGGTAAGTCTGGAGCACCGCAGTACGGAGTCTCTGGGACAAAGCAGCGGTCACAAGGTTTCTCAGGAGGAGCATGGACCTGAGCAGCACGAATTTTGTCACCCAAAGGAGAAGTGAGACTGGTGCGAACCGTAGCCAGAATACGATCAGGAGGAATCACAGGAACCGGAACTGACTACAACTTTGAAGTGGAGGAAAATTATCGTGACAAGGCGTCAGCCCTTACATTCTTAGTACCAGGTAAGAATGAGACAATGTAATTGAAACTTGACAAGAAAAGAGCCCATCGCGCCCTTCTGGGAGAGAGGCGTTTAGCCTCAGACAAGAATGTGAGATTCTTATGGTCAGTAAGAATGAGAACCGGCACAGTGGTACCTTCGAGGAGATGTCTCCATTCTTTTAGGGCTAAAATGATCGCCAACAGCTCTCTGTCACCAATCTCGTAATTGCACTCTGCAGCTGACAATTTCTTGGAAAATTAGCTACAAGGATGCATAGGGCTTTCAGAGGTAGGACGTTGAGACAGAAGGGTGCCAACACCAGTCTCAGAAGCATCAACCTCAAGGATAAAAGGTAACGTAGGATCAGGATGTGCCAACACAGGAACAGAAACAAAGGCAGCCTTGAGACTCTCAAAGGCCTTAATGGACTCTGGAGACCAACTCTGTGGGATACCGTTCTTTCTGGTCATATCAGTCAGGGGCTTGACCAGAGATGAGAAGTTACGAATAAACTTCCGATAATAGTTGGCAAAGCCCAGGAAACGCTGCAGGGGATGTAAACCCATGGGTCGGGGCCACTGTAGAACTGCTGAAAGTTTCTCTGGGTCCATCGAAAAACCAGCAGTGGAAATGACATAACCCAGGCATTTAACCTGTTCACGATGGAACTCGCACTTCTCCAGTTTACAATAGAGATTGTTCTCTCTTAGTTTCTGAAGCATACAACAGACATCTGTGTGGCGGCTCTCCAGGGACTTGGAAAATATGAGGATATCATCAAAATAAACCACCACACATAACTGCAACAAATCTTGGAGGACATTGTTAATAAATTCCTGGAAAAACTGCTGGGGCGTTACAAAAGCCAAAAGGCATTACAAGGTACTCATAATGGCCTGTTCTGGTATTAAACGCAGTTTTCCACTCGTCGCCCTCTTTAATCATCATGAGATTGTATGCCCCTCTTAAATCAAGCTTCATGCTCCCTTGAGGCGGTCAAATAACTCTGTAATCAACTGAATCAGATCGTGAAATGATTGAGACCCCTAAAATCAATACAAGGTCTCAGTTCACCACTTTTCTTCTTCACAAAGAAGAAACCAGCACCAGCAGGAGACGAGGACTTGCGGATGAAACCTCGAGAAAGTGCGTCTGCAACATACTCCTCCATGGCCTTATCCTCCAAAACCGACAAAGGGTAAAATCGGCCACGAGGGGGTATGGCACCAGGTTGAAGATCAATTGCGCAATCATATACGGCCGGTGTGGAGACAAACTACCGGATTGACCTTTGTCAAAGACATCGCTAAAATCGTGGTACTCCTCCGGCAGGGAGGAGAGTGAAGAGGTGCACAGGACTTTGGCTACCTTCTGGAAACATGTCTCACTGCATTGTGGTGACCAGAAGAGAAACTCAGCACGGAGCCAATCAAAAGAGGGGTCGTGCCTCTGTAACCAAGGATAACCAATAACCAGCGGAAACTTAGGTGAGGAAATGACTTGGAATTGGATTATCTCATGGTGAAGAGCCCCTACGGCCATGGACAACTGAACCGTCTCATGAATCACATGGGCAAGCTGTAGAGGTCTCCCATCAAGAGCCTCAATTGCAAGTGAAGTGTCACGCATATGCAGTGGAATTGAGTGCTTCAATACAAAGGCAGCATCAATGAACAGGCCTGCAGCCCCAGAGTCAAATAGAGCCTGTATATTGACGGATGACTCAGCCCAAGAAAGGGTGACTGAAACCAGGGGCTTATTGTTCTGAATAACTGGGGACGAAACAACGCCACCTAAGGTCTGTCCGTGACAGGACCTCAAGGTTTGGGCATTCCCTGGATGGGTAGGACAAGACTTCAAAAAGTGACCTGCCTGGCCAAAATAAAGGCACAATCTCTTCCTCCCCCTAAAGGTTCTCTCATCTGCAGAGGGACGCGTGAAACCCAAGTGCACGGGTTCATCTTCATGGGAGGTGAGGGAGGCACGGGTGGGACTCAATGAGGATGGCAAACGTGATCAACTTCTCTAGCTCAGTGGGTATATCTCAGGCTGCTATCTCATCCTTGATGGTATCCGAGAGACCATGAGAAAAAGCAGCCACGAAGACCTCATTGTTCCACGCAACCTCTGCTGCCAGAGTGTGTAATTTGAGGGTGTAGTCAGCAACAGTTCTCATACTCTGTTCGATGGACATGAGGCACTTGGCAGCAGAAGTGGAGCGTGCGGGAATGTCAAATACCCTTTTAAATGACGCCACAAACTCAGGGTAGCCCAAGACAACAGGTTTTTGCGTCTCCCACAGAGGGTTGTCCCAGGCCAAGGCTCTCTCAGAAAGCAAAGATATCACAAAACCTACTTTGCTTCTATCAATGGGAAACACCTGAGGCAGCATCTCAAAGTATTTCTCATCCTGGTTGAGAAACCCTCTGCATTGGACTGGATCGCCCCCAAATCGCTGGGGAAGCAGAGCGGAACCAGACGTACCTCTTATAGAGGTATTACTCGAGGCAGGTGCCTGCACAGAGACTTGAGCAGCAGCAGGGTCAGCCTGCAACATAGGTTGTACTGGGGCGGCCAGAGTGGGAGATTCCAGGTGAACCGTGCAACTCAGAAGTGTTTGTAACGCCATGGCAAACTGATCCATGCGGTGATCCAGTTCATCCAATCTGGAAAAAATATTACCAACAAGTGGATTGACTGCATCTTCTGAATTCATGGCCTTCGCCTACTGTCGGCGGAGACAGAAGTACAGTTAAATCACACTTGTAATAATAAAAGTAAAAAGAACAAACGTAGTCAAAACATAACCAAAGTTCAGTAACCGGAATGGATAGTCAGCCAAGCCAGAAGTCAGGGATCAATGTAGTGGAACAGCAAGCAGGATCTGGAGCCAAAAGGGATGTCAGCAAAGCAAGTCTTGAACAAAATCGCAGGAGACCAAGGCGAAGGCAGAAAACCTCTGGACTGGATGTGCAGTGTGGTGCGATGGCAGAAAACACTCAGAGTCCTAGTGCAGAGTAACAGGAATATATTGTAACCAAAATTTGGCAATACACAAGCCCGACAGAAAAGACAACCCTACTTGGAACATTCAAAGGATGTAACAGAGATGTGCCAGCAGCAGAAGATTTCAGGTGTCAGGTGCTGACAGCTTCTGTCTCAAGGAGCAGAGTGTAGCCTGGCTGGTCCATACCTATGAGGGGAGGTTTCCAGGTAGGAAGGCGTGTCCCTGCATTTTTCCCTACTCCTCAGGAACCTTTCCCTGACACTAAGCATTGTCCCTGACAGACAGGTGACTTGTCCCTACTATAGCCACTTGCAAATTGAGCGCCAAACTTGGAAGCTATCGTAAACAGACTATGTCTGACCCAAGATGGCCACCAAGGTCACATGGGGTGCCTGCATCCAATGGGATAGCTGCTTCCCTGTGACCGAGGGAACCATAGAGGAACTAGGTTCATCTGGACTTCCTCATTCACCTGCATTGCTCCGTTCGCTCTTGCATGGGTGCTGTCTCATCGAAGATGGCTTTTAGCCTTTTGTCAACTGTAATGTATTGGAGTATGTTGTTCCTCGAGATTTCTTATTGTATTTTCTGTATACTCATAAATAAAGACTTTTTTTTTGTAGCACGACCCCCTTGGGGGCTGCTTGGATTTACCTGCTCATCTGCATCACCATGGCCCTGTAAATATTCCAACCCACCTGACACTCTGGGTTCAGACATCTTTGCACCACTTTGAAGTAATAAGTCAAACAACTCAGTGCGTTTATAATATAATAATTACATTTACTTGAGTACTTCAAAAAATATCATGTTGCACAGAAGAAATAATAGATCAACTGAGCTTTGAATAACAATCCTAGCTCAGTAGAAGAATACCTCTAATATAATACAAGATAAGGCAGTTTGGCAATAACAGGAGATTATATACATATATGTACAATGAATACCACTTAAACATGACCTGAAAAGAGAAGCAAGAGTTAAGCATTAATTCTGGCAATACGTCCAAAGGGAAACCCAGGCCGGCCTATTTAACCTTTAATCCTAATGAGAGATCAAGCAAGCAAGAATGGTATGAGGGCCCTTTAAGCAGTAATGACAGCAATGTCCTGGTTGCAAGCCTGATGGTCTTCACCGGCAGTCAGAGCTCATTAACTATATCCAATAAGGTGCAGTAACAGGTTAATGGTATTTCTTGGAATGGTTGAAGCTAAAGGTGTCTATGTACAGTGTTCAAATAGAAGTGCAGTAAAGTATTCCCACGGTAAAGTTGTCTGTACACAGTGTCCCAGTGAAGCAACAAAGAAAGGTTTGCAAAGGTGGGCAGTTGCCCCCTCACCAACGACCAGGCCGATTCAATGCTTTTTCGAACAGCGACTCCCGGAGAGGCATCCTTCTAGCAGATCCGCTTGTGACGATCACCTAATGCGAAGCACTGATCATGGGTTGTCGGACAGCCGAGTTGATGCTGGAAAGATGTCTGATGAACAGCAAGCAGCGATAGCCCTTCTCGGACGGGTTGGAATATTGGCCACAACCTCACTCTCCCTGTACAGAGAGGTCCATCACACACCGGGCCCAGGAGGAAGAAAGCACAGGGGGCCTCTGGCCTCTTTTATAGCTCCTCCCAGCAATCTCCCTGATGGTAGCAAAGATCCCTGGGATATGTAGTCCGGGTGTATAGTCATGCGGAGGAATAGCCATTCTGAGGAATACTAATCCCACAATCCCTTTGGTTTGGCAAACAAATATGATGTCAGTTAGTGACGCTGGGCACTAGAGGGACAATACGATCTATAGAATGACAGGGAATCGCTCTACTTTGCAATCATAGTCCACATTGCTACATCCTCCCCCCACTTGAAAGTCTTTGGTCCCCGAAGACAGAACACAACCTATGGGATTACCTTACTGTATCCTAAGAAAGTGAATGGTTAATTATATGACAAACCAGAAGTTGTAACAGCCAGTAATTGATCCAAAGAAGGATCTTCTAACAGTAGATTATATACATTTTCAGGCAAAGTCATATCAATTTTGTGACAGGCCAGTAACAAATTAGTGGCCCACCCAGTAGTGTCAGGGGTGGATCAAGGTCATCCTTCATTAAGGTTCAATAAAGGAGGCAAGCGCTTGGCTAGAACGTTGAGCGGTAGGGATAAGTTCGTCAGAATTTTCTCCAAAGGTATCATACGTCAGTCTTTTTGGAGGACATATCTTCCGTCTCAACCTGGAGTAGATATTTTCCAGCGGCTCCCTAAACTGTTCCCGAGAAACTACATCCGGATTCAGGGTCTGGTTCTGAGTCAGGCTCTGGCTCAGGTTCTGGTTCTGGTTCCGAGTCAGGCTCTAGTTCAGGAACAGTCTCTATCTGTACTTCAATAGTAGGGGGAGTGGGAGTTTCCAACACATTAGATACTTCATCGGATTCCATCTTGATTTCTTCATCTTCTCTTAGTGAGTGAAGATCTGGTGTTTCAACTTCCTGTAATGGGAGACATGTCTTCCTCATGAAGGGTGTCCCCTGACTGTCTTCCTCCCCAGTCCCAGGAGTAATGAGTTTGTCTTCAAGAGGGGGGACCCATAACCAATCAAGAGTATATTCTTCCTCATCGCTCTGGTGGCATGGGTAGACATATTTTTCTGGCCCTAGGCCTCAGCGTAGGGGACTGATAAGTCTCTAAGCAAGAGGATGGAGGTACTCGGACAGTCTCGATATAGGCAGCAAATGGTTTCGATGCCAAGTCTTCAGAGAGCCAGTTTTCACTTTGGGCCGAATATGGTACACAGGGAGCCAAGGTAATCATTTACAGACAATGTAGGGTTGAGAGCGCCATCGATCAGCTAGCTTATGTTTCCCGGGCACCCCTAGATTGTGCAACAACACTCGATCTCCGGGTTGTAGATCCTGAACCCTCACTCTGAGATCAAAGTTTTTCTTGTTCCTCTGTTCTCTGATGGTAAATGCTTCCTTGGCTTTTTCATAGGCTGTTTTTAGATTCTTCCGAAGTCTGTCAACATACCCCCGGTAGGAGGCCTGAGAGACATGGTCTAACGATGTTCCAAAGGCCAGGTCTACTGGCAAACAAGCTTCTTCTGAACATTAATCTGTAAGGGAAGTATCCAGTAGAATCATTCGAGGTGCTATTATAGGCATGAACCACTACAGCTATATGGTCCCCCAAATGCTGTTTTTTCTCTGAAGGAAGGGTTCCCAACATGTTCAGCAGGGTACGGTTGAAACGCTCAGGTTGTGGATCCCCTTGAGGGTGGTAAGGAGTGGTCCTGGACTTCTTTATACTTAGGAGTTCACACAATCTTCTGATCAGCTTGCTCTCAAAATCCCAATCTTGATCGGAGTGTAGGCGCTGAGGCAGGGTTTTTGCTACAGTACTGGCTTGTTGGTCCGGAGTGGTGAAAGCTTGAGCATAATGGGTAAAATGATCTGTTACAACCAGGACACTACCCCACCCACTCAAGTCAGGTTCCAAACACAAGAAATCAATGCACACCAACTCCATTGGCCCCTGGCTTTGAAGATGGCCATTGGAGTTGCCCTGCCTGGTAAGATCTTTCTCTGAATGCATCTGATGCAAGAGCAACAGTAGCTTTCCACCTCAGCTCTCATAGACGACCAGTAAAATCGATCCCTGACTAACTTGAAGGTTCTATCTGGGCTTAAGTGACCTTGATCATCATAAAGAGTGGTCAACACTATTAAATGTAAAGTAATATCTGCGCTTAGGTGAAAAAATGAGTGAAATTTGAATGATATTTAAATGGTGAAATATAACCTGCAACTGTACACTATAACCCAGATATTGGGCACCAGATAACAATGCAAATAATAAAATGCAGCGCTAGGTTGTGCACAAAATGACCCTATACATAAATGACATGTGTCAAATAAAGTGCAAATGTGCAATTCAGTGTTCAACACAATAGGGACCCTAGGGACACCACCTTTATCGCATTGGAGAAATATATACCCCACTAGCGTGGTAGTAGTGGAAGGCGGATTATATCCAGGGCTGAGATGAATTGGATATATAAATTGGGGTCTCATGTGCCCAATGGTTTAAATGTGGAGTGGGACATCAACTGTTTTATTAATAATAGTTGATGTCCCCTCTACTGCTTACATTCATTATTTTTTGATTCTACGGACCTGTATGGATTTTTTCTTGCAGGGAACATTTACTCGAACTGGAGAACTCTCTCCAAAGTTTTATGTTTGCAGTATTGCAGCTTTTTTATCAATAAAACGCCATAAGAGACACTCCACACTATTGGAGTTTTCTTTTTCCTTTCCACATACTATTACTTTCTGCCATTTATGCTGTATGGCTACCATCTGATGTGCACGGATCTCTCCGGATGGGGACGCCAGAGTACTCCTTCAGTGGATCCTCAATCCTACTAAGCGCTGTTTGACCCCCCTAAGTAAGGGAGGTCGCAGTCTTTCTGGTAAGCCTTTTATCCTAATAAGGTGACGGGTATCATGGTGTCAAGCGCTTGGTCTATGCTCCATATTGCGCTTGAGGTCACTTTCACTGGATTTCAGCTATTTATGAACTTTTTTATATCAGTTTTTTGGACTTACATTGCACTTTAAGCACATCTCTGCATTTCTTGTATGCATTTTTTGTTTGCTTTATTGCACATTAATTGCATAGAATTGCACATTTTGACATTGTTCCAATTGGTCATTTTGTGCACAACCTAGCGCTGCACTTTATTATTTGCATGGTCAACACTATTAGTCGGTGTTTCTCAGGAAGGAACAGTTGACAAACACCCCCTTGTTCCTCAGATGGGTCTCTAAGGTATATGACTCCATCTTCCAATCGCATTCGTTCCCACTCTCTATGAACTACTTTTGCTACCTCAATGGAGCTATTCAACAGTATCTGAGGGTCCTGGGTGGATAAAGATTTCCTCATAAGATTCTCCAACGGATCTTCACGTTGGTCACGTCTCATATCCTCTCTTGTCAGCTGAGGCAGTTCTTGGCTGCGCACTTGGGTCAAATCACAGCAATATCTTGGCACTCCCACAGGGGTGACTATCACAGCTTCGACCCCTATTGCCCCTCTGTGTTTATGCTCTGCTCCTTAACACACAACCAATACTCCTTCCAGAGGTAAATGGACCCAACTTTTCTGGCCAGCGTTTGTGGAGTGAGGCCTTCAGGAAAGAGCGTCAGCGTCTCGATTTCCCACTCCTGGTCGGTATTTCAAGCTGAACTGGAATTCAGACAGAGCAACCAACCACCGAAGTCCAGTGGCATCCAGCTTGAAAGTGGACAGTAGGTAAATCAACGGGTTGTTATCTGTTTTCACCACAAAGGTAGCCCTGTACAGATAGTCACGTAGCTTATCTACCACAGCCCACTTGAGGACCAAGAACTCCAATTTGTGTACAGGATAGTTCTTCTCCGGGGGAGTGAGACTGTGACTCACGTAGGCCACCAGGCAGAGTCTCCCCTCTGAATCCTGGTACAACACTCCCCTAAGACCATATCTGCTGCCATCCAGGTGCAATTCATAAGGTTTCAACAAGGCTCCCTTCAGTCATTTAAAAGCCCTTTCACACTTTGCTGTCCACTGCCTTGAACAGGTTAATGTGGCTTCCTGGGGCCTCCCTTCTGAGCCTTCTGCTGATCCTCCTCCATTTGTTTCTGTAAAAGCTCAATCAACGGCCGGGCAATCTGTGAGAAGTTCTTCATAAATCTATAGTAGGAGCAGAAACCCAGAAACTACCTCAACTCAGTGACGGTGCTCAGGCGAGGCCAAGATGTAAAAGCTTCCAACTTCTGAGGGTCAGTAGCTATTCCCTCGGCTAAGACTACATGCTCAAGATACGTGACCGAAGTCTGGTAGAACGACAGCTTCAGCCCCTCCATGTGTAATCATTGGAAAACTTTCTCCAACTGAGCTTTATTCTCCTCTAACGTTCTGCCAAACACAATGATCTCATCAAGATACACTAGAACCCCTACTAAGTTCATATCACCCACAGTGTTCTCCATCATTCTGTGGAAAGTGGCGGGAGCCCCTGCCAATCCTTGTGGCATTCAGTCGAATTCGAAAAAAAAAAGGAGGACTGATGAAAGACGTTTTTTCTCAGTCATCTGGATGCATGGGTATCTGGTAGTATCCACTCTTTAGATCCAACACACTAAACCATTTAGCTCCTGATAAGCATTGCAGGGCCTCTTCTATGCGAAGGGTTGTGTATTGATCTGATATAGTCCTTCGGTTCAAGGTTCGGTAGTCAATACACATCCAGAGGAACCCATTCTTCTTTCTCACTACCACAATCGGTAAAACATAAGGGCTCCTTGATTCCATAATGACCTATGACTTCTTCAGTTCAGCCAACTCTTCTCGAATATGCTCCAGATCACACAAAGGAATTCGCCTGGATCTTTCATGAAAAGGCTTATCTTCAGTTAGCCGAATTCGATGTTGACCACCTCTGGCACAGCCCACATCAAAGTCATTCTTGGAGAACGTTTTCTCCCAACGGCTATTTGAGCTTTGATCTTCTCCTCCCATCCGGAGGGACAGTGGACGGTGGTCTCTCTTCCATTTCCCTTCTGGACTAGATCATCACCTGTCACTGGGGTGGCAGCACTCACTTTTCCAATCACCATCTAGGGCTTCAGGCTGATTGGGTGACCGGTGACGTTCCTTACACTGACAGAAATTCGCCCCCACTTCTCAATAAGGACCTAGTGCAGGGATATGCAATTAGCGGACCTCCAGCTGTTGCAAAACTACAAGTCCCATAATGCCTCTGCTTCTTGGTGTCATGCTTGTGTCTTGCTATGCCTCATGGGACTTGTAGTTCTGCACCAGATGGAGGTCTGCTAATTGCATATACCTGCCCTAGTGGGTATGATCTCTGGGACCAATTCGATTCCAACCTCCTCCTCTGTTGAATCAACTTCTACCACCACATACGGACCCGGCTGGTCCCATGACAGCGTAATCGTGGCTTTCAGGCAGGCCCTCCCACCAGGCTGCAAAACCCTTTCCTGTGTATCTAATCGCCAAAGTCTTACCATTTCACAGCCTCTGAAACACTCCACTCTTCCATGATCTAAAGGGCCTGCCTCATCCAGGTTACAAACTCATCTTCCCCCATAGGAGTCGGTAACCGGTAGCCCTGAGAAAAACCTGAGTCTCTGATAGCTCTGGTTGGCATTTCCAGACCTGTTCTTCACTAAGCTATCAACTAACTGGTCTCTTATCTGTGTAGAAAGGCATGGGGGGGCATTTGCCTCTTGAGAATCTGCTCCCACGGAAACGGGGCCCTTCTCCTGAGCCCTTGACAATGGCTGCCTTTTAGCAGACTCTCCCCCCACTTTAAGTTGGATCACTCTAGCAATCACCCCTTAAGCAATAATTCTGGCAATACCTCTAAAGGGAAACCCTATTTAACCTTTAATCCTAATGAGAGATCAAGCAAATAAGAGTGGTATGAGGGCCCTTTGAGCAGTAATGACAGCAATGTCCCAGGTGCAGGCCTGATGGTCTTTACTGGCAGTTGGAGCACATTAACTATATGAAATAAGGTGCAGTAACAGAGTAATCATATTTTTTGGAATGGTTGAATCTAAAGGTGTCTATGTACAGTGTTCAAATAGAAGTGCAATAAAGTATTCCCAGGGTAAGTCTGTCTGTACACAGTGTCCCAGTGAAGCAACAAAGAAAGGCTTGCAAAGATGGGCAGTTGCCCTCTCACCAACGACCAGGCCGATTCAATGCCTTCCAAACAGCGACTCCAGGAGAGGCATCCTTTTAGCGGATCTGCTTGTGACGATCACCTAATGCGAAGCACGGAGCGCGGGTTGTCGGAAGGCTGAGTTGATGCTGGAAAGATGACTGACGAACAGCAAGCAGTGCTAGGCCCCTCTCGGTCGGGTTGGAATGTTGTACACCGCGTGGTAGGCCATGACCTCACTCTCCCTATACAGAGAGGTCCGTCACACACCGGGCCCAGGAGGAAGAGAGCGTGGGGCGGGTCTCTGGTCTCTTTTATAACCAACAATCTCCCTGATGGTAGCAAAGATCCCTGGGATATGTAGTCCGGGTATATAGTCATGCAGAGGAATAGCCATTCTGAGGAACTACTAATCCCACAATCCCTTTGGTTTGGCTCACAAATATGATGTCAATTAGTGACGCTGGGCACTAGAGGGACAATACAATCTACAGAATGACAGGGAATTGCTGTACTTTGCAATCATAGCCCACATTGCTACATTTTTAAAAAAAGAACCTGGCTCCCAGGTCTTGTGTGCATTTTGCGAGTGGCTATTTTATTATATATATTTTGCAGGGCTGAGTCGAAGTTGCATTGGAGGGAAGAGGTTATGTCTTAAAGTTGCTTTGCCCTGCATGTTTGTCCTTCTTGGAAGTGCTAGATTCTCCATCACTTACTGTCTAGTGAAACCATCGTCAGCAGGAATGTGAGGGGAAATCTCTCTTATGAAGCCTTAGACAGCAGTAAAACCCAACACTAAAAACACACTAAACTCCACTTTATTATTCTTTCCATGAACTCAGATAATTGGATTCAAGGAAATGTTTATAATATCTTGGTGAGCTCCTGTACCTAGATGTTACTTCCTGTGTTTGCATTTGCCTCTGCAATTTACAGTAGTTGTAAATGAGCTGGTTGACGGAGGTTGATGTTGAGAACCTAAATTGTATTTAAGGAAAAGATGCTCATTTGTAGGGTGCCAGTGAACTGACCATCGCCACTTTAAAAAAATGTCCTTTTGTTTTCCTTTTGTCAATGGCCTACATAGGAAAGAACTTATCCACTCCACCACAGCCTTATTTAGAGTTTTTGGCACATGTGAATAAAGAAATCTTTTTTACTGTAAGGTATCAAACTTTGAATTGTTATTAGAGACAGAATTGCTTTTGGATGTACTGCATAAGTTAACAATTGTAAGAAAGAGAACATGGCTGCATGTTGCATGAGTTGTAGAGAGTCTTGTGACTTGTCCTAGCAGTCCCAAAGTCTCTTTCCTCCTTTTTCTCTGCTGCTGATTAGGCAGTGGCAAGGCAAATATTTGCAAAAAATACTGCATTGTTTACGCACACATATAAAAACACTGATCCAAGAATCTAGCAAAATAATATTTCTTATATACAGATGCATCTCATAAAATTTGAATATCATCAAAAAGTTAATTCATTTCAGTAATTCAATTCAAAAAGTGAAACTTGTATATTATATAGATTTATTAAACACAGAGTAATATATTTCAAGCATTTTTTTCTTTTAATTTCGATGATTATGGCTTACAGCTAGTGAAAACCCAAAATTCAGTATCTCAGAAAATTTGAATATTACATAAGACCAATAAAAAAAAGGAATTTAATACAGAAATGTCGGCTCATTGAAAAGTATGTCCATGTACAGTATATTATGCACTCAATACTTGGTGGAAGCTCCTTTTGCATGACTTACTGCATCAATGCGGCATGGCATGTAGGCGATCAGCGGGTGGCACTGCTGAGGTGTTATGGTTGCCCAGGTTTGCTTCTTGCTTCCGGCTCATCTGTATTGTTGGGTCTGGTGTCTCTAATCTTCCTCTTGACAATACCCTACAGATTCTCTATGGGGTTTAGGTTAGGCGAGTTTGTTGGCCAATCAAGCACAGTGATACCATGATCATTAAACCAGGTATTGGTACTTTTGGCAGTGTGGGCAGGTGCCAAGTCTTGCTGGAAAATGAAATTAGCATCTCCAAAAGCTGGTCAGCATAGGGAAGCATGAAGTGCTCTAGAATTTCCTGCTAGAGTGCTGCGCTGACTTTGGACTTGCTATATGGAGATGCTGATTTTATTTTCCAGCAGAACTTGGCACCTCCCCACACTGCCAAAAGTGCCAATAGCTGGCTTAATGATTATGGTATCACTGTGCTTGTTTGGCCAGCAAACACGCCTGACCTAAACCCCATAGAGAATCTGTGGAGTATTGACAAGAAGAAAATAAGAGACAGCAGACCCAACAATGAAGATGAGCTGAAGACCGCTATCAAAGCAACCTGGGCTTTCATAACACCTCAGCAGTGCCTTAGGCTGATCGTCTCCATGTCACATCACACTGATGTAGTAATTCATGCAAAAGGAGCCCCGACCAAGTATTAAGTGAATACTATACTGTACAATGACATACTTTTCAGTAAGCCAACATTTCTTTATTAAAAATCCTTTTTTTTATTGGTCTTATGTAATATTCTAATTTTCTGAGATACTAGTGTAGCTGAAATGTTGGATTGTCTGTCACCCTGTCCAGCCCGGCATTCACCTGTCAGATACTCAGAGACATAGAACAGTCCACATGCTTTGTTTTTTTGTATTTTATTGAGGGGATTGAACTTGGATGGGGTAAGGGAAATATGGGATGCCCTGTATATTTGGTAGCACTTGTTTGGGACAACTATATACAGTCGATATCTCCTCCTGCACATCACTTCCTCTCTAATCTCCAGGTCTTACTCCTCCAGCACATCGCTTCCTCTGTAATCTCTAGGTCTTTCTCCCCCAGCATATCACTTCCTCTCTAATCTTCGGGTACAGCTAGCACAAAGTGGTTAGGCCTGACACTGGCTCAGCCAGGCCTTTAGCAATTGCCCTTGCAGGCAGGGACCGCGGGCCTCTATAGTGTAGCAAAATAGAGAGTCTCTGGTACTAGCAGCCCTACACGCAGCTACTGAGCCCAGTAACTCTTCTTCAGGCCCTGCCAGCCCTCCTGTCTGCAGCTGTCTCTCTCTACTGCCCCATTTACCACAGTCCACTCTTCTGGTTCTGCACCTGTCTCAGACTGCAGGCTCCTAGTTCTCATAGGCGTGCCTCCCCAGTCCTCCTGACTGTGTCTCATTCACCAGCCCTCTGGGCTGTGACCAGTTGTCCTCCCTAGAGTCCCTTAGTAGTGCTCTCTTCCGCTGTACTCTCCTTACTCTCTCTTGTGCCTCTGGTCCAGGACCTCTTCATGCATTCTTGAAGGTGGTTCCAACTGCACTCGAGCCCAGGCCCAAGATCGCCCCCCCCTCCAGAGCTCCTTCAAAGGCCCTGACAGCCTCCACACTCTTTCACTCCAGCTCTTCCAACCAGGGGTGGACTGATAACTCATGGGGCCCCCGGGTGATAGGAGATTATGGGGCCACACAGTATACACACACACAGCATACAATCACACAGTATACACATACATGTACACACAGTATACACAGACAGATGTAAAAAAAAAAAACACAGATTTATACATACTGTCCCTGGTTTTACTGAGGCTGGCAACCCTGATGGGGCCCCCTAGTGGCCCAGGGCCCTCGGGCAGTGCCCGAGTGGCTCAATGGTCAGTCCGCCCCTGCTTCCAACCCATAAATCCTCCCCAGCTGGACTGACCCTGGGTATTTAAGGAGGCCTGCCCCCTGCCAATCCAAGTTGGGAATTGGTCAAGGCTCCTTAGAATACCCCAAACAGAATCTTCTGGAAAGAAGGGGGATGTCTTGGTGATGCTGCCTGTGAGTCACCAGCTGCTACCCTGAGCCACTCCCAGCCCAGAGTGAAAACAAAAAAAACAGGCCTGACTGCCAGCCAGGCCTGCCTAAATTTACCTGTCCACAAAAATCCTACCTCTAGCACCTACGTACCTAGAGGGTGCTACACTGGATTTGGGGTTTTCACTAGCTGTAAGCCATAATCATACAAATTCAAAGAAAGAAATGCTTGAAATATATCACTCTGTGTGTAACGCATCTATATAAAATATATGAGATTCACTTTTTTTAATTGAATTACTGAAATAAATTAACTTTTTGATGATATTCTAATTTTATGAGATGCACCTGTATATATTTTTTATTTTAGCTGTTTTCATTTGTATTTTGTACTGTATATTTATCACTTTTTATGTAGGAAGTATATTTCTTTACATAACTTTCACCTACTTCTTCCAGGAAACTTCTTGGTTCTTTGTATAAAAAATGTAGATCAAAACATTAAAAACAATATGATTTCCTGCAGCAATCACCAGGTGCTCAACCACATTTTAACCCCTGTATGCTGTAACAATGTTAGGAATTTACCAGATGCTTTGCACAGTAACTGCAAATATAACATGCCTTGTTTGTACTTCCTTCTACACAAATTTTAAATTTTAAATTATAAAAATGTAGTTTGAATTTTTCAGTGCTTTTGTGCATGAATGAAATGTGGTGACATACTGTATGAACCAAAGAGACTATACCACTGCTTTAGAAAAAAACACATATTTATTTAAAACACTGTGCTTCATAAATGTTCTTAGCACTCTATTAAATTGACACTGAACTATTTTCTTCCTCTCCAAAAATAATCTATATACATTCACTAATTAATAGCCCTGTAATCTATTTTTCATTAAAATGTTTCTCTGCCTTTTTGAAACGTTCTCCATGAGCTCCTGAACCTCTTATCGTCAGTCTCACTTACACTATATTGTCAAAAGTATTGGGACGCATGCCTTTACACGCACATGAAATTTAATGGTATCCCAGCCTTACTCCCTAAGGCTCAGTTTTGAATTGGCCCACCTTGTGCAGCTATAACAGCTTAATTTCTTCTGGGAAGGCTATCCACAGGGTTTAGGAGTATGTCAATGGGAATGTTTGACCATTCCTCCAAAAGCACATTTGTGAGGTCAGACACTGATTTTGGACGAGAAGGCCTGGCTCGCAGTCTTCTTTTCAATTCATCCCAAAGGTGTGCTATTGGGTTGAGGTCAGGACTCTGTAAAAGCCAGTCAAAGTTTTCCACTCCATATTCGCTCATCCATGTCTTTATGGACCTTGCTTTGTGCACTGGTGCTCAGTCATGTTGGAACAGGAAGGGGCCATCCCCAAACTGTTCCCACAAAGTTGGGAGCATGAAATTATCCAAAATGTCTTGGTATGCCGACGCCTTAAGAATTCCCTTCACTAGAACTAAGGGGCCAAGCCCAACCCCTGAAAAAGAACCTGTCAGTTTGTATTGTTGTCTGTATCCCCTTTAGGGAGATTCACCCTCTCTATTTGTCCTGTTTACCATTATCATTGAAAGTGAAAGTAAAAATCCCACATTTTGGATTGTCCCCAGAAAAGTAATAGAGGGGAAATCTTCCAATAGGGACACTAGTTCTGGTGACCTATGGGCCCCCAAAAAATTCCATTAATTAGCAGGGATTTCCTCTCTCTTCTTGTTTTGGCTATGGGAGCACGGGTGACACGTACCTCGTATGTGAGCCTGACGTGCAGAGGGAGACCTCTCGTACGGCCCTGGTTCCCAGATCACTGGAGTTGAGGACAGTGATCGTAGGAGCACAGTGAGGTATGAGTGCCTGGTGGATTCTCTGGAACCGGGGATGATGTCCACTGGAAGGCACTGGAACTGGCTGGAGTGCCGGGTGCAGGTAATCTGGATGCAGGTCAGCAGGCTGCAGGTAAGCTGGATGCAGGTCAGCAGGGAGCAGGTGAGCTGGTTGCAGGTCAGCTGGATGCAGGTGAGCTGGATGCGGGTCAGCAGGGTGCAGGTAAGCCGGTTGCAGGTCAGCTGGATGCAGGTCAGCTGGATGCAGGTGAGCTGGATGCAGGTCAGCAGGGTGCAGGTAAGCCGGATGCAGGTCAGCTGGATGCAGGTGAGCTGGATGCAGGTCGGCTGGATACAGGTGCACCAAGAAGCAGCAAACGCACGTGGGTGTGCACAGCAGGCAGAAGCAAGGTCAGACAAGCCGGGTCATACACAGCGGATCAGTTCAACAGAATCAGCAGGCAAGGAATGGTCAAGTTCAGGCTGGTTCTGGTAGCAGGAGATCAGGCAGGCAAGCAAACAGGATCAGGGTCAAGGAAAGCCAAGGTTCAGGATTCGAGACAGCAGCGTAGTCAGAGAGCCAGGTCAGAAGGTGATCAGATGCAGATTACAGGAACAAGTCACAGGTGAAGCTGCAGATCAAACAGCAAGAGCTGAACGGTGGAAGCCCCTCTTAAAGGCCACTGGGCGCCAAAGCCGCATTACTGTGCATGCACGCACGATCTCCGCAATCGGCGCACGGGCATGCGCATTGGCGCATGCCTCTTCGTTACTGGGGACCTGTTGGCGGGGATTCGCCTGAGCCCTGTTGCAGGTCTGGAAGTAGTGTGTCCATGACAACGGGGGACCAGAGGAGAACAGGGCACCAAAGGAGCAGGGGGAACCAGAAGGAGCACGGGGGGGAGGGGACAGACAGCTAACTCAACAATTATGGCCCGTGAGTTTCTCACTTTCCTGCCTAATCTTGTCCCATTATGGGGGAGAACCGAACGGATTCTTTGCCTTGGGGGGAGGGGCGGGTTTGTCTGGCCGGCCGGTATGGGAGAGACCTGCCACCTGTCAAAGTGGGCCGGTCTGGATGAAGTCCAGGGCCAAATTTTTGTCCCAGTCCAGCCCTGGCCGTGTCTCAGGAACAAAGAGATCCCACAATCATGGCTAAACTGGGAGCCATCATTTTGTGTTGTCCCAGAACGAGAGCCACAACGATCCACCATGATTTGACGGTGGGTGGGCGGGAAGTAGTTAAAGTGATACTAAACTCACTGTTTAATTTACATTATCCCTTCTATTTCCATATATGAATGATTACACTGTAATTATTTTAATTTTAAAAAATTCTAAGTACCTTTTTCATAATCAATATACAACTGTCACTTGACCCAGATCTTTCCCAGCCTGTTTGCAGGGAAATATAAGCAGGAGGAGCTTCCAGTCCTCTGCTACTGATAACATGTTAAAAAACAAAACAAAGAAAAAACAGCCTTTGGAATACAGAGTAAAAATAAATAATTAATATCAATAAACTGTTTTAAATTGTCATGCAAATATATATATATCAAATATATATCAAATATCAAATCTTTATTATCTTTATTATTTTTTGGCAATAACATGGTGTGGGCAGATTTCTGCCCGTCACTAGCTGTGTGATGCCCCTCCAGCCTGTGTCTTAGAATCAGAGTAATGTAATTTCCCACCCCCATTGTGTTTAACTGGTTAGTGGGCATGGAGGAGGGAGGAGGGAGGGAGTGGGCTATCAGTGGGCTATCATTTACCATTGTGTATAAACCTACACATGTGACTCTATAGTGAGTCACATGGGCTGCTCAGACGTGAGAGGGAGGAAATGCTCAGCATAGAAACTCACTGAAAACTGAGCACGTGCAGAGCTGCCACCACAGCTGCAAAATCTCTAGCTGAATTGGGGTCATGGACAGAAGGTGAAGATAGAGAGCAGCAGAATACAGAAAAGGAATCTCATAGTCATTGAGTGAGTATGAACAGTATGTAATACAGCATTTATTAATAGTTTTTTTATGATGTGGGTTTAGTGACACTTAATATAGTGAATCTTTTTCTTTTCTTTTGCAAATATTTGGGTACTTAAGATAAGCAAGCTAAGTGAACAATGACTTTGCAAGGTAAGCATTTACTATTCCTTGAAAGTTATAAAATGGCCTGCCTATTAAATAAGGGTACACATGCAAAATCATAGTAATTAAAAAAACAACTTCTACTGCTGTCTCCTGACACTGATCTGCATGGTGGCAAATATCAAATGCTGAGATTGCAGTTGTGCAAGGTATGTATTTATTAGTTTATGATCTGATCACACTATATCTTTCATCCCTGAAAATTCTTATCTTCCATACTTCTCAATAATTATTTATGTTGCACGAGGGGCTTGCTGGATTTGGGTTATGGCAACTTCAAACTGATGGGGTATTTTAAAGATAGGATATTTTAAGGGTATATCAAAGTTATTACAACATGCATTGCCCTATTGCCCTTAAAAATACCCTATCAGCAAAAAAAAAAACTCAAAAAGAACTACTTTTTTTGCTGCATGTGTTGCCTGAATGCCTCTTCATTCAAGAGAAAATTCTTCGCTGAAATGTAATGGGAAACAAAAACTCTATGTTCATTTTCTTGATCCACCACTGTGCTCAGTAGTTCTTCCCACTGACCTCAACTTCGTTTTTTGTTTTTTTACCGATTCAGTAACGTGTCATGGTATGTAACTTTTAGGATACCTTATAGGAGACAGGACTTTTAACCTCCAGCATATTTGAGCATCATCAGGCTATCCATACACAATGTGATGTACTGCATCTGAATTAAGTATTGCTTCACATGGTAAAAGTCAGGTCATGTAAGGGCTCTCTAATGCCCCGTACACACGATCAGACTTTCCGCCAACAAAACTGTGGATTTTTGTTCGAAGGTTGTTGGCTCAAACTTGTTTTGCATGCACACGGTCACACAAATGTTGGCCAACAATTACGAACGTGGGAACGCGGTGACGTACAAGACGTACGACGAGCTGAGAAAAAGGAAGTTTAGCCAGTGCAGCTTTTTCTGCTTGATTACGAGCATGCATGAACTTTTGTGCGTTGGACGTGTGTACACACGATCGGACTTTCCGTCCACAAAGTTTTGTGGGCAGAAAATTTGAGAACTTGCTATTAAACATCTGTTGGCGGAAAGTCCGACAGCAAATATTCCATGGAGCATACACACGGTCAGACTTTCCGACAACAAGCTCACATCCAACATTTCCTGTCGGAAAATCCGACCGTGTGTACGCGGCATTTGAGGCCGTGACAAGCATTTCTGACCATACAGAAACTGCAATAATACAGAAAACAAATATTTCATCATTAGTGGTTTGCATTAACATAGCAGATTAATTAGAGATAAGATCAAGGTGGCTTTTTGCAGCACACTGGTACAGTTCATAACCAGCAAATTACACTATTTTTCAGCTTCTAGAAACTGTCAAGTACCAGCACAAAATGTATTGACTAATGAAGTTGGCTCAAGTACTGTTAATATACTGTTCATACGTATTTACAACATATATAGTAAATTTCTTTTACCAGTCCCCTAGACTAAATGAGCAGGTAAAAACATTTTAGTTTTCCAGAGTTCAGCTTTAACGTGATTCTAAAGGAACAGTTAGAAAAAAAAAAAAAATAACAAACATGTTATACTTACCTGCTCTGTGGAATGGTTTTGCTTTTTGGGTCCCCAGCCTGAGCAACTGGCTCCTCCCTCCTGCCTGGTGCCCCCAATAGCAAGCCTCTTGCTAAGGGGGCACTGGAACAGGCATGCTTCCCAGCCACGCTCTATGTGTCTATTCACGCACAGAATGTGGCCTGGCCCCACCCCTGTTCTCTCTTCATTGGCTCACTGGTTGTGATTGACAGCAGCAGGTGCCAATGGCTCCTGTGTGCAAAGCGCTGGATTGAGATGGAGCTCAGGTAAGTATAAGGGGAAGTTGCACCCAGAAGGTTTTTTACCTTAAAGCATAGAATGTATTAAGGTAATAAAAAAACAAAAACAAAACGTGAGCCTTTAGAACCACTTTAAATAAACCAGTTCCTTTAAATATACCAGTTGATCATGTTGGAAATTCAGAGTTGTCCTGTGTCCAGCGCTCCATTCCTGTGTAATCTCAAGGAGAGTAATTAGCCCCCCGAGTTCTTTTTCTTGGGGCTGCTACTGCTAGGTTGTGGAGATGGGCGCATAGGTCTTAATAGTTTGGCAAGAGAAACCTGGGCAGGGCTGACAACACCCAGTCCACAAAAATGCTGTGTGTTGTCTGCCCACAAGAGCACTTGGGAGATGAGTGCATTTTTGTCTGATCAAAAGGTATTTTCTGTAATTGCAGGGTCTTTAAATGGGAAATGTGTATCTATTGCAGAGATGTGCTGCATGTGTTTTTTTCTTCTCAACCAAAACTTGAACCCTATGCTTAACCCCTGCCCTAACTGTAAATTAGCCCCTAAAAACCTAGACCCTAATCCTAAAACCAGCTGTTTATCCCTACACATAACCTTATAGTACATTAATCAAGATCCTGATCATGATATCACTTTTGCAGAAAACAGGTCTTACATTTAAACAAACCAGGGCTATAGTATACAGAACATTATGGGGATCGGGAACAGGTGATGGGTAGATTGCATCCCCACTGTGCTGACTAGGGATGAGCTTCGTGTTCGAGTCGAACCCATGTTCGACTCGAACATCGTCTGTTCGCCCGTTCGCCGAATTGCGAACGATATGGGCCGTTCGCGTCAAATTCGTGTGGCGCGTCACGTCCCATAATTCACTGCGGCATCGCAGTGCATTGCTGGCTGATGATTGGCCAAGCATGCACTATGACCCGCATGCTTGGCCAATCACAGCGCCGCCTGAACAGATAGCCTGAACAGATAGGCTCAGGGGATTTAGTACACGCCCCACACTATATAAGGCCGCTTGCACGGCGGCCCTGTGTAGTGTGTGTTCCGGCGTTCATTGAGAGAGAGAGACAGACAGTGACATTTGATTTGAGTTAGATAGATTAGGCAGAACAGTCAGTCAGTTAGCTGCACTTACAGTGTATTGTGTATATATATGCATCCCAGGTGTTGCATATATATATATATACTGTATTCAGTTTAGCTAGATCCGTTCTTGTTATCTTCCTACTGACAGGCAGGCTTGTCTTGTTACAGTATTTACAGCTACCTGAAGAAAATTGCTGGTGTTCTTTTGATCCTATTAGTACCACAGTCAGGCAGCTAGACTATTTACAGTTAGTGTAGTGCGTCCTGCTCACAGTGTTCAGCTAGATCCGTTCCTGCTATCTTCTTACTGACAGGCAGGCTTGTCTTGTTACAGTATATACAGCTACCTGAAGAAAATTGCTTGTGTTCTTTTGATCCTATTAGTACCACAGTCAGGCAGCTAGACTATTTACAGTTACTGCAGTGCGTCCTGCTCACAGTGTTCAGCTAGATCCGTTCCTGTTATCTTCTTACTGACAGGCAGGCTTGTCTTGTTACAGTATATACAGCTACCTGAAGAAAATTGCTGGTGTTCTTTTGATCCTATTAGTACCACAGTCAGGCAGCTAGGCTATTTAGAGTTAGTGCAGTGCGTCCTGCTCACAGTGTTCAGCTAAAACTACAAGTTAGTGGGGTGCGTCCTGCTCACAGTGTTCAGCTAAAACTACAAGTTAGTGGGGTGCGTCCTGCTCACAGTGTTCAGCTAAAACTACAAGTTAGTGTAGTGTGTCCTGCTCACAGTGTTCAGCTAAAACTACAAGTTAGTGGGGTGCGTCCTGCTCACAGTGTTCAGCTAAACCTACAAGTTAGTGGGGTGCGTCCTGCTCACAGTGTTCAGCTAAACCTACAAGTTAGTGCGGTGCGTCCTGCTCACAGTGTTCAGCTAAACCTACAAGTTAGTGGGGTGCGTCCTGATCACAGTGTTCAGCTAAACCCACAAGTTAGTGGGGTGCGTCCTGCTCACAGTGTTCAGCTAAACCTACAAGTTAGTGTGGTGCGTCCACCTCACAGTGTTCAGCTAAACCTACAAGTTAGTGGGGTGCGTCCTGCTCACAGTGTTCAGCTAAACCTACAAGTTAGTGGGGTGCGTCCTGCTCACAGTGTTCAGCTAGATCTGTTCCTGTTATCTTCTTACTGACAGGCAGGCTTGTCTTGTTACAGTATATACAGCTACCTGAAGAAAATTACTGTTTTTTTTTGATCCTTTTAGTACCACAGTCAGGCAGCTAGACTATTTACAGTTAGTGCAGTGCGTCCTGCTCACAGTGTTCAGCTAAACCTACAAGTTAGTGGGGTGTGTCCACCTCACAGTGTTCAGCTAAACCTACAAGTTAGTGCAGTGCGTCCTGCTCACAGTGTTCAGCTAGATCCGTTCCTGTTATCTTCTTACTGACAGGCAGGCTTGTCTTGTTACAGTATATACAGCTACCTGAAGAAAATTACTGGTGTTCTTTTGATCCTATTAGTACCACAGTCAGGCAGCTAGACTATTTACAGTTAGTGCAGTGCGTCCTGCTCACAGTGTTCAGCTAAACGTACAAGTTAGTGGGGTGCGTCCTGCTCACAGTGTTCAGCTAAACCTACAAGTTAGTGTGGTGCGTCCTGCTCACAGTGTTCAGCTAAACCTACAAGTTAGTGGGGTGCATCCTGCTCACAGTGTTCAGCTAAACCTACAAGTTAGTGGGGTGCGTCCTGATCACAGTGTTCAGCTAAACCTACAAGTTAGTGGGGTGCGTCCACCTCACAGTGTTCAGCTAAAGCTACCTGTAGAAGGTTGGTGGTGTTCTCATACTACAGGCAGGCAGTTGATTTTGCTAGCTGCAGTATCAGTACATATATATATATATATATATATATATATATATATATATATATATATCCCAGCTTAGTGCAGCTACAGGCCATTAGTATGTCTGGAAGGCCAAGAAGGAGAGGCAGACAGTCACAAGCCAATAAGAGAGGGCAAGCAGGCTCTGTGTCTAGTGCTGGTCGTGGAGACGGTGCATTCTCATCAGCACGTGGCCGTGGGACACGCTTGGCCTTTTTTTCGGCAGCTGGCCGTGTTGAGCCGCAACATGCAGAAGACTTGGTCGAGTGGATGACCAAGCCGTCCTCATCCTCCTCATCCTCTCTCACCCATGCCCAGGGTACTTTGTCTGGCAAAGCAGCGGCCTCTTCCCTCGGCTCAATGTCATCAGTGACTCCTTCCCTAGCCCCACCATGTCCTCCTGAGGAGTCCCTCGAACTGTTTGACCACAGTGTTGGGTACATGCTCCAGGAGGATGCCCAGGATTTGGAAGGCTCTGATGATGATATTGTGCTCGATGAAGGCAGTAACATGAGCATGGACAGAGGGGGTGCCCAAGAAGGACAGCAATCTGGCAGTCATGCTCCCTCTGCTGCAGCATACTGCCAGGTTTGCTCCAGTGATGAGGAGGAAGGGGATGATGAGGTCACTGACTCAACGTGGGTGCCTGATAGGAGAGAGGAGGAGGAGGAGGAGGAGGTGGCACATCATAAGGGCAGCACATTGACTGCATCACACCCCAAAGCTCCACATGTGCAGGGCGCTGCAGTCTCTGCGCATTATTCAAAAAGTTCTTTGGTGTGGGCCTTTTTTGAGACGAGTGCATCAGATCGCACCGCTGCTATTTGCAACATATGTCTCAAGCGTATCTCGCGTGGCCAAAACATCTCCCGCTTGGGTACCACATGCTTGACCAGACATATGTTGACCTGCCATGCAGTTCGTTGGCAAGCGTATCTAAAAGACCCACACCAAAGAACAAAGAGGACCTCTCCTTGCTCTCATCAGCTGAGATTTCCAACCCCACTATACCTTCAGTCCTCTCTGAGACCTGCACTGAGAGGAATGAAGGTGTAGAATTAGGTGTGTCACAGCCAAGTACTTGTGGGCAATCTGCTTTTGGTACACCGACGTCAGATTGTACCAGGCAAATTTCCCTGCCCCAGCTGCTGCACCGCCGAAAGAATTTTGCTCCCAGCCATCCACATGCCCAGCGGTTGAATGCTAGCTTGGCAAAATTGCTAGCACTTCAACTGCTGCCTTTTCAGTTGGTAGACTCTGCCCCCTTCCGTGAGTTTGTGGAATGTGCGGTTCCTCAGTGGCAGGTACCCAAATGCCACTTTTTCTCACGGAAGGCGATTCCGGCTCTCTACCGGCATGTGGAAGGCAATGTCCATGCCTCGCTGGACAGGGCGGTCAGCGGTAAGGTGCATATTACCGCTGACTCATGGTCCAGCAGGCATGGACAGGGACGTTACCTAAGTTTCACGGCGCATTGGGTGACTCTGCTGGCAGCTGGGAAGGATGCAGGACAAGGTGCAGTAGTGTTGGAGGTTGTCCCGCCACCACGCCTCCAAAATGCTAATGATTGTGACACACCTCTCTCCTCCACCCCCTCCTCTTCTTCTTCCTCCATGGCCTCTTCCTGTGCTTTGTCCTCGGAACCAGCGGTGCTCCGTAGCCGTTCAAGGGGCTACGCAAGTACGCAGGCCAAAAGATGCCATGCGGTGCTTGAGCTGGTGTGCTTGGGGGACAGGAGCCACACTGGGGTAGAGGTTCTGTCAGCTCTGCAGGGGCAGGTTCAGAGGTGGTTGGCGCCACGCCAACTTAAGTCAGGAATGGTGGTTTGCGACAATGGCACCAACCTCCTCTCTGCCCACCGACAGGGACAAATGACCCATGTGCCCTGTTTGGCTCACGTCCTTAACTTGGTGGTGCAGCGGTTCTTGGGCAGGTACCCGGGCTTACAGGATGTCCTGAGGCAGGCCAGGAAAGTCTGTGTGCATTTCCGCCAGCCATATAATGCCAGTGCTCGGCTGACGGACCTCCAAAAGGAGTTTAACCTGCCCAAGGAACCGCCTAATCTGTGACATGCCCACCAGGTGGAACTCAACGTTGGCTATGCTGCAGCGGCTGCACATGCAGCAGAGGGCCATCAAGGAGTACCTGTGCGACTATAGCACCAGGACAGGGTCAGGGGAGCTTGTTTTTTTTTCCCCACGCCAGTGGGCCATGATCAGGGATACATGCACTGTCCTGTCACCATTTGAGGAGGCCACGAGGATGGTGAGCAGTGACAGTGCATGCATCAGTGACACTGTCCCCCTTGTCCACCTGTTGGAGCACACGCTGCGTGGAATAATGGACAGGGCACTTGAGGCAGAACAGAGGCAGGAAGAGGAGGACTTCCTTAGCTCTCAAGGCCCCCTTTATCCAGACAGTGTTCCTGCGTGCCCGCCGATCACACAGGAAGAGGAGGAGGAGGAGGAAGATTGTGTCAGTATGGAGGTGGAGCCTGGCACTCAGCATCAGCAGCAGTCTTTAAGGGATCAGTCCCAAGAAACATATGGACTTGTACGTGGCTGGGAGGAGGTGGCTGCGGACCATGTCGTCCTTAGTGACCCAGAGGACTCCGGACCGAATGCCTCAGCAAACCTACGCTGCATGGCCTCCCTGATCCTGCAAAGCCTGCGGAAGGATCCTCGTATTCGTGGTATCAAGGAGAAGGACCAATACTGGCTGGCAACCCTCCTTGATCCACGTTACAAGGGTAAGGTTGCAGACCTTATCTTGCCATAGCAGAAGGAGCAGAGGATGAAACATCTTCGGGAGGCCTTGCAGAAAGGTCTGTGCAACGCGTTCCCAGAGACTGGGAGGTTACAAACTCCTGTTTCTGGACAACGTGTTGCTGAGGCTTCGGTCAGTCAAAGAAGGAGCGGTGGAGAAGGTGGCCGTCTGACCGATGCGTTCAGACAATTTTTTGGTCCGCAGCCCCAAGGTATGATCGGTTCCAGCAACCATCGCCAGCGTCTGTTTTACATGGTGCAGGAATACCTAGGGGCAAGATCAGACTTGGACACCTTTCCCACCGAAAATCCTCTGGGTTACTGGGTCTTGAGGATGGATCACTGGCCAGAGCTTGCACAGTATGCAATTGAGCTACTGGCCTGTCCTGCATCCAGCGTTCTTTCGGAACGCACATTCATTGCTGCTGGAGGCGCGGTAACCGATCACAGGGTGCGTCTGTCCACCGACTCGGTCGATCGTCTGACCTTCATAAAAATGAATCAGTCTTGGATCACCACCAGCTACCAAGCACCTGATGCTGATGTAACCGAATAATTTTTTTTGAAATCTCAGATCCCTTCAAAGACTGCCTATGCTGATGCTGAGTGACTATCCCTGAGTAATTATCCTCTTCCTCCTCAATCATCACGCTGATAGCTTGTAAGAACATTTTTGGTTCTGGGCGCCACCACCAGTGCCTAAGGCCCAATTTTTCAGCCCCTGTTTAACAGGGGCGTGTAATTACAATTTTTGATGCAATACTTTGCAGCAGGGCTCGTTCCTGAGTTCCAACTAGAGTGTCTGTGAGGGGTTGCAGTGTTGTGGCACCAGCACCAGTGCCTAGGGCCCAATTTTTCTGCCCCTGTTTAACAGGGGCATGTAATTACAATTTTTGATGCAATACTTTGCAGCAGGGCTCGTTCCTGCATTCCAACTAGAGTGTCTGTGAAGGGTTGCAGTGTTGTGGCACCAGCACCAGTGCCTAAGGCCCAATTTTTCTGCCCCTGTTTAACAGGGGCGTGTAATTACAATTTTTGATGCAATACTTTGCAGCAGGGCTCGTTCCTGCATTCCAACTAGAGTGTCTGTGAGGGGTTGCAGTGTTGTGGCACCAGCACCACCACCACCACCACCACCAAAGGTCCAATTTTTCTGCCCCTGTTCAACAGGGGCATGTAATTACAATTCTTGATCTAATATTTCACAGCAGGGCCCATTTCTGCACCCACCAAGAGCGAGTGAGGACTTACAGTGTTGTGGCACCAGCACCACCACCACCACCACCAAAGGCCCAGTTTTTCTGCCCCTGTTCAACAGGGGCATATAATTACAATTCTTGATCTAATATTTCACAGCAGGGCCCTGTGAGGGCTTACGTTGTTGTGGCCACAACAACACCTAATGCCCAAATTTCTGCTGAGTATATAGGGCAGGCCCCTACTTTCAAACATCTAACTTACAAACGACTCCTACTTGCAAACGGAAGGAGACAACAGGAAGTGAGATGAAAAAAGGAAAAGAAAGGCGCCTCTAAGTGCAGTATGTAAAATTTAATAGAGTGCACAAAGGGTTAAAAGCACTTACAAGATTGTTGAGTGTTAAAAGACATGATAAAATCAGGAGTCCTCATCTGTGGCATGTGTCCATCCTCAGCACGGTGGTAGAGAGCAGTGTAGAGCCGTCCAGCAGCTGTAAAGCGTTCTCATGCGTGTTGGAAAGCGGAGGCAGCAGGGAAGCCGGTATTCACTGCGGGACACACGAGGCTGATGGTGTCAGTGTAGAGAAGGGGGTGGTAACGCGTTTCGGAGCATGTGCGGCTCCTTCGGGGTCTGACGAAGGAGCCGCACATGCTCCGAAACGCGTTAACACCCCCTTCTCTACACTGACACCATCAGCCTCTTGTGTCCCGCAGTGAATACCGGCTTCCCTGCTGCCTCCTCTTTCCAACACGCATGAGAACGCTTTACAGCTGCTGGACGGCTCTACACTGCTCTCTACCACCGTGCTGAGGATGGACACATGCCACAGATGAGGACTCCTGATTTTATCATGTCTTTTAACACTCAACAATCTTGTAAGTGCTTTTAACCCTTTGTGCACTCTATTAAATTTTACATACTGCACTTAGAGGCGCCTTTTTTTTCCTTTTTTATATCTTCAGAGTTGCTTCTCCTCTAACCAAAGTGCTGCCAGAAGTGCCACCTCATCACTACCATCCCTCTGACCAGCTACCCACCTCCACCAGAGCGCCCTTATCAACTCTCAGGAAGTGAGATGAAATCTACCCCTAGGAAGGGAAATTCTCTCCTTTAATGCCCCGTACACACGGTCAGACTTTGTTCGGACATTCCGACAACAAAATCCTAGGATTTTTTCCGACGGATGTTGGCTCAAACTTGTTTTGCCTACACACGGTCGCACAAAGTTGTCGGAATTTCCGATCGCCAACAACGCGGTGACGTACACCACGTACGACGAGACTAGAAAAGGCCGGTTCAGAACCAAGCGCGGCACCCTTTGGGCTCCTTTTGCTAATCTCGTGTTAGTAAAAGTTTGGTGAGAGACGATTCGCGCTTTTTCAGACTCGTGGCTTTCAGATCGTTTTCTGCCGTTCAGTTTGTGCTTGTGGGTTTGTATCTGCTCTTCAGTGCGTGCAGTCAGTTCGTATCGGAGTTTTCTGTGTGATCTTGCCTGCTCGTTGCTGTTTTTCAGGTCGCTCTTCACAGGCCTTGCTGTTCTTCAGTGCGTTCTGTTACTTCGTTCTGAGCAGCCGACTGTTTTCTAGCCATGTTTCGTATGCGTACTCCTCGTAGAGTTCGTGCTGTGCGGGGGCTTGGTGTTGGGGTCCTGACCTTGACACAAGTCCAGTCCATGAACAGGGTGGGGAGGAGTTCATGGACCAAGAATTGGTTGCTTCAGCGTGACCAGTTCTCTCATATGCCTTTGCTCCGTGAGATCCGTGAGAATAATCCTGATGATTTCAGGAACTTTCTCAGGATGACGGACCCCGTGTTTCACCATTTGTTGGCTTCGCTGACCCCCTATATCAGCAGGCAGGATACCTGCATGAGGCAAGCCATCACTCCGGAGCAGAGGTTGGTCGCTACCTTGCGGTATTTGGCCACAGGGAGAAGCCTGCAGGACTTAAAGTTCTCGACAGGCATCTCCCCCCAGGCTCTGGGGATCATTATCCCAGAGACCTGTTCTGCCATCATACAGGTCCTGCAGAAGGAGTATATGAAGGTAAGATTTTTATCCTTTTATCGCACATTTTATTGTATTTAATGTTTGATAATATCTTGTATTTCTTCCCTCATTCCCTAATTACCATGATTGTAATATGCTGTGAATGTTCCCTTTGTCCTCATGCATGCTGGATTGTTATGTAATTATTATGTTAGGTCCTTCATACATATTTGCCCTTCAATAACCTCTCCAGCATGGTGTCTCCTGCCCTATATTCACCTCATGTAGTCACTTAACAATGTATTTTATCAGCTCTATAGTAGTGCTTTACCCCGAACACCCCCTAAAATGTTTGGAAATTTGATTTTTGATTTAAATTCAGGCAGAGTGCCAGAGGGTTTTTTTTGTGGTGTCCCCCAATTTTTATTAACCCTCCCTCCCCCAACTGCTAAGTCAGCTGATCCCAATTCTCTATCTATCCTCAATCATCTATCTGCTGACTTTGCCAAACCCATACACACTATACCCATCTCTTTTGTGGTCAGATTTATGGATGAATTCCCCAAAGCATGTAGTGCAAGGGCCTGCCTGTATACTTTCCAATGGTACTGTTTAAAGTTTTGTTATTCTATTATTATCTTGATAGGTAATAGCAGAATGTCCAAATGTCCTCAAATGTGTACAGTGTGTATTTATATCTTTGTATTCTGACACTTCTTACCTGTCCAGTGGGCTGCCAATAGTGTAACTAGGGAGGGGCTGTTACAAGTAATACCCTGTATTTAGGCATTCATCTCTCAATGAAGTGAAGAGGGTTACCTGTCCAAGAGTTCCCCCCCCCTATAATGTTAGAAATGGCCCATGAGAGGGGGGGAGGGGGAATATGATAGGTGTACCTTATACTTTGGCCTTGTTAAATTCCCCTTAGTAAATGCTATCTGGAGGTTGCCCCATAATGTTTGTGTCTAATCTGCTTGCCAGGTTTCTGTGAAAAAATAGTAATGTTTTTTTTTTTTCCTCAACAGTTTCCTTCCACGCCACAGGAATGGCAGACTGTGGCCTCCCACTTTGCCCAGCGGTGGGACTTTCCTAACTGCGGAGGGGCAATTGATGGGAAACACGTCCACATCGTCCCACCACCCAACTCGGGGTCGTACTATTATAATTACAAAGGGTTTAATAGTATAGTGATGTTGGCGGTGGTGTCGGCTAATTACGAGTTCTTGTATGTGGACGTGGGGAAGAATGGCCGGATGTCCGATGGTGGAGTGATTGCCCAGACGGAGTTCTACAGGCGTCTCCAGAATGGCAGCTTGGACTTGCCACCTCCAGAGGACAATGTTGAAGGTCTCCCATTTGTGTTCGTTGCTGATGAAGCATTTGCGCTGGGGGACCACCTGATGCGGCCATTCCCGATGAGGACCCTCACCCCGGAACAGAGGGTTTTTAATTACCGGCTGGCCAGAGCCCGAAGAGTGGTGGAGAACACATTTGGAATCCTGGCCAGCCGGTTCCGATTATTTCTGACACCCATCCATATGGCGGAGTATAAACTGAACCATATAATACTTGCCTGCTGTGTTCTCCATCATTTTTTAAGAAAACATTCAGCCAGCTATGCTGGCTCAGTTGGGCCTGAGGCCGGAATCCCAAATCCATCAACATGACGGCGCTTGAAAGTGGCCGTCCTGGCTTGCCCTCCCTGAATGCCCGTGATGTCCGGTTACGCTACCTGGAGTTCTTTGCGGGTAGGGGGGCTATCAATATGCCAGACAATCTGTGACACCTTTTTCAAATAAAAAACAACCAAAAGAAAATCTTTGTGGACATTTACTGCTTGTGTTTGTTTTAGCTGACCCTGACAGAAATGTGTTGAGTGCAGAAAATGTCGTGATTGGGTAACCTTATAAAAAACACTGTTGGCTGGTACTTCCTAAATGCAAAAACACATTTCACTACAAGTGCACTTGCAACTGCACTGAACCTGCACTTGTAGTGCAAGTGTATTTGCCCTTTGCATAAAACAGCAATTACATCACCCCAAAAGTGTTGTAGTGTTGAGACAATAATCCACACATTCTTGAGTAAGGCACTTTTTTATACCTCACATGTGCATTTCCCAAAGGTTTTTAAAACAAACCAACATGTTTGTTGTATAACAATGTTTGCAGTAGCATTCTCAAAAATCGAAATATCCATTTCAGATAAAACAGGCCTGTGTAAAACCAACAAGAAAGCCAAAAAACTTGAACTTACAAAGTTCACATATGGTAAAACCTGAAGGCTATATCAGACATGAGTATTTAGGAACTGTGTTTGATATAGCGTTCAGATGGGGGGAAATCACCCCTGGAAAAGCCAAATTTGGAAGATGCACACCAATTTATGAATGTCAACATGTGCTATCTGCCATCAGGGGGATCAAGGGACGTGTTTTGGGGGAGCAAGCCCTTCCTCAATGCGACTTTATAATTGAGGAAGGGGTTGCACCCCCAAAACGCGTCCATTGATCTCCCGTGATGGCAGATAGCACATGTTGGCACACTGTGTGCATCCTCCAAATTTGGCTTTTCTAAACATTGTAAAAATTTTCGTAAGATAAAACAGGTGATTTTGTGGGGTCTAAATTTGCCCCAAAACATCAATGATGTTATTATTTTTTTTAATAACATCAGTGATTTGTTGCTGGATGTTTTGCAATTGGAGATTACACCCCATGATCTCCCCGATGAGTATCTGGGCACTTTCAGATGTAAAGCGTTCTGGATCACGATCACCTAAAAAGAGATAAAGAACAAAAAAAAGGTCTCAAAAATCTGCCAACATCCATCTCTTTTACCTGAGCCTGTGGTCGCAGACACTCACCTGTTGTGGTGCCAATCTCCACCACGTCTTCTTTTTCCTCCTGCTCAGCTTCTTGGGTTGGTATTTCCCCTTCTTCCAGAGGGGGGGCTCTGGTCTCCTCGGATGAGGGGTGTCCGAGTCTTTTCTCCCCTATGTAAAACAAAAATGGTATACTTAGCACACAGATATTTGATGGCAGAACTAGAAATAGGAAACATTGCTTGGAAGTGGGGTACAATTGTCTATTTTAGCAGAGTTCCAAGATGTATCTTTTTTAGTGTCCTTTGTCAAGCTGCAATACTTTACCTGTTTGGTACAAGCTTCACAGATGTAGCCCCCCCTATAGTATACACTGGAGCACCTGTGTGGCCCCCCTAATAAAAAGGGTGTTCTGGGGTCCAACACTAGTGCTCCAGTGTCCGGATGTGAAAACAGCTGCTCAGTGTCCTCTCCTTACACACAATCTAGTTTGCATTTCATTCTAGTAACAAATCCATCTACACAAACAAATATTTGGCATCCAAGTAGGCCCAAAAAAAGTGAAAATGCATATGGCCTAAACAATGGTGTTCTAGAGGCCGAAAGAAAAATGTTTGATACGAACGAATAATGGGCCCATGAACATTAAAGTTGACCTTTTTAAACGTTACAATTAATAAAAGCATATGGAGCAGAACGAACGGAATAAAGACAGAAAGAATAGGAACACAGCACAACTACTTACTTTTTTGCAGCACTCTCCGGATCTTTCGGTACTGCTCTGGCTCTCTCAACTTCAGGTCCAACCACCGCTTCCTGAGCTGATCTTTCGATCTTCAGACCCCGAAATTCCGCTCAAGACTCCTGACCACTTTCGCCATGATCTTGGCCTTTCGGATGTTTGGGTTGGGGTAAGGCCCATATTTTCCGTCATAGTCGGACTTCTTCATGATGTCGACCATCTCCAACATCTCCCCAAACAACATATTTGTGGCCTTAAAACGTCTCCTTCTGGATCGGGACGTGCCTGGATCCGGGCTTTCCTCCTCCTCCTCCTCGTTGTTAGAATTATCACGCACCTGTTGTAACTCCGCCATCATGCTCTTCCCCCACTGCGCCGAACGAAAAGGGGCGGGGAATACACTAGAAAGAACGTCAGGGGCGGGCAGAGTTACACGCATGCGCAGTGTGTAAAAAAGGGTAACACGCGTGCGTATTACGTACGATCTGTGAGCGGAGGAAGAAGCATTGGACGCGCTGATCGTAAGAACGAAGGTAAGAGACAAACTTGTGCCTATACTGCTTCTAGATTGAGGCCTATATTGTAACAAGATTAGGAGAGTTTTGTGTGACATTAGGCTTTGTCTTGTGTTGTGTCTTGCAGTGAACATGGATATCTTAATGAAAGATAATGACTTCATGTCAGTATTCATAGATATGCTAAGTGAGCTGCCCTGTCTGTGGGAGATTACCCACCCCCATTTCAAGAACCAAGCAAAGAGGAAGGCAGCACTGGAGCAATTGTGTGAAATTGTGAAGCAGGTGATCCCCACGGCAGACATCACTTATTTAAAGATTTTCATTGGTGGCCTGAGGAGCACATATCTGAGGGAGCGCAAGAAAGTCCTGGATTCACAGAGATCCGGAGCAGCAGATGACATCTATGTCCCCAGGATGTTGTACTACGACAGGCTGCACTTTCTGGCAGGCCAGACTGAACCCAGGCCATCCCTCTCCAGTCTTCCTTCCACGCTTCTTTCCTCCCCGGCTGAGGCTTCTGACGCCCAACCTGGGCCTTCCAGGCCACATGTGGAGGAGCCCAGATTGAGCCAGGTATAGCATTCCTCTAAATATTTCTGCTTGTCCAATCAATGATGTTAACTAGATGTTAGTTGGGAGTACTAATTTAGGATTGTGATTGATGATGCAAAAACTAAAACTATGTCCCTTTTTCATACACAGGGAAGTCTCAGCCAGGAGGTGGCCGGGCCGAGCCGGCTGGCTGTTATCAAGGTCCCTTCACCCCCCCTGAAAACAGAAAGTGGCAGTAGGAGGAGTACCCTAGAGAAGGCGGCTATAGCATTCTTTTGGAGGGCTACAGAGGTCCTGGGAGCACCACACACCAGGCAGGAGAACATTGCTGCCTTCATAGCATATAAAATGCAGAGGATGGAGGAGGGCCAAAAAGCCATGTGTGAGGCCCTCATATCGGAGGCTCTGGAGAAAGGTATGAGGGGCCAAATTACACCTCACACACATCTTTGGGATGGTCCTCCTCCTCCTCCTGCAGGTCCTCCTCCTCCTTCTCCTCCAGGTCCTCCCAGTCCTCCTCCTCCTGCAGGTCCTCCTCCTCCTCCTCCTCCAGGTCCTACTCCTCCTCCTCCTCCTGCCACATCTCCAACTGCACAGCCACAGCCCGGAATGAAGCGTGAAAGGAAGACCAGAAAGTGAGGACCCTGGATCCAGTCTGGTCGGCCAAAAAATGCAGCCTCTTGTGGTACCACAGCCTGGGGACACAGATGTCATCTGCTGCTATCCGAGTCTCTGTAAATCCCGGACCAGACTGCCCTCCCTTACATATGGACTCCTCAGGCCACCAATTTTAATGTTGAAGAATTGATGTCTGCCGTGGGGGTCCCAGGCTTCGCTAATTTCTCATGTTGATCCAGTGTTGCCTTCCTCTTTGTTTGGTTCTGATCCCTTAATAAAGGATTTTTGTTTTGAATTATACTCTCCTATGTGTTTTACTTCAAAAAGGACAGTTTGTTTGTGAGGATTCAGGTACATTTCAAATATACAATGTGAAATGAACAAGGGACACCAACACCAAACAATCTCCTGGAGATTAAATAATAAAAGATATCAATGGTGTTGGGGTAACTTGACACACAAAACACCCAGAAATATTCTGGAGTAAAAATAAGAATTTAACATTGAACAAAGATCAGCCTTGGAAAAAATACAAACATTAAAGAAAAAAAAAGGCTTAAAATCTAAAATAAAAAAAAATTAAAAAATTTAAAACTGTCAGATGTGACAACTAATAACAATATATTCAGGGAATCCCACTAAAAAAACACAAATAAAAGTTTGTGAGAAGTGTGTGTGAATATGAGCAGCAAAACGACTTAATTCTTGTCACATTATAAAGAAGAAGAGAGTGCGCTGTATTAAACCATTTTGAACATTGCAGCGTGACGAAAATGCTGTATCCATTGCGAATGCTAAGTTTACCAGAACGAGCTGTCCCGTGTCGGAATTTCTTCTGAGCATGCGTGGCACTTTGTGCGTCGGAACAGGCCACACACGGTCGGAATTGACGCAATTGGATTTTGTTGTCGGAAAATTTTATCTCCTGCTCTCCAACTTTGTGTGTCGGAAAATCCGATGGAAAATGTCCGATGGAGCCCACACACGGTCGGAATTTCCGACAACACGCTCCGATCGGACAATGTCCATCGGAAAATCCGACTGTGTGTACGGGGCATAAGAGTTAATATGGGAAAAAACATTTCTCCTTTCCACTGATGCTTTCCAATCCTTGTTCCACAAAAAACCCCAAATTCTCAAAAAACATTTGTCATTGGGACAAAAAGTGAGGTGAAATCTTCTAAAGAGGAGGAAAGACAGCAAAACAAATGTCACAGGGGTGATAACCCTTCCCTATGTTTTCCAAAAAGCTTAAAAAAGATATTTTGGCTGGAGCTAAACACGTTAAAAATGTACCCGTTCAAAATGACAAACAGATTCTACTTAACAACAAACCTACAGTCCCTGTCTTGTTTGCACCGCCTGTATACTGCTGTTCAGAGTATATAGGGCCTGGTGGCCCCACACCTTTCCTTATTTTAATTTGGGTGCGGGGTTCCCCTTAATATCCATACAAGACCCAAAGGGCCTGGTAATGGACTGGGGGGTACCCATGCCGTTTGTCTCACTGATTTTCATCCATATTGCCAGGACCCAACATTACATTAAACCCGCAAGCAGTTTTAAATGAGATTTTTTCCTTTAAAAATGGAATTTGGTGCAGGGACTGTTCTAAACACGGGAAACATGCGCCACTTTACAGGCATACTATAGACACCCCCAGGTACGATATTTAAAGGAATATTTCACTTTTTTTTTTTTTTACTTTAAGCATCATTAAAATCACTGCTCCCGAAAAAACGGCCGTTTTTAAAAGTTTTTTTTGCATTGATACATGTCCCCTGGGGTAGGACCCGGGTCCCCAAACCCTTTTTAGGACAATACCATGCAAAATTACCTAAACACTGCTCTGCTGACCCTTGTATACTGCCTTGCTGACCCCTGTACACTACCCTGCTAACCTCTGTAGTCTTCCCTGCCAACTTCTGTACTCAGCCCCGTTAATCCCTGTAGTCTGCCCTGCTGACCCTTGTACTCTGCCCTGCTGACCCCTGTAATCCACCCTGTCGACCCCTGTATACTGCTCTGCAGACCTTGGTAGTCCTACCTGCTGACCCCTGAACTCTGCCCTACTAACCCCTGTACTCTGCCCTGCTGAGACTGGAGAAGAAAGAAACCACTGCAGCTAGAAAACAAGGGTTTTGTTGGCTATGTTTCTTAACAGAAGAAAAGATTAAAAATGAATAACCAATTAACACAGCACCATCAGTGTGTCATTGTTCAGGGATCCCCACAATGTGTCATTGTTCTGGGACCCTCAGCAGTCCCTCTGTACCCTACATGCTACAGATCTTTGTACACTGCCCTACATACTACTGACCCTTGTTCACTGCTATGCATACTAATGACCCCTCTACACTGCTCTACGTACTACTGATCCCTGTACACTGCCCTACATAGTAATGACCCCTGTACCAGTGTTAATTTAGTCGACTAAAACGACCAAAAAATTTTATTCGACTAAAATGACTAAAACATTTTAGTCGACTAAATGAATACTATTTTAGTCGACTAAAATACGACTAAAACTAAAACAATTGAGATAACTAAAATACGACTAAAAGCCATTTGAATCCTAAGACTAAAATGAGACCAAAACTAAAATGCCATTTTAGTCAAAAGACTATGACTAAAACTAAATTGCAATTACTGAAATGTACTGGAGATTTTAGTCGACTAAAACGTAGGACATTTTAGTTGACTAAAATGTACTGGAGATTTAGTCGACTAAATACCACTAAAACTAAAACAATTGCAGAAGACTAAAGTGGGACTAAAACTAAAATGCCATTTTAGTCCTAAGACTAAAATTAACACTGCCCTGTACATTGTCCTACATACAATTAATCTCTGTACACTGACCTACATGCTACTGACCCCTGTACACTGCCCTGCAAACTACTGATCCTTGGATATTAACCTACATACTAATGACCCATGTACCCTACATACTACAGATCTCTGTACACTGTCCTACATACTAATGACCCATGTACACTGACCTACATACTACTGACCCTTGTACGCTGACCTACAAACTACTGACCCTTGTACACTGCCCTACATACTAATGACCCCTGTACACTGCCCTACATACTAATGACTCCTGTACACTGTCCTACATACAAATGATCTCTGTGCACTGACCTACATCCTGCTGACCTCTGTACACTGCCCTACAAAATACAGATCCTTGTACACTGCCCTACATACTAATGACACTTGTACAATGACCTACATACTACTGACCTCTGTACACTGCCCTATAAACTATTGACCCTTGTACACTGGCCTAAGTACTGTTTCCTGTACACTGCCCTACAAACGAATGACCCCTGTACACTACCCTACATATTACTGATCTCTGTACACTGTTTTACATACTACAGACCCCTGTACACTGCCCCATATACTAATGATCCTTATACACTGACTTACATTCTACTGACCTCTGCACACTGCCTTATAAACTAATGCCCCCTGTACACTACCCTACATACAACTAATATCTGTACACTGTCCTATGTACTACTGACCTCTATACAATGCCCTACATACGACTCCTGTACTGTGTGCTAAAAATCTCCGACTGCTGTACTATGCTCTACATACTATTGACCACTGTATGCTGTCCAACATACTGAAGAACCTTTATCATGTCCTATAACACTTGAACACTGCTGTGTTGTCTTTGTTCACTGCCTCACATACTACTGATCTTTGTACACTGCCCTACAGGCTATTGACCTCTGTACAATGCCCTATATACTACTTACATTGGCCAGAACTCAACCCAGCCAGTCGGACCAGAATACAGACCAGACTGCCAGGCCTGAAACTAGTTGAGCAAGTCAGGCTGCAGTACTAGTTGTTCTGCCTTTATGAAGGACTTCTGCATCAGACTTAGGATGAACAATTACTCTCCAGACATGAAAATTTGTAAATGAAAGTGAATGCCAAGTTTCTCACTGAAGTAACTTTAAGGTAGGCTAGGTTTATATTTTTACAGTGACATTGTTTTAATCATTTGTTTTTTTCTTCAAGCTGTCCTTTTTTGGTGCCCTGCTTTTCAGGCAGCCCATTCATTAGTCATTTCTTTTTCATTCAACCAGCGGGTTAAAAAAGAAAATAATTACCCAATTCATTCCCGCCTAGCTATTGTGTTCTGACAACTGGGAGACTTCCTAGCTGTCAAAATACACTGATTAGTGCTGTGGTTCCCAACATGGTGGTTGCACAGGAGCAGATCAGTTGAGGGCATATGGCCTGGTATAGTTCAGGAGGGGGAGGGGGCCCACTCATCACCTCCTTTTCTGACCTGCTTGCTCAGATAAGGGTCTGGTATGGGTTTTGGTGGGGACTCCACAATTTTTTTTTTACATTTTTGCATAGGGCTTCCCTTAAAATTCACACCAGACCTGAAGAACCTGGTATGAACTGGGAGGGAGGGGAACCCCACACCATTTTTTTCTTTATTTTTTTAAACGGCTGGGTGCAGGCAATTGAAACTGTGAATCAATTTAAATTAGATTTGACTAATTTTTTTTTCTTCAGAAATTTCATTTTTGCTGCTGGATGTTCTATATATATTACTGATGCACCATTTTACAGGCAGACTAAGGGGACCCCCAAGGCACTATATTTAAAGGAATTTTTCATTTTTATTGTTGCACTTTAAGCATCATTAAAATTACTGCTCCTAAAAAAACAATAGTTTAAAAAAAAAATTGCATTGATTTGTGTCCCCCAGGGCAGTACCTGAACCCCCATACCCATTTTACCAATGACTTTCATATACGATTTATAAATGGGCACCTTTGATTTTTCCTGTTCGGCTCCCATAGACTTCAATGGGGTTCACGGTTTGGGTTAGAACATTTCCCCTGTTTGGGAGTTCTGCTCTGAACCGAACAGGGGGGTGTTTGGCCCATCTCTACATGTGAGTGCTGTATAATTATTATAATAAAGGATTGTGATTTTGTTGAAAGCACTATGGATTGTTTTATTGTTTCTTTCTGAACCTGATATCTTTGAAAACCTGATTGCCCAGAATTGTTTGGATTGGTAGCCCTAACGCTTCCTGACCTTTTAGAAGTATGAGGTCTACATTGTAAGGTGAAAGTCTGGTCTGAAGTCTGATCTTAAGACTGTGGGTGAAGTGCAATTAACACAGAAGAGTTTTTCCAACAAAAAAGTATGTGGGCACACAGTGAAGAGTAAGACTGGGTTCACACTTGAGAATGCAGTGGCTCACAGCAGGAGTCCAGTATGTCTCCATTCACCATTTCAGGTCCGACTTCAACCCAAATTTTTGGCTGAATTCGGACCTGAAACAGACCAAAAGACGCACAGGGCTCCTGTGCAATTTGCACTGGAGCCGCTGTGGAGATATGTGAACTGGCTCCATAGAGAGCTGGTCAGAAATCTCCTGCTATGCAAATTGAAGCAGGGAAACCCGCATCCAATTTGCAGTAGTGTTAACCCAGCCTCAATGAATTTGTGAATACTGTTTTCACTTCGGCTCAATGTGATTTATGGTGTCACTTTGTGGATGTATTGTAAGGGTTTTTGATCCCACAGTATACTGTGATATAGGTTGTTATCTGATTTGCACCAAAAAGACAAAGATAACATTTTAATATAGCACAAGCACTTTTTTACGTCTTGTTTAGTAAGTCTTCTTATATATTTATACTGTATTTAATGTTTTTTGGAGCACTATTTAAATAGTTTATGGGTTTAAGTAGGTAGTGTTTTTAGCTCTGCACTCACTTGATTCTATATTCACATGGTGCACCGCATGGTGGCCTGACGACCTATAATGGATGTGGGTGGGCCTCTTTGGTCCGCTGTATCTGCCTGTCCACTTGGCATGTTGTACACACAAACCCACGTACTATGGTATGTACTCTCACAGACACTAAATGTCTAGATAACTATTTTGTCCAGATAACTATTTGGGTATGAAGGTTCATACCATCGCTGTAACTGCAATCATACATTTACAGTATATATAAGGTATATAAAAAATATATGGGGAGTGGAGAGATGGTTTATTATTATTAATATTATCATATTATACATATATTTTTGTTTTTATATATTATGTATGTAGCATGCACCTACTTTTAGGTAGGTGACCTTCTTGTTAGCTTTCTATGACAGGTAAATTTAGACAGGCTGATGCTATTACAGCGGGCCTGTTTTGTTGATTTCCATATTTGAGTGACAGGTAGTTTATGTGTTGGGCTTGGCCAATCATTAATTTGCTTGGTAATCCCGGGACTCTCATATAAAAGCGGGGTCACATGGTGCAGAGAGAGAGAGTTCGAGTCCGGTCCTGCTCTGAGGAGCGAGAGAGCCAGCCTGGTTCCTGGAGGGGAAGTTGGAGGTTTTCCCCTCCGGGGAGCCAACGGAGCTTCACCTTAGCGAGAAGGGTGGAGATCCAATCCTCATGGAGGAACAGACGACATCTTACAGTGTGTAGTCATGGATGTCGTAGGCCGTCCCTGCAGGGAGGGAAGCGGGCCACAAAGAGGTGGAGAGACTGAGAATCATTGCGGATGAAGTAGCAACAAAACGGAAGGAAACTGGGTGATCGATCGTTTATGAGTGGCACATGGACTATTGATCACGTGAGTGAAAACCCAAGGGAAGGGTACTACCAGAGACTGAGGGTTGTTGGTACACAAGTCAGTGAGATGGGCAGTGATGGCCTATGACTTTGAGTTCAGCATTGCCCCGGGATTCCAATCAGTCAAGCGGGAGGAGTTATTCAGAGTGGCTCTCCTTTAGCTTAATTTGGAAGTACCATGTCGGTGGGAAGTAGTGGTAAAGAGGTAGCGGTGAAGCTGCAAGTACACATATGGAGATATGGATCGTTCTTTTAAAGTCATCCAGATGAAGGAGTTATTCAGAGTGACTCTTTATCAACTCATTCTCTATCAAATTTACTTCCATCGTCCCTGATCGAAGAGATTGTTTAAAATGATTTCCTGACTATCCACAATTGTTCATAGATTTTCCTGTAAGAATCATTGAAAGATGACAATGTAACAAAAGAGCATCACAAAGGAAGTCCTTCTCCCATCCCAGTTTAATGTTGATGAATAAAGCATTAAGAAAAAGCATTAAGGACTGTGACTTTTAAATCTATGGGCTGCGAGGGTTGAGTAGTAAACGTGAATTATGGATATAGCAAATATTCAGCCACTCCTTCGGGGGTAAGCGCTACATGTATACATTGTGATGGGATTCGGGGAGATCTTTTGGATACTGCTGTAATCATATTGCACAGGGTTATCCATTAGTTGCCTTTTGTTTGTAAGTGGACGTGCTGTTGTTCAAATGAATTTAGAAATCACTTGTGTGTGTGTACTGTATATTCTGTATGTGGAGGGGGGGCAGTGTCTCCCAGAGTTGTAATGATGAGGAAGGCTATATAAAGGAAGAAGATGTATATGCCAATTCGTTCTGAGGAATAGGGTTCACTCTTGAAATGTTAATAGAAAAATGAATAATGTGGTGCTTACTCGAATAAATGTGATAAATCTACAAATATATCAAGTAAGATACTATAAGTGAGCAAATAAACAAAGTATATATAATCCTTCATAAGCAATAATGTGAAATATTAAAAAAACGATACTTGAAGACAATACAGTGCAAATAATAATAAAATGTGATAAACTTTTCCTTCAATCATAAAGTGCAGTCATTCCAGAGTGACAGTACAGTGAATCAATGTGCACATGCCTAATCATAAAGTTCATAAAGATAAAGTGCTTGTGCAAAACAGCAGGGAGGTCCAATTTGTCCAAATACTTCCACCATCTGCTTTGCGCTAGTGGTTTGCCCCAGCCCCTTGGAAAGAGACCCCTACAGGTCGAGTCAAACCTCTGTATAGATGTAACTCCTGGTTCAACGGTGGTCTAATACTTTTTCCAGGGACACCCAGCCAGATGGATAACAATGATTTGCACTAGCGATGTAAATTCCTTTACAAGCTCTTTCTTCCCATCAAACTGCATATGATGGGAAGGAAAAGCTTGTAAAAGAGGAAGCGCCACATTATTCATTTTTGTAGTAGAACTGTGTGGGAAAACCATTTATGTTGGCAGCTACTTAGTTTTTCATTTATTTATTTGGTTTGCACATTGGTACTTACATTTTCACTCTTGAAATGTTGAAATGCCCCAGCCAGGGTGCACACTCTAGACAGCAACCAGATTCTGTCTTTGTATTTTGCTGTAGGCTGCGGACCTATCCCCCCCCGCAAATAGCCTTGCTACCATCCACATAGGGAGCCTTTGATGTCATAGGGGGTATCTGTGAGTACAATTAAAAAAACCTCTTTGGCCAACAAATGTAAGCATTCATGGAGGCACTAATAATACACAGTAATCACAAGAATGTGATAAAGTCAGAAGATTCACTTGATTTTGTTTTAATCTGAGTTCTGCGTATGATTAAGCATACATCCCTTTATACAAGATCAGTAGGAGGATAGTAGGGTATTTCCTGATACCTGTGCTGTTTAACTTCCTCCCTCTATGCTTTCTGTTTTGCTTTATCCTTTGATTTAACCACTGAAGGACCAGGCCTATTTTTCAAAGTTAAAATCTTTTTTTGCTAGAAAATTACTTAGCACCTCCAAACATTATATATTTTTTTTCAGACATACTGGAGAATTAAATGGCGGTCATTGCAATACTTTATGTTACACCGTATTTGCGCAGTGGTCTTACAAACACAATTTTTTTGGAAAAAAATACAAATTTTTTAATGAAAAAATAAGAAAACAGTAAAGTTAGCCCAATTTTTTTTTATATTGTAAAAGATAATGTTATGCCGAGTAAATTTGCACCCAACATGTCATGCTTCAAAATTGCGCCCACTCATGGAATGGTGACAAACCTTGATCCTTAAAAATCTCCATGGGCGACGTTTAAATATTTCTACAGGTTACCACTTTTGAGTTACAGAGGAGGTCTCGCTCTAACGATCGTAGCAATACCTCACATGTGTGGTTTGAACTAACCGTTTACATATGCGACTTAAGTATGTGTTCGCTTCTGCGTGCGAGCACAGAGGGACGGAGCGCTTTAATTTTTTTTATTATTTTATATTTTATTAATTTTTTATTGTTACATTGTCCCTTTAAAAAAAAATTTGGATCACTTTTATGCCTATTATAAGGAATGTAAAAGCATGACAGGACCTCTTTAATGTGAGATCTGGGGTCAAAAAGACCTCAGATTTCACATTTACACTTAAATACAATAAAAAAAATTTAAAAAATATCTTTTTTTCCAATAAAAAAATGTTCCTCTTTAAGGTCGCTGGGCGGAAGTGACATTTGACGTTGCTTCCGTCATTCAACGTCATTGAGTCAAGTGGGGGCCATCATTCCCTCACTCGACTCACAGCCTCTGAGGGGAAAGGATCGGATCGTCTCCGCCGCTACCGCTGCTCATTTTAAGTAATGAACTTTGAAGCAAAATAAGGGTCGTGCCCATCAATGCAGCCTTATCAGTGCCCATATGCAGCCTCACCATTGCCCATCAATGCAGCCTGATCTGTGCCTATATGCAGCCTCACCATTGCCAAACAATGCAACTTGATCTGTGCCCATGTGTAGGCTCACCATTGGCCATCATTGCAGCCTGATCTGTGCCAAGTTACACAGAGAGATCTCCTGTTTACCCGGTGCTCCCAGTCACACACAGTCCCGCCTCCTTGGCCGGCTCTTATGATAGACAGAACACTGATCCAATGCCAGGACACGTGACGTCTATCCTAAGAGCTGGCAGCAGAGAGGAATCTGTTGATGTTCTGCCATTCAACCCATGGGCTGAAAGAGAGTAATCTCAAAGTGTATAGCTACAACCCCCCCCCTGCTGTAGGGTATCACAATGTACACCGAAGAAGTAGGAGAACAATAACCCCCAGCATTGGTGTCAGTGGACACAATAATAACCCTCAACTTTGGTGTCAGTGGATGCAATAATAACCCCCAACATTGGTGTCAGTGGATGCAATAATAACCCCTAGCTCTGGTGTCAGTGGACACAATATTATCCCTCAACACTGATATCAGTGAATGCAGTACTAACCCTCAACATTGGCATCAATGGACACAATAATAACCTCAGCATTGGTGTCAGTGGCAATAATGACCCCCACCATTGGTGTCAGTGCAGTGGACACAATAATAACCTCCAGCTTTGGAATCAATGGACATAATAACCCTCAACATGGTGCCAGTGTGTCAGAAACCATGAATCAGATTGAGACAGAAGTACAGTTAAATCACACTTGTTTAATACTAAAAAAGGGTAAACAGCGTAAACGTAGTCAAAACATAGTTAGAGTTCAGGAACCGGAACGGATAGTCAGACAAGCCAAAACATCAGTGAGCCAGAGATGAGCGTAGTAGAACAGCAAGCAGGATCTGGAGGCAGAAGGAATGTCAGCCAAGCAAGTCTATAACAGGAACACAGGAGAGCGTCTCTAGAGATGTGACCAAGGCAAAGGCAGAGATCATCTGGACTGGACAGGTTAAGTAGGAATTACTAATGAGCAGGATATCATCAACAGGTGAGTCACTGTGGAGAGATAGGAGCTGGCAATTATCCGACAACTGAGCGGCCAGTTTTGAGAAGAAAGCCCTGACACAGTGAATGCAATAATAACCCCAGGCATTAGTATCAATTGATGCAATATTAATTGAAGTTGGCGGACGCAATAATAATTCCCAACATTGGTGTCAGTGAGTACAATAATAACCCCCAGCCCTAGTGTCAGTGGAAATAATAACCCCCAACAGTGATGTCAGTAAATGCAATAATAGCGACCAGCACCGATGCCAGTGAATGCAATAGTAGCACTCAGCACTTGTGTCAGCACTATTAACTCCCTCACACATATTGATGGTATATGTCAGTGAAATGTAACCCTCCTTGCACCGTTATGCCCTGTACACACGATCACACATTCCGACAACAAAATCCATCGGATTTTTTCCAACAGATGTTGGCTCAAACTTGTCTTGCATACACACGGTCACACAAAGTTGGTCAGAAATTCCGATTGTCAAGAACGCGGTGAGGTACAACACGTACGACGAGCCGAGAAGAATGAAGTTCTATAGCCAGTGCGGCTCTTCTGCTTGATTCTGAGCATGCGTGGCACTTTGTGCGTCGGAATTGTCTACACACGATCAAAATTTACACGAATGGATTCTATTGTTGGAAAATTTTAGATCCAGATCTCAAGCTTTGTGTGTCGGAAATTCCACTGGAAAAAGTCCGATGGAGCCTACACATGGTCGGAATTTCTGACAACAAGCTCCGATCGCACATTTTCCGTCAGAAAGTCCAATTGTGTGTACAGGGCATTAGTCTGTGGCAGTGAAGTGTAACCCCCCCCAATTGGTGGTCAGTGGCAATGAAAGATAACACCCCCACATTGGTGGTCATGGCAGTTAAATTTAACACCCTGCCCCCACATTTGTAGTCAGAGACAGTGAGAGTTAACTCCCCCTACACTGTTGGGTATGGCAGTGGAATGTATCTATCTATTTATCTATTGATTGATCTTTCTATATCTTTTCTCATGAACTCATGATTGGCTGTGTGTTAGCACCAAACTATAAAAGTCCCCACCACTCTTCTTCATGAATAGGACAGCTACCCACCTGCTATAGATGGAACCTTACGTCATATTGTGTCAAACTCTTGGCCGTAGACCCGCATACGACATCCCCAGTTGTAGGCCTTAAAATTTCCTTGTCAAAAGAAGTTTATTGAGTATACAATGTTATAAAGATACATAAAGTAAGTTTACAATGATCTATAAAGTAAGCTCATTGTTTTACAGTAGGGATTATATAGGTAAAGATCATGAAATTTCAAATATTAAACATTGGGTTCACGTAAACCTAAATTAAAGATATATATCATTTCCTTAGTTACTTTTGTAGGTATTTAAATGATTTATACCTACTATACATATTGTTTACAAGTAGAGTGTATATAGGTCAAATAAATTCTGATAATGAGCTTTAATCGTAAGGTGGAGAAAAGGAAAGAGAAAGAAGAAAAAGGGTTGAAAGGTAGAGGTATGGTCCACAAGGTTGTCCCGCTCGTCAGTTTATTATTCTTTTTAGTTCTCTTTGAAGCCTTAGAATGGGTGTCTCTGTAAGTCATTTAATCTGTTACCATGGCAACAGGACAGAGTCATTGAAGTTTGACAGGAACTGTTGTTTTATCCAAGGATGCCAAAGTTTTTCAAATTTTGGAATTTGATTTTGATCGATGGCTACCATCTTAGCATGGGACATTATATTATTCATTCTGTGAATTGTTTCTGCTAGTACCAATGTAGGAGATTTCCATGCCTTGGCCACTGTTTGTTTTGCAGCCGTTATTAGTTGGATCATAAGTTTGAATTGAGAGAGTGTTAACCATTCCGGTTTTAGATTAAGTAAAGTTAAATATGGATCTGGTTGTATTATTTTTTTAAATATTTTGGATGCAATCACGAAGACTTCCTTCCAGAAGGTTTGGATTACTGGGCACGTCCACCATATGTGTAAATATGTGCCTATTTCTGGGCATCCTCGAAAACAAAGAGCTGAGGTATTAGGTGAATATTTTGCCACTCTAGCGGGTACAAGGTACCAGCGAGGTAGGACTTTATAATTTGTCTCCAGTGCTAAGATGTTGGGTGAAGATGACTTAGATGTGAGCCATATGTTAGACCAGTCCGTGTCTTCTAAATTTCCTCCCAGGTCCTCCTCCCACCTCTGAACGTAAGAGGGTCTATTAAGATTTGCTACTCCATATAATTGATTATAAAGTGATGAAATTGTACCTTTAGCAAATGGATCTTTTGTACAGATTGATTCAAAAATGGATAATTGGGATAATGGTGTATCCCCCTTTAGGAATGGTGTATAGAAATTTTTGATTTGGAGATATCTAAATATCCCAGAGTTTGGTAGATCATATTTTTCTCTAAGCGATGGGAATGAAAGGAATGATTTAGATGCTATGAAGTCATTTAGTGTCTGAATGCCTGATGTTGTCCAAGCTTTAAAAGAATTTGGGTAGATCCATGCCGGATAAAAGGACGGATTTCTGATAAAAGAAAGGAGTGGATTGTGTGGAGATTGTAACTGATATTTGGTTTTTAGTTTATCCCAGAGAGATAAGAAGTGTTTAGTTATGGGATTATGAATTTTAAAGCGGTCTTTAGGATCAAGCCATAATAAATTTGATATTAATAGAGGGTCATTTTCTGAAGCCTCTATAAATACCCATAATGGGATTTCCTGTTTTGCATGGTATTTGGACAGACTGGCCAAATGTGCTGCTCTGTAGTAGTTAGTAAAATTAGGGTATCCCAGGCCTCCTTTATTTTTGGGAAGATGTAGTGTGTGTATAGGTATACGTGGTTTAGAAGAGCCCCATATAAACGAAGTTGCTCTTTTTTGTACTATTCTCAAAAAATAGGAAGGAATTGGAATAGGGAGGACTCTGAATAGATAAAGCAATTTGGGTAGAATAGTCATTTTGATTGCATTAATCTTCCCTATCCAGGATAAAGGAAGTTGCGACCATTGTTTTATTAGATTTGTGATCTGTCTTAATACAGAAGGATAATTGGTTGAGAATAAGTCAGAATGAGATGCTGTTAAATGAATTCCAAGATATGGGATTGATTTTTCTGCCCATGTGAATGGGAGTGCAGCCCTAGCCGGGATGAATTCCATGTTTGTGAGTGAAATATTAAGCACTAGGCATTTCTTAGGATTAATCATAAGGCCGGATAGGGCTGCAAATCCATCAAGAGCTGGTATTAAGTTAGGACCAGAGACCTGTGGTGATGATAGAAAAAGTAATATATCATCTGCAAATATACATAATTTGTGTGTAATACCTCCTACTTCAATGCCAGTTATAGTTTGGTTTGTTCTGATGTATTGGGCCATGGGTTCGAGTATAAGGGCAAATAATAAGGGAGATAATGGGCAACCCTGTCGGGTACCTCTTTCGATATTAAAGGCTTCAGATTTGTATCCAGCATATTTTATATAGGCTTTGGGTTTATTATATAATGCTTTGATCCATGTTAAAAAGTGGGGTCCAAAACCCCATTTTTGTAATGAATATTGCATATATTGCCAGGATACTGTGTCAAATGCCCTCTTAATATCGAGAGATAGAAAACATAAAGGGATTTTCCGTTTTTTAGCAATATGTGCCAATAACACTGCCCTGCGTATATTATCGCCTGCCTGTCTATTTGGCATGAAGCCTACTTGATCTCTATGTATTAATTTTCCTATAATGCTATTGAGGCGTTTTGCTATTATTTTTGCTAATAATTTAATATCGAGGTTTAACAGAGAGATAGGCCGATAATTCACACAGGAAGTATCATCAGAAAGGGGTTTTGGGATCATACAAACAATTGCCATTAGTGTTTCTTGCCGAAAAGAATGTCCATCTAGAAGTTTGTTAAAAGTTTCAGTGAGAATGGGAGAGAGTATTTCTGAGAATGTTTTATAGTATAAAGCCGAGTAGCCGTCTGGGCCTGGTCTTTTGTTAAGTTTTAGGTCTTTTATGGCCTTAGCAACTTCATCTATAGTTATAGGCTCATCCAAACTGCTTTTTTGATTCTGAGATAACTCAGGTAAGGTTATTTTTGAGAAGAAGGATTCAGCCTCTGTAGGATTAAATTAATTGTTTGTCTTGTATAAAGTTGCGAGATGTGAGTGAAATTTATGGACTATTTTAACTGGATTACAAGTGTAAACATTTTTTGATAATTTCAAACGTATTGGTTTGAAAGATTTGTTAGTTGAATTTAATGCCCGAGCCAAATATGTACCTGGTTTGTTTGTATTCATGTAGAAATTGTGTTTGGAGCGTTTGAGGGATTTATCAACTGACTCAGTGAGAAATAGATCGTATTCCAATCTAGATTTTTCCAGATGAGATTTTGTACTCTGAGATGGATTATCTTGAAATCATATGTAGGCTGCATTAAAATTGAGTTCTAGTTTTTTTGCTAGATTTTTGCGTTCCCTTTTAAATAGTGCCATTTGTCTTTGTATTGTACCACGCAAGACAGGCTTATGAGCTTCCCACAGTGTTATTGGGGAGATGTCTGTTGTATTATTAATTGATATGTATTCCTTTAAAGCTTGTTCAATGGCCATCTGATGTAGTGGGTGTTTGAGCATTATGTCCGGTAAGTACCACGTTGGGTCATGCGCTTTTGGTATGGCTGAGGCTATAGTAGTGTATACTGCATTATGGTCAGACCACGGAATCGGAATTATATCTGATGCAATAATTTCTGGTATCATTCCTATTGTTAGAAAAATATGATCTATTCTGGTGAAGGTTTGATGAGGGTGCGAGAAATAAGTGAATTTCTTTTTCATTGGGTTACTTTCTCTCCACGAATCTACCAGATTGTATTTGGAAAGAAGTTGAGAAAAAGGTAATCTAGAGGTTATTTTGGATGGTGTAAAAGGTGATTTATCTAGAAATGGGAGGAGGACCTGGTTCGAATCCCCACACATTATCACTGTTCCTATTTTGTGTGTATTAATCACTTGTAATATATGTGAGAGGAATGGTGTAGGTTGTTTGTTAGGAGCGTAGTAGGAAATCACTGTGATTGCTGTATCCATTATATAACCCATGAGTATCAGGTATCTACCTTCTGGGTCTTTAATTTCTGATGATAAGGTGAATGGTGTGGATCGGTGAAATGCAATTAGAGTTCCCCTTTGCTTGGTACAGGGAGAAGCCGTGTAAATTTGTTGATAAAAAGGAGAAATATATTTTGGAGTAGAATCTTTGGTGAAGTGTGTTTCTTGGAGGCATACTATGTGAGCCTTCTTGTTATGGAAAGTACGGAAGGCTTTGGTCCTTTTTTGAGGGAGTAGGCCTTAAAATTTAATAAGGTAATGTCTGCACATTCATATTCATATCCACAATATATTTTCTGTACTTTAACCACTTGCTGAAAGCCTTCCACAGATATACTTGTATGCCGGTCTGTGCATGTGATAGCGTGGGGGCACCCTGCACACCGGGGGAGCACGCGCGTGGGTCTGGCAGACTCGATGTCCGAGGGCCACCCGTGATCGCGGTACAGAAAGGCAGAACGGGATCTGCCTATGTAAACAAGGCAGGTCCCCATTCTGACAGGGGACAACATGGAGATCTGCTGTTCCTAGTGATCAGGAACAGTGATCTGTGCTGTCCCAGTGAGCCCAGCCCCCACACAGTTAGAACACACACAGGGAGCACAGTTAACCCCTTGATTGGCCCCTAGTGTTAACCCCTTCCCTTGCAGTATTATTCATACAATGTTCAGTGCGTTTTTTTTTTAGCATTGATCACTGTATTAGTGTCACTGGTCCCCAAAAAGTTTCTCTTAGGGTTGGATTTGTCCGCTGTCACAGTCCCGCTAAAAATCGCAGATCGCCACCATTACAAGTAAAAACAATTAAAAAAATAAAAAGTCCCTAAGTCTTTCCGCTATAATTTTTGCGCAAACCAGTCAATATATGCTTATTGGGATTTTTTTACCAAAAATATGTAGCATAATATACATTGGTCTAAACTGATGAAGAAATTTGATTTTTTACATTTTTTTTGTTTGAGTACAAGGTTGCATGCCTGCGCAGTTGTTACTTAAAGCAACGCAGTGCCATATCGCAAAAAATAGCTTAGTCATTAATGTGGTAAATTCTTCTGGGGCTGAATTGGCTAATGTAACTTTTAAAAGATGCCTATGACATTAACATTACATTGACATACTGACATAATTCTTTGGCGTGGAACCTCATACACAGTATTTGTCATTTAGGTGCAGAACGTCAGCACATAATTTTATAAGCCATCTTCCCCTTGCACCTCCCCTCTCCTTGGGAGCACCACAGACTTGTGACCATTTTCCCTATGCATACTATATCCATAGGATTCAACTTCCATCAAGGTGCCCTCATACCAGTCTCTTTCAATGTCCTTTCCATAGCTCTGCCCAACCAGGCATGCTCCCAGATGGCTTCATAGGACTCTGGCCTAGCCTGAAAGGCCTTTTGCATCCTGCTCGTGGCTCGCAGAAGACTGTAAAAGAATCAGGGTGACTACAGCTGTTCCTACTGAGTGCTGAACCACCATGCCTGGGCTTTCAGCCCTGTAAAAGGCTCTAGAGCAGTAGCCAATTTCCAAGAAAACTCTAAAGTGTTTGGCTCCCATGCCCCATTTCACTAGGCCCATCCCATCCTTGCAAATATATTAGCACTATCTCCACCCATTGCAACACTAGAGGAATGTTTTCTCTAACAGAGACCTAACACCCAATTACCACATTCCATATACCGGAATATGTTGGGAACAGAGCAATCTAGTGGCAAACATACTAACTGCACCTGCTAACATATATTTTATAATATGTTTCCTAATTGCATTGTAAATTAATCACTGATTATTTTTGTATGGAATATTTGCTTAATTATATTTTTTTCTTTGAGAAATCATATTGTACTGGGGGCGTGGCTTGATGATGGAGCGAGCATGTAGAGATACAGCTCCGAACCGCATCCATTCTCCTCCGGACCGGCACCAAATTACTCCCCACAGCTGTGGGACCATTGTAAAATACGGCCACCCGTGCCAACATCCACTGCAGGGCATCTGGCCCATTTCAGATGGCAAGTTGGCGCTGGGACACAGGATGACATGCTGCAACCGTCCGTCTCAGCTCCTTACAGACAGCCTGCAGCCGTGGTGAGTGACTCTGCCCCTGCCCTGTTCGATTTACAGCCTGACTCCCTGAAACCCCAGGACCCCCCCTGAATAGTAAAGACAGCCAGATCCCCAGTTCCCTTTCCGATTAGCCTACACTAGCCACCATAATGCTAGCTACACAGGATTGCAAAGCCTCCCTTACTACGCAGATTGCATCCATTCGCATGGAATTTCCCCTATTGAAGCAAGATGTGCAAAACCTGGAAGATAGAACAGGGGCCAATGAAAAACATGTCATCTCCTTAGAGAATGTTGTACACCCCTTATCTGCCACTGTACGATGGAAAATCGTTCGCGCAGGAACAACCTCCGCTTTATGGGGTTCCCGGAGCGAGAAGAGGGCTCTCACCCAGTAAAATTCCTGTATACCTGGCTGAGGGGCATCTTTGGGACAGATGCACCCTCCTTTTCTTATGTTATTGAGCCTGCACACCACGCCCCTCCACGTCCCCCCCTTCAGGAGCTACCCCACATTCCATAATTACATGGATCCTTAACTTTCAAGATAAAGTTGCCATTTTACGTCTTGCCAGAGAGAAAGGCCCCCTAAAATACAATGGCAATATCATTTCAGTATATCCTGACTTTTTAGCAGACGTCCAACGACAATGCATCTCCTTTGCGGCGGTAAGGGCCCGCCTGTGTACCGAGGGTCTCTCCTACACCATGCTTTTTCCTGCTAAAATGCGTGTTATCCATGATGGCAAAGCTCACTTCTACACCAACCCTAAGGAAGCCATGGCGTGGCTAAACAACCATTATGGAGCTGTGCAGAGGCGCAGGGCTGTTAGATTACAGGTGATCAAGTTCCCTGCACATGCCTCTCTGTTACTACATGGCAGTTTCATTACCCCTTACCTCCATGGGCAGATGGAGGGCTCGCATACTTTGCCACTACATGTTGTCTATGATCCTCAGAATGCATGCCGCTTCTCCCCATGATGTTTCCAGAACTGATATCCTAACACTTCCAGCTTGTCCAGATTGGACCTCTCTACAATCCTCGTGGTCAAACTCCCTATGCTGCAGACGGTACACAGTCACTCACATATCCTTCCAACTACAAATGCTAACTATACTGAAGCCAGACCACTTTTATGCTGAAGCACTTTTCCTTTCCCTCCTGTTGTGTTGTTTGGGAGCCAAGCAAGACACCACAACACCCCCAGCGAGGCCACGGACAGTTTTCTCCTTGTTTAAGTGAAGGTTTTTCTCGGTTCAGGGTGGTACAGGGTTTTTGATGGACTTCCTATTTTTTTTTCTTTTTTTTTTTTTTCTCTTTTTGGTTGTTCTTATTTTCAGTTTGGTTATTGAATTTTTTTTTCTTGTACTTGTTTTTTATGTGTATTTGTGCTTCCTTTAACCTGAATAGTGCCTTACACTTGTTATCATATGTCTCTGCTCATGTACATCCTGGGTGGCATGGCATGCAATGTTACATTTCTGTCACCAGCCCCCAGGATATCTACTATGTGCTGTTTGTTGTGCCATGGCCAGACCACTGAAGATAATTTCATGGAATACTAGAGGGTTGAACTCGCCTCAGAAGCGATCCCTAGTATTCTTGGTCCTGAAAAAACAACATCCCCAAATTATCTGTCTCCAGGAAACACACTTGGTTGACTCCAAAACAAGGTCCCTCAAACGGCCATGGTTAGCCAAATACTATCATGCTACTCATACAGCTTACTCTAGAGGAGTCTCTGTTTTGTTGGCCAAATCTCTCCATATGGAGGTTTTGCAGATTAAAACAGACCCAGAAGGCCAGTATATCGTACTTATAATACAACTTGCCTCAGTGACACTCACCTTTGTGACTGTCTATGTACCCCCCCCCATTTTCCGCAGATGTGCTGGTAAAACTGTCACTTATGCTATTGTCTAGGCCCCCAGGCCCACTGCTGTATGTGGGTGACTTTAATGCTGTAATGAGCCCAGCCATGGACCTCCTGGGGGGAGGGGGCAGATCCTTCAATTCCTTTACCGACTGGGCCCAGGTTCATGGACTCTCTGAGAAATGGAGATGGAAACATCCGGATATGTGTCAATATTCTTGCCATTCAGATTATTTCCACACAATGTCTCGCATAGACCTGGCATTTGGTACATAAGATATTCTCTCAGTTCTCTCTGCTATATCCTACATACCTAGGGGTGTATCGGATCATGCCCCCCTGGCGGTGGATCTACTTCTTATTCCAGGCTCAGGCCTGAGTGTGTGGCGCCTAAACTCTCACTGGTTGGAGGATGAGATAGTACAGGGGGAATGTAAGAAGGGTATAGTGAACTACTGGACTGAAAACTGGGGCACAGTGGACCCGCTTACGGAGTGGGAGGCCTTTAAGACCATGTTGCGGGGTACTTTTACGTCCATTACTAGAATTCTACGTAAAAATACCCAACAACATATAGTGGAATTGGAAGCAGCTATTGCATCTGCTGAAACTACCTATGCCTCTGACCCTAGTCCAGCTAATAGAGATAGTTGGCTGCAGCATCATAGGGAATATGAGCTCCCCTTACTGGACCTCACACAAAAACGCATGCTGCATGCCACACAAAAATCTTTCAAGCATGGTAACAAGGCTGCCTGGCCTCCTAGCTTATTTGACTAGACCTGAACATTCCCCCGTTTCAATCCCACAATATATTGCTGCACAGGGACAGATTAGTGATGCTCCAAGGGATATCATGGAGATGTTTCTGGAGCTCTTCAAGGACCTGTACTCGTCCAGAGCATAATACACAGACTCCCAACTAAATGACTACTTGGCCCAGATATCTCTCCCCTCCCTCTCGGCTGAGAGCAGTGGAGATTTAGAGACATCTCTTTCTGTTAAGGAAATCGCGGTGGCCATTTCACAACTACCGGCACACAAGACCCTGGGCCTAGACGGCTTCACACAAGACCCTGGGCCTAGACGGCTTCCCTGTTGAATGGTATTCCCAGTTTCAACACCTATTATACCCATCTCTTCTGGGAACTGACAACAAAGCCCTGACCACTGGGATTCTTCCCCCCACTATGAGGGAGGCCTTGATTATTCTATTACTAAAACTACGCAAGGATCTTCTTAAATGTGATTCATACCGCCCTTTTTTTATTATTAATGTGGATGTTAAAATCCTTGCTAAAGTATTGGCCAACCGTCTAAACACTGTAGTTGTGAAACTGGTCAGGAGCGATCAAGGTGACTTTATACCTGGTAGATCTACGTGAATGAATATTTGTAGACTGTTCCACAATCTTCAATTTCTTCATGAATGCACACCTACCCAGGCCATTGTGTCCTTAGACACATGTAAAGCCTTTGATAGTGTGGAATGGCCTTATCTTTTTCAAGTACTACAGCGGTATTGCTTTAGCCCCTGCATTACTCCTCTACACCTCCCCACAAGCACGCATACGAGTTAACTCCCACACTACAGACACCTTTTCTATTACTAGAGGCACTAGGCAGGGGTGTCCATTGTCACCCCTCCTATTTGCTTTGGCTATGGAGCCACTAAGTGTGCGCATTCGCTGTTCCCAACAGATTTGGGGACTTCCTATCTCTACCATAGAAGAACGGATCTGGCTATATGCGGACGACACCCTGGTGTACCTGGCTGACACCCAGGACTCACTAAAGACGCTGCTATCAGAGATAGAGGTCTTCGGTGACTACTCTGAGTTTCGGATGAACTGGGAAAAATCTTTCATCTCTAAACCCTGCTGCAATCTTGCAGATTCACCCGGACTCCAGACTGCAGGTGGTGTCCTCTTTTAGATACCCGGGGGTCATAGTGCAGTTGCCCTTGTCCTCCTATATTGTAAATAACCTGCGTCCTTTACTGACCCAGCTACAATTACAATTAAGCAGTGGATGGACCTACCCCTAGACCTAATGGGAAGGGATAACACCCTTAAAATGATCTATCTACCTAAGCTGTTATATGTACTAGCCAAAGCACCCTGTAAGGTCCCTAAATCCGTCTTTAAGCTGATCTATACAATATTACGACATTCTTGTGGAATGGTAGATCCCCTAGGGTGGCGCTAGAGACATTACAGTTACCGGCGCATCTGGCGGGTTTAGCATTCCCTAACATTTATTTATATTATTTGGCTTCCCAACTGGTCCACATCCGTGACTGGCTCCACCCAGTTGCAGCAAATGCCTGTACGTCCACTGAAGGAGCCATCGCCTCCTCTCTAGGGACCCTCCATAATATTATATACAGAGGACGCGCTCAGGCCCGTGCAGGCACATCTATGCTAACTACCTCGCTCTCCCTGTTTAAAATAATTGTTTCCAAAATTTCGAAAGAGTCATGGTCAACGTCCTCTAATCACCCTCTGTGGTTCAACCCCAACTTTAAAGAACTTTGCTCTATACTGGACCCGCAACGATGGTACTCCAAAGGAGTTAAATACCTGTGCCATCTGTATGACACACAGGGATTTAAATCCTTCCAACAGATGCAGGCTGATTTTGGCCTGCCATGCTCATATATGTCCTTCTACTACCAACTCCAACATGCCATTCGTACCCTGTTTGGCTCTTTAGAAAATCCCATTGTTATACCACAGTTAGAGAAAATACGGCAACACCCTGACCCCAGTAAACTTATCTCCACATACTAAGCTGCCCTTATGACTGACTGCAACCCTAGATTTCGAGTGGCCCAGACAAAATGGGCCTCTATTGACTCTACACTTACAGAGAATGAATGGTCAGAATTCTGTGATACATACAAAACCTCAGTAATATCATCCAAAGACTATATCATTAACTTTAAACATTTTTATCTATCCCACTTTACTCCTGTTAGGTTACATAAATTGGATTTGGCTCCTGCAATGGACTGTCTTAGAGGATGTGTTCAAGCGGCAGACTTTATATATTGTTTCTGGACCTGTCCAATAGTTCAGAACTTTTGGATAGAGATAGGGTCTTTCATTTCATCGGTAATAGGCCTCCCAAACATTCTCCACCTAGAAGGCAGTTTTGGGGATCTCCACACTTTAACGCAAAGAGACTTCTTCATATCTTCCATTTCTATGCAAAGAAAGCCATACTACTGTCCTGGAAAGGATCACAGGTACCTCTAAAATCCTTCTGGTTAAAACTGATTAGTGACTCGATACCTCTATATAAACTCACATTTGAGGTTCGGAAAAGAATCAAAACCTTTCATAAAATATGGGGCAGATGGCTGGCCAGCCTGTTAACCCTTTCACCAGATAAATAACCTGCTGTATAATGTTCCTAAAGATGCAGTGCACCTAAACCATGCACACCCTCCTGGTGACTCCGTAGCTAGAGAAGTGTATATTGATCATTCCTTGTATCTTTACGCTTAATAACTACAAGAGTCATGCAACATGAAAACTGTTTATTGAGCACTCAAGTGTATTTCTGCAATATTACAATGCTATGAATAACCAAAGTTTTTCTTTTCTATGTTGATGCAAAAATTCAATAAAAATATCTTAAAAAAAAAAAAAGAAGATAAATCATATTGTGGATCATATATTGACAGATAAAGGGTTTTTGGATCTGGGTATAACTCCCTGCAATATTTACTGCAATTATGGTGTCATATATATGTACACTTTATTTTATTATACATTTTTTTTCTTCTGTCAGGATTTCCCTGGTTAATAAAAAATCACTTACTGTGGAGTAACTTTTTTATAGTTTTCTTTCTTGCTCTTATTCCTTTCTGCACACCCAGACCTTCCCTGTTAATCGTATTGGGTAAAGGGTTATTTTTAACTTATTATTACTAACACTCTGCTAAACCCAACCTATATTTTTTCCTCAGTTCGTCATAGCATGCTTAGTACATTGCCAGGAGGGGTAACTGGTGTAGCAACAATAAGATCTTCATCTACACCCTTTTGTAAACAACCAAAAGAACTGACAAGTATATGGCTTGCTGTAAAATAAAAAGAATAAAAAAAGAATATAAAAAAAAAGTCCTGCTCTCCTTCTCCTCAAATTTTTTTAAGGCTGGGTTCACATTAGTGCATATTGGAAGCGGGTTTCCCCATATCCAATTCACATGACAGGAGATTGTAACCAGCGCTCTATGGAGCCAGTTTACCTCCAGGGTAGCTGCGGAGCGGATTGCACAGGAGTGCTGTGTGGGGTTGATTTACTAAAACTGGAGAGTGCAAAATCTGGTGCAGCTGTGCATGGTAGCCAATCAGCTTCTAAATTAAACTTGTTCAATTAAGCTTTGACAATAAAACCTGGAAAGCTAATTGGTTTCTATGCAGAGTTGCACCAGATTTTGCACTCTCCAGTTTTAGTAAATCAACCCCTTTGGCTCTATTTCAGGGCCAAATTCTGCTAAAAATTCAACCCTGATTCATTCCTGAAACGGAGAACAGGTGCGCATCGAACCCCTGCTGCGAGCCTCATGCAAACCTTAGATGTGAACCCAGCCTTAAACTTCATTAAACCATTAAACCTAATTTTGGAGAAATTGGTAATTTGTTGTTTATTTTTCTACTGCAAAATACATAGAGACAAGGACAATGCCCAAAATAGAAAATAGTCACTATTTAAAGCATATTTTATGTTTTAAACTTTACATTTATATTATACAAATATATATTTATTAATATACAAATACAATATTTATACATATCAAAACAACTAATTATGAATTTCAAAATTCTAATGTTGTAAACTAAGTTAAAAGCGTAAAATTAGAAGAGTGAACTCTTAAAAAAGGAAATTGCACTTCAAGACATTGCTTTGGAATACATTTCCCAGGCTGAAAGAATGTCTAAGGAACTTGGCTAAATTCTCGTATTCTTCCTGACAGATCAAAATGTGGTCCTGGCCAGACAGCAGAGGAAAAGACAATAAAGAGGAGGGAGGAGGGAAGTGCAGAGAAGGGGAGATGCGAGGAAGGAAGGAGGATCCCACATCCTGGCAGGAAATTCTTAAGCTGGGAAAGACGCACAAGTCTGACATGACAACTTGTGACTGATTCTCAGGGGAGCTCCCTCCTGCTATGATTTTTCAGCTCAGAGGAGTATAAGAGACTGCTTCAACAGGCAAGATGTGCAACTAGTGGACCTGTAGGAACTTTCCCATCATAATGTTTTCGCTCTCCACATTCATTCCCCTCTCTATACTAGTGTGCTTTCCAGTGTAACCTCATCACAGCTATGCAGAGCCTGCCCGCGCTCCTACATAGACTCATGCAGGATATTATTATTATGTCTACATGGACATACAGATGTTCATTGACATGGCAGTTATAACAGAAGATATCTCTAAGTCAAAACTAAAATTAAAACTAAACTAAAACTAAACTAAAGAAAAATAATTCTATAAAGCTAATAATGTTCATGTGTGTATGACAATCTGTAAAAGAATGGCATTTACAGTGGAGACAGAAAGTATTCAGCCCCCCGACAATCTGTAAAAGAATGGCATTTACAGTGGGGACGGAAAGTATTCAGACCCCCCTAAATGTTTCACTCTTTGTTATAGTGCAGCCATTTGCTAAAATCATTTAAGTTCATTTTTTTTCCTCATTAATGTATGCACAGCACCCCATATTGACAGAAAAACACAGAATTGTTGACATTTTTGCAGATTTATTAAAAAAGAAAAACTAAAATATCACATGGTCCTAAGCATTCAGACCCTTTGCTGTGACACTCATATATTTAACTCAGGTGCTGTCCATTTCTTCTGATCATCCTTGAGATGGTTCTACACCTTCATTTGAGTCCAGCTGTGTTTGATTAAACTGATTGGACTTGATTAGGAAAGCCACACACCTGTCTATATAAGACCTTACAGCTCACAGTGCATGTCAGAGCAAATGAGAATCATGAGGTCAAAGGAACTGCCTGAAGAGCTCAGAGACAGAAATGTGGCAAGGCACAGATCTGGCCAAGATTACAAAAAAATTTCTGCTGCACTTAAGGTTCCTAAGAGCACAGTGGCCTCCATAAACCTTAAATGGAAGACGTTTGGGACGACCAGAACCCTTCCTAGAGCTGGCCGTCCGGCCAAACTGAGCTATCGGGGGAGAAGAGACTTGGTGAGAGAGGTAAAGAAGAACCCAAAGATTACTGTGGCTGAGCTCCAGAGATGCAGTCGGGAGATGGGAGAAAGTTGTAGAAAGTCAGCCATCACTGCAACCCTCCACCAGTCGGGGATTTATGGCAGAGTGGCCCGACAGAAGCCTCTCCTCAGTGCAAGACACATGAAAGCCCGCATGGAGTTTGCTAAAAAACACCTGAAGGACTCCAAGATGGTGAGAAATAAGATTCTCTGGTCTGATGAGACCAAGGTAGAACTTTTTGGCCTTAATTCTAAGCGGTATGTGTGGAGAAAACCAGGCAGTGCTCATCACCTGTCCAATACAGTCCCAACAGTGAAGCATGGTGGTGGCAGCATCATGTTGTGGGGGTGTTTTTCAGCTGCATGGACAGGACGACTGGTTGCAATAGAGGGAAAGATGAATACAACCAAGTACAGGGATATCCTGAACGAAAACCTTCTCCAGAGTGCTCAGGACCTCAGACTGGGCCGAAGGTTTACCTTCCAACAAAACAATGACCCTAAGCACACAGCTAAAATAACGAAGGAGTGGCTTCACAACAACTCCGTGACTGTTCTTGAATGGCTCAGCCAGAACCCTAACTTTAACCCAATTAAGCATCTCTGGAGAGACCTAAAAATGGCTGTCCACCAACGTTTACCATCCAACCTGACAGAACTGGAGAGGATCTGCAAGGAGGAATGGCAGAGGATCCCCAAATCCAGATGTGAAAAACTTGTTGCATCTTTCCCCAACTCATGGCTGTATTAGATCAAAAGGGTGCTTCTATTAAATACTGAGCAAAGGGTCTGAATACTTAGGACCATGTGATATTTCAGTTTATTTTTTTTTAATAAATCTGCAAAAATGTCAACAATTCTGTGTTTTTCTGTCAATATGGGGTGCTGTGTGTACATTAATGAGGAAAAAAAATGAATTTAAATGATTTTAGCAAATGACTGCAATATAACAAAGAGTGAAAAATGTAAGGGGGTCTGAATACTTTCCGTCCCCACTGTATTTTTTAGGTTTTTATTCTGTGCTGTTAGAAGGGAATTTCACTTGCTCCTTTGAGGTTTTTTCCCCTCTTCCCGGAATCATACTTGCCAACTGTCCCGATTTTCCTGAGACAATCCCGAAAATTGGACCCTCATCCCGATCTGAGCACATCCCAATCAAAAACCAGATTTTTTGATTTTGTCCCAAGAATCGGGACTTTTTTTGGCACTGGCCGCCACAGCTTCTGGCTATGAAAACATGGCCACAAGATCTCCTTCCTGCTAGCAGGTCTCTTTCCCCGTGTGTTCAGTGGAGAGGGGAGGGGCCTCTGATCCGTGCAGCTAATCGGCTTCTCTCTTCAGTGTACAAGTAGACAATTGTGTACTGATGCCGGTTAGCTGCATGGATAGGAGGCCCCTCCCCTCTCCATGAACGCACGAGGAAGCTCGGCTTCCACGACAGAGAGCTGGACTTCTGTAATGGTGGTGGTCGGCAGAGATCAAATCATGCAGGAGGGACTCTACTGGGGGCACCTGTGATGTAAGGAGGGACTCTACTGGGGGCACCTGTGATGTAAGGAAGGACTCTACAGGGGGCACCTGTGATGTAAGGAAGGACTCTACTGGGGGCACCTGTGATGTAAGATGGGACTCTACCGGGGGCACCTGTGATGTAAGGAAGGACTCTGCTGGGGACACCTGATGTAAGGAGGGACTCTGCTGGGAACACCTGATGTAAGGAGGGACTCTGCTGATGACACCTGGTATAAGTAGGGACTCTGCTTGGGACACCTGATGGCATCTGGTGGCAGGCGACGTGGCAAGTGACACGTCCAGGGCTTCCACTGATTCTGCATTATGGTGAGTTGAACTATTTCATTTTATATTACAATGTAATAATATAAATAATGCACTTCAATCATCCTGACACCATATCAATCATGGTGCTGTGATAATTGAAGCACTAACACCAGGTGTTTGGAGTATCTGTATCTGCTGATTGTTAAACTTTCTGGAATACATATATTGGTATTGTGGTATAGGATCTGGGCCTGCTGTCCCTCCATCCCTCCATCCCTCTTTATTTTCTTCCTTCTCTCTCCTTCCCTCCCTATCTATTTCTTTCTTTCTCTTTCTTTCTTTCTTTCTTTCTTTCTTTCTTTCTTTCTTTCTTTCTTTCTTTCTTTCTTTCTTTCTTTCTTTCTTTCTTTCTTTCCTTTTCTTTTCTCTCTCTCTCCCTCTCTCTTTCTCACTCCATTCCTTGTTCATCTCAGATTTAAACCACGCCCATTTGAGCCACGGTCCTTTAAGACACGCCCATTCCTTATTTTAAACCGCGCTCATTTTTTGCTGCAGACCCTAGTTATAATAAGACTCCGCCTACAGAAAAAAAGTGTCCCTATACATTTTTTGACAATGTTGGCAACTATGCCTGAATGCTGGTTGTCCTCAAAAACATTCTGACGTTAGTAGTGAATCTGGTGTTGTCTGATGATATCTGTTGCTCGTCCGTCATCATCAAGAGGCTGGGTGTCTCTTCTGGGTCCTTGCACCAGGCCACCTGATGATAAGCCACTGTATATGTGCAGCGTGCTTGAATTTGTCCATTGCATGCGCAAATAAATGTATATTATTTAGTCTGTGTGTCTACAAACTATGGTATATATAATTTAAATGTATCAACCCTGTTGTTCTGACTCCCTACCTCATTTCTTTAGGACCTAAAATGCCAGGACAGTTTAAACACCCCCAAAATGACCAATACTCAGGGCTGGATTTAGAGCATTATGAGCCTGGCGCTGAGGATTTCGATGGGCCTTTTTATGCTAATACGAAGCACTGATGGGCTACACTGAAAGTCAGCACTGATGAGACTGCACTGACATGTGGAACTGATGAGCACTGATATGTGATACTGTTGGGCTCTGATAAGAGGCACTGATGGGCACTAATAGGCAGCACTGATGGGCACTGATAGGCAGCACTGATGGCCACTGATAGGCAGCACTGATGGGGACTGATAGGCAGCACTGATGGGCACTGATAGGCAGCACTGATATGTGGCATTGATAGGCAGCACTGCTAGGCAGCAATGATGGGCACCGACAGGTGGCACTGATATGCAGCACTGATAGGTGGCTCTGATAGGTAGCACTGATCGGCGGCTCTGTCATGTAGTACTGATGTGCAATGGTGAGGCTGCACTGATAGGCACTGATGAGGCTGCACTGATAGGCACCGGTGAGGTAGCACTGATGGGCACTGGTGAGTCTGCACTGATATGCAGCACTGATAGGTGGCACTGATAGGCAGCACTGATGGGTGGCACTGATGGGCACTGATGGGTGGCATTGATGGGCACTGGTAGGTGGCACTAATGAGCACTGATATGCTGAGGTAGCACTGATGGGCACTGGTGAGTCTGCACTGATATGCAGCACTGATAGGTGGCACTGATAGGCAGCACTGATGGGTGGCACTGATGGGCACTGATAGGCAGTACTGATAGGTAGCATTGGTGGGCACTGATAGGTGGCACTGATGAGCACTGATATGCAACACTGATGGGCTCTGATAGGCAGCACTGATGGGCCCTGGTGAGGTGGCACTGATATGTGGCACTGATGGGCACTGATAGGTGGCACTGATGGGCACTGATATGCAGAACTGATGGGAACTGATATGCAGAACTGATGGGCACTTATATTAAATCACTGGTGGACACTGAAATGCAGCACTGGTGGGCACTGATAGACGGCACTGGTGGGCACTGGTGGGCACTGGTGGGCATTGATAGGCGGCACTGGTGGCCACTGATAGGCGGCATTGATGGGCACCGATATGTGGAACTGATGGCCACTAATATGTGGAACTGATAGGGACCTATATGCAGCACTGGTGGGCACTGATAGGCGACACTGGTGGACACTGATAGGTGGCATTGATGGGCACTGATAGGCAGTACTGATTGGTAGCAGCACTGGTGAGGCTGCACTGATATGTGGCACTGACGGGCTACACTGGTGGGCATTGATAGGCGGCACTGGTGGGCACTGATAGGCACTACTGATGGGCACTGAATGGCACTTAAGGGGCTGCACTGATCACTGCTGCATATTACAAATAATATTGTTAATGACTGATAGGCGGCACTGGTGGGCACTGATAGGCAGTACTGATGGGCACTGAATGGCACTTAAGGGGCTGCACTGATCACTGCTGCATATTACAAATAATATTGTTAATTAACCTACTCTCCCCCCCAGGAGTTAGCCCACGTCAGCCAGTTCACACTGAGCTGACACACAACATAGGATAGCAAATAATCATCTGCCCCAGCCCCTTGGTTATTGCAGAGTTTACTTGTACAGTGCTTCCTTCATGCTCACAGAGCCGCCTGCGCTTCTCTCCCATCGAGCCTCCCGGCAGGCCTCTGGATGACGTCATGCCAGCCGGGACTAGGAAGCTCCTGTCAGGTGGAGATCCACCTGACAGGGAAGTGTGTTGGACCCCTAGAGGAGGAGCGCACTGATAGGCAGCACTGATATGTGGCATTGATAGGCAGCACTGCTAGGCAGCAATGATGGGCACCGACAGGTGGCACTGATATGCAGCACTGATAGGTGGCTCTGATAGGTAGCACTGATCGGCGGCTCTGTCATGTAGTACTGATGTGCAATGGTGAGGCTGCACTGATAGGCACCGATGAGGCTGCACTGATAGGCACCGGTGAGGTAGCACTGATGGGCACTGGTGAGTCTGCACTGATATGCAGCACTGATAGGTGGCACTGATAGGCAGCACTGATGGGTGGCACTGATGGGCACTGATGGGTGGCATTGATGGGCACTGGTAGGTGGCACTAATGAGCACTGATATGCTGAGGTAGCACTGATGGGCACTGGTGAGTCTGCACTGATATGCAGCACTGATAGGTGGCACTGATAGGCAGCACTGATGGGTGGCACTGATGGGCACTGATAGGCAGTACTGATAGGTAGCATTGGTGGGCACTGATAGGTGGCACTGATGAGCACTGATATGCAACACTGATGGGCTCTGATAGGCAGCACTGATGGGCCCTGGTGAGGTGGCACTGATATGTGGCACTGATGGGCACTGATAGGTGGCACTGATGGGCACTGATATGCGGAACTGATGGGAACTGATATGCAGAACTGATGGGCACTTATATTAAATCACTGGTGGACACTGAAATGCAGCACTGGTGGGCACTGATAGGCGGCACTGGTGGGCACTGGTGGGCACTGGTGGGCATTGATAGGCGGCACTGGTGGCCACTGATAGGCGGCATTGATGGGCACCGATATGTGGAACTGATGGCCACTAATATGTGGAACTGATAGGGACCTATATGCAGCACTGGTGGGCACTGATAGGCGACACTGGTGGACACTGATAGGTGGCATTGATGGGCACTGATAGGCAGTACTGATTGGTAGCAGCACTGGTGAGGCTGCACTGATATGTGGCACTGACGGGCTACACTGGTGGGCATTGATAGGCGGCACTGGTGGGCACTGATAGGCACTACTGATGGGCACTGAATGGCACTTAAGGGGCTGCACTGATCACTGCTGCATATTACAAATAATATTGTTAATGACTGATAGGCGGCACTGGTGGGCACTGATAGGCAGTACTGATGGGCACTGAATGGCACTTAAGGGGCTGCACTGATCACTGCTGCATATTACAAATAATATTGTTAATTAACCTACTCTCCTCCCCAGGAGTTAGCCCACGTCAGCCAGTTCACACTGAGCTGACACACAACATAGGATAGCAAATAATCATCTGCCCCAGCCCCTTGGTTATTGCAGAGTTTACTTGTACAGTGCTTCCTTCATGCTCACAGAGCCGCCTGCGCTTCTCTCCCATCGAGCCTCCCGGCAGGCCTCTGGATGACGTCATGCCAGCCGGGACTAGGAAGCTCCTGTCAGGTGGAGATCCACCTGACAGGGAAGTGTGTTGGACCCCTAGAGGAGGAGCGCACTCAGCCTCAGTGTACTGGTACCGCGCCACATAAGCTATGCAGATGTCTGTGTAATTGTAAGGCAATAAAGCGGCCGGCGGATGTCGGCCGGTGATTGTGTCCAGTGTCACTTTATTGGGCCTATATTATGGTAGGGGCCTGGTGCTGCAGCTCCAATAGCCCCTATGTTAATCAGGCCCTGCCAATACTACCCACCACCGTACACTTCGCACCCCTCTCATAATCATACTACCCACCTCCATACACTGCGTATTCCTCTCCTGCACATCCTACCCACTACAATACACTCTGCACCCCTCTCATGTACATACTACTCACCACCATACACTCTGCACCCTTCTCGTGTCATACTACCCACTGCTATACACTCCGCACCTCTCTCATGTACATAATACCCACCGCCATACACTCCGCACCCCTCCCATGTACATACTACCCACCGCCATAAACTTCGCACCCCTCCCATGTACATACTACCCACTGTCATACACTCCGCACCCCTCTCATGTACATACTACCCACCACAATACACTACATACCCCTCTGATGTACGTACTACCCACCACCATACACTCTGCACCCCTCTCATATCATACTACCCACTGCTATACACTCTGCACCTCTCTCATGTACATACTACCCACTGCCATACACTCTGCACCCCTCTTAAGTACATACTACCCACCTCCATACTCTCCGCACCCCTCCCATGTACATACTACCCACCGCTATACACTCTGCACTCCGCTCATGTACATACTACCCACCACCATACACGCCTCACCCCTCTCATGTCATAGTAGCCACCGCTATACACTCCACACCTCTCTCATGTACATACTACCCACCACCATACACTCTGCACCCCTCTTATGTCAAACTACCCACCCCAATACACTCTGCACCTCTCTCATGTCAAACTACCCACCGCTATACACTCCGCACCTCTCTCATGTACATACTACCCACTGCCATACACACCCCACCCCCTCATGTACATACTACCCACCGCCACACACTCCACACCCCTCTCATGTACATACCACCCACCTCCATGCACGCTGCACCCCTCCCATGGGCATTATTATTGCTGACCTATATACCCTATCTTTAATTCTGCCCTATATACCCTATCTGTAATGCTGCCCTATATACCCTATCTGTAATGCTGACCTATATACCCTATCTGTAATGCTGACCTATATACCCTATCTGTAATGCTGACCTATATATCCTATCTGTAATACTGCCCTATATACTGTATCTGTAATGCTGCCCTATATACCGTAACTGTAATGCTGCCCCATATACTGTATCTGTAATGCTGACCTACATACCCTATCTATAATGCTGCCCTATATGCCCTATCTGTAATGCTAAGCTATATACCCTGATCTGTGAGGCTGAGCTATAAACTCTGTCCTGTGATTCTGGGGCTGTATACTCTGTCCTGTGATGCTGAGCTGTATACACCTAACATTATGGGTGGAATACAGGGGACGGAGTGGGTGGATTATATAAGGGGTGTGGCTTAAGATAAATGAGAGGGGTCAAAAAGGAAGGGGTGGGGTCTGGCGCCCCCATCCTAAAACTTCACCAGCCTCCACTGTCAGCATTACTGTTCCTGGCTTGCCCCTTTCCTTCACTTAATTTCCATTTGTTCAATAAGTCTGGCTCAGAACACCTTTCCTCCAGACTGACATCCACCAACATTCACACATTGAGGCATTTTAATATTTGCATAACTCCTCCCAAGTCCCAGCAAACTGCTTAGATCAGGTCTAATGACTCTTGAGAAGTGTACTGAGCAGGGTACTGTAGTGCTTTCAGGAAGCTGTGTGCACCAACCTGCTCGCCCCTTCCATCAGCAGTGTTGCCAACCAAGCAGATTGAAATTTACTGACACCCTGCTCAAAATTTACTGGCACAGCCAAGTTTTTACTGGCATTTCCAAAAGTTACAAAATGACAGTTTTAAGTAGCTCAGGGACAGGACTCAGGAGGGCAATAAATTAGAATGGGCGGCACACACACACATGACGCTGACTCTCACAGTGACAGACAGCAGTGTGCAGCAGAACAGATGATGATGACACCTCCCTGACACGACACGTCCCCTCCTGAGTCACAGTGATAGTTTCTCTCCATGCCAGGTGGTCCCTTCTGTCCAAACAGCACTGAAAGTCCCACTCCTGGCTTGCTTAACTCCCGTCCCGCAGACCCGCACACGAGACTCTGGCTGCTCTGCTCGGCTCCCTTGCACGACGTCACAGGACACACTCAGGCACCACCTCCGCCAGACCCTCCCCCCTGCTGGTGCCGTCCGAGCACACTGTAGCAGGCACTCAGATGGTCTTGGCCAGCTCTGGACTGGAACTGCACATGTGCAATTCCAAGCCAAGTGTCACAGCCATATTTTCTACTGGCAACCTTTTCCTGTTATTGGCATTTACTGGCAGGAGAAATGTTACAATTTTTTACTGGCTGCCAGTAAAAATACTGATGGTTGGCAACACTGCATCAGCCTTAATCTGCCTGCATTGCATAGAGCAGCACATAGTGATATCAGTGGTTCTAAAATAGGACAGGTAATGAAAACAAAAAGGCTTTTGTTTAGGAATGCCACTCACTGGATATTTTCTCTTTTTTTGGACCATTCTCTGTAAACCATAGATATGGTTGTGCATGAAAATCCCAGTAGATCAGCAGTTAATGGTGAAAGCCCATCTGGCACCATTAACCATGCCATGATCAAAGTCACTTAAATCTCCTTATCTTCCCCGTTCTGATGCTTGGTTTGAACTTCATCAAGTCGTCTTCACCATGTCTAGATGCATAAATGCATTAAGTTGCTGCCATGTGATTGGCTGATTAGCAATTTTTGTTACCAAGCAATTGAACAGGTGTACCTTATAAAGTGCCCAGTGAGTGTATATTACATTGTGAACAAAATATGAGCTTTGCACATTATTGCATTCTGTTTTTTTTATGTTGATTTTACACAGCATACCAACTTTTTTGGAAATGGGATTGTAATATCTGGGTTTGCAAAGGGGCGTGTTCCACATAAAGTGGTTTTATATCCTTTGTGACTATTGAGGATCATATTTCAATGAAATTATTATATCAAAAAGGACAGCAATGATAAATGGTTCGGTATGTTGTCACCACTAGCACAGATGCACCATACCAAGGACACACAAGAGTGACAGCACAAGAAAAAAAAAACTTTTTGGTTTTATAGGGAAAAACAAAATGTATTCAAATATGCTACAAACGACAAGGTTTGTAAACAAAGTTTTAGATTTGTAAAAACAAGTATAAAAAAAGTGGTAAAACTGCAAAGATGTTGTTTCCAAAGTATTATTGTGAAGAGGAACTAAAAACAATGTATGTATGCACATACATTTACATCTGGTCATATATATTTTCCTAAATTCAATAGATATATTATATGTATAGACACATACGTACACATACTTTCTTAATTGAACTTTAGTAAATGATGCCTTTCGCATTACTGCATGAAAACTTTGACATTTTGCTTTGAATTTTTATAGATGGTGGTAGGGAGAAAAAAGCAAAGAAGAAGATTTAAGGGATAATTGAATACAACCGTAAAGCAAGCAAATTAGCTTTAAAACTACTGAGACTTGCAGAATACTTGGCTGTATAAGCAGAGATCTAGACTTTAGCAAGACAGATGTATTGATCCTATTGGTCCAGAGATGTCTCATGATTGGTTTTCTTATCTTTTAAACTGTACAGGAGGTGCTGATGTTGCCTTACAGTAACACTATTATCTGAGGTGCAATCACAATTGTTTTACTTTTTAACTACTTGCTGCCCATGTAAAGCATATATGCGATGACAAAGAGGGTGGACTGCAACTTGCAAACACCCCACACATATGCATCCATGGGCAGCCAAGGTTCATTTGCTGAGAACATGCCCACTGCGCATTCCCAGCACAGTGACCAAGCTATTATAGACAGCTCCCAGTCTCTAGTAATGATGATCAGAAGTTGGCAGGACCATCTACTGATCACCACCGTGACAGCCAATCACACTGGTCACGTGATTGGGCAGTCTTTCTTGCCCCCTGGGTGTAAAGACCTTGTTCAAAGGATGCAGAGGCTTAACAAGAAGGGCATAATTAATTTCTTTGTATTGGTTTCTGGGCACATTTTCACTTTTAGAACATCTGCCTTTCTCAACCTTTTTTTAACACTCAATAACCATTAAATTAACGTTCTTGTTCTTGGGAAGCCCTGCTAATAATTTGTATATCCACAGCTCGTGGTACTGCGATGGTCAGTGGCAGAGAATGCTCCTAATATTTGTGGAAGCTTATCTGAGAGGTAGAAATTGCTCATCCCAAGCAACCTCTGGAGGAACCTTAGGGTTGCACTGAGGGCCAGTTCACACCAGAATGGGGTGTGGGAAAGGCACGTTCCATGCGTGTTTTTCACACTGTGATCAAAAGCTCTGGGTGTGTGATCTGCTGTGGGTGTCAATATATTCTTAACAACACCCCAAATGTAGATCACAAACTCAGTGGGTTTGCCTGCACCAGATCATATGGTACCGTGGTACCATATGATTTGGTGTAGTGTGTTTCTGGAAAGTAGTACATGCACTACTTGTTTGCCATCCAGTTCAATTTCAGCCCATTCAATTGAATGGGCTGAAAATAGCACTGCACTGGGTGACACAGGTATCCCACAGGAACACAGACCACTTTCCCTTGTTATTCAGGTGTGAATCAGCGCTCAACCTTGGTTGAGAAAGGCTGCTGTATATGCTTAGATATTGCATCGTCTCCAATAACCTTGACTTTTTAATTCCTTGTCAAAAGAAGTTTATTGAGTATACAATGTTATAAAGATACATAAAGTAAGTTTACAAGGATCTATAAAGTAAGCTCATTGTTTTACAGTAGGGTTTATATAAGTAAATATCATGAAATTTCAAATATTAAACATTGGGTTCACGTAAACCTAAATTAAATTAAAGATATATATCATTTCCTTAGTTACTTTTGTAGGTATTTAAATGATTTATACCTACTATACATATTGTTTACAAGTAGAGTGTATATAGGTTAAATAAATTCTGATAATGAGCTTTAATCGTAAGGTGGAGAAAAGGAAAGAGAAAGAAGAAAAAGGGGTTGAAAGGTAGAGGTATGGTCCACAAGGTTGTCCCGCTCGTCAGTTTATTATTCTTTTTAGTTCTCTTTGAAGCCTTAGAATGGGTGTCTCTGTAAGTCATTTAATCTGTTACCATGGCAACAGGACAGTCATTGAAGTTTGACAGGAACTGTTGTTTTATCCAAGGATGCCAAAGTTTTTCAAATTTTGGAATTTGATTTTGATCGATGGCTACCATCTTAGCATGGGACATTGTATTATTCATTCTGTGAATTGTTTCTGCTAGTACCAATGTAGGAGATTTCCATGCCTTGGCCACTGTTTGTTTTGCAGCCGTTATTAGTTGGATCATAAGTTTGAATTGAGAGAGTGTTAACCATTCCGGTTTTAGATTAAGTAAAGTTAAATATGGATCTGGTTGTATTATTTTTTTAAATATTTTAGATGCAATCACGAAGACTTCCTTCCAGAAGGTTTGGATTACTGGGCACGTCCATCATATGTGTAAATATGTGCCTATTTCTGGGCATCCTCGAAAACAAAGAGCTGAGGTATTAGGTGAATATTTTGCCACTCTAGCGGGTACAAGGTACCAGCGAGTTAGGACTTTATAATTTGTCTCCAGTGCTAAGATGTTGGGTGAAGATGACTTAGATGTGAGCCATATGTTAGACATGTCCGTGTCTTCTAAAGTTCGTCCCAGGTCCTCCTCCCACCTCTGAACGTAAGAGGGTCTATTAAGATTTGCTACTCCATATAATTGATTATAAAGTGATGAAATTGTACCTTTAGCAAATGGATCTTTTGTACAGATTGATTCAAAAATGGATAATTGGGATAATGGTGTATCCCCCTTTAGGAATGGTGTATAGAAATTTTTGATTTGGAGATATCTAAATATCTCAGAGTTTGGTAGATCATATTTTTCTCTAAGCGATGGGAATGAAAGGAATGATTTAGATGCTATGAAGTCATTTAGTGTCTGAATGCCTGATGTTGTCCAAGCTTTAAAAGAATTTGGGTAGATCCATGCCGGATAAAAGGCCGGATTTCTGATAAAAGAAAGGAGTGGATTGTGTGGAGATTGTAACTGATATTTGGTTTTTAGTTTATCCCAGAGAGATAAGAAGTGTTTAGTTATGGGATTATGAATTTTAAAGCGGTCTTTAGGATCAAGCCATAATAAATTTGATATTAATAGAGGGTCATTTTCTGAAGCCTCTATAAATACCCATAATGGGATTTCCTGTTTTGCATGGTATTTGGACAGACTGGCCAAATGTGCTGCTCTGTAGTAGTTAGTAAAATTAGGGTATCCCAGGCCTCCTTTATTTTTGGGAAGATGTAGTGTGTGTATAGGTATACGTGGTTTAGAAGAGCCCCATATAAACGAAGTTGCTCTTTTTTGTACTATTCTCAAAAAATAGGAAGGAATTGGAATAGGGAGGACTCTGAATAGATAAAGCAATTTGGGTAGAATAGTCATTTTGATTGCATTAATCTTCCCTATCCAGGATAAAGGAAGTTGCGACCATTGTTTTATTAGATTTGTGATCTGTCTTAATACAGGAGGATAATTGGTTGAGAATAAGTCAGAATGAGATGCTGTTAAATTAATTCCAAGATATGGGGTTGATTTTTCTGCCCATGTGAATGGGAGTGCAGCCCTAGCCGGGATCAATTCCATGTTTGTGAGTGAAATATTAAGCACTAGGCATTTCTTAGGATTAATCATAAGGCCGGATAGGGCTGCAAATCCATCAAGAGCTGGTATTAAGTTAGGACCAGAGACCTGTGGTGATGATAGAAAAAGTAATATATCGTCTGCAAATATACATAATTTGTGTGTAATACCTCCTACTTCAATGCCAGTTATAGTTTGGTTTGTTCTGATGTATTGGGCCATGGGTTCGAGTATAAGGGCAAATAATAAGGGAGATAATGGGCAACCCTGTCGGGTACCTCTTTCGATATTAAAGGCTTCAGATTTGTATCCAGCATATTTTATATAGGCTTTGGGTTTATTATATAATGCTTTGATCCATGTTAAAAAGTGGGGTCCAAAACCCCATTTTTGTAATGAATATTGCATATATTGCCAGGATACTGTGTCAAATGCCCTCTTAACATCGAGAGATAGAAAACATAAAGGGATTTTCCGTTTTTTAGCAATATGTGCCAATAACACTGCCCTGCGTATATTATCGCCTGCCTGTCTATTTGGCATGAAGCCTACTTGATCTCTATGTATTAATTTTCCTATAATGCTATTGAGGCATTTTGCTATTATTTTTGCTAATAATTTAATATCGAGGTTTAACAGAGAGATAGGCCGATAATTCACACAGGAAGTATCATCAGAAAGGGGTTTTGGGATCATACAAACAATTGCCATTAGTGTTTCTTGCCGAAAAGAATGTCCATCTAGAAGTTTGTTAAAAGTTTCAGTGAGAATGGGAGAGAGTATTTCTGAGAATGTTTTATAGTATAAAGCCGAGTAGCCATCTGGGCCTGGTCTTTTGTTAAGTTTTAGGTCTTTTATGGCCTTAGCAACTTCATCTATAGTTATAGGCTCATCCAAACTGCTTTTTTGATTCTGAGATAACTCAGGTAAGGTTATTTTTGAGAAGAAGGATTCAGCCTCTGTAGGATTAAATTCATTGTTTGTCTTGTATAAAGTTGCGAGATGTGAGTGAAATTTATGGACTATTTTAACTGGATTACAAGTGTAAACATTTTTTGATAATTTCAAACGTATTGGTTTGAAAGATTTGTTAGTTGAATTTAATGCCCGAGCCAAATATGTACCTGGTTTGTTTGTATTCATGTAGAAATTGTGTTTGGAGCGTTTGAGGGATTTATCAACTGACTCAGTGAGAAATAGATCGTATTCCAATCTAGATTTTTCCAGATGAGATTTTGTACTCTGAGATGGATTATCTTGAAATGATATGTAGGCTGCATTAAAATTGAGTTCTAGTTTTTTTGCTAGATTTTTGCGTTCCCTTTTAAATAGTGCCATTTGTCTTTGTATTGTACTACGCAAGACAGGCTTATGAGCTTCCCACAGTGTTATTGGGGAGATGTCTGTTGTATTATTAATTGATATGTATTCCTTTAAAGCTTGTTCAATGGCCATCTGATGTAGTGGGTGTTTGAGCATTATGTCCGGTAAGTACCACGTTGGGTCATGCGCTTTTGGTATGGCTGAGGCTATAGTAGTGTATACTGCATTATGGTCAGACCACGGAATCGGAATTATATCTGATGCAATAATTTCTGGTATCATTCCTATTGTTAGAAAAATATGATCTATTCTGGTGAAGGTTTGATGGGGGTGCGAGAAATAAGTGAATTTCTTTTTCATTGGGTTACTTTCTCTCCACGAATCTACCAGATTGTATTTGGAAAGAAGTTGAGAAAAAGGTAATCTAGAGGTTATTTTGGATGGTGTAAAAGGTGATTTATCTAGAAATGGGAGGAGGACCTGGTTCGAATCCCCACACATTATCACTGTTCCTATTTTGTGTGTATTAATCACTTGTAATATATGTGAGAGGAATGGTGTAGGTTGTTTGTTAGGAGCGTAGTAGGAAATCACCGTGATTGCTGTATCCATTATATAACCCATGAGTATCAGGTATCTACCTTCTGGGTCTTTAATTTCTGATGATAAGGTGAATGGTGTGGATCGGTGAAATGCAATTAGAGTTCCCCTTTGCTTGGTACAGGCAGAAGCCGTGTAAATTTGTTGATAAAAAGGAGAAATATATTTTGGAGTAGAATCTTTGGTGAAGTGTGTTTCTTGGAGGCATACTATGTGAGCCTTCTTGTTATGGAAAGTACGGAAGGCTTTGGTCCTTTTTTGAGGGACATTTATTCCCTGAACATTCAGGGAAAGTATATTCAGTGGTGCCATGGCAACAGATCAAATAGTTTTGACTTACTTTTTGTTATGCAGAGCTGACTGCGCAGATCAACCTGTGTGGACTGAAGAGATGAAAAGATAGAAAAGAAACCTGTGAATTCTGGAGTAAAGAGTAAACAAAAAACATATGAGATTAAATGATACATTGTATAAATTATTTTTTGCAAGAAATCACAATTTACCCATGAAAGAGAATAAATATCTCTCTCAGGGGAATAAGTGCCTTCGTCACACTCCCACATAATATGGTTGGGAGAATGAGGAGGGCTAATGAGGGTACACGGATCTTCCGCTTACAGGAGAGAAGTGCTATGTCAAAAGACATCAAAATGATGTTTCATTAATTGGAGTGCAGAATATAGTTTTTGTTGAAATTATTTATTCCAGGGTGGTTGTATATGGTTAGTCTTGCCCTAGGCTAAATAATTCAGTTAGAAAGGTACTGTTAATAACTTTGGTATTGATGAAGATAGTTTGTATTATTTTGGGATTTTAACCCTTTTACAGTAAACAATTACATATTTTATTCATATGTAACTGTTTAGATATGTTAACTCATAAAATTGAGGTTGTATTGCTTCAGATTAGAATAAACAAAAACATAATTCTAGGAACTAGTTAGGTAATAATATATTTGTTTTAAGAAAAGAAAGAAAAAGCTTCCATTACTTCTGGATTATTGAACATATTTGTCCTAAAAAGTAATAAATCTATTGTTATTACCTGATAATATATAACTGAACAAGAATTTCCTTATTTCACTTATATATTCTAAGGCTATATGAATCAGAAGCAATAAGAAATATAACTGGAATGTAACATGATCCCACACTGTGTGTGACTATCAGAATGCAGTTACATTCAGTTATAAATACAGGTTTTTTATAGAGAACCATCTCGTAGTATAATAAATGAAAAGATATCAGGAATTAGGATGTCAGTCCATTGAATCTTCTTGGTCCATGGATGATGTGGCATAACGGCCTCTTTTGTGAGAATGATGATTCCCATTTTGTTCTGAAATTTTCTGAATGCTGCCTGAAGGTGAAGATGACGCCATTCTTCTGCGTGTGGGAGTGTTGCTGCTTGTGGGTTCTGTCAGATTTAATTTTAAAAGGGTTTGTTGTAGTTCATCTGCTGATCTGCTTCTGTAAATTGTACCTTGGTAGTTAAATTTGACTGAAAAGGGGAAGCCCCATTGATACATAATGTTGTGGCGTTGCAGTTCCATTAGTTGGGGTTTCATGGATCGTCTTTTAGTAATAGTAAGTTGGGATAGGTCAGCAAAAATTTGATAATTGTGTCCTTGAAAATTAAGTTCCTTTTTTTCTCTTGCAGCAATTAGTATTTGTTCTTTCGTTCTGTAATAATGAAATTTTGTGATTATATCACGTGGGGGTCCATCTTTCTTTTTGGCTGTGAAGGCTCTGTGTACTCTGTCCAGTTCTAAACGTTCAATAGGGATATCTGGCTTTAGTTCTTGTAATAGAGCAGTAATAGTAGATTGCAGGTCTGTCACAGTTTCAGGTATTCCCCTTATGCGCAAGTTTGAACGTCTGGCTCTATTTTCGTAATCTTCGAGCTTAGTTTGAAGTATTAAATTCTCTTTTTTTAATTGTTCCAATTCTGTTATATTTACTTGGGTTGTAATTTCAATTTCATCCATTTTTATTTCTAAGGCTGCGGTGCGGTTTCCCAGCTCTCTTATTTCTTTGGTTAGGCTTTTTGTTATTTGGTCTGAGGTTTGTTTTAAAGCCTTATGAAGCATCTTTTCAAATTGTAATAATATTACTGGAGATGCTGAGAAGGCTTGTGAAGAAGTTTGTGAGAGGATTTGTTCTGTATCTGACACAAATGGAGAGTCTTGCTGTGACATTTTCTGTCTGTGAGAGCGCCCTGATGCTGTATCTTGTGAGGTGACTGGAGCTGCTTCAGCTGCAGTGAGTGCCTGTGAGCTCTTTGTGAGGTGATTTTTATTTCTGCCACGGTTTCCTCCCAGTACCATATTTCCTGCCCAAACTTTCACAGTTTGTTCCCTGGGGTAAAAAGGTTCAAATGGATACCTTTTGAGCCTGCAGGCTCCGCTTTGTCCTTCTCTTCTCTCCTCAGCGGTGTTGAGCTCTAACAATGCATGTCTGCTCCGCTAGGCTCCGCCTCCTGCCCCTTCGACTTTTTAATTCATTCCCGCCAGGTGTACTCATATATGTAGTCTCTAGGCAGGTGAGCTTTAAAGCTGAGCAGCTGTATATATGCTTCCATAAGGAAAGATTTACTGTGCTGAGAGAATGCTCACTGCACACTCCCGGGACGTTAACTAAAATGTCACAGAAAGCTCCCGCTGCATACTTGTTATCGGGGACTTCTGCTCATTTGACCACTGTGATATCCAATCACAGCGATCAGGTGATCGGGAAGCCCCCCTCTGCCTTCTGGCATTTACTGTAGATTGGCTAAAAGAGCCAGGGGTGGCAGCGGGAAGGGGTTAATATAATCACTATAAAAATAAACAAACCTCAGATTCATATATCTGTTAATATTCCTGTTGATGAGATTTTTGTGGTTGAAATCTGGGGTCCACATATCTGCTGTGGTCATTATAAGAGACTTCCACTCTTCATGTTGGAATAGTATTTTATGGAGAATGCAGCAGGATAATATGGAACATGCAAAGATATTGCAATATAGACATACAGTATAAGAAGCTAAGGCCTGACTCAGCCAACTATGCACAACCTATAACTAAATCTCATTTCTGTAAGTGCTATCCCTTTATATATTTTTTTATGGAAAGGATATTGTAGTTATTGGCATAAAATAACCCAATCAGGGGTCACACATTTATAAAATGCCCTCATTCCAACTGGATGAGTGGAAAAGGAACAAAGTATATAGTTATGTGTACATGTATGAACATTAGGTTAGTCAATTAGATAATTGGTCACAAAAGGTTCAAGAATGGATTGAACTTTCCCAGGGATGCAGAAAGTGATGCACTTATCGTAACAAATGGCTTGTTCTTTTATTCCTTCAGAGATGGCAAAAATTAAAGTGATTGTAAAGTCTCTCTTTTTTTTTTTTTTTTTAATAAAAATAACAAACATGTTATAATTACCTTCTTCTCTGTTGCAGTGATTTTGCACAGAGCAGCCCAGATCCTCCTCTTCTCGGGTCCCTCTCCGGCCCTCCTGGCCCATACCTCCTGTCGCGTTCCCCCACAGCAAGCAGCTTGCTATAGAGGCACCCAAGCCGAACTGCAACTTTGTGTGTCCATTTAGCCACAGAGCCCCAGTTCAGCCCTGCCCCCTCTCTCTTCTGATAGGCTAACTGACTTTAATTGACAGCAGCGGGAGCCAATGACGCCCCTGCTGTGTCTCAACCAGTCAGGGGGGAGAGTCACAGACGGCAGAGGCACTCAAGGACATCGCTGGAAAGAGAGGGAGCTCAGGGAAGTATTAGGGGGTGCTGGGGAGGCTGTTGCACACAGACGGCTTTTTTATCTTAATGCATGGAATGCATTAAGATAAAAAACCTTCTGACTTTACAACTAATTTAAATGTTAACTGTATATTTATCGGGATACATGCAATTATGAGATCATTGTATTCCAGCTGTAAGGATTTTCTAAATTTGCTTAATAACATTTTAAACATTCCCCCTTGCAGTCAGCACTTCCCAGGGCATTGCTGTTCAAAAAGACAGTACATTTAGCGTGATCTTGATGAATGATATTTTTACCAACATGTTTTACATTTTTCTCTTTCTGGTTAGGATATTTTCATTTTTGTGCACAGGGTATTTCATGTCTGTGGAATCTTTAAGACAGTTAAAATCCAATTAAAAAAGATGTATGAACTCAGTATAAGGCAACGTTTGAAGTATGATTTATAAATAATGCAGGCCACATACAGCTGAGCGTTAACATAAGCACCCTAGTAACTTTAATGCCGCGTACACATGATCGGACATTCCGACAACAAATGTTCGATGTGAGCTTGTTGTGAGCTTGTGTATGTTCCATCGGACATTTCCTGTCAGAATTTTCGACAACAAATGTTTGAGAGCAGGTTCTCAAATTTTCCGCCAAAAAACATTGTTGTCGTAAATTCCAAGACAAACCTTAATGTCAGGCTAAACTCTCCTAATCTTGTCCGAATATAGGCCTCAATCTATAAGCAGTATAGGCCACTAACCACTGATGCCCCAAGTTAAAATTGTACCTTAGTTTGCACGAACGGCGCTTACGCTACTCCATCCTCCGCTCACAGATCGTACGTACGACGCATGCCTGTTATGCTTTATCTACACTGTGCATGCGAGAAAATCCGCCCCTGACATTCTTTCTAGTGTATTCCCTGCCCCTTTTGTTTCGGCGCAGTGGGAGAGCACATGGCAGAGACACAGCAGGTGCGTGATAATAGCAGCAATGACGAGGAAAGCCTGGAGCCAGAAACGTCCCGATCCAGGAGGAGATTTAAGGCCTCAAATATGTCCTTTGTAGAGATGGTGGAGATGGTGGACATTTTGAAGTGGGCTGACTATGGTGGGAAGTATGGACTGTACATCCCCACACACCCTAAAGAAGATATGGAGGGAGGAGAGGTTGAGGAAGTGGGTGAAATAGTGACCACAACAGGTCAGTGTCTGAGACCACAGATTCAGGTAATAGATGTATGCATGCATATTTATAATACATGGTGTGTTTTTTTTTTTTATTTTAGGTGATGTGGATGTTGTGGAAGGAGAAACTTATTTCAACGGTGCAAGTGCACAGATCCTCGTCGGGGAGATAATGGTGTGCAATCGGGAATTAGAGAAGATCAAGGAAAACATCAATGATGTTGAAAAAAGACTCAACAACATCACTGATGTTTTAGGAAGGATCTAAAACACACAAAAATTTTGACAGTTTGTCGTTATATTTTTAATTTTTTTAAAAGTTTATAAGTAATTTGAAAGCCAAATTTTGAAGATGCACACAGTGTGTCAACATGTGCTATCTGCCATCACGGGATATCAATGTACGCGTTTTGTGGGTGCGACCCCTTCCTCGCAACTAAAGTAGATGAGAAGAAGGGGTTGCACCCCAAAAACACGTCCATTGATCCCCCATGATGTGAGCTAGCACATGTTGACATTAGGCATGAGATCAGGAGGGAAATCCACATTTTGACTGCCAATTTGTGTGCATCTTCAAAATTTGGCTTTTACAGGGGTGAAATTACCCCATCTGATGAAGGCAAGAGCAACACAGTTTGGACATACTAATGTCACATATTGCCTTCAATTTATCAAAGTTGAACTTTGTAAGTTCCTGAGTTGTGAATGTTATGGTTTTAAACATGCCTGTTTAACCAAAAAAAGGCTATATACTGTCACACATAAATGTTACAAAACCAATGTTGGTTTGTTAAAAAAAAATCTTTTCTAATGTACATGTGAATGTGCATGGAGTAAAATGTTTTACACTCAACAATATGTGGCTTCTTCTTTCAATGCTCAATACCAGTTTTTGGAGTAAGTTGGTGTAGTTACAGTAAAAATGTGGGGTATTTACTAAATGCAAATCCACTTTGCACTACAAGTGCACTTTCAGTGCAGTTTCAGTGCATTTGTAGTGCAAAGTGGATTTGCCTTTAGTAAATAACCCCCACAGTGCTCTAAAATTTGCCCCAATAAGGCCATTTTAGGGACTCAAAGCAATTAATTCATGGAGCTTAAAAGGATGATTATTTTTATCATTAATGCATTACATACATTAACAACAAAAACAATGTGTGTGTGTGTGTAGCAGACCCACACCATAATAGTTAGCTGAAGAAGAGATTGTCACCTCATGTATCAAATAAATTACGTTTGCACTATTGAAGAAAATGGCCTAAAATAAAAAGACATTGGATAACCGAGGAGACAGCTAAAAGAAACACAGTAAATCAAATGAAATATGAGTTCAGTTTATAAAAAAAAAATCATTTAAAACATGTTTTAGACATTGTCTGGTACCTGCAACATGGCTTGAAAACAAACGGCTGGTCAGAACTAGGGATGAGCCGAACACCCCCCGGTTCGGTTCGCACCAGAACCCGCGAACGGACCGAAAGTTCGCACGAACGTTAGAACCCCATTGACGTCTATGGGACTCGAACGTTCGAAATCAAAAGTGCTCATTTTAAAGGCTAATTTGCATGGTATTGTCCTAAAAAGGGTTTGGGGACCCGGGTCCTACCCCAGGGGACATGTATCAATGCAAAAAAACCTTTTAAAAACGGCCGTTTTTTCGGGAGCAGTTATTTTAATGATGCTTAAAGTAAAAAAAAAAAGTGAAATATTCCTTTAAATATCGTACCTGGGGGGTGTCTATAGTATGCCTGTAAAGTGACGCGTGTTTCCCATGTTTAGAACAGTCCCTGCACCAAATGTCATTTTTAAAGGAAAAAATCTCATTTAAAACTGCTTGCGGGTTTAATGTCATGTCGGGTCATGGCAATATGGATGAAAATCAGTGAGACAAACGGCATGGGTACCCCCCAGTCCATTACCAGGCCCTTTGGGTCTTGTATGGATATTAAGGGGAACCCCGCACCCAAATTAAAATAAGGAAAGGTGTGGGGCCACCAGGCCCTATATACTCTGAACAGCAGTGCAAACAAGACAGGGACTGTAGGTTTGTTGTTAAGTAGAATCTGTTTGTAATTTTGAACATTTTTAACGTGTTTAGCTCCAGCCAAAAAATCTTTTCTAAGCTTTTTGGAAAACATAGGGAAGGGTTATCACCCCTGTGACATTTGTTTTGCTGTCTTTCCTCCTCTTCAGAAGATTTCACCTCACTTTTTTGTCCCAATGAAAAATGTTTTTTGAAAATTTGGGTTTTTTTGTGGAACAAGGATTGGAAAGCATCAGTGGAAAGGAGAAATTGTTTTCCCATATTAACTCTTAACAGGAGAGAATTTCCCTTCCTAGGGGTAGATTTCATCTCACTTCCTGTTGTCTCCTTCCGTTTGCAAGTAGGAGTCATTTGTAAGTTAGACGTTTGAAAGTAGGGTCCTGCCCTATATACTCAGCAGAAATTTGGGCCTTAGGTATTGCTGTGGCCACAACACTGTAAGCCCTCACAGGGCCCTGCTGTGAAATATTAGATCAAGAATTGTAATTACATGCCCCTGTTGAACAGGAGCTGAAAAATTAGGCCTTAGGCACTGGTGCTGGTGCCACAACACTGCAACCCCTCACAGACACTCTAGTTGGAACGCAGGAACGAGCCCTGCTGCAAAGTATTGCTTCAAAAATTGTAATTACACGCCCCTGTTAGACAGGGGCAGAAAAATTGGGCCTTAGGCACTGGTGCTGGTGCCACAACACTGCAACCCCTCACAGACACTCTAGTTGGAACGCAGGAACGAGCCCTGCTGCAAAGTATTGCTTCAAAAATTGTAATTACACGCCCCTGTTAGACAGGGGCAGAAAAATTGGGCCTTAGGCACTGGTGCTGGTGCCACAACACTGCAACCCCTCACAGACACTCTAGTTGGAACGCAGGAACGAGCCTTGCTGCAAAGTATTGCATCAAAAATTGTAATTACACGCCCCCGTTAGACAGGGGCAGAAAAATTGGGCCTTAGGCACTGGTGCTGGTGCCACAACACTGCAACCCCTCACAGACACTCTAGTTGGAACGCAGGAACGAGCCCTGCTGCAAAGTATTGCATCAAAAATTGTAATTGCACGCCCCTGTTAGACAGGGGCAGAAAAATTGGGCCTTAGGCACTGGTGCTGGTGCCACAACACTGCAACCCCTCACAGACACTCTAGTTGGAACGCAGGAACGAGCCCTGCTGCAAAGTATTGCATCAAAAATTGTAATTACACGCCCCTGTTAGACAGGGGCAGAAAAATTGGGCCTTAGGCACTGGTGCTGGTGCCACAACACTGCAACCCCTCACAGACACTCTAGTTGGAATGCAGGAACGAGCCCTGCTGCAAAGTATTACATCAAAAATTGTAATTAACACGCCCCTGTTAAACAGGGGCTGAAAAATTGTGCCTTAGGCACTGGTGGTGGCGCCCAGAACCAAAAATGTTCTTACAAGCTATCAGCGTGATGATTGAGGAGGAAGAGGATAATTACTCAGGGATAGTCACTCAGCATCAGCATAGGCAGTCTTTGAAGGGATCTGAGATTTCAAAAAAAATTATTCGGTTACATCAGCATCAGGTGCTTGGTAGCTGGTGGTGATCCAAGACTCATTCATTTTTATGAAGGTCAGCCGATCGACCGAGTCGGTGGACAGACGCACCCTGTGATCGGTTACCACGCCTCCAGCAGCACTGAATGTGCGTTCCGAAAGAACGCTGGATGCAGGACAGGCCAGTAGCTCAATTGCATACTGTGCAAGCTCTGGCCAGTGATCCATCCTCAAGACCCAGTAACCCAGAGGATTTTCGGTGGGAAAGGTGTCCAAGTCTGATCTTGCCCCTAGGTATTCCTGCACCATGTAAAACAGACGCTGGCGATGGTTGCTGGAACCGATCATACCTTGGGGCTGCGGACCAAAAAATTGTCTGAACGCATCGGTCAGACGGCCACCTTCTCCACCGCTCCTTCTTTGACTGACCGAAGCCTCAGCAACACGTTGTCCAGAAACAGGAGTTTGTAACCTCCCAGTCTCTGGGAACGCGTTGCACAGACCTTTCTGCAAGGCCTCCCGAAGATGTTTCATCCTCTGCTCCCTCTGCGATGGCAAGATAAGGTCCGCAACCTTACCCTTGTAACGTGGATCAAGGAGGGTTGCCAGCCAGTATTGGTCCTTCTCCTTGATACCACGAATACGAGGATCCTTACGCAGGCTTTGCAGGATCAGGGAGGCCATGCAGCGTAGGTTTGCTGAGGCATTCGGTACGGAGTCCTCTGGGTCACTAAGAACGACATGGTCCGCAGCCACCTCCTCCCAGCCACGTACAAGTCCATGTGTTTCTTGGGACTGATCCCTTAAAGACTGCTGCTGATGCTGAGTGCCAGGCTCCACCTCCATACTGACACAATCTTCCTCCTTCTCCTCTTCCTCCTCGTCCTCTTCCTGTGTGATCGGCGGGCACGCAGGAACACTGTCTGGATAAAGGGGGCCTTGAGAGCTAAGGAAGTCCTCCTCTTCCTGCCTCTGTTCTGCCTCAAGTGCCCTGTCCATTATTCCACGCAGCGTGTGCTCCAACAGGTGGACAAGGGGGAGAGTGTCACTGATGCATGCACTGTCACTGCTCACCATCCTCGTGGCCTCCTCGAATGGTGACAGGACAGTGCATGCATCCCTGATCATGGCCCACTGGCGTGGGGAAAAAAAAACAAGCTCCCCTGACCCTGTCCTGGTGCCATAGTCGCACAGGTACTCATTGATGGCCCTCTGCTGCGTGTGCAGCCGCTGCAGCATGGCCAACGTTGAGTTCCACCTGGTGGGCATGTCACAGATTAGGCGGTTCTTGGGCAGATTAAACTCCTTTTGGAGGTCCGTCAGCCGAGCACTGGCATTATATGACCGGCGGAAATGCACACAGACTTTCCTGGCCTGCCTCAGGACATCCTGTAAGCCCGGGTACCTGCCCAAGAACCGCTGCACCACCAAGTTAAGGACGTGAGCCAAACAGGGCACATGGGTCATTTGTCCCTGTCGGAGGGCAGAGAGGAGGTTGGTGCCATTGTCGCAAACCACCATTCCTGCCTTAAGTTGGCGTGGCGTCAACCACCTCTGAACCTGCCCCTGCAGAGCTGACAAAACCTCTGCCCCAGTGTGGCTCCTGTCCCCCAAGCACACCAGCTCAAGCACCGCATGGCATCTTTTGGCCTGTGTACTTGCGTAGCCCCTTGAACGCCTACGGAGCACCGCTGGTTCCGAGGAAGAGGCCATGGAGGAAGAAGAAGAGGAGGGGGTGGAGGAGAGAGGTGTGTCACAATCAGCATTTTGGAGGCGTGGTGGCGGAACAACCTCCAACACTACTGCACCTTGTCCTGCATCCTTCCCAGCTGCCAGCAGAGTCACCCAATGCGCCGTGAAACTTAGGTAACGTCCCTGTCCATGCCTGCTGGACCATGAGTCAGCGGTAATATGCACCTTACCGCTGACCGCCCTGTCCAGCGAGGCATGGACATTGCCTTCCACATGCCGGTAGAGAGCCGGAATCGCCTTCCGTGAGAAAAAGTGGCGTTTGGGTACCTGCCACTGAGGAACCGCACATTCCACAAACTCACGGAAGGGGGCAGAGTCTACCAACTGAAAAGGCAGCAGTTGAAGTGCTAGCAATTTTGCCAAGCTAGCATTCAACCGCTGGGCATGTGGATGGCTGGGAGCAAACTTCTTTCGGCGGTGCAGCAGCTGGGGCAGGGAAATTTGCCTGGTACAATCTGACGTCGGTGTACCAAAAGCAGATTGCCCACAAGTACTTGGCTGTGACACACCTAATTCTACACCTTCATTCCTCTCACTGCAGGTCTCAGAGAGGACTGAAGGTCTAGTGGGGTTGGAAATCTCAGCTGATGAGGAGCAAGGAGAGATCCTCTTTGTTCTTTGGTGTGGGTCTTTTAGATACGCTTGCCAACGAACTGCATGGCAGGTCAACATATGTCTGGTCAAGCATGTGGTACCCAAGCGGGAGATGTTTTGGCCACGCGAGATACGCTTGAGACATATGTTGCAAATAGCAGCGGTGCGATCTGATGCACTCGTCTCAAAAAAGGCCCACACCAAAGAACTTTTTGAATAACGCGCAGAGACTGCAGCGCCCTGCACATGTGGAGCTTTGGGGTGTGATGCAGTCAATGTGCTGCCCTTAGGCTGGCCCCTGGAGGGCATCCTGCCTCGTTGGTGATGTGCCGCCGCCTCCTCCTCCTCCTCCTCCTCCTCCTCCTCCTCCTCCTCCTCCTCTCTCCTATCAGGCACCCACGTTGAGTCAGTGACCTCATCATCCCCTCCCTCCTCATCACTGGAGCAAACCTGGCAGTATGCTGCAGCAGGGGGAGCATGACTGCCAGATTGCTGTCCTTCTTGGGCACCCCCTCTGTCCGTGCTCATGTTACTGCCTTCATCGAGCTCAGTATCGTCATCAGAGCCTTCCAAACGCTGGGCATCCTCCTGGAGCATGTACCCAACACTGTGGTCAAACAGTTCGAGGGAATCCTCATGAGGACATGGTGGAGCTAGGGAAGGAGTCACTGATGACATTGAGCTGAGGGAAGAGGCCGCTGCTTTGCCAGACAAAGCACCCTGGGCATGGGTGAGAGAGGATGAGGAGGATGAGGACGGCTTGGTCATCCACTCGACCAAGTCTTCCGCATGTTGCGGCTCAACACGGCCAGCTGCCGAAAAAAAGGCCAAGCGTGTCCCATGGCCACGTGCTGATGAGGATGCACCGTCTCCACGACCAGCACTAGACACAGAGCCTGCTTGCCCTCTCTTATTGGCTTGTGACTGTCTGCCTCTCCTTCTTGGCCTTCCAGACATACTAATGGCCTGTAGCTGCACTAAGCTGGGATAGAACACCTGTAATTTTCTTCAAGTAGCTTTATATACTGTAACCAGACAAGCCTGCCTGTCAGTAGGAAGATAACAGGAACGGATCTAGCTGAACACTGTGAGCAGGACGCACTGTACTAAATGTAAATAGTCTAGCTGCCTGACCGTGGTACTAATAGGATCAAATAGAACACCTGTAATTTTCTTCAGGTAGCTTTATATACTGTAACCAGACAAGCCTGCATGTCAGTAGGAAGATAACAGGAACGGATCTAGCTGTACACTGTGAGCAGGACGCACTGTACTAAATGTAAATAGTCTAGCTGCCTGACCGTGGTACTAATAGGATCAAATAGAACACCTGTAATTTTCTTCAGGTAGCTTTATATACTGTAACCAGACAAGCCTGCCTGTCAGTAGGAAGATAACAGGAACGGATCTAGCTGAACACTGTGAGCAGGACGCACTGTACTAAATGTAAATAGTCTAGCTGCCTGACCGTGGTACTAATAGGATCAAATAGAACACCTGTAATTTTCTTCAGGTAGCTTTATATACTGTAACCAGACAAGCCTGCCTGTCAGTAGGAAGATAACAGGAACGGATCTAGCTGAACACTGTGAGCAGGACGCACTGCACTAAATGTAAATAGCAGGAACGGATCTAGCTGAACACTGTGAGCAGGACGCACTGCACTAAATGTAAATAGCAGGAACGGATCTAGCTGAACACTGTGAGCAGGACGCACTGCACTAAATGTAAATAGCAGGAACTTATCTAGCTGAACACTGTGAGCAGGACGCACTGCACTAAATGTAAATAACAGGAACGGATCTAGCTGAACACTGTGAGCAGGACGCACTGCACTAAATGTAAATAGCAGGAACGGATCTAGCTGAACACTGTGAGCAGGACGCACTGCACTAAATGTAAATAGCAGGAACGGATCTAGCTGAACACTGTGAGCAGGACGCACTGCACTAAATGTAAATTGCAGGAACGGATCTAGCTGAACACTGTGAGCAGGACGCACTGCACTAAATGTAAATAGTCTAGAAGATAACAGGAACGGATCTAGCTGAACACTGTGAGCAGGACGCACTGCACTAAATGTAAATAGCAGGAACGGATCTAGCTGAACACTGTGAGCAGGACGCACTGCACTAAATGTAAATAGCAGGAACGGATCTAGCTGAACACTGTGAGCAGGACGCACTGCACTAAATGTAAATAGCAGGAACGGATCTAGCTGAACACTGTGAGCAGGACGCACTGCACTAAATGTAAATAACAGGAACGGATCTAGCTGAACACTGTGAGCAGGACGCACTGCACTAAATGTAAATAGCAGGAACGGATCTAGCTGAACACTGTGAGCAGGACGCACTGCACTAAATGTAAATAGCAGGAACGGATCTAGCTGAACACTGTGAGCAGGACGCACTGCACTAAATGTAAATTGCAGGAATGGATCTAGCTGAACACTGTGAGCAGGACGCACTGCACTAAATGCAAATAGTCTAGAAGATAACAGGAACGGATCTAGCTGAACACTGTGAGCAGGACGCACTGCACTAAATGTAAATAGCAGGAACGGATCTAGCTGAACACTGTGAGCAGGACGCACTGCATTAAATGTAAATAGTCTAGATAGAAGATAACAGGAACGGATCTAGCTAAACTGAATACAGTGTATATATATATATGCAACACCTGGGATGCATATATATACACAATACACTGTAAGTGCAGCTAACTGACTGACTGTTCTGCCTAATCTATCTAACTCAAATCAAATGACACTGTCTCTCTCTCTCTCTATCTCTCAGCACACCGGAACACACACTACACAGGGCCGCCGTGCAGGCGGCCTTATATAGTGTAGGGTGTGTACTAAATCCCCTGAGCCATAATTGGTCAAAGCCACCCTGGCTTTGGCCAATTACAGCTCTCTCTACTGACGGCGCTGTGATTGGCCAAGCATGCGGGTCATAGTGCATGCTTGGCCAATCATCAGCCAGCAATGCACTGCGATGCCGCAGTGAATTATGGGCCGTGACGCGCCACACGAATTTAGCGCGAACGGCCCATAACGTTCGCAATTCGGCGAACGATCGAACAGCCGATGTTCGAGTCGAACATGGGTTCGACTCGAACACGAAGCTCATCCCTAGTCAGAACGAACTGACAGAACGCACTGAAAATCAGAAAGGACCTGAGAAGAACATTCTGAAAATCAGAAACGAGCTGACAAGAACGCACTGAAAAACAGATACGAACTATTAAATAGAACGCACTGAAAGACAGGAACAAATTGACAACATGTACTGAAGAACAGATACGAACCCACAAGCTGACAAGAAGTAACAAACTGAAAAGCACGAGGCTGAAAAGCGAGATTAGCAGAAGGAGCCCAAAGGGTGGCGCACTGGCTATTGAACTTCCTTTATATAGTCTCATCGTACGTGTTGTACGTCACCGTGTTCTTGACGTTCGGAATTTCTGACAACATTTGTGTCATCGTGTGTATGCAAGACAAGTTTGAGTCAACATCCTTTGGAAAAAAATCCACGGTTTTGTTGTCGGAATGTCCGATTTCATAGCATGCAATTGTGAATGGAGCTATGGTTCACAGCATACCTTAAATGTAACCGTTTTGGGAAACAGTTTAAATGGTGGATTAAGTGGAACTTTAAAGAGTTCATTTACACTTGCACTGCCCACTGAAGAGCAATCCACAGGGGATCACTTTTCAGAGAACAATTTCCAGGTGGCTAGGAGTCGCCATCTTACCACCTATATTAATCCCGTAAATCCTGCACCACCACACAGCAACCACTTGCATTACATATGGTTGCAGTTCAGTTGCAGCACTCTCCCATTCACTTGTGTTCGGTTAAGAGGGCAGTAAACCCATGTCTCAGCTGCCTGTTTTTATAGCTCCTTGGCTACAAGTGTAAACTATGCTAAACTGTTTCCCGAACAGCATGTAAGGGATACTTCTGGTGATCAAGGTTGCCCGTGTGATTTAATTAAATTTAAAGTAAATGTAATTTAATTTAGCTGGCTAAGCTGCATGCCTTGGAGAGGCTTGTTCACACCTGTGCTCTGTATTTCAGTTGAAAGTGCCAGCACTCAGTAATCTATGCACCTTAAGCAGAGATTGTGTAGGCAGGTGGAGTCTATTTTCTCCACTGCAGGTGGCGCTCTCTGCAGCGGCAATGCAGTTGGAGAGGAAGTCAAGAAGAACATCGTTCCTCTATGGTTTCCTGGGTCACTGGGGGAAGTATCCCCTAGAATACTGATCCTCTACATGACTCTTGCAGCCAACTGGTGTCAGACAGAGTCTTTTTAAGGCCCCGGCTCTCAGGTTTTGGCATGAGAGTAGAGACAGGTACCTGGTCTGTTAAGGACAGCACTAGCGGCAGGGAAAGATTCCTGAAAAGAAGGGAAAAGCTTAGGGCTTCAAAAACTCTCTGGACTCCTCCCTATTGGGCACAAGGCCACATTCTTCCCCTCTTTACAGACGCCGACAGTCGGCTACAGTCTGCTCTCTACATGCTGTTTGAACTGTGAGTGTCCCCAATTGGGCTGCCTTCCCACCAGGTTGTTTGTGAAAATTTTCTTCGTTATTTCAATAAAGTTCTTTCACTGTACTGGGACTGAGTGCGTTATTCCACCTTACTGTGCTGCACCCCAATTACAAGCAGGTCATCAATGGACTCCTGGGTGATATAGAGCAACCAGAGCCAGACTAAGGTGTGGCTTATTATGTGACTGTTCTACTTCAAAGCCACTCAGCAGGCTAGGGGGACTACAAGGCCCAGCCGTAAAGGAGAAAGGTGGACTTTATGTGAATGCAAGCCTAGCTGCACACAGCTGGTGCACCTAGGAAAAAGTTCACCTAGGGGTGTACTACAGGTTCTGGCATGCATTAAGGGAGATAAAGAAGGTGATAGATGACAGGTCCCAGCATGCAATGAGGGAGATAAAGGGGGTGGTGGACTACAGGTCCCAGTACACCTTGGTGCAAAGAAGGTATGTGGTGGGCACAGTACCCCTCAGCAAAAAATGGGCGCGACTTTATTGCTCTTAATATTGGGGGTATCTGCGCCATTGCACTGAAATGGTTGAACGGTGGACGTACTGTTCTCAGAGGACATTTTAAAATGTCAGCAATGCTCACAACGCCAAAGTGCAGATCACAGTCATAAAGCACAGAGCAAATCAAAGTGGTTCTGTGCCATGTGATTCCTGTGAAATAATCATCACAAGTGAAAGCACATAATGTAAACAAAGCCATACCTCTCAATATTTTGAGATGGGAATGAGGGACACCTACTAACAAACGTATGAAGGCATGGGACATGCCCCCTGCCATGCCCCTTAAAGGAAAATTACCCAAAAAAAGGGTTAATTAAATCCAGAAGGGCTTTTTTTTTTACCACTACTATTCCTTTATATTGGCTTTTAAAATTTACAAATGTAGCAATTTAGATTTTGGATGAAAGGTTTAGCACTGGGAAACACTTTTTGAAAGACGAAAAGTGCATTTTGTATACAACTATATGGATCAGATTAAAATGAGGGACAAATGAGGGGGAAAGAGGGACAGAGGGACATTTCCCCAAATCAGGGACAGTCCCTCGAAATCAGGAACAGTTGGGAGCTATGACAAAGCATCCCCCTCCTCCTGTGTTGGTGATCACATCCACCGGATACCCTGCCACAGCTAGCACCACAATCCCCATATTCCTCAACTACAGACACCGCGCATCAAGAGGAAATCAGGCAGAGACCCTATGCTGGAAAGAGGAAGGGCCCTATAGCAATGGACTTGTGACATATGAGTTAGCATGGTGACAAAGACGCCAGCTTGTTTTTTGGGATATGGGTTAATGGACGTTGGCAGTTTTGGGTGCATTAGCATTATTATGTAATGTATATTACCTTTTTGATCGTGTATTCAGTGTACAGTATCTTTAGGCTAATTGTTCATTTTGCATACTAATTGATTGTTGTGGATTGACTGGGGTGTGTCTGTGGGTGAGGGGAATGTGATTAATTTTTCTGGTCTATAGGTGGTTCTAGTGACTTTCCAAAAATTTGCCTAAAGGTGATATCGTTTTCTGAAATACCTCAATGAAAAAAACTATACTGCATTTTGGCCACTGGATGGAGTTAACAAAACAGGCATTAATATCTGAGAAAAAATACAGGACAGTTAGTTCAACTTGCACGAAAGCCTGTGACATTCGTGTAACAAATGTTTTACAAATAATGAAAAAGCAGTTTTAAAGATTAGCAAATTATTGAATAATACACATTACTCTTGGGGTAATACACTAATTATAGTGGATTTATTTATTGAAATAAATAATTCCTGGTCATCCCAATCATGTTGTTAATAAATCAGGTGTAGTAATAAGATCTTGGTTGAGTGCTTATGGTGGTAGTTTCTGAAGATTGTGCATGTATCATGAAGATGGAGGGAAAATTGTATCCCATCCAGAGAATGGATATGAGGCTGAAAGTGCAACCCCATTAGTAAAGGACATTGGCATGCCTAAGAGCAGTAACTATAGCTGAAGCAATTGATGTTGCTATAAGGTGATCCAAGAAAGGTTAGGAAAAATACCTAGTTCAATGTTTATATGTAAAGCTTTTTCATTATTTCTTTGTGTTAGTAGGAATAGATCCTGCAGATCATATCTGTGCTGTGAAAGATAACCTCACAGTGTCTATGGGCTCAACCAGTTATGGTTTGGTCAGAAGAAGGTTCCTCAGAATGCTATTAAAACGGAAAATTCCTATCAAAATACTTACCGTAATTTTCCTTTCCTGATGGACTCCATGGCAGCAATGTGTGGGTTAAGTCCCGCCTCCACTACCCTATAGGACACTACTCCCATAAATCTTTGCTCCCTGCCCATGGCCGTGTTCGATGACTAGCCTACTCCAGCCATTTGGGAGGGAACTCCTGCTGCCATGGAGTCCATCAGGAAAGGAAAATTACGGTAAGTATTTTGATAGGAATTTTCCGTTTTCCTGACAGACTCCATGGCAGCAACGTGTGGGAAATAACTCGCCGTACACACCCGGGTGGGCATAAATGCTGAACAAAAAGATTTATTTAACACTGTCCACTGACAGCACTTTTAAGCCAAAATCAACAGAAGATAAAGTCGCTGGTTCAACGCAATAATGAGACATAAAAGTATGAATCGTTGACCAGGAGGCTGCCTTGCAGATAACTTCAGGTGCCACATGACGTGAAGCCGCCCAGGAAGTAGAAAGACTTCTTGTGGAATGCGCTGTAACCGCCACAGGAGGAGCCAAGCCCTTCTCTCTGTAAGCCCATTGGATAGCCTGAACAATCCACGCTGCGATGGATCTGATGGAAGCTCTGAGACCCCTGCTCTTCCAGTGAAACAGGACAAAGAGGTAGTCCGTTTGTCGAAAGGAAGCTGTAGCCTCCAAGTATTGCTTCAAGATAACTCCCATGTCGAGGGGATGTGTCTCCAGACTTCCAGCAGAATTAAACGTAGGGAGTGTGATATCCTGATTTTCGTGGAAGACTGAAGTGACCTTGGGATTTGATCCTAGCATCGGAATAAGGACCACTCTATCTGGGAAAAAAGTGAGAAAGGGCTCCTTTGATCCTAGAGACTGGATTTCAGAGACTCTTTTAGCCGAGGAAATGGCTATCAAAAAGGAAGTCTTGAGGGTGAGATCTCTAACCGAAAGAGACTTGTCCAGCTGAGAGAAGAAGTCAAGGACTAGTGGTAGATCTCATTTAGGGAATCTAGGTTTCCTCTGAGGTCTGAGCCTAACTGCTCCCTTGAAGAATTGTTGAACCAAGGGATGTTTAGCCCATGATATTCCAGAAAAGGCTGAAATTGCGGAGACTTGCACATGGAGAGCGCTCACAGATAAAGGAACATCTAGTCCAGATTGTAAGAAACTTAAGACATCCTGAACTGTCGGATTACAGTCAGAGTTGGACCCTGAGGACATGTAATTTGTAAATCTAGCCCAGATTCTTTCATATACTTGATTGGTACTTCTTCTCCTCGCACTCATAAGAGTAGGGATAACCTGTTTGGGACATCCAAGAGCTTCTAACCTTCCCCTCTCAAAAACCAGACCCTCAGGTGCAGATGAGCTGGGCAAGGATTTAGTTTCGAGCCTTGGGATAGAAGGTTGGGTCTGAGGGGTAAGGGAATCGGATCCTTGACACTGAGAAGCATTAGCAAGGGGAACCAGGGTCTGTTGGGCCAGTAAGGTATTATGGCTACCACTTCTACTGCTTCTGACCTGAGTCTCCGCAGGAACTGAAGAATGATGGGGGTTGGAGGAAAGGCATAAGCTCTGCGGAACCACCATCGCTCCGTCAGGGCATCCACCCCATAAGCCTGAGGATCCCGGAACCTCGAATAATATCTCGCCAGTTTCTTGTTGCAAGGGGAGGCGAATAAGTCGATTTTTGGAGAGATTCCTAAGGTCAGAATCCAACTGAATACTTCCTCGTTGAGGGACCATTCGTTGTTGTCTAGACGAACTCGAGACAGGAAGTCTGCCTGAACATTCTGCATCCCTGGTACGTATGTTGCTGTTAAATTGACCAGGTTCTTCTGAGCCCAAGTCATAATTGGCTCTACCTCCTGAAGTAAGGACAGACTCCGAGTACCTCCTTGTCTCCTTATGTACGCCACAGCTGTCGTATTGTCTAACCTGAGACGGACCGAGGTTCCGGAAAGCAGGTGACGAAAAGCTAGTAGCGCCTTGAATGCTGCCCTCAATTCCAGAATGTTCGACACCGTTCTTCTGGAGGGAAAATCCCAAGTACCCTGTGCCACTTCTGTCAGACAGTGGGCGCCCCAGCCCTTGTTGCTGGCATCCGTTGTTACTGTTATCCATGAGATGGGAAGAATGGAATGACAATTGTAAAGATTTTCCCGCTGGAGCCACCAGGGCAGGGAGCTCCTCAATGAAGAGGTGACACGAATGAGCTGAGTCTTGCTGCCTGACCACTGGTGAAGAAACCCTTTTTGGAAGGGTCTCATCCTCCATTGAGCCCACTTCACCATTGGAATCGTAGCCACCATAGTGCCGATGATCCTCAGACACTGGAGAGCCTGGAGATGGGAGGCTGAAATGGCAGGACGAATTCTGTCCCGAATTATTGAAACTTTCTCCTCGGGGAGCGAGATAGTGCCTTTCACTGTATCGAAAAGGGCTCCTAGGAATACGAGAGTTTGAGATGGTATTAACTGACTCTTCTCTAGGTTCAGGATCCAACCGAATTCCTGGAGGGTGGACATAACCTGACTCTTGTGCATTAATAATCGATCTCTGTTTTGGGCTAGTAGTAGAAGATCGTCCAGGTAATGATGGAGACGGATCCCCTTGGTCCTCAAGAGGGCCACTACTGCTAACAATACCTTCGAAAAGACACGGGGAGATGTCGATAGCCCGAATGGTAGGCATGTGAACTGTAGATGCAATTTGCCCAAGGAGAAGCGAAGGAATTGCTGAAAATCTTCTGCCACAGGGACATGAAAATACGTGTCCTTTAGATCTATAGAGATCATCCAATCTCCTGATTGGACCGACTGCTGGATTGTTGACAGTGTCTCCATCTTGAACCTTTCTTTTTTGATAAACCGATTCAGATGGGTAAGGTCTATGACAGGTCTCCAAGATCCGTTTTTCTTTTGGACCATAAAGAAAGGAGAGTAAATTCCCATACCTCTTTGTTCGTCTGGGACGGGAATGGCAGCGCCTTGAACCAATAAAGATTTCACGTAAGTTAGAAGAATCACCCTTTTTTCTTCTGAGGCCGGAAGGGAGGTGGCAACACACCTGAGTCTGGGAGATCCGCTGAAAGTCCAGGTATGACCTGCAGAGACCGTCCTGACGGTCCAGAAGTCCTGGATTGAGGCCGCCCAGACGTGCCGAAAACGCAGGAGACGAGCTCCCACTTGGCCTGTCTGAGCGGGCCCAATCTCAAAAAGACTTGGTTGGCTCTCTTTCCCCTGTCGAACTGCTCTTAGCAGCTTTTTTGAAGGATGACTGCCTTGACTTCCATGTCCTGGAGAATTCACGGCCCGGCCTGTAGTTACGGGCCTCCCTGGCTCGTTCCTGGTATTGTTTTTTAGAAAAAAATTTTCTCTGGTTTTTCAAGCGGCGATCCTGAGGAAGGAACCCCGACTTCCCCCCAGTGGCTCGGGTTATGGCAGAATCCAATTTGTTGCCGAAGAGGGAAGACCCATCAAAAGGAATTCGGCACCAGACCTGCTTAGAGGCTGGATCGGCCAGCCAGGGGCGAAGCCAAAGGGCTCGTTTGGCCGTAACTGCAGATAGCATGACCCGAGCCACCAGCCGGATGATATCAATCGATGCCCCCCCCAGAAAAGCGGATGCTAGCCGTAACTCCTGGATAGGAGAGGTCTTTGCAGCTTCATCCGAAATGCTCCTGAGAGTATCATCCACACTGTCCGACCAGACTTCCATCGCCTTGGACATTGCGGCCAGAGCCAAAGCTGGCTTACAGGCCATACCAGCCGCGAGGTAGACTCTCTTTAGGTCAGAGTCAATCCGCCTATCTAAGGCATCTTTAAAAGAAACCGTATCCTCTAAGGGGAGTGTAACATGTTTTACTAGCCTCATCACAGCTGCGTCCACCAGAGGGGCCGACTCCAAATGCTTGACTTCCTCATCCTTGAAGGGGTATAGCTTAAGAATTTTTGAAAGCAAAGAATTCTTTTTCTCCACCTTGCCCCATTCATCCGTAATGACCTCACCAAGTTCGGCGAGAAATGGAAAGTTGAGACGTTCCTTCTTTAGTTGCTTAAAATACTTTCTTTGTTTAGAAGGAGAGGCCACAGGATCCTCCCAATTCAAAGCCTCTCTAAAAGCTTTTACCAAGGGGGAGAGTAAAGCAAAGTCAAACCCCACACCGGCAGTATCTTCCTCGGACTCACTGTCCGATGCCGCAACTGAAGGATGACTTGGTAGAGACGACTCCCAGGTGTCCTGAACTTGTGAGTCCCTTACTGGCAACTGTGGAGACTCTGCTTGAGGGACGGGGGTCTGGCTAGACCCGATACCTTTAAGAGACTCTTTAACAGCCCTTTCGACCAGGGATTTGAGCTGCTGGTCCGTGCTCCCTCTCTCATTGGAAGCCTTGGAAAAACAAAGATCACAAAGAGATCTTCCAGGAGGTACTTGTGATCTACATCCCCAGCAAACGCTAGCAGCTGAATGGCTGGAGTGAGCCTTGGAGGAGCGAGACCACGGCACCCAGATCTTGAGGGTGAGCCGTGGTGTTTAGATTTGGAAGAAGAACGCTGGTGATGCGATTTTGAAGAGTTGCTTCCCCTGTGAGAGCTGCGTCGCTGTTCTGACCTGGATGGGCTGCATAAAGGAAAGTTATAAACAAATATATACCGCGCTGTCTCAAAAAAAAAAAAAAAAAAACAAAAAAACTAAAGCAGCCAGCACAGCAGTGGATAAAGTTGCAAAAATGACAAATAGGGTGAAATGTGCAGCGCTTATGTGATCATATAAACCATAACAAATAATATTAGTACAGAAAACTTGAATAATAAATGATGTGCTCAAAAATACTCCAAGCAGTCCTCTATTATGACATGTGATGTCTATAAACAGAGTAACTTGGACGTGTGATGTCCAAAAAAGAAAAAAGTCAGTGACAAGCTTCAGTCATGTGTGATGATAATCCTCAACCACATGTGGATATAATATAGTGACAGTCTTTAACTTTAAATATGTATAATGTAATAACAGTTAATAGTGGGTCCACCACCAAAGACACCAGAAGCTGCTTACCAGAGGGATTGAACTCAAATAGGTGTACACCTAGTGAGTCAATCAAGCTTTGTGGTATAATATACCAAGGGGATCAGATGCTCTATCCAGATATGACCTCCAGATGGACCTCCGAACAAGTGTAAGGTATGGATGGACTCAGTAGATATAGGCAGTCAGCCCCATAATTAAAAGAAAGAGGAAGGCATATAGTGTAACTCCGTATGGAAATTTTAATACATAAAAAGCAAAGGAAATACACTCACGTGTTAAGCAGTAAAATCAAGCGCTTGTATAAAAGAAGACAGTGGTCTCAGCATATCCTTCCGACGCGTTTCGACTTAGAAGTCATCATCTGGGGTGCTGGACCACTGTACTGGCTGAGTATTTATAGGTACTGGTTACCCCCATAACAAGTGGCAGCTCCATCTGATTGAAAGTGCAAATTATGGAGATTACTTCCTGGTTCCTCCAAAATGGCGCCAGGGCTTGCATTCCAAGCCTCGTTTTCATGTGTAGAGGAGGATTACTTCCTGGTTCTGCCAAAATGGCGCCCGGACAAGAGTTCCAAGCCTCATTTTAACATTACACCTAGAGGGTACTCACATGAACCTGTAGGTCATTTAGGTCCACAGAGAGGTAGACATCCCAGTTATCATACCCCTCCACCACCACATCGTGGATGGGCCAATAATCGGAATAAGAGGGGAGGTAGAGGTCGCTCCAGAGGCAACCAACACTATCATCAGACTCCTCATTATGCCGATTATAGAAATTATGGATACAACGGGTCCCCTGTGAGAACCTATGATAATCCACCCCCCTATGACTCTCGTTATTATGACCATCCGTCAATCCCAGTGTACAACAGATTTTCTCCACTCCGTCATAGAGAGGATCAGTCATATAACAGGAATGAATATAATCGTTCTTCATTAAGTCAAAATCGATATGATTTAAGTCCTAAGGGAAACCAGGATTTTCGTCAGGGCACACAGGGAAGAAAAAGGTCTTCGGACCCAAAAGAGGTTCTAGAGGGGGGCGGAGAATCCAGAGAAGAAAAAAGAAAAAGGACATGATAGGCAATGGAGTTTTTAATTTAAGCACTAAGGCTCGATTCACACAGGGGCAACACGACTTCAACACGACTTTGCAACGCGACTTCAACCCGACTTCAACACGACTTGTGGATCCGACTTTCAATGAACGGGGATCCGACTTGGATCCCCGCCACTGTGTTTGGTATGAATCTTTAGGGGGAACTCCGCGCCAAATTTTAAATAAAAATCCGGCATGGGTTCCCCCCCCCAGGGGCATACCAGGCCCTTGGGTCTGGTATGGATCTTGAGGGGAACCCCCCTACGCCGAAAAGACGGCGTGGGGGGTCCCCCCCAATCCATACCAGACCCTTATCCGAGCACGCAGCCCGGCCGGACAGGAATGGGGGTGGGGACGAGCGAGCGCCCCCCCCCTCCTGAACCGTACCAGGCCGCATGCCCTCAACATGGGGGGGTTGGTGCCTTGGGGGAGGGGGGCGCGCTGCGGCCCCCCCACCCCAAAGCACCTTGTCCCCATGTTGATGAGGACAAGGGCCTCTTCCCGACAACCCTGGCCGTTGGTTGTCGGGGTCTGCGGGCGGGGGCTTATCGGAATCCGGGAGCCCCCTTTAATAAGGGGGCCCCCAGATCCCGGCCCCCCACCCTATGTGAATGAGTATGGGGTACATCGTACCCCTACCCATTCACCTAGGGAAAAGTGTCAATTTAAAAAAAAAACACTACATAGATTTTTAAAGTATTTTATTAGACAGCTCCGGGGTCTTCTTCCGACTTCGGGGGTCTCTCCGGTTCTTCTCCGCGCTCTCCGGGTCTTCTGCCGGGCTCCTCTGCTCTCTTCTGCCGCTCTTTTGCTAAAGCGGAGGAGCCCGGTCTTCCGTCTTCTGCCCTCTTTTCTTCTGATGTTGACACGACGCTCTCTCCGGCTAGAATGCTCTCTGTGCGCTCTGCTCTGACTTATATAGGCGGTGACCCCGCCCCCTTATGCCGTCACAGTCCCTGGGCATGCTGGGACTATGACTGCATAAGGGGGCGTGGTCATTGGGCGATGACCACGCCCCTAAAACGTCACAGTCCCAGCATGCCCAGGGACTGTGACGGCATAAGGGGGCGTGGTCACCACCTATATAAGTCAGAGCGGAGCGCTCAGAGTGCATTCCAGCCCCAGAGAGCGTCGTGTCAACGTCAGGAGAAAAGAGGGCAGAAGACGGAAGACCGGGCTCCTCCGCTTTAGCAAAAGAGCGGCAGAAGAGAGCGGAGGAGCCCGGCAGAAGACCCGGAGAGCGCGGAGAAGAACCGGAGAGACCCCCGAAGAGAAGAAGGCAGCAGACCGGGCTCCTCCGCTATAGCAAAAGAGCGGCAAAAGAGCAGAAAATAGCGGAGCAGCCCGGCAGAAGACCCGGAGAGCGCGGAGAAGACCCCCGAAGTCGGAAGAAGACCCCCGGAGCTGTCTAATAAAATACTTTAAAAATCTATGTAGTGTTTTTTTTTTAAATTGACACTTTTTCCCTAGGTGAATGGGTAGGGGTACGATGTACCCCATACTCATTCACATAGGGTGGGGGGCCGGGATCTGGGGGCCCCCTTATTAAAGGGGGCTCCCGGATTCCGATAAGCCCTCCGCCCGCAGACCCCGACAACCAACGGCCAGGGTTGTCGGGAAGAGGCCCTTGTCCTCATCAACATGGGGACAAGGTGCTTTGGGGTGGGGGGGCCGCACGCCCCCTCCCCCAAGGCACCAACCTCCCCATGTTGAGGGCATGCGGCCTGGTACGGTTCAGGAGGGGGGGGCGCTCGCTCGTCCCCACCCCCATTCCTGTCCGGCAGGGCTGCGTGCTCGGATAAGGGTCTGGTATGGATTGGGGGGGACCCCCCAAGCAGTTTTTTCGGCGTAGGGGGTTTCCCTCAAGGTCCATACCAGACCCAAGGGCCTGGTATGCCCCTGGAGGGGGAACCCATGCCGGATTTTTATTTAAAATTTGGCGCGGAGTTCCCCCTCAAGATCATCTGAGCACAAGTCGCATGCCGAAGTCGGATCATGCAAGACGGCGATCCGACTTCAATGATAGTCAATAGGCTGAAGTCGGATCAAAGTCAGATCAAAGTAGTACAGGGAGTACGCTCTGAAGTCGGAGCGACCTCAGTAGTGTCTATTAAGACGCTCCCATTCACTTAAATGTGAATCTCTTTCTGGGGCGACTTGGGGCGACTTGAGGGCGTACAAGTCGGATCCCAAGTCGCCCCAGTGTGAACCGAGCCTAAGGAATTGACCACTCAGGAAATGATGATATTGGACAAGGGTTTAAAATTTGCCCCCCAAAAGAAATTAGACAAATTTCACACCTTTATAGATGTCCATAAATTTATTAGGAAGATTAATATCCAACGTTATGTAGCTTCTAATACGTCTTCTCAATTTCAAAGAGCTGCTTCTTCAGGCATGGTACATTCAGGGCTGTCTAATCCGTCTTTATTCAGCCCCCCTGTACCTGCAGCTCCTGCCGTTAACATTTTTAGGGACCTAGTTTTGCAAGATTTAGCCAAGTTTCCTCCCAAAAAGACATATAACCAGTCCTTTCCAATGCTCGGGTTCAAATCACTGTGCGAGAGGAAAGATATTGTAGTCCGTCCTGCCGATAAGGGCGGAGGCATAGTCGTGCAGGACAGACTGGACTACATTCAAGAAATGTATAGGATATTAAGCGACCAGGACACATATAGGGAACTTACCAGAAACCCTACTGCCCAATATAAAAAAGAGCTGGACCAACTAGTTTTAAAAGGTTTCAATGAGCAGATTCTAAATAAAAAAGAAAGGGCTTACCTAGTACCTACTGCACCTAGAATCCCAATCATGTACCATCTGCCCAAGATCCACAAGGATCCTGTTCACCCTCCGGGTCGACCAATCATAAGTGGAATCGACTCTGTAACATCACGTATCGGTAAATATATTGATTTCTACCTTCAACCATTGGTCAAAGGCACTCCATCGTATCTTAAGGATACGACTGATACCATTAGGCTACTTGAAAGTGTGGAGATTGGGGGGGACCTGCTGATGGCCACTGCAGACGTGGCATCATTGTACACCTGTATCCCCCATACCAGAGGTATAGAAGCGGTCACACATTTTCTGAACAGAGACCATTCCATTACCAATAAACAAAGTGAATATATTATTGAGCTATTACAATTTGCTACCAAACACAACTACTTCTGGTTTGACCAAAAGTTTTTCTTGCAACAGAAGGGTGTGGCTATGGGGGCCAAATTTGCCCCTAGCCTTGCCAACCTTTTTATGGCAAAATGGGAGGAGGATGTCGTCTATTCTGAACACAGGCCCTCATTGGTACTGTGGGCCAGATATATAGACGACATCCTCCTCCTATGGGATGGCACCCCCGAATCCCTCAGGGATTTCTTTGTGTTTTTAAATGACAACGATCGGGGGATTTCGTTGACATATGAATTTAGCTCATTTAAAATTCACTTTTTGGATCTCGAAATCGAGATGGTCTCACGCCAATTTAAGTTTAAAACTTATTTCAAAAATACTGACCGCAATAGCTTTATACCAGTTGACAGCTGTCACCACCAATCCTGGTTACAGTCTGTGCCTCGTAGTCAGTTCCTGAGATTGCGCAGGAATTGCACAGATGTAAACAACTATTTCACTCAAGCATCAACACTGAGGGACTGATCTATAGAAAAGGGGTACGACCCAACATCGTTAACCTCAGAAATAAATAGAGTGGCTGCAATTGATAGAAAATCTTTGCTGACACCAAAACCTCCTCGTGAACAAGAAAGCTCCTTTAAATGCTCTATGCTCACCACTTTTTCAGTCCAACACAGAGAAATCAAAAACATCATTTACAGACATTGGGATATACTTAGGAATGACCGTGTTTTAAAGGAAATACTCCCAGAACAACCTAAGGTCATCTTTAGAGGTGTGCCTTCTTTGCAGGGAAAAATTGCACCTAATATCATAAATCCCCCCATACGACCTTCTTTTTTTCACAACTTAGTGGGTTATTTTCCCTGCAAAAAATGCACTGTATGTCAATACAATTCCTGTGGTAGACGTAAAAGCCTCGAGTTTAAATCGAACACTACAAATTGTACATATCCCATTAAAACATTCTGCACTTGTGCTACCACACATGTCGTTTATCTGATTACCTGCCCCTGTGGGAAGCAGTATGTGGGCCGTACAATTCGAGCTTTTTCTGTTAGAGTCAGCGAGCATATCGCTAAAATAAAAAGTGGTGACATCAAACATAATGTGCCTCGACATTATAGAGAGCATCACAGACGAGATCCTACTGGTTCTCAATTTCTTGTCATAGATAAATATACACCTCCTTGGAGGGGAGGAGCTAAGACAAGGGGAGTCTCTCGTTTGGAGACTTATTGGATCCACCAATTGCAGACCTACTCCCCTTTTGGGTTGAACATAGAATGGGACATCAATGCTTTTATCAACCAAGCATGATGCCTTTTCTCTATTTCCGGTACTTTAGGGTCCAGTTGGTACCTATTAGAATGTCTTTTATGAGAGGTTTTTTTTTTTTTATAAGTATTTTTAAATGTTTTTATGAAGGTATTTTTATTAAATTCTTATAACATGTATTTTAGATTGTATATTTGAATATATACTGGTTTGGTCCCTATCATAAATATCAGCTTGATCCAACCAATAACGTGTCCTTTCTGAGGGGTGCCATCATTTGTCACACCTTAGTATCATATATATATTTTTTATATATATTACATTATTTTATTTATTTTTTTCTACCCCCCACATGGAATCTCGGGATTCGAACCGGCGGCCCTTTTGCTGCTGGGTGGGAGTGCTGGCTGCTACGCCACTGCCCATGTTCAGGCTAGAGCAATGTGTGGATGTATTATATTGTTTTTCATTTTTGCTGCCAGAGGGTGATACCTTGTAACTTAGTGTATTAATATACATGTCCTTATGACAAACTGCGCCATGTTGTAGGTTATATACACCGGACATTGTGCCGTTTTAAGCCACATCTGCCCCTATATGTCCCCGAAAATAGCGGTGCCATGTTTTTGGCTGTTTAAACCAGTCACTGTTCCACATGATGTCACATCCTCTTTCACATGTTAAAATGAGGCTTGGAACTCTTGTCCGGGCGCCATTTTGGCAGAACCAGGAAGTAATCCTCCTCTACACATGAAAACGAGGCTTGGAATGCAAGCCCTGGCGCCATTTTGGAGGAACCAGGAAGTAATCTTCATAATTTGCACTTTCAATCAGATGGAGCTGACACTTGTTATGGGGGTAACCAGTACCTATAAATACTCAGCCAGTACAGTGGTCCAGCACCCCAGATGATGACAACTAAGTCGAAACGCGTCGGAAGGATATGCTGAGACCACTGTCTTCTTTTATACAAGCGCTTGATTTTACTGCTTAACACGTGAGTGTATTTCCTTTGCTTTTTATGTATTAAAATTTCCATACGGAGTTACACTATATGCCTTCCTCTTTCTTTTAATTATGGGGCTGACTGCCTATATCTACTGAGTCCATCCATACCTTACACTTGTTCGGAGGTCCATCTGGAGGTCATATCTGGATAGAGCATCTGATCCCCTTGGTATATTATACCACAAAGCTTGATTGACTCACTAGGTGTACACCTATTTAAGTTCAATCCCTCTGGTAAGCAGCTTCTGGTGTCTTTGGTGGTGGACCCACTATTAACTGTTATTACATCATACATATTTAAAGTTAAAGACTGTCACTATATTATATCCACATGTGGTTGAGGATTATCATCACACATGACTGAAGCTTGTCACTGACTTTTTTCTTTTTTGGACATCACACGTCCAAGTTACTCTGTTTATAGACATCACATGTCATAATAGAGGACTGCTTGGAGTATTTTTGAGCACATCATTTATTATTCAAGTTTTCTGTACTAATATTATTTGTTATGGTTTATATGATCACATAAGCGCTGCACATTTCACCCTATTTGCATAAAGGAAATACAAGGAACAAAAAGATACAGATAAAGGTAATCTAGGACGACCAAGACAGGTTCTCCCCCCCCGCCCTCTGCCGCCCCCCGACCCGCAATACCTTCGGTGAGAGGGCTGGCCACAAACAGGCGGTGGAGAGTCCATATCTCTAGATGCCTCAGATCATAGCTGTAACAATAGTCATAATGAAGCCAGATGTAGAAAGGAATTTACCCCACCAGCCACAGAGAGCCACCTACCAGGATAATAATCACTAGGGACTAGGGGAAGTCGTCGCAATAGCCCACAAGCATTTCCAAGGCTTGTAGGCTATTCCCCTGTTTAAATAAGGCGCCCCTGTGACATCGTCGCCGCAGCGAGCGCGGCGCTAGTGCGCATGCGCGATTAGCGTCATTTTGCCGCTACCGCGCATGCGCGGACCAAGCCTCGCTCTCACGCCATACTCGCGCATGCGCAGTACGGCCGAGCGGGCGAAAAACGAAAGTAAACGGCGGCTGGAACGCAGAGGAACCAGCCGCCATGCTTAGCTACAACAAAATCAGGAAATAAAACACAGAAGCTATGGATGACAAAAAGATAAACAAATACTGCTGCCATGAAGAGAAAGCCATAATCTTACCACCCCCACACGATCATCACCAAGGCCGAAGGTAAGAAGATCACCGACTTCTCGTGAGCAAACAAGGTCACCTGCTAGTTAGCTGGGCTATTAGACCAATGCGCAGCCTGCCTGCCAGTGGCTAGGTTCCTGGCTTCCTCCAGCGCTTCTTCCAGTGCCCGCTCCATACCCCGCTAATAGCTAGGGCTTAACGGAGTCTAGCGACATTCCAGTCCCAAGTCGCTACTCAGCCATCAGAGCGTGGAAATGTGTGGGAGTAAATCTTCAGGTAGAAGACCAACCTAGGTCCTACGGAGGAGGACAAAAAAAGAACACGGCCATGGGCAGGGAGCAAAGATTTATGGGAGTAGTGTCCTATAGGGTAGTGGAGGTGGGACTTAACCCACACGTTGCTGCCATGGAGTCTGTCAGGAAATATAGTTTGCAAAGTCTCTTTCTATGTCTAGGTTAGTGATGGCGAACCTTGGGACCCCAGATGTTTTGGAACTACATTTCTCATGATGGTAATGCACTCTACAGTATAGTTGAGCATCATGGGAAATGTAGTGGTTCTCCATCACTAATCTAGTTCTTCAAGGAGATGTTGAAAGTCTCTAATAGTGGAAAATTGAGAATTGAATTGGGTCTGAAGTTTGTGGATGCCTTGTTTTGCAGATTACATTTCCACTCTGTTATTGTAAGATGTTGGGAGTCTATGAAGAGGATTTGAATTTATTTTTAGTCGGTTTTCCTTACCTATTGAGGCAGAAGTCTGAAGGCTATCTTTGTAGGCATACAGTGGGTATAGAAAAGAATCACCCCCCCCTTTTAAATAATCACATTTTGTTGCTTAAGCCTAAAATAAAGTCCAACATAGTTTTTGTTTTATCCGGCTGTATTTACTAGTGCAACTTATAACATCCTAGTGAAAGATATAACACCAACATGTCAGAAAAAATAAAAAATTCAAAAACAGAATCACTGAGTTACAAAAAGCGTGTCAGTATTTTGTTGGACCACATTTTTCTTTAATTACAGCCTTTAGTCTGCTGGGATATCCCTACTAACTTTGCACATCTAGATTTTGCAATATTTGCCCACTCTTCTTTGCAGAACTGCTAAAGTTGGGTTAATTTTGATGGTGACCAATTGTGGACTGTCAGACAGAGTATAGCAATAATGGCAGACCCCATAGGAAGCTGTTTACAGGTGTGTGATTTGTTTATTCATTTCCATTTTAAAGGTTATTACACTACTGCAGGCAATGCCATTCTAAAACAATCTTTAATTTATAATGTTTTATTGTAGTCTGTTAGAAAGGTTCCTGTGTACACACATCTATTTTCTTCCATTTCACCACTCCACTGTTGGGATGATTAGCAAAGGCCTGTCCAAAGAACACATGCAGATAACTGAAAATGAATTGAAAATTAATTCTGTACAGTGCCATGAAACAGCAAGTCTAGGCTTTTCACTCTTTAGTTGTCAATCTAGAATTTTAGCAGATATCGGATAATCCTAGTGATCTGGACATAAGGACCTTGATAATCAACTAAAATAATAATAGTATGATGATCACAAACATGACTAATGACAAATGGGTGGGTCTACCATGCCAATGATCTCATTCTTTGCCTGGCTCCATTCGCATAGGGGTTTACACACACTGCAAGTTTCAGCTGCAAAAATCTGTGGATTCTAGCCATAATCACCGCGGGTAACTGTGTGAACAGTTGCAAAAAAAAATTAATACCTATTAACGGCGTGTCATTGCATTGTACGCAGCTATTCCAACACATCTGTCAATTCCAGCCATATGAATTTGCAAATTCCTGCTGCTGGAATTCGCAGTGTAAATGTTCATGCAAAGGGAGCCTAAGAAATACACAAACTAACATTCTATATGTTCACTTTATAGTGAATTATATTGTTCACAACATTTACATGGATACGTGATTTTTCACTTTTAATATTTATAAAGATTTCATCACTGTAAAAGTTGTTTTGTTTCCATTTTACCAAAAAAAAAAAAAAAGGACTCCATTACTAATCCAGCATAAGCTTCTTCAGCTTGCATAAGTATGCTGACTTTATATGACTCCCTAGGGTTTTGCAATTAAGTAAAACATATTAGAACCAATTACCTTGGGGGTGTTATGTGCTATTTAGTGTCAAATATATGTTCTTAAGGTCGGAAGGTCAGACATATTTCTTTCCTGGAGTATTTTACAGCACTCGGCTCACATTCTGACACGAAAGCATTCATTTGTTTTAACTTCTTAGTGAGTCAGAGATTAATAACAGAATTAAAGTCGCAAAAAAAAAAAAAAAAAAAGCACATACATATTCACAATTGGTGTTTTTCCCAACTATATGTTTATATGGTTACAATTTTTTTCATCTACAGTCAGGAAAAACTGGTCTAATTTAATTTCCCACACACCTAAGTACACATGTAGAATGTGTCTGGATAAAAACATTATAGGAGACTTGTTTTCTTTTTTTTCGCATTGCTAAATATTATTATGTATATATTTTTTTAAAGTTTCTTTTTGTCAGAGAAGCCTGAAGTATCTTTTTTTTGGGGGGGGGATGCATATAACCACATAGCTAGTATTGGTTTATTTCAGTAGTGAAAAAGATTATAGAAAAACCATACACCGATCCCTTACAGATCTGAAAAACATGAATACTTATTTAAAATCAGTATTTTTTGCTAGAGATCTACAATTACTGTCTTTTTTTATTATTATTTATTTATCTTATAAAGTTTTTATTAAAAAAAAATATACATATTTTTTATCACTTTTATTGCTATCACAAAAAATGTAAACATCCCTTGTAAAAACAATAAAGCATGACAGGTCCTATTTATAGAGAAATATGGAGTCTATAAGACCCCATATCACTCTTCTACCCTTGAAAGCATCAGTCAAAAAAAAAAAAAAAAAATATTGATCTGATGCTTTCCCTAAGCCGGAAGTGATGTCATGATGTCACTCCCAGACTCCTACAGATGAAGAGAGATGATCTAGGTCTAGGTCTAGAGGTCTCTTTTCAACTCTATGGCCAGCAGTGTGAACCGCATGATCATTTCTTGGGCTCGTCGGTGAGAACGGTAAGCCTGAGAAACATCGCTGCTTCTGAAAGTGATCCAGCCGCTCGGATCACTTTTAGTGAAAAGAGAATTGCCGACTAAAATTTTTAATGCCGGGGTTATGGCTGACAGCTGCAGTAAACTGCTTCAAATACATAATGTAAATGACAGAAACCATGAAATCCGGCCTAACAGAAGTACAGTTAAATCACACATGTTTAATAATAAAAGTAAAAAGAACTAACGTAGTCAAAACATAGCCAGAGTTCAGGAACCGAAATTGACAGTCAGAAAAGCCAAATGTCAGAGAGCCGGAGATGAGTGTAGTAAAACAGCAGCAGGATCTGGAGCCAGAAGGGATGTCAGCCAAGCAAGTCTTTTAACAGGAATGCAGGAGAGCATCTCTGTGATGTTGACTAAGACAAAGGCAGAGATCCTCTGGGCTGGATGGCTTAAGTAGGCAGGACTGACCAGCAGGATTTTATCAACAGCTGGGTACCTGTGGAGTGATAGGAGCTGGCAATTAGCCAACAGCTGAGTGGCCAGCTCAGAGAAGGAAGGGCTGAGCTCAGCCCCGACAATACCCCCTCCTCAACAACCCCTCCCCCTCGGAGGACCACCAGGATTGAGGGGAAAATGTCTGTGGAAATCACGGAGGAGGACAGGGACATGTATGTCCTAGGATGAGACCCAAGAGCGTTCCTCCCGACCGTACCCCTTCCAATGCACTAGGTACTGTTTTTAGGTTTTAATAAGGAGACATGAAATACATTCGAAATACGCATGTTAGACAGAAGTTCTAATGCATAAGCCACTGGGTTAATCCTGCAAAGAATACAGAAAGGCCCAAAAAATGGAGGTGCGAACTGCAGTGAGGAAACACGAAGTCGTAGGTTGTGAGATGACAGCCAGACCCTGTCCCCAACCTGGTAGGAAGGCGTGAGCAGGCGTCTGCGGTCAGCATAGAGTCTGAATGGAGTCCAGGAGGCTAATAATAGCATGTCGCAAGGCCTCCTGGACTTGTGCTCAAGTGGAACGAAGACCATGGAGATGCTCCTCTAACACAGGAATACTTTGTGGAACAAATGAGTCAGGCAACATAGAAGGTTGGAAACCATAGTTCGCCATAAACGGGGACAATCGGGAAGCAGAATTCAAGGCACTATTGTGAGCAAACTGCCCACGGTAATAGGTCTGACCAGTTGTTATGAATGATGGTCATAAACATAGCAACGTAGGAATTGCTCCAAAGACTGATTGGCTCATTATGCGGTCCCATTAGACTGCGGGTGATGCACAGAGGAAAGAGCAAGCTGAATTCCCAATTGTGCACAAAAGGCTCACCAAAACCAGGACACAAACTGACTACCCCTGTCCGAGACAATCACCTTGGGTAGCCCATGTAAGCGAAAGATCTCTTGAGCAAAAATGGAAGCCAGTTCCTTAGAAGTGGGTAACTTCTTAAGTGGAATACAATGAGACATTTTTGACCAACCACCATAAGGATAACTGTGTTGCCCTGGGAGTTGGGTAACTCCACAATGAAATCCATAATCAGGTGGGTCCAAAGCCTCTCTCCATTGGGTATAGGTTGTAGGAGGCCCACTGAAAGGTGTCGTGGAGTCTTACTCTGAGGACACACGGAACAGGCGACTACGAAGGCCGTTACATCAGCACGTAGACTAGGTCACCAGAATTGTTGGGAATGGCCCAAAAGAGTTCATTCTTCCCAGGGTGGCCAGCAGCCTTGGGAGAATGGTAAGTCTGGAGCATGGCAGCACGGAGACTCTCTGGGACAAAGCAGCGGTCACAAGGTTTCTCAGGAGGAGCATGTACCTGAGCAGCAAGAATTTTATCACCCAAAGGAGAAGTGAGACTGGTGCGAACCGTAGCCTGAATACGATCAGAAGGAATCACAGGAACCGGAACCGGCTCTAATGCCGCGTACACACGAGCGGACTTTTCGATCAGACTGGTCCGACGGACCGAGTCTGGCGGACAATTTGACAGTGTGTGGGCTTCATCAGACCTGCAGCGGACTTTTTCAGTCGAAAATCTGACGGACTTTAGATTTGGAACATGTTTCAAATCTTTATGTCGGAACTCCGCCGGACCCAGTTCCTATCGAAAAGTCAGCTCGTCTGTATGCTAATCTGACGGACGAAAACCGATGCTAGGGCAGCTATTGGCTACTGGCTATCAACTTCCTTATTTTAATCTGGTCATACGTCATCACATATGAATCCGTCGGACTTTGGTGTGATCGTGTGTGGGCAAGTCCGTTCGTTGGGAAAGTCCATTGGAAGTCCGCCGAAAGTCTGTCGGATAGTCCGTCGGACCAATCCGGTCAAAAAGTCCGCTCGTGTGTATGCGGCATAACTTGGAAGTGGAGGAAAATTGTTGTGACAAGGCGTCAGCCCTTACATTCTTAGTACCGGGTAAGAATGTGACAATGTAACTGAAACTTGACAAGAAAAGAGCCCATCGCGCCCTTCTGGAAGAGAGGCATTTAGCCTCAGACAAGAATGTAAGATTCTTATGGTCAATAAGAATGAGAACCGGCACCATGGTACCTTCAAGGAGATGTCTCCATTCTTTCAGGGCTAAAATGATTGCAAACAGCTCTCTGTCACCAATCTCGTAATTGCAATCTGCAGGTGACAATTTCTTGGAAAAGTAGCCACAAGGATGCAAAGTGCTCTCGGAGGTAGGACGTTGAGACAGAAGGGCACCAACTCCAGTCTCAGAAGCATCAACCTCAAGGATAAAAGTTAACGTAGGATCAGGATGTACCAACACAGGAGCAGAAACAAAGGCAGCCTTGAGACTCTCAAAGGCCTTAACGGACTCCGGAGACCAACTCCGTGGGTTACCGTCCTTACTGGTCATATCAGTCAGGGCTTGACCAGAGATGAGAAGTTACAAATAAACTTCCGATAATAGTTGGCAAAGCCCCAGGAAACGCTGCAGAGGACGTAAACCCACAGGTCAGGGCCACTGTAGGACTGCAGAAAGTTTCCCTGGGTTCATTGAAAACCAGCAGTGGAAATGACATAGCCCAGGATTTTAACCTGTTCACAATGGAACTCACACTTCTCCAATTTACAATAGAGATTGTTCTCTTTTAGTTTCTGAAGCACATGACAGACATCTGTGTGGTGGCTCTCCAGGGACTTGGAAAATATGAGGATATCATTGAGATAAACCACCACACATGACTGCAACAAATCTCGGAGGACATCGTTAATGAATTCCTGGAAAACTGCCAGGGCATTACAAAGGCCAAAAGGCATTAGGAGGTACTCATAATGGCCTGTTCTGGTATTAAATGCAGTTTTCCACGCGTTGCCCTCCTTAACCACTTGCCGACCGACACATGTACATATACGTCGGCAGAATGGCACAGACAGGAAAATCCCTTTAAATTTGTCGTCATGTGGTTGCGTGAGTGCCAGCGCGAGCGCGACCCTGCCACGAGCTGTGAATGTGATCGAGGGTCCCGCGGACTCGTTGTCCGCGGGGATAACCGCGATCGTTTCACGGAGAGAAATGTTGATGTTAACAAGCATTTTCCCGTTCTGCCTAGTGACATTGATCACAGCTCCCTGTAATTGGGAGTGGTGATCAGTGTCATGTCACACATAGCCCCTCCCCTCCACAGTTAGAATCACTCCCAAGGACACACTTAACCCCTCCTGGTTAACCCCTTCACTGACAGTCACCTTTACACAGTAATCAATGCATTTTTAATCGCACTAATCACTGTATAAATGTGACTGGTCCCAAAATAGCACCAAAAGTGTCTGATCTGTCCGCCATATTGTCGCAGTCATGATAAAAATTGCTGATCGCCGTCATTACTAGAAAAAAAAAGGTTATTAATAAAAATGCCATAAAACTATCCCCTATTTTGTAGACGCTATAACTTTTGCGCAAACCAATGAATAAACGCTTATTGCGATTTTTTTTCCAAAAATTTGTAGAAGAATACGTATCAACCTAAACTGAGGGAAAAAAATGTTTTTTTATATATTTTTGGGGATTATTTATTATAGCAAAAAATAAAAAAATAATGCGTTTTTTTCAAAATTGTCGCTCTTTTTTTGCGCAAAAAATAAAAACCGCAGAGATGATCAAATACCACCAAAGCTCTATTTGTGAGGAAAAAAGGATGTAAATTTTGTTTGGGAGCCACGTCGCATGACTGCGCAATTGTCAGTTAAAGCGATGCAGTGCCGAATCGCAAAAAGTGCTCTGGTCTTTGGCCAGCCAAATGGTCCGGGGCTTAAGTGGATAATCCTCACAAGATTGTATGCCCCTCTCAAATCAAGCTTTGTGAAAACTGTGGCTCCCTTGAGGCGGTCAAATAACTCCGTAATTAATGGAATCGGATAGGCATTCTTAATCGTGAAACGATTGAGACCCCTATAATCAATACAGGGTCTCAGTTCACCATTCTTCTTCTTCAGGAAGAAGAAACCAGCACCAGCACGGGACGAGGATTTGCGGATGAAACCTTGAGAAAGTGTGTCTGCAACATACTCCTACATAGCCTTATCCTCCAAGAACGACAAAGGGTAAATCCGGCCACGAGGGGGTATGGCACCAGGTTGAAGGTCAGTTGCGCAATCATACGTCTGGTGTGGAAGCAAACTACTGGCTTGACCTTTGTTATTGCTAAAAAGACATTGCTAAAATCTGAGTACTCCTCCGGCAGTGAAAAGGTGCACTTAAAGCATGTCTTACTGCATTGTGGCGACCAGGAGAGAACCTCAGCACGGAGCCAATCAAAAGAGGGGTTGTGCCTCTGTAACCAAGGATAACCAACGGAAACTTAGGTGAGGAAATAACTTGGAATTGGATTATCTCATTGTGAAGAGCCCCTATGGCCATGGACAACTGAACCGTCTCATGGGCAGGCTGTAGGGGTCTCCTGTCAAGAGCCTCAATGGCAAGTGGAGTGTCATGCAGCTGCAGCGGAATCAAGTGCTTCGATACAAAGGCAGCATCAATGAACAGGCCTGCAGCCCCAGAGTCGATTAGAGCCTGTATCTCGACGGACGACTCAGCCCAAGAAAGGGTGACCGAAACCAGGGGCTTATCCTTCTGCATAACTGGGAACAAAACAACAGCACCTAAGGTCTGTTTGTGACAGGACCTCAAGGTTCAGTCATTCCCTGGACGGGTAGGACAAGACTTCAAACCTGCCTGGCCACAATAAAGGCACAATCTCTCCCTCCTCCTAAAGGTTCTCTCATCCGCAGAGAGACGCGTGAAACCCAAGTGCATGGGTTCATCTTCACTGACCCACTCAGTACCAGGAGGCATGGGAGGTGAGGGAGGCACGGGTGGGACTGCAAAGCTCGGAGGCAAACGTACAGGAGGCTTCCGCAAGCGCTCCTTAAAAGAGAGTCTTTCTCTGAGCCTGGAGTCAATGAGGATGGCAAACATGATCAACTTCTCCAGCTCAGTGGGTATATCTCGGGCTGCTATCTCATCCTTGATGGAATCCGAGAGACCATGAGAAAAAGCAGCCACAAGGGCCTCATTGTTCCAAGCAACCTCTGCTGCCAGAGTACGGAATTCAATGGCGTAGTCGGCAACAGTTCTCGTACTCTATTTGATGGACATGAGGCACTTGGCAGCAGAAGCAGAGCGTGCAGGAATGTCAAATACCCTTTTAAAGGAGGCCACAAACTCAGGGTAACTCAAGATAACAGGTTTTTGCATCGCCCATAGAGGGTTTGACCCAGGCCAAGGCTCTCTCAGAAAACAAAGATATCACAAAACCTACTTTGCTTCTGTCCATGGGAAATGCCTGGGGCAGCATCTCAAAGTATATCTCAACTTGGTTGAGAAACCCTCTGCATTGGACTGGATCGCCCCCAAATTACTGGGGAAGCGGAGCAGAACCAGACATACCTCTTATAGAGGTAATACTCGAGACAAGTGCCCACACAGAGACTGGAGCAGCAGCAGGGTCAGCCTGCAACATAGGTTGTACCGGGGCAGCCACAGTGGGAGATTCCAGGTGAGCCGTGCGACCCAGGAGCATTTGTAACGCCATGGCAAACTGATCCATGCGGTGATCTTGCTCATCCAATCTGGAAAAAATATTTTCTTTATCGTACATCACGGGACACAGAGCCACAGTAATTACTGTATGGGTTATATGGCATCTTCAGGTGATGGACACTGGCACACCCTAGACAGAAAGTTCAATTCTCCATATAACCCCTCCGCTTACCGGGAGTACCTCAGTTTTTTCGGCAGTGTCTTAGGTGTTGGTCACGCGTAAAGATGTGCTGTGCTGAGCTCCGCTGGAGAAATCTTTGCTGGGGCAAGCCATGCAACTGGATCCATTCAAAGTGTCTTTTCAGGCCGAATTGAATGGTACCCGGGCCTCGTGGCGGAAGAAAGGAGGTTTTGCCTGTAACGCTTCTCTTTTTAGAGAGCTGGACCCAGGATCCAGTGCTTTGTTTTTTTCAGCCATATTTCCTGGCGGGGTGCTTTACAGGTCCAGGGATGTGGAACCCCTGATAAAAGGGGCCCCGGTCCCTGAAGGTTTTTTAAATGGAGCTACCGTGAGTGGTGAAGATTGGGTCTGTCTCATTTTACCACAGAACCCTGCAGCTGGATAAGGTAAGGGAGATTCCTAAGGAATTTTTCTAATTCTTGTGGGTTTTCTCCTTTAAATAAATGTTGTCATGTGGAGAGAAAAGGACATTATCCCCTAACACTTTGATGTTTTTAGCATAACTTCGTATGAGGTTTTTTTAACTAGCCGACTTTTCCAGTTCCCCCTAGAATAAGGACAGCAGCCCTATTTCAAGATGGTGGCTTATATGATGGGTACGCTCGGAGCTCAGGACTGGGTGTCTCCTTTCTGTTATAGAGCTTAAAAGGTGGCGAGTCAGCATGCCGCCCGTGCCCCTGGACGACGTCATCTTTGACAAAATGGCGTAGGGAGGAGTGGCGTGCTGACGTCACCATTACAACTCGAAGTCCCGGAAGCAACGGGCGATTAGCCTAGAATTGCTTTTAAGCGCTTTTACTCTGCACATCTTGTAAGTGCAATCTGGTTTTATATGATTAATAAAATGTTTACAGATACAGACACTGTGGAAGCTTTTCTTTTTAATATGGTGAACTGCTGATCATGAGTTATTCGGAGGCGATTCTAAGAGAAAGAGAGGTGAGAGAGAAAGAGAGGTGACACCTGGTGGATATATACAGAGACCCTGGCTGGGATATAAGCCAAAAGAGGATGTGATCTCTCTAAAAAGAGATCAGTGCAGTTGGTAAGCGGCAGTTATTTCCCAGGTGGAGGAATCTTTCTATCCTAAACCACTTCTTCTGCTGTGTTTTAAGTCACGAATCAACCAGTGAAGGGAGGACATTTCATAAAATTGTGTATACTACGTGATCAACAGCAATGTTCTTTTAGAGAATTTTTTTTTATATGAATTTTTTTAGGGAAACTTTTTGACATCTACTATGTGGTTAATTCTCAATGCATTCATGCTCAAAAATTGTAATGCATGTGGTTTTATTATTATACTATAGGTCTATGAATTCAACATAGATTGGGAGTGAATACGTCCCCTATTTGATATAGACACTTAATATATGCGGATATTTATTACCACATTTTTATAGTCTCATGTTGCGCAGCTTTTCCCTTTTAAATGTTGTCATGCCTAAAGTCGCCACCGGAGGCTGTCAAGAGCATGTACCTGTTCCATGCTTGTCAGCCTCGCTCTGTGTCCATACAAGTTGCACGCTTCCTTTAGCCCAAGCCCCAGATAAGACGTGAGAAGGGGGTTTTTTTCTTTCAAATGTCCCCTACCTGGACAGAGATACCTCTTCTCTCCAGAAAGCAGAAGGAGCATGGGCCAGTCGGCGGTATGCAGTTCTCCATCCATAAATCTCTCCGCCCCTCTTCCACCCCAGCCCCCTCCACATGCGATCTGGTCGGATCGGAGCCTGCTCGTGTGAGAAAACAACCTTTAAAAAAAAAAAAAGTGGAGGGGCGTGGTGGGAAGTTGGAGAAAGGGGGGTGGGCTTAGCACGCGTTGACGTGCTTCAGACATTCACAAACGCAGGGCTGTGTCTGCTTTAAAGTGTAACTTTTCTCTGATGCATTTAGGTGACGGAGGGTCACAGAGCAGACGAGGGCATGTGAGCGTTGGTGACACAGGCATTCCCAGGGCACATTTATTTAGCATCAGGCTGAGCATTAATAGCACTTGCTGGACTATTTGCTCAGCTGTGGGTGCATTTTTTGGTAGTACCTCTTCATTTGTGCTTGACACTATGACCAGAGGGAGAGGTACAAATATCTCAAAAGACAAGGGCACAAAGGGGTCACCCTCAGGCTTTAAGGACCCTCTCTCTGCAACACCACCCCCCCCTGAAAGGCCTAGGGAGGCTGGTCAGAGTGAGCCATCGGGGTCATCAGGGGTTGCAATTGCTTCCACCAGTTCAGCCCCTGTCTATATTACTGAGGAGGTTTTTTTCTCAGTCATGATTGGATTGGAGGAAAGATTAACGGCTTTCACAGAGTGGAAGAAAATGCATTAGGTCCCCTTCTGCTACCCAGGATCCTCAAACAGAGGAACAGTGGGAGAGGGAAGACGAATCCCCTTCAGGGGACCGTGAAGAGACTGATGACTCCTCTTCCGAGGGTTCAAGTGGGGAAGGACCTTCTTCAGCTTCACAAGCTGAGAAATTGCTGGTGCATTCTCTTATCTCTTACTGAAATGGTCCACTCCACATTTAAGCTACCCTTAACTGAGTCAGTTGAAAAGCCCACTTCTTGTTTGGGTTCATTAAACCTCCTCAGGCTTTGCGTGCCTTTCCTGTACATTCATTGCTGGAAAAGCTTATGTATTCTGAGTGGGATCACCCAGATAAAAATTTTCCCCCCTAAAAAGTTTTCAACACTTTATCCTATGGAGGAAAATTTACTAAGATGTGGAGTATACCAGCAATTAACGCTGCTATATCCTCCTTGAATAAAAGTTTGACTTGTCCTGTTAACAATGCGCTAATGCTCCCAGGGACAAAAGAAGTCATGGGGGAGGAAACCTACAAGACAGAATGATAAAGCCTCTTTATGAAGGGTCGCCTCCGCTCATTCGAGTGGGGGGAAGACTTCTGCAATTTTCAAGGGTCTGGCAGAAGGAATTTCGAGACAGATGGGTGGTCTCCACAATAGCTCTAGGTTACAAACTAGAGTTCCAAGAATCCCTGTCTCCTCGTTTCCTCAGTTCAAATGTCCCCAAAGATCCAGAGAGAAAGAAGTCTCTCTTTCAATCGTTAGATAGGCTTTTGTTGCAAAAAATTATCAAGGGGGTCCCAATGAAACAGTAGGGGTTGGGGTTTTATTGAAACCTTTTCACGGTGCTAAAACCAAATGGAGATGTCAGACCCGTTCTAGATCTCAAAGATCTAAACCGGTTCCTGAAAATTCGCTCTTTTCACATGGAATCAATTGATCAGTAGTCTCCATCCTACAAGGAGAAGAACTTCTGGCATCAATCGACATCAAGGATGCATACCTGCATGTAATTATTTTCCCCGCTCACCAGAAATATCTGCGTTTTGAAGTAGAAAAACGTCATTTTCAGTTTGTAGCCTTGCCTTTCAGTCTAGCTACTGCACCTCAGGTGTTTACAAAGCTTCTGGCCCTTCCTCTGGCCAGATTAAGGACTCAAGGTATAACGATAATAGCATACCTAGATGATCTGCTCTTGATAGACCGGTTGGTAGTCCGCTTGGACCAAAGCATGGTCACCACAGTCAACTACCTGGAATACCTAGGTTGGGTCAGCCTAGAGAAATCTTCTTTAAAGCCAGTAAGAAGATTAGAAGTACTTGGGTCTGGTTATAGATACAGCCCAGAAGAAGATGTTTTTACCCCAGGGAAAGATCAGCGCCATAAAGGACCTGGTTCAGGTGGTCAGGGCAAAGGAGGGTCCTTCTATTCAACTTTGTATGAGGTTGTTGTGGAAGATGGTGGCTTCATTCTAAGCAGTTCTCTATGCTCAGTTTCATTTGAGACTGCTGAAAAACAGTATCCTGTCTGCCTGGAACAAGAAGGTCCAAGCTCTAGATTTTCTGATGTGTTTGTCGCCAAAAGTGCGCCGAAGCCTCAGTTGGTGGAGGATATCTGAGAATTTGCAGAAGGGGAAATCCTTCTTACCAGTTACCTGGAAGGTGGTAACAACAGATGCCAGCCTTTCAGGTTGGGGAGCAGTCCTGAAAGAGGCATCTGTCCAAGGAAAATGGTCCAGAACTGAAAGGACCTTGCCCATCAACATTCTAGAGATTCGGGCAGCGCACCTAGCCCTAAAGGCCTGGACATTCAAGTTGCAGAATTCTTCTGTCAGGATTCAATCTAACAATGCCACAGCAGTGGCTTATATCAATCATTAAGGGGGCACCAGAAGTCAGGCAGCCCAGGGAGAGGTAAACCATATCCTAACCTGGGCAGATAAGCATGTGCCGTGCATATTGGCAATTTTCATTCCAGGGGTAGAGAACGGGCAGGCGGACTACTTAAGTTGCCAGCAGTTGTTCCTGGGGGAATGGTCCCTTCACTTTGACTTCTTCCCGGCTATATACCAAAGATTGGGGATCCCGGATGTGGTCCCGGACAACTTTGTGTCAAGAACAAGGGATACACTCGCATGCAGAACAGATGCGTCGGTGACCAAGTGAGATCAGTTCTCACTGATTTATGCATCCCCTCCTATTCTGCTGCTACCTCAACTTCTTTGCAGGATCAAGCGGGAAAGGAAGTCGGTAGTTCTTGTGGCCCCAGCATGGCCCAGAAGATCTTGGTATGCAGAAATAGTAAAGATGGTGGTGGGGGCCCCTTGGACCTTACCTCCAAGTCCAGACCTGGTATTGCAGGGACTAGTGTTCTATCCTACTTTACAAATGCTAAATTTAACAGTTTGGCTATTGAAACCCACATTCTGAAGAATCGTGGGCTTTCAGGCTCAGTGATATCTACCTTGATTAATGCAAGGAAGCCAGCTTCCGGAGTCATTTATATTAGAATCTGGAAGGCATATGTTTCCTGGTGTGAATCCAGGGGTTGGCATCCCAGAAAGTATGTCATAGATAGAATTCTTGCCTTTCTACAAATGGGGTTAGAGATGAAGATAGCCTTGAGTATTATCAAGGGCCAGGTCTCGGCCTTATCTGTATTGTTTCAACATTCACTTGCTTCACATTCTTTGGTCTGAAGCTTTATACAGGGGGTAACGCGGCTTAATCCACCGGTTAGAACACCCCTGAACCCTTGGGACTTGAATTTAGTTCTGTCTGCATTACAGAGACAGCCTTTTGAGCCGATATGACATATTCCCTTGGTCCTTTTGACAAAAAAGCTAGTTTTTCTGGTAGCCATTTCTTCTGAAAGAAAGGTATCAGAATTGGTGGCTCTTTCTAGTAAAGAGCCATATTTAATAATTCACAAGGATAGAGTAGTATTGCGTCCTCATCCTAGCTTTCTGCTAAAGGTGGTTTCAGGTTTTCACCTAAACCAGGATATTGTTCTACCTTCATTTTTTCCAGAACCCTATTCTACGGAAGAAATGTCACTACATTTTCTGGATGTAGTGAGAGCAGTCAAAATCTATTTGAAGGCAACTGCTCGGATTTGGAAAACAGATGTTTTGTTTGTGTTGCCTGAAGGTCCTAGAAAGGGACAGGCAGTGTCTAAATCTACTATTGCCAAATGGATTCAGCGAGTAATTATTCGAGCTTATGGTTTGAAGAGGAAAGTTTCACCTTTTCAAATCAAAGCACACTCTACCAGGGCTGTTAGTGCTTCATGGGCAGTGCATCACCGAGCCTCCATGGCTCAAATCTGCAAGGCCGCAACTTGGTCTCCAGTTCATACATTCACCAGATTTTATCAGTTGGATGTAAGAAGGCATGAGGATATCGCCTTTGGGCGCAGTGTGCTGCTGGCAGCAGTATAGGTCCACAGGTCTGATTGCACCTTACTTTTGTTTGTGTCTCCCTCCCCTCAGATAGCATTGCTCTGGGACATATCATACAGTAATTACTGTGGTTCTGTGTCCCGTGATGTACGATAAAGAAAACAGGATTTTTATAACAGCTTACCTGTAAAATCCTTTTCTTGGAGTACATCACGGGGACACAGAGGTCCCTTCCCTCCTTCTGGTTACACATGTATTGCTTTGCTACAAAACTGAGATCCTCCCGGTAAGGGGAGGGGTTATATGGAGAATTGAACTTCCTGTCTAGGGTGTGCCAGTGTCCATCACTTGAAGGTGCCATATAACCAATACAGTAATTACTGTGGCTCTGTGTCCCGTGATGTACTCCAAGAAAAGGATTTTACAGGTAAGCTGTTATAAAAATCCTGTTACCAACAAGTGGATTGACTGTATCCTCTGAATTCATGGCCTTCGCCTACTGACAGAAACCATGAAATCGGGCCCAGACAGAAGTACAGTTAAATCACACTTGTTTAATAATAAAAGTAAAAAGAACAAACGTAGTCAAAACATAGCCAGAGTTCAGGATCCGGAACGGATAGTCGGAGAAGCCAAATGTCAGGGGGCCGGAGATGAGCGTAGTAAAACAGCAAGCAGGATCTGGAGCCAGAAGGGATGTCAGCCAAGAAAGTCTTTTAACAGGATTGCAGGAGAGCGTCTCTGTGATGTTGACTAAGGTTAACGCAGAGATCCTCAGGGCTGGACGGCTTAAGTAGGCAAGACTGACAAGCATGATATTATCAACTGCTGGGCACCTGTGGAGAGATAAGAGCTGGCAATAAGCCGACAGCTGAGCGGCCAGCTCAGAGAAGGAAGTGCTGAGCCCAGCCCTGACAGTAAATGTACGTTAGGGAGTTTTAAAGTGGTTAAAAATATCCAATTAAAATGCATAAATTCCTTTCTGAAGTATGGAGTAACAAAGACCCTCCATGAGTTAAAGGAATGCTTCAACTTGGCATCAATCCCACCAAATAGGCTTTATTAGCATTTCAATGCTTCTAAAGTAGTATGTGGTAAACCATTCCCTCTTCATATGTCAACGCATTTCGGGGCTAAGCCACTTTCTTAGGACAGGACGGCATTATGCTGATAAAATAATATACAGTAATGCAAAAAAGTGTAAATGTTTTCAACAACGGATAATTATTCTGCACTTGTGGTAGACTAATTAGTACACCTAATGCCGCGTACACACGAGTGGACTTTTTGACCAGACTGGTCTGATGGACTATCCAACGGACTTTCGGCGGACTTCCAATGGACTTTCCCAACGAACGGACTTGCCTACACACGATCACACCAAAGTGAGGGATTCGTAAGTGATGACGTACGACCAGACTAAAATAAGGAAGTTGTTAGCCAGTAGCCAATAGCTGCCCTAGCGTCGGTTTTCGTCCGTCGGACTAGCATACAGACGAGCAGACTTTTCGATAGGAACTTGGTCCGGCGGAGTTCCGACGTTAAGATTTGAAATATGTTCCAAATCTAAAGTCCGTCAGATTTTCGACCGAAAAATTTAGCTGAAGGTCTGATGAAGCCCACACACGGTCAAATTGTCTGCCGGACTCGGTCCGTCGGACCCGTCCGGTCGAAAAGTCCGCTCGTGTGTACGCGGCATTAGGATTTGGATACCACCTGGTGTGGTAGTTAATATTTAAGATCCAGCAACTGCCCATACTGAAAAATGTCAGCTAATGTTAACTCTGAATATTACTTTGGACAGAAAAATTCAGCCATAGCAAGTGAATATGCCAGGGGAATGAAAGAATGTCTGCTTCAGTGATTTTCAGTTAGTGATTGCGCTGATCATTCAGAGTGGGTGGAATGTAAAAAAAAAATTAAAAGGACACAGAAGAACTGGTTGGGAAGGGAACTTTGTCACAGAAAAGGCTTCTGGGTAAGCTTGCCTGCAAATAGTTTAAATTAATGGTTTATTGAGGCCACGGAAAAATAAGCAGAATGGGAATACAAGCAATATAAGAAAAGTGAGGACCTGCATTCAGCCAAAGCAAGCAGAACATTCTACAGAGATATAATTGAATTGAAAAGGGATTCAAACCAAGAGTTTCAATCTGTTAACAATTCTGTTAACAAAACAACAATTGCGGATTCTTGCATGCTGCAATAAATTCTTTCATGAGTTCCTGTAAAAAGTAAAGACACCTTGTGAATTATCAAAAGAGAAACAGAGTACCAGAAGTGAAACTTACTGCTTACAAAGGTATAGATGAAGACATCAAGAAATTTAAAGCGAAACTGAAAGGTATCTGAGCACCACAAACCAAAAACTTCATTCAATTCAATTAGGGATGAGCTGAACACCCCCGGGTTCGGTTCGCACCAGAACTTGCGAACAGCCAAACAATGCAAAAAAAGTTTTAAAAACGGCAATTTTGTGATTTTAATAATGCTTAAAGTGAAACAATAAAAATGAAATATTTCTTTAAATATCATGCCTGGGGGTGTCCTTAGTATGTCTGTAAAGTAACGCATTTTTCCCATGTTTATAACAGTACCACAGCAAAATTACATTTCTAAAGAAAAAAAAGCTATTTAAAACTGCTCGCAGCTGTAATGGGTCCCGGCAATATAGATAAAAATCATTAAAAAAAATGGCATGGGTTCCCCCACCTCCAGTCCATTACCAGGCCCTTTGGGTCTGGTATAGATATTAAGGGGAACCCCGCACCCAAATAAAAATAAATTGCGTGGGGGTCCCCTCAAAATCTATACCAGGCCCTTCAAGTCTGGTATGGATATTAAGGGGAACCCTGTGCTAAAATTAAAAAAAAAATGGTGTAGGGGTCCCCCCAAAATCCATACCAGGCCCTTCAGGTCTGGTATAGATTTTAATTGGAACCCTGTGCCAAAATAAAAAAAATAGCGTAGGTGTCCCCCCCATACAAGACCCTTATCCGAGCACGCAACCTGGCAGGCCTCAAAGACCCCAAAGCATCCTCCCCATGTTGAGGGCATGTGGCCTGGTATGGTTCAGGATAGGAGGGGGGCTCTCTCGTCCCCCTCTTTTCCTGCGGTCTGCCAGGTTGCATGCTTGGATAAGGGTCTGGTATGGATTTTGAGGGGGACCCTACGCCATTTTTTAAAAACTTTGGCTCGGGGTTTCCCTAAAATCCAAACCAGACCTGAAGGGCCTGGTATGGATTTTGGGGGGACCCCTATGCCATTTTTTAAACATTTTGGCACAGGGTTCTAATTTATATACATACCAGACCTGAAGGGCCTGGTATGGATTTTGGGGGGACCACCACGCAATGTTTTTTAAAATTTGGGTGTGGGGTTCCCCTTAATACCCATACCAGACCCAGAGGGGGGGCATGCCATTTTTTTCAATGTTTTCATCTATATTGCCGGTATCCAACAATACATTACAGCCGTGAGCAGTTTTGAATGACATTTTTTCCTTTACAAATGTCATTTTGCTGCTCTTATTCATAAAACTATGTACGGCTGCCTTGTAAGCAGCTTTACATAGTGTGGGACATGGACTCAGCCCCCTGAGCCATGATTGGCCAAAAGCGCCCTGCTTTTGGCTAATCATGGCTCTCACAGCAGAGCCAACTGTGATTGGCCAAAGCATGCAGGTTAGGTGGTTAAATATCGTGCCTGGGGGGGTCCCCTTAGTCTGCCTGTAAAGTAACACATTTTCCCCATGTTCAGAAAAGTACTGCAGCACAATTACATTTCTAAAGGAAAAAATGTAATTTAAAATTGCTCACAGCTGTAACGTATTGCCAGATCCTGGCAATATACATTAAAAATCATTTAAAAAAACAGGGTCCATACCCCCCCAGTCCATACCAGGCCCTTTGGGTCTGGTATGGATATTAAGGTGAACTCCACGCCAATTTAAAAAAAAAAATGGCATGGGGGTACCCCCCAAATCCATACCAGACCCTAAGGGGGGAACCCATGCCATTTTTTTCTCAATTCTGTCATAGGGCTCCCCTTAACCACTTCAATACACTATATTATATATTGTACACTGCACTATATACCCTGCAACTGTATTATATATACTACACTGAGGGCACTATATACTCTGAACTGCAGTATATATACTATACGGACAGCACTATATACTCTGCTGAAAAATTGGGCTTTAGGTGTTGGTGGTGGCAGAACACGGTAACCCCTCACAGTTACTCTTGTTGGGCGGGAGGCTCTACATTCAGTTCCGGGGGGGCGTGGCATGAACAGACACGCTGACTGAGCGTGCTGCTCTGTGATCCCTAGGCTCCAAGAAGACAGGCAGCAGTGGTTCGGCAGGCTCCTGACCAGCTACGGCATGTCTACACGCCACCGCACAGCTGCATTGCTGCTCAGCGGTGGGGGAAAGAGCCAGGCGAATGTGCTCAGTCTACCTTATGGCGCAGAGCGTGGACTCTGGGAGTGCAAGTAAGAGAACCACGAGGGAAGAAAATTCCCCTGATCTGAAGGGAGGAGCGGGGAGGACCGGACACGATCCCCCTGTACAGGACCGAGGAGCGACTGGTTTAGGAAGGGGAATTACAGTACCCAGCGGCGGCCATGCATTCCAAAGCCCAAGGCAGAGCTGAATAAACCTGGAAAGGGACCTCCCAGGAGAAGGAAGAGACCCCATGGCTCACGCTGATTAAATTGTGGGCCCGGAGGGTCAATGTACTGGAGGTGACCCAAATCTTCAGGAGGTGGAGGGAATCCCAAGAGGGATGGCTGAATCCTTGGAAAATTAAAATCTTGGTACTACAAAGCCCAGCAGTGAATCTGCAAAAATCAGCAAATGACTTGAACCCAGAGACAGCCTCTACAGGGCCGCAGCAGTATGGTAACCCTTTGTATTGTGACCTTAATAATGAACCAAGTGCATCTCAATCAGAGTTAATAGTGGATTGGGACTTAAGAGAACATTTGAGAGCACTTCCTACAAAGAATGACATTCAATTACTTATAACCGCTGTTGAATCGTTCTGCAAGCAGGCTGTGGAAGGGCTAAGTAAGGATATAGGGGCACTGGGACATAGAGTAGAGGAAATGGTTATGGGCCAAGATGATATTAGACAAGGAGTGGCTTCATACCATGATGAAGTGCTGAACTCTCTGTTGGATCAGATGGATAATCAAGAAAATAGAGATTGTAGGCAAAATATACGTATAAGGGGCCTGCCTGAAATAAAACAACATTTTGAATTGCTTCAAAAGGTGATCATCAGTTTGTTTCAGCTAATTCTGGGGCCATCCGCACCGGATAAGATTGAAATAGATAGAGTCCATTGTGCCCTTACCTTTACTTCCCAAAATGCAGAATGCAGAAAGACCAAGAGATGTTATTTGTAAAATACATAGATATTCAGTGAAAGAAGCTATTATGAAAGCGCTCCACAATAAATCCATGGTTGACTTTGAAGGTGCACAAATAGCTCTATTCCCAGATTTATCATATAGAACTCTTATGCAAAGAAGAATGGTTAAACCCTTGTTGGAAGCAGGGACAGGGCTATCACTAGGCAAACTAAACAGCCACCTAGGGCGCACTGCTGTCTAGGGGCACCCGGCCGCTGGTTTTCCTCCGTGTCTGCATGCTCTGCAGGCTGCAGCATGTAACTATCTCAGTCTCAGACAGCTGTTCCATCCGACCGGTAGTGTAACTAGAGGTGCAGTCCTCGAGCCAGCTCTAGATCAAGCAAAGCCGATGCTTCCTGTATAGCGCCACCTCCTATTCCATGGGCAGGGCAAAGGGGGTGGAGTCAGGGGTGGAGCCAATGGGGGCAGCAAAATGAGGTTTTGCCTAGGGTGTAAAAAATCCTTGCACCAGCCCTGGTTGGAAGTCCTACAAGAAGTTGATGTTGAATATCACTGGGGATATCCCTTCAGGGTTATAGCAACAGGAATGGGAAAACAGCAATACTTAAAACTAAAGATGATTTGAAACACTTCACAGAGGTGCTGGAGCTTTCCATGGGGGATTTTCCGGATTGGAGACTGAATATTTGTAAACCATCACTACAACGACCAGATTCATATGGATAGACAGGATTATAAGTTGGTCTTAGAAGGACATGCCAGAATAGAGGTGTAAAGTTAAAATGGTTATTAGGAAAGGAGCTGATTGCCTAGGATTGGGGGGGGGGGTGTTTGGGTGGGGGAAGGGGGAGGATTCTGGTTTGTTATCTTTCCCTCTGTCCACTCTTCCTTCCTTTCTTTTCTTCCCTCTCCCAAAATCCTTTTTTTTTCCTTTTTTGTTTTCCCCCTTTGTTGGGGATATTTGTTGGGAATATAAATGGAAGCCCGGGGGTTTACCGGGTATCCTGTTCATGTTTTTAACAATCTTTCCCCCAATAGGTCGGTCCCGAGACAAGGGACTTTGTTTTCTGCCAAGAGGCGGAAGGGGGAGGGATGGGGAGCTGCCACAGGCAGTGGCATGGTAAGTTATGGGTTTTAGATGGTTTTGTGTGTCCTTTTATTTTTTCTCTTTTTGTCTTCTCATCAGATGCATCCAGGGAGAGAGTTGGGTAAAACTTTGGATATTTTGGGGAAGTTTCGGGAAGGTTTATTGGTTATGGGAGGGGATTTTAACATTACCTTGGACCCCAGTCTAGACACTTCTTCAGGGAAAACCTTTGTGTCTCATAAGGCTTTAAGGCATGCTAAACAGCGCCTTCGCTCTCTGCATTTGGTAGACAGTTGGAGGGTGTTGCATGAACGAGGCAGGGATTTCAGCTATTATTCCAAAACACATAATGTATATTCAAGGATCGATTTGTTGTTGGTCGATCAATACTATCTGATTTAGGTAAATTCATCAACTATTGAGTCAATCACCATGTCAGACCATTTTCCAATAGGCTTAACGATATGTCCGGCATCAATCAGGAGCCTGGAAAGAACATGGCGATTGAACGAATCTATCCTGGAGTATAAACAGATGTGGAATCCCTGTCTCGCACACTAGAATTATACTTTGAGACCAATACATCAGAGGAGGTGTCTGACCAAGTGGTATGGGAAGCCCATAAGGCAGTCATTAGAGGGGAGTTGATTTCAATGGGTTCATGTATTAGAAAAGAGAGACAGAAGGAAATGGTTGAGTTTCTAGAGGAAATACATAAACTTGAAATTAAACATAAGGCCCATTTAAAACCCGGTGACGCGCAGAGACTGGAGAAACTGCGGGTAGACTTAAAACAGCTTCTCGATCGCAAAGTTCAAAATAAACACAGGTATTTTGCACGCCGTTTTTACGAACAGGGCAATAAGCGTGGGAAATTATTGGCCAGGCAATTAAAGAAACAACAGGATTTACGCCATGTTCACACTATAAAGACAGGCAGTAAGCATATAGTGGACACCCAACCAATAGCAGCTGAGTTTTACCGTTTTTATAGGTCTCTATATAATATAGATTCAGTTCCTGTGGGGGCGATGGAGGGTGGGCGTGCAGACAGAATTCAGGAATATCTTGAATCCTCAGAGTTGGAAAAAGAGTTGGAAAAAGCAATCTTGACTGAAGAGTTGGGCAGAGTGATTGCGGTTTTGCCATTGGGTAAAAGCCTGGGACCAGGCAGTTTCACAAATATGTATTATAAAAAGTTTTCCCCAATCCTGTTGGCTCCTCTTTGCAGATACCTTAGTTCTGTCTCGGTGTGTAACCCATTGCCTCCAGAGGCACTGTTGGCTTATGTGACGGTTCTCCTGAAGTTAGGGAAGGATCCTCAGTGCTGTGCCAGCAATAGACCCAACTCCCTCCTTAACTCTGACACTAAGTTCCTGGCTAAAATTCTGGCCCTAAGGTTACAAGACCATATAGTTAAATTGATTCACCCAGATCAAAAAGGATTTATGAAGGGCCGAGAGGTCAGAGATAATACCATTTGGGCCATGCATGTAGTGCATTGGATGCATAATGGACCGAACCAGACCCCGATCTCAATGGATACTGAAAAGAGCATTCGATAGGGTGGGGTGGGAGTTTATGGTTAGAGTTCTGAGGGAGATGGGTCTGAGAGAACGGATGATGGGGTGGGTGATGGCACTGTATGCAGATCCTAGAGAAAGGGTTGAAGTCAATGGTAGATTATCAGATTATTTTGAGATACGGAATGGGACTAGGCAGGGATGCCCATTGTCCCCATTGTTATTTGCTATGGTGCTGGAGCCCTTTCTGTGACTTATTAGGGGAAATAGGAGTATTAAGGGGATTTGTATTGGATCAATGGAACATAAGATCTCAGCTTAAGCAGATGATCTACTGTTGTACCTTTCTTCTCCTCAAGAGTCTTTGACTGAACTGATGTTGGAAATAGACAGGTTTGGCCTTATATCTAATTTTAAAATAAATATTGAGAAGTCAGTGTTGATGCCGAGCCATGTTCCTTTGAGGATGATGACCACTCTGCAACAATCCTTTTCTTTTGTTTGGCACGTTGAGTCTATGTCCCACTTGGGGATTTATATTTCTTTAGATGTAAAGCGCCTATATGATCTAAATTATGGTCCCTTGGTGGTATCTATATTAAAGGATTTGCAGAAGTGGAGAAGTCATACTCTGACGTGGTTCGGCAGGGTAAATGCGCTTAAAATTAGTGCCATATATTAAAAATATGTAGCGCTAAATCAACTTGTATAAGTAATAAATGTGCACGTGCATATAATGTCCCAAATAATGCCGTGTGGCTGTCAACACAAAAGTCCACAATCAGGGTAAATGAACCATGGGGCAATACATGCAACTTCTCAACGATGTACTCAGAAGTCTTCAAGGTAAGTAGAAGGATGGAATACGCTTACCAGCTGTGTTGGATTCTATTGCCATAAGCATAGAATCAGTAAGACTTTGTGCCACCAAGGGCAGAAACATGAGGTGATGGAGGCAAGGGTAGAGCCTCTATGGTGGAGGCAAGGGTAGAGCCTCTCTCGGCTATGGATGTCCCTTCTGGTCCACTAGAACTGGGTCAAAGATGATTTCCACAGATCAATAGTTCCTTGATGCATCAGAACCTTTCTCTGTTGAAAAGAATTTGCAAATTCTTTTCAACAGAGAAAGGTTCTGATGCATCAAGGAACTATTGATCTGTGGAAATCATCTTTGACCCAGTTCTAGTGGACCAGAAGGGACATCCATAGCCGAGAGAGGCTCTACCCTTGCCTCCACCATAGAGGCTCTACCCTTGCCTCCATCACCTCATGTTTCTGCCCTTGGTGGCACAAAGTCTTACTGATTCTATGCTTATGGCAATAGAATCCAACACAGCTGGTAAGCGTATTCCATCCTTCTACTTACCTTGAAGACTTCTGAGTACATCGTTGAGAAGTTGCATGTATTGCCCCATGGTTCATTTACCCTGATTGTGGACTTTTGTGTTGACAGCCACACGGCATTATTTGGGACATTATATGCACGTGCACATTTATTACTTATACAAGTTGATTTAGCGCTACATTTATTTAATATATGGTATTCATTCTTGTCACATGGTTTGTAGCAGCTTACTCACTCACTGTCCATCCTCATTTTTTAGGGTAGCGCAATAATTATTCCCTTCCTTGCTTAAAATTAGTGTAATCCCTTGACTTATTTATGTCTTGCATACCGTGCCCATAAAACTTCCACAGACATTCTTCAAACAAATACCCAGGACTTTTATGACCTTTGTGTGGGGAGATAAACATCCCAGGTTGGCATATAAGATTTTGAGGAGACCAAAATGGGAGGGTGGGATGGGACTCCTGGACATAGTGACTTATTACAGAGCCATGGCCCTGGTTCGTATTATGAATTGCCATGACCCTGTTGGTAAATTTAGGTGCCCTTGGAGAAGACATTAGCGGGTAGGAATTTGGCCGGAGCTCCCTGGATTCCAGTTTCTTATAGGGGGTTATCAGAATATATATCACCATTGACGAAAACAGCAATATCTGTGACAGACCTAGCCGGGACAGAGGCTGTTGGAGTAGACTGAATGCAAGCCTGTTGCCTTTTGATTATGGGCCCTAGCATTTGGGGGAATGGTGCTCTCTGTGAGCTGTATGCCTGGGGACGCTGGGGTTGGTGTTACTTTGGATTTAGCTCCATGTCCCCCCAAAACACACAGACTCTGGGAACCCTTTATATGCCATATTAGAATGATAAGACTGAATTATACTGTTGGGACACATCCTGTGAGGAGATGCTGGTGTCATCAACTCCAACTACCTGTGTTTATGTTAATTGAATGAGCTGATCACATTGTCCTCTATACAATGTAGGAGACGGGACGACTCCTATTGGAACTGCTGCTATTGTGAGAAGGTGTCCTGTGATAATTAACTCAGTCTGGGCAATAGGTCATGTCTCAGTCACCTAGGCTGTATAAAGGATTAGTTAATTAGCTCATGTTAATTAGGTTAATTAGGTTACAGTTGTATTGTTAGAGGAGGTTCCAACGGCATATAAAGTCTTGTAATTTTGATTCTAAAAAAAGTCAGTTCATGTTAGCAACAAGCAAGTGTCGCCTTGTTTTGTGCTCAGAGAGGCTGGGATATCTGTATACAGACTGGGAGGAAGTGGTACATGACGGAAGCACTCAAGCGGAGTGTGGGACGTTCCGTGACAATATCCATCTGGGATAGAATGAAAAGTACAGTAAAGTTTGCCCCCCCAATATCCCCAATGTGACCATTGGAAGGATTCCCCTGGTTCCCTCTGGGGGAAGAGAAAGGGATTTTAGACCGTTGGGGAATGGATGGGAAGGGTAACTGTGCTATAGTGGCCCCATAGGGTAAATTGTTACCACTGGCAGAGTTGGTTGTGATATTGGGGGAAATACCAATGGCTGTATGGAAATATCGCCAAATGATGGATTTGTTTAATAAGTGGAAGCATCAGATTAGATTTATTAAAAAATAAAAAAATTAAAATGTCCCATGTAGTCTTCTTCTTCTCTTGCTCCGCCGACGGACGAAAAAGAAAAAAAAAAGAAACCCTAACACCGCCACCGATCTGCTTCCATGGGAGGCACCCGCCGTAATGACCATCCTCTCAGGTGACAGTTCTTTTATAACTAAGGGCAGTGCCACACGGTGACGTCGCCGGATGACCCCGCCCCCCACTGATGCATGGGGATAACCCTATGGCTTCCCCATAGCGCCAGAGGGGGGTGGGGCCACCCGGTGATGTAACAAGGTGACCCCGCCCCCCTCTGACGCTACGGGGAAGCCATAGGGATGTCCCTGTGTGTCAGAGGGGGGCAGGGTCACCCGGTGACGTAGCCGGGTGGCCCCGCCCCCTCTGACACTACGGGGAAGCCATAGGGATGTCCCTGTGCGTCAGGGGGGGCGGGGTTACCCAGCAACGTCACCGTGTGGCTCCACCCTCAGTTATAAAAGAACTGTCACCTGAGAGGATGGTCATTACGGCAGGTGCCTCCCATGGGGGTGGATCGGTGGTGGAGTGCGGGGTTTTTTTTTCTTTTTCAGTCAGTCGGCAGAGCAAGAGAAGAAGAAGACTACAGGGGACATTTTTATTTTTTAATAAAGGACTTGTCCCAAGCCGTGCCATGTCATTTTTACAATTTTCACACTTTTTTTGCAAAATGGTAGGGGTACATTTGTACCCTGTTACCATTTCACACGGGGGGGGAGACCAGGATCTGGGGGTCCCCTTGTTAAAGGGGATTCCAGATTCCGATAAGCCCCCCCTTCCGCAGACCCCCACAACCACCGGGCAAGGGTTGTGGGGATGAGGTTGCTGTCCCCATCACCATGGGGACACGGTGCTTTGGGGCTACCCCAAACCACCCTCCCCATGTTGAGGGCATGTGGCCTGGTATGGTTCAGGAGGGGGGGGCGCTCTCTCGTCCCCTCTCTTTTCCTGCGGCCTGCCAGGTTGCGTGCTCGGATAAGGGTCTGGTATGGATTTTTGGGGGGACCCCCACGTCATTTTTTAAAGATTTTTGGAGCGGGGTTCCCCTTAAAATCCATACTAGACCTGAATGGCCTGGTATGGAATTTGGGGAGACCCCCATGCAATTCTTTTTTAAATTTTGGTTCGGGGTTCCCCTTAATATTCATACCAGACCCAAAGGGCCTGGTAATGGACTGTGGGGGAATCCCATGCCGTTTTTATCAATGACTTTTATGTGTATTGCGGGGACCGACAATTCATTATAGCCGCGAGTACTTTTAAATGACTTTTTTTCCTTTAGAAATGTCATTTTGCTCTCGGACTGTTCTAAACACGGGAAACATGCGCTACTTTACAGGCATACTATAGACACCCTCCAGGTACGAAATTTAAATGAATATTTCACTTTTATTGTTTCACTTTAAGCATTATTAAAAATACTGCTCCCGAAAAAATGTCTGTTTTTAGAACTTTTTTTTACATTGATACATGTCCCCTGGGGTAGGACCCAGGTGGCCAAACACTTTTTATGACAATAACTTGCATATAAGCATTTACAATGAGCACTTTTGATTATTCATGTTCGTGTCCCATAGACTTTAACGGTGTTCGCGTGTTCAAACAAATTTTTTGCCTGTTCGCATGTTCTGCTGCGAACTGAACCGGGGGGTGTTCGCCTCATTCCTAGCTGTATGGGGCACTATGTCATGCTCTGATGTAAGGGGCACTGTGCCATGCTCTGATGTAAGGGTCACTGTATCATGCTCTGATGTCGGGGCACTACTGTGCCATGATCTGATGTAAGGGGTCACTGTGCCATGCTCTGATGTAAGGGGTCACTGTGCCATTCTCTGATGTCAGGGCACTACTGTGCCATGCTCTGATGTCCGGGGGCACTGTGCCATGCTCTGATGTCAGAAGGGCACTATGCCATGCTCTGATGTCAGGGGGCACTGCTGTGCCATTCTCTGTCAGGGCACTAGTGTGCCATGCTCTGATGTTGGGGTACTACTGTGCCATGCTCTGATGTCAGGGGGCACTACTGTGCCATGCTCTGATGTCGGGGCACTACTGTGCCATGCTCTGATGTCGGGGCATTACTGTGCCATGCTCTGATGTCAGGGGGCACTACTGTGCCATGCTTTGATGTCAGGGGGCACTATTGTGCCATGCTCTGATGTAAGGGGGCACTGTGCCATTCTCTGATGTCAGGGGACACTGTGCCATGCTTTGATGTCGGGGCATTACTGTGCCATGCTCTGATGTCAGGGGGCACTACTGTGCCATGCTTTGATGTCAGGGGGCACTATTGTGCCATGCTCTGATGTAAGGGGGCACTGTGCCATTCTCTGTCAGGGGCACTGTGCCATGCTCTGATCTAAGGGGCCACTCTGTCCCTCTGCGGGCAATCTGGTACTAACTGGCACTGACTGGCAGGGTCACGAACTGACACTGATGTCAATAGTGACACCAGTACAGTGATTAGTTATAATACCGTACACTGTACTAATGCCACTGGCTGGGAAAGGGTTAACATCAAGGGGTTAACTGTGTGTCTAACAATGTGAAAAAGTGTGCTGCTTTTACTTACTAAGCTGGCTGTTTTCTCTCTCTGCTTTTCAGGGAGAGGAATGGGCCAGATAACTATTCCTATGTACACAGAATTCTTTGTGTTTATATATATATATATATATATATATATATATATATATATATATATATATATATATAATCACGTGTGTTTGAGCTTCTGTTTGGGGTGCACACCCTAATGCAATAGGCTGCGCACACCTATGCTGTATATACAGTATATATCAAATACACTACCACTAACTAAATAACCTGCCTGCCTAATCTAGCTCAATCTCGCTATCTCCATCCACTATAACACACTTTCCTGGACCTTCCCATGTCAGCCTACTATGGGTCAGCTCCGCCCCCTCTGACCCCTCCAGGACCACCTCTTTTCTAGCCCATAAAAGGGCGGCTGTCTGTCCACACCAGTGTTCTTTTTTCGTCCTCGCTCCGGACACCTTTTAAAGTTTATTTTTATTTATTTATTTTTTCTCTTCTCCATCCATCCATCTATCCATCCTGTCGGGTACAGCCTCTCCCAATTCAGAAGACCCCCCCATATAGGCTGTAAATCTCCTGAGCAGGTGGGTTCCCGTGGTGCTGGGATTGTATGGTACAGTATAAATGACTGTGTATTACCGGCAAAGGTCACTGGCAGTATAAATGACTGTATATACCTTTGTTTATCTGGCAGGCTGCAGGGCACACTGCCTGGGACAGCAGGTTCAAGGCCAATGGTACCTTTGTGGGTCGAAGAGTTCAAATTTCCTGGGATTGGATGCTGTCAGACGCGCTTTTAGCGCTCCAACCTATGTTTCTAGGTCGAGCTGTCAAGATTCCTTTGGACAACAAAACTACAGTGGCTTATGTGTCTCATTAAGGGGGCGCAAGAAGTCACCCTCTCCTTCAGGCATTATTACAGGATCGTCAGAACGAATGTAACCTATCACCGGATCTGGAATACTATGGAAAGGAGTTGGGACCTTGGATCTCCTTCAGTATCTAACATTTTGGAGTTTCTGCAGAGTAGTCTCCAAGGGTTAACTTATAATTCCCTGAAGGGTCAAATCCCTGCCTTGTCGGCTATGTCGTGTATAAGATATGCTCTACATCCGTTGGTGATCTGATTTTTTAGGGGCAGCCATAGAAATCAGACCTCCATTGAAATAGTTTTTTCCAAAAGAGGACTCAACACTAGTCTTGGGAACATTGCTGGTTCCTCCGTTTGATCAAGCTTTCTCTTGTTCATTATTTCTTTTAACAGTTATTTGCTTTTGTTTTTTACTAGCCGTGGCCTCGGCCAGAAGAGACTCTGAGTTGTGTGCCTTCGCATCTAAAGAACCATATTGTTTGGTGCTCCCAGATAAAATACTCCTTAGGCCGATACCAAGCTTTCTACCTAAGGTGGCCACATAATTTCGTATGAACTGGGAGGCCATTCTCCCAGCCTTTCCGGTGGATACAGCTGATGATGAGTGGAGTAGGTTAGACCTGGTCTCTGCGGTTTCAACCTACCTGAATTGGACTAAAAGCTTTGGCAAACAAGATCAGCTGTAGGTTTTCCCAATGGGGCCTAAAAAGGGTATGCCAGCAACATCCAAAGTTGTGTCTTCCTGGTTTGTCAAAACCATGCATATTGCATACAAAACACTGGGCCTTCCTCCTCCTTCAGAGATCAAAGTACATTCGACGAGGGGTATGGCAGCATCCTGGGCATACCCGATGGTCGCCCCTGAGGTAGTTTGCAGAGCAGCAAGCTGGAGCGTGCCCAACACCTTTTATTAGGCATTACAAGCTTAATATGGCTTGTCCGCCTGAGGAAACATTTGGCTCTACAGTTATTACGGCGGCTGTTGCCCATTAAAAATTTTGAGTAGCATTGCATTGAAGGTTTGGCTTTTTTATTTTTTGTTTTCCCTCCCTTCTTAATATTGCTTGATACATCCCATAGTAGGCTGACATGGGGAGGTCCAGGAATAAGGAAAATTGTTATCCATACTTACTGTAATTTTCCTTTCCTGGATCCTCCCCATGTCAGCCGGAGGATTCCCACCCAGTTTATCCGTCGCGAGGTGGGGTTTTTGAACACTGGTGTGGACAGACAGCCGCACTTTTATGGGCTAGAAAAGAGGTGGTCCTGGAGGGGTCAGAGGGGGCGGAGCTGACCCTGCCTTTGGCCAATTATGGCTCTCGCTGAGGAACGTGCTGTGATTGGCCAAAGTATGCAGGTTAGGTGTATGCTTTGGCCAATCATCATACAGCAATGCACTGCGGTCTTGCAGTGCATTATGGGGCGCTCGAATTTGCCGCAAATGCCCCATAAAATTTGCTGTTCAATGAAGGGGTGAACACCCGATGTTCAAGTAAAACTTGCGTTCGACTAATTTTTAATTATAGTGAACAAAATACACATCTTTTTCGTTGATGTCAAGACTCTGTATTACATCATAAATTGCGATGTTTTGCTTGGCTGTAAAAATGTTCAGAATGTCAGCACAGACTGCTAAAACGTTGATAAGTTATGTCAGTGTCTCATGTTAATCCTTGCTACCTTGCTTAAAGTGTATATCTATTTGTGCAGCCAAACTGGGATCACATCTACATTATATTTGTTGTGCAGGCAAATCTTCGTTATCAATTGTGTAGGGATCTGCTTCCCTCTACTGTCTGTGTTTGTAATAAGCTTTGCTACTTATCACAGAATCAATTATGTATAACACTTCCTGTCTCTGGGATGTTGGGTTGAAAACCCAGAAGGAGGAAGTGAAGAGAGAGAGAGATTTTTGAAACCACCTATCCACATGGAAGGACTGCTGCTGAGACCAGACCTGAAGCAGGGATTATTATGTCAGTATTCCAAGTTTAGATTCAAATCTTTTTATTAAGTTTTTTATGTATTTAACAAAACAAAGTCTCCCACGAGGGGGAAAAGTTGACAAATCCCCTTTATAGGGTAACCAGTATAGTAAAGACAAAGCATTCAATTAGGGTAAGGAAGAGAAATACCATTTACATCTCAACAATTGCTAGATCAGTAGAGGAAAAAGCAGGTTCTAATGAGGTCATCTCTCATATTCGACATTCTTGCCTGCTGTCTTAGGCTGGGTTCAAACTGCTGTCGGATGCGGATCGCAGCAGGGGTCCAGTGCATCCCTGTTCCCCGTTTCAGGGACAAATCAGGGCCGAATTTTTGCCTGAATTCGGCCCTGAAACTGAGCCAAAGATGCACAGGACTCCTGTGCAAGCAGCTCCACAGCTGCCATGGAGATATGTGAACCAGCTCCATAGAGAGCCAGCCACAATCTCCTGTCATGCTGTCATGCGAATTGGATGCAGGGAATACCGCATCCTATTCGCACTACTCTGAACCCAGCCTTACTTGCACCAAGTTTCTAAAATGAAACAATTTGTCAGTTAATCGATTTATTACTTTGCGGTCCAAAGGAATGAGGAAGGAGGCAGGGCAAGGGGAGGGGCACAAGAAGAACATTTAGTGAGAAAGGACTGAAACAGAAAAGATTTATTAAAGATTCCCAGGTGGCATTAAACTCTCTCTAGATACCACATCCATAGCTTCCAGACCTTATCAAATTTTGACTGGGTATTATTGAGGGTACACAAGAGTGTATTGTTAATCATTATCCAGTTTAGTTTTTGAGTAATGAATTCAAGTGAGATTCTAGCTGTCAAAGTAATGTAGGATATATGTTTTTTTGGTGTTTAGGAGCCTCAATGCCTATTTTCTGAAAATGGCAATTTCAGGCTTTCTGGGGACATTCACCTCAGTTACTGAGTATATTGAAGTAAAGAATTATTCAAAATTGAGTGGTTTTGGGGCATTGCCATCAAACATGTGTAGCGTTATACTTGTGAGGGCCGCTGATAGAATCTATACCCCACTGGTTCCCCCGACTCTGCAAATCCTCCGTCACCTCTGACACCCTGGGTTCAGTCATTTTTACCAACTGTCACCTATTATAAGAAACTTACACAATACCAGTGAGACAGTTCAAGTTCGTTTACTGTGGTAAAAGGGACACATAAAAGTGTAAAACATAACACTTTACATCGCAAAGGTACAATATTTTTATCTGAACAATATAGCAGTCTATGGAATAAGACCACCTCTGGGGATCTACAGATGTTCTCCCCTGTCACAGAGTTTATCAAATTAAATACCCTAATCCAAAACTTAATCACCAGGGGGCACTGTCACCAAATATGGTGCATTGTCCCTGACTGACCACAGTATTGAAAACAGTTAGGTGATGTAGATGGATGCATTTTAGCTACCCAAGTTGGGACCAGGTACCAACGTAACAGTGTTTTATAGTTGGCCTCAATCAGCGTGGAAAAATTAAGATTCAGTTCTTTTTCCCATTCATTTATGTAGGAGAGCTTCGAGTTTGGTTCAGTGAGGGAAGCATAGACAACAGATAGTCGTCCCTTCAAAGGACCCTTTGTTTGGCAGGATAACTCGAAACTTGTAAGTGTAAGGGGCTCAATTATTAGATTAAGTTTGTGTCTGACAAAGGATACAATTTGGTAATATCAGAATATTTCACTGGCAGGTATCTGCATCTTGTCTTCAAAATGTTGTAAAGAGTATACTTGGTTACCATTAAGGTAATCACCAATTCTCAGCAATCCTTTATTAAGCCACCAGTGAAATGACTGTGGTACTAACCCTGGTGGGAACTCCGGATTACAGTAGACTAGAGCTAAAGGTGTGTGTGGGGATAACAGGGAAGCCCGGTGATGTACTCTATCCCATACCATCAATGACTGTGATAAAGTAGGGCATAATATAGGAGGGCGTAGCCGTTTGGGAAGCCACATCACCAGTGATCCTATGGCCAAGAGGTGACAGGATAGTGCCTCAAGGGAAACCCAAATAGGTGCAGGACCTGTAGTAGTAGTATGGGCAGGTTGAGAAATCTGGGCGGCTTGAAAGTAGTTTAGTAAATTAGGGAGACCAAGACCCCCCTTTAATTTTGGGGCGTATAGGATCTGTTTGTTCATTCGAGGTCTTCTATTACCCCAAATGAAACGAAGAATCTCGGCTTGCAGACCCTGCAGATCTCCCCTCGGGACTGTCACTGGTAGAGTTTTAAAATAGTAAAGTATCCTGGGTAGAAGTGTCATTTTGACAGAGTTGATTTTGCCAAACCATGATAGGGAATAGTCCCCCCAACTGCGAAGATCCTCTTTAAGTTTTCTTAAATAATGGGGGATAATTAGCTTTATAAAGAGTCTCAATAGACGGCGTTAATTGGATCCCTAAATATGAGAGGGAGTGTAGTGCCCATTGAAAGTTGTAGTCCTCCCAAAATGTCCGTACTATTGAGTGGGGAGGCGAGACATTGAGGGCTGTTGTTTTGTGAGGGTTGAGGGAGAGGCCAGAAAGCCAAGAGAATTGGTCCAATAAAGATAGCAAATGAGGTAGAGTAACTTGAGGGTTTGTAATATACATAAGGACATCATCGGCAAATAAGGCACATTGATGTTCTTGTTGCCCACAGCCGATACCAGAAATATTAGGGTGGGACCGAATTGCCATAGCCAAGGATTCAATAGCTAATGCAAAAAGTAAGGGTGAGAGGGGGCATCCCTGTCTCGTACCACGTTTGATAGTGAACGATGATGATTTGTAGCCTCGTATGGAAACCTGGGCTGACGGAGATCCATATAAAGTTTTCAATAAGGATAAAAAGCTAGGTCCAAACCCGAAAGTCTCTAAAGCAGTGAATAAATAGTTCCAATACACGCTATCAAAAGCCTTATGAAGGTCTCCCAATTAGCACGTACAGCTGAAATCAAGGTTATAGTTCTACGAATTTGGTCTAGTGTTTGGCGCCCAGCGATGAATCCTGACTGATCTTTATGAATGTATTCTGCTAAGAATGTGTTAAGACGTAGGGCCATGAGTTTCGTAAAAATTTTTAGATCACAATTGATTAGCGAGATTGGGCGATAATTAAGGACATCGGTAGTATCTTTATTAGGTTTAGGGATGACACTAATATAGGCCTTATTTTCATCCAGAGGAACCGCACCTCCATCCCGCAAGCAATTAAAATAAAGAGCCATATGTGGCACCAGCTGTTCTGAGAATTTTTTGTAATAAGTATTAGTGAGACCAAGTAAAAAACTTATGATTGGACCAGCGTAGTTGCTTCTCAGCTTTTGTTGCTTTCTCAGCGGGCTTGTTCAAGCTTAGTTAATAGTGATTTTTACAAAAATTAGGAGGTTTTTGGACACAGACAGGAATTAGTTCAGAAGAATCTCCCAATCCCTAATTATAACCAAATAGAACGAAAGTTGTGATTCTTTCAAAGAAAATGGGATTTTTATAGGGAGATAATACATCTATATTCCAGTAGGCATAAATGAGTGAAATAGTTAAAAAGTAATTTTTTATTTAAATTGTAATAAAAATATACAAAAACAAATATATAGATATACAAAGGTATGACCATCCAGTATTGTGTTCAAATTAATTCGTGTCTGTCAGCCAACATGTTTCGCAAAGAACTAATTGCTTCATCAGGGCATAAATCGATATCACTGGTTCATTTGAACTATATAAACAACAGATAAATGGACTACGGTTATATGATGGTCATACATACTTATATAACCACATAAAGTACATAATCAAAACTTTCAATCTAGTAATCTCACCTACTGGTATAAGTCTAAAATCAAAGCACACACCACCATTGCCAGGCGTCATCCACTGTACCAACTGGTGCAAAAAATCCAAGGGTGCCAGATCCCAACCGGATAATACCAACAGAGGAACTGGACCACACAATAGCAGGACAAGAGTCTAATAGAGTATAAAAGAAAAAGAAAAAGAGCCAATAAGTTCCTAGTCCCAAGGAAAATTGTAATTAATCTGTACAATATGGCACTTATCACTCAAACTATGCCAAAGCATAAAATAAATGAGTGAGATATGGTCATGGTCATACAGTATATATTAGGAAATCAAACATACACCTCTCAATGTGGGAGGCAGATAACTATATCCATATATAGGATTATATTTGGTGTATAAAAGAGGTTTCAATTGGACCGCTTCTGGCTATCTATAGGTAGTTTTAGTCACATAGTGCCTTACAAACTGCAAGCAACTGTGTGGGGAGTATTGGTACTAAATTAAGCACTGAATAGGGCTGACAAGAATAATAGGGCCATACAGCGCTTGTGTAGCGCTGTATATGACTAATGAGGGTCCCCAGATCCTATATTGTAACGTGGCTGCCAAGCACCAAAAAATAAACAGATAAACGGCCACTATATCTTACTCCATACCAAGCAGGTATTCCCTCCCCTAAACGGGAAACATACAGTGCATAAGATCCCAGAAGCAACCAGGTGCTCTCCCAGATAGTCATGGAGGTCCAACAAGTAATTACCTGCAGAGGCCAAAGAATCGTGGTTCCTCACTACAAGGTGTCTCCTCCTGCCAGTAAAGACGGATCGGCGCCAAGTGTGTCTGTCAGACTACACACCGGCGCCTCCATCTTTTGTGTGGTACTACCGGAAGTGAAAAGGTCACGAATGACCTCCGGCATCACTTCCGGTCCGGACGTCCCTGCACATGATGCGCGCGCATTCCACCGAGTGCGCACGCGCAACCACTATAGCGGATGCGCACGTACTGCCCACACTACGATAGCGGAGTGAGGGCATATAGGGCGGATATAAGACACTCCGCCCGCTTACGCAGGGACGTCCGAGTCCCCCTGTTCATGGCAACAGCAACAGCAAAGTACATGATAATACTGGCATGGGGGGAGGCCTATATATAATAGTCCCGCAACAGACTATACAAAATGTATAACAAATATGGTAAACAGGTAAAAAGCCTTATATAATTATGCCCAATAATAACCCATACAGGGATCTTTCCCTTAAAAGCTGAACAGGCATGCATGGGTGTGCAAAAATAAATGTATCTAAGTTGCAACAACCATTCTTATTGACAAGATGGAATTTATAGGGAGGAAGAGATGAGGAGACTGACAAGTCAGGGTCCCACAGCTCTTCATTCATATATTTTGTGATCCCCCCCTAAAAAACACAGAAAGTGGAGAGCAAAAAAGGGTTTTTTTTTGGAATAATTTGAAATAGTTATTAATAGAGCCTATGTATAGTAAGCAACGAGGGCATAGGACAAGTAAGAAGGAGGGGAGTAGGATTCACAAAAACGGTTTGTATGAGAGTGCTGTGTTGAGGCCAGGTGGCTGGGTGGCCTGCTGGCCAAAGATCCATCTGGCCTCTCGTTGGAGTATTAATTTATCAACATTTCCTCCCCTCTCGAAGTCAGATATGACTTCTAGGACAAAGAAGGAAATAAAGCTAGATCGAAGTTATGGTGGAGACCAATGTGTTTACAAATAGGAGTGTATAGCAGTCCTGCATCTAAATAGTATAGATGGTCCTGGATTCTTCTAGCAAAGGGACGTTTGGTTTTACCAATATAGAAGGCGCCGCAACGGCACATGGCAAGATATACAATGCCTGTTGTGGAGCAGTCTGCGTAGCCCCTTAACCTGTGGAAGCCCCCTCTTGGGAGAGGGCATCCTGGGCCTTCTCTGATCCATGGGCAAAAATCGCAGTGTCCACATCTAAAGGTGCCGTTGCCGCCCTCCGCCCCCAGTAAGGGTATTGTAGGCTGTAGGTGACAATGTACTAAGGTATCCCTGATGGACCGTGACTTTCTATACATGATCTGTGGTACATTAGCTACATATTTAGAGATTATCGGGTCCTCCGAAAGGAAGTGCCAGTTGGCATTGATTCCGATTCCGAATGGGCCGTTGATGGGTCGTAAAAGTGGTAATAAGTTTTGTGGTAGGATGAGAATCATCTGTTTTCTGTTTGAATATGAGGGTATCACGTGTGTTTAATTTTGCCTGTTGGTAGGCCCTTTTGAGGGTTTTCTTACTGTAGCCTCTGTCCAGCAGCCTCTCATATAGAGCCTTTGCTTCTTTTTCAAAATCTTCATTTCTCGCACAATTCCGTCGCAGTCGAAGATATTGGCTGTACAGTATACTGTATACAAGCGTACAGGGGTGAGAGCTAGAGAAATGCAGTATGGTATTCCCGGCAGTTTCCTTCCTATATAGTGTGCTGAAGACAGAGCCATCCTCTTTAAGGACCAGACGTAGATCCAAAAAGGGGATGGAGGTAGCGTCTGATTGGATCGTAAACTTTAAATTGAAGTTGTTCTGAGAAATAAACTCCATAAAATCTGATAACAAGTCTGTAGAGCCTGTCCAAATCAGGAGGACATCATCGATGTATCTCCGCCAAAGGAGGATGTGGCGGAGATACATCGAGGCCCCCTCACTGGAGAAAAGAGTGCGTTCCCATCCCCCCAGGTACAGGTTGGCGTACGATGGGGCACAAGAAGTCCCCATCGCTACCCCCTGTACCTGGAGGTAGGTAACGCCATTGAACAAGAACATATTGTTGGTTAGGATATGTTCTAGTAGCGTGGTGATAAGTTGACCTAGTTCCCAGCTATTGGTATCCCTTTCTCTCAAAAACTCCGAGACCACCTCTAAACCCTGGGTGTATGGGATGCTTGAATAAAGAGCCTCTATGTCAATTGCTGCCAAGATTGCCCCTTGGGGTATGGTAAGTCCTTCAAGGATTTTCAGTAGATTTAATGTATCCTTTTGATATGAGGGCAGGCTTGTGACATGTGGGCGTAGATAGCTATCTACGTATTGGCTGGCATTCTGGGTATGACTGCCTATCCCGGATATGATTGGACGTCCAGGGGGGTTCGAGATGTTCTTGTGAACTTTGGGTATTGAGTAAAAAGTTGGCGTAATCGGCCATTTTACTTCCAAGAACTCACGGGTGTCCTTATCGATCAGGCCCTGTTGATATGCCTGATCAGTGATGGTCAGATAGTTAGATCTTGCCTCAATGAGCTTCTGGGATGGAACTTGCTGATACCATTCCTGGTTATTGAGTATATTTAAACACATGTTGATATAATCCTCCTTGTTCATCACCACCACATTTCCTCCTTTGTCGGATGGTTTAATTACTAAGTCTTCTTTCTCCATTAGATTTTTTAGGGCTGATTGTTGTGCTGGTGATAGGTTATTGATGGTGCGTTTAGGGAATTGCATCCCTTCGATTTGTTTTGTAGTTTGCTTCAAAAATGCCCATACCGCTGGGCATGTTTGGAGATTCGGAAACTTGTGAGATTTTGCCTTGAATTTCATTGGTACAATCGGAGTTGTTGTGACTGCTTCTTCCTCCTCGGATGATGAGTCTTGGGAATTTTCGTATCCCTCATTCTCGTCCAGTAGTTGAATCAACGTTTTTAGGGCCCTAAAATCTTGTACTTTGAAACCTTTGTACAAATCTTCTTCCCTATTTACTCCTCTTCCTCTATCGGTGTCAAATATATACTTGTATGTCAGGTTTCTTGCAAAGATATGCAAATCTTTGACTAAGGTGAATTTGTCTATCTGCTGTGAGGGACAAAAGCTAAATTCTAGTCTTAGTACCTCCAATTCCACCAATGTAAGCTGGTATGATGAGAGGTTAATAACGTCTAATCCCGATTTGTTACGGTCTGTTTGATTACAAATGGATCCATTTTCCCTGTCCGTTGTGTCATTGGGGTAGCCGGGGGGTTTGGGACATGGCCTAAAGGGGCTGGTCCTGTATTAGAACCCCTTTGTTGATTGTATTTGGGTACAGCCCCCATTTCTCATGGGGGTGCTACATCATTTTCCAGTGTGTCTCCAAACATAGGGAGAGATGTAGTCATTCCTGTGAATGAATCATTATAGGCCCCCTCTCCTAGATCTGAGTAGGAGCTATTTGGTAGATGTCTGGAGGGAGAGATAATATGCTTTTTATTGGTCCCTCCATGATTTTGGTAATCATTACTGTTTCCTCGTTTTGGTAGACGCCCCCTGCCATGTGACCCTCGTGAGGACTTGGGAAGAGGTTTATAGGATGAGACAGAAGTTGATGAGGCTGATACCTCGGAATCAGATTTGTATGGGGTTTCAAAGTTTTTATTTGTCCGGAATTGTCTCCCCCTTCTGCTGTTCTGGCCTCTAGGCCATCGATATGCGTACACTCCAGAGAAAGCCAATTTATCTTTGTAAAATTTGGTATCTTTCTTTGTAACAATGTTTTTAATGTAGTTTTCTAAATATTGTACTAATTCATTTTCTCTCTTTTTGAAATTTGCGCTTGTAACTAGTTGGTGTCCACTTGCTTTGAGTGATTCAATTTCTTTATCCAGATCACTTAATTCTTTGTTGTATTTAATTTTTAGCATTGAAATCAAATTTGCAGAGCATCTATTAAGGTTTTGTTCCCATTCTTCTTTGAAGACTGGATCAGTCATTTCAAAGGAGGGGAAGACCTGTATTCTCAGTCCCTGGGGGGCTGATTTTTTCCCTTAGATATCGATCTAAAAAACGGATATGCCAACCCAAATTAGACTTTTTCTCCATAAGTCTTTTAAGTTTTAGGAAGAAAATATCCAAACTAATCTCAGTTTGTGTATGGGAAATACATGTGCTCTGTATGTTATCTAGAAATTGATCCCAGTTTGATCCAAAAAATTGTGACATTGTGAAGCGTGGATACTCTGACTTATAGGATAGAGAGTGAAAAGGTTAGAGGCCAGTAGGGGAGGGAAGCATGACAAAGGGGGAACCCACACACTATGTCAATAATCCAGGAAAAAGTACAACATACATCAAACAATATTATAAGCAAAAATCAAAAATAGTTGCGTTCAAAAAGTAAGTAAGACCTGTAACTGTCCAAAACCAGCCAGATGAGTTTTACACCCAATTCTAATGTGATTTTTAGAAAAATTAGGAGGTTTTTGAACACAGACAGGAATTAGTTCAGACGAATCTCCCAATCCGTAATTATAACCAAATAGAACGAAAGTTGTGATTCTTTCAAAGAAAATGGGATTTTTATAGGGAGATAATACGTCTATATTCCAGTAGGCATAAATGAATGCCTACTGGAATATAGACGTATTATCTCCCTATAAAAATCCCATTTTCTTTGAAAGAATCACAACTTTCGTTCTATCAAGCTTAGTTAATAGGTCAGGGGATGGGGACTTTTTATGTTGGGTGGCTAGAGCTTCATATTCCGTAGTTTTGGCAGAAATCAACTGGTCTCTTGCTTTTTAAGCCTAGAAGACAACTGAATAAGGAACCCTCTAATGAACGCTTTATGTGCTGCCCAATTGATTGCGGGGGTGGTATTTTCCGCCTTATTAATGTCAAAATAAGTCTTCAGATGGGTAGAAACCTCAAGGCAGTAAGATTTATTACTGAGGAGGGATTCATTTAGACGCCAATGCGACTTGGCTCAAGTCTGTGAGCTGCAATATTATAGGATCATGGTCTGACCATGGAGTAGAGATTATTTTGGCTGAACGTAATTTAGGTAAGAGTCCCGAGAGGAGAAAAACATGATCAATACGAGAGTACTGGTTATGAGCTCTCGAAAAATGAGAATAATCTTTAGAGGTGGGGTTCGCTTCACTCCAAGCGTCTACCAGATCATAGTGATACAGCAACTGAGCAAATTTACGACTTTGGCTTAGAAGGGGATCTTAAAGAGGCCATGTGGGATTTGTCCATTATAAGGTCCAAGGCCAAGTTGGAATCACCCGCTAATATAACATCCCCTTCAAATTCAGGGGCCAAAGTTTGTAGTAATGAGCGAAAGAACGCTGTTTGATTCATATTAGGGGCATAATAAACCAAAAAGGTTACCAAGTTTTCTCCCAGGTGACCCTTAACTAGGAGGTATCGCCCTTCCCGGTCTTTAATGACTTTAGTTTCAATGAATGAAAGCTGTCTAGATAAACAGAGAGCCACCCCCCTCTTTTTTTTTCCTGAGGCATTGGCAAAATAGCAAATAAGATAATCCTTATGAATGTACCGTGGGGTGAATAAGGGAAGAAAGTGTGTCTGATGTAATGCTATAATATCAGCATCCACAGGTCGGTAATACATGAGGGCTTTGATTCATTTGGAAGGTGACCCTAAGCCCTGAACTTTGTGAGAGAGTCATCGGATAGTGTTCGGTACCTGAGACATAAGAAGTGTGCAGCGTAAATATCAACATTTGGACTTACCCCTCCGTCTGAAATTCAATGAATCCAAGGGGATTGGTGGAGACTCTGGGTGACCCTCAGGAAGGAAAATTAAAAGGGGTTAAAATAAGAGCAGAAAAGAAAGAGGAAAGAGGACGAATGTTCAGGCCAGGAACCTCTTGATTCTGTACAATATGTCATATAATTGCACAGTATTACTAGCATATAGTAACCAATATCCCAGAATCAAAATTCTGGGTGTGGAGGAGTCTTCTCCAAAACTAAGTAATAGAAAGAGTCCTTCAAGTAGGGAGAGTGCATAGACTCCTCCCAGCACTAAAGTGTATTATAAAAAAAAATTAAGTGCCCATTTGCGCCCTAAATAGGGACAACTGTAATGTCAGTATTAAACTTATAAAATTCAGTTATATGTCAATCAATTCTAACATGTCCGGTTTAGGTGAAAAAACAAAACCTAGACAACCAAAGCAGCCCTAAAAAAGGTACATTAGAAACAAACAGATCCCCCTTCCTCCAACAAAAAGGAGGGGGGGGATTCAGGGAAATAAGTGCAGTGGCTAATGTTCATAAATGGACCACTGAGAAGCCACCGCTAGGAAAAAAATGAAAAATAAAAATAAGAAAAATGAGTAGGTGCTGTATCTTTAGGTCACTCGATGGGAGGTTGTCGGTTTCTTCGTCGGTTGAGGAGACTAGAGAGGAGAGAGCGGAGGAGGCGGGTCGCTTGATCTTTGCTGGTTCCGCGATGATGGACTGTGTGTAATAAATCCCAGTTTCAGAAGGATATGTTCGCCATGAGAAAACGTTGAGAAGGAATAGGATTTGCCGTTGTAGGTAAACTAAAGCCGAAAAGGATAATTCCATCTATAGCGGATATTCCGGTCGATCAAAGGTGAGAGTAAAGGTTTGAAAGTTCGTCGTTTTTGAATAGTGGCCTGGGAAATGTCTGCAAAGACTTGAATTTTATAACCATTAATTTCAAGGTCTGGATGTTCTCTGGCATAGCGCATTACCGCTTCTTTGATTCTGAAAAAGTGGGGCTTCACGATCACATCTCTGGATGGTCCTTCAACAAGAGCCCTATGTATACCATCTATCTCCATATGGATTTCATCGACATCTGGTGCGGCAGATTGCATAAGAGCATAGGCGATAGAGGTAATATCTTTTTCCATTTCTGGTAGACCTCTGATACGAAAATTGTAGCGTGGAGCTCAATTTTCAAGGTAATCGATTTTTCGTATAGGCTTCCTCGAGGCGGTCTTGTAGATCCGTGATCATATTGGAGTTTTGGGACACTCTGTGAACAGTATCATCTACCTTCGATTCAATGCTCTCCAAATGGTTCCCCAATTCCAGAAAATCCTGTTTTATTTCAGATGACAATTTATCTGTGGCTTTTGTTAATTCTCTCTGTAGTGAATCAGCAAAACGGGCAAGAAGTATTGGATCCCCTGATTATTGTGGCTGAATTGGTGGGGAATCAGGGGAATCAGCAGAGCTATCCAGATTAGGTTCCTGGCTGCTGGATTGGCTGAGAATGATGTCTGCCATTTCTTTATCTATTGCTGAGGAAGCACAGGAATCATGGCCAGGGGACAGGGTCTGTGAGGGAGACTTGGTAGGGCTTACTGACACACAGGGATTAGTTAAAGTTTAGGGACATAGACAGCAATATACGTAAAACCTGACATAGCTTCATCACTCTATCCAACACTAAAAAAATAAAAGTTATGGTAAATGTGCTAAATGTATGGTTTAATTATTTACCAACTTAATGCCCCGATATTCTTTAACTATCTTTTTTTTGGGTCATCGGTCACTATTTCTCACTCCACTCCACCCACCAAGTTGTGTACGCTTTACTATAAAATGGTATATACCTGCTGCTTAGGTTTACATATATCTTTACATCTCCTATGGCGTCTCCTATTATGCTCTCCTGACTCCTATTTTGGAAAGTTTTTGTACAGCTTCATGAGGGATCATGGTGTTATAGAAATCAATAATTAATCAATAAGTAACAGTGATTGTTCCCTGTAAATATAGCATGCAACAGGATGGACAACACCACACTTTAATTGTCACAGCATGAAAAAAAAAAAAAAAAACATTGAAAATTAGGTGCTACAAGCAAATTACAATTTGTGGAGTGATTCACGAGATTGTACAGTCCATTACCACCCATCATACCATAACAACATACCCAAAAAATAAAGTAAACACACTATAAAAGCTGAAGGAAATATTTAGTCTGTCGCCCATTTATTGGGTTTAAATCAATTTTACTTATGAAATAAACTTTAATCCTTATTATGAAATAGAACCGCTGTTAACCATAAACATTCGGGGACCCACTAATTCGGGGTACTTTGTCGCAGTAAGTGGGCTTAGCACTATATGACCATATAGTGTGACCAAACCCCCGTATTTTTTGAATATGTTCAGGTGTTCAGGTGTTTTTAACTAGCCCTGCAGGAAATGTCATTCTTGTATGTGTGTGCTGTAAAATATTTTGTACTGTTTATAGGTCTTACAGCAGCACCATCTTGAATTTAAATGCATTGTATGGTGTGCCCCCCAAATATGTACTTGTATGTTGTAATAGGCCCTGACCAGGTTTTTGGGCTGGAGCACCCCTCCCCCTCCTCATTACCTCCTATTTAGTGGCCACCAGTGATTAGGATGTGTCCCTTTCAGTTCTCCCACATAGAGGAGTTCAGCTCCCATGGTTGAGACAGAGGATCTTCCATTCTATTACTAGTGTAGGACCCACTAATTCGGGGTACTTTGTCGCAGTAAGTGGGCTTAGCACTATATGACCATATAGTGTGACCAAACCCCCGTATTTTTTGAATATGTTCAGGTGTTCAGGTGTTTTTAACTAGCCCTGCAGGAAATGTCATTCTTGTATGTGTGCGCTGTAAAATATTTTGTACTGTTTATAGGTCTTACAGCAGCACCATCTTGAATTTAACCGGTTCAATAGCGGGCAATTTCACCCCCTTCCTTCCCAGGCCAATTTTTAGTTTTCAGCGCTGTCGCATTTTGAAAGTCAATTGCGCGGTCGTGCGACGTTGTACCCAAAAGAAATTGACGTCTTTTTTTTTACCACAAATAGAGCTTTTTTTTGGTGGTATTTGATCGCCTCTGCGGTTTTTATTTTTTGCGCTATAAACAAAAGAAGAGCGACAATTTTGAAAAAAACACAATATTTTTTACTTTTTGCTATAATAAATATCCCAATTTTTTTTTTTTAAAAACACATTTTTTCCTCAGTTTAGGCCGATACGTATTCTTCTACATATTTTTGGTAAAAAAAATCGCAATAACCGTATATTGATTGGTTTGCGCAAAAGTTATAGCGCCTATAAAATACAGGATAGATTTATGGCATTTTTTAAAAAAAAAAATTTTTTTTATTTTTTTTAGCGGCGATCGCGATTTTTTTTGGTGACTGCGACATTATGGGGGACACATCGGACACTTTTGACACATTTTTGGGACCAATCACATTTATACAGCGATCAATGCTATAAAATTGCATTGATTACTGTGTAAATGTGACAGGCAGTGAAGGGGTTAACCACTAGGGGGCGGGGAGGGGTTAATATGTTTCCTAGGGAATGATTCTAACTGAAAGGGGAGGGGACGCACTAGGGGAGGAGACCGATCAGTGTTCCTCCGTTCTGGGAACACAGATCGCTCTCCTCAGAGCTGACAGGCTGTGGATCTGTGTGTTTACACACACAGATCCACATGCCGGCCCGGTTAACGGGCAATCGCGGGTGCCCGGCGGACATCGCGGCCGCCGGGCACACGCAGCGGGTCCCGAGGAACGCGGCGGGCGCGCGCGCGCCCCCTAGACGGCTGGGAATCCCAGGACGTCATATGACGTCCACCCAGGATGGGAGATCCCATCTGTGGATGTCATATGACTATGGGCGGGTAGGGAAGTGGTTAAATGCATTGTATGGTGTGCCCCCCAAATATGTACTTGTATGTTGTAATAGGCCCTGACCAGGTTTTTGGGCTGGAGCACCCCTCCCCCTCCTCATTACCTCCTATTTAGTGGCCACCAGTGATTAGGATGTGTCCCTTTCAGTTCTCCCACATAGAGGAGTTCAGCTCCCATGGTTGAGACAGAGGATCTTCCATTCTATTACTAGTGTAGGACCCACGAATTCGGGGTACTTTGTCGCAGTAAGTGGGCTTAGCACTATATGACCATATAGTGTGACCAAACCCCCGTATTTTTTGAATATGTTCAGGTGTTCAGGTGTTTTTAACTAGCCCTGCAGGAAATGTCATTCTTGTATGTGTGCGCTGTAAAATATTTTGTACTGTTTATAGGTCTTACAGCAGCACCATCTTGAATTTAAATGCATTGTATGGTGTGCCCCCCAAATATGTACTTGTATGTTGTAATAGGCCCTGACCAGGTTTTTGGGCTGGAGCACCCCTCCCCCTCCTCATTACCTCCTATTTAGTGACCACCAGTGATTAGGATGTATCCCTTTCAGTTCTCCCACATAGAGGAGTTCAGCTCCCATGGTTGAGACAGAGGATCTTCCATTCTATTACTAGTGTAGGACCCACTAATTCGGGGTACTTTGTCGCAGTAAGTGGGCTTAGCACTATATGACCATATAGTGTGACCAAACCCCCGTATTTTTTGAATATGTTCAGGTGTTCAGGTGTTTTTAACTAGCCCTGCAGGAAATGTCATTCTTGTATGTGTGCGCTGTAAAATATTTTGTACTGTTTATAGGTCTTACAGCAGCACCATCTTGAATTTAAATGCATTGTATGGTGTGCCCCCCAAATATGTACTTGTATGTTGTAATAGGCCCTGACCAGGTTTTTGGGCTGGAGCACCCCTCCCCCTCCTCATTACCTCCTATTTAGTGGCCACCAGTGATTAGGATGTATCCCTTTCAGTTCTCCCACATAGAGGAGTTCGGCTCCCATGGTTGAGACAGAGGATCTTCCATTCTATTACTAGTGTAGGACCCACTAATTCGGGGTACTTTGTCGCAGTAAGTGGGCTTAGCACTATATGACCATATAGTGTGACCAAACCCCCGTATTTTTTGAATATGTTCAGGTGTTCAGGTGTTTTTAACTAGCCCTGCAGGAAATGTCATTCTTGTATGTGTGCGCTGTAAAATATTTTGTACTGTTTATAGGTCTTACAGCAGCACCATCTTGAATTTAAATGCATTGTATGGTGTGCCCCCCAAATATGTACTTGTATGTTGTAATAGGCCCTGACCAGGTTTTTGGGCTGGAGCACCCCTCCCCCTCCTCATTACCTCCTATTTAGTGGCCACCAGTGATTAGGATGTATCCCTTTCAGTTCTCCCACATAGAGGAGTTCAGCTCCCATGGTTGAGACAGAGGATCTTCCATTCTATTACTAGTGTAGGACCCACTAATTCGGGGTACTTTGTCGCAGTAAGTGGGCTTAGCACTATATGACCATATAGTGTGACCAAACCCCCGTATTTTTTGAATATGTTCAGGTGTTTTTAACTAGCCCTGCAGGAAATGTCATTCTTGTATGTGTGCGCTGTAAAATATTTTGTACTGTTTATAGGTCTTACAGCAGCACCATCTTGAATTTAAATGCATTGTATGGTGTGCCCCCCAAATATGTACTTGTATGTTAACCATAAACAAACCAACATGCTTAGTCACCAAGGCTCAAGCAGTAATATCTTACACCAACCAAATAACAGTTTACCAACCCCTGTCCACCCACTAAGTGTGCAACATTTCTCCATAAAGATTGACCACTATGAAGGAAAAGCAGAGCATACGGAAGGGTGAGTGGGGTGGGGAGCACATCAAAAGATCCAAAAGGAAAGCTGAAGGTGATCTAGAGGTGAGTCGTGAATTAACTGATGATAACATTCTTCCAGTAGCTACCAACACTGAAAGAACAGTTTTAGATATACTACATATTTTTTCATTTTAATGAGACCCTGTTACCTTTAGTATTCAGGACAAAGTGACAGTGTCTTTGTAAAGGCCCCCCGAACCCCTGATACTTACCTCCCCAGCCTTCCCCCACTGCTTGACTGCCATCACTCTCATGTGGCAGTGTCTAGGCCTAGAAATTGATTGCTAGACTTAATCACTGCCACAGGGAGGAGGTCACATGCTCCCACATATTTTCACAACCTGTGAGCAGTGGGGGAGAGCTGGCAATGTAGGGGCTTATAACAAAGACACCGTCCCTTTTCCTTGAATGGGCAAGTGACAGGGTTTATTTTTCTTAATGTTGTTGTGAAGGCTAAATGTTTTTAACCTTATCGCATTCTTTGCATTAGGGAAAAAACCTTTAGTTCAGCCTAAATACTTGCAGCCTACATACTTGCCTGATCACAGTCCAGCGCTAAGCCCAAGAGTATTGGCTCCTGCTGCTGTCAATCAAATCCATTGACCAAAGAGCAGGGGGTGTGGCCTCACTGTATGTGGTAATAGACGCACACAGTGCCGCTCGGGATTGAGCCTGCACGAATGCCCCCATAGTAAGCAGCTTGTTATAGGGCCACCCAGCAGGCAGGAGGAGCCAGGAGCACTGGTAAGGGAGCCCAGGAGAGGTGAATTGGGGCTGCTATGTGCAAAACCATTGCACAGAGCAGATAAGTATAACATGTTTGTTATAGGAACCTTTAGAATCACCTTAAAGTGGAGTTCCACCCAAAAATGGAACTTCCACTTTAAGTGATGGTGACCCCCTGACATGCCACATTTGGCATGTCATTTTTTTGGGCGGGGAGTGGATACCCTCTTTTTAGAAGCATCCAGCTCCCACTTCCTCCCGGGGCTCAGCGGTCCCGGAAGGAAGTTCACCTACCCCCCCTCCCTCCCTGCAATCTTCTGGGACACATCACAGGACCCAGAAGATTGCCTGGCCATTCACTGTGCGACTCGCTCATGCGCAGTGCGTGCCTGGCTGTGAAGACACAGGCGGGTGCCCACAGTAAGAATGCCGGCGCCATGGAGAAGAGGGGGAGAGTAGTGAGGCTTCATGCACCCGCATCGCTGGACCGTGGGACAGGTGAGTGTCTGATTATTAAAAGTCAGCAGCTACACTGTTTGTAGCTGCTGACTTTTAATTTTTTTTTCCTTGTCAAAAGAAGTTTATTGAGTATACAATGTTATAAAGATACATAAAGTAAGTTTACAAGGATCTATAAAGTAAGCTCATTGTTTTACAGTAGGGTTTATATAGGTAAATATCATGAAATTTCAAATATTAAACATTGGGTTCACGTAAACCTAAATTAAAGATATATATCATTTCCTTAGTTACTTTTGTAGGTATTTAAATGATTTATACCTACTATACATATTGTTTACAAGTAGAGTGTATATAGGTCAAATAAATTCTGATAATGAGCTTTAATCGTAAGGTGGAGAAAAAGAAAGAGAAAGAAGAAAAAGGGTTGAAAGGTAGAGGTATGGTCCACAAGGTTGTCCCGCTCGTCAGTTTATTATTCTTTTTAGTTCTCTTTGAAGCCTTAGAATGGGTGTCTCTGTAAGTCATTTAATCTGTTACCATGGCAATAGGACAGAGTTATTGAAGTTTGACAGGAACTGTTGTTTTATCCAAGGATGCCAAAGTTTTTCAAATTTTGGAATTTGATTTTGATCGATGGCTACCATCTTAGCATGGGACATTGTATTATTCATTCTGTGAATTGTTTCTGCTAGTACCAATGTAGGAGATTTCCATGCCTTGGCCACTGTTTGTTTTGCAGCCGTTATTAGTTGGATCATAAGTTTGAATTGAGAGAGTGTTAACCATTCCGGTTTTAGATTAAGTAAGGTTAAATATGGATCTGGTTGTATTATTTTTTTAAATATTTTAGATGCAATCACGAAGACTTCCTTCCAGAAGGTTTGGATTACTGGGCACGTCCACCATATGTGTAAATATGTGCCTATTTCTGGGCATCCTCGAAAACAAAGAGCTGAGGTATTAGGTGAATATTTTGCCACTCTAGGGGGTACAAGGTACCAGCGAGTTAGGACTTTATAATTTGTCTCCAGTGCTAAGATGTTGGGTGAAGATGACTTAGATGTGAGCCATATGTTAGACCAGTCCGTGTCTTCTAAAGTTCGTCCCAGGTCCTCCTCCCACCTCTGAACGTAAGAGGGTCTATTAAGATTTGCTACTCCATATAATTGATTATAAAGTGATGAAATTGTACCTTTAGCAAATGGATCTTTTGTACAGATTGATTCAAAAATGGATAATTGGGATAATGGTGTATGCCCCTTTAGGAATGGTGTATAGAAATTTTTGATTTGGAGATATCTAAATATCTCAGAGTTTGGTAGATCATATTTTTCTCTAAGCGATGGGAATGAAAGGAATGATTTAGATGCTATGAAGTCATTTAGTGTCTGAATGCCTGATGTTATCCAAGCTTTAAAAGAATTTGGGTAGATCCATGCCGGATAAAAGGTTAATTTTTTTTTTTTTTTTTTTTCGGCAGAACTCGGCTTTAAATATTTTATTATTTTCTTGCCAATCAATTGGTCAACAAAGTTCATATTTTAACATAAACCAAGTTTATAAGGAAATCTATTGGAAATATTTGTTCTGTGCTAATGAATGTAGAGTACTAACAGAAAAGCTAGTTATTTACTAGGAACTGTTTGAATAAGAGAGCTTACAAGCTGAATCTTATGTAGTGAGTTGTGTCTGAGAACTGATATGTTTTCAATCCTGGCAGACTCTGCCGAGTGTTTCGTTCCAATTTGACATTTGAAGCCCATGTCCAAAATGGCATTAGGATAAGACACTGTACAAAAAAAGCTCTAGAATGTTTACAATTTTTAAAGATTATAGAAGCAGTGTGGCTACTGTGTCTGTTTCCAAGCACAGACAACAGTTACAGTTGCCTAGCAACTCAGGCAGCCAGTGTCACACTGAGGACAGGAGTATCATAGGCCTAAATAAGTGAATGAAAGAATTTGTTCCAGAACATATAAAACACCGAAAAATATTATGCAACCTTAAAGCAGAATTAGCATTTTTTATTACCATTTTTAAAGCTACCATTAGTACCGAAAATAGTCCAAGGATTTATTCGATGTAGAAGTACTACCTTTTTTATTGGAGGTATACAGAATGATGGTCTTCATTTTTTTTCCATGGAGACATCAAGTATTCCTTTTTTTTCAATATTTCAAACATAACAAAAATTTGACTGTGTGATATCACAAAATTTTACCTGACTGATCTAACTTTGAACTCAACTTTTTTTTTTACCACACCTAAGATGTCCATCTTACCTAAACTATGATATCTTTTTGAAATCCTACCTGTCCCAGTCCCTATGTCTAAACTGCATAATCTCCAGAGAACATTTACCAAATTGACTAATTTACTAATACTACCACACCATGCACCTTGTTCATATAGCCTCCTGGACCCCACTCAGTGGCCCATAACACTTAAAAGGAGATTGAAAATGGGCTGATTTTCCAGATCCACCCTAGCTCCCTGGGGTGGCCTTATATAGATAATTTAAATAGGCAATTGAGAACTTCCTTTTTGGCTCCCATCCAATTTACTGTGATGATTTGGCACTGATGTAAGGAAAAGATACTCCCTTGCCTCCCCTTGTTCTTCTCCAATTAATGTTTTATATATCTGAGATAAGCTTTCTATCCCCCAAATCATACCATGGCCACAAGCCAAAGTCTTTCAATTTAAACATATGATCCAAAAACTTGCAGATTATGGACATTTGAAGATCTGAACAATAAAAACGACCTACGTGAAAACATGTTGTTATTGTATCTACAGATTAAAAAAGACCTTTCCACTAACAAAATCTCTCAAACTAAAGCGCCTCCCAACTTTTGAAAGTTTATGCGTCCGGGGTCCATGACAACCCTAAATAATCAGAGCCTTATATAAAATCATTATTAAAAATTCAACTATTTCAGGAGATCAAGATATATAAAAAAATGTAAACTAGCCTCCCAATGCTCTATCCCTATATATAAAGAAAATAACTACAAAATCCTAACGTTTTGGTAAAAAAACCCTGAGGTTCTTTACACCTGCAATCTGGCAGTATTCAAGCAATGTCGGAGAAGCAGACATACTTTTTCATATATTTTGGCAATGCTCTTTGGTCCAGCCCTTCTGGGAAAAAGTATTGTATGTATTAAGACAAGTATTAGGAGTTATGCTACCTTTGGACTCTATACATTGTCTCCTTGGCCTACCTGTGTTTCCATTTGTAAAACTAGGATCTCAGTATACAACAAGCTGCTACTCACCTGTGTCAGGTATCCATGTCTGCAAGTGCAGTGCAATGGAAAGCTCCTGTCAGCTCCAACACATGTAAATGAATATAGCCAGAAACTACTGTAGCTCTTGCAAATGAATACAACATACAATCCTCCAGGCTCATGCGTATCTTAGGACCCTCAGTGGGTCCTAATCATAGCAGAGCTATGCTATGATTAAGACCCACTGAGGGTCAATACCCGTGAGCCTGGAGGACTGTATGTTGTATTCCCTCAAGTAAATAAAGTATCGCAAGAGCTACAGAGGGTGCCGGCTATATTCATTCAGAACTTGGATCTCACCATAGCACAGATTATAAGGAATATATTTGTCACAGAAAGGTGAAATTCAATTTGCTGTAATTCCAAGGTTAGGGCTCTTGGAAATGCCCCACTGGTGACTGCTGACAAGCAGATATCAGGTTAACAAGAAGCAGCAACTTGAGATTTCGAACAGTCATCACCAGGAGAAACAGGAAATGTGAGCAGGAGCAAAATACAAGATTAGCCACAGACATAGTCAAAGGCAGTCAGGGACAGCACCATGTTAACCGAACCATAACTAGCTGAATTGGCGCCTATTTACAAAGTAAGTCAAAAGGCAAACCCAACGTGAGAATATACAGGTGTTAAAAGGTCAAGTAAGAGAAAAGTTAACATTCTCAGACAAAGCTCATATGATGCACCAGCACTGACTGGTGAGAACAGCCTCTAAATAGCCACAGGCAAAGAACAGAGAAAGAGAAGACATGTGGAGTGGGTTGAGACACATTGTACAACCTGTACAGGTAAACCAGGGCTAGTAAAAATTAAGGAGAAGTACAACAGATTGATGCTCAATAGAGTCGGAACACAAATAGATAATATGCTATGCAGAAAAGTTAACAGCAATGTATCTGTTAACTATGCAAGTAGATGAATTTCACAAACATACGAGATTTGTGACGTTTATTAAAAACTTGCAACTTGCATGTTAGGAGTATTTCTCCTTTATGAATCCCGAGAATGGTATTACAATTTTTTTTTCCTTGTGAATGCCCTCAAAATTTAAGTGTTAGGAATTCTTCGTACAAGTGGTATTTAGGTAACAGCGATCACAGGTCAATTAGTTTCAGTATAAATCACACAAATAGGAGACATGAAGGGAACACAAAGACACTGAATTTCAAAAGAGCCAACTTCCCTAAACTACAAACCTTGCTAAAAGGCATAAATTGGGATAAAATATTAGGAACAAAGAATACAGAGGAGAGATGGGTTTGCTTTAAGAGCATATTAAATAAGGGCATTAGCCAATGTATCCCATTGGGTAATAAATTTAAAAGAGCGAACAAACATCCTGGATGGCTTATCTCCAATGTAAAAATGCATATAAAAGCAAAGGAGAAGGCCTTCAAAAAATACAAGGTTGAGGGATCATCCACAGCATTCAGAATTTATAAAGAATGCAATAAGAAATGTAAGGGTGCAATTAGGATGGCTAAGATAGAACATGAAAGACACATAGCGGAGGAGAGCAAAAAAAATCCCAAGAAATTCTTTAAGTATGTAAACAGTAAAAAAGGGAGGACAGACCATATTGGCCCCATAAAGAATGAGGAAGGACATCTGGTTACAAAGGATGGGGAGATGGCAGAGGTATTGAATTTATTCTTCTCCTCAGTATTCACGAGTGAATCGGGGGGCTTCAGTAACCAAAACTGCAGTGTTTATCCTCATGACACAACACAGGAAGCACCTACATGGTTAACAGAGGACGGAATTAAAATTAGACTTGAGAAACTTAACATTAATAAATCACCGGGACCAGATGGCTTGCATCCGAGGGTACTTAGGGAACTCAGTCAGGTGATTGCCAGACCGTTGTTCCTAATTTTTACAGACAGTCTATTGACTGGAATGGTGCCAGCTGATTGGAGAAAAGCCAATGTAGCACCAATATTTAAAAAGGGCCCAAAAAACATCCCTGGGAATTACAGACCAGTTAGCCTAACATCAATAGTATGTAAACTCTTGGAGGGGATGATAAGGGACTATATACAAGATTTTAGTAATAAGAATGATATCATTAGCAGTAATCAGCATGGATTCATGAAGAATCGTTCTTGCCAAACCAATCTATTAACCTTCTATGAGGAGGTGAGTTGCCATCTAGATAAAGGAAGGCCCGTAGACGTGGTGTATCTGGATTTTGCAAAAGCATTTGACACAGTTCCCCATAAACGTTTACTGTACAAAATAAGGTGCGTTGGCATGGACCATAGGGTGAGTACATGGATTGAAAACTGGCTACAAGGGCGTGTTCAGAGGGTGGTGATAAATGGGGAGTACTCAGAATGGTCAGGGGTGGGTAGTGGGGTCCCCCAGGGTTCTGTGCTGGGACCAATCCTATTTAATTTGTTCATAAATGACCTGGAGGATGGGATAAACAGTTCCATCTCTGTATTTGCAGACGATACTAAGCTAAGCAGGGCAATAACTTCTCCGCAGGATGTGGAAATCTTGCAAAAAGACCTGAACAAATTAATGGGGTGGGCGACTACATGGCAAATGAGGTTCAATGTAGAAAAATGTAAAATAATGCATTTGGGTGTCAAAAATATGAATGCAATCTATACACTGGGGGGAGAACCTCTGGGGGAATCTAGGATGGAAAAGGACTTGGGGGTCCTAGTGGATGATAGGCTCAGCAACGGCATGCAATGCCAAGCTGCTGCTAATAAAGCAAACAGAATATTGGCATGCATTAAAAGGGGGATCAACTGCAGAGATAAAACGATAATTCTCCCGCTCTACAAGACTCTGGTCCGCCCGCACCTGGAGTATGCTGTCCAGTTCTGGGCACCAGTCCTCAGGAGGGACGTACTGGAAATGGAGCGAGTACAAAGAAGGGCAACAAAGCTAATAAAGGGTCTGGAGGATCTTAGTTATGAGGAAAGGTTGCGAGCACTGAACTTATTCTCTCTGGAGAAGAGACGCTTGAGAGGGGATATGATTTCAATTTACAAATACTGTACTGGTGACCCCACAATAGGGATAAAACTTTTTCGCAGAAGAGAGTTTAATAAGACTCGTGGCCACTCATTGCAATTAGAGGAAAAGAGGTTTAACCTTAAACTACGTAGAGGGTTCTTTACTGTAAGAGCGGCAAGGATGTGGAATTCCCTTCCACAGGCGGTGGTCTCAGCGAGGAGCATTGATAGCTTCAAGAAACTATTAGATAATCACCTGAATGACCGCAATATACAGGGATATGTAATGTAATACTGACACATAATCACACACATAGGTTGGACTTGATGGACTTGTGTCTTTTTTCAACCTCACCTACTATGTAACTATGTAACTAAGTGGATCATTTTATCTTCTGTAAGCTATAAAATAAACCAATATTCTCTGATGCATATCATATGTGTTATTTAGTAACTAAAGATAATGTGATATACCAATTTATCTACAACTTTATCTCAGTCATCATAGGAGTCCTTCAGGTTAGCCCAAGTGTCAGTGAGCTTAAAAATGGCAAAAACAGAGAACCAGCTTTTATCAGTTCTGATAGCCATACATAGATGCTGCCCTTATATACAACCTTAAACACAACAACGAGAGTGATATTACTTTAAAAACAATTGAAATTTGATTTAGAAAAAGCTATGTATGTATTTATTTTATTGTTGTTACAGGTATATGCATTTATTTTAATATGTATGGGAAACTGCTCTTTTTAATATGGCATTCTACTTTAAGTTATACTATAGGTATGACATTTAATTTCTGAAGTAGTAGGAGTCCTCTTTTTTTTTAATTTTTCCTCCAATATCAGGCTCTGTAAAAGGTGTATAAGCTGTATTTTGATATACTGTACGTATTAACAGAAATTCTGGTCATGGGACTTTAAATGAGGCATATCACAAAATAAAATGACAAAAATAGAAAATGTATTATAAAGTTTATTCAAAAATTCATCATAGAAGCACATATCATGTTTAGCTAAATATGTGCTACAGAATAAAAATTGATTGTTGAACATAATTAAGAGCTGACATATGGCACATGGTTGTTACAATGAATTCATAAAAAAAAAAAAAAAACATTTACATGGTACAATAGAATAGACAAATGCATGACAGATATAAAATGTAAGGATCAGACTGTCTTGATGTGTAGTAACTCTACACGTTTCGTGGCTCATATCCACTCATCAGGAGAATGTTGCCGAAATTCTCTGTAAATATAAGTAATAAATAAAAGATGTGTAGGGATAAAAATCCCTATATGGGCAACAAAAAATAATATAACAGGGGCCAGAAGTCTGATACTCACATGTCTGCTCAGAATAAAAATCCAGCCTACAAGATGGATGTGAGGATTGCCAATAACAAAGTCTGACCTGGGCTGAGGCAGGGACAACCCACCCAGACCAGGGGAACAGCACAGGATTGATTCATGTATGGAAAGCAGAAAAGCACATCTGACCAACACTAGTCTGAAAAGATATAGTAAAAAATATGTGAGTATGGGTAGGTAAAACGAACAGTGTGTGAATATCTGACAAATGTGCTTCAACTGACCAAGGACAGTCGTGAAGGTGTAGATAGGGCCGATTTCTGTGCTGTTCCCCTGGTCCGGGTGGGACGTCCCTGCCTCAGCCCCGGGTCTGACATTGTCATTTGCAACCCTCACATCCATCTTGTGGGATGTTTTTTTATTCTGAGCTCACATGTGAGTATCAGACTTCTGGCCTCTGTTACATTATTTTTTTTTTTACCCATATAGGGATTTTTACCCCTACACATCTTTTATTTATTACTTATATGTACATGAGCCAGGAAACACGTAGAGTTACTACAAGTCAAGACAATATGATCCTTACATTTTATATTTATTTGTCTATTCTATTGTACCATGCATTGTTTTTTTACGAATTTATTATAACAATCATGTGCCATATGTCAGCTCTTAATTATCTTCATCAATCTATTTTTTCTCTAAATATGAAATGAATAAATATTTATTTCACTAAACATGAAATGAGCTTCTACAATGAATTTTTGAATACACTTTATAATACATTTTCTATTTTTGTAATTTTATTTTGTGATATGCCTCATGTAAAATCCGATGACCAGAATTTTTGTTTGTATGTATATATTAGAGACAGAGGAATGTCACGGGGTGCTGTCAGATCATGTTCTTCTTATGTGTATTTTGATATATAGACAAAAAAATAAATAAACCATTTTTTAGATTCAAACATACAGCTTCAAGTACTCAGTCCCCTTGCCAGCTTTTCACCCACAAGAAAAAAATTATTTTGGCATTACACTGAACAACATAAATCTTTCAGTTTCCTGGCTATTTTAGTCATTTCAGACACAGACACGCAAACTCTTCTCTCCAGGTGACTGACTGGTCAGGTCAACTGTCTTTACCTTTACCTGTTTTTAACGCATACTGTTAGACTAGATTAGGTTTTGTTTTGCACGCGTTGCTCTTCCATGTATCCTTGCTGTGAAGGCCAGTTATAGGTGGGGACAGGGGTCACTTGGTGTTGTTACTGATGTAATATTGGTGAGGGGACACACTGGACACCTTTGCTGCCATTGTGCTGCGTGTCCAGTGTGCCCCTGTGCCTTTAACCAGTTCCTGTCCGCGCTATAGCCAAATGACGGCTACAGCGCGGACTTACATTGCCGGAAGGCTGTCAATAGATGTCCTCCCCTTTGCACGCTCCCTGTGCTCCCCCTGCAGGGTGCGAGCGGGACGCGCTGTGATCCGAGTGTCAATGAGACTCGGTGTCATGAAGATCCTGCCAGTAATCAGCGATCCAGACGCAGGGGGACAGGGCCGCGGGTTCCACTGCACATGCGCGTGCGTTCACGGGTGCTGTCACGCACGGGCACGCGCGCGCACCCCCGCTAGTGCCAGGCGGGCTATTTAAACCGGCCTGTCACACTCTATCCCCGCTGTCTGCTCTACAGCGTTCCGTGTGCCTTAACCTGATCTGACCTGTGTACTCTGCTATCTGACCCGGCTTCCTGTTAGACCATCCTGCTTGCCGCCTGCACCAGACCCTCTTGGCTTGCCTGACCATCCCTCTGTTTTGTCCCTGGTACCTCTGATGATCGACCGATACCGACCTCCGGCTTGTTTGACCATCCCTCAGTCTGATACCTGTATCCAGTCTGCTACCTGCTGCCTTGTTCCTGGTTCCAGTCCAGCGTTCCAGTCTACTACCTGCTGCCTTGTTCCTGGTTCCAGTCCAGCGTTCCAGTCTACTACCTGCTGCCTTGTTCCTGGTTCCAGTCCAGCGTTCCAGTCTACTACCTGCTGCCTTGTTCCAGGTTCCAGCCCAGCGTTCCAGGCTACTACCTGCTGCCTTGTTCCTGGTTCCAGTCCAGCGTTCCAGGCTACTGCCTGCTGCCTTGTTCCTGGTTCCAGTCCAGCGTTCCAGTCTACTACCTGCTGCCTTGTTCCTGGTTCCAGTCCAGCGTTCCAGTCTACTACCTGCTGCCTTGTTCCAGGTTCCAGCCCAGCGTTCCAGGCTACTACCTGCTGCCTTGTTCCTGGTTCCAGTCCAGCGTTCCAGTCTACTGCCTGCTGCCTTGTTCCTGGTTCCAGTCCAGCGTTCCAGTCTACTACCTGCTGCCTTGTTCCTGGTTCCAATCCAGCGTTCCAGTCTACTACCTGCTGCCTTGCTCCAGGTTCCAGTCCAGCGTTCCAGGCTACTACCTGCTGCTTTGTTCCTGGTTCCAGTCCAGCGTTCCAGGCTACTACCTGCTGCTTTGTTCATGGTTCCAGTCCAGCATTCCAGGCTACTACCTGCTGCTTTGTTCCTGGTTCCAGTCCAGCGTTCCAGGCTACTACCTGCTGCTTTGTTCCTGGTTCCAGTCCTGCTTACTTACCTGCTTACTTACCTGCTTCCTTACCTGTTGTGGCTCCGGGTCCTCTCTGCATTCCAGCTTCCTCTTCAGCTGGTGGATCCAGAGGGTGCCACCACTCCTGAACTTCCGGTGACTGTCGATCCTGCCAGGCACCCATACCACTCCTCACTCCTGGCCTTCTGTCTCCATTCCAGAGGAACAGGAGTGGGAGCTGTAAGGGAGGTCCTTCTCTGCACTTCGGGCTCAAAACCTACCAGGTACGTGACAGTAGCAGACAGCCATGTCTGAGTCTGAGCAGGGAACGTCTCCCATGGAGGAACTTTGTGCACACCTGGCAGGATTGACTGAAGCAGTCAAGAATCTACAGCAAGGATACACCAGGCTGGAGGAACGAGTGTTAACCTTGTCTAATCCCATTGGGGCTCAGGGAGTTCCTTCCGCTCCTGCTCCTTTAGTCGGGCCTTCCTCAACAGTGGTGATGCTCCCTCCAGAACCCAAGGTCCCGACGCCTGAACGTTTCTCCGGAAATCGCCTCAAATTCAGGGCTTTCCGCAACTCCTGTGAATTGTTCTTTGCTCTTCAGGCACGTACCTTTTCCCTGGAGGCTACTAAGGTGGGCTACGTAATCTCTCTGCTTTCTGGTGACCCCCAAACCTGGGCCCACCGCCTCTTGGAGCAAAAGGACGTATCCCTGACTAATCTCTCCACCTTCTTTGACGCACTAGGTCAGCTGTATGATGACCCCCAGCTGTCCGTGACTGCAGAAGCGGCTTTGAACACCCTTCAGCAGGGTCACAGGGCTGCAGAGGACTATGTGGCGGAATTCAGAAAATGGAGTGCGGACACAAATTGGAATGATGTGGCTCTCCGCTATCAGTTTCGAATGGGACTTTCTGACTCTCTGAAGGATGAATTGGCCAGGGTGGGTACCCCACAGACTTTGAATGCATTGATCGAGCTAACCATCCAGATCGATCGACGTCTAAGAGAACGTAGGACTGAGAGAACTATGGGAACTTCTCGCCCAACTTGGGTTACCCCTAAAGTTCCCCATCATACGTCACCAGCACCACCAATCTCTACGTTTTTTCCAGGAGAGACTCTGCAAATAACCGCCATTATTGATTCTGGAGCTTGCAGTTGTTTCATGGATTCTCTTTTTGCTACCCAACACCGGATACCTCTGTTGCCTAAAGCCCATGGACTTTCCATCCATCTAGCTGATGGAACAGCCATTAAGTCTGGGCCTGTTACCCAAGAGACTGTTCCAATACCCGTCTCCATCTCCAATTCTCATCAAGAACTGTTACGCCTAGATATCATCGCTTCGCCTTTGTTCCCCATAATCCTCGGCATGCCATGGTTACAGGCCCACAATCCTGACATTAATTGGATCACAGGTGAAGTTACCTTTTCTTCCCCATATTGCCAACAGTCTTGTAGACTTCAGAACACTCAGGAGAACCCTACCCTGCTCTGTTTGAACACAGATCCTAGTCTACACCTTTCCATCCCTTCTGCATATCATGATTTCTTAGATGTATTCAGCAAGCAGGGGGCAGAGGTCTTACCCCCTCACCGGGCCTATGACTGTCCTATCGAATTACTCCCCGGTGCTGAGATACCTTTCGGAAGAATATTTCCTTTGACGGAAGTGGAACAAGGGGCTTTAAAAGAATATATTGATGAGAATCTAAAGAAAGGCTTCATTCGTCCATCCACGTCTCCAGCAGGTGCAGGTATCTTCTTCGTACAAAAGAAAGACAAGACCCTCGGACCATGTGTAGATTACCGCGAGCTGAACAAAATCACTGTAAAGAACCGTTACCCTCTTCCCCTGGTACCAGAGTTGTTCCAAAGACTTGGGACAGCTACCATATTCACTAAGCTTGACCTCCGCGGAGCCTACAATTTGGTTCGTATTAGGGACGGAGACGAATGGAAGACCGCCTTTCGTACCCGTTATGGACATTTTGAATACCTTGTGATGCCTTTCGGTCTGTGCAATGCCCCTGCTACATTCCAGTACTTCATCAATGATGTTTTACGAGACTTTCTAGATCTATTTGTTATCGTCTATTTAGACGACATACTAATTTTTTCTTGTTCCCTTGAATCCCATCACAGGCACGTCAGAAGTGTGTTGGGCCGGCTTCGACAACACGGTCTATATGCAAAAGCTGAGAAATGTGAATTTGAACAGGAAAGTATTCCATTTTTGGGGTTAATCATTTCCAGCAAGGGCATTAAGATGGACCCTCAAAAGGTCACTGCAGTGCTAGACTGGCCAGTCCCGACAGATAAGAAGGGGATCCAGCGATTCGTTGGATTTGCTAATTTTTACCGTAAATTTATTAAGGGGTTTTCAGCCATCATCACACCCATCACACAGCTAACTAAACAGGGTACACGTTTCCACTGGTCTGCTGAGGCTCAAAAGGCTTTCGAGACTCTCAAGGGCCTTTTTACTTCTGCTTCCGTGCTAAAACATCCAGATTCCTCTCTGCCATTTGTACTAGAGGTGGACGCATCCGAAATTGCAGTAGGGGCAGTGTTGTCCCAAAGACAGGGAACTAAGGCCCTGTTATATCCTGTGGCCTTCTTCTCTCGTAAATTGTCCAAGGCAGAGAGAAATTATGATGTAGGTGACAGAGAGTTATTGGCTATCAAATCAGCGTTGGAGGAGTGGCGCTATCTGCTAGAGGGTGCCGCTCATCCAGTCTTAATTTTTACAGATCATAAGAACCTGGAGTATTTGAGGTCTGCAAAAAGGTTGAAGCCACGCCAAGCCAGGTGGGCCCTCTTTTTCTCCAGGTTCTCCTTTCATGTCACTTATCGCCCTGGCTCCAAGAATACCAAGCCTGATGCCCTATCCAGGATGTTTCACAAACCCCAAGAGGTTTCCCCTCCGGACACCATTCTGTCCCTGGGGAATTTTCTTTTGCTTCAGGGAGACCAGCTTTCCCAGATTAAGCAGACTTCCGCAGAGTTGGGATCTTCCATTAGGTCAGAACTCCAAGTTAAGGATGGGTTATTGTGGCACGAGAATAGGATCTTTATACCTGAAGAACTACGAGTTTCAGTACTAGAACTCTGTCATGACCATGCATTGGCTGGGCATTTTGGAGTGGCTAAGACTACTGATCTGGTACAGCGTACCTTTTGGTGGCCTCAGTTACGTGAGGATTGTAGGAGATTTGTTGAATCCTGTACCACCTGTATCAGGAACATGGGGCACAGGACCAAGGCATGGGGTTTGCTAAAGCCATTACCTGTCCCAGATAGGCCTTGGAAGATGCTTTCTATAGATTTTATTGTGGAATTACCTCCGGCTGGGGGCTTCACCTCAATTTTTGTCATAGTAGACCGGTTATCGAAGATGGCCCACTTTGTCCCAATGAAGGGCACCCCCTCAGCTACAGAAACGGCACAGGCATTCATTAGAGAAGTCATCAGGCTCCATGGGGTACCAGTTAATATCGTTTCAGATCGGGGGGTACAGTTTACCTCCCGATTCTGGATGTCTCTGTGCAAAACATTGAAGATTGAACTCTCATTTTCCTTGTCAAAAGAAGTTTATTGAGTATACAATGTTATAAAGATACATAAAGTAAGTTTACAAGGATCTATAAAGTAAGCTCATTGTTTTACAGTAGGGTTTCTATAGGTAAATATAATGAAATTTCAAATATTAAACATTGGGTTTACGTAAACCTAAATTAAAGATATATATCATTTCCTTAGTTACTTTTGTAGGTATTTAAATGATTTATACCTACTATACATATTGTTTACAAGTAGAGTGTATATAGGTCAAATAAATGCTGATAATGAGCTTTAATCGTAAGGTGGAGAAAAGGAAAGAAAAAGAAGAAAAAGGGTTGAAAGGTAGAGGTATGGTCCACAAGGTTGTCCCGCTCGTCAGCTTATTATTCTTTTTAGTTCTCTTTGAAGCCTTAGAATGGGTGTCTCTGTAAGTCATTTAATTTGTTACCATGGCAACAGGACAGAGTCATTGAAGTTTGACAGGAACTGTTGTTTTATCCAAGGATGCCAAAGTTTTTCAAATTTTGGAATTTGATTTTGATCGATGGCTACCATCTTAGCATGGGACATTGTATTATTCATTCTGTGAATTGTTTCTGCTAGTACCAATGTAGGAGATTTCCATGCCTTGGCCACTGTTTGTTTTGCAGCCGTTATTAGTTGGATCATAAGTTTGAATTGAGAGAGTGTTAACCATTCCGGTTTTAGATAAAGTAAAGTTAAATATGGATCTGGTTGTATTATTTTTTTAAATATTTTAGATGCAATCACGAAGACTTCCTTCCAGAAGGTTTGGATTACTGGGCACGTCCACCATATGTGTAAATATGTGCCTATTTCTGGGCATCCTCGAAAACAAAGAGCTGAGGTATTAGGTGAATATTTTGCCACTCTAGCGGGTACAAGGTACCAGCGAGTTAGGACTTTATAATTTGACTCCAGTGCTAAGATGTTGGGTGAAGATGACTTAGATGTGAGCCATATGTTAGACCAGTCCGTGTCTTCTAAAGTTCGTCCCAGGTCCTCCTCCCACCTCTGAACGTAAGAGGGTCTATTAAGATTTGCCACTCCTTATAATTGATTTATAAAGTGATGAAATTGTACATTTAGAAAATGGATCTTTTGTACAGATTGATTCAAAAATGGATAATTGGGATAATGGTGTATCCCCCTTTAGGAATGGTGTATAGAAATTTTTGATTTGGAGATATCTAAATATCTCAGAGTTTGGTAGATCATATTTTTCTCTAAGCGATGGGAATGAAAGGAATGATTTAGATGCTATGAAGTCATTTAGTGTCTGAATGCCTGATGTTGTCCAAGCTTTAAAAGAATTTGGGTAGATCCATGCCGGATAAAAGGCCGGATTTCTGATAAAAGAAAGGAGAGGATTGTGTGGAGATTGTAACGGATATTTGGTTTTTAGTTTATCCCAGAGATATAAGAAGTGTTTAGTTATGGGATTATGAATTTTAAAGCGGTCTTTAGGATCAAGCCATAATAAATTTGATATTAATAGAGGGTCATTTTCTGAAGCCTCTATAAATACCCATAATGGGATTTCCTGTTTTGCATGGTATTTGGACAGACTGGCCAAATGTGCTGCTCTGTAGTAGTTAGTAAAATTAGGGTATCCCAGGCCTCCTTTATTTTTGGGAAGATATAGTGTGTGTATAGGTATACGTGGTTTAGAAGAGCCCCATATAAACGAAGTTGCTCTTTTTTGTACTATTCTCAAAAAATAGGAAGGAATTGGAATAGGGAGGACTCTGAATAGATAAAGCAATTTGGGTAGAATAGTCATTTTGATTGCATTAATCTTCCCCATCCAGGATAAAGGAAGTTGCGACCATTGTTTTATTAGATTTGTGATCTGTCTTAATACAGGAGGATAATTGGTTGAGAATAAGTCAGAATGAGATGCTGCTAAATGAATTCCAAGATATGGGATTGATTTTTCTGCCCATGTGAATGGGAGTGCAGCCCTAGCCGGGATCAATTCCATGTTTGTGAGTGAAATATTAAGCATTAGGCATTTCTTAGGATTAATCATAAGGCCGGATAGGGCTGCAAATCCATCAAGAGCTGGTATTAAGTTAGGACCAGAGACCTGTGGTGATGATAGAAAAAGTAATATATCGTCTGCAAATATACATAATTTGTGTAATACCTCCTACTTCAATGCCAGTTATAGTTTGGTTTGTTCTGATGTATTGGACCATGGGTTCGAGTATAAGGGCAAATAATAAGGGAGATAATGGGCAACCCTGTCGGGTACCTCTTTCGATATTAAAGGCTTCAGATTTGTATCCAGCATATTTTATATAGGCTTTGGGTTTATTATATAATGCTTTGATCCATGTTAAAAAGTGGGGTCCAAAACCCCATTTTTGTAATGAATATTGCATATATTGCCAGGATACTGTGTCAAATGCCCTCTTAATATCGAGAGATAGAAAACATAAAGGGATTTTCCGTTTTTTAGCAATATGTGCCAATAACACTGCCCTGCGTATATTATCGCCTGCCTGTCTATTTGGCATGAAGCCTACTTGATCTCTATGTATTAATTTTCCTATAATGCTATTAAGGCATTTTGCTATTATTTTTGCTAATAATTTAATATCGAGGTTTAACAGAGAGATAGGCCGATAATTCACACAGGAAGTATCATCAGAAAGGGGTTTTGGGATCATACAAACAATTGCCATTAGTGTTTCTTGCCGAAAAGAATGTCCATCTAGAAGTTTGTTAAACGTTTCAGTGAGAATGGGAGAGAGTATTTCTGAGAATGTTTTATAGTATAAAGCCGAGTAGCCGTCTGGGCCTGGTCTTTTGTTAAGTTTTAGGTCTTTTATGGCGTTAGCAACTTCATCTATAGTTATAGGCTCATCCAAACTGCTTTTTTGATTCTGAGATAACTCAGGTAAGGTTATTTTTGAGAAGAAGGATTCAGCCTCTGTAGGATTAAATTCATTGTTTGTCTTATATAAAGTTGCGAGATGTGAGTGAAATTTATGGACTATTTTAACTGGATTACAAGTGTAAACATTTTTTGATAATTTCAAACGTATTGGTTTGAAAGATTTGTTAGTTGAATTTAATGCCCGAGCCAAATATGTACCTGGTTTGTTTGTATTCATGTAGAAATTGTGTTTGGAGCGTTTGAGGGATTTATCAACTGACTCAGTGAGAAATAGATCGTATTCCAATCTAGATTTTTCCAGATGAGATTTTGTACTCTGAGATGGATTATCTTGAAATGATATGTAGGCTGCATTAAAATTGAGTTCTAGTTTTTTTGCTAGATTTTTGCGTTCCCGTTTAAATAGTGCCATTTGTCTTTGTATTGTACCACGCAAGACAGGCTTATGAGCTTCCCACAGTGTTATTGGGGAGATGTCTGTTGTATTATTAATTGATATGTATTCCTTTAAAGCTTGTTCAATGGCCATCTGATGTAGTGGGTGTTTGAGCATTATGTCCGGTAAGTACCACGTTGGGTCATGCGCTTTTGGTATGGCTGAGGCTATAGTAGTGTATACTGCATTATGGTCAGACCACGGAATCGGAATTATATCTGATGCAATAATTTCTGGTATCATTCCTATTGTTAGAAAAATATGATCTATTCTGGTGAAGGTTTGATGAGGGTGTGAGAAATAAGTGAATTTCTTTTTCATTGGGTTACTTTCTCTCCACGAATCTACCAGATTGTATTTGGAAAGAAGTTGAGAAAAAGGTAATCTAGAGGTTATTTTGGATGGTGTAAAAGGTGATTTATCTAGAAATGGGAGGAGGACCTGGTTCGAATCCCCACACATTATCACTGTTCCTATTTTGTGTGTATTAATCACTTGTAATATATGTGAGAGGAATGGTGTAGGTTGTTTGTTAGGAGCGTAGTAGGAAATCACTGTGATTGCTGTATCCATTATATAACCCATGAGTATCAGGTATCTACCTTCTGGGTCTTTAATTTCTGATGATAAGGTGAATGGTGTGGATCGGTGAAATGCAATTAGAGTTCCCCTTTGCTTGGTACAGGGAGAAGCCGTGTAAATTTGTTGATAAAAAGGAGAAATATATTTTGGAGTAGAATCCTTGGTGAAGTGTGTTTCTTGGAGGCATACTATGTGAGCCTTCTTGTTATGGAAAGTACGGAAGGCTTTGGTCCTTTTTTGAGGGACATTTATTCCCTGAACATTCAGGGAAAGTATATTCAGTGGTGCCATGGCAATAGATCAAATAGTTTTGACTTACTTTTTGTTATGCAGAGCTGACTGCGCAGATCAACCTGTGTGGACTGAAGAGATGAATAGATAGAAAAGAAACCAGTGAATTCTGGAGTAAAGAGTAAACAAAAAACATATGAGATTAGATGATACATTGTATAAATTATTTTTTGCAAGTAATCACAATTTACCCGTGAAAGAGAATAAATATCTCTCTCAGGGGAATAAGTGCCTTCCTCACATTCCCACATAATATGGTTGGGAGAATGAGGAGGGCTAATGGGGGTACACGGATCTTCCGCTTACAGGAGAGAAGTGCTATGTCAAAAGACATCAAAATGATGTTTCATTAATTGGAGTGCAGAATATAGTTTTTGTTGAAATTATTTATTCCAGGGTGGTTGTATATGGTTAGTCTTGCCCTAGGCTAAATAATTCAGTTAGAAAGGTACTGTTAATAACTTTGGTATTGATGAAGATAGTTTGAATTATTTGGGGATTTTAACCCTTTTAGAGTAAACAATTACATATTTTATTCATATGCAACTGTTTAGATATGTTAACTCATAAAATTGAGGTTGTATTGCTTCAGATTAGAATAAACAAAAACATAATTCTAGGAACTAGTTAGGTAATAATATATTTGTTTTAAGAAAAGAAAGAAAAAGCTTCCATTACTTCTGGATTATTGAACATATTTGTCCTAAAAAGTAATAAATCTATTGTTATTACCTGATAATATATAACTGAACAAGAATTTCCTTATTTCACTTATATATTCTAAGGCTATATGAATCAGAAGAAATAAGAAATATATAACTGGAATGTAACATGATCCTACACAGTGTGTGACTATCAGAATGCAGTTACATTCAGTTATAAATACAGGTTTTTTTTATAGAGAACCATCTCTTAGTATAATAAATGAAGAGATATCAGGAATTAGGATGTCAGTCCATTGAATCTTCTTGGTCCATGGATGATGTGGCATAACGGCCTCTTTTGTGAGAATGATGATTCCCATTTTGTTCTGAAATTTTCTGGGTGCTGCCTGAAGGTGAAGATGATGCCATTCTTCTGCGTGTGGGAGTGTTGCTGCTTGTGGGTTCTGTCAGATTTAATTTTAAAAGGGTTTGTTGTAGTTCATCTGCTGATCTGCTTCTGTAAATTGTACCTTGATAGTTAAATCTGACTGAAAAGGGGAAGCCCCATTGATACATAATGTTGTGGCATTGCAGTTCCATTAGTTGGGGTTTCATGGATCGTCTTTTAGTAATAGTAAGTTGGGATAGGTCAGCAAAAATTTGATAATTGTGTCCTTGAAAATTAAGTTCCTTTTTTTTCTCTTGCAGCAATTAGTATTTGTTCTTTCGTTCTGTAATAATGAAATTTTGTGATTATATCACGTGGGGGTCCATCTTTCTTTTTGGCTGTGAGGGCTCTGTGTACTCTGTCCAGTTCTAAACGTTCAATAGGGATATCTGGCTTTAGTTCCTGTAATAGAGCAGTAATAGTAGATTGCAGGTCTGTCACAGTTTCAGGCAGTGGTGTATTTAGGTTTTGTGCTGCCCTAGGCCTGACTGAGCTTGCGCACCCCCTAATTTAAATATGACCCACCCCTTCCTGTCAAGGCCACACCCTTTTCTTTTAAAGATCCGCCCTGTCATCTTCATTGGAGGAGGACAGAGGGACGCCGCGGGAAGAGGACAGAGAGGCATGCAGCATCTTTTCATTTGGTGGGTAAGGGGATATGTGCTGGTTGCTTTGGGATGGGAGGATCAGACCCCTCCCAAAGCACCAGCACATATCCCCTTACCCCCCCTCCCCTTATCCATGTTTGCATTTGTTATCTGCCCCCTTCCCGGTTACTGTGTCCCCCTCCACTGTAAACTATACACAGACCTCAGAGCAGAAGCGCGGCTCTTGCACTGAAGTCGTGTCCCTCCTCTGTGGCTCCTTCTCCTCCTGGCTGTGTACACTAGAACATTGGAGCTGAGAAGGAGGAGGAGCTGAGGAGTGTGTGTGGCTGACAGTGGGGAGAGAGGTGGCGGCTGCTACGGAAAGCCGATCGCCGCTTGTGGGACCCTGGGTGGCAGATGTCCTGGGTGCCCACGCTAGCGCACTCTGGCTGCCAGTTACCGAAGCTCAGTGCCGGAACTTGTTGTGGGCTCTGGGACAGTGGCGTCACTAGGTTTGGTGTCACCTGGAGCTGTAAAAATTGTGTCATCCCCCTTAATTTTTTGACTGGAGGTCCAGTGTTGGAGCTCATTGTGGCGGTCAACAAGGCCCAGAGGATATCAGGTTAGGCACTTCCTAATGGCTCAGTCCCTGGGAACAGTAATGAATAATGGCCAACAGGCTCTCTTACCAGACCCGGTGAAACCGCAACAGTGATCCCTCCGGCTGGACCTTCGCTCACTCTGGGTTGCCCAGGCTGAATCTGGTCAGTAGTGTAGCATGTCTGTACCCCGGCAGTGGCTTCATCTTTCTCCCCCTCTGGTGGTGCGGGTACAGTGTGGCTCTCTGGTGGTGCGGGTACAGCGTGGCTCTCTGGTGGTGCGGGTACAGCGTGGCTCTTTGGTTGTGCGGGTACAGCGTGGCTCTTTGGTTGTGCGGGTACAGCGTGGCTCTTTGGTGGTGCGGGTACAGCGTGGCTCTCTGGTGGTGCGGGTACAGCGTGGCTCTCTGGTGGTGCGGATACAGCGTGGCTCTCTGGTGGTGCGGGTACAGCGTGGCTCTTTGGTTGTGCGGGTACAGCGTGGCTCTTTGGTTGTGCGGGTACAGCGTGGCTCTTTGGTGGTGCGGGTACAGCGTGGCTCTCTGGTGGTGTGGGTACAGCGTGGCTCTCTGGTGGTGTGGGTACAGCGTGGCTCTCTGGTGGTGTGGGTACAGCGTGGCTCTCTGGTGGTGTGGGTACAGCGTGGCTCTCTGGTGGTGCGGGTACAGCGTGGCTCTCTGGTGGTGCGGGTACAGCGTGGCTCTCTGGTGGTGCGGGTACAGCGTGGCTCCCTCTTTGGCTTCCCCAGCACAGTACTCTCTTTTTCTCCTCTAACACCCCCCCTCAGAAGAGTGCATGCATGCTGGGGGCTGTAGCATGTCTGTGGACACACTGGGGCCGTCGCTCTTCAGGGACTACTTTTCCCATGATGCCCCCCAGAGTCTTCTGATTGGCCCTCTGCTGTGGCCAATCATGGGGAGGAAAACAGCGGTCAGGAAGCTGGGCGACGGCGCAGGGAAACCAATTAGAGCCGCTCTCTCTTCTCCCTTAGGCTGACAGAAAGGGGAGGGGGGGCGAGCGGGGGCGAGCGGGGGAGTTCTCTGGCAAATTGAGCAGCAGATCTGTGACAGGGAGAGGAGAGATGCGGGCTGTCTGTGTATCTCCCCCGCTTGCCCCCCCCTCCCCTGACAGCCCGCATCTCTCCTCTCCCTGTCACAGATCTGTTGCTCAATTTGCCAGAGAACTCCCCCGCTCGCCCCCCCTCCCCTTTCCGTCAGCCGAAGGGAGAAGAGAGAGAGAGCGGCTCTAATTGGTTTTACCGTGCCGCCGCCCAGCTTCCTCCCCGCTGTTTTCCTCCCCATGATTGGCCACAGCAGAGGGCCAATCAGAGACAGAATCACAGCTTTACGGAGGGGCGGCTTGACGGCACCCGGGACGCCACTGCACTGCACTGCTAAGCTGTACCCCCTGCTGTGCGGTAGTCGGGAAGAGGGCGCTGCTGCCATTTTCGGGGGGGGCGGCTTTTTGCTGTCCTGTCACCATTTGAGGAGGCCACGAGGATGGTGAGCAGTGACAGTGCATGCATCAGTGACACTGTCCCCCTTGTCCACCTGTTGGAGCACACGCTGCGTGGAATAATGGACAGGGCACTTGAGGCAGAACAGAGGCAGGAAGAGGAGGACTTCCTTAGTTCTCAAGGCCCCCTTTATCCAGACAGTGTTTCTGCATGCCCGCCGATCACACAGGAAGAGGACGAGGAGGAGGAGGAGGAGGAAGATTGTGTCAGTATGGAGGTAGAGCCTGGCACTCAGCATCAGCAGCAGTCTTTAAGGGATCAGTCCCAAGAAACACATGGACTTGTACGTGGCTGGGAGGAGGTGACTGCGGACCATGTCGTCCTTAGTGACCCAGAGGACTCCGGACCGAATGCCTCAGCAAACCTACGCTGAGGACCAAGGACCAATACTGGCTGGCAACCCTCCTTGATCCACGTTACAAGGGTAAGGTTGCGGACCTTATCTTGCCATCGCAGAGGGAGCAGAGGATGAAACATCTTCGGGAGGCCTTGCAGAAAGGTCTGTGCAACGCGTTCCCAGAGACTGGGAGGTTACAAACTCCTTTTTCTGGACAACGTGTTGCTGAGGCTTCGATCAGTCAAAGAAGGAGCGGTGGAGAAGGTGGCCGTCTGACCGATGCGTTCAGACAATTTTTTGGTCCGCAGCCCCAAGGTATGATCGGTTCCAGCAACCATCGCCAGCGTCTGTTTTACATGGTGCAGGAATACCTAGGGGCAAGATCAGACTTGGACACCTTTCCCACCGAAAATCCGCTGGGTTACTGGGTCTTGAGGATGGATCACTGGCCAGAGCTTGCACAGTATGCAATTGAGCTACTGGCCTGTCCTGCATCCAGCGTTCTTTCGGAACGCACATTCAGTGCTGCTGGAGGCTTGGTAACCGATCACAGGGTGCGTCTGTCCACCGACTCGGTCGATCGACTGACCTTCATAAAAATGAATGAGTCTTGGATCACCACCAGCTACCAAGCACCTGATGCTGATGTAACCGAATAATTTTTTTTTAAATCTCAGATCCCTTCAAAGACTGCCTATGCTGATGCTGAGTGACTATCCCTGAGTAATTATCCTCTTCCTCCTCAATCATGACGCTGATAGCTTGAAAGAACATTTTTGGTTCTGGGCGCCACCACCAATGCCTAAGGCCCAATTTTTCAGCCCCTGTTTAACAGGGGCGTGTGATTACAATTTTTGATGCAATACTTTGCAGCAGGGCTCGTTCCTGCGTTCCAACTAGAGTGTCTGTGAGGGGTTGCAGTGTTGTAGCACCAGCACCAGTGCCTAAGGCCCAATTTTTCTGCCCCTGTTTAACAGGGGCGTGTAATTACAATTTTTGATGCAATACTTTGCAGCAGGGCTCGTTCCTGCGTTCCAACTAGAGTGTCTGTGAGGGGTTGCAGTGTTGTAGCACCAGTGCCTAAGGCCCAATTTTTCTGCCCCTGTTTAACAGGGGCATGTAATTACAATTTTTGATGCAATACTTTGCAGCAGGGCTCGTTCCTTCGTTCCAACTAGAGTGTCTGTGAGGGGTTGCAGTGTTGTGGCACCAGCACCACCACCACCACCACCAAAGGCCCAATTTTTCTGCTCCTGTTCAACAGGGGCATGTAATTACAATTCTTGATCTAATATTTCACAGCAGGGCCCGTTTCTGCGCCCACCAAGAGCGAGTGAGGACTTACAGTGTTGTGGCACCAGCACCACCACCACCACCACCACCAAAGGCCCAGTTTTTCTGCCCCTGTTCAACAGGGGCATGTAATTACAATTCTTGATCTAATATTTCACAGCAGGGCCCTGTGAGGGCTTACGTTGTTGTGGCCACAACAACACCTAAGGCCCAAATTTATGCTGAGTATATAGGGCAGGCCCCTACTTTCAAACATCTAACTTACAAATGACTCCTACTTGCAAACGGAAGGAGACAACAGGAAGTGAGATGAAATCTACCCCTAGGAAGGGAAATTCTCTCCTGTAAGTGTTAATATGGGAAAAACATTTCTCCTTTCCACTGATGCTTTCCAATCCTTGTTCCACAAAAAAACCCAAATTTTCAAAAAACATTTGTCATTGGGACAAAAAGTGAGGTGAAATCTTCTAAAGAGGAGGAAAGACAGCAAAACAAATGTCACAGGGGTGATAACCCTTCCCTATGTTTTCCAAAAAGCTTAAAAAAGATTTTTTGGCTGGAGCTAAACACGTTAAAAATGTACCCGTTCAAAATGACAAACAGATTCTACTTAACAACAAACCTACAGTCCCTGTCTTGTTTGCACCGCCTGTATACTGCTGTTCAGAGTATATAGAGCCTTGTGGCCCCACACCTTTCCTTATTTTAATTTGGGTGCGGGGTTCCCCTTAATATCCATACAAGACCCAAAGGGCCTGGTAATGGACTGGGGGGTACCCATGCCGTTTGTCTCACTGATTTTCATCCATATTGCCAGGACCCGACATTACATTAAACCCGCAAGCAGTTTTAAATGAGATTTTTTCCTTTAAAAATGACATTTGGTGCAGGGACTGTTCTAAACACGGGAAACACGCGCCACTTTACAGGCATACTATAGACACCCCCCAGGTACGATATTTAAAGGAATATTTAACTTTTTTTTTTTTTTACTTTAACCATCATTAAAATCACTGCTCCCGAAAAAACGGCCGTTTTTAAAAGGTTTTTTTGCATTGATACATGTCCCCTGGGGTAGGACCCGGGTCCCCAAATCCTTTTTAGGACAATACCATGCAAATTAGCCTTTAAAATGAGCACTTTTGATTTCGAACGTTCGAGTCCCATAGACGTCAATGGGGTTCTAACGTTCGTGCAAATTTTCGGTCCGTTCGCAGGTTCTGGTGCGAACCGAACCGGGGGGGGTGTTCGGCTCATCCCTAGCGAAGAATTAATGAGGTGGCATACGAACTTGAACTCCCGGATTCATTAAAAGTGCATCCAGTATTTCATGTTTCTCTACTCAGACCCTCTGTTTCTAACCCATTTCCAGGCCGAAGTACGGATCCTCCTGATCCAATTTTGGTAGATGGGGAGGAAGAATTCGAGGTGGAGGCTATCATGGACCATAGGAGAAGAGGCAACCAAAATCAATTTCTGATAAAATGGAGGGGGTTCGGCCCAGAAGAAAATTCTTGGGAACTCGAGGATAATATTCATGCTGAAAATCTTTTGCAATCTTTTAAAAGAGCCCATCCGGAGAAATTCCTTCAAAGGGGCATCCGGAGGCTGCCCCTTGGGGGGGGGGGCAATGTCATGAAGATCCTGCCAGTAATCAGCGATCCAGACGCAGGGGGACACCGCCGTGGGTTCCACTGCGCATGCGCGCGCATTCACGGGTGCTGTCACGCACGCGCACCCCCGCTAGTGCCAGGCGGGCTACTTAAACCGGCCTGTCACACTCTATCCCCGCTGTCTGCTCTACAGCGTTCCGTGTGCCTTAACCTGATCTGACCTGTGTACTCTGCTATCTGACCCGGCTTCCTGTTAGACCATCCTGCTTGCCGCCTGCACCAGACCCTCTTGGCTTGCCTGACCATCCCTCTGTGTTGTCCCTGGTACCACTGCTGATCGACCGATACCGACCTCCGGCTTGTTTGACCATCCCTCAGTCTGATACCTGTATCCAGTCTGCTACCTGCTGCCTTGTTCCTGGTTCCAGTTCAGCATTCCAGTCTACTACCTGCTGCCTTGTTCCTGGTTCTAGTCCAGCATTCCAGTCTACTACCTGCTGCCTTGTTCCTGGTTCCAGTCCAGTGTTCCAGTCTACTACCTTCTGCCTTGTTCCAGGTTCCAGCCCAGCGTTCCAGGCTACTACCTGCTGCCTTGTTCCTGGTTCCAGTCCAGCGTTCCAGTCTACTGCCTGCTGCCTTGTTCCTGGTTCCAGTCCAGCGTTCCAGTCTACTACCTGCTGCCTTGTTCCTGGTTCCAATCCAGCGTTCCAGTCTACTACCTGCTGCCTTGTTCCTGGTTCCAATCCAGCGTTCCAGTCTACTACCTGCTACCTTGCTCCAGGTTCCAGTCCAGCGTTCCAGGCTACTACCTGCTGCTTTGTTCCTGGTTCCAGTCCAGCGTTCCAGGCTACTACCTGCTGCTTTGTTCCTGGTTCCAGTCCAGCTTTCCAGGCTACTACCTGCTGCTTTGTTCCTGGTTCCAGTCCAGCGTTCCAGGCTACTACCTGCTGCTTTGTTCCTGGTTCCAGTCCTGCTTACTTACCTGCTTACTTACCTGCTTCCTTACCTGCTGTGGCTCCGGGTCCTCTCTGCATTCCAGCTTCCTCTTCAGCTTCTGGATCCAGAGGGTGCCACCACTCCTGAACTTCCGGTGACTGTCGATCCTGCCAGGCACCCATACCACTCCTCACTCCTGGCCTTCTGTCTCCATTCCAGAGGAACAGGAGTGGGAGCTGTAAGGGAGGTCCTTCTCTGCACTTCAGGCTCAAAACCTACCAGGTACGTGACACTCGGGTGATCACAGATCAGAGTGAAGGGACAATCCCAGCCCCTTACCACGTAATCAGCTGTCAGCCAATGGCAGCTGATCACTTGATGTAAACAGAAGTTCGGTAATTGTTTTTTTTTTCTCCTCACCCTGACAGTGTGAGGAGAAAAAAAAAGCCGATTACCAGGTTCTGTGTAAGGGACATCGGCCCAGAAGAGGAAGAGGCACAGCCGCTTCATCTGTGCCCACCAGTGCCACTTGCCAGTGCCAACAGTGCATATCAGTGCCACCAATCTGTGCCCCACAGTGTATATCAGTGTCACCAATCAGTCCCACCTACCAATGCCCATGACTGCCACCTATCAATGCCCACCAGTGGTACCAATCAATGCCTCATCAGTGCCACCTAGCAGTTCATACGTTCACCAGGTTTTACCAGCTGGACGTTAGATCTCAAAAGGAGACTATTTTTGGCCACAGCATGCTACGAGCGGCTTTATAAGTCCTGGGCCTGAAGGGGATTTAAGAATACTTTGCCCTCCCCTCAAGTGCATTTCTTTAGGACATACCAGATAGTCATTACTATGGTGCTCTGTGTCCCGTGATGTACGATAAAGAAAAATTGATTTTTAAAACAGCTTACCTGTAAAATCTTTTTCTTAGAGTACATCATGGGACACAGAGGTCCCTCCCCTCTTTTCTGGGATCTTCATTGCTTGCTACAAAACTAAAGGTACTTCCTGTATGGGAGGAGTTATATGGGAGGAACTTTCTTACTATTGGTTGCCAGTGTCCAATCACCTAAAGGTAGCATATAACTCAGATAGTCATTATTATGGTGCTCTGTGTCCCGTGATGTACTCCAAGAAAAGGATTTTACAGGTAAGCTGTTTTAAAAATCCATTTTTAGCACTGATTGCTGTAATAATGTCACTAGTTCCCAAAAAAGTGTCAAAAATATCAGTTAGGCATCCGATCTGTCTGCCACAATGTCGCAGTCCTACTAAAAATCACTAATCGCCACCATTACTAGTAAAAAAGAATAATAATAATAAAAATGCCATAAATCTATCCCCTATTTTGTAGACGCTATAACTTTTTGCGCAAACTAATTAATATACACTTATTGTTTTTTTTTTTTTTACCAAAAACATGTAGCAGAATACATATTGGCCAAAATTGATGAAGAACTTTGATTTTTTTATTTTTATTTTATTGGGTATGTTTTATAGCAGAATATAACAAATATTGTTTTTTTTTTCAAAATTGACGTTTTTTTTTTGTTTATAGAGCAAAAAATAAAAAACACAGAGGTGATCAAATACCACCAAAAGAAAGCTCTACTTGTGGGAAAAAAATTATAAAAATTGTATATGGGTACAGTGTTGCATGACCGCGCAATTGTCGTTCAAAGAGTGACAACGCTGAAAGCTGAAAATTGATCTGGGCAGGAGGGGGGTTTAAGTGCCCAGTAAGCAAGAGGTTAAGGAGGACTGGGCTACCTCCAGGCCCATCTCCCCTCTATCTATCCATTAGAATGCATGTGCATGTGCCAGTTATACAGTATCTCACAAAAGTGAGTACACCCCTCACATTTTTGTAAATGTTTTATTATATCTTTTCATGTGACAACACTGAAGAAATTACAGTTTGCTACAATGTAAAGTAGTGAGTGTACAGCTTGCATAAAAGTGTAAATTTGCTGTCCCCTCAAAATAACTCAACACAAAGTCATTAATGTCTAAACCGCTGGCAACAAAAGTGAGTACACCCCTAAGTGAAAATGTGCAAATTGGGCCCAATTAGTCATTTTCCCTCCCTGGTGCCATGTGACTCGTTAGTGTTACAAGGTCTCAGGTGTAAATGGGGAGCAAGTGTGATAAATTTGGTGTTATCGCTCTCACTCTCTCATACTGGTCACTGGAAGTTCAACATGGAACCTCATGGCAAAGAACTCTCTGAGGATCTGAAAAAAAGAATTCTTGCTCTACATAAAGATGGCCTAGGCTATAAGCAGATTGCCAAGACCCTGAAACGGAGCTGCAGCATGGTGGCCAACTGGTTTAACAGTACAGGTTCCACTCAGAACAGTCCTCGCCATGGTCGACCAAAGTAGTTGAGTGCATGTGCTCAACGTCATATCCAGAGGTTGTCTTTGGGAAATAGTCATATGAGTGCTGCCAGCATTGCTGCAGAGGCTGAAGGGGTGGAGGGTCAGCCTATCAGTGCTCAGACCATACGCCGCACATTGCATCAAATTGATCTGCACAGCTGTTGTCCCAGAAGGAAGTCTCTTCTAAAGATGATGCACAAGAAAGCCCGCAAACAGTTTGCTGATGACAAGCAGACTAAGGAAATGGATTACTGGAACCATGTCCTGTGGTCTGATGAGTCCAAGATAAACGTATTTGGTTCAGATGGTGTTAGGCGTGTGTGGTGGCAACCAGGTGAGGAGTACAAAGACAAGTGTGTTTTGCCTACAGTCAAGCTTGGCGGTGGGAGTTTCATGGTTTGGGGCTGCATGAGTGCTGCCAGCACTGGGGAGCTACAGTTCATTGTGGGAACCATGAATGCCAACATGTACTGTGACATACTGAAGCAGAGCATGAACCCCTCCCTTCAGAGACTGAGCCGCAGGGCAGTATTCCAACATGATAATGACCCCGTACACACCTCCAAGACGACCACTGCTTTGCTAAAGAAGCTGAGGGTAAAGGTGATGAACTGGCCAAGCATGTCTCCAGGCCTAAACCCTATTGAGCATCTGTGGGGCATCTTCAAATGGAAGTTAGCAGAGTGCAAGATCTCTAACATCCAATAGCTCCGTGATGTTGTCATGGAGGAGTGGAAGAGGACTCCAGTGGTAACCTGTGAAGCTCTGGTGAACTCCATGCCCAGGGGGGTTAAGGCAGTGCTGGAAAATAATGGTGGCCACACAAACTATTGACACTTTGGGCCCAATTTGGACATTTTCACTTACAGTGGATGTAAACCCAATGTCATCCTTTCTAAACTACTGCCATAGGGGTTATCTATAAAGTTATACATGCCTCCTGCATGTATCTTTACTTGTCAAATGTCTCCCCTCTGTCTGTTATGAGAGCTGAAAAACTGCAGATTCTGTGGGTGGGTCTGTTGTCTGGAGCTCGGTGGGTGGAGTCGTGATGTCAGTAGACTCCCCACCCACCTCTACACTCCCCTGTGTATTTCTAACTGAACTTCTGCTATGATCTCTAACATCCAGTGAAAAGACAGGAAAGTAACCACATGACTTCAGCATGCCAAATCATGCTGAGGTGTGGAACAGCCAATCCTTGCAGAGCTGCTGAAGAAAGGAGTGGGGGAGGGAACTAAAAAATCATGCATGTCTTAGGCTGTCACTCACAGCAAGGGGGAGTATTTGACAAAGTTTTTGTCAGTTTGTCAAGATTTCTCTCACTGAACAATAAAAGAGGATTGCTCAGAGCTGGATTAACTCTGTGTGGCAAGACTGGGCTCAAATGATAGGAAATCTTATACTCTACAGTATGATATATATAAAAAAAAAAAAACATTAATGGCTATGTGTTGAGTTATTTTGAAGGGAAAGCAAATTTACACTGTTATACAAGCTGTACACTCATTACTTTACATTGTAGCAAAGTGTCATTTCTTCAGTGTTGTCACATTAAAAGTTATAATAAAACATTTACAAAAATGTGAGGAGTGTACTCACTTTTGTGAGATACTGTAGATAGGGGCAGGGGCCATTTGTTTGTTACATCTGTCTTTACAGCCAGACAGACCAGGACGCAGACACACACTTCCCATGTGTAACATACACTTCTCCTTTGCTGAGCCTCAGCTAACTCACATACAAAAAGCCTAGAGCACAGCTGACTAATAATGAAGTCTGGCTGCAAGGTAAGATGTGGACTTAGAAATGGAGGCGTATTCCCATCCAAAGCTCTATAAAGTCCCTGAGCTCCAGGACAACCTAATAAAATTATGAGAAAAAAATATTTTTATTATCTCTGGCTGCCTTGGTGATGCAGAAAGAGAGGAATGACACAGCCCAAACTTCAGATAATACAACCAAAAAGACTTGTGGTAGGGTTGTGTGTGCTTATTCTGCAGGGCATTACAGAGAGCTGAAAGTTCAAGTTAAATTTTCATAATTAAGCACAGTTGCTGTATTTACTGGATTGTATTAGTAGCTCACTGAATAATCTTCCATGTTAATGAAATCACTCTTTAAACTGAAGAAATGTCGAAATTGCTGAACACCTATGAGCTAGTGTCTGACACTGAACCAACTACAGTGGGAATGTATTATTCCAGTCATAATTGTGCACAGACTATTGCATTAGGATGTGCAGTCCAAAGCTCAAACACACATGCGGACAAGTCAGTAGGGCAGAGGAAAAGTCAGTAGGGCAGAGGACTTTGTCAGTAGGGCAGAGGACAGTGTCAGTAGAGCAGTGGATGGTGTCAGCAAGGCAGAGATTGGTGTCAGTAGTTTATTTTTATTATTATTATTATTTTTTACAATTTTATGTTTTTATTATTGTTTAACATACAATATTATTATTTTTTTTTTACATTTTTTTTTTTTACAACTTTTTACAATTTTTTTAGAAGCCCTATTGGGGGGCTTTTGTGAAATTTTAGAGGTCTAAAGAGACCCCTGATGTCTCACTTTTGAGATTGAGAAAGGGACTGAGGGCAGAGTTTCCCCAGTCCTTTTCTCTGCAGCCAGGCAGCAGGGAGAATCTGCACAGTGCAGGGTAATTAGGGTATGCCCAGGCACACCTATCAGCCCATGTGCACACGACTATGATTCCAGTAGTGTATGTCTCCACACCCTCCCACCAGGATATAGTGGGGAAGTTACTCTTTTACAGCAGGAACACCAAAATATATATTTACTTTAAAATATGAAATATCCACTGCGGTAATGTGGCACCTGCTTTTGGTTTTATAATGAGTGGAGAAGTTTGACCATGATGATTTATTAAAGCTTCATTCAAATATATGCATCAATAGCCACAATGGCATGGATATACATTTACTTTTTGTGTAAAAAATGCCTTTGCAAACCCTTATATTACCTTGTACAAGTAGCAGTGACATCTTCTCTGTAAACTGTACGTAGCCTTTGCAGAGATAAGAGCTGTGGGAGGGACTAAGCAGGCCTCACCTACATCAGACTGCCTGCATAAAACTACAGGAGGGGGCGGAGACAAGACCAGTCACCCTGTAGAAAGATAGAGAACAGCAGTGACCAGTCTTTATTACACGAATCTCCTGCACATGAATAAAGATTCACACTGGATTACTGCAAAGATCTAGAAGCAAGACACAAAGCACACCAATAATCAAGGAAGAATACACATGACAATGTATTTAGACAATATTTTCTTATCCCAGAGTTCACCTTTAAGTCCCCGGAGTCTCTGACAGATTTAAGAACTTACCACTTATCACAACTAGCAAATAATCAAACAAAAGTGTTCCTGTAAATATCTAACTTATTCCTATCAAGAGTTCAAATATTATCCTGCTGGCTGTAAATTGTGTGCTAGGGTTGTTGTACAAAGTGATAGAATCTGGGCAAAGTGTACCTGAAATTAGGGAAAAAACGTGTTACCACAGAGCAAATAGATAAAAAGAAAGACAAAGTTCAATGGAAAATGACGTTGACGGTTATCTGCCTAAATATAAACATAACCATATAGAAAAAAGCAAATGGGAAAGCCCAAACAAAGTTGTAATATCACTAACAATTTGATGACTAGGTGTCCTATCTAGGTTAATATTTAACCACTTCAGCTATCATACCTTGATATCCCTAATGTAGCAGAGCAATTTTTACATTTTTACTATGGGTCTGTTTATTTGGTGATAACATTGTCATTACTTAATCTAACAAGGTAATCCATACATTGATTTCTGGAAAAAACTTGCCCTTCTCTTGGTAATATTGTCAAGCAAAAATTAAAAGTAATCTAATGTAGAGACAAAAATATGTAAAAAAAATGTTCTTTCTATTCTGACCAGTGTTAGTGTTTAAAAAAAGTAGTTTTTATGTTATGCTTTATTTTATTCCATTTAAAATATAATATTTCTGATACAAAGTATGGCAAAGTTATTTGCAAATAAAAAGGCTTTTTTTTAATTGTGGGTATTTTTTATGTGACACTAAAAAAATAGACAAAATTAACAAAGCAAATGAAAATTAAAAACAAAAAACCCAAAAGAAATAAATTATTAAAAAAAGCAGAAAAAAAAATAGGAAAAATAATAGCTAAGGGGAGAAGAGAAAGAAGCACTTCTATTTCCACGAAGGATGATAAAAACAATAATTATAACTGTATTGCCAATAGGGATGACCAGAACTCCCCCCCCAGTTCGGTTCGCACCAGAACCTGCGAACTGATCGAAAATTCGCTGAACTTTAGAACCCCATTGACGTCAATGGGACTCGAACGTTTGAAATCAAAAGTGCTCATTTTAAAGGCTAATTTGCATGGTATTGTCCTAAAAAGGGTTTGGGGACCCGGGTCCTGTCCCAGGGGACATGTATCAATGCAAAAAAAAGTTAAAAAACGGCCATTTTTTCGGGAGCAGTGATTTTAATGATGCTTAAAGTAAAAAAAAAAAAAAAAAAAAAAGTGAAATATTCATTTAAATATCGTACCTGGGGGGTGTCTATAGTATGCCTGTAAAGTGGTGCATATTTCCTGTGCTTAGAACAGTCCCTGCACAAAATATGGATGAAAATCAGTGAGACAAACGGCATGGGTACCCCCCAGTCCATTACCATGCCCTTTGGGTCTTGTATGGATATTAAGGGGAACCCCGCACCCAAATTAAAAAAGGAAATAGCAGTATACAGGCTCTGTACTCTGAACAGCAGTATACAGGCGGTGCAAACAAGACAGGGACTGTAGATTTGTTGTTAAGTAGAATCTGTTTGTAATTTTGAACTGGTACATTTTTAACGTGTTTAACTCCAGCAAAAAAATCTATTTTAGGGAAGGGTTATCACCCCTGTGACATTTGTTTTGCTGTCTGTGCTCCTCTTCAGAAGATTGAACCTCACTTTTTGTCCCCATGACAAATGTTTTTTGAAAATTTGGGGATTTTTGTGAAACAAGGATTGGTGATAAAGCGTCAGTGGAAAGGAGTAGTGTTTCCCCATATTAACTCTTACAGGAGAGAATTTCCCTTCCTAGGGGTAGATTTCAAGTTTGCAAGTAGGAGTCGTTTGTAAGTTGGATGTTTGAAAGTAGGGGCCTGCCCTATATACTCGGCAGAAATTTGGGCCTTAGGTGTTGTTGTGGCCACAACGCTGTAAGCCCTCACAGGGCCCTGCTGTGAAATATTAGATCAAGAATTGTAATTACATGCCCCTGTTTAACAAGGTCAGAAAAATTGGACCTTTGGTGGTGGTGGTGCTGGTGCCACAACACTGTAAGTCCTCACTCGCTCTTGGTGGGCGCAGAAACGGGCCTTGCTGTGAAATATTAGATCAAGAATTGTAATTACATGCCCCTGTTGAACAGGGGCTGAAAAATTGGGCCTTAGGCATTGGTGCTGGTGCCACAACACTGCAACCCCTCACAGATACTCTAGTTGGAATGCAGGAACGAGCCCTGCTGCAAAGTATTGCATCAAAAATTGTAATTACACGCCCCTGTTAAACAGGGGCTGAAAAATTGGGCCTTAGGCACTGGTGGCGGCACCCAGAACCAAAAATGTTCTTACAAGCTATCAGCGTGATCATTGAGGAGGAAGAGGATAATTACTCAGGATATTCACTCAGCATCAGCATAGGCAGTCTTGAAGGGATCTGAGATTTCCAAAAAAATTATTTGGTTACATCAGCATCAGGTGCTTGGTAGCTGGTGTTGATCCAAGACTGATTCATCTTTATGAAGTCGATCGACAGAGTTGGTGGACAGACGCACCCTGTGATCAGTTACAAAGCCTCCAGCAACACTGAATTTGCGTTCCAAAAGAACGCTGGATACAGGACAGGCCAGTAGCTCAATTGCATACTGTGCAAGCTCTGGCCAGTGATCCATCCTCAAGACTCAGTAACCCAGAGGATTTTCGGTGGGAAAGGTGTCCAAGTCAGATCTTGCCCCTAGGTATTCCTGCACCATGTAAAACAGACGCTGGCGATGGTTGCTGGAACCGATCATACCTTGGGGCTGCGGACTAAAAAATTGTCTGAACGCATCGGTCAGACAGCCACCTTCTCCACCGCTCCTTCTTTGACTGATCGAAGCCTCAGCAACACGTTGTCCAGAAACAGGAGTTTGTAACCTCCCAGTCTCTGGGAACGCATTGCACAGACCTTTCTGCAAGGCCTCCTGAAGATGTTTCATCCTCTGCTCCATCTGTGACGGCAAGATAAGGTCCGCAACCTTACCCTTGTAACGTGGATCAAGGAGGGTTGCCAGCCAGTATTGGTCCTTCTCCTTGATACCATGAATACAAGGATCCTTACGCAGGCTTTGCAGGATCAGGGAGGCCATGCAGTGTAGGTTTGCTGAGGCATTCGGTCCGGAGTCCTCTGGGTCAATAAGGACGACATGGTCCGCAGCCACCTCCTCCCAGCCACGTACAAGTCCATGTGTTTCTTCGGACTGATCCCTTAAAGACTGCTGCTGATGCTGAGTGCCAGGCTCCACCTCCATACTGACACAATCCTCCTCCTCGTCCTCTTCCTGTGTGATCGGCAGGCACGCAGGAACATTGTCTGGATAAAGGGGGCCTTGAGAGCTAAGGAAGTCCTCCTCTTCCTGCCTCTGTTCTGCCTCAAGTGCCCTGTCCATTATTCCATGCAGCGTGTGCTCCAACAGGTGGACAAGGGGGAGAGTGTCACTGATGCATGCACTGTCACTGCTCACCATCCTCGTGGCCTCCTCAAATGGTGACAGGACAGTGCATGCATCCCTGATCATGGCCCACTGGCGTGGGGAAAAAAAACAAGCTCCCCTGACCCTGTCCTGGTGCCATAGTCGCACAGGTACTCATTGATGGCCCTCTGCTGCATGTGCAGCCTCTGCAGCATGGCCAACGTTGAGTTCCACCTGGTGGGCATGTCACAGATTAGGTGGTTCTTGGGCAGGTTAAACTCCGTTTGGAGGTCCGCCAGCCGAGCACTGGCATTATATGACCAGCGGAAATGCACACAGACTTTCCTGGCCTGCCTCAGGACATCCTGTAAGCCCGGGTACCTGCCCAAGAACCGCTGCACCACCAAGTTAAGGACGTGAGCCAAACAGGGCACATGGGTCATTTGTCCATGTCAGAGGGCAGAGAGGAGGTTGGTGCCATTGTCGTAAACCACCATTCCTGCCTTAAGTTGGCGTGGCGTCAACCACCTCTGAACCTGCCCCTGCAGAGATGACAGAACCTCTACCCCAGTGTGGCTCCTGTCCCCCAAGCACACCAGCTCAAGCACCGCATGGCATCTTTTGGCCTGCGTACTTGCGTAGGCCCTTGAACGCCTACGGAACATCGCTGGTTCCGAGGACAAATCACAGGAAGAGGCCATGGAGGAAGAAGAAGAGGAGGGGGTGGAGGAGAGAGGTGTGTCACAATCATTAGTAGTGGCATTTTGGAGGCGTGGTGGTGGAACAACCTCCAACACTACTGCACCTTGTCCTTCCTCCTTCCCAGCTGCCAGCAGAGTCACCCAATGCGCAGTGAAACTTAGGTAATGTCCCTGTCCATGCCTGCTGGACCATGAGTCAGTGGTAATATGCACTTTACCGCTGACCGCCCTGTCCAGCGAGGCATGGACATTGCCTTCCACATGCCGGTAGAAAGCCGGAATCGCCTTTCATGAGAAAAAGTGTCGTTTGGGTACCTGCCACTGAGGAACCGCACATTCCACAAACTCACAGAAGAGGGCAGAGTCTACCAACTGAAAAGGCAGCAGTTGAAGTGCTAGCAATTTTGCCAAGCTAGCATTCAACCGCTGGGCATGTGGATGGCTGGGAGCAAACTTCTTTCGGCGGTGCAGCAGCTGGGGCAGGGAAATTTGCCTGGTACAATCTGACGTTGGTGTACCGAAAGCAGATTGCCCACAAGTACTTGGCTGTGACACACCTAATTCTACACCTTCATTCCTCTCAGTGCAGGTCTCAGAGAGGACTGAAGGTATAGTGGGGTTGGAGATCTCAGCTGATGAGGAGCAAGGAGAGGTCCTCTTTGTTTTTTGGTGTGGGTCTTTTAGATACGCTTGGCAACGAACTGCATGGCAGGTCAACATATGTCTGGTCAAGCATGTGGTGCCCAAGCGGGAGATGTTTTGGCCACGCGAGATACGCTTGAGACATATGTTGCAAATAGCAGCGGTGCGATCTGATGCACTCGTCTCAAAAAAGGCCCACACCAAAAAACTTTTTGAATAACATGCAGAGACTGCAGCGCCCTGCACATGCAGAGCTTTGGGGTGTAATGCAGTCAGTGTGCTGCCCTTAGGCTGGCTCCTGGAGGGCATCCTGCCTCGTTGGTGATGTGCCTCCTCCTCCTCCTCCTCTCTCCTATCAGGCACCCACGTTGAGTCAGTGACCTCATCATCCCCTCCCTCCTCATCACTGGAGCAAACCTGGCAGTATGCAGGGGGAGCATGACTGCCAGATTGCTGTCCTTCTTGGGCACGCCCTCTGTCCGTGCTCACGTTACTGCCTTCATCTAGCTCAGTATCATCATCAGAGCCTTCCAAACGCTGGGAATCCTCCTGGAGCATGTACCCAACACTGTGGTCAAACAGTTCGAGGGACTCCTCAGGAGGACATGGTGGGGCTAGGGAAGGAGTCACTGATGACATTGAGCCGAGGGAAGAGGCCGCGTTGGCAGCTGCTTTGCTAGACAAAGTACCCTGAGCATGGGTGAGAGAGGATGAGGACGTCTTGGTCATCCACTCGACCAAGTCTTCCGCATGTTGCGGCTCAACACGGCCAGCTGCCGAAAAAAAGGCCAAGCGTGTCCCACGCCACGTGCTGATGAGGATGCACCGTCTCCACAACCAGCACTGTTGCCTCTAGACACAGAGCCTGCTTGCCCTCTTTTATTGGCTTGTGACTGTCTGCCTCTCCTTGTTGGCCTTCCAGACATACTAATGGCCTGTAGCTGCACTACGCTGGGATATATATATATATATATATATATATATATATATATATATATATGTACTGATACTGCAGCTAGCAAAATCAGCTGCCTGCATGTAGTATGAGAACACCACTAACTTTCTACAGGTAGCTTTAGGTGAATACTATGCAGAGCTCACCAAAAAATCACTTGTAGCTTATTTAGCTGCCTGCGGTAGTGATAGGATCAGGAAAACACCACCAACCTTCTACAGGTAGCTTTAGGTGAACACTGTGCAGAGCTCGTCAATAAATAACTTGTAGCTTATTTAGCTGCCTGCGGTAGTGATAGGATCAGGAAAACACCACCAACCTTCTACAGGTAGCTTTAGCTGAACACTGTGCAGAGCTCGCACTACACTAACTTGTAGCTTATTTAGCTGCCTGCGGTAGTAATAGGATCAGGAAAACACCACCAACCTTCTACAAGTAACTTTAGATGAACACTGTGCAAAGCTCGAACTACACTAACTTGTAGCTTATTTAGCTGCCTGCGGTACTGATAGGATCAGGAAAACACCACCAACCTTCTACAGGTAGCTTTAGGTGAACACTGTGCAGAGCTCGCCAAAAAATAACTTGTAGCTTATTTAGCTGCCTGTGGTAGTGATAGGATCAGGAAAACACCACCAACCTTCTACAGGTAGCTTTAGCTGAACACTGTGCAGAGCTCGCAAAAAAATAACTTGTAGGTTTAGCTGAACACTGTGAGGAGGATGCACTACACTAACTTGTAGCTTTAGCTGAACACTGTGCAGAGGTCGCACTACACTAACTTGTAGTTTTAGCTGAACACTGTGAGGAGGACACACTACACTAACTTGTAGCTTTAGCTGAACACTGTGCAGAGGTTGCACCAAACTAACTTGTAGCTTTAGCTGAACACTGTGAGGAGGACGCACTACACTAACTTGTAGCTTTAGCTGAACACTGTGCAGAGGTCTCACTACACTAACTTGTAGTTTTAGCTGAACACTGTGAGGAGGACACACTACACTAACTTGTAGCTTTAGCTGCACACTGTGAGGAGGACGCACTACCCTAACTTGTAGCTTTAGCTGAACACAGTGCAGAGGTCACACTAAACTAACTTGTAGCTTTAGCTGAACACTTTGAGGAGGACGTACTACACTAACTTGTAGCTTTAGCTGAACACTGTGCAGAGGTCTCACTATACTAACTTGTAGTTTTAGCTGAACACTGTGAGGAGGATGCACTACACTAACTTGTAGCTTTAGCTGAACACTGTGCAGAGGTCTCACTACACTAACTTGTAGTTTTAGCTGAACACTGTGAGGAGGATGCACTACACTAACTTGTAACTTTAGCTGAACACTGTGCAGAGGTCGCACTACACTAACTTGTAGTTTTAGCTGAACACTGTGAGCAGGACGCACTACACTAACTTGTAGCTTTAGCTAAACACTGTGCAGAGGTCTCACTACACTAACTTGTAGCTTTAGCTGAACACTGTGCAGAGGTAGCACTACACTAACTTGAAGTTTTAGCTGAACATTGTGAGGAGGATGCACTACACTAACTTGTAGCTTTAGCTGAACACTGTGCAGAGGTCACACTAAACTAACTTGTAGCTTTAGCTGAACACTGTGAGGAGGACGCACTACACTAACTTGTAGCTTTAGCTGAACACTGTGCAGAGGTCACACTAAACTAACTTGTAGCTTTAGCTAAACACTGTGAGGAGGACGCACTTTACTAACTTGTAGCTTTAGCTGAACACTGTGCAGAGGTCTCACTATACTAACTTGTAGTTTTAGCTGAACACTGTGAGGAGGATGCACTACACTAACTTGTAGCTTTAGCTGAACACTGTGCAGAGGTCTCACTACACTAACTTGTAGTTTTAGCTGAACACTGTGAGGAGGATGCACTACACTAACTTGTAACTTTAGCTGAACACTGTGCAGAGGTCACACTACACTAACTTGTAGTTTTAGCTGAACACTGTGAGCAGGACGCACTACACTAACTTTTAGCTTTAGCTAAACACTGTGCAGAGGTCTCACTACACTAACTTGTAGTTTTAGCTGAACACTGTGAGGAGGACGCATTACACTAACTTGTAGCTTTAGCTGAACACTGTGCAGAGGTCGCACTACACTAACTTGTAGTTTTAGCTGAACACTGTGAGGAGGACGCACTACACTAACTTGTAGCTTTAGCTGAACACTGTGAGGAGGACGCACTACCCTAACTTGTAGCTTTAGCTGAACACTGTGCAGAGGTCACACTAAACTAACTTGTAGCTTTAGCTGAACACTTTGAGGAGGACGTACTACACTAACTTGTAGCTTTAGCTGAACACTGTGCAGAGGTCACACTACACTAACATGTAGTTTTAGCTGAACACTGTGAGGAGGACACACTACACTAACTTGTGGCTTTAGCTGAACACTGTGCAGAGGTCACACTAAACTAACTTGTAGCTTTAGCTGAACACTTTGAGGAGGACGTACTACACTAACTTGTAGCTTTAGCTGAACACTGTGCAGAGGTCTCATTATACTAACTTGTAGTTTTAGCTGAACACTGTGAGGAGGATGCACTACACTAACTTGTAGCTTTAGCTGAACACTGTGCAGAGGTCTCACTACACTAACTTGTAGTTTTAGCTGAACACTGTGAGGAGGATGCACTACACTAACTTGTAACTTTAGCTGAACACTGTGCAGAGGTCGCACTACACTAACTTGTAGTTTTAGCTGAACACTGTGAGCAGGACGCACTACACTAACTTGTAGCTTTAGCTAAACACTGTGCAGAGGTCTCACTACACTAACTTGTAGCTTTAGCTGAACACTGTGCAGAGGTAGCACTACACTAACTTGAAGTTTTAGCTGAACATTGTGAGGAGGATGCACTACACTAACTTGTAGCTTTAGCTGAACACTGTGCAGAGGTCACACTAAACTAACTTGTAGCTTTAGCTGAACACTGTGAGGAGGACGCACTACACTAAATTGTAGCTTTAGCTGAACACTGTGCAGAGGTCACACTAAACTAACTTGTAGCTTTAGCTAAACACTGTGAGGAGGACGCACTTTACTAACTTGTAGCTTTAGCTGAACACTGTGCAGAGGTCTCACTATACTAACTTGTAGTTTTAGCTGAACACTGTGAGGAGGATGCACTACACTAACTTGTAGCTTTAGCTGAACACTGTGCAGAGGTCTCACTACACTAACTTGTAGTTTTAGCTGAACACTGTGAGGAGGATGCACTACACTAACTTGTAACTTTAGCTGAACACTGTGCAGAGGTCACACTACACTAACTTGTAGTTTTAGCTGAACACTGTGAGCAGGACGCACTACACTAACTTTTAGCTTTAGCTAAACACTGTGCAGAGGTCTCACTACACTAACTTGTAGTTTTAGCTGAACACTGTGAGGAGGACGCATTACACTAACTTGTAGCTTTAGCTGAACACTGTGCAGAGGTCGCACTACACTAACTTGTAGTTTTAGCTGAACACTGTGAGGAGGACGCACTACACTAACTTGTAGCTTTAGCTGAACACTGTGAGGAGGACGCACTACCCTAACTTGTAGCTTTAGCTGAACACTGTGCAGAGGTCACACTAAACTAACTTGTAGCTTTAGCTGAACACTTTGAGGAGGACGTACTACACTAACTTGTAGCTTTAGCTGAACACTGTGCAGAGGTCACACTACACTAACTTGTAGTTTTAGCTGAACACTGTGAGGAGGACGCACTACACTAACTTGTGGCTTTAGCTGAACACTGTGCAGAGGTCACACTAAACTAACTTGTAGCTTTAGCTGAACACTTTGAGGAGGACGTACTACACTAACTTGTAGCTTTAGCTGAACACTGTGCAGAGGTCGCACTACACTAACTTGTAGCTTTAGCTGAACACTGTGCAGAGGTCGAACTACACTAACTTGTAGTTTTAGCTGAACACTGTGAGCAGGACGCACTACACTAACTTGTAGATTTAGCTGAACACTGTGCAGAGGTCGCACTACACTAACTTGTAGTTTTAGCTGAACACTGTGAGCAGAACGCACTACACTAACTGGTAGCTTTAGCTGAACACTGTGCAGAGGTCTCACTACACTAACTTGTAGTTTTAGCTGAACACTGTGAGCAGGACGCACTACACTAACTTGTAGCTTTAGCTGAACACTGTGCAGAGGTCACACTACACTAACTTGTAGTTTTAGCTGAACACTGTGAGCAGGACGCACTACACTAACTTGTAGCTTTAGCTGAACACTGTGCAGAGGTCTCACTACACTAACTTGTAGTTTTAGCTGAACACTGTGAGGAGTACGCACTACACTAACTTGTAGCTTTAGCTGAACACTTTGCAGAGGTCGCACTACACTAACTTGTAGTTTTAGCTGAACACTGAGGAGGACGCACTACCCTAACTTGTAGCTTTAGCTGAACACTATGCAGAGGTCACACTAAACTAACTTGTAGCTTAAGCTGAATACTGTGAGGAGGAAGCACTACACTAACTTGTAGCTTTAGCTGAACACTGTGCACTACACTAACTTGTACTTTTAGCTGAACACTGTGCAGAGGTCACACTACACTAACTTGTAGTTTTAGCTGAACACTGTGAGGAGGACGCACTACACTAACTTGTGGCTTTAGCTGAACACTGTGCAGAGGTCTCACTACACTAACTTGTAGTTTTAGCTGAACACTGTGAGGAGGACGCACTACACTAACTTGTAACTTTAGCTGAACACTGTGCAGAGGTTGCACTACACTAACTTGTAGTTTTAGCTGAACACTGTGAGCAGGACGCACTACACTAACTTGTAGCTTTAGCTGAACACTGTGCAGAGGTCTCACTACACTAACTTGTAGTTTTAGCTGAACACTGTCAGGAGGACGCATTACACTAACTTGTAGCTTTAGCTGAACACTGTGCAGAGGTCGCACTACACTAACTTGTAGTTTTAACTGAACACTGTGAGGAGGACGCACTACACTAACTTGTGGCTTTAGCTGAACACTGTGCAGAGGTCTCACTACACTAACTTGTAGTTTTAGCTGAACACTGTGAGGAGGACGCACTACACTAACTTGTAACTTTAGCTGAACACTGTGCAGAGGTTGCACTACACTAACTTGTAGTTTTAGCTGAACACTGTGAGCAGGACGCACTACACTAACTTGTAGTTTTAGCTGAACACTGTGCAGAGGTCTCACTACACTAACTTGTAGTTTTAGCTGAACACTGTCAGGAGGACGCATTACACTAACTTGTAGCTTTAGCTGAACACTGTGCAGAGGTCGCACTACACTAACTTGTAGTTTTAGCTGAACACTGTGAGGAGGACGCACTACCCTAACTTGTAGCTTTAGCTGAACACTGTGCAGAGGTCGCACTACACTAACTTGTAGTTTTCGCTGAACACTGTGAGGAGGACACACTACACCAACTTGTAGCTTTAGCTGCACACTGTGAGGAGGTCGCACTACCCTAACTTGTAGCTTTAGCTGAACACTGTGCAGAGGTCACACTAAACTAACTTGTAGCTTTAGCTGAACACTTTGAGGAGGACGTACTACACTAACTTGTAGCTTTAGCTGAACACTGTGAGGAGGAAGCACTACACTAACTTGTAGCTTTAGCTGAACACTGTGCACTACACTAACTTGTAGTTTTAGCTGAACACTGTGCAGAGGTCACACTACACTAACTTGTAGTTTTAGCTGAACACTGTGAGGAGGACGCACTACACTAACTTGTAGCTTTAGCTGAACACTGCGCAGAGGTCACACTACACTAACTTGTAGTTTTAGCTGAACACTGTGAGCAGGACGCACTACACTAACTTGTAGCTTTAGCTGAACACTGTGCAGAGGTCTCACTACACTAATTTGTAGTTTTAGCTGAACACTGTGAGGAGGACGCACTACACTAACTTGTAGCTTTAGCTGAACACTGTGCAGAGGTCGCACTACACTAAATTGTAGTTTTAGCTGAACACTGTGAGGAGGATGCACTACCCTAACTTGTAGCTTTAGCTGAACACTGTGCAGAGGTCACACTAAACTAACTTGTAGCTTTAGCTGAACACTGTGAGGAGGAAGCACTACACTAACTTGTAGCTTTAGCTGAACACTGTGCACTACACTAACTTGTAGTTTTAGCTGAACACTGTGCAGAGGTCACACTAAACTAACTTGTAGCTTTAACTGAACACTGTGAGGAGGACGCACTACACTAACTGTAAATAGTCTAGCTGCCTGACTGTGGTACTAAAAGGATCAAAATAACACCAGCAATTTTCTTCAGGTAGCTGTAAATACTGTAACAAGTCAAGCCTGCCTGTCAGTAGGAAGATAACAGGAACGGATCTAGCTAAACTGAATACAGTGTATGTGTGTATATATATATATATATATATATATATATATATATATATATATATATATACACAACACCTGGGATGCATATATATACACAATACACTGTAAGTGCAGCTAACTCACTGACTGTCCTGCCTAATCTAACTCAAATGAAATGACATTGTCTCTCTTTCTATCTAAGCACGCCGGAACACACTACACAGGGCCACCGTGCAGGCGGCCTTATATAGTGTGGGGTGTGTTTTAAACCCCCTGAGCCATAATTGGCCAAAGCCACCCTGGCTTTGGCCAATTACAGCTCTCTCTACCGACGGCGCTGTGATTGGCCAAGCATGCGGGTCATAGTGCATGCTTGGCCAATCATCAGCCAGCAATGCACTGCGATGCCGCAGTGAATTATGGGCCGTGACGCGCCACACGAATTTGGAGCGAACGGTCCATATCGTTCGCAATTCGACGAACTTTTGAACAGCCGATGTTCGAGTCAAACATGGGTTCGACTCGAACACGAAGGTCATCCCAAGGTCATTGACAACGCAGATTAGCATTAACTAAGGTCCTTTTCACATGGTGGGTCTGATCAGGTCTGCCTGTCAGTTTTTATATATATATATATATATATATATATATATATATATAATCGTGGCCTGACCTGGCATGAGGAAAGACGCTTGAGTCTGAAGCTCCCGCTACCACAAGCTGCATTTTCCACCTACAGGAGGTACATTCACCCCAAAATCCGTCCTTCTGATGGGGACTGCTTTGCGGAACTCATCCGCATCACGATCCCGCTCCCCCCGCGAAATTTCAGGGGATTCGGGCCACATCATCCATGATATGTTCCGCTCGAGCAGAGGGAACATGGCGTCTTCCCGCCACCGCCTTACACAGGCATCAGCTCCCTCACTGACAGGGATGCCACCCGCAAACCCGCCGATCAATCCATCCGACAGGGAGGGAGCTGAGGGCCCCCCACACCCTCATTTAAACATCCACGATCTGCGGACGATTGTGGAGGACATAAAAGACACCCTATCCGCCGCCATAGCAGACCTCAGGCTGGACATTCATGAGCTTTCTGACAGGGTGCATAAAGTTGAAAATGTGACAGAATGACATGACACTCTGCTTAAATGAACCACGCGCCTCATTGATTCCCACACCCTCCAAATGAGGGATATGCAAAGGCATATAGAAGACCTCGACAATAGGGGCAGACACCAAATTTGAGGGTCAGGGGTGTGCCTGAAACGATTGAGGGGGACCAAATATCTCCCACTATCACTGGTCTCTTCAACAACCTATTAAACAGGCCACCCCAGACCCCCATTAACATGGAGCGGATCCATAGAGCCTTGAGACCCAAAGGCAGAGCTGATGAGCCTCCAAGAGACATAATTTGCTGTATAGTGGATTTCAAAATTAAGAAAGAAATCCTTAGACAGGCGAGAGGCAGGTCCCAGATAGTACACATGGGGAAGACGATCCAAATATACCAGGACTTCTCAGGCATCACGCTACAACATCGCAGAGAACCTTTGCTAGATGCCCTCCACACTAAAGGGATACCATACAAATGGAAATTTCCTTTTTGCCTCTCGGCCACCTCCCAAGGCCGCACAGCACTCCTAAAAGTGCCGAAGATTTACCCCACTTCTGTGACCTACTGAACATACCACTGGTGGAGATACCTAATTGGTATGCTGGCTTCCGCCACTTCCCTGTGAGAAAAGAACCGCCTGAAGAACCTATGGAGGCACAAGCCACCAGATACCGGAGGAGAAGATCCCCTTCAGCCTCTTCTCATCGCACTATCCCCCCGTGGCACAAGAAAGGATTTCAGCCCCACTACCTCTCCCAGCTCAAGGAGAGCTCGGAGGGACCGTTAATCCCTTCCACAGGTACTCCGTGACCCACAGTTAAAGTTTAACCACATTCGGTTTCTTTGTGTTTGTGCAGACTGCTGTTTACGTTGACTGTGTTCTGTTGCCACCATGGCCATGACTCTCTGACCAAGGTACCCGTTCATGCAAGTGTCTTCGCTCCGACTTAACTCTCCCCACGCCCCATAGCAGCTACTTCACAAGAACACACCCCATGGAGATTGCGCAATCAACACTGGAAACTACAACCCCCACAACTCCCAGCGGTCTGCCTCATGACGCATACAGGATACCACGTGTTCAATGCAATTCCGACCCTTCTATCTCAAGGAATCTGTGGAAGGAACGACCTGCACTTCTATCCCCACTCTGCCTACAGACTAGACGGTAGTCACTTCCCTACAAGGCTCAACGGAGGCCATACCACTTCTTCAGGCGTTATGACCCACTGCTCCTACACCCCCAGTGTTCATGGACGACTTCGCCGGCATTAAAGGTAACTGTAACGCATTATGATACCTAAGATTTTCATGGTCAAATAATAACAACAACTCAAACCCCCGACTCTGGGAGAGGCTTGACTAAATTAACACGCTGGTAGGTCCCCCTCCAAGTGACTACGTTACTACACTATCACCGCCATGGGAGCGACTCAAGTCTCTCTTGGCACCAGGCATGGAACCCTATACCTCACCGATGTCAAACATCGAGACACTCCTGGACTCCCTGGTGCACCCTTGCATTTCTCCCCTATCTTGGAATACTCCCCCTTGTGACCGGAATACCATGCTGACATGACTTGATCCCTACGGCTCCTCATTCTGCCTTTCTTAGAATGCATCTATATCTCAGACTCTACGAGACCATGAACTACACATCTATAGATCTCGCTCCACCTGCTATTTTGACTTTAATAACCCATTGACTGGTACCTACCTCATTTGGCACAGAAGGTCAACACCCTGTTTGGTACCGTAAGGTATAATATCTGGGTATTGCTCTTATGCTATGTTCTTAGTCTTATACTAACTCAGATTTAGTTAACACTGTTTCTTTACATGTTGTATAGGTTTCTATCACACTAATTTTGGTTACACTCACTTACAAATTATACTATCTTCACTACATGACCTAATCGTTGCACTTTACACCGTTGACCTCATTAGAGGCCCGGTGGCAACTCCAATAGCTGCTTGCCTACTCAGGAAGCAGGGGTGACACGCAGACAGGTATTAGACGTGTATCCTCAAATTGCATCACCTCACTCTCCTCCCATGTCCTTCTGTTGTTACACTCCACCAATGTTTGATCAATACCCTGTGTTACGCACTCCCTCAAGGAAGTGTATAAATCCTCCTTCACACTCACTCCATACCTTGTGGTGGTGGGACACCCGTGACCTATAGATACTCTCCCCTTCCAACTTCTAGGTCCTAGCCGACCCCCACACAGCAACAAAGCAGGGTGCTATAACACCATTTACGGTGTACACACTGCTTTCGAGCTGTACTTCACCGATTCTCTCTGATTTTGAGGCCGGTGACCTAACTCCCCACCGCCTCATCGGTGTTTCCGTAGTTTTTACTACGCCAAACTTCATACTACATCCAATACAACAGACCCTCACCCTTCTTACCTGACCTCCCCCCTCCTTTCACAGCTATTTCCTCATGGCGGAGGACATTGACACGCACACCACGCCACCCTACGTGGCTCGACCCCATGTACAACTTAAGCTCTGTTCTATAAACCTCCGTGGACTCAACATCCCAGAGAAAAGATCACAATTACTTTACACTCTCCAGAAGTCAAAGGCCCACATTGCCCTTATTCAAGAAATCCACTTCAAAACGAAAAACATCCCCAAACTTCATAGCAAACACTTCCCAACAGTCTACCATGCATCCAACAATGAAGCCAAATCTAAGGGGGTATCCATTATAATTTCTAAACAATGTCCCATAAACGTATCAGAGGTCCACAGGGACCCACAGGGGAGATTCCTCTTTCTCAAAGGCACACTCCACCAACGACCCATCACGATTGTGAATATCTATGCACCAAACACACAACAAGTTGCCTTCTTCAGACAAATATTCAAGCAACTGCTCACATTCCAATCTGGCACTCTGATCGTCGACGTTGATTTTAACATAGCCATGAACACCTCCCTTGACACGTCTAACAGTTCATCATCACTTACATACAGAGCCATCCGCGCGATAAAGTCACAATTCAGCAATTTCCTGCTTCATGATACCTGGCGCACACTACATCCCAACGAAAAGGATCTTACCTTTTTCTCCCCTCCCCATAATAAATATTTGAAACTTGACCATTTCTTCCTCTCCCAAAATGACCTGTCTTCCCTTACCAAAGCCACAATTGAGCCTATGGTACTGTCGGACCACAACCCGGTAACTATGACTCTAACTCTCCCTACAACACAGGATAGACCCAACATTTGGCGCCTTGACAACTCCCTTCTCACAGACCCGGAAATAGCTCTGACAATTTCGAGGAGCCTCTCCTACTACTTTATAGAAAACACATCGGGTGATTCTACCCAAGACACCATCTGGGCAGCACACAAGTGTGTAATTCGGGGTGAATTCATCTCCCAAGCAGCCAAACGGAACAAACTCAGGAAAGCACATATTGATGAGTTGACCAAACCAATTTATGCGCTAGAACAAAAACACAAATCTTCCCTAGCTACCAAAGCCTTGACTGACCTGATACAAACCAGGGAAGAGCTCCTGGGAGAGCTAAACAAAACATTAAAACGTAAATATACCCTCACCCATAAAATATTTTACGAATTTGGCAACAAATCCGGGAGACTTTTAGCTAGAGCCCTACAGGTCAAGAAAGCAGCACACACTATCCACAGAATTAATGATCCTGCAGGCAGCTCCTTCGCTAAACCAGAAGACATTGCAGACCAATTTGTAAAATTCTTTTCCAACTTATACAATCTCCCTACCTCACACCTGACAACCTCTGCACAAGACAGAAAGGCAGCAATTCAGGAATTCCTACACCAATTTTCACCAACCCCCCTCACTGCTACAGAATCGACTGGTCTGGATAAACCACTATCCATAGCAGAGACCTTGTTAGCACTGAAACAATTAAAGATGGGAAAGAGCCCAGGACCGTCAGTTATTATAAGTCCTTTCCCGACACTCTCATCCCACAACTCGTTCAAGCCTTCAATAACCTGTCTCCTTCCAATACAACCAACAAAGACTTCCTAGAAGCCCACATCCCTAAACCAGACAAAGACAACACAATGGTTTCTAACTATCGCCCCATATCACTCCTCAATGTGGACGTGAAACTATATGCCAAAGCTTTGGCCAATCGCATTCTTTCCTTACTCCCTCGACTAATTTCTATGGATCCAGTTGGTTTTGTCCCTGGTAGGGAGGCCAGAGACAACACCACTAAAGCTTTAAACATTCATCACTGGCTGTCCGCTAACTCCACTTGGCTTTTTCCTGTTGGATGCAGAGAAGGTGTTCGACAGAGTGGCCTGATATTATATGGAGGCGACACTACAGGCGCTGGGTTTTCCACATCGCCTAGTTCAGATGATCCTGATTCTTTATATATAAGTGAGTGGTGCTGCGCTGATCCTTAATATGAAAACAAATGAAATTGGGTAATAAATAAATGCGTGTATCGCAAATAAAGTGGAAATACGTGAAAGGAAAAAAAATTATACATATGACACAAAATAAAAATCAAAATGTTCAATTTCTTAGATGACTGGTGAGAAGGTGACATAAATAGATTCTAAATAAAATAATCGCTTGAATCGCCTAAAATAAAATTTGCATAATTTTAAATGCATCAACGTGATAGTGGGACTACCTAAGCACCAATAGCTGACATTAGGTTGAGCATAAATAAAGTGCATAGTGAGTGTAAACAACGTGCATCTACAATTAGACCAGCAAAGGGTATGGTGCAAACAAAAAAGTGCAATGTGCAACCATAGGACTGAAGGAGTAATATCTTACTCTTTTTCATATAGTGCATACTGTGCAAAACAACATCAAAATTAAATAATTTGCTGGAATCTTAGAGAATGAAAAAATGACAAGAGGAAAAAACATACATAAAATGCATCAAAAAGTCCTTTTATAAAATTGTGACAGCAACGTCCTAGCATGCACACGTTGCAATTAAAGTGCTGAAGTGAACCACATCAAGTGTTTTCTTCTTGTGCAAAAACACTCGGATAGGTAATGGCCCCTTACCTTGAGGTAATAGGGCAAAAGCATATATCAGGAAAGCTGTTAAGACGTCCACCTATAGACTCCAACACGTCCCTCACTGTCCTGGATCCTAGGATGGGATTCCCTCAGGTAGGTGCAGGGGGGTTGTATATATAGGGGGTAATCGGCAGAAAAGAAGCCAATAGTGTAATCCCGTTTGGTTAATGGTAATTCTCTTTATTAAAAAGTTGTAGGTACTCACATAAAAGTTTAAAAACAGCAATGTTTTTAAACTTTTATGTGAGTACCTACAACTTTTTAACAACTTGTTTAATAAACATTTAGCAAGAATATGTGCATTTATTATTTTTCCTTAACCACTTCAGCCCCGGAAGGTTTTACTCAATAAATGACCAGGCCATTTTTTTGCAATACGGCACTGCGTTATTTTAGCTGACAATTGCGTGGTCGTGCGACGCGGTACCCAAATAAAATTGATATCCTTTTTTCTCACAAATAAAGCTTTCTTTTGGTGGTATTTGATCCCCTCTGCGTTTTTTATTTTTTGCGCTATAAACAAAAAAAGACCGTCAATTTTGAAAAAAAAAAACAATATTTGTTATATTCTGCTATAAAACATACCCAATGAAATAAAAATAAAAAATCAAAGTTCTTCATCAATTTCGGCCAATATGCATTCTGCTACATGTTCTTGGTAAAAAAAAAAACCAATAAGCGTATATTGATTAGTTTGCGCAAAAAGTTATAGCGTCTACAAATTAGGGGATAGATTTATGGCATTTTTATTATTCTTTTTTACTAGTAATGGTGGCAATTAGTGATTTTTAGTAGGACTGCGACATTGTGGCGGACAGATCGGACGCCTAACTGATATTTTTGACACTTTTTTGGGAACTAGTGACATTATTACAGCAATCAGTGCTAAAAAATGGATTTTTAAAACAGCTTACCTGTAAAATCCTTTTCTTGGAGTACATCACGGGACACAGAGCACCATAATAATGACTATCTTGGTTATATGCTACCTTTAGGTGATTGGACACTGGCAACCAATAGTAAGAAGGTTCCTCCCATATAACCCCTCCCATACAGGAAGTACCTTTAGTTTTGTAGCAAGCAATGAAGATCCCAGAAAAGAGGGGAGGGACCTCTGTGCCTCGTGATGTACTCCAAGAAAATTTTTTTTACAGGTAAGCGGTTTTAAAAATCAATTTTTCTTTATCGTACATCACGGGACACAGAGCACCATAATAATGACTATCTGGGATGTCCTAAAGCAATGCATTTGAGGGGAGGGCAAAGTATTTTTAAATTCCCTTCAGGCCCAGGACTTATAAAGCCGCTCGCAGCACGCTGTGGCCAAAAATAGTCTTCTTTTGAGATCTAACGTTCAGCTGGTAAAACCTGGTGAATGTATGAACTGAAGACCAAGTGGCTGCTTTGCAAACCTGAGCCATAGACACCTGCTGGCGCACTGCCCACGATGTACTTACTCCTCTAGTAGAGTGAGCTTTGAGATATCGAGGTGGAACCTTGCGTTTCAACTCATAAGCCTGGATAATAAGTTGGTGAATCCACCTAGAGATAGTAGAACTAGTTGCTGCCTGTCCCCTCTTAGGACCCTCTGGCAGAACAAAAAGGGAATCAGTTTTCCGAAAAGGAGCTGACATGCTTAAGTAAACCTTGACTGCTCTCACCACATCCAGTGAGTGAATCGGCATTTCCTCTTTAGTCTTAGGATTGGGAAAAAAAGAGGGCAAAATGATATCCTGATTCAAATGAAAATTGGAAACCACCTTAGGTAAAAAATCTGGACGGGGCGCATCACCACCTTGTTCTGATGTAAAAATACAAAAGGTTCTTTACATGAAAGGGTGGCCAATTCAGACACCCTTCTAGCCGAAGTTATGGCTACCAGAAAAAACAATTTCCTGGTCAACAGAATTAAAGGAATATGCCTAATCGGTTCAAAGGGTTGAACCTGTAGGGCTGATAGCACCAAGTTCAAGTCCCAGGGACATAAGGGAGGTTTAACCGGTGGTTTTAAGTGCAGTACCCCCTTGACGAAGGTTCGCACTAAAGAATGAGATGCAATTGGCCTCTGGAAAGAAAATGATAAGGCCGAAATTTGCCCTTTAATGGTTCCCAAAGATAAGTTTAGATCAATTCCTGATTGAAGAAAGGCAAGGATTCTTCCAATCACATACTTGCGAGGATGCCATCCTTTCTTCTCGCCCCAGGAAATGTACGACTTCCAGACCCTATGGTAAATACTTCTAGAAACTGTCTTTCTAGCATTTATCAGAGTAGATAAGACTGAACCTCTGATACCACGGTCCTTCAGCACCCTGGTCTCAATAGCCATGTCATCAAATTCAGCGACCGTAAAGAAGGATGGTATATGGGACCTTGAGAAAGCAGATCTGGACGGTATGGGAGATAGCGGGTCCTCCACCGCCATCCTCACAATCTCTGAGTACCAGGACCTCCTGGGCCACCCCGGGGCCACCAGGATCACTGCAATCTGCTCCTCCTGTATCCTGCGCAACAGGTGCGGTAGCATCTGGATCGGAGAAAAAGCATAAATCAGAGAATACCGGTCCCAGGGAACCACCAATGCATCTGTTCCAATAGCGAGGGGATCCCTGGTCCTGGATACAAACCTGTCTACCTTGGAATTGAATCTGGATGCCAGAAGATCCACATCTGGCATCCCCCAGCGCTGGCAGATCTGAAGGAAAACTTCGGGGTGAAGAGACCATTCCCCCGGTAGTAGCTGCTGGCGACTTAGGTAGTCTGCCCGCCAATTGTCCACCCCTGGAATAAAGACTGCCGACAGAAATGGCACATGTCTCTCTGCCCAAGTTAATATGTTATTTACTTCTTTTTGGGCCACCCAACTTCAGGTGCCCCCTTGGTGGTTGATGTATGCCACCACCGTGGAGTTGTCGGACTGGATTCGGACAGGAAACCCCGCAGTCTGGACGTCCAAAATAGGAGAGCCAAGCGAGCTGCCCGAATTTCCAGCAGATTGATGGGCAAGGTCTTCTCTACCTGAGACCATAAACCCTGGATGGAAGCCTCTTCCAGGACTGCTCCCCAGCCTAGACGACTGGCGACCGTAGTTACTACTTTCCAGGATACTGGTGGAAAGGATTTTCCACCGTTCAAGTTGCTGGTCTTTGTCCACCAAGAGAGTTCCCTCTTTACCTGTAGGGATAGAGACATGGGATGATCCAAAGTTTGAACCGACTTGACCCAAGCTCTTAGGATAGCTCTCTGGAACATCCTGGAGTGAAACTGCGCATAGGAAACTGCGCTAAATGATGACACCATCTTGCCCAACAGCCTCATGCACAGACGAATCAAAGGACCTTCTACCCCCTTGACCTTCTGAACCAGCTCCACTATAGAGTTGACCTTTAAGGGAGGTAGAATTATCCTTTCTTGGGTTGTGTCCAAGATCAGACCCAGATATGTTAGGACCTGAGCTGGATGAAGGACCGACTTGTCTATATTTAGAATCCAGCCTAGGAACCTTAGGAAATGGACCGTAGTCGTAATGTTTTCTACCAAGGTGGAGTAAGCTTGGTCCCTTAACAGAAGGTCGTCCAGATATCCTACCACTGAGATCTTCCGGGACCTTAGGAATGCCAACATTGGGGCCAGAACCTTTGTGAATACCCGAGGGGCCGTGGCTAGACCGAATGGAAGTGCCACAAATTGGAAATTAAACCCTTCTACTGCAAATCGCAGGAATCTTTGATGCGGACCGAAAATATATGAATATGAAGGTATGCGTCTTTGATGTCTATGGACGCCAAAAAATCTCCTTCTCTCAAGGATGCGATTACTGAACGAGCCGACTCCATCTGGAAGGTTCAGACGTTTAGAAAGGAATTGAGGGATTTGAGGTCCAAGATGGGCCTTTCCTCTCCGTTCGGCTTCGGTAAGAACCCCTTGAATCTTTCTTTTTGTGGAACCTTGATAATTACCTTCTGCCTTTCCAGCTGTTCTAAAGCGAGGAATAGGCCCCTCTTTTTCCCCGGGTCTGATGGGACTCTGGATACCAAATATCGAGTTGGGGGAAAATCCCGAAACTCTATTTTGTAACCCTGAGATATGGTGGAAATAACCCACCTGTCCTGAACCAATTTTCCCCAAGCATCTGCGTACCACCGCAGTCTGCCCCCCACCCACAAGAGTGGGGGAGCCCCTTCACAAGGAAGACTTGGAATTGGCTTTGGCTGGTTTCTGGGTCCAGGGTCTTTTTTGACCTTGAGGCTTCTTAAAGGTAGGTGGCTGAGGCCGTTGATACCTTTTAGGGGAAGAGGCACTTGGGCCAGGAGCGTTGGGAATCTTAAAGGAAGGCTGCTTACTCCTTCTTTTAACCGGAAGTAAGGAACCTTTCCCTCCTGAGATTTTTTGGATATATTTACCCAAATCTTCCCCAAATAGACGCTCACCGTGAAAAGGAAAAGCCGCGAGTAGCCTCTTGCATGGCGTCTCGGCTGACCAATTCTTCAACCACAGTACTCTGCGTATATGGATTGAGAGTAGCGCAAAACGAGACATCTGCTGGATCAAGTCCTTTAATGCGTCTACTGCAAAACATAAATCGCGAGGAAGTTCTGACAGTTCGTCAGAAACATCCTCTTGAACAGGCAGGTTCCTGACCAATTTTTCAAAACGGTCCTTTAACGCCTGACAAATATCGATAGCCGCAACTGCCGGTTGTACTGCTGACCCAGCTACCGCAAAGGAAGCTTTTAGTAAGGATTCCAGTTTTTTATCTGCCGGATCCTTAAATCCCTGGGCATTATCCACTGGGCAGGTCAGACTTTTATTCACTGAAGAAATAGCAGCATCAACCCAAGGTGTATCCCACTTCTTCCTGAATTTTTCCTCCATAGGATATAAAAAAGAAAAACTTTTTGGAGGCAAGTATGTCCTGTCCGGGTGGTCCCAGTCAGCGTAAATTACCTGTTCCAGTAAAGGATGCAAAGAAAACGCCTGGGAACCTGGTTGAGGACGCAAGGATCCTAATGTAGAACAGGAGGGTCCTGGTCCCTGTACCGGAGGTAATTTAAATCCAGCTCTCACCATCTCAGCCAAGGACTGGATAAACAATCTCTGGGATTGAGAGGCCGAAATTGGTTCTTCAGAACCTGAATCCCCAGCCGAGGACTCTTCAGCCTCTCCCTCCTCCTTGTCTTTAATGGCCTCCTCCTCCAAATCCTCTGCCCATTCTGGATCCAAATTACAGGGACCCATGCCAAAAGAATCCTGGTGCTCAAGTGATTCACCACTGGGACCAGGCTCAGGGGAGGGAGATCTATGACGTTTCTTCCCTCCCTGTGTTATTGTAGCAATCATACCCGCTATTTTGCCTTCAAGGCCAGCTAGGACTGATGCTAAATCATCCTTAGTAACATAGGCTGATGCAGGGATATTGGTAGTGGCCACCATGTCTGGCAACTGCAATGGCTCAGCCAGGCCAAATGCCACAGGTCTTTCAGGGGAGACTGATGCTGCAGTAACCTGAGGTTGATCTCCTGTTTTTGAAGGAGACCTTTAACCCATGGACTTGCCCTGCTCCCTGTACCTCGTTTCCTGGAAGACATTGCTTAAAAGTTTTGAGTAAAAAAAGGCACTCCCTCTGAGTTATATGGCTGGATCCAGCGAACAGCCCCTACCACAGCCTTTACCAGCCTTCAACCTGTTGCAAATGTCCAAACTTACGCCCAGACCTCTGTGTTCCACCTCACACTAGGCTTCTGTGAGCCTAACTGACAAGCAGCATTAAACATGCAGGTGCGTGACCTCCCTCTATACTCGTGCGCCACCCCGTGACGCACGCGCGCCCCTGCTCTACTGCGCACGCGCACCCCGCGTGGTGCACACACAGGCACGCTGCGACACACGCCGCGACCGTCACCTGCGCACGCAGATGAGCACTGTGCACGCATGCGGCGCGTGCTCCTGACACACGCGCACGCCCCTGCGCACGCGCATGGCACACGCCGCCGCATGCAGGAGACACTCGCATAAGCTGCATCTGTCACCTTCTCTGTAACCTCTGCTACAACAGCTTGCAGTGAGACACAAGGCATACACTAAGACGTCTCATGTTTAGCAACAACAGTAGTATTGTTAGGCCTTCCAGACGGAGTACTCACCGGTCCTCGCTGAAGGGCCTGATATAGGCCCAATCCTCCCCCATCACGGCGGGCAGTGCCACTGAGGACCTTCAAGGACTGGGTCCCCCTTTGTACGGGATCCACACCCCTGGACCTGTAAAGCACCCTTTTGGTTCCCTTGGGCAAGTAAAGACCAGGGATACCATATAACAAGGGTCCAGTGCCTTAAAGGACACATTACAAGCAAAACCTCGTTCTTGAACCAAGGCTCAGGTACCATCCACTTTAGCTTTTTTTATGCCATCCGAATGGATCCGATATAACATCCTCACTGGGACATTTATTGAAGAAAATTTGAAGAGCTTCCACAGCCGTGACCATCACCTTCAAGACACTGGCAAAAAACTAAAGCTACTTCCTGTATGGGAGGGCTTATATGGGAGGAACCTTCTTACTATTGGTTGCCAGTGTCCAATCACCTAAAGGTAGCATATAACCCAGATAGTCATTATTATGGTGCTCTGTGTCCCGTGATGTACGATAAAGAAAAAATGCACTGACATTGTACTAATAACACTGACTGGGAAGGGGTTAACATCAGGGGCTAACTGTGTTCCCTGGGTATGTTTACTAACTGTATATGGGATGGGCTGCCTGGGATAACACAGAGATCTATCTTCCTGCCTAGCAGAAAGGCAGGATCTCAGTGTAATCCCCTGACCGAACGGAGATTTGCCCTGTTTACTTTGGCAGATCCCCGTTCTGCCTCTGTGGGGAACTATCGTGGGCGACCTGCTGATTGGCTCCCCCATGCATGCCCACAGAAACTAGTGCACAAACCGATGTATCGCTATGGCGATTCACGCAGCCGAGCCACCTTGCCGCAATATAACTGCGGCGGCTGGTCGGCAAGTGGTTAACCACTTAAGGACCGGACCATTATGCTGCCTAAGGACCAGAGGACTTTTTCCAATTTGGCACTGTGTCGCTTTAACTGCTAATTGCGTGGTCATGCAATGCTGTACCCAAACGAAATTTGCGTCCTTTTCTTCCCACAAATAGAGCTTTCTTTTGATGGCATTTGATCACCTCTGCCATTTTTATTTTTTGCGCTATAAAAGGAAAAAGACCGAAAATTTTGAAAAAAAATGATATTTTCTACTGTTTGTTATAAAAAAAATCCAATAAACTCAATTTTAGTCATACATTTAGGCCAAAATGTATTCGGCCACATGTCTTTGGTAAAAAAAATGTCAATAAGCGTATATTTATTGGTTTGCGCAAAAGTTATAGCGTCTACAAACTAGGGTACATTTTCTGGAATTTACACAGCTTTTAGTTTATGACTGCCTATGTCATTTCTTGAGGTGCTAAAATGGCAGGGCAGTACAACCCCCCCCCCAAATTACCCCATTTTGGAAAGTAGACACCCCAAGGAAATTTCTGAGAGGCATGTTGAACCCATTGAATATTTATTTTTTTTGTCCCAAGTGATTGAATAATGACAAAAAAAAAAAAATGTTTACAAAAAGTTGTCACTAAATGATATATTGCTCACACAGGCCATGGGCCTATGTGGAATTGCACCCCAAAATACATTCAGCTGCTTCTCCTGAGTACGGGGATACCACATGTGTGGGACTTTTTGGGAGCCTAGCCGCGTACTGGGCCCCGAAAACCAATCACCGCCTTCAGGATTTCTAAGGGCGTACATTTTTTATTTCACTCCTCACTACCTATCACAGTTTTGAAGGCCATAAAATGCCCAGATGGCACAAAACCCCCCCAAATGACCCCATTTTGGAAAGTAGACACCCCAAGCTATTTGCTGAGAGGCATGTTGAGTCCATGGAATATTTTATATTTTGACACAAGTTGCGGGAAAGTGACAAATTTTTTTTTTTTTTTTTGCACAAAGTTGTCACTAAATGATATATTGCTCACACAGGCCATGGGCATATGTGTAATTGCACCCCAAAATACATTTAGGTGCTTCTACTGAGTATGGGAATACCACGTGTGTGGGACTTTTTGGGAGCCTAGCCGCGTACGGGGCCCCGAAAACCAAGCACCGCCTTCAGGATTTCTAAGGGCATAAAATTTTGATTTCACTCCTCACTACCTATCACAGTTTTGAAGGCCATAAAATGCCAAGATGGCACAAAACCCCCCAAATGACCCCATTTTGGAAAGTAGACACCCCAAGCTATTTGCTGAGAGGCATGTTGAGTCCATGGAATATTTTATTTTTTGACACAAGTTGCGGGAATGTGACAAATTTTTTTTTTTGCACAAAGTTGTCACTAAATGATATATTTCTCACACAGGCCATGGGCATATGTGGAATTGCACCCCAAAATACATTTAGCTGCTTCTCCTGAGTATGGGGATACCACATGTGTGGGACTTTTTGGGAGCCTAGCCGCATACGGGGCCCCGAAAACCAAGCACCGCCTTCAGGATTTCTAAGGGCGTAAAGTTGTGATTTCACTCCTCACTACCTATCACAGTTTTGAAGGCCATAAAATGCCCAGATGGCACAAACCCCCCCCCCCCAAATGACCCCATTTTGGAAAGTAGACACCCCAAGCTATTTGCTGAGAGGCATGTTGAGTCCATGGAATATTTTATATTTTGACACAAGTTGCGGGAAAGTGACAATTTTTTTTTTTTTGCACAAAGTTGTCACTAAATGATATATTGCTCAAACATGCCATAGGCATATGTGGAATTACACCCCAAAATATATTCTGCTGCTTCTCCTGAGTACGGGGATACCACATGTGTGGGACTTTTTGGGAGCCTAGCTTCATACGGGGCCCCGAAATCCAATCACCGCCTTCAGGATTTTTAAGGGCGTACATTTTTGATTTCACTCCTCACTACCTATCACAGTTTCGAAGGCCATAAAATGCCAAGATAGCACAAAACCCCCTAAAATGACCCAATTTTGGAAAGTAGACACCCCAAGCTATTTGCTGAGAGGCATGGTGAGTATTTTGCAGCTCTCATTTGTTTTTGAAAATGAAGAAAGGCAAGAAAAATGTATTTTTTTTTCTTTTTTCAATTTTCAAAAGTTTGTGACAAAAAGTGAGGTCTGCAAAATACTCACTATACCTCTCAGCAAATAGCTTGGGGTGTCTATTTTCCAAAATAGGGTCATTTGGGGGGGGGGGGGGGTTGTGTCATCTGGGCATTCCATGGCCTCCGAAACTGTGATAGGCAGTGAAGGGTGAAATCAAAAATTTACGCCCTTAGAAAGCCTGAAGGCGGTGCTTGGTTTTCGGGGTCCCGTACGCGGCTAGGCTCCCAAAAAGTCTCACACATGTGGTATCCCCGTACTCAGGAGAAGCAACAGAATTTATTTTGGGGTGTAATTTCACATATTCCCATGGCATGTTTGAGCAATATATCATTTAGTGACAACTTTGTGCATAAAAAAAAAAAATTGTCTTTTTCCCGCAACTTGTGTCACAATATAAAATATTCCATGGACTCAACATGCCTCTCAGCAAATAGCTTGGGGTGTCTACTTTCCAAAATGGGGTCATTTGGGGGGGGTTTGAACTGTCCTGGCATTTTATGCACAACATTTAGAAGCTTATGTCACACATCACCCACTCTTCTGACCACTTGAAGACAAAGCCCTTTCTGACAATTTTTGTTTACATGAAAAAATTATTTTTTTTTGCAAGAAAATTACTTTGAACCCCCAAACATTATATATTTTTTTAAAGCAAATGCCCTACAGATTAAAATGGTGGGTGCTTCATTTTTTTCACACAGTAATTGCGCAGCGATTTTTCAAACGCATTTTTTTGGGAAAAAACACACTTTTTAAAATTTTAATGCACTAAAACACACTATATTGCCCAAATGTTTGATGAAATAAAAAGATGATCTTAGGCCGAGTACATGGATACCAAACATGACATGCTTTAAAATTGCGCACAAACGTGCAGTGGCGACAAACTAAATACATTTTTAAAAGCCTTTAAAAGCCTTTACAGGTTACCACTTTAGATTTACAGAGGAGGTCTACTGCTAAAATTACTGCCCTCGATCTGACCTTTGCGGTGATACCTCACATGCATGAAGCAATTGCTGTTTACATTTGACGCCAGACCGACGATTGCGTTCGCCTTTGCACGAGAGCAGGGGGGGACAGGGGTGCTTTTTTTTTTTTTTTTCTTTATTATTTTTTTTTTTTATCTTATTTTTAAACTGTTCCTTTCATTTTTATGTTTTTTAATCATTTTTATTGTTATCTCAGGTAATGTAAATATCCCCTATGATAGCAATAGGTAGTGACAGGTACTCTTTTTTTAAAAAATTGGGGTCTATTAGACCCTAGATCTCTCCTCTGCCCTCAAAGCATCTGACCACACCAAGATCGGTGTGATAAAATGCTTTCCCAATTTCCCAATGGCGCTGTTTACATCCGGCGAAATCTAAGTCATGAAATGCTCGTAGCTTCCGGTTTCTTAGGCCATAGAGATGTTTGGAGCCATTCTGGTCTCTGATCAGCTCTATGGTCAGCTGGCTGAATCACCGGCTGCATTTTCAGGTTCCCTGTTGGGACAGGAGAGCCAGAGAAAAACATGGAAGACGGTGGGGGGGGGGCATTCTCTCCCACTGCTTGTAAAAGCAGTCTAGAGGCTAATTAGCCGCTAGGATTGGTTTTACATGAAAGCCGACCGCTGGCTGAAAAGAATGATACCAAGATGATACCTAAACCTGCAGGCATCATTCTGGTATAACCACTCAAAGTCCAGCAACATACCAGTACGTTGCTGGTCCTTGTTGGGCATATATTGTAAACTTTTTTTTCATGCAGCCTGTGGGCTGAACGAAAAAAAGATATTGATCGGTGGGTATGCCCACCATTAGAATACCTCCCTTCATCCACCCACTTCTAATGATGGGCATACATGCACCGTTTATATATGCCGAAGCATGGGGGCATCCTCCCGCAAAAGGCAGGAGCAAATCGCTCCTCCACCCACTGCTGCCCCCACGCTTCGGCATATATGCTGAAGTATGTAACTGTGGTGGTGAAATCACCTCCGACAGCGCTGGAGTCACGGCTTTATGTATCGTGGGAGCAAACGCTGTTGCTGTCAAGATAAATAAATCTGCGCTGCAACTGAATGGCGTACCTGCTAAGCAAATGATGGTTAACAAAAAACAAAGTAACATTACAGTATAACAGTAAGACTTACCATACCTGCAAAGCAAATACAAAAAAAAACATAGTAAAAATAAAACATTTAACGCAACCTGTGCCTACCTAAAATATATATATGCCGAAGCATGGGGGCATCCTCCCGCAAAAGGCAGGAGCAAATCGCTCCTCCACCCACTGCTGCCCCCACGCTTCGGCATATATGCTGAAGTATGTAACTGTGGTGGTGAAATCACCTCCGACAGCGCTGGAGTCACGGCTTTATATATCGTGGGAGCAAATGCTGTTGCTGTCAAGATAAATAAATGCACGCTGCAGCTGAATGGCGTACCTGAAAACAAAAAAATGGTTAAAACACAGTAAACTATAAAAAAATTACATACCTGAAAAGCAAAACATGATAAAACATAACAACAGTAAAACATTGCAGAATAGAATACAGTAAAAAAGAGCAGAACAATAGAGAGAAAATAGAGAGAGAGAGAGAACAATAAAACGACAACTATTTTTGTTTTTTTTATTTTATATTTTTTTTGTGTAGTTTTTTTTTTTTTACTTTTTTTTTTTTTTTTACATTTTTTTTTTATAACTGTAACTTTTAAAACTGTAACGGTTCCAGGTTTGGGTCTCTCAAAATGCGATGGCATCTTGGGAGACCCTGTGAAAGTGTGTCCTAGTCTGTGCAATGCTGTACCCTACGCTAAAACTCAACTAGTGTATGGTAGCGCTCAAAACATTCACCAATGCAAAGACCAGGATTGCCAGGACAGGAGGGACAATAATACCGGGTGTCACGCCTAAATCCGCGCTTTCTGCAGACACGACATTTTCTTTGGGGGGCTCTGTGGGTAGGGGTACTCGGGAGGACATATTGAAAATGCCTCTCATGCAGCCGGCCTACTGCATTTGGTTGGGGAAGGTGAGGTGGAGCACCGTCTGGAAACAGAAGGGCTCTGGCAATCTCTTCCTGGAATGTAAGGAAGGATCCAGTCCGTCCTGAAGCTCTGTATAGCACATGAGCGTTCAGCAAAGCCAATTGAAATAAATAAACAGACACTTTTTTGTACCAGCATCTGGCCTTACGGGCAACTAGGTACTGGTCGTTGAGGTCCACCCCTCCCATATTTTGGTTATATTCGTGGACACAGAAGGGTTTCTCCACAACACCAGTCGCCATAGTAATTTGGACCGTCGTGTCTGCATGAAGGGAGGTGAGAACGAAAACATTCTTCTTATCCCTTCACTTCATAGCGAGCAAATTATTACACTTCAAGCAGGCTCTCTTCCCCAGCCTAAGAGGGGAATCTACAAGCCACTGGGGAAAGCCCCGGCGATTAGGTCGCACGGTGCCACAAGCTCCAATCTGCTGATCAAACAAGTGACTAAAAAGTGGCACGCTCGTGTAATAATTGTCCACATATAAATGGTACCCCTTTCCGAATAAGGGTGACACCAAGTCCCACACTATCTTGCCAGCACTTCCTATGTAGTCAGGGCAGTTTGTCGGCTCTACGTGACTATCTTTGCCCTCGTAAACCATAAAACTACATGTATAGCCTGTGGCCCTGTCACAGAGCTTATACATCTTGACCCCGTATCTGGCACGCTTGCTGGGAAGGTACTGTTTGAATGACAAGTGGCCAGAAAATTTAATCAGGGACTCATCAACGCAGACAACTTGATGGGGAGTAAACAAGTCTGCAAAACGTTGGTTGAAGTGGTTTATGAGGGGCCGAATTTTGTAGAGCCGATCGTATTCAGGGTCTCCACGAGGACGACAGAGTTCATTGTCATTGAAGTGCATGAACCGCAAAATCTGCTCGTATCGTGCCCTGGCCATAGAGGCAAGGAACGCGGGCGCATGGTAAATTGGGTCAGTGGACCAATATGACCGCAACTTACTCTTTTTATTCAAGCCCATGTTGAGGAAAAGGCCCAGAAAGAGCTTAAATTCGGAGATCGTAATTGGTCTCCAATCTCTGGCAAGGGAGGACTGGGGATTAGCGGCTATGTGTTGACCAGTGTATAAATTGCTTTGGTCCAGAATAGATCTATAGAGATCTTAGGTGAAAAACAGTGAATAAAAATCCAGTGGCGTAAAATCAACTGTTTCCACCTGAATTCCGTGTTGGCCAGTGGATGGGGGCAGTACGGTTGCTGCAGAAGTGGTGGGTTCCCAATTCGGATTGGTGAATGCAGCAGGAAGGGCACTATGGGCACGATGGGCCTGTCTTTGTCTTCTTGGTGGCAGCGGGACACTACTTGTGCTTGCCACCTCGCCAGCTTGAACTGCACTTATGGGACTCGCCACGTCACCACGTGATACTGCAGTGCTGGATATACGACCAGGGTGTACTAGGCTGCTGGTGCTTGCCAGTTCACCAGAAGGAATAGCGGCGCTAGTACTGCTCTGCTCCATACGAGAGCCCTGCGGTTCTTGCACTTCAAGGACAGAAGAAGATTGGGGTCTGGTACGCCTGACCTTAGCAGGGACCACAACTCCGTCGTCAGAGCTATCTGTCATGGAGCCGCTGTCCTCTACAGGATCGTATTCTGAGCCTGAATCTGACAGATGAGTGACTTCCTCTTCACTATCTGTCATGCTCAGAAACCTGTAGGCCTCTTCACTAGTGTACCTTCGATTTGCCATTTTGGGCTCTAAATTTAGGGGTACACTAGTGAGACTCACAGGCAAAAAAGCTCCTGACTGTCAGCGACTGTATCAAAACGCTACCAAAAAACTGTTAGCGATCGCAGGGATCAGGCCTGACTCTGCGAACGCTGCAGTTATGTGTGCTTAGTGTTTTGTAAATGTCAGTGATCGATCGATACTGCACTTGGGTGGGCTGGGCAGGGCTGGGCCGAGGAGCAAAACGCAGGTGGTAGCAGGTATCTGGGCTGATCCCGCTAACACTGCGTTTATGGGAACCCTAAACTACTGGGGACGCTAGTATAGATCTGATCGGATCAGATATCGATCCGCTCAGATACTATAGCACTAAGGGAGGTGTATGCTGCGTGTGTGGGTGTTAGCGGTACTGGCACTAACCTGACGCTGCCTGGGGCGACGCAGACCTTATCTGACCCTAGAAACGTAACTTATATCACCGCCGGGCAATTAGGGGGTTAAACCTTTATTAGGTAATAAACGGCGGGTGCCCTAAAACTATAAAAAACAAACTAACTAACCAGCGTCACCCGTAACACTTATACAGTGATCAGTGGTGAAAGGGTTAACTAGGGGCAATCAAGGGTTTAAAACCTTTAGTAGGTAGTATATGGGGGTCCCTGTCGCTATAAAACACTGACAGCGAACCTATATACTTACCTCCCTAACTAGCGTCACCTGTGTCACTAATACAGCGATCAGAAAAACGATCGCTTAGCGACACTGGTGACGGGGGGTGATCAAGGGGTTAACCTTTATTAGGGGGGGTTAGGGGGGTACCCTGGACCTAAAGGGGGGTACCCCAGACCTAAAGGGGGCTAACCTAACTGCCCTAACACTTATAACTGTCACAAACTGACACCAATGCAAAAAAAAAAAAAAACTGCTATTGGTGTCAGTGTGACAGGGGGTACAGGGGGGGGGGGGATCGGGGAGTGATCGGGGGGGGGATCGGGGGTGAAAAGTGTGCCTGGCGTGTTCTACTGTTAGTGTAGTGTTTGTGTAACTTATATTGATGTCTTCTCTCCTCGGCGCCGGAACGAAAAGACCGGCTCGAGGAGAGATGACATCACTTCCTCTCCCTCTGTTTACATTACAGAGGGAGAAGAAGTCTGTCATTGGCCAGGAGCGATCGCGAGGTGGGAGCCACGAATGAGTGGCCTCCCCCTCACCTTTGATCGCCCCTGACCTCAATCCGACTGCCGCAGGCACCGGGGGGGTCCGATCGGACCCCCCACCCGCGGGAAGGTAAGGACGTACATGTATGTCCTTTTGCCTGCCTGTGCCGCTCTGCCGACGTACATCGTCGTGCAGCGGTCGCCAAGTGGTTAAAGGAGAATTTAGCCTTTAAATATCGATTGCCTTCGTTTATAATATGAATTTCTGTCATATTTCGCATTGTCAGTAAAACAAATGTGTTCTGTCAGTAAATTTTCCATACGTTGTCAGTAAAAAAAAGTAATTGGGGTTTGGCAACCCTGCTGCTGACTCAGTAGAGTACGGGGGTCCAAATAAAAAACAACAATATTACTGACATTGAACATTATACAGTATAATAATCCATCAGCTTTTCTGGCAAATGTTGAAATTGCCTAGATGCCACAATATAAATATTGTAGGGCTGTTACTGATTAAAATTTTCGTGTTCGATTAATCATTTTTTTTTTTAATCGATTAATCAACTAATTTCGATTAATTATAACGCATACAGATCCAACTACTTTTAGCTGATTTAGCACCGTTGTTATGGCAACGGCCGAAGCCGGACATAGCGGGGCATGGCTAGGACGTCACACGTCATAAACTCAGCCTCACCGTGTCCATAATCGCAGCCTTACCGTGCCCATAATTGCAGCCTTACCGTGCCCATAATTGCAGCCTTACCGTGCCCATAATGCAGTCTCACCGTGCCCATAATCTCAGACTTACCTGCCCATAATCGCAGCCTCACCGTTCCCATAATGCAGTCTTTACCGTGCCCATAATCGCAGCCTCACCGTGCCAATAATCGCAGCCTCACCATGCCCATAATCACAGCCTCACCGTGCCCATAATGCTGTCTCACAAGCCCATAATGCTGTCTCACCGTGCCCATAATCGCAACCTCGCCGTGCCTATAATGGCAGCCTCACCGTTCCCATAATGCAGTCCCACCGTGCCCATAATGCAGTCTCACCCTGCCCATAATCGCAGCCTCACTGTAGTCAGTGCCTGTGCCTGGATTACACAGTCTGCGGGCATCTCCCGCTGTGTGTCTCGGAGCTGAGTGTTAAAACTTTGGTCACGCTGTGAGAAAAGTCCCGTCCTCCTCCTAGATCAGCTTGTGTGATAGACGCAGTGTTCTATCACACAAGCTGATCTAGGAGGAGGGCGGGACTTTTCTCAAAGCGCGGCCAAATTTTTCACACTCAGCTCGGAGACACACAGTGGGAGATGCCCGCAGACTGTGTATGACATATAGTGAAGGAGGAGGATGGAGCGGAGCGCTGTGCTGCAGCCACAGCTTGGACCAAAGCGGCCCCAGGGCAGGCAGCCTACCGATCAAAAAAATTTTGATCGATCAAAAAAATTAATGATTAATCGAGGAATTAATCGTTAATTTCCTCAGCCCTAAAATATTGATGTAGCGTTATGCTGCTGAGAGCCTGAGCCAAAAACGCAGTTGCAGAGAAGTTCTGGAGAGGCTAAATTACATCAGGGCTCGGGCAGACTGGAGAAGAGGAAAAATTAGAGAAAGTGGCAAGGCAGGGGGGGGAAGAAAAAGAAAATGGGGAGCAAAGAGGGGAAAAGGAAGGATGAGAGAGAGGAAGAGAGGAGGAGAAAGAGAGAAGGGGGAGCAAAAGTGAGGGGAAGGAGGAGGGGAGAGAAAGAGGGGGATGAGAGATAAAGAGAGAGATGAGTGAGGGGATGAGAGAAAGGGAGGGAGAGAGAAGAGAAGGAGAGAGAAGAGGGATAAAGAGAAAGTAGAAAGGAGTGGGGGGGGCAAAGATAGAGAGAGAAAGATGGGAGAAAGGGTGTGTCAGAAAGAGAGAGTGGGAGAAGGAGAGCAAGAGAGAGAGGAGAGAAGGGGAGAGAGAGAGGGAGAGAGAGAGAGAGGAGGGGTGGCAGAGGGGGGACAGAGAGAGGGGAGAGGAGGGGAGAGAGGAGAGTGAGGGCGCGAGAGAGAGGAGGGGTGGCAGAGGGGGGACAGGGAGAGGGGGAGAGAAGGAGGAAAGAGAGAGAGAGAGGGAGGGAAGGAGGAGAGGAGGGAGGGGGTGACGGAAAGAAGGATTCACAGCACCACCTACTGAACACCTGACACCTCTTCGTCTACTTTTCCCTAGTCCAGACTGCTATTGACGAACATATCTGTTTGCAGCAGTCTCCTGTCAGACAAATCCAACAATTAATGACAACACAATTCTTATACAGATCTTTACAAACACTCTGTCTTTGGAAATTTAAATGAAAATGATGGATAAACCTTAACAGTTATATATAGGTGGAGCTTTCCAGTTGTTCCCCCGCCAGCAATTCCACAGATGGGCAACCCAATTTATTTCACCCTCATTGTGTTGTGTCTGATTTTTCTTCTGTTTTTCTCTTTCAGTGAGGTCACTGGCTCCTCACATTGATTCAGCCTGTGCCCCCACCAGTGGAAATCCTGAGTCCTGCTGTTCCATGGTTCTAACCATCTCTGCAGTCCGTGTCAATCATTCCCAGACTCCCCTTACCCAGTGACCCAGCCAGCAGGTTCAAATCACCTCAGACTCCCAATTCATTTCTCAGCAGCAGGAAGCTGGGAGGTGAAGGCAGAGCTAGGAGGAGGAGGAGGTCTGGAGGAGGAAGTTACATCCTCCTCAGCTCTGAATGCTGGGGGACTTGGGAGTATTTGTAAGTGTAAACCACAGGGGGAAGTCAACCTAGGTAAATTTACAGACTTTTACAGACAGATTTTTACAGACAGGAGAAATCAGGGTGTTTATTACAAACTGTTTGTAAAACGGACGGTTGGCAACATCAGCAGTAAGACTACAATGTCAGTTTAGATGTCAAAGGAACTTATCTGTAGATTCAGTCTTGTGTAATAATTTGAAATTCATTTGTTAATACACAGATAAGGAAACTAAAGGAAGTGTGATGAACTTCCATTCCCTGCCAATCCCTGGCCATTCATGTAATCTTGTTTATAAATGTCTTTAATGTGCACTCACTCATTTAAAATGTATGACTATTGCTGCACCAGGGATTTGGATGTGGCACAGAGGTCCATTCATTATTGCCCAAGTGTCCATTATAGATTTATACACATTCATTTTACCATTCATGTAGGGCGAATATCTAAATTTCCAGGAAGTGCACAGCATACCATGAGGAATTGTTGCCCTTTAAAAGCTGCGGCATGAACATGGAAGATTTGCTGACGCTAGCAGTACCACATAGAAGAAACATGACTGGACATGAGAAATCCATATTTACCAATCCATCTATGCCAGTATGATATCTCAATTATTTAGGTGGCTGATAACATCTCAGACCGTTTTACTTCAGGGAAATGATATAAAATACGCAGACAAGATGAACAACACACACTGTTTGAGGGGACTAGTATTAGTACTAGTATAACTAGTGTATAGTGTATAACTAGTACAATTCAGAATCTGTCACCATTTTTAGGGGTGCTCCTTTATTGCTGTCTGTGACATTTCTGCCTTCAAAACGAAATGTAGAAGATCTTGAGGAATTCTATCTCTATGCCAGTGCATTTTCCGGATTACTAACACAGGAGCCTGCCTTTTTTTTAACATCACTTGGGAAGTTGTTGGCATTTTCTCTTCTAACAAAAACAGCCAGTGGCATTCAGTAGGTGCATTTCATACTCATATTAGGCCAGTAATTTGCCAACAAAGGACACTTCTAGGCTGCCTTTTTTTTTATATGTGCCAGCAATTTGACTCTGATTTATTAAAAGATTAGAGCATGTTCACTTTCAAAGTACATTTTTATTTATCTTAGTGAATAAGTTGAAACAAAGTGAAAACTCACTGTGCAAAAAATACCCAATTATATGCAAGGAAAATAAAAAAAGACTGTATTTCATTTCCTGTTTCCCTTAGTGAAGATGCCAGCACCTCCACCCGGAGCTGATGGACGGATCAGTTTGGGGTGCCGACATCGCGGGCTCCCTGGACAGGTAAGTGTTCTTATATTAAAAGTCAGCGGCTTCAGTATTTGTAGCTGCTGACTTTTATTTATTTTTTTCCCCAGGCTGGAACTTCCGCCATACACCAGTATATATATATTTTTTTACAGTTGTTCATATGCAAAAACTTGTCAGTACAATCAATGTCAATAAAGACTTGGTGAGGCCACTTGAAAGTATTTAAAATTATGTTTGCTTTTAAAACTTGATTTTAGAACGAATAGGGTTTGCCAAACAAAAACCACATTCTTTCTTATAATTCATTCATTCAAGAAAAAATTTCCATCCTGCTCTTTTAAATTTTTTCACAACAATGATCGATTTGACCACATTAACTATTAGAAAATGGAACGGTAGCCAACCTTGTATAGCCAAATCATCATTACATGCGGCCAAGCCTGTGGGCGGATTGGTTTGCCCAAATTTAAGGAACTATTTTCTCGCTTCCCAGCTCACTTATATCCATGATTGGTTGCACTCTGATCCCCAAACTCCATCCACGGCTCTTCTATTATCTTTATTTGCATCCCCTACCTCCTTGAAGGACGAACTACATAGGTCCAAAAAAACGGGTGGTTCCAGATTTTTTTCCCGCTGAGGTTTGCTTTATGGCCTGGAGGGAAGGGGGAAAGATACTGACACAATCCCAAGTCGATATTTCGCCACAGACTCCTCTGTGGCGGAACCCGAATATTCCTGAGCTCTATGGTCATCCAGATTCGGCGTGGTGGGCCCGTTTTGGGATCACACACCTCTCACATATTTTTTAGGACAATATACTACTGCCCTTTGAATCCATTAGATTTAAATATGGCATTGCAAACAAATTCTTCTTCAAATACCTTTTATTGCGACATGCCCTCAAGACACAATTTGGCTCATTGACCATAGAGCTCAAGGAATCCTCCATGGAGGACCTTCTGTCATTTCCAGAGATAAACAAACTCGTGACAACCTTTTATGGGCGCCTTCAAGTGATGGGCGCGGATCCTTTTCAGAACTCTCAATGTAAATGGCAAAGGATTATGCCTGAGCTTTCTGAAGAGGACTGGGAGGAGGCAGTGGAAATATGCTTTCAGGATATCATCAGTACAGCTGATGTTCTGATACAATTTAAGTTTATACATCACTTACATTATACACCCGCTAGGTTGGTTGCAATGGGACTGGGTCAAGATATTGCATGCGCTAGATGTAAAAGGATTGCTGCTGATTTCTTTCATATGTTTTGGACATGTCCTGGACTTACAGCATTCTGGAAAGATGTTTTTTCCTTTTTCAACCGTAAGCTACATATACCGCTGCCGCAAACTCCAGAGGTCGGACTTCTGGGAGTACTAAATGATAGTGTTCCTCGTACTCACAGTAGGATGTTGATACGTATTTTATTGTTTTATGCACGTAAGACAATTTTACTGCATTGGAAAGATACTGAACCCCCTTCAGCCCAAGCCTTCTTCCGTATTGTTCATGGGACTCTCCCAAAATTTAAGTTGATATACAAGAGTAGGGCATGCCCTAGGAAGTTCACCAGGATCTGGCAGCCATGGCTGGAGGTTTTGGGGGACTTCTGGGGGGATGTCCTCTCCTCGCAGTTATCTCAGTGAGGAGGCGAGGAGATGTGTTCTTAGCAAACCTTATTTGACATATATCTTAATGTGGATGGAAATTTGTATACATTCTGGTGAGAGTTTACTCCATAAGGCGTGCCGGAATTATGCTGTATTACTGGTGGTCGTGGGTGACAGATGTGTGTGTATGGGTGTGTGTATGAATGGTGTGACTTTGTTCTGGTTGGGGTATTACTGTTTTTTACAGCTGTACTACTTCATGACTTATGTTATATCTTCATGGAGCTAAATACCTATGACATACATGTATGTAGAGCAGTCTGTATTCTTGGTTCTTTTATTATTTCATCTTTTTTGTATTATTTTCATTGTAAAAATCCAAAAATAAACACCTTTAAAAAAAAAAAACTATTAGAAAATTGAACTAACATTGCAAAATTCAAATCAAATATAATTCTACCCATGTAAGGCCAGCTTTAGCTTAGTAAATAAAATGAGGTGAAGCAGTGCTAACTTGCATCATCTAATCATGTGCAAGCAAAAATCCATTTTTTTTTTATTCAAATTTTCGTAGATGGAGTCATTTTTGCACAGTAAGTTTTCACTTTGTTTCACCTCATTCATTAACATAAGTGAAAAATTTATTTAAAAATGAGCCTTATCTACTATTTCTCATCAACCCCACAGTGCCTTAGTAGCCCATTGAAAGATATGTCTTTTGCTTTGAATTGCTTTATATGTGTGTGTGCCTAGATACCCCGGTGCTTATAGCCTCATAGATCTATATCTGCAGTGTGAGTCCTGAGAAACTACCGCCTCTGACCACTAGATCTGGGGATGTCACTACTGTGCTGCTTACTGTTTTTTCGTGCTGGAGATTCTGACCAAGAAAACAAAGGCCACCTCCGCACCAAGACTCATTGTAAAACAAGCTATGGTAAGACAGTAATGGGAAAACATCAATTGCAGAGAGACAAGAGGCAATACCAATTTTTTATTTTAGATTTTTTGGCCACAGTTCAATAAAAACAAAAACAAAAGTTTGCAAAAACGCATTTTACATTTTTGTTCATTTGTCAGCTTATAATAATAAATCCGACCAATGTGTTAATAAAATGTCCCTAAAAACCTAAGAAGTATTCATGCAGCCAAATGAATATAATTATTTTCAGATTAACGGATTCATACTCATGCTGCTAAATTTGGTCCAGGAATCCACGCATCAATGATTTCTGAACATAAAATGATTAACCACCAATTTTCCAAAGTAAAAAAAAAATTTAGGTGAAGCATATGAGGAATCAAAATTTTCATATCCAATGTGTGTGTTTGTTTGCTGAAACGAAGAGTAGGCATTCCCACTCCTTTCCTAAAAAAGCCACTTAGCTTGTTAGTACAGATAGATTTACATGTAACAGGTTTGTGTATGCCATCTTTTAGACTGTATATAGTATGTGTATTTTTTGGGCACAGTTCAATAAAAACAAAAACAAAAATTTGCAAAAACGCATTTTACATTTTTGTTCATTTGTCAGCTTATAATAATAGATCCGACCAATGTGTTAATAAAATGACCCTAAAAACCTAAGAAGTATTCATGCAGCCAAATAAATATAATTATTTTCAGATTAACGGATTCATACTCATGCTGCTAAATTTGGTCCAGGAATCCACGCATCAATGATTTCTGAACATAAAATGATTAACCACCAATTTTCCAAAGTCAAAGCAAAATTTAGGTGAAGCATATGAGGAATCAAAATTTTCATATCCAATGTGTGTGTTTGTTTGCTGAAACGAAGAGTAGGCATTCCCACTCCTTTCCTAAAAAAGCCACTTAGCTTGTTAGTACAGATAGATTTACATGTAACAGGTTTGTGTATGCCATCTTTTAGACTGTATATAGTATGTGTATTTTTTGGGCACAGTTCAATAAAAACAAAAACAAAAATTTGCAAAAACGCATTTTACATTTTTGTTCATTTGTCAGCTTATAATAATAAATCCGACCAATGTGTTAATAAAATGACCCTAAAAACCTATATATAGGGAATCTGCACAATTTCAGAGTTTTTAAAAAGTTGCACCGAAGTATTACATGTGCATGCAGAATTAAATGAACACACTGAGAACAGTGACAAAATATGGACTTTTGACATTTATCAGACCATGGGTTAAGAAGAGTAAACAAAAAAGCATTCCATACACAATTTTTTTTTTTTTTACATTTTGGTTTACACAAGATACTTGATTGACAGGTTGTTCTGTACTTAGTTTAGTGAAATACAAGCTTTTAAGGTAATTCTGTGGAACAATAAGGCTCACGTGCATGACATTATAAACATACAATGAGGTACATAAGATGTCTGAATACCTTTCAGCTGTCCTTTTGGTCATGTCTTTTTTAGAATAGAAAACCTCAGGTAAAGTGGAACTTTAGTCAGAAAATTAAGTCATGCTATATCACTTCAGGCTGGCCTCTTTTGCAGGTATAGCGATGTAAAACATTAAATGTAAATGCTTATACTGTTTAAAATCCAGTAGAACGCTGTCTCACCCTTCTCTACACATGGTCAGTTGCTCCTCATTTTTAGGCTGAATTTGTAGAGGCCAATCTGCTGACACCCTTAGAGCAGAATTAAACCTTCCTATCGTTTACAGCCAAGAAAGCTGCTTCTGCTTGATCTGCAACTGCCATGGCGCTGCACATGTGATCAGTTATGGTACCAGTCATTTGATGGTTTGACAGTTTGGTTGAGGACACAATCAAATGTGACAGTTAGCAATCCCTTAGTTCCAGGGATGTTTTTTGAAACCGCCAAATTGACAGATTTAGTTCCACTGTATGATTTACTGCTGTTCAGTGGCTCTGGGCTTCAGAAAAATGGCAGTCTCCAGCAATAAGAAGAAACAGGAGCAATGCTGAAGGCAATTTACAGCACACACTCATTTTGGTCACATAATTATTAATGTGGGCTGTATGTTCCTTGCTAAAGAACATTCTTTTTTATAAAGTTGTTATGGGTAAAGTTTTGCTTTAAGCTACATTCACTTAAATCCTCCAGTCATACAGAGTTTTTAAAATTCCTCTGACATAATTGGGTAATCTGAACTCTAAGTGAAAGCTATATTCCTTAAGTAAATCACCAACATTATGGAAATAAAAGGTAATATAAGCACACCTCACAGTGTTAAAGTTTTTCCCATGTAGTTGGATGAGGCCTGACTTCATGGCGACATTGAAGAATGTTGCTGTATATATCCTTCTGAAGCACCTAGAGATTGCAGGCTGCTGGGCTGCTCTGTGATGTCAGGATTTATGTTCTTTAGCAGGTAGTCATAGCATAAAATATCCCTCTTTTTTTTCTCTTTTCAACACAGTCTTGTATTGCAAGCCAGCAACGGAATATGCAATAGAGAGTGGAGCACTATACAAAATGCTTTTCTTATAGCAGCTAAAAATTGTACTGTATACTTATTATATATTTTAAATGTATAGTTTATATGTACTGCACTGTATATATTGTATAGTCGTTTTTTTTTACACATAGCGTATATTTGGTTAGGGATAGCTAGCTAGACTGTCTTTCTGTTTTCGGAGGAGGTCTCCCAAAAATTTCACCAGAGAAATTGTGAATGAGTTCCGTGGTCATCACACAGGGTCACTCAGGTTGACCTCGGAAGGCATTTGGTGGGTGTTTTTTTCTTCATTTTTAAAGGCAAATAAAAAACAGTTTAGAGAGTATGGGTGTCCATAGTGACACTAATGAGTGAACTATCCATGATGTGGGTCTGACTATATTATACCAAACTCTCAATATATACTGTATATATACATATATACTATATATACTTTATATACTAATATACAGTGTATATACATAATATATAAAGTGATGGTGCTGTGACCTGCCATGGTGTTAAAAGGGTTTTGTATCACCCAGGGTTCTCATTCAGGCAGGTTGACAGGTTGAGGGTCTCCAAGATGCTTGTTTCATTCAGAGGAAACTGTTCTTCAGTTTCCTCATCAGTTGGTAAAAAATGGTTTGGGACTTGGAGCTCAGAGATTTCATAGAGATTTGGGAGAAACCTGGGTCCGTGTTTTTTGAAAAATTAGAAAACTAATTGGGCAGGTGTGTGCTGGGCTTTAACTAGAGTGCTGACTATGGTTCTGGGCTCCACCCTGGCAGAGAGAGGAGGTATCTGCCCAGGAGTTAGAAGGGCTCCAGCTAGGAGACATTGGAGTCAGGGGCGGATCCAGAGTCTAGTCTCGGGAGAGGCACTGCCAGAAAATAAGTTTTTTTGTGGGCAATTTATCGAGGTGGTTGGTGTTGGGGTTGGCTGGTGTTGGCGCTTCAATTATCCCAGCACCATGGTTGTTATTTCTATTAATATATTGTAATATAAAATTTAATGGTTCAACTCACCATAATGCATAATCAGTGGGAGCCCTGAGCGTGTCACTTGCCACCGTCGCCTGGCACACATTGTGGATTATCACTTGCCACGTCACCTGCCACATGTTGCAGATTGTCACTTGCCTGCCACCAGATGCGGATTGTCACCTGCCACATGTTGCGGATTGTCACTTGCCACGTCACCTGCCACAAGTTGCAGATTGTCACTTGCCACGTCACCTGCCACACATTGCAGATTGTCACTTGCCACGTCACCTGCCACACATTGCGGATTGTCACTTGCCTGCCACCAGATGCAGATTGTCACCTGCCACATGTTGCGGATTGTCACTTGCCACGTCAACTGCCACCAGATGTGGATTGTCACTTGCCACGTCACCTGCCACACCTTGCACATTGTCACTTGCCACGTCACCTGCCACACATTGCAGATTGTCACATCACCTGCCACCAGATGTGGATTGTCACTTGCCACACATTGAGGATTGTCACTTGCCACGTCACCTGACACCTTGCGGATTTGCACATAGCTGCTAAGGTGGTGTTTTGCTTGCCTCTTTCTTTGTCCCAGATCAGGCAGCAGAGAGATAATGTAATCTCTCTGCTGCCCACACTGCCTGCACAGTGAGGGCAGAAGTTACTGCAGGGATGCGGGGCAGTGAGATGATGTCATCTCTCTGCTCCCCTGCACGCCGGCTCGCTGATTGGCCAGCCGCCCCCACTCACACTTAGCCTGCTCTCACCCGCCCAAGCCGCCCGGTCCTCCCACGGAGCCGCCCGCTCCTGCATCCGCTCTGGGAGCCATCCGCTTGGGGAGCCGCCCGCTCCCTCATCCGCCCGCTCTCTCACCCGCCCACCCGGCAACAAATTTCTCGGGGGTGGCAATTGCCCCGTTGCCCCCCCTGGATCCACCCCTGATTGGAGTCAGTATAACAGGGAGCTGTAAGGTATATGCCCAAGAGCTAGTGTTTGTGGAAGGGCTGTCTGGAGGAGTCAGACAAGAGCCTGAAGTGTAAGGCCAGAGCAGCAGCACTGCAAGTGTAAACCAGGAGGCTTAAAGAAGAGCTCCAGGCTGTGTCCTTAAAGCTCTACCCTTTAAGGGGAGTTCTCACATATGGTGAAGGTGTCAGGGCTGGGCTCATCCCTTCCTTCTTTGAGCTGGCTGCTCAGCTGTCGGCTAATTGCCAGCTCCCATCTCTCTCCACAGTTACTCAGCTGTTGATGATCCTGCTCATCAGTCCTGCCTACTTAACCTCCCTGGCAGTATGATTATTTCAGATTTTTGGTGCTGAAAGCAGTACAATTATTTTGCATGGAAATTTGGCGTTTTATATTGTAGGCCTGTAATTCTTAGGAATAACTCACTTAAATCTGTCCAAACCAGAGACTAGTAGACATCCCAGGTATGATAAAGTTTGAAAAACGAAATCATAAATTATAATATAATAAATAACTATAAATAATTATACCAAATAATAATATAATAATAATAAAAATTATTCAATAATGTAATCAAATCAAAAACACTGAAATTTGCTCAGTTGCAGAATTGTTGCTGTCATTACTTTGCAGTGTTTGATGACGGATCTCCCCACAAATCACTATCGTTCAATTCTGCAAGTGATTCTAATTTATTATCGCTGTTTTCTAGCTGGTCTAAAACCACTTTTGATGTAAATGAACGGTTTTGGTTGCTATGGACAATCTCCAGGCAGAAAGAACAGTTTTTATAATATAAAACTGCATGCAGGGCACTGGACAGACCACTAGGGACAAAAGGGATGTGAAATAATTTCATACAGTAATCTAATCTGTAAGGTTACAGTATACTGTGTGTATAGTGTGTGTTTCACTTTTTGAATTTGGCGCCGTTCTCCGTCCCCGTGCGTCGCAATGCTCGCAGGGAACAGAGCCCGGCTCTGTGATGAATCCAGCGGAGGACGAGCCACTCACACTGTGGGGAGACATCGCAGGATCCAGGGGACAAGGTAAGTAAGCTCTTCCTGGATCCTGCGATGCGATCCCGAGTCTGGCTCGGGGTTATTGCTTTTGGTTCTGAAATTCCACCCCGAGCCAGACTCGGGAATACCGCCAGGGAGGTTAAGCTGTCCAGTCCAGAGGAGCTCTGCCTTCACCCTGGTCAACATCACAAGAAATATCTCCTGCATTCCTGTTTAAAGACCAGCTTTGCTGACATCCCTTCTGGCTCCAGATCCTGCTTGCTGTTCCACTACTTTGATAAATGACTTCTGGCTTGGCTGACTATCCGTTCTGGTTACTGAAGTTTGGCTATGTTTTGACTACGTTTGTTCTTTTTACTTTTATTATTAAACAAGTGTGATTAAACTGTACTTCTGTCTTGGTCTGATTTCATGGTTTCTGACAGAAGGATTGCATCGGGCAGAATAAAGGGTCCACACTAAAAGTAAGTTCATCTATTTTTTTGAACTGTGTTATGTGCGTGAGACAGCATAATCTGTGTGCACAGGTGAGGAGAAGCTGCAAGAGTGGAAAAACTAGCCTTTAAAGAGACAGTGCTCCATTTTGTTGTTGAACTGTGCAAAAGTGCTGTGGAGAAAGTACAAGGATGAGGCAAGTGTGCTGTTTTGCATTACAACAAATTACAATGAATGGGGGCATGCTGTCTCCAAGTGCCCATTGTCCCACTTTCCAGTACAAGGTGACATAGCAAGGAAAATATACATCTGTGTTTGGGCAGCCTGATCTGAGTTCCAAGAGTGAGAAACCAGCTTACCAGAAGCTTGAAAGGAGTGCATATGCCTGTAGCAACACCTGTATTGGAGAAAGAGTGACAACAGGAAAGAGGAGCTGCAGAACAGATGTGGCTCAGCATCCCTATAAGGATTCCTCTGAGTTTCTGCTTGTTGGAGGGGAAAAAAAAGGGGGGGTATGCCTATATTTCAGGAATAATGTACAAGTGAATGAGAGAGATGACATCAATAAGGAAGCTAGGAAGGAGGTGGAATCCTTATGGGTAGAGCTCCAAAGGGATGAAGCTGAGTGGAAAATAATACTGGGAGTATGCTGTAGGCCCCCTAACCTGAGGGAGGAGGGGGAGAAGGACCTCCTATTACAATTTGGATTAGCAGCAAGGATGGGAAGTGTTATCATAATGGGGGATTTTAATTATCGATAGACTGGGTGGAGGGCACCACGCATTCGTCTAAGGCTCGCCAGGTCCTAAATGCCTTGCAGAACAATTTAATGGGTCAGATGGTAGACACACCAACTAGAAACAAAGCGTTACTAGATCTACTGATTACCAACAATACAGACCTGATCACACATGTGGAAAACGGGGCAATTTAGGAAACAGCAATCACAGGTCAATTGGCTTCAGTATAAATCACACAAATAGGAAACATAAGGGGAATACAAAGACTCTGAATTTCAAAAGAGCCAACTTCCCTACACTACAAACCTTGCTAGAGGATATAAATTGGTATAAAATCTTAGGAACAAAGAACATGGAGGAGAGATGGGTTTGCTTTAAGAGCATATTAAATAAGGGCATTAGCCAGGGCATCCCATTGGGAAATAAATTTAAAAGAGTGAACAAAAGACCTGGATGGATTAAATCCAATGTAAAAATGCATATAAAAGCAAAGGAGAAGGCCTTCAAAAAATACAAGGCTGAGGGATCATCATCAGCATTCATACTTTACAAAGAATGCAACAACTTGGTGGCATTAGATGTGAGAAAGACATGTCAAGGTTAAGTTATGGGTATATGTGGTATCTCAGCCAATGGACAGGGGTTTTCTTGAATCCCTTGGCCTGCTGGGAGAGCCTATATATAAGGGTGAGGTCAGGTGATCTATGTGCTGTGCCACCCTGAATGCCATCTGGGTGGACGTGTGTCATTTTCCCCGGGCTGCTAGGCCGGAGATTGTGCCTATCCGGGGGGCATCTGGCTGCCAGACTGTGTGAGGGCCTATCCAGAAGTAAGAGGACAGCGCAGGGTTGGGACTGGGGCTTGCAGTCCAACCAAAAGTGACGGTTCTGCCAGACGGAGAACCTGACGTGGTCGGAGGTAGCAGGGAAGCTGTCACCACTAAGGGACCAACCACCTTTACTGGGGACCACTGTGAGTAACTGAAGCAAGTCCAGGAGCAACATTCTTACCAAACGGGCACGGTGGAGAATTGGGAAACTTCAGGCGGTGATCAAGTCAGGGACCCAACCAGCGGAGGTGACGCTTGCAGAGTAGTCTTGCGTGTCAAGCCAGGGACCGAGCCAGTTAGCAGGGGTGAAGCTTGAAAGGTATCTGGAGTGCCAGGCTAGGGACCCAGCAGGAAAGCGTGGGTGATGCTTGAGGGAGATACCACCGCAAAAACCTTGAGGAGCTCACGGGATTCAGAGTCAGTGAATCAGAGAGTCTAATGAGAGACTAGGAGCTCAAGGGGCTGAAGAGCTACAAGTGGACATTGTAGTGAAGCTGAGAGAACTGTTAAACTTTGTGTTAGGAACTGTTAAATACTGTTGCCATAGGAGACAGCAAACCTGCATGTGTAGAAGTGGCACCTTGCTGGGGCCTTTCCCTGTACGGCTGTCTTCCTATTGAAGTCTCTGAGTCTGCCTATTGAAATTGCAACCACTTAAGGGTGTCCTGGCCCTAACCATCTTACCCTTGCAAAATATAAAAAGGACTGTTAAAAGAAATAAAACCTCTTTTGCATCCAAGAAGTTTCTGGCGCCCAATGACTTTCACCATTTTTGCACCCACTATGCCTCACAATCCACTACATATTGAAGGATGTCAGCGGTCTGTGGCCTCAAAGGTTCTCATTAGACTGTAAAAGGTTAGAGATTCTGCTACACGTTAGGTTAAAGGGTTCCAGGTTGCTTGTTACATTCATCAAGAAACAGTTTTTTTTAGTTTAACACTATAAACAATTTCTGCAGCGCTCACACACAAATCCTTAGTGCAAAGATAAATATAAAAGGAAAAACATGACATATATAACAATAAAACAAGACACTCACTCTTTATTGCCAGCTGCATGTTGCTTCTGAATTGTGTTCATTCAATATCGGTAATGCAATACAAGCGTGTGTGCCTAATGGTCTTTCAGTTAACTCATCATTTGGTAAAAACTGTATTGGGACCTGGAACCTGGAGATTTTGTAGAGATTTAGATGGGGTGAAATCTCCAGTCCTGGGTCCATGTTTTTCTGAGCAATCAGCACACTAATTGGGCAGGTGTATGCTGGGTTGTTACTAGAGTGCTGACTATGGTTCTGGGCTCTACCCTACCTGAAAGAGGAGGTCTCTGCCCAGAAGTTAGGAGGGCACCAGCTAGGAGTCACATTGGATTCAGTACAGCAGGGACTGTCTGGAGGAGTCAGGAAAGAGCCTGAAGTGTAACGCCAAAGCAGCAGTGCTGCAAATATATGCCTGGTAGCTTAATTTCAGCTGTTTTGGATGGAAGAGAAATGCTGAAACCCTGTGTGGAAAACCCACGCATTGATTTTGTTTTGCTGAACTTTCTTTTTAAAAAATTGAATAAGAAAAGCCCTTAAAAGTAAGAAGTAAGTAAATGGCCGTGTTCTTAAAGATTTACCGTTTACCCTTTGAAGCAAATTCTCGCTATATATATATATATATATATATATATATATATATATATATATATACAGGCTGCATATACACACAGTATATATTGTGCATGTGTGTAATATGTTGTTTGTTGTATATAACTGTAACTGTATTGTTCATTTGTATACTTGTATTATATATTTTTGCATTGTAAAATTAAATTTTGCATGTATGCATAGAACAAATGATCAAGGTAAAGAGAACACTGGAATATGCATGAAGCCCAAAGGAAAAAAAGGAAACAAAAAGGTATGCAGTTAAATATGTGGGATCCCAGGTTTAATCCTATTGAAATAGAACATAATGCAGTTAGGAAATATTTTCTTTCCCCTTTTTGAGACACTATAGGTTAGAATTGTCAGCGGAGTTTTCCAACACACTTAAATACATGCCGAGGCTGCAAAGTGTCAACACATAGGCCAATGGAAAGGTATACAAAGGCATAAAAGTATATTACTTCTATTTTTACAGTGTAGAAGTGACAGGCCACTGCCTTCTAGAGCATTTTTTTTTTTTTGCACACATTAAATTTGCATTGATTTGCAAAACAAACAAACAATAACATATATTCTACTGAATTACAGGTTCACTTTATTTGAACCCATATACTGAATGTGGCATGGTGCAGTGCTACATATCAGAATGGTGATGAGGTCTCCTGTTTCTTGTGCTTTGGTGGTCAATGCAAATTCCCCTTTACATCGGTGGTCAGTGTAGGTGGTACCAGTGGCGGCCTGTCCATAGGGCGCGCATGGGCGCCACCCCCCTCCAGGCAGTCACAAAAAAAAAAATTAATACTGGTCTTTTAAAAAAACAAAAATACAAAAAAAGGTCCTTAAGTGCACTGTGTTCGGATGCCGGACACAGTGTGATGCCGGACACAGTGCGAAAGCGCCACGTCTATGCAATCACAAGCTTCATTTGCGGGCGTTTATCCCGCCTTGCAGCGCTTTCTGAAGTGCCGAGTAGCTTCCGCCCGACGCTCGTACTATCTATTACTACGGCCGGGCGGTTTGATTGACATCTCAGTTTGATGTCACTTCCTGTGTTCTCTCTCCCATTGTGCCCGGGAGAGAGGAAACAGGCAGTATGAGAGGAGCGGACTCCTCCATCACTGCTGCCAGTGCCCACACAGTAGGAGAGGACACCACACAGCAAGGTAAGTACCGCTGTGCTCCCGGGGAGAAGGGGGGGAGGAGGGGTTCGATGTGACACAGGCAAGGCTACATTTGGTGGACACAGGCTGGCTGCATTTGGTGGAACACAGGCTGCATTTGGGGGACACAGGCTGCATTTGGGGGACACAGGCTGGCTGCATTTGGTGGACACAGGCTGGCTGCATTTGATGGGACACAGGCTGCATTTGGGGGACACAGGCTGCATTTGGTGGACACAGGCTGGCTGCATTTGGTGGGACACAGGCTGCATTTGGTGGACACAGGCTGCATTTGGTGGACACAGGCTGCATTTGGTGGGACACAGCCTGCATTTGGTGGGACACAGGCTGCATTTGGTGGACACAGGCTGCATTTGGTGGACACAGGCTGCATTTGGTGGGACACAGGCTGCATTTGGTGGACACAGGCTGCATTTGGTGGGACACAGCCTGCATTTGGGGGACACAGGCTGCATTTGGTGGACACAGGCTGGCTGCATTTGATGGGACACAGGCTGCATTTGGGGGACACAGGCTGCATTTGGTGGACACAGGCTGGCTGCATTTGGTGGGACACAGGCTGCATTTGGTGGGACACAGGCTGCATTTGGTGGACACAGGCTGCATTTGGTGGACACAGGCTGCATTTGGTGGGACACAGGCTGCATTTGGTGGACACAGGCTGCATTTGGTGGACACAGGCTGGCTGCATTTGGTGGGACACAGGCTGCATTTGGTGGGACACAGGCTGCATTTGGTGGACACAGGCTGCATTTGGTGGACACAGGCTCCATTTGGTGGGACACAGCCTGCATTTGGGGGACACAGGCTGCATTTGGGGGACACAGGCTAGCTTCATTTGGTGGGACACAGGCTGCATTTGGTGGACACAGGCTGCATTTGGTAGACACAGGCTGCATTTGGTGGGACACAGGCTGCATTTGGTGGACACAGGCTGGCTGCATTTGGTGGGACACAGGCTGCATTTGGTGGGACACAGGCTGCATTTGGTGGACACAGACTGGCTGCATTTAGTGGACACAGGCTGCATTTGCGGGACACAGGCTGCATTTGGTGGACACAGGCTACATTTGGGGGACACAGGCTGCATTTGATGTACACAGGCTGGCTGCATTTGGTGGGACACAGGCTGCATTTGGGGGTCACAGGCTGCATTTGGTGGACACAGGCTGTATTTGGTGTACACAGGCTGCATTTGGTGGGACACAGGCTGCATTTGTTGAGACACAGGCTGCATTTGGTGGACACAGGCTGCATTTGGTGGACACAGGCTGGCTGCATTTGGTGGGACACAGACTGCATTTGGTGGGGCAGAGACTGCATTTGGTGATACACAGACTGCATTTGGTGAGACACAGGCTGCATTTGGCAGACACAGGCTGCATGTGGTGGGACACAGGCTGCATTTGGTGAGACACAGGCTGCATTTGGTGGGACACAGGCTGCATGTGGTGGACACAGGCTGCATTTAGTGGGACACAGGAGGCTGCTTTTGTGACACAGGCTGCATGTAAGGAGGGACTCCGCTGGGGACACCTGATGGAGTCTGGTGGCAAGCGATGTGGCTAGTGACAGGCTGAGGGCTCCCACTGATCCTGCATTATGGTGAGTTGAATGATTTAATTTTATATTACAATGTAATAATAGAAATAATGCGCTTCAATCATCCTGACACCATAACAACCATGGTGCCGGGATGATTGAAGTGCTAACACCAGGTGTTTGGAATATCTTTATCTGCTGATTGTTAAACTTTCTAGAATACACATATTTCTATTGTTGTGTAGGATCTGGGCCTGCTGTCCCTCCAACCCTCTCTCCCTCTCCCTCCATCCCTCATTTATCTCAGACGCTAACCCCACCACCTTAGAGCCACGCCCACTATTTAGCTGAAATCACACCCATTTTCACCAAGTGGGAGGGGCCAAAAAGGAGGGGCGGGGTCTGGCGCCTCCCCATCCTAAAACTTCACCAGCCGCCACTGGGTGGTACAATTACATTGGTTATACAAGTAAAAAAAGGCGCAATACAAGATACCTCAAACAACTGTTCCTATAAATGCAAGGGCAGAATCCACACAAACATATATAAACCATATATATGGGCGGAAGGTAAGTCTATCAAGGCAGCCACCAAAAAAGGACCGAAAGCCAAGTCCAATGTACTGAAAGATAAAACAAGGAAAAGGGGCGCCACTGAGTATGTATCAAATGAATTTATTAATAAAAAGCAATATCCACTCACATGTAAAACCGAAGTGTAGAGATCAGGTACATCTCCTCACAGGAGAAAGAGCGAAGGACTACAGGTGGCAGCAAGTCCGGATATACTGATATCACATCTGGTAGACTGGAGATGGGCTGCAGTAAGCCAACATAGTAGACCAAAGGCACACCAAATGGAAGATAGCAGGGGAGCCGTCAAAGGGTTCCAGGAAGAGGGAGATGAGGGCGTCAACTGAATACCGGCTTTGAAGCCCTTATCTCCCTCTTCCTGGAACCCACACCATCTTTGACGGCTCCCTTGCTATCTTCCATTTGGTGTGCCTTTGGTCTACTATGTTGGCTTACTGCAGCCCATCTCCAGTCTACCAGATGTGATGTCAGTATATCCGGACTTGCTGCCACCTGTAGTCCTCCGCTCTTTCTCTTGTGAGGAGATGTACCTGAACTCTACACTTCCGTTTTACATGTGAGTGGATATTGCTTTTTATTAATAAATTCATTTGATACATACTCAGTGGCGCCCCCTTTCACTATTACATTGGTGACTAGGGTTGTCCTGATACCACTTTTTTAGGACCGAGTACAAGTACCGATACTTTTTTTCAAGTACTCGCCGATACCGATTACCAATACTTTTTTTTTAATGTCTTTTTTTTTTAACAGTGCTTGCTTTTTTTTGGGGGGGGGGGGGGTGAACGTTGTATGTGTGTGTTATATATATATTTTTTTTTTTTTTACAATTTTTTATTTTTTACAATTTTTTTTATTCTTTATTGTTGTTTTTTTTTTTTTTTTTAAATCAGCCCTTTTGGGGGGCTTTGGTGAGATATCAGGGGTCTTAACAGACCTCTGATATCTCCCCCTTGAGACAGAGAAAGAGACAGAGGATAGAGATTCCCCAGTCCCTTTCTCTGCGGCCTCAGCTGCACTGAGAATGAATGGAGAGAAGACAGCGGCTCCTCTCCATTCATAAACTGACACATAGTAATCACAGAAGATTACAATGTTTCAGTTATGTGAATGGACAGAGTCAGCTGACTCTGTCCATACACAAAGGAAGGAGGAGGGGGATGGAGGAACGGAGGGGGAGAACGGAGGGGACAGATAAGGAGAGAGGAATGGAGGGGACAGCGGAGGGGGGACAGAAAAGGAGAGAGGAACGGAGGGGGAGAACGGAGAGGCACAGATAAGGAGAGAGGAATGGAGGGGACAACGGAGAGACACAGATAAGGAGAGAGGAACGAAGGGGGACAGCGGAGAGGCACAGAGGAAAGGGGGGGGCAAGGGGGAGGATGCAGTGACATACAGCGGTGACCGATCACCGCTGTATGTCACTAAAGCCGCTGAAAGCCGCTGGGAGAAAATCTTGTAACTCCCCCACGCGCCGATCACAGCTGTCTTCTAGGTATCGGGGGAAGCATCGGGAGCATTTGCCCGAGTACAAGTACTTGGGCAAATGCTCGGTATCGGTGCCGATACCGATACTAGTATCGGTATCGGGACAACCCTATTGGTGACCAGTGTAAATTCCTTCATTACATTGGCGGTCAGTGTAAATGCGCTTTTTCATTGGTGGTTAGTGTAAATGCTCCTAATATATTGGTGATCAGTGTAAATTTCTTTATTGCATTGGTGGTCAGTGTAAATGCCCCCCCTTAAATTGAAGATCAGTGAAGTGCTCAATTGCTTTTGTATTGTGTGAGGAAGGCCCCCTACATCAGTGATCAGTGGGAGAAGAAATACTTTTCATTGGTTTTAGTGCAAGAGGGCAACTCACATTGGTGGTCAGTAGGCATGAAATTGGAGTTGGATTGAGCTACAGTGCACCCCAAATTATACACGTTTGTATTTCAGTAAATGTGAACTATTGAGTTTGTAAGCAACTAAGCCTAAATCCAATTTCTAATAATACATTACATTGCGAGCTGTGTTCAGCTGGCATATTATGGCCAAATAATGAGACTTGCACATGTACTCCCTTAACCGCTTCAGCCCCAGAAGATTTTACCCCCTTCCTGACCAGAGCACTTTTTGCGATTCGGCACTGCGTTGCTTTAACTGACAATTGCGTGGTCGTGCGCTGTTGTACCCAAACAAAATTGATGCCATTTTTTTCCCACAAATAGAGCTTTCTTTTGGTGGTATTTGATCATCTCTGCAGTTTTTATTTTTTGCGCTATAAACAAATTTTGAAAAAAAACACAATATTTTGTACTTTTTGCGATAATAAAAATCCCCATTTTTAAAAAAAAAAAGATTTTTTCTCAGTTTAGGCTGATATGTATTCATCTACATATTTTTGGTAATAAAAATAGCAATAAGCGTATATTGATTGGTTTGCGCAAAAGTTATAGCGTCTACAAAATAGGGGATAGATTTATAGCATTTTTATTATTTTCTTTTTTACTAGTAATGCCAGTGATCTGCGATTTTTATCATGACTGCGACATTATGGTGGACACATTGCACAATTTTGACACATTTTTGGGACCATTGGCATTAATACAGCGATCAATGCTATAAAAATGCATTGATTACTGTAAAAATGTCACTGGCAGTGTAGGGGTTAACACTAGCGTGCGATCAAGGGGTTAATTATTTTCCATTGAAGGGGGAGGGGACTGACTAGGGGAGATGACATTTGTCACTTCTCCCCTCAGAGAACCCGGGATCTCTGTGTTTACACACAGAGATCCCGGTTCTCGCAGTGTTACGAGTGACCGCGGGAGCCCAGCAGTCTCGATAACACTTGCATCGGCTCCGGGGGTGAGCTGCGGGCACGTGCCCCTAGCGGCCGCCTTAAGGAGCGTCATAACATGATGACGATTCGACTACTCGTGCCATTCTGCCGCAGTATAACTGCGGTGGCTGGTCGGCAAGCGGTTAATGAGCAGGCCATTTTTTTGTGATACTGCACTGCGTCACTTTACGTGACAGTCGTACGACGATGTACCAAAATAAAATTGATGTCCTTTTTTTCCCACAATTTTAGAGCTTTCTTTTGGTGGTATTAGATCACCCTGCAGTTTTTATTTTTTGTGCTATAAACAAAAAAAGACCAACAATTTTGAAAAAAACAATATTTTTTTTACTTTCTGCTATAAAACATATCCAATAAAAAAATGTAAAAAAGCAAATTTATTCATCAATTTAGGCCAATTTGTATTCTGCTACATATATATTGTGTCTACAAACTATGGGATATTTTTTTATGCCATGTTTATTTATCAGAGATTTTTAGCGGGACTGCGACATTGTGGCAGACAAACCGAACACCTAACTGACACTTTTTACACTTTTTTGGGAGCCAGTGACATTATTACAGTAAACACTACTAAAACAATGCACTGTTACTGTACTAATGACACTGGCAGGGAAGGGGTTAACACGAAGGGCGATCAAAGGGTTAAGTGTGTCCCTAGGGGGTGCTTGCTAACTGTGTGGAGGGTGGACCTACTGGATGAACACAGAGATCTCCGTGTCCTCCCCGTCAGAACTGGGATCTGCCTTGTTTGCATAGGTAGATCACTGTTCTGCCTCTTTATGGAGCGATCACGTGTGGCCCGCGGACATCCCATCTGCCGGACCCACTGATTGGCTCTCCCTCTGGCCAATCAATGCGTGCATGCACTCCCACTGTCTATTTCACAAAATGACATACAGGTACATTGTTACACGCAATAGAGCCGACCTGCCGCAGTATATGTACTGTGGCCAGTCGGCATATGGTTAAGGCACAAGCTATAGCATAGTGCTTATGTCCCTTTGTATCTTCTACAGTACCTGGTTGATCCTGCCTGGTCCTGACTTCCTCTCTGTGAGCTGACCACATTTATCATAGCTGCTGAGCCATGAAATCGCAAACACTGCAAGCTCTAATAGACTGGGAACTAGAGGCACAGCAACAGGCTCCATTCCTGTGAGGCAATACCAGCCACAGGAGGAACATAAAGAGGATGAGGGTTGGGCTGTAAGTGCTGTGGAAGAGGTGGATTAGGGCAGGGTTTCATGGGAATGTATCACTCCTAAAAAACCCTGATTATTTGATCAAAAGAAGAGAAATCTGCAATGTAGGAACTTTAAATGAGGATAGTGGGGCCGTTCATAACCCCTCCTCCATCCCGGTTCAATAATAGAAACTAAAAAAGAGAGCAGAGCAGATGCGGGACTTTGAGTGAGGCACACGGGAGCAGAAAATCTAACTAGAGTAAAGTATCAATTTTTTATGAAAATAATACATGAATTCATAAGTTTACATTTATAGGCACATAGCTCAATGATTATAATTTGTATTTAATCATATATTACATTCCAACAAGGACTTCTATGTAAACATATGAGGATATAAATGGAAAATACATAACAATGAATATGTGATACTCAGTGTCACTAACAAAATGGCAAAATCAGAAATACAGTTACATTGGAATGTCCATACATTGCTAATAATAGTGTATATATAACGGTAGTTGTAAGCTCTACGCCGTTTCGGGACCTTATAGTCACTCATCATGAGCATAACCGTATTATTCACCTACGAGTAGGGAAAATGGCAATATTTAGAATAAGTTTGAAGGACAAGTGGGCAAATGTAAAACATGAAATTCCACATTCTTCCACAAAGACCATGGACTTACAATTGCATTCGTGCAAAGGTGGCGCAGCCCTGAATGCAAAGCCCGCCCACAATGCCAGGGTCCGAAGCTGAGGGGGCGTATCCAGGCAGCAAACCCAGCACCAAGAACCCCCCAGATTGGGTCAAAGTGTGAATCCAAATTGAAAAGTGACGGAGGTGACCTCAAAGAGAGGGGGAAAATAAAAACCTGAAAAGCAAAAACATGAAGTGAATAGGTGAGAATAGTGTGAGAGTATAAAAAGGGGGGATAGAGCGGTGAAAATGGGTTGGAGAAAGAAGAGTAAAAGAAAGAGGAAGAGAAGAATGAAAAAGTAAAATAAGAAAGTATTAGAAAAAAAGGAGAGTAGAATATGTGAGAAACGACCAGGATAGTCCAAAAGAAGACCAGGAAAGGGGAATGGTGGAGCAAGAGGAGAAAAGTAAGTGAAAGAAAGGGGGGAAGAAAGACCAAACCTGCAAGGGTAGGAGTAGGGGCATGGTTGCCAAGTTTGTATCCAGAGACACCTCACTGGGAGAAGCCAAAGCGGAGAGTGCCGCCGCAGAGTCACCCGTAACGTCATGCAACCAGCGAGCCAAAAGGGGACCGGGAGGCGCCGCGACCCCGCCAGCCAAACACCAAGCTGGCCGACCACGAGCATCATACCGATCCCACCTAGCGCTGGAGAGGGAAAACACGCTGCCGCTATATAGGCGTCACCAGGACGCTGAACAGCCGGCGCGGGAGGCATGAAGTCGACGCGCAGTGGAGGAGGCCCCACCCGCCTCACATAACATCAAGGCGGAGGGGGGATCCCCAGTGCGCGTTGCAGCTCCAGAATAGGCAGAAAGGGCAGGCCGAGACAGATAGCGGCCAGAACCAACAGCGCACGGACACAACTCAAAAATTAAATTATCAAGAAGCAAAAACACCTGAGAAAATATCCTAATGATTAACTCTGTATGGGGACAATCAAAGTGTATAATTGGAAAATTCTGGATAGACATATAAATAAATAAGTTAATAGAAAATAGATGTAAAAATTAAATGATACAATACTTGAAAGTGCGACCGTGTGTCTCCATCCCTAATTATTTGATTAAAAGAAGAGAAATCTGCAATGTAGGGACTTTAAATGAGGATAGTGGGGCCGTTCATAACCCCTCCTCCATCCCGGTTCAATAATAGAAACTAAAAAAGAGAGCAGAGCAGATGCGGGACTTTGAGTGAGGCACACGGGAGCAGAAAGTCTAACTAGAGCAAAGTATCAATTTTTTATTAAAATAATCCATGAATTCATAAGTTTACATTTATAGGCACATAGCTCAATGATTATAATTTGTATTCAATCATATATTACATTCCAACAAGGACTTCTATGTAAACATATGAGGATATAAATGGAAAATACATAACAATGAATATGTGATACTCAGTGTCACTAACAAAATGGCAAAATCAGAAATACAGTAACATTGGAACGTCCATGTGCCTCACTCAAAGTCCCGCATCTGCTCTGCTCTCTTTTTTAGTTTCTAAAAAACCCTGGTAGTTGTACATGAGTGGGGTGAGATCAATGAGGACACCATTCATCTCTGCCACCAAAAATTTGTGGCAAATGGACTTATTCATGCTGAAAACCTTGCCAAAGGACCCCAGGCCATTAAGCAGCGGAACCATTACTGGCAGACCACCCTTTTGGATCCAATTTTCAGGGGTAAATTGCCAGGGCTCATCCTGTTATCACAGAGGGAACAGAAAATGTGTCATCTGGAAGAGGTGCTGCAGAGGAACCACTTTATATTTTAAAAACACCCATGCCGAAAACCTTGCAAAAATAAAAACATAGCTGCTATATCGTAACACCAAAAAAAAAAATGTGTCTTGTCACCTCTCTTATACATACTGTACAGTGCTATATTTACAACTTATGTATTAAATAAAGCGTTAAATAAATATGCCTTAATGTGTCCATGCTTAACTATAAAAAGGAAAGTGCTCACGGCTCAAACACAAAGTGCTCAGTGCTATACCTCTTCTGCTTTTTTATGCAATTTTCATTCCAAAACATTTTTTAGTTGCTCTCAGTGCTCCGCACCTCTCATGATCCTCCACCTTCACATCTGAGAAATCCCTGGAACACCATGACCCCTTATTTACCAATGGGTCATTAAGCACTTGTATCCCCCAAAGGGAAAATCATCCAGCACCACCTCCTTTCTACTGCTTCTCCAATTATCCCATATCATAGGTGTTGTAGGGAAGAAAAAAAGAACTACTATAGTGTAAAAGCCTTTATTAAAATGCCTAATTTAAAATCACATCCACAAATATCCACTCGCGTGGTAAAACACATCAAGCTCTGCACATAGGTATTTTCAGCATAATCCTCTAATTCAGTGGTCATCAACCCTGTCCTCAGGGCCCACTAACAGGCCAGGTTTTATGTATTACCTTGGGGAGATGCAGACTAGAATACTGCAATCACTGAGCAGCAAATTATATCACCTGTGATGTATTTCAGTTATCTTGCAAACCTGGCCTGTTAGTGGGCCTTGAGGACGGGGTTGATGACCACTGCTCTAAGGAACTGGGTCCACTAACAGCGGTGCAAGCTTATTTCCCTATTACAGACCTCACTTTTGGGTGTACCTCATCACTTCCGGGCTTACCTTGCAGGATGATGTCACTTCTGTAGCTCTGCCCAAACGCGGTTCATCATTCTGACATCTTCAGGGGGCATTCCAGAAAGCTTTTACCCCACTCTACATAAACCTAGCTACTTAACCCTTACATAGCCACATTTTGATGGATCGACAATAATATCCTCATCATCTAGCACTTTATGGTTACCACTAGTATGTGACTAACATTATGCAGGTTCAAAACTGATACCTTAGTGTTTGCAATTGGTATATGTACACATATTTAATATACACATACAATAAATCGCCAATTACATGTGAACTTCCTGAGCGAGATTAATAGCAACAAATATAGAATATCGTTCTCAGGAACATGGAGCTATGAAAAAGCAAATTTCTTGGATCTTACAGTTTTTGTAAATGGAGAGAATATATACACAAGAAAATGCACTTCAAGGAAACGGACAGCCGCCATCACTCAAAATGGGTTGAGAACATTTAATCTCTGTCCCAAGGGACAAATGAGAGCTTACTGTAACGCCCCCATGAGGACATCAGAATGACAAAACCAGTCGAGCAGAGTTACAGGAAGTGACGTCATCTCGCATGGTATGCCCAGAAGTGACAAGGTACACCTAAAAATGAGGTCTGTAATAGGGGACTGAGCAAGCACTACTGTTAGTGGTGCCGGTCCATTAGAGGATTATCCTGAAAACACCTATGTGCAGGACTTGATGTACTTTATAATGTAAGTGATAATCTGTGAATGTGATTTAAATTAGGCATTTTAATAAAGTGTTTTACACTATAGCGGTTATGTCTTTCTTCCCTACAACACCTATTATATGAGATAATTGGAGAAGCAGCAATCATCCATCAGCAACATCCTGGATGATTTTCCCTTTGGGGGACACAAGCTCTTAGTGACTCAATGGTAAACAAGGAGTCATGGAGTTCTGGTGAGTTCTCAGATGTGAAGGTGGAAAATCACGGGTGGGTGGAGCACTGAGAGCACCTCAAAATACTTTTGGAAGGAAAATTGCATAAGAAAGCAGAAGAGGTATAGCACTGAGCACTTTGTGTTTGAGCACTGAACACTTTCTTTTTCTAATTACGCACAGACATGGTAATGCATATTTTGACACTTTACTCAATATACAGTATATGGTTTGTAAATATAGCACTGTATGTATATGTGCATGAGAGGAATCGCTTAACTGCTTTTCCTTCTAACCGAGAGTGTTAGGATTCCCTTTCATGGCCAATGTGACTTGAAATGTCTGGTTGGTGAAAAGGGAAGCTGTGGTAGCGGTGGCTGCCTAAGTGGGGCCTTAAAGTCCTTCTTTACTTTGTCTCACTCGGGCCTGGCCTTTAGAATGAACAACTCCCTTGACTTTTGGGTGTCAAGAAGGGACCATTCGCTTGGGTTTGCAAAATATGCAGTCTAGCTGGCTGGGTTGCTCTTCTCACCTACCTCCAGATACAGTTTACCAACTCCCTTTGAAAAAAGTAAACCAGTCCTGGATCAGGAATGAGTACCAAACCTCTGCAGCTGCTGAAACCGATTATATTTTCTATCTGAATCTTGCCAGCCACAGGTCCTAATTTGACAGGCGTGCATTGTGGGTCACTCACCCGCACATCTAAACAGACCCCCGATGTCTCATTTTTGAGACAGAGAAAGAGATTGATGATAATCCTCTATCCCTTTCTCTGCAGCCTCAGCTGCACTGAAGAATGAATGAGCAGTAGGTGCCCTGTACAGAATAGTACATAATGTTTATTTATATTTATCCTGAAAGGTAATGCATTGAAGTTTTTGTTGAATATTTGTTAAACTATAAGCGAATTAATTAAAACGTGTTCTCTGAATAAAACTGGATTTGACAATATACAAAACCTAAGTCTTAATCAGCAGACTTCTAAAGCATGTATATATATATATATATATATATATATATATATATATATATATAAATATATAGATAAATATATACTGTATATTAGCAATTGTCTGCACACATCTACGGTTTTTGCTATCTATTCATTCATGACATAATAAATGGCAGGAAGAGATGCATTAAGATAGTACATTAAGCGCAAGGGTCAAATAAAGTAACCACTAATGTTGGGATAAAGGAATAATTGTAATCAATCTGTTTCATGAATGTTTCTAATGGTATAAAGGTAATTATCACATAATTTAGTATTATGCATTCTAAGAGGCTTTGTGCAGGAGTATGTTCCTATCTAAATAGTGGAATTAGAGAGATTTTCAGAACCAAGTTCCTTCTAAATGACCAAGTAAAGTTCCAAACTTGTATTTCTTATAGGATATTGGCATTCAGACACTAAAATATAAAGGACATTTAAACCCCAGAAAAAAATAATAATGTATTACAGCTTATCAGTCTTTAAAGCTACATTCACACTTGTGTAGCTCACGAATGCACATAAAATCACATTGCATGTAAAAAATGTGCCACAGGTGTGGAATAAAACATTGCTAAAAATTGTGCAAAATGCAGATTGATATTAGAGTTTCTTTGCCACTTTTGTTGCATGTAGAGCAGCCCATTGGAATGAATGGACTGTCTTATGCTCAATGAGCTACAGTGTGTAAATATGGGCCTAATGTGGTGGCTGCATTTGTATTCTTTTTCCAGACTTTGGACTTTTTTCTGCAAGTACAAAAAATATCTGTCGATCTTGCCAGAATTTCAGTGTGCTTGTAACTTCCTGTGCACACAGTGTTATTAATTCTCCAAGGTATCTTCTGTGAATTATACAAGCCCCTTCCAAAATTGTATCACAAATTGGGAGAGGAGAACATGTTTGTAGTCTAAAACAGGAGGCAACCTAGCGTGACAACCCAGCTCCTCCATAGGTACATAGCAGTGCACAAGCATTGTCACCCTGGGATATGAAGTGTTACTGGCAGGATTACCAGGTGAAAATAAAGGGGAAAGTGCCTGGAAAAAAAAACTAAGGAAGTCACCACACCGAAGGACTGGAAAGCTACGCTATATAATATTTTTGTTTTTCTTTTTAGCATCAAATTAGAAGAGGGAAAGCAGGCAGATAAGATTGACAGAACTTGCTGATGTCTTGCTTCCCTGTTATTCACATCCTGCAGCTTGCAGTTATTCTGCAGTCCTAAGCAAGCTTATGTTGCCCTACAAAATCATGACTGTGAATGCAGGGAAACTAGTAGAAGAAAACATTCCTGCTCTGCTAGAATAGTAATGGTTGCATGTAGGAATAAAGTGATGTGCAAAGATTTTAGGCAGGTCTGGCAACAATTTATTTTACATTTTTGCATGTGAGAGACCTTGTTGATGCAGTAAGACTACGCATACCCCACACACACTTGATTTATCTCTGTGGGCTGAACCAGAGATTCCCAAATCCATACTAAAGAGTGTGGATGGAGGGATCTATGCTGCTGGCTACTATACTTAGACAAGCTACAACCCCTAAATCTAAATACTTGAACAATGACTACATCAGATTTTTTTAGCTGACTTTTGTAGTGCTGATTGGTGCCAACAGGACTTACTGTTCCTTGAATTTTGGCTAATTCAACAGCAATGGCCCAGAATTCAAGCCATTTTTGGTTATATTAGGACCATCCTGTGTCTTCTTGATGTGCTCAGTCTTACCACTGTGTAAAATAGTTTTAACATTAAATTGTCTTTAGAGACAACTCTGATCTGTGAAAGAATGAACTACCAATCACGTCTCCCAATGTGGCAGACAGACTTGTAGCTTTCAATGGAATACAAGCATGGTAATTACCAAACTTGTAGTCCATTGACACTTCTTCCAGCTCTCCAACTAGAAGCCTGTATGGGCCTCGCTATGGGTAAGGAGCTGGAGAAAGAGTCTGTTAAGCCTGTCAGTGCATCTGCGATCCACTGACTGTAATGCTTTGCAGGCTCCTGTGAAAAAAAAAAAAACAATAAATGCACACTTACTTTCCTGCAAAAATATGTACATTTTATATTGTTTTTAAAGGTGAACTTAGCCTTTAACAACTTGTGTGAAAGGTTTTACCCCCTTCAAGACCAGACCATTTTTTGCTTTCAGCACTGTGCTATTTGAACTGCCAATTGCTTGGTCATGCAGCACTGGACACAAATTAAATTTATATAATGTTTTTCATACAAATTTCTTTTGGTGGTATTTGATCAGCACTGTTTTTTTTTTACTTTTTTTCCTATATAAACAAAAAAAGACTGAACATTTTGCCAAAAAAAACCAAAACAACAATATTTTCTGCCTTCTGTTATAAAACATATCCAAAAAAAAATCAAATGTCTTCATAAATTTAGGCCAAAATGTATTCTGCTACATGTCTTTGGAAGAAGAAAATCACAATAGGTGTGTATTAATTGGTTTGTGTGAAAGTTATAGCGTCTACAAATACACCCCAAATGACCCTTTTTTGGAAAGTAGACAGTCTGATGTATTTTGTTAGAGGCATGGCAAGTTTTTTGAAGTTGTAATATTTTGTCACAATTTTTTGGAAAATTAAGACATTAAATAAAATTAGTTTTGTTCTTTTTTAATTTTTTTACATACTTTCATCAGAGTAGTTTAGTGTCACCATAATGATACAGTACTACTCTGGGGAGGGGGGGGGTTTAATCAGGGATTTTTAACACTTTGATTGCTGTTACAGTGATGATCACTGTCATGAATGGTTACATTCAAAACAGCTGTGATTTCTATTGTGTGCTGTGATTGGCCCACAGCTAGCACATGGTACTGGGTACTGTGATTTGCCCAAGTACAGTGTAATAGCTGTGGGCCACTGATGGTCACAGATTGGCCTCAATGATGGGCACAGACTGGTGTCCCCGATGGCACAGAGTGGCATCACTAATGGGTACTGTTGGGGCTGCAATGTAATTAGGGCACTGATGATCAGTGCCCTAATTGCCTTTACACGTCTCCCTTTTAAGGAGATGCCACTGATCGGCTCTCCTTACCTCACACTTTGTCAGTGTGAGGCGAGGAGAGCAGATAAACTACATCTCCTTGTGTACATATGATTGACTGTGATTGGACACAGGTGATCACATTAGTAAGGAGCCACCTCAGTGGCTCTTTGCTGAGATTGGGGTTGCGGCTTGTCATGGCGCACCTGCGATCGCCGCACTGCATGCCCCCACCGGCGCCCGATCGTGGCTAAACTGGGCATTGTCATATGATGTCATCCCAGAACAAGAGCCACCCCGCTCCACCATCATTTGTCTATACGGCGGGCATTATTCATTGCATTTTTTTTAAATCATCCACCCTTTACAGTGTTTTTTCACAAGTGCCTCTAACCTTTGCACAGTACTCTATATCTTTCTATTGAAGTAAATATGCAAGCAAACTTGAAACATTTTTTTAATAATGCTTTGAGATGGATTTTGGACATTTCTAAACACCATTTTCTCTATGTGTTAAGTCCATATGCATATACATATGGGCATATTGTACATAAATATTCTGTGATACCTATAAACAGGTTAGACAACCATGGTGCCAGTGTTATCTCAAGAAATACTAATAATTCATTTACTGTCAGAAAAAAATCTAGTTTAGTTGATATTTTTTACTTAGTCTCCCTGCTGCCATTTGCTGCCATCTACTGAGTATGCCTACTAAATTTGGTGATTTCTCAAAGTTACCCGAATAATACCGCATTTCCCTGAAAATAAGCCTTGATTTTTGGGGAGGGCTGCAATATAAGCCCTACCCCGAAAATGAACCCTAGTAAAGTCCATGTTAAAATTTATAATCCGTTTTGTAAAAACTTTATATAATGTCCACTGTGTCTCCTTTTGTAACTTTATTGTTGAAAATACCTTATTTACAGCTCTGCTGGGCGCTCATGTGACCCACTGGAGATCTTGTCCTCTCCTCCCAGCTGACGTCAGCGGCCCCTATCTCTGCAGTGCTTGGAGAGGGGCTGGCGTCAGAAGGCATCTCGGCCCTTCCCTCAGCAGAGCTCGGAGCGTGGAAGAAAAGCTCCAAATAAAGTTACAAAGGGAGTCTCACTGGACATTATATAATATTTTTACAAAACGGAATACATATTTTTGGGATTAAAGAAGTCATAATGATGACTCCTGAGCTGAGAGGAGGAAGGAGAAGACAGGGGACATAGATAAGACAACCCCCAAAAATATGCCCTAGTGTGTTTTTTGTAGCAGAAATTAATATAAGATCTGGTCTTATTTTTGGGGAAACATGGTATCAACTGATTGTTATGTAGCTGGGAGTAAATGGACTGCAATGTCTGTGCACACCAGACTACCCTCCGATCCAAAACAAGGGGAGGAAAGTGCACCAGAGATAAGCCACGTCCATAAAACATTGAGGATACAAAATAAGGTAGTACTAAGTATTACCAAGGAGGCAGACTTTTTAGGCTAAGAAACAGTGGAGAATATATAGCAGTATAAAAAATATAAATTTATTGAAAAATACAAATATCCAAAAAACAAAATGACAGTTGTAACATAAAGCATCTATGATTATTGTGCAGTGAGCCCTTGTATTTCGTGTGCAGTGTAATGCTGTCTCCCAGGGGCACACTGGAGTATTTGTATCCTGAATATGCAGCGATGAGATTGTATTGAGCCTTCAGCATTGCTTATATTAAATCCTGGATCTAATTGGTGCATCCGGTGTTGGCCTTCCTCTCTCTAATGGCTGTTCCCATAATTAGTAACACTATCTACATGCCCCTGCTGAGATATTTAGCTATATCCAATATACTTTCTAACTGCTGATTGAACTTTCTCATCCTACCGTGATTAGCATGTTTTTGCATTCCAATTTAAGATAGAGACATATTCCCTTCTCTGTCTCATCTGTGAACCTTGGCCGTGTCCTGAGGAAGCCTAACGGCAAAACGCGTGAACATACAAGGGCCCACTGCACAATAATCATAGATGCTTTATGTTACAACTGTCATTTTGTTTTTTAGATATTTGTATTTTTCAATAAATTTATATTTTTTATACTGCTATATCTTCTCCACTGTTTCTTAGCCTAAAAAGTATGCCTCCCTGGTAATACTTAGTACTATCCTCCGATCCACTCCATCTAAACGAAAGAGGATGGATTTCCTTCCATTTTTATTTAGCGGACACAATCAGACCTGGAGGGAGGCAAGTGTATACGGACACAAGTCTGTTTACACTCACTTTTCCATAGGGAATGACTGGAACTTTTTATTAGGCCGTCTGAAAAACTGACAAGCAGTCCTGATTGGGGCAATAGTTCGAGAAAGTTTGACTGCACTCCGATGTATAAAGCAGGGATGATTACTTTATTGAAGATAAAAATCCATCAAGATACATCATAAGACATCATGATACCTTTATGCAGGCATGACAAGATTAACACGTTTCACGAATCAAAGTTCGCTTAGTCATGGTTATGACTAAGCGACCCTTGATTTGTGAAATGCGTTAATCTTGTCATACCTGCATAGAGGTCTCATGATGTCTTATGATATATCTTGATGGATTTTTCTCTTGAATAAAGTAATCATCACCGCTTCATACCTGGAAGTGCGATCAACCTTACTTAAACTATTGGCTCTTATTCAGGCTGCAGACTGGACCTGCACCACAGGGTTGAAGGGAGCAATCATTCCCACCTGGAGCGGCACAGCTCTGTTTTTGTATCAAACCTAATTGAGGCTGTGTAAAAGAGGGCTTTCTTGCTTTGTTATATTGTGGCTCTTGATGTTATGTCCAGATTATATTTTCTCTGCTAAACCAATTAGATCTCTGTTACATACGTTTGGAAGACATATAGAATTTCTCCTCTCTCTTGCATGGGGTAAAAGGCTGATTCAAAATGTGTAGACACCTTTAGGTGATTGGGCAGAGGAACATCATGTGTTATGTTTACCTTTACCTTCCCTCATACTATGTAAATGTTATATATTTACTATCCTCTCGGCATAGTATTGTGATTAATCTCAATAGGGTATTCCTTTTAATACGACTGAGGGCGACATAAGAAAATACCAATTCCTTTAATTTTATGCTTAGGAGATGTCTTAAGCTGTATATGTATATATTTTTTAGATAATTCATTTGTTGTTATACTTGTACATTGTTGCTTGGCTTAAATATAGCAGCAGCACCTCAATCTGATTGATTACAACTTAAAAAATACTTTTTTTTATGTAGTGTTGGCTGGCACACTGTATTTTTTCATCTAGGGGTAATAGCTTAAATTGAATGGTGGAAGTAATAGCCACAACAGATCTAAAAGCTAAAATAAAAAATTAAGCTGAAACCCTCCACTTTGTACACATTGGCTAATAGTAAAACAGTTTCAATATAGTTTACAAGCTTCTTTTTTGCAGTATCACACTGTATTGTCTTAAAAGTTTAATAAAATGTCTTGAAATCACAAAATCCACTTTCACAAATTCTTCTTTCATCCATGTATTCCCAATTATTACCAACACTCAAAAAAAAAATGTAGATTTCATGTATGTGTTAGCATTGGGACAGTATGCAAGCAATTGTATAGGAAGCAATGTGAAAGAGAAAAGGCAGGTTTTGTCTAGCAGTAAAATTATGAGTGTATTGTCTGAGAGTAGGGATGAGCTCGATGTTCGAATCGAACAATGGGTGTTCGCCCATTTGCTGAACAGCGAATATTATGGGATATTCGCAGTAAATTCGAGTGCCACGGAACACCCCATAAAGCACTGCGAGATCACTGCTGTATGATGATTGTCCAAAGCATGCACCTGACCTGCATGCTTTGGCCAAACACAGCGCGCTCTGCTGAGAGAGCCATAATTGGCCAATCATGGCTCAGGGGGACTAAGTCCATGCCCCACACTATATAAGGCTGCTTACATACCGGCCGTGTATAGTGTGTGGACAGAAATTGTTTGAGCTAGATTTATTATCAATCAATTGTGTTTACTCTTTTTAAATCATAATGGCAACAGAAACTACCCAAATGACCCGATCAAAAGTTTACATACCCTGGTGATTTTAGTCTGATAACATGCATACAAGTTGACACAAAGGGGTTTGAATGGCTATTAAAGGTAACCATCCTCATCTGTGATCTGTTTGCTTATAATTAGTGTGTGTGTCAAATGCGTTTCTGAACTCCTGACAGATCCTTGCATCTTTCATCCAGTGCTGCACTGACGTTTCTAGATTCTGAGTCATGGGGAAAGGGAAAGAATTGTCAAAGGATCTGCGGTAGTTGAACTGTATAAAACAGGAAAGGGATCTAAAAAGATATCCAAGGAATTGAGAATGCTAAACAGCAGTATTCAAACTCTAATCAAGAAGTTGGAAAATGAGGGGTTCTGTTAAAACCAAACCACGGTCAGGTAGACCAACTAAAATTTCAGCCACAACTGCCAGGAAAATTGTTCAGGATGCAAAGAAAAACACACAAATAACTTCAGGTGAAATACAGGACTCTCTGAAAACATGTGGTGTAGCTGTTTCAAGATGCGCAATAAGGAGGCACTTGAAGAAAGATGGGCTGCATGGTCGAATCGCCAGAAGAAAGTCATTACTACGCAAATGCCACAAAGTATCCCGTTTACAATACGCCTAACAGCACAGAGACAAGCCTCAAACCTTCTGGCACAAAGTCATTTGGAGTGATGGGACCAAAATTGAGCTTTTTGACCACAACCATAAACGCTACATTTGGAGAGGAGTCAAGGCCTATTATGAAAGGTAATTTGGTCAAAATTGTTCGCAAGATGAATGCAGTATGTTATTAAAAAATTATCAAAAAATACTGGAGGAACATTTGCATTCATCAGCCAGGAAGCTGCGCATTGGACATCCTTGGACATTCCAACATGACAATGATCCAAAACACAAGGCCAAGTCGACCCGTAATTGGCTACAGCAGAATAAAGCAAAGGTTCTGGAGTGGCCAACTCAGTCTCCTGACCTCAATATTATTGAGCCACTTTGGGGAGATCTCAAACCTGCAGTTCATGCAAGACAGTCCAAGAATTTACAGGAACTGGAGGCTGTTTGCCAAGAGGAATTCCATCTGAGAAGATAAAGATCTATCTAGCTATATCTACATATATAACTATATATATACTCTGTATTTAGTGTAGCCTATATATTCAGTGTAGACTCTATATTCAGTCAATGCAGACAGTATAGTTTATAACACAGTGTATTGAAGTGGTTAAGGGGAACCCCGCACCAAATTTTTTAAAAATGGCGTGGGGTTCCCCCCAAAATCCATACCAGGTCCTTCAGGTCTGGTATTGATTTTTTAAGGGGAACCCCGCACCAATTTTTAAAAAAAAATGGCGTGGTGTTCCCCCCCAAAATCCATACCGGCCCTTCAGGTCTGTATGGATTTTAAGGGGAACCCTGCACCAAAATTTAAAAAAATCCATACCAGACCCTTATCTGAGCATGCAACCTGGCAGGCCGCAGGAAAAGGGGGGGCGAGAGAGCGGCCCCCTCCTGAACCGTACCAGCCACATGCCCTCAACATGGGGAGGGTGCCTTGGGGTCCCCCCAAAGCACCTTGTCCCCATATTTTTGTTCAATGTTTTTTGTGTATATTGTCAGGATCCGACAATACATTACAGCCGCGAGCAATTTTAAATGACATTTTTTCCTTTAGATATGTCATTTTGCTGGGGTACTGTTATAAACATGGGAAAGAGGCGCTACTTTACAGGCAGACTAGAGGGACCCCCAGGCACGATACTTAAAGGGATATTTCATTTTTATTGTTTCACTTTAAGCATTATTAAAATCACTGCTCCTGAAAAACGGCTGTTTAAAAAACTTTTTTTGCATTGATACATGTCCCCTGGGGCAGTACCCAGGTCCCTAAACACTTTTTATGGCAATAACTTGCATATAAGCCTTTAAAATAAACACTTGATTTTTCAAGTTCGTGTCCCATAGACTTTAACAGTGTTCGCATGTTTGCACAACATTTTTGTCTGTTCGCATTGACCTGGGGGGTTTGGCTCATCCCTATCTGAGAGACGAGAGCCATAAATATTGTACAATTGCTAGACAGTATGTAAGCACCTTGATTGGGCCGTACCAAAAAAACTGAGAGATGAGGCAGGTTTTATATAAAAATAAAAATAAATATATTTCAGAGACAATACACACACATATTGTACAACAGCTGGACAGTATGTAAGCAGCTTCTTTAGGCTGCACAGTAATGCCGCGTACACACGGTCGGACTTTCCGGCGGACCTGGTCCGGCACACTTTCTGACGGACTTTGTCCGCCAGGTGTGCCGGACTTTAAAACGGACGGACTTGCCCACACACGACCGGACTTTTCCGGCGGGCTAGGTCCGCCCGTCTTTCCGACGGACTTTCGCCGGAGTTAGGGCGGACTTTCAGAATGAACGGACTTGCCCACACACGGACAAGTCCGTTCATTTTGAACGTGACTCGGGTACGACGGGACTAGAAAAGGAATTCAATCTCGCCGCTTTTTTTGGCGAGATTGAAACCTTGCGAGCCCCATCGCAGGCCCTTAGGTCTGGTATGGAACTTTAAGGGGAACCCCCTACGCCGAAAAACCGGCGTGGGGGTCCCCCCAAAATCCATACCAGACCCCAATCCGAGCACGCAGCCTGGCCGGTCAGGAAAGGGGGTGGGGACGAGCGAGCGCCCCCCCCTCCTGAACCGTACCAGGCCGCATGCCCTCAACATGGGGGGTGGGTGCTTTGGGGGAGGGGGGCGCCCTGCGGGGCCCCCCACCGCAAAGCACCTTGTCCCCATGTTGATGAGGACAAGGGCCTCTTCCCGACAACCCTGGCCGTTGGTTGTCGGGGTCTGCGGGCGGGGGCTTATCGGAATCCGGGAGCCCCCTTTAATAAGAGGGCCCCCAGATCCCGCGCCCCCACCCTATGTGAATGAGTATGGGGTACATGGTACCCCTACCCATTCACCTAGGGAAAAAGTGTCAATAATAAAACACACTACACAGATTTTTAAAATAATTTATTAAACAGCTCCGGGGGTCTTTCTCCGGCTTCGGGGGTTCCTCCGGTTCCTCTTCTCCCGGCGTCCGGTTGGTTCTTCTCCGCTCTCTTCTCCCGGTGTTCCAGTTCTTCGGCCGGCTCCTCTGCTGTCTTCAGGTAGCTCTCTTGCCAGCAGAGGTCCGGGCTTCTGGGCTTCTGGGCTTCTTGGCTTCTTCCCTCTTCTCTTCTCCAGATGTTGACACGACGCTCTCTCCGGCTGGACTGCTCCCTGAGGGCTCCGTTGTGACTTATATAGGCGGAGACCCCGCCCCCTAATGATGTCACAGTCCCTGGGCATGCTGGGACTGTGACGTTTTAGGGGGCGTGGTCACCGGGCGATGTTGACCACGCCCCCTAAAACGCTGGCGCCTACACACGGGCGGATTGTCCGGCACACTCTGGTCCGCCGGAAAGTCCGACCGTGTGTACGCGGCATAAGAAGGAAAGACAGGCAGGTGTTGTTCTGAAACAAAAATGATAGTGTGTTATTTCAAAGACAATTGCCACACATATTGTACATTGTCTGGACAGTATGTAAGTACTTAAGTTAGGCCACAATGAAAGATGGAGAGACAGGAAATTTTTATCCTAAAATAAAAATTTAAATTCAATTTTGTAAGCCAATACCCACAAATGTTGTACAGTAACTGGACAGTGTGTAAGGAACATTTTTAGGCCACAATGTTAGATGGAGAGACAGGCAGATTTATTCTGAAATAAAAAATTAGATGTGTTATTTCATAAACAATAGCCACACATATTTTACAGAGGCTGAACAGTATGTAAGCAGCTCGGTTAGTCTATATTATTTAAGAGACCAGAACCACAAACATTTTTTAGTGCTGGAGCACCGTAATAGGCCACAAGCATGAACAAAGACAGCAGTATTTACCCTGAAGCAGACAGTAGATATTTAGTAGATTATGTCCAGCTGCGGAAACATTGTGTGATACCTTTACAATACCAGAACATTGAAATAGGCCAAAGACATGGAGACATGGAATATATTTTATCCTGAGGAAAATGTTGACAGCTGAGGCCCAGCTGAGGAAACATTAACCACTTCCTGACCAGAGCACTTTTTGCGATTCGGCACTGCGTCGCTTTAACTGACAATTGCGTGGTCGTGCGACATTGTACCCAACAAAATTGATGTCCTTTTTTTCCCACAAATAGAGCTTTCTTTTGGTGATATTTGATCGCCTCTGCGGTTTTTATTTTTTGCGCTATAAACAAAAAAATAGCGACAATTTTGAAAAAAGCAATATTATTTACTTTTTGCTATAATAAATATCTCCCAAAAATATATAAAAAAAACAATTTGTTTCCTCAGTTAAGGCCAATATGTATTCTTCTACATATTTTTGGTAGAAAAAATTGCAATAAGTGTATATTGATTGGATTGCGCAAAATTAATAGCGTCTACAAAATAGCGGATAGATTTATGGCATTTTTATTATTAATTTTTTTTATTAGTAATGGCGGCGATCTGAGATCTTTATCGGGACTGTGACATTATGGCGGACAGATCGGACACTCTTGACACTATTTTGGGACCATTGTCATTTATACAGCGATCAGTGCTATACAAATGCATTGATTACTGTATGACACTAGCAGTGAAGGGGTTAACCACTAGGGGGCGATGAAGGGGTTAAGTGTGTCCAAGGGAGTGTTTCTAACTGTAGGGGGGAGGGGCTACAACACACATGACAGCGATCACTGCTCTCGATGACAGAGAACAGGGATCTCTGTCCTCTCACTAGGCAGAACGGGGAAATGCTTTATTTACAAAAGCATCTCCCCGTTCTACCTCTCCATGACACGATCGTGGGCACCCGGAAGACATCGAATCCGCGGGACCCGCGGTCATGGTAACGGAGAACGTGGCGGGCGCATGTGCGCCTGCAGCGCCGGCCTTAAAGGGGTCGTACCTGTATTCCCTTTTGCCCACCAGTGCCATTCTGCTGACGTTGGAGTGCACTGGTCGGGAAGTGGTTAAGAATGACACCTTTACAGTGTTAAAACATCAGAATAGGATGCAAAAATTAAGGCAGATTGCAGGATTTACAGTGGATATAAAAAGTTTACACACCCCTGTTAAAATGTCAGGTTTCTGTGATGTAAAAAAAGTGAGACAAAGATAAATGTGTTATGGTCTGTTGAAACCAAGGTTGAAATTTTTGGCCATAACTCCAACAGATATGTTTGGCGCAAAAACAACACTGCGCATCACCAAAAGAACACCATACCCACAGTGAAGCATGGTGGTGGCAGCATCATGCTTTGGGGCTGTTTTTCCTCAGCTGGAACAGGGGCCTTAGTCAAGGTAGAGGGAATTATGAACAGTTCCAAATACCAGTCAATATTGGCACAAAACCTTCAGACTTCTGCTAGAAAGCTGTACATGAAGAGGAACTTCATCTTTCATCATGGCAATGACCCAAAACATACATCCAAATCAACAGGAGAATGGCTTCACCATAAGAAGATTAAAGTTTTGGAATGGCCCAGCCAGAGCCCAAACCTGAATCCCATTCAAAATCTGTGGGGTGATCCGAAGAGGGCTGTGCACAGGAGATGCCCTCGCAATCTGACAGATTTGGAGTTTTTTTGCAAAGAAGAGTGGGCAAACATTGCCAAGTCAAGATGTGCCATGTTGATAGACTCATACCCAAAAAGATTGAGTGCTGTAATAAAATCAAAAGGGGCTTCAACAATGTATTAGTTTAAGGGTGTGCACACTTATGCAACCATATAATTTATTTTTTTTATTTTTACTTCCCTCCACCTAAAAGATTTCAGTTTGTTGTTCAACTGAGTTGTACAGTTTATAGGTCACATTAAAGGTGGAAAAAGATCTGACATGATTTGTTTAATTTTTTTATATCACAGAAACCTGACCTTTTAACAGTGGTGTGTAGACAAGATGGGTGAACTAGAGATACTGTTGTACGAGGAGGATTTGGATTTTGTGGGAATTTCAGAGACCTGGTTCAACAGCTCTCATGATTGTCTGGCAAACATTTAAGGGTATTCCCTTTATCGCAAGGATAGAGAGGGTAAAAAAGGGGGAGGGGTATGCCTAAATATCAAGAATATTACAAGTGAATGTGAGAGATGACATCACTAAGGGAGCTAGGGAGGAGGTGGAATCCTGATGGGTAGAGCTCCAAAGGGATGAAGCTAAGGGGAAAATAATACTGGGAGTATGCTTTAGGCCCCCTAACCTGAGGGAGGAAGGGGAGACAGATCTCCTATCACAATTTGGATTAGCAGCAAGGATGGGAAGTGTTATCATAATGGGGGATTTTAATTATCCAGACTGGGCGGAGGGAACTGCGCATTCATCTAAGGCTCGCCAGTTCCTAAATGTCTTGCAGGACAATTTTATGGGTCAGATGGTACACACACCAACTAGATATAAAGCATTACTGGATCTACTGATTACCAACAATACAGACCTGATCACGGATGTGGAAATACGGGGCAATTTAGGTAGCAGCGATCACAGGTCAATTGGCTTCAGTATAAATCACACAAATAGGAAACCTAAGGGGAATACAAAGACACTTAATTTCAAAAGAGCCAACTTCCCTAAATTACGAACCTTGCTAGAAGGCATAAATTGGGATAAAATCTTAGGAACAAAGAACACAGAGGAGAGATGGATTTGCTTTAAAAGCATATTAAATAAGGGCATTAGCCAATGCATCCCATTGGGTAATAAATTTAAAAGAGCAAACAAAAGTCCTGGATGGCTTAACTCCAATGTAAAAATGCATATAAAAGCAAAGGAGAAGGCCTTCAAAAAATACAAGGTTGAGGGATCATCATCAGCATTCAGACTTTATAAAGAATGCAACAAGAAATGTAAGGGTGCAATAAGGACAGCTTATAGAACAGATAGAGCATGAAAGACACATAGCGGAGGAGAGCAAAAAAACCCCAATAAATTGAAAACTGGCTACAAGGGCGAGTTCAGAGGGTGGTGATAATTGTGGAGTACTCGGATTGGTCAGGGGCAGGTAGTGGGGTCCCCCAGTGTTCTGTGCTGGGACCAATCCTATTAAATTTGTTCATAAATGACCTGGAGGATGGGGTAAACAGTTTTCCGTATTTGCGGATGATACTTAGCTAAGCAGGGCAATAACTTCTCTGCAGGATGTGGAAATCTTGCAAAAAGATCTGAACAAATTAATGGGGTGGGCAACTACATGGCAAATGAGGTTCAATGTAGAAAAATGTAAAATAATGCATTTGGGTGGCAAAAATATGAATGCAATCTATACACTGGGGGGGGGGGGGAACCTCTGGGGGAATCTAGGATGGAAAAGGACTTGGGGGTCCTAGTAGATGATATGCCAAGCTGCTGCTAACAAAGCAAACAGAATATTTGCATGCATTAAAAAGGGGATCAACTCCAGAGATAAAACGATAATTCTCCCGCTCTACAAGACTCTGGTCCGGCCGCACATGGAGTATACTGTCCACTTCTGGTCACCAGTCCACAGGAAGGATGCACAGGAAATTGAGTGAGTACAAAGAAGGGCAACAAAGCCCATAAAGGGTCTGGAGGATATTAGTTATGAGGAAAGGTTGCGAGCACTGAATGTATTCTCTCTGGAGAAGAGACGCTTGAGAGGGGATATGATTTCAGTATACAAATACCATACTGGTGACCTCACAATAGGAATAAAAGTGTTTTGAAGAAGAGAGTTTAACAAGACTCGTGGCCACTCATTAAAATTAGAAGAAAAGAGGTTTAGCCTTAAACTACGTAGAGGGTTCTTTACTGTAAGTGCAGCAAGGATGTGGAATTCCCTTCCACAGGCAGTGGTCTCAGAGGGGGGCATTGATAGTTTCAAGAAACTATTAAATAAGCACCTGAACAACCGCAATTCAACCTCACCTACTATGTAACTATGTAACTATGAGGCTAGGAGCGCCGGCAAAAGCTGGTAATGGTGTCAGGCCAGGAGAGTTGGCAGTAGCTGGTAATGATAACAGGCCAAAGGAGTTGGCAGAAGCTGGTAATGGTGACAGGCCAGGAGAGGCAACAGAAGCTGGTAATAGTGGCAGGAGAGTAGAGTTGACAGGTGCTGGTAATGGTAGCATGTCAGGAGAGGTGGCAGGATCAGGTAATTTGTGGCAGGCCAGGAGAGATGACATAAATTTTTAATAGTGGTAGGCCAAGAGAGGTAGTAGGAGTTGATAATCATGGCAGGGCAGGAGATGTGGCAGGAGCTGGTAAGATAGTGGCAGGAGTCTGGCTGATAATGAAAAATTAAGTCAGTAGCATCATCATCAGGGGTTTTGTAATCATTTTTGATCCAGGATTGGTTCTGTTTTATAAGGTGAGCAGATCCACAGTGTCAGGGTGTAGACAATTTACCTCTCCATAAAAGGCCCATGCTGGGGTGAAGGCCCTCTCAAACAGCACATTGGCTGCAGAGCAAGCAAGAAGCTCCAGTGCATAGTGTCCAGGTTCTGGCCAGTTGTCTAGGTTGTCCAGCCTGCACACCCAGTAGTTTGTCGGGACCTTACTTTCAAGAGTGTCTACATCAGCCCTGGACCCAAAGTAGTCATCAGTTGTATGACTCAGTGTTGCCTGAAGCTGGGCCTGTCCACTATGGCTGCCACTACCTCACAAGAGAGGAGGGAATAAGCAAAGGATCCTTCTGGATCCTGTTCTATCATACCGTGCAGTGTGTGCTCCAGGAAGAACATTAGAGAGATTTTATCACTAATCCCTGTCTCATCACGTTCGTCATTCTGGTCACCTCTTGGAAGCATCCTAAATCAGAATGTGGTAAAAAGAACCCCAGATCATTAAAACCTTTCTTTTCACAAACTCACACAGATACTATTTAATGGCCTGCTTGTACAGCTGGTGCAGTATGGTCAATGTTAAGTCTCAACGTGTGGGTATGTCACATACTGTATTAGGTGGTTGTTATGTAGCATGTATTGCTGCTGCATTTCTTCCAGGTTGACATTTGCAGGGTATGACAACCTAAAGTGGTCACACACTCTTCTGGAGAATTTATGAAAGCCAGGGTACCTAACTGGGAACCATTGCAGAGTTGGGGCCATTGAGGTGGAGGGGGTAGAGGTGACTGCACTGTTGCTGACACCAAGGTTCCAGATTCAGGACAGCACATACAACTCCAGCAGTATGTATCCTCCTGCAACCTGCAAGATGCATCTGGAAAATCTGGAGGGGAGTGGAAAGTGAGGAATGAGGACGAGGAATGCAGGTATCACATACCTGGTAGCAGAGCCTGATAAGATGAGGAAGGCCTCTCTTACACCTCTGACTCGGGGCCCCTGATAGTGTAGACAGGAGGCGCAGGAGTGCAGAGTCGTACGAGTGCCTGGAAGTCTTGCTAGCAGCAGGGCAGGTGTCCTCGCTGGGCAGGAGAAGTCATCAAATGGCTTCAGCAAGTAGGCAAGTAGGCAGGCAGTTGGTGCTGGTGACAGCAGGCAGGGTAGCAGGGTCAGGCAGGCTGGGTCATACACAGATGGGAAGAATCGGGTACAGGTCACAGACAGGAACGTGGTCAGGAGGCAACCCGGGTCTGGAACCGATCAGTGGAACTGGGGCCAAAAGAAGAAAACAGAAAGAAGAATGGTCAGTGGACTAGCTGAGGTCGATGCAGGTGGAGTTCAGGGAATGGTCAAGACAAGCCAGGTTGATAACTGGAAGCAGGATAAAGGTTCACAGGATAACAGATACACAGGAGGCTGAAGACAAGGCAACATTGATTCTGAGCACTGGCTTGGTTTAAATAGTCTGTTTAGTGCCAGCATCTGTCACAGGTGCACGCAAGTGTGGGCGCCTTCCAACAGGTATCTCCATTCTTCAAGTGCGGCTTTAATCACCAAGAGTTCATGGTCTCCAACATCATAGTTCTTTTCTGCAGGGGACAGCTTGCGTGAGAAGAATGCAACAGGGTGTAGTAAGGCCTTGGCCCCTTGACGTTGTTTCTAAAGCATCTACTTCCAGGATTTACAGTAGAGCAGGGTCTGGGTGCCGGAGTACGGGTGCAGAAGTAAAGAGTCCTTTCAAAGATTCAAATGCAGACTGTGCCTCAGAAGTCCAATGGAACCACTTGCATTGTCTTGTCAGTTGAGTAATAGGGGAAGTTATTGCAGAGAATCCGTTGATAAACTTTCTATAAAAATTAGCAAATCCTACAAACTGATGTACCCCTTTCTTGTCTGTGGGAGCCGGCCAGTCCAAAATGGCAGAAACCTTCTGGTGGTCCATTTTTATGCTTTTTCTGGAAAGGATTAGACCCAGGAACTGGATACTCTGGCGCTCAAACCCACATTTTTCAGATTTTGCGTATAGGCCATGCTGTCTGAGTCAGGCCAAAAACATTTCTGACATGTCCCCGATGAGCCTCCAAGGTAGCAGAAAATATCAAAACGTCATCTAGGTACATGATGATGAATAAGTCCAATTAATCCCGGAAAATGTCATTGATAAAGTGCTGAAATGTTGCTGGTGCGTTGCAAAGTCCGAAGGGCATTACTAAGCACTCAAAGTGCCCAAATCGGGTTCAAAATGCAGTCTTTCATTCGTCATCCTCACGAAAATGCACCAAATTGTATGCACCACGTAGGTCCAATTTCGTGAAAATGATGTCAGAACAGAGTCTCTGATAAAAGCTCTGGCACCAAGGGGAAGGGATAACGGATCTTGACCATGATTTTGTTCAGATCACGGTATTCCACACAAGGACGAAGGGAATGGTTCTTCTTTTCGACAAAGAAAATCCCCACTCCAGCTGGGGATGTGGAGGGATGAATAAAACCTTTACTCAGGCTATCATCAATATATTCTTTTAGCGTTGCAAGTTCAAGTTCTGTTAAAGGGAAGATTTAACCGAATGGTATTTCGGCCCCTGGTAGAAGCTCGATCGGGCAATCATATGGTCTATGGAGAGGAAGAGTCTCTGGACCTTTCTTACTAAACACATCCAAGAAGTCACAATAATGCCCCGTACACACGGTTGGACTTTGTTCGGACATTCCAACAACAAAATCCTAGGATTTTTTCCGACGGATGTTGGCTCAAACTTGTCTTGCATACACACGGTCACACAAAGTTGTCGGAAAATCCGATCGTTCTATACGCGGTGACGTAAAACACGTACGTCGGGACTATAAACGGGGCAGTGGCCAATAGCTTTCATCTCTTTATTTATTCTGAGCATGCGTGGCACTTTGTCCGTCGGATTTGTGTACACACGATAGGAATTTCCGACAACGGATTTTGTTGTCGGAAAATTTTATCTGCTGCTCTCCAACTTTGTGTGTCAGAAAATCCGATGGAAAATGTCCGATGGAGCCCACACACGGTCGGAATTTCCGACAACACGCTCCGATCGGACATTTTCCATCGGAAAATCCGACCGTGTGTACGGGGCATAAGGTGCAGGAACAGATGAACATGCCTCAGCATAGAGTCCATACACAGCAATGAAGACGAGGTGAGGTGAGCTTGTGGCTTGGAAAAGCAGGGCTGCTGACAATAGGGTGACAAGAACTCGATTCCTCCCGTACCCCAATTAATGCTGGAATTGTGCGCCTGTAGCCATGGCATACCCAAGATGACAGGGAACAAGGGTGAAGCTATGGCATCCAGACGTAACAGTTCTTTGTAAACACCGGATATGATAGCAGGTAACGGAACAAGAAGAAGAAAATGGTGGTAGGTGTGTCCCTAGTAGATAGGGCACCTCATCCCAGCAATAGAGTACAATAAACAGCCAAGTATAAGGGATTATTGCGATGCCAAAAATATAACAACACAGAGTCATAAAAACAGTCAAATTTATTACAATTGATTAAAAATACAATTCATCAGAGGTACAAAAAATGAAGGAGCATACAAATATCTGTACAACCAATAATGAATGGAGGTAGTTTTAGGGCGTCCCTACTAGTTTTGCCAAAGCATTCGCTTCATCAGGGGACAGGGTATGACAGAAAATGGTTGTAGTTCCAAGGAGCCCAGCAGGGCGGGATGGACACAATCCAACGTCAAGGTAGTGGTCGCCTTTCACTGTCTATAAGATGGCTGCAGGGGGCTTGGTAAAAAACCTGGTATAAAACAAAGAAAACACAGGTATACTATCAAATGACCGGGACGCTGGAAAGAGCATTAATGCATAATCAAACCGTATGGGACAGTTATGCTGGTGAATTCACCAGCAACACTACATGAGGAAAGTTGGAAACATGCCCATCAATTTGAAATAGGCCAAAGGCAATATAAGACTGCTGCAAATTAGGACAAGGGCTGGAGTGAATAGGAGGAATATTCACACCAGCTACGGTGCATAAGCCTGCAACAGACAGGTTCGACACAGCAGCGTCCAAGTGAGTCTAGTCTTATATTGCCTTTGGCCTATTTCAAATTGATGGGCATGTTTCCAACTTTCCTCATGTAGTGTTGCTGGTGAATTCACCAGCATAACTGTCCCATACTGTCCAAGGAGCCCCTACTGGGCTCCTTGAAACTACAACCATTTTCTATCATACCCTGTCCCCTGATGAAGCCAATGCTTTAGCGAAACTAATACAGGGACACCCTAAAACTACCTCCATCCATTATTGGTTGTACAGATATTTTTATGCTCCTTAATTTTTTGTACCTCTGATGAATTGTATTTTTAATCAATTGTAATAAATTTAACTGTTTTTATGACTCTGTGTTGTTATATTTTTGGCACCGCAATAATCCCTTATACTTGGCTGTTTAGGTAACAGAACAGTCTCTTGGGTGACAGACCCAGACTTAATGCGTGACCCATCCGCTAGGTGAATTGAAAGTCCATGAGATCTTGGCTGCAGGGGAACCTTGTGTTGCATGGCGAATGCCAAGTCAATGAAGCAGCTGCAGGCTCCAGAATCAATGATAGAGGGTGCCTGGATAACCCCTTAGTTGCAATGAGATCTGGATAGCCAAGTGAGGAGAATTGTGAGACAGCAATGACTGGTTGGCAGAAGAAAGGGTCAGGTATTTCCGAATCTTGGCTGGGCAGGTCCTCACATAATGGCCATTCTCCCTGCAGTATAGACACAGGTTGTTCTGATGACGATGCTGGCTTTCCTCTGGAGAGAGCAAATGACGAAGCATGCTGAGCTGCATTGGTTCTGGAGAGTCAAGAGCAGGTGTGCCTGAGGGCGATGGTGCTGGACTTGTAAACTCGTGGCATCATCCATACAGGCTGGAACCGTCCAGCAGACCTCTCTGTCCTGCATTCTCTCAGATGTCTATCAATCTGGACTGCCAGGTTTATCAAGGCTTCCAGAGAACCGAGAACTCCCACATGGGCCAACTCATCCTCTAGTGGTTTAGACAAGCCCAACCGGAATTGGTAACGGAGGGTGGCATCATTCCAGTTGGTATCTGTGCTCCAGCGTCTAAAGTCTGTTACATAGTCCTCAGCTGCTCTGCGGCCTTGATGGAGCTCATAGAGAGCCAGCTCGGCTTTTGCAGTTCTCTGGGGGTCCTCATATAGCTGGGCCATGGCTTTCGAAGAATAAAGTCAGATTTAATAGGCACAGGTTCTTCTGTTCAAGTAAACGATGGGCCTAGGACTGGGGTTCATCTTGCAGAAGGTAAATTACATATCCCACCTTGGTAGCTTCAAGTGAGAAAGTTTGGGGTACAGTTCGCAAGCATTATGGAAAGCCCTGAACTTGCTGCGGTCACAGCAACCTGTCTGGAGTCGGTACTCAGGGTTCTGGTGGTAGCATCACTACAGTAGGTGCAGAGGAAGGAATTCTCCAGATGCAGATGAGGCAGAAGCTGACATGGGTGAAGATAATCCTTGGACACGCTCCTCTAGCTGGTTGTAACCCTCCTGCAGACTCTTGACCCCTTGTGTGAGTTCTGTAAGATGATGACACAGTTCGTCCATGGGAGAGGCTCCTCATTCAGGTTTGGACATGGCTGCCTTGCACTATCAAGTACCTGGTAGCAGAGCCTGATAGGATGAGGAAGGCCTCTCTTACACTTCTGACTTGGGCCCCTGATATTGTAGACAGGAGGCACAGGAGCGCAGAGTCGCCCGAGTGCTGGGCAGGAGAAGTCATCAGATGGCTTCAGCAAGTAGGCAAGTAGGCAGACAGCTGGTGTGGCGACAGCAGGCAGGGTAGCAGGGATAGGCAGCCCGGGTCATACACAGATTGGAAGAATCGGGTACAGGTCACAGACAGGAACGTGGTCAGGAGGCAAGCTGGGTCTGGACCGATCAGTGGAACTGGAGCCAAAGAGCAGACAAAAGAATGGTCAGTGGACTAGCTGAGGTCGATGCAGGTGGAGTTCAGGGAATGGTCAAGACAAGCCAGGTTGATAACTGGAAGCAGGATACAGGTTCACAGGATAACAGATACACAGGAGGCTGAAGACAAGGCAGCATTGATTCTGAGCACTGGCTGGGTTTAAATAGTCTGTTTAGCGCCAGCATCTGTCACAGGTGCATGCAAGCACCGGCGCACATGGGGATTACAAGCTTTGCAATAATCCATCACTCATAAAGGGGTACGTATCTGTATTACATCCTTTGCGTGTTGTGTTTTGTTTATCACACAATAAAATAATAATAAAAATGCCATAAAAATGCCATAAATCTTTCCCATAGTTTGCAGATGCTATAACTTTTGCGCAAACCAATCAATATACGCCTTTTATGATTTTTTTTTACCAAAAATATGTAGAAGAATAACAAAATATTGTTTTTTGTTTTTTTTCAAAATTGTTGCTCGTTTTTTGTTTATAGTGCAAAAAATAAAAACCGCAAAGGTGATCGAATACCACTAAAAGAAAGCTCTATTTGTGGGAAAAGAAGGACACAAATTTCATTTGGGTACAGGGTCGAACGACCGCGCAATTGTCAGTTAAAGCGACGCAGTGCCAAATTGTAAAAAGTGCTCTGGTCAGGAAGGGGGTAAAATCTTTTGTGGCTGAAATGGTTAACCATAGTTTGTCCGTATCTGGGATGAACCAATATTTAATCTGGTCTAAAAGTGTGGCTATAAAGTATTGGTGAATATCTGGCAGGCTCATGTCTTCTTTTTTTTTTGTTGAAGTTAGGATTGCTAATGCGATTCTTGTTTTTTTCCCCTGTCATATTAGGTTATTTAGTTTAGCATTAACTTGCATGAAAAATTTAGAGGATACTGGAATGGGGAGGGCCCTAAAATAATAAAGAATTTTTGGCAAGGTGATCATTTTAAATGGTGCCATTGTTCTAATCCAGGAAATCTGGGTTTTTTGTATAGTTTGAAAATCATCTTGGATTTGGTTTAAAAGTTTGGGGTAATTTACTTCAAATAGTTTAGAGGTTGGAAAGGAACATTCTATCCCCGGATATGAAATAGAGGTTTCATCCCAGTTATATTTGTGACTAATGCGCAATTTATCAAGCATTCCCCTAGGTATGTTCATCAGTAAGGCAAAACATTTATTACTGTTGCTCTTATAATATGAAATTTTACCAAAGTTATAAAACACTTGCTGTAACTCAAGTAAAGAGTGTCCCGGTTCCGCTAGAGATAAGATTATATTGTCAGCGTTATATTGTGTTATATTGTCAGCGCCAGTTTATGTCTGTTATGTCCTATCTTAATGCCTATGATGTTAGGATTTTATCTGATGGCTATAGCCAAAGGTTCAAGTGCTAGAGAGAATATTATAGGTGAAAATGGGCACCCCTGTCTAGTACCATTTGATAAGTTAAAATTCTTGAAGATAGAGCCTGAGGTAAACACTTTGGCTGAAGGTATTGTGTATAAGGACATTATAATATCATGTATAAAGCCTGTGAGACCGAACCTATTTAGGGTTTCAGAGATGTATCCCCAGTGAACCCTATTGAAAGCCTTCTCTTCATCTAGACTCAGAAGCAGAGAGGGGATCTTACTGTTTTCAACATAATCCATCAGATTGATCATACATCTTGTACCATCTGGGCCTTGACGGCCTTTTATAAACCCCACTTGGTCAGGCTCTATAAGGCATGGTATCATATTAGGAAGGTGGTTAGCAATTATTTTAGAGAAAAATTTTAGGTCAGAATTTAATAAGGATATGGGTCTATAATGGATCTTTAAAAAAAAAAAAAAAAACATTTAAAGTTTATTTTACTTCAACATTAGTACAGATAGGCTTACAGTCATGCATAGTAATCATGTACGGATATTAATTGTATATCAGTGTGAACGTAGGTCTGAGGGTATTGGCTTTGTTAACATTCAACTCAGATAGCATCTATGACTCATTAAACGTACGTCACTTAACATTTCTGTGGTTCGTGAAAGCCTGTGGCTGATTTACACATAAATTGTTGAATAAGTACCTATGCAGGTGCGCCCTTCGTGTTACGTTTAGGGAGTTCTATACTAGTGTAGGTTAGTTAACCGAAAGTAACAGATAGAGATGAAAAGGAATTAGAGTAATGCTATGTACACACGATTGGACATTCTGACAACAAAACCGTAGATTTTTTTTCGACTGATGTTGGCTAAAACTTGTCTTGTATACACACGGTCACACAAATGTTGTCGGAAATTTCGAACGTCAAGAACACGGTGACGAAAAATGAGGTTCAATAGTCAGTGCAGCTCTTCTGCTTGATTCCGAGCATGCGTGGACTTGTGCGTCGGAATTGTGTACACACGCTCAGAATTTCCGACAACAAGTCTTCTTGTCGGAAAATTTGAGAACCTGCTCTCAAACAGTTGTAGTTGGAAATTCCGACAGCAAATGTTCGATGGAGCATACACACGGTCGGAATTTCCGACAACATGCTCACATCGGACATTTGTTGTTGAAAAATCCTATCGTGTGTACGGCCCATAAGAATGAGGATTAGGGAAGTTTTGGGTAGGTTTCATTAGTTGATTGTTGTGTTGAAAATGTGTGGGTTACACTCTTCTTCTGCTTCATAGCACTCAACTATTTTCTCTGAAAGTAGGATTACGCATTTAGCTTGGTTTGATCAGATGTCTGTTTGTGTGGCTATTTGCCATTTATGCGTAAGGAGATTTAAATTTTCAGCCTGACTGCAGATCATTGCATGTTTCACAATAACAGAACTCAAACCAGGGCGACCAGGTTTTATGAAACCTGTCCACCCTGTTTGAAGCCTGAGCTAGAGTGTCTTCCATTACACAGATTTCTGACACCCGAGCCAGCCAGTCCGCTATAGTGGGCACTCGTGTGGTTCTCCAGTGGGTCGAGATCAGAGCCTTAGCCACATTTGGCAAATGCTTGGTTAGCAAATTTTTGTAGCATTTATGGGGGGGGAAGGTAGAGATGTGTAGAAGGCAACAGGCAGTGTTTAGTACTATTTTGGTTTCTGTTATTAGTTTAATCAGGTCCCTGACCTAACGCCAAAATGGGGCCAGGTGAGGACAGTGCCACCAGATGTGTACACGTGTACCTGTATCCTCCCCACATCTCCAGCATATGCTTGAGGTCTGAGCATACCAGGAATGTAGTTTTGCTGGCGTGACATACCAGTCAGTAAGTAGTTTATAAGATGTTTCTTGTGTCTTAGTGCTGATTGAGCTCTTGTGTGCTAAAATGCAAGCCTTTTTCCATTGATTGTCCGTAATGGTCATCTTAAGTGCAGTGGACCAATGCTTTCTGAATCTGTCTTCAGTGTTGAGGTTCGCATATTGCAGCCACGCATAGGCGACTGAAGTCCACATACCTTCTCTAGGTCTGTCATCTGTCTGGAAAAGTTTCCCTGTCTGGTCGTATCGCCAACGTAGCTGCGTAGTTGGAAGTATGTCCAGAGCGGTAAATTGGATAGTCCGTTGTCTCTTTTTAATGTCACAAATTCCTTGTGTCTCCCACTTGAAAACATTCATCTGCTTGCAGGAATTTGTTGTTAGGAGGGCGGCGTAGCATACGGTTCCCAATCCCTGGTGGAAAGTCTGGATTGTCGGTTAGTGGTGTTAGGGGGCTCAGTAGGGAGGTCACTGTAGGGTGTTTTGCCGCTTCTAAGCAGATATTTAGTGTGATTTCCATTAGTGGATGTTGTTTTAATGTTTGGTCTTTTCGGAGTCCCGGGTTGCATGGAGAAAAAAGTAAAGGAGTAGGGGCTTAAGCCATCCTCTAAGGCTACCCAATGTTTAGTTCCCCGGTGGCAGTGCCAGTCCACTATTCTTGTTAAATGGGACGCTATGTAGTATTTCCTGAAGTCAGGAAGCCCCATCCCTCCCAATTCCTCAGGTCTGGTCAGAAGTGCGAATTTCATCCAACTTCAAGTTTTTTATTGGACCATAAGAAGGTCAAGAGTATGGTGTGTAATTTTTAAAAAAACCTCTGAGGTATTTTAATCGGTAACGCCCGTAAAAGATATAGCAGCCTGGGGACAGAGGCGCATGCGCGGGAGTTCCAATATGGCTGCTTGAGCCAGGAGCTCCGCTCCACCCCGGACCGCAGAGCCGCACTACGGCAAACACAGCCCTCACCGCCGCTTGCAGCTAACCCTCCCGTATCAGGGATCCTCCGGGGAACCAGCGGAGATGTCCGGCCCCCCGGTGAGGAGAGATCTCGGCCCGCTTTTCGATACGGCGGGAGCCGACGGGAGTCCCAAGATGGCCGCCAGCACGGACTCCACACAGCCACACGCGGCCCAGCACCTCAAAGCTCCGGAACACAGGCCAGTATTAACCCCACCGACTCTCACTTATGCCCAGGCAGCACAGGGGCCCTCAACCACCCCTCAGACTTCCCATCAAGGCTCCCAGAAACCCCAGGCCTCTGCAAAGGCCTACACAGGCTCCACAAGCATGACGCCCCAGGAGTTTTCTCCCCAGGCCCTCCCCATACAAGCCCAGCTCTCAGGGGCAGCTCATCAGCCCTCAGGCTTCTCACTCAATGACTTTACCCAAATGCAAGAAGACATGTTTCTTAAATTCTCCTCATTGCTGGAGAAAGGCCTGGCCAACACGGCACATCAGATCACTAACACGATCAAAGCTGACCTATCAAGTATAGGCTCAAGAATAGAAGCAATAGAGGAAAAAGTGGAGTGTACGGTCTCTAAAACGAATCAAAATGCAGCCCACCTACAGTCTGTTCAGGAACAACTAGATGTGGCCCTTTCCAGGATAGACGAACTCGAGAACAGGTCCAGGAGGTATAATTTCAGAATTAGAGGCCTCCCAGAAACCTTCACCGATATTCCCTCCACGGTACAGGACATTATCTCTGAGATCATTCCTAATATCCCCACCCAGCGTCTCGAATTAGACAGGGCTCACAGATCCCTCGGTCCCCCCAGACAAGATGGCTCACCCAGAGACATAATTGTGAAACCACACTTTTTTGCGACAAAGGAGGAAGTCATGCGACAATCCCGTCAGAATCCCAAACTGCAACACAGGGGTCATCAGATCCAGATTTTTGCGGATTTAGCACCCTCCACCATTCAAAGACGCAGAACTCTAAAACCTCTTCTCTTGATCCTATCACAAAGGGACATTAAATACCGCTGGTCCTTCCCTTTTGCAGTCAAATTCACGCTGCAGGGTAAACCCCACTCCTTTTCCAGCTTCCCAGAAGGTGAAAAACTGCTGCTGTCCCTGAACCTCATCTCACAGGAAGCCCCAATGGACTTTTCTGCACCCTCTTCAGGCTCAACAAAACGCCCTCCACCAGGCAGCCCTGTTTCCCCCTTGTGGAATAAGTTTACGTCCAAGAGGAGCAAGGAGGGAAAAACATCATAAGGCCAGACTGGCCTCTTCTCTTTTCTCTGTCCCGGCAGGGACTTTTGCTCGGGGTATTGGTCCCCACAGTTGACGGAGCGGGAGCTCCACACCCCACCACGGCTTAAAGGCTGGATAAGCCCAGCAACCGTACTACACCTCCCAATGCACTGTATAGCACCAATTCTCCACAACAAAAAACCCCCCCACAGGGGCTAGGAAGTACCCTTCCAGGACCAGAATTTCTACCTTTTTTCCTACAGCGGAACTGTCCAGCGAACTCTGACGCTCTCCAGCAGAAGTTCGGATTTTCGGGACTTTAGCCTTAGCGGTCTGTGGATCGGTTTTTGTCTTAATGTATTCTTGGTACCTAGCCTCACTCTAGTATAGGGCAAGATTCCGTGAGGGTCTGGCTAATAATGACCCAAAGTACACGAGATATGCCCAGAGGGTAAAGGCGTTCCTCTTTTTTTTTCCTCTCTTCCTCCACAGTGCAGAGCCCGGACCGTCCAGGTTCCTCACCAACTCAGATTGGGGGCAGGGAGGGGGGTGGAAGTGCTTGAGCGGGTGGGGTGTTATCCTTTTTGATTTAAATACTATGGTATATTTCCAGTTATCCTGGAACGTAGCGCCATGAGTTAAGGGCTGTTTGAATCTTATTTCAGTTGCTCTTTTATGTTAGTGTGTATATATTAATGTGTTACAGTGATAAAGATAGGGTCCAGGGTGGATCCCTTGTGCCTCCTCTCACTTCCGAAGAACCTCAGTGTCCTTTGGTTTTGGGACTTCAGTCGGCCTCCCAGCTGGACTGAAGGTTTTTTTTTGGGTCTGCTGTGGAAAATCTTCCACAAGATCCCAAGGGTCATATTTTGAGACCCATGTTGCTACTATTATTGCTCTTATATGTCTGTTTGTCCTTTTCTATTCTTTTTTTCCGCTCATCACCTCTCTTTTTTCCAGCCGTCCTGCGGGCGGGAGCCTCGCACCCCCCTGAGTTAAACATAGAAGACACCCATTTCGTATCTTACCCGGAAATGCATGGAAGACTTCCATTGGTGAGTGACTGCCTGATCCTGAGTTCCCCTCCCCTCTGCTCAGATGACTGACACACTTACACTAGGAATCGATCTCAAGGTGGCCTCTCACAATGTCCAGGGACTGAATTCACCTAGAAAAAGGAGACTAGCCTTGGATCACTATAAATCTTTAAGACTCGATGTAGTGCTCCTTCAGGAGACTCACTTTCCCATCCGGTACACCCCAAAGTTCCTCCACTCTTACTATCCGTCCTTCTTCCTAGCGAATGCCCCTAACAAAACTAAGGGGGTGGCAATCCTATTTTCCAAGAACAGCAAATTCTCCTATATTTCTGATTATAAGGACCCGGAGGGAAGATTTCTAGTGGTGAAGGGGACCCTGGAAGGAGTTATATACACAATCATTTCATATTACGCCCCGAACAAGGGTCAAGCATCCTTCTTTCAGGGACTCCTCAGTGCAATAGAACCCCTCCTGGAAGGGAAGGTCATTATGGGTGGGGATTCTAATGTGGCGTTTGACCAGGGCTTGGACAAAACGAGACCCCCCAAGGACCAGCTCACACGCCCCACGAAATTAAGTACGAAAATAGCGAAACTGCTACATACCCACGGACTCATAGACATCTGGAGGGAACTAAACCCCAGAAGTAGGGACTACACACACTTCTCTGCCCCCCACCAATCCTACGCCAGGATTGACCACATACTTATCCCTTCCTCACTAATACCCCTCTCCAAAAAAGCCACAATATTAGACACAGCCTGGTCGGACCATTCTTTGATCCTCCTTACCCTGAGAAACGTCCTCTCGGGGCGAGGTGGATCCTACTGGCGCCTAAACGAATCCCTACTCTCTGACCCCCGCTACTGTAAGGAGATAGCAGACTCCATTAAAGAATACTTTACCCTGAATGACATAGACAATATCTCCCCAGAGACCTTGTGGGCTGCCCACAAGGCAACCATCAGAGGCACTCTGATTAGGATCGCGTCTCAATACAAAAAGGAGCGCTTAATAGATATTCAACGCCTTGAAAAAACATTCCTCACCTTAAAAGCTGAACACAAAAAACACCCGAACAGGGCCATTTCAGAGAGGTTGGACGCGACTAGACTTGAGCTGAACCTCACCCTAACGGCCAAAGCAGAGAAAAACATCAGGTGGAGTGGAGCCAAATTTTATTGCCAAAAGGACAGATTCGGCTCAATGCTAGCCTCCAAACTCACCCCGAGGTTCCGATCTTCTTCCTTCCTTAAACTTAGAATCGCAGATCATCCCCCGACAGCTAACCCCAGTAAAATAATGTCAGCCTTTCAGGAATTTTATGAAAATCTATACAAATCCCCTCAATCAGGGAAGGGCCCTTCAACCACGGCCTTTCTGGACAATCTGCAGATCCCTTCGATCTCCAAAGATTGCAGGGACCTAATGGAAGGAGCCTTTTCAGTAGAGGAGGTCAGGGCGGTTATAAAAGGTTTAAGGCCCGGGTCGGCCCCAGGGCCAGATGGCCTCTCGGTCCCTTACTACAAACAATTTGGAGAAACCCTAGCTCCGTACTTGGCTAAATTTTTCAATTCCATTAAAACAGGTAAACCCCTTGATACACAACTGAATACTGCATTTATCTCGGTCATCCCCAAACCCAACAAAAATCACGAGGAAGTGGAAAATTACAGGCCAATCTCCCTGATTAATAATGACCTCAAAATCCTCACCAAAATCCTAGCCAACCGTCTCTCATCTTTTATCAATCTATATATACACAAGGACCAGGTTGGTTTCATACCAGGGAGACAAGGTCCGGACCAAATTAGGAGAGCAATAGACATTGTCTCCATCCTTCAATCGAATTGGGAAGGGGGACCGAAACAGGAAGGTTTCCTCCTCTCCTTGGACCTCCATAAGGCCTTCGATTCTATCGAATGGCCTTATCTCTTCTCCTTACTGGAGAAATGGGGCTTTGGTCCTGGGTTTCTTGGGACACTAAACGCCTTATACTCCACCCCAAAAGCAGTAATTCGCTTACAAGGCCATTACTCCAAACCTCTATCTATAGCAAGAGGTACTCGACAGGGCTGTCCTCTATCCCCCTTAATTTTTGCCATTGCGATTGAAACCTTAGCAATCGCAGTCAGATCAGATCCCAATATTTTAGGGGTGAAATGCGGCGAACAAGTCCACAAATGCGGGCTATTCGCCGATGATATGCTCTTATTCATCACATCACTAATCACTTCCCTACCAAATCTGTGCAAACTCCTAAAGGAGTTCTCACGGATTTCGGGTCTACAGGTAAACTACTCAAAATCATCCGCACTGAACATTTCCCTCAAACCGCATGTGGTCACCTCCCTCCAGAATGCCTTTGAGTTTAGATGGAGCGACACTTTTATTGACTATTTAGGGATCAGGCTCACCGCGAAAACTGAACTACTTCATTCGGCCAACTTCCCTCACACATACCGCAAGCTAGAGTCAGACCTAGGCAACTGGGCTAAGGGAGGAATCTCTTGGCTAGGTAGAGTTCATGCAATTAAAATGACCTTACTTCCTAGACTCCTCTACCTTTTCAGGGCCCTCCCGATAAGCATTGTAAAAGATCACCTATCTGCATTCCAAAGGAAAATCATTAGGTTCATCTGGGGAGACAAGGGGCACAGACTTCAGCAAAATACCTTATACTTGTCCAGATCACAGGGGGGATTAGGTCTCCCTCAGCTCTTCTGGTACTATCAAGCTGCTAGACTCGCCCAGCTATCAATAGTCTATGGGAAGACAGAAAAACCGGATTGGATCCAAATAGAGAGGCAGGCTGCACCGTCATACACCCTAGATTTCCTACTATGGGTCCCCCCTAGAAAACGTCCCTCAATTCTCTCACCAACTCTTTCTCAATCCTTTAAATTATGGGACTCTCTCAGAAACAATCGGAACTTGACCTCAAATTGCCACCCACTTGCTCACATATTTAACAACCCGGACTTCGTTCCAGGTCTAGACATCAAAGCATTCCGTTGGTGGTTGGATAAGGGGATGTACCGGATCGGACACTTCTATACGAGTTTAGGCCCTATTACCCTGGCCTATTGTGTGAGCCAATTGGAGATGCCTACCTCGGAGCGATTCAGATTTCACCAAATTCGTCACTTCCTCGCCCACAACGGGGAGGCAAAATTGGCCCCCCACTCATTCACGCCATACGAACTCTGGTGCGGCAGGTCTTCTGAGCAGAGGGGAGGCATCTCCGTCATATACCAGTCACTCGCCAATCAGTCAACCAAGACGCCATATATGCTAGCGTGGGAGTCAGACCTATCTATGCAGTGGGACATTGATAAATGGAGAACAACCTTTTTCAGGGCTTACAGGGGCATTAAGAATATCTCCATGATAGAGTCTAGTCTTAAGGTTTTTACCAGGTGGTATCTATCTCCTGACAGATTAGCCAAAATGTTCCCCTCGGCTGACCCAAGTTGTTTTAGAGGATGTTTACTTAGGGGTACATTGGTCCATATATTCTGGGAGTGCCCAAGACTGAGGACATACTGGAATAAGATCTTCCTCCTGATAAAGAAAATTACCAAGGCCCATATCCCGAAAATACCATCGATCGCTCTCCTAAATGACAATTTGCCCAGATTCCCGAAGCTTACCTGCAAACTTATCCATTTTATTTTCCTGGGCGCTAAGCTCACCATAGCCAAGGCATGGAAGAAACCCAGAGTATCCCTTAAGGCGACGATCCGGAAAATTTCCTGGATCATGGCCCAAGAGAAGCTCGCTAGCATTCTCGACAACTCAAAAGACCAATTTGAAGCTACTTGGGAACCCTGGGCAAATTTCATTGGCATCTCCCTGATTCCAGGCGTACAACCATAACTCAGCTTGATGTTACGGGGTTGTGGGACATCTCCCCGCGGGCTGGCTCCTTTTCCTCTCTTCCTTCTCCTTCCCCTTCTCCTCTCCTTTTCACACTCTTCTCTTTCTTGCTTATTACTGGTCTTAAAGTTTCGAATCACAGACAGTTTGTTGATCTTAGTGTCACTCTTGATCCCTGTAGGTTCCTGTTATAAGGGGTTCAAGTAATATAAAGTTGTTCCACTATATGGATATTCACTTTTCAGCAATGTTTACTGGGCGGTTGGGGGGCTGTGGGAGGTTTCGCCGGTCACAGCGAGTTCCCTTTTGGGGGGCCGACGGAATCCCTCTGGCCTCCTACTCCTACCCCAGGGAAAGCCTAGGGTTTTATCCTCTCTATAGCTCTTTTCTTATGGTAAACGGTGTTGTTCTTTCGGATTTTCTGTTAAAACCACAGGCCGGAACCTAACCCCTCACACCTATTATTGTTTTATTTTATTTTCTGGGTTTCGTTTGTGATTCCTCCTCTTTTTGAAATACCTACCCCACTGGGGTCTAACTGTATGTGTTATGTCCAATGTACATCTATGATTCATTGACTGTACAACTTACTTATTGTTGAAAAATCCAATAAAAACTTTGAAAAGATATAGCAGCCTGGGCAAAATGACCATTTTCAGAATGGCGGCCCTCCCAAAACGTGAGAAGTAACCTGCATTCCAAAGTTTTAAATCCTTTTATATCGTTTGAAGTAAAGGTGGGAAGTTCGTGTCATAAGTCATTAACAATTTAAGGGTCAACCATAGGGATGAGCCGAACACCCCCCTGTTCGGTTCGCACCAGAACATGCGAACAGGCAAAAAATTTGTTCGAACACGCAAACACCGCCCCCTCTGACGCACGGTGACTTGATGGGACTTCCCTGTGGCATCACGGGGAATGCCACAGGGAAGTCCCGTCAAGTCACCACGCGTCAGAGGGGGCGGGGTCACCGGGTGGCCCCGCCCCCCTTTATTTAAGAACCGTCAGAAGAGGAGAAGCATCACACAGCGGGAGCCTCCCTCCATGCCATCATGGATGCGGAGCGGCCCGAAAAGAAGATGAAGACAAGAAGATGAAGAGAAGAAGATGAAGAGAAGAAGATGAAGAGAAGAGCGGGAGCCTCCCTCCATGCAATCATGGATGCGGAGCGGCCCAATGAGAAGAAGGGAAGAAGACGCCGACGTTGCAGAGGAGATGCCGGACGAGAACACCGGAGGAAGAGCCAGAAGAACCACAAGAAGAAGAAGATGGAGGAAGAAACCGAAGGAAGATAGAAGATAGAAGAAAGAAGAAAGAAGAAAGAAGAAGCATTTAAATAAAGGAATTGTCAAAAACTGTCTCTTGTCATTTTTAACATTTTTGACAGTTTTTTAGTGAAATGGTAGGCGTACTTTTGTACCCCCTTACCATTTCACACAGGGGGGAGGGCCCTTGTCCTCATTAACATGGGGACAAGGTGTTTTGGGGGCTACCCCAAAGCACCCTCCCAATGTTGAGGGCATGTGGCCTGGTACGGTTCAGGAGGGGGGGCGCTCTCTCGTCCCCCGTCTTTTCCTGCGGCCTGCCAGGTTGCGTGCTCGAATAAGGGTCTGGTATGGATTTGTGGGGGGACCCTACGCCGTTTTTTTTTTTAATTTTGGTGTGGGGTTCCCCTTAAAATCCATACCAGACCTGAAGGGTTTGGTATAGATTTTGAGGGGGACCCCACGCCAATTTTTTATTTTTAATTTTGGCCGGGGTTCCCCTTAATATCCATACCAGACCTGAAGGGCCTGGTATAGGATTTAGGGGGACCCTCACGTCATTTTTTTTTTTAATTTTGGTTCGGGGTTCCCCTGTGGGGAATTCCCATGCCGTTTTTATCAATGTGTATGGTATTGTCAGACTGTTCTAAACACGGGAACAGCGAACAATTTGGGGTGTTTGCGGCAAATTCGAATGCCTCGGAATACCCTTTAAAAGTCTATGGGAGAAATCAAAAGTGCTAATTTTAAAGGCTTATATTCATGGTATTGTCATAAAAAGTGTTTGGGGACATGGGTCCTGCCCCAGGGGACATGGATCAAAAAAAAGTTTTAAAAACGGCCGTTTTTTTGGGAGCAGTGTTTTTATTGATGCTTAAAGTGAAAAAAAAAAGTGAAATAGTCCTTTAAATATCGTACCTGGGGGTGTATATAATATGCCTGTAAAGTGGCGCGTGTTTCCCGTGCTTAGAACAGTCCCTGCACAAAATGACATTTTTAAAGGAATAAAAGTAATTTAAAACTGCTTGCGGCTTTAATGTAATGTCGGGTCCTGGCAATATGGATGAAAATGAGTGAGACAAACGGCATGGGTACCCCCCCAGTCCATTACAAGGCCCTTTGGGTCTTGTATGGATATTAAGGGGAACCCTGCACCCAAATTAAAAAAAGGAAAGGCGTGGGGCCCCCAGGCCCTATATACTCTGAAAAGCAGTATACAGGCGGTGCAAACAAGACAGGGACTGTAGGTTTGTTGTTAAGTAGAATCTGTTTGTAATTTTGAACTGGTACATTTTTAAAGTGTAGCTCCAGCCCAAAAATCTATTTTTAGGCTTTTTGGAAAACATAGGGAAGAGTTATCACCCCTGTAACATTTGTTTTGCTGTCTGTACACCTCTTCAGAAGATTTCACCTCACTTTCTGTCCCAATGACAAATGTTTTTTGAAAATTTGGGGTTTTTAGTGAAACAAGGATTGGTGATAAAGCATCATTGAAGAGGAGACACGTTTTCCCCATATTAACTCTTATGCCCTGTACACACGGTCGGATTTTCCGATGGAAAATGTGTGATATGACCTTGTTGTCGGAAATTTCTGTGTGGGCTCCATCACACATTTTCCATCGGAATTTCTGACACACAATGTTTAAGAGCTTGCTATAAAATATTCCGACAACAAAATCCTTTGTCGGAAATTCCGATAGTGTGTACACAAATCAGACGCACAAAGTGCCACGCATGCTCAGAATAAATTAAGAGACGAAAGCTATTGGCTACTGCCCCATTTATAGTCCTGACGTATGTGTTTTACATCACCGCGTTTAGAATGATCGGATTTTCTGACAACTTTGTGTGACCGTTGTGACAGACCTAGCCGGGAAAGAGACTTTTGGAGGGGACTGTATGCTAGCCTCTTGCCGATCGATCGGGGGCCCTTGCATTTGGGGGAACAGTGCTGCAACCGTGTGTATGGAAGACAAGTTTGAGCCAACATCCGTCGGAAAAAATCCATGGATTTTGTTGTCGGAATGTCCGATCAATGTCCGACCGCGTGTACAGGGCATTACAGTTTCATCTCACTTCCTGTTGTCTCTTTCCGTTTGCAAGTAGGAGTTGTTTGTAAGTTGGATGTTTGAAAGTAGGGGCCTGCCCTATATACTCTGCAGAAATTGGGACCTTAGGTGTTGGTGTTGCCACAACAGTATAAGCCCTCAGTTACTCTTCGTGGGCGCAGGAACGGGCCCTGCTGTGAAATATTAGATCAAGAATTGTAATTACATGCACCTGTTGAACAGGGGCAGAAAAATTGGGCCTCTGGTGGTGGTGGTGGTGTTGCCACAACACTGTAAGCCCTCACAGTTACTCTTGGTAGGCACAGGAATGAGCCCTGCTGTGAAATATTAGATCAAGAATTGTAATTACATGTCCCTGTTGAACAGGGGAAGAAAAATTGGGCCTTAGGCACTGGTGCCACAACACTGCAACCCCTCACAGATGCTATAGTTGGAGCGCAGGAATGAGCCCTGCTGCAAAGTATTGCATCAAAAATTGTAATTATACGCCCTTGTTAAACAGGGGCTGAAAATTTGGGCCTTGGGCACTGGTGCTGGTGCCACAACACTGCAACCCCTCACAGATACTCTAGTTGGAGTGCAGGAATGAGCCCTGCTGCAAAGTATTGCATCAAAAATTGCAATTACACGCCCCTGTTAAACAGGGGCAGAAAAATTGGGCCTCAGCCACTGCTGCCACAACACTGCAACCCCTCCCAGATGCTATAGTTGGAGCGCAGGAATGAGCCCTGCCGCAAAGGATTGCATCAAAAATTGTAATTATACGCCCCTGTTAAACAGGGGCTGAAAATCTGGGCCTTGGGCACTGGTGCTGGTGTCACAACAGTGCAACCCCTCACAAATACTCTAGTTGGAGCGCAGGAATGAGCCCTGCTGCAAAGTATTGCATCAAAAATTGTAGTTACACGCCCCTGGTAAACAGGGGCAGAAAAATTGGGCCTTGGCCACAACGGTGCCCAGAACCAAAAATGTTCTTACAAGCTATCAGCATGAAAATTGAGGAGGAAGAGGATTGTCACTCAGCATAACAGGATAGTCACTCAGCATCAGCATAGGCAGTCTTGAAGGGATCTCACATTTTAAGAAAAATCAATCGGTTACATCAGGTGCTTGCTAGCTACCAGCATCAGGTGCTTGGTAGCTGGTGATCTAGGACTGATTCTTTTTTATGAAGGTCAGCCGATCGACTGATTCGGTGGACAGGCGCACCCTGTGATCAGTTACAAAGCCTCCAGCAGCACTGAATGTACATTCCAAAAGAACGCTGGATGAAGGACAGGCCAGTAGCTCAATTGCATACTGTGCAAGTCAGTGATCCATCCTCAAGACCCAGTAACCCAAAGGATTTTCGGTGGGAAAGGTGTCCAAATCTGATCTTGCCCCTAGGTAATCCTGCACCATGTGAATCAGACGCCGGCAATGGTTGCTGGAACCGATCAAACTAAAAAATTGTCTGAACGCATCGGTCAGGCGGCCACCTTCTCCACCGCTTCTTCTGTGACTGACCGAAGCCTCAGCAACACATTATCCAGGAGGACCAGGAAATTGTAATCTCCCAGGCTCTGGAAACGCGTTGCACAAACCTTTCTGGAAAGCCTCCTGAAGATGTTTTACCTCTGCTCCCTCTGCAATGGCAAGATAAGGTCCGCAACCTTACCCTTGAAACATGGATCAAGGAGGGTTTCCAGCTAGTAATGATCCCTCCCCTTGATACCACGAATATGAGGATCCTTCCGCAGGCTTTGCAGGATCAGGGAGGCCATGCAGCATAGGTTTGCTGAGGCATTCGGTCCAGAGTCCTCTGGGTCACTAAGGACGACATGATCCGCAGCTACCTCCTCCCAGCCACGTACAAGTTCATGGGTTTCTTCGGACTGTGAATGATCCCTTGAAGACTGCTGCTGATGCTGAGTGCCAGACTCCACCTCCATGCTGACACAATCCTCCTCTTCCTCCTCGTCCTCTTCCTGTGTGATCGGCGGGCACGCAGGAACACTGTCTGAATAAAGGGAGCCTTGAGAGGTAAGGAAGTCCTCCTCTTCCCCCCTCTGTTCTGCCTCAAGTGCCCTGTCCATTATTCCACGCAGCATGTGCTCCAACAGGTGGACAATAGGGACAGTGTCACTGATGCATGCACTGTCACTGCTCACCATCCTCGTGGCCTCCTCAAATGGTGACAGGACAGTGCATGCATCCCTGATCATAGCCCACTGGTGTGGGGAAAAAAAAACAAGGTCCCCTGACCCTGTCCTGGTGCCATAGTCGCATAGGTACTCATTGATGGCCCTCTGCTGCATGTGCAGCTGCTGCAGCATGGCCAATGTTGAGTTCCACCTGGTGGGCATGTCACAGATTAGGCGGTTCTTGGGGAGGTTAAATTCCTTTTGGAGGTCAGCCAGCCGAGCACTGGCATTATATGACCTGCAGAAATGCACACAGACTTTCCTGGTCTGCCTCAGGACATCCTGTAAGCCCGGGTACCTGCCCAAGAACTGCTGCACCACCAACTTAAGGACATGAGCCAAACAGAGGAGGTTGGTGCCATTGTCGCAAACCACCATACCTGGCTTAAGCTGGCATGGCGTCAAACACCTCTAAACTTTCCCCTGCAGAGCTGACAGAATCTCTGCCCCAGTGTAGCTCCTGTCCCCCAAGCACACCAGCTCAAGCACCGCATGGCATCTTTTTGCCTGCGTGCTTGCATAGCCCCTTGAACGCCTACAGAGCACCGCTGGTTCCGAGGACAAATAAGCACAGGGAGAGGCCATGGAAGAAGAAGAGGAGGGGGTGGAGTAGAAAGGTGTGGCAGAATCACCAATAGTACAATTTTGGAGGCGTGGTGGCGGAACAACCTCCAACACTACTGCACCCTGTCCTGCATCCTTCCCAGCTGCCAGCAGAGTCACCCAATGCGCCGTGAAACTTGCCTGCTGGACCATGAGTCAGCGGTAATATTTACCTTACCACTGACCACCCTGTCTAGCGAGGCCAAGACATTGCCTTCCTGTCAGGTCACCTTGAGGCTAGGTGACAGATGCACACTGCAGGGATCAGGAGTGCACCGCAAGGTAGTGAACCCTACGGCTGACTGCTGCAGATGGAAGTCTGGGTGGTAAGGAAGGCAGGGCCGCTGAAACACCAACACAGATTCCACCAGGTTTAGAGCGTAAGATTCCCTAGGGCGTGGAGTCTAAGAGCCAGCAGGTGTTCAGAGCCTCTAGTGGTGAGTATGGACTAGGCTGCAACTGGCTCCAGGTCGTGACCCCCAGGGTCCCCCAGCCCACGCCCACAGTAGGCTACAGGAGGATAGGGATAGTAAGGGGATAAGCCAAAGTCAGGGCCACAAGCAAACAAGGACAAGAGAGTTCACGCCAAGGTTCAGGGTAACAGGCAAACGGGGATAGTCCAGGACACACCAAAGGTCAGGGTCACGAGCAGACAGGAATAGTTGAGAACACGCCAAGGTCGGTAACAGAAACAAAGGTAAAACACACGGCAGGCAGGAAACAAGAATCCAAAACACACAAAGGTTGATCAGCAAGGCTGGCCTGCAGTGCAGAGGTTAATATAGAGTTCTCTGATAGGAGCTGGGGTGGAGCCATGCTAGAGGAGAGATTATAAAAGCAGTCAAGTGAGAGTCAGCTGGTCTCTAGATATGAACACATGGAGACAGGTAAGCTGACAGACAAAACTCTATTGCATAACCATGACACTTCCACATGCCGGTAGAGAGCCGGAATCGCCTTCCATGAGAAAAAGTGGCATTTGGGAACCTGCCACTGAGGAACCGCACATTCCACAAACTCATGGAAGGGGGCAGAGTCTACCAACTGAAAAGGCAGCAGTTGAAGTGTTAGCAATTTAGCCAAACTAGCATTCAACCGCTGGGGATGTGGATGGCTGGGAGTGAACTTCTTTTGGCGGTGCAGCAGCTGGGGCAGGCAAATTTGCCTGGTACAATCTGATGTTGGTGTACCGATAGCAGATTGCCCGCAAGTACTTGGCTGTGACACACCTAATTCTACACCTTCATTCCTCTTAGTGCAGGTTTCAGAGAGGACTGAAGGTATAGTGGGGTTGGAGATCCCAGCTGATGAGGAACAAGGAGAGGTCCGCTTTGTTCTTTGGTGTGGGTTTTTTAGGTACGATTGCCAATGAACTGCATTGCAGGTCAAAATATGTCTAGTCAAGCATGTGGTACCCGAGCGGGTGATGTTTTGGCCACACGAGATATGCTTGAGACATATGTTGCAAATAGCAGTGGTGGGATCTGATGCACTCATCTCAAAAAAGGCCCACACCAAAGAACCTTTGGAATAACGCCCTTAAACTGGCCCCTGGAGGGCATCCTGCCTCGTTGGAGATGTGCCTCCTCCCCTCTCCTATCAGACACCCACGTGGAGTCAGTGATCTCATCATCCCCTCCCTCCTCATCACTGGAGCAAACCTGGCAGTATGCTGCAGCTGGGGGAACATGACTGCCAGATTTCTGTCCTTCTTGGACATCCCCTCTTTCTGGGCTCACGTTACTTCCTTCCTCTAGCTGGATACCATCATCGGAGCCTTCAAAACGCTGGGCATCCTCTTGGAGAATGTACCCAACACTGTGGTCAAACAGTTCGGGGGACTCCTCAGGAGGACATAGTGGGAATAAGGAAGGAGTGACTGATGCCATTAAGCTGAGGGAAGAGGCCGCATTGGCAGCTGCTTTGCCAGACAAAGTACCCTGAGCCTGGGTGAGAGGATGAGGAGGATGAGGACGGCTTGGTCATCCACTCTACCCAGTCTTCCTCATGTTGCGGCTCAACACAGGCAGCTGTTGAAAAAATAGGCAAGCGTGTCCCACGGCCACGTGCTGATGAGGATGCAACGTCTCCACGACCAGCACTGTTGCCTCTAGACACAGAGCCCTCTTTTATTGGCTTGTGACTGTCTGCCTCTCCTTGTTGGCCTTCCAGACATACTAATGGCCTGCAGTAAGATGTAGCTGCACAAAGCTGGGATGTATATATATATATACTGATACTGCAGCTAGCAGAATCAACTGCCTGCCTGTAGCATTATTGGTATGAGAACACCAGCAATTGCCTTCAGGTAGCTTTAGGTGCACACTGTGCAGAGGACACAGTACACTAACTGTAACTACTGCAGCTGCCTGCCTGTGGTACTAATAGGATCAGAAGAACACCACCAATTTTCTTCAGGTAGCTATAGGTGCACACTGTGCAGAGGACACAATACACTAACTGTAAATACTGTAGCTGCCTGCCTATGGTACTAATAGGATCAGAAGAACACCACCAATTGTCTTCAGGTAGCTTTAGGTGCACACTGTGCAGAGGACACAGTACACTAACTGTAAATACTGTACCTGCCTGTGGTATTAATAGGATCAGAACAACAGCAATTGTCTTCAGGTAGCTTTAGGTGCACACTGTGCAGAGGACACAGTACACTAACTGTAAATACTGCAGCTGCCTGCCTGTGGTATTAATAGGATCAGAACAACAGCAATTGTGTTCAGTTAGCTTTAGGTGCACACTGTGCAGAAGACACAGTAGACTAACTGTAAATACTGCAACTGCCTGCCTGTGGTACTAATAGGATCAGAAGAACACCACCAATTTTCTTCAGGTAGCTTTAGAGGCACACTGTGCAGAGGACACAGTACACTAACTGTAAATACTGTAGCTGCCTGCCTGTGGTACTAATAGGATCAGAAGAACACCACCAATTTTCTTCAGGTAGCTTTAGGTGCACACTGTGCAGAAGACACAGTACACTAACTGTAAATACTGTATCTGCCTGCCTCTGGTACTAATAGGATCAGAAGAACACCAGCAATTTTCTTCAGGTAGCTTTAGGTGCACACTGTGCAAAGTAAATACTGTAAATACTGTAAATACTGTAAAAACACCTGCCTGCCTGTCAGTAGGAAGAGAATAACAGGAACGGATCTAGCTAAACTGAATACAATATATATATATATATATATATATATATATATATATATATATATAAGTCTCTTGCAGGAAAGCAAAATGTGGCCTACCTTTCTTGAGTTCTCTTAGCAGTGTAGACCTTTTTTCTGGGATGTTCAACCCTTTTACATTTTGTGATATGATTGTAGGGCCTCGGCCCAAGGAGGAGTAAGCCATCTGGAGAACCCCCGAGTGTAGTGATCTGATCCAAACCTGTAATTAAAACACAGCCAAAATGAGAAGAAACCCAGTCTGAAAATGGCTCAAATATTCCATTATTATTGCATAACAATACAATATCAATTGAAGTGCTTATTTAGAAACCCTGCTTAAATAGAACAACTATAGCTCTAACAGTTCTGGGATCACCTTTGTGGTATGAGAGAGCTGCGAATAAACACTTTGGTGTAATAGTGGGTTGGCACAACCCGTGGTTGTTCGAGTTGGTCGTCTATTGACCAAGTAGTGTTGATCACGGCAGTCTGTGCACTTAACACAGTGGAAACCTGATTAGGGGTATCCATAATTTTCCACCTGTAAGATGGGGTATTATAACACAATTTGTTAGGCTTTCTCCTCTAACAAAAGGGAAGTATGTCTCGCAATGCATCTTCCAAACAGAAACTTAGGATTTGGCTTGAGGTTCCCAATGGGCTGGAAGCCATTCAAAATGAGCAGTAAAAGTCTGTCTCTGAGCTATTAAGTGGAACGCAGTTTCTTTATCCCTCTAACCGACACCAAAGATGATCAGTTAATGTGCAGTAGGTCTCCTTTACTAGGGATGTGGACCTTCCTGGTCATCATCTGGTGCCCTGGAGGGGGCCTGTCTTGGATTGGGAGTTCCGCCATGTGATCTGGGACCCCGACTGTGCTTCATTTTTTGGACACTCTTTTATCCGGTGAGGAGAGTGGGGATCTGTTTAGGCCTCCCTCTGCCCGGGGTAGAGCAAATTCCTGATACCATTCCAGCAGTGCGATAGGTTCCAGGTTCCAGGATTCAAAAAAGTCAGGTAGATCTGTCAGCGTGCGTAGTCATGTTGTTTGCCAGGTTGGGTGACAGTGAGGGCGAAGGGGAATTGCCATGTGTATTTCAGGTCATTTTCTCTCAACTTATAAAGCAGAGGATCCAGGGCCCTGCGATTCCTCAGGGTTATTTGTGACAAGTCATGAAATAACAGAATGGTTTCCCCGTTGAACACTATGCTGTCATTTCTTCTGGCTTTGTTCATAATGGCTTCCTTCAGTGGGAAGCTTTGCAGGCAGCAAATTATATCCATGAGGGGAGCAGTGTCAGGGCCTTTGGGTTTAAGGGTTCTGTGAGCCCGCACAAACTCAGTTTCAGTGTCCTCCTGTCTCTCTAAGAGTCTGTTGAAGACTCTTTGCAAAGCTGGGATGATTTGAGCTGTGTCCACAGATTCAGGGAGCCCCCTCACTCTAATGTTGCTCCTTCTGCCCCTATTGTCCAAGTACTTCAGATGTCTGTTTATCTCAATGAGATGTGTGGAGTGAGAGATTGCCATGTTTTTCAGTCTGTGTAGTCTCCTGTCCCTGTGTTTCCCACTTGTCTCCACAGCGGCTAGCTTTTCTGTTAGGACTAGCAGGTTAGATTTTAGGTTGGTTATGGCTGCTGAGAATGTGGACTTGATGTCGCCTGCAAAGCCCGACATATCTGCATAGGTCAGGGGTTGGTTTGTCTGAGTATAGCCCCTATCTGAGTCTCCTGCTGTGGATTGCGAGTCCTCACTGGAATCCTCCTCCTCCCTCTGTGTCTGTGCATTTTGTTCTCAGCCATGCTGTTTTTTTGAACAGGTCGGTAATGTTTCTGGCTGTGGTGGTTGCCGTGCTGCATCTAGAGCGAGTTTGTGAGGTTTGGTGGAGCTTTTTGCCCATTGCTAGGGTGCTGCGAGCAGGGTGTCAGGCTGCAGGCCAGGTTTCTTCACGGAGCTCCATCTCCACCAAGCGCCAAGCCATGCCCCCCCCCCCCGTGATACAGGATCTTTACCAGTTTTTGGGATCGTGATAATGATTACTTCTAGCATTTTTTTAGGGAAGTTATTATTTCTAGTGACTTGATTAAAAATATCTGTTAGATAAGGAGCTAGTATATCAATAAGCTTTGTAGTATTCACTTGATAAACCATCTGCTCCTGGGGTCTTGTGAAGAGGTAAAGAGCAGATAACTTTACATGTCTCTTTAAAAGAAATTAGTCAATTACGTTTTGTAATGTGTTATGATCATAAGGTAGACAGATCTTATTTAGAAACTGTGTTATTTCAGATGGAAGGGGTTGATGGGTGTCTTTATCGTTTTCTAAGTTATAAAGGAGTTGGTAATATTCTGCAAATGTATTTGCTATTTCTTGTGGGTTATAGAATATCTTGCCTGATTCAGGGTGGATCAATTTTTGTATTTTATGTCTATTTTAAATAATTAAGAATGCCAGTAGTTTCCCTGTTCTATTGCCTTGAGAGTAATGGTTCAGTTTGAGATTTTTAAGGTATTTATCATGTTTAGAGATCAGGATTGCTCTCAATTCATTTTTTGCAGTGTTTAATTGTTGTAGTAGGTGTGTGTTATTAGGGGAAGTTTTGTAATTTTTCTCAAGTTTGGATATTGTATCCAGTAGTTCATTAATTGCTCGTAATTTTAGTTTTTTCTCTTTAGAAGCTAATTGTATCAAAATTCCTCTAATATACGCTTAATGTGTGCACCAAAGTTTAGTGGTGGAGGTAGAAGATATATCATTAATTGTAAAGAATTATTTCAATCTTTCCTTTAACACAGACAGATGCTTCTCCTGTGAAAAAATTAATGTGTTATTTCTCCAGAGGGAGGTATTGGCTGGTAAATGGTTCATTTCTATATTGATCGAGATCGGTGCATGATCTGATTAAGAGATATTATAAATTGTGGCATCAGTTACCTTCTGCAGGAGAGCTCTGTCCGTGATAAAGAAGTCAATACAAGTGAAATGCCTTGTACACACGGACGGATTTTCCGATGGAAAATGTGCGATCGGAGCTTGTTATCGGAAATCCCGACCGTGTGTGGGCTCCATCAGGCTTTTTCCATCGGATTTTCCGACACACAAAGTTTGAGAGCAGGCTATAAAATTTTCCGACAACAAAATTTGATCGCGTCAATTCAAACCGTGTGTGAACAATTCCGACGCCCAAAGTGCCACGCATGCTCAGACTAAATTCCGAGATGGAACTGCTCGGTCTGGTAAAATTAGCGTTCGGAATGGATATAGCACTTTCATCACGCTGCAATGTTTTAAATTGTTTAATGCAGTGCCCTTTTTCTTTATAATGCTAGAAGAATGAAGTCGTTTTGCTGCTGATATTCACACAGAGTTCTCACAAACTTCTTTCTTTATTATTTTTCGTGATTTCATCAATATAATATTTTTATTTGTCACATCTACCGAAAAAAAATAATTTTTTTTAAAGTTTTTAGATTAAATAATTTATTTGGGATTTTTTTAACGATCTTGTGTTTTTTTTTTTTTTAACTCCAGAATATTTTTGGGTGTGTTTTGTGTGTCAAGTTACAACAACACCATTATTATCTTGTATTATTTAACCACTAGGCGTCCGCGCTATAGCCGAAAGACGGCTACAGCGCGGACTTCAATTGCCGGGAGGGCGTCCCTGGACGTCCTCCTGTTTACTTCCGCATTGCGCGCTCCCGCGGGCGCGCATCGCGGAAGTTTTGTGCTGGCCGTGTCCCTCGGACACAGCCAGTCACAGATCACCGTAAACGGCCAATGACAGCGGCAGTTTACAGTGCGATCAGCGGTGCCAATGAGAGAGGATCTCATATGTAAACATATGAGATCATCTCTCATCGCCGGCTCTCCCTCCTCACACAGAGACAGCGTGTGAGGAGGGAGAGCGGAACCGCTGCGGCGGTGAGTGTAAAAGAAAAAAAAAAAAGGAAAAAAAGGTGTCCCGCTGTTAACGGTCCCTGCCATCTGCCCTGCTATCTGCCCCTGCCATCTGCCCCTGCCATCTGCCCTGCCATCTGCCCCTGCCATCTGCCCCTGCCATCTGCCCTGCCATCTGCCCCTGCCATCTGCCCTGCCATCTGCCCCTGCCATCTGCCCTGCCATCTGCCCCTGCCATCTGCCCTGCTATCTGCCCCTGCCCTGCCATCTGCCCTGCCATCTGCCCCTGCCATCTGCCCTGCTATCTGCCCCTGCCATCTGCCCTGCCATCTGCCCCTGCCATCTGCCCTGCCATCTGCCCCTGCCATCTGCCCTGCCATCTGCCCCTGCCATCTGCCCTGCCATCTGCCCCTGCCATCTGCCCCTGCCATCTGCCCTGCTATCTGCCCCTGCCATCTGCCCTGCCATCTGCCCCTGCCATCTGCCCCTGCCATCTGATCTGCCCCTGCCATCTGTCCCTGCCATCTGCCCTGCCCTGCCATCTGCCCCTGCCATCTGCCCTGCCATCTGCCCCTGCCATCTGTCCCTGCCATCTGTCCCTGCCATCTGCCCTGCCATCTGCCCCTGCCATCTGCCCTGCCATCTGTCCCCAGTGCCATCTGTCCCCACTGCCACGTATAAGTGCCATCTGTCATCAGTGCCACATAGTGCCATCTGTCATCAGTGCCATCTGTCATCAGTGCCACATAGTGCCATCTGTCATCAGTGCCATCTGTCATCAGTGCCATCTGTCAGTGTCACGTGCCATCTGTCATCAGTGTCACGTGTCATCAGTGCCACGTATCAGTGCCACCTGTCATCAGTGTCATCAGTGCCACGTATCAGTGCCATCTGTCATCAGTGTCATCAGTGCCACGTATTAGTGCCATCTGTCATCAGTGCCACGTGTCATCAGTGCCACATATCAGTGCCATTTGTCATCAGCGCCACATGTCATCAGTGCCACATATTAGTGCCATCTGTCAGTGCCACGTATTAGTGCCATCTGTCAGTGCCACGTATTAGTGCCATCTGTCATCAGTGCCATGTATTAGTGCCATCTGTCATTAGTGCCATCTGTCATCAGTGCCACATCAGTGTCAGTGCCAGGTATCAGTGCCATCTGTCATCAGTGCCACGTATCAGTGCCATTTGTCATCAGTGCCACGTCAGTGTCACATGTCATTGTCCTGGTTCTCCAGGGCCTTCAAAAGTGTAAGAGGTAGTCAACAAATTAGATGTGTAATTTATGCTCCTAGAACACCTGATGGTGCTCCCTGCATGTTGGGCCTCTCTATGTGGCCAGGCTGTGAAAAAGTCCCACACATGTGGTATCGTAATACTCAGGAGGAGTAGCAGAATGTATTTTGGGGCGTCATTTGTGGTATATACATGGCATGTGAGAGAAATAACCATTACAATGACAATTTTGTGGGGGTAAAAAAAAAAAAAATCTTCATTTTGCAAAGAATTGTGGGAAAAAATGACAACATCAAAAACCTCAACATGCATCTTACTAAATACCTTGGATTGTCTACTTTCAAAAAAGGGGTCATTTGGGGGGTATTTGTACTTTCCTGACTTGTTCGGGTCGTAAGAAATGAGATAGGCCGTCAGTACATCAGGTGTGATCAATTTTTTATGATTTGCACCATAACTTGTAGACTCTCTAACTTTCACAAAGACCAAATAATATCCACTAATTTGGGTTATTTTTACCAAAGATATGTAGCAGTATAAATTGTGGCCAAAATTTATGAAGCAAAATTACTAATTTGCAAAATTTTATCACAGAAACTAAGAAAAATGCGTTTTTTTTCAAAATTTGCGGTTTTTTTCATTTATAGCGCAAAAAATAAAAAACCCAGAGGTGATCAAATACCACCAAAAGAAAGCTCTATTTGTATGAAAAAAAGGACAAAAAATTCATTTGGGTACAGTATTACATGACTGAGTAATTGTCATTCAAAGTGTGAGAGCGCTGAAAGCTGAAAATTGGTCTGGTCACGAGGGGGGTTTAAGTGCCCAGTTGTCAAGTGGTTAATCTCAAGGAGATTGTTTGGTGTTGGTGTCTCTTATTAATTTCACATTGTATTTTTGAAATGTACCTGCCTCCTTACAAACAAACTGTCCTTTTTGAAGGAAAACACATAGGCGAGTATAATTGAAACAAAAATACCTTTATTAAGGGGTCATAACCAAACAAAGAGGGAGGCAACGCTGAATAAACTGCAGAAATTGGCGAAGCCTCTGGCCCCCAGGGCACACATCAACTATTTTACTCCAAAATTGGTGGCCTGAGGAGTCCATATATAAGGGAGTACAATCTGGTCCAGAAGTCCAAGAGATCATGAACAGCAGCAAATGACATGTATGTCCCCAGACTGTGGTCATACAAGAGCCTGCATCTTTTGTCAGACCAGACTGAACCCAGGCCATCACTCTCTGGTCTTCCTTAGACGCTTCCTTACTGGCTGTGGCTCTGATGTTGGAGGTGTGGCAGGAGGAGAAGGAGGAGGAGGACCTCACAAATGTGGCTTTGGCATGTGAGTTGGCCCCTCAACCCCTTATTTAGTGCTTGTAAAATGATAAACTCACATAAGAGGCATTGGCCCTGCTCCATTTGCTGCATTTTGCATGCTGCTATGTCTGCAAAGTCCTCTTCAACACTGTGGGGGGTTCTGAGGGCCTCAGTAGCCTACCAAATAGGCCAATTGCTGCCTCCTCCAGGTTACTCCTCTTCTTGCCACTTTTTTTTTGAAGGCGGAGGGGACAGACCTGGGTATCGGGCAGGCTACTGGGCCCGGCCACCTCCTGGCTGAGACTTTCCTGTGTATGAAAAAGGGACATCGTTTTAGCTTTTGGTTCATCAATCACAATTAGAAATTAGTAATCCAAACTAACATATATTTAACATCATTAATTTGACCAACAGAAATATTTTTAAGAATGCTATACCTGGCTCAAGCTGGGCTCCTCCACATGTTGCTGCCTGGAAGGCCCAGGTTGGGCGTCAGAAGCTTCAGCTGGGGGGAAGGAAGCGTGGAAGGAAGAGTGGAGAGTGCTGGCCTGGGTTCAGTATGACCTGCCAGAAAATGCAGCCTGTCATAGTACCACAGCCTGGCGACATAAATGTCATCTGCAGCTCCTGATCTCTGGGAATCCTGGACCTTCTTGTGCTCCCTTAGATAAGTGCTCCTCATGCCACCAATTAGGATCTTCAAATAGGTGATGTCTTCAGTGGGGATCACGGCTTCACAATTTCCAGCAATTTATCCAGCACTGCATTCCTCGTTGTTTGATTCTTATAATGTGTGTGGTTTACCTGCCACAGACAGGGCAGCTCCCTGAACAGATCAATGAATATGGGGATAAAGTCCCGATCATTCAATATATCCATTTTCTCTGCAAGACACAACACAAGACAAACCCTAATGTCAGGCTAAAGTTTCCTAATCTTGTCCCAATATAGGACACAATTTCTAAGCAGTAATGGCCCAAGTTTAAATGTTACCTTAGTTATCACGATCAGCACCTCCTCTACTTCTTCCTCCACTCACAGATCGTACGTACTACGCACTCGTGTTACGCTTTATATACACTGCGCATGCTTGAAACTCCGCCCGCCCCTGATGTTTTTTCTAGTCTATTCCCCGCCCCTTCTCATTCAGCGCAGTGGGGGAAGAGCACATGGTGGAGACAGAGCGGGTGCGTGCTAATTATAGCAACGAGGAGGAGGAAAGCCCGGAGCCAGAAACAATACAATCCAGGAGGAGATGATTTAAGGCATCAAATATGTCCTTTGTGGAGATGGTGGAGATGTTCGACATCCTGAAGAGGGCTGACTATGACGGGAAGTATGGACCTTACCCCAACCCCAATGTCAGAAAGGCCAAGATCATGACTAAAGTTGTGAAGAGTCTGCAGCGTAATTTTGGGGTACGTCGATCCAAGGATCAACTCAGGACGCGGTGGCCGGACCTAAAATTAAGGGAGCATGACCAGTATAGAAGGCTCAGATGAGTGCTACAAAAAAGTAAGTAGTTGTCCTGTGTTCCTATTCTTTATTTTCCTAACGTTCGTGCTGCTCCATGTGCTTTTCTTTACTGTTGTACAGTTTAAAATGGCAACTTTCATGTTCATGGACACATTATTCGTTCGTAGTAAAAAAAATTTCGTTCGGCAAATAAAACACCATGTTTTGTCCAGATGCATTTCAATACATTTTTTCTGGCCTACTTCTCTTAAAATAATTTTGGTGTCTAGATGGGTTTGTAACTAGAATTAAATGCAAACTAGATTCTGTGTAAGGAGAGGACACTCAGCAGCTGTTTAAACATCTGGACACTGGAGCACTAGTGCGGGACACCAGAACACCCTTTTTTATAAGGGGGTCCCACACAGGTGCTCCAGTGTATACTATAGGGGTGTCTCTATCTGTGAAGCTTGTACAAAACAGGTAAGTATTCAAGCTTGACAAAGTGACAAAATATTTCTTCATCTTGGAACTCTGCCAAAAGAGACAATTGTACCCCACTTCCAAGCAATGTTTCATATTCCTATTTCTGCCATCAAATATCTGTGTGCTAAGTATACCTATTTTTTTTTTTTACATAAGGGGGAAAAGACTCGGAGGACACCACTCATCATAGGAGACAACAGACCCCCCACCTCATGAAGAAGTGGAAATGCCACAAAGCCAACAGGAGGAGGAGGGAGACGTTGTGGAAATTGTCACCACAATAGGTGAGTGTCTGCGACCACAGCCTCAGGTAAGAGATGGATGCTGGCATATTTATAATACATGGTGTGTTTTTGTTTCTATATTTTAGGTGATCGTGATGTTGTGGATGAAGGTCATTTCACCAATGAAAGTGCCCAGATCCTGATTGGGGAGATCATGGGGTGTAATAGGGACTTGGAAAACATCAAGCAAAACATCAATGATGTTCAAAACAAAACGAAGAACATCATTGATGGTTTAGGGAGAGTTTAAAACCCCTCAAAATCCCTAATTTTGTTGGCCTTTTTTTCACATTTTTTAACATATTCTCGAAAAGCCAAATTTTGAAGATGCACACAGTGTGTCAACATGTGCTATCTGCCATCACGGGAGATCAATGTATGCGTTTTGGGGGTGCAACTCCTTCCTCAATAATAAAGTAGCTGAGAGGAAGGGGTTGCACCCACAAAACATGTCCATTGATCCCCCATGATGGCAGCTAGCACATGTTGACATTCGGCAATTTGTGTGCATCTTCAAAATTTGGCTTTTCCAGGGGTGACTTCACCCCATTTGAACGCAATATCAAACACAGTTTATAAATACTCAAGTCTGATATTGCCTTCAAGTTCTACAAAAGTTGAACTTTGTAAGTTCCAGACTTGTGTATTTCTTGTTGGTTTTAAACATGCCTGTTTTACCTTAAAGGGAAATTTCTACTTTTAATGTCACCGAAAAAATTGTTTTACAACAAACATGTTGGTTTGTTTTAAAAACCTTTTATAAATGCACATGTGATTGTGCTTTGATTAAAAAGATTGAAATTAAACAATGTGTGGCTTCTCCTTTCAATGCTCAAAAGCATTTTTGTGTTGTAAAATTGGTGTTTTCATTGGCAATGGGTGTTATTTACTAAAGGCAAATCCACTTTGCACTACACGTGCAGTTTCAGTGCAGTCTCAAGTGCACTTCTAGTGCAAAGTGTCTTTTCCTTTAGTAAATAGCACCCAACAGTGCTTTTGAATTTTACACAATCACGCCATTTTCAGGATTCCCCAAATTTCAGTCAGGGTCAGCTAAAAGAAAGCCAAGCAGTAAATCAAACCAAATATTTGTTCAGTTTAAAATATTTTTTTATTTAAAAAATGCCTCAGACATTGTTTGGCATATTGATGGCTCCCCTACCCGCAAAGTATTCCATGTATCTTAGACGGACCTCGTGGTCACTCTGGGGGTGCAAGCCAGGATGGCCAGCTTCAAGCGCCGTCAGGGTTGGTTCATTGAGATTAATAATTCCGGCTTCAGGCCCAACTGAGCCAGCATAGCACAGAATTTCTCCTTAAAAAGTTGTGGAGAACACAGCAAGCCAGGATAATGTGATTGAGTTTATACTCCGCCATGTGTATCGGTGTAAGAAATAGGCGGAACTGGCTGGCCATTATTCCAAACGTGTTCCCCACCACTCTTCTGGTGCTGGCCAGCTGGTAATTAAAAACCCTCTGGTCCGGGGTGAGGGTTCTCATAGGGAATGGGCGCATAAGATGGTCCCCCAGCGCAAACGCTTCACCCGCAACAAAGACGAATGGGAGTCCTTCTGCATTGTCTTCTGGAGGTGGCAAGCCCAAGCTGCCATTCTGGAGACACCACCGCCAACATCACAATACTATCTAACCCCTTGTAGTTGTAATAGTATGACCCCGAGTTGGGTGGTGGGACGATGTGGACGTGTTTCCCATCAATTACCCATCCGCAGTTAGGAAAGTCCCACTGCTGGGCAAAGTGGGAGGCCACAGTCTGCCATTCCTGTGGGTTGGAAGGAAACTGTGGAGTCAAACAAGAAAAAAAAAAAAAATTTTGCACATAAACATTTAAAGCAGATTAGACACAAACTTTCTTGGCCAACATCAGTATAACATTTAATTTAGGGAGTATTTTAAGACAAAGGTATAAGGTCCACCTATCAGATTCCCCCCCCCCCATGGACCGTTTTTTAAATTTTATGGGGGGGGATGTTTTGGACAGGTAACTCTCTCCACTACATTGAGAGATGAATGCCTAAATAATGTGTGTTACTTTGGCCAGCCCCTCCTTACATACACTATTGGCAGCCCACTGGACAGGTAAGAAGTGTCATAATACAAAGATATAAATACAGATATAAATACACACTGTACACATTTTAGCACATTTTTACATTCTGCTATTACCTATCAAGATAATAATAGGATACAAAAACTTTGAACATTACCATTTGAAAGTATTCAGATGGGCCCTTGCACTACATGCTTTGGTGAATTCATCCATAAATATGACCACAAAAGAGGTGGGTATAGTATGTATGGGTTTGGCAAAGTCAGCAGATAGAGGATTGGTATCAGCTGAGTTAGCAGTTGGGGAGAGGGAGGGTTCCAAATGATTTTTGGACCTAAAAATAAACCTCTGGCACTCTGCCTGAATATAAAGCACAAATCAGAATTTTACACATTTTAGGGGGTGTTTAGGGTAAAGCACTACTATGGAGCTGAAAAAATACATTGTTAAGTGACTACAAAAGGTGAATATAGGGCCAGGAGAGCATGCTGGGGAGGTAAGTGAAGGTAAATATGTATGAAGCACGAACTCTACAATGAGTACGTACACGCAACATGGCTAGAAAACGGTCGGCTGCTCAGAACGAAGTAACAGAACGCACTGAAGAACAGCAAGGCCTGTGAAGAGCGACCTGAAAATCAGTAACGAACGAACAAGAACACAATGACAAGTCAATGGTAACTCGCTGCACGCACTGAAGAACAGATACAAACCCACAAGCACAAACTGAACAGCAGAAAAACGAACTAAAAACCACGAGTCTGAAAAAGCACGAATCGTCTCTCACCAAACTTTTACTAACACGAGATTAGCAAAAGGAGCCCAAATGGTGCCGCGCTTGGTACTAAACTTCCTTTTTATAGTCTCGTCGTACATGGTGTACGTGACCGCGTTCTTGACATTCGGAAATTCCGACAACTTTGTGCGACTGTGTGTATGCAAAACAAGTTTGAGCTAACATCCGTCAGAAAAAATCCATGGATTTTGTTGTCGGAATGTCCGATCAATGTCCGACCGTGTGTACGGGGCATAGGACTTATGTACATTGTAAAATCTTTTTCAAACAAGTGAAGACATCTCCAGGGGTCGAAAAAAGTCCTCCTGTGAAAAAAATTGCTGAATGAGTTCCTTTAGAGGTGTCTATATTTGGGTCCATTGGGGATTAAAGTTCCCGCAGATAACAAGGTTACCTTTTTGCATTTTTCTTATCTTCTTAATAATTTTCTTGAGAAATTGCATAGGTTGTTTGTCAGGAGCATATAAATTAGCAATGGTTAATGTTGTGTTGCTAATATTGGCGACGATTATTGCAAATCTTCCTTATGAGTCTTTTATGATTGTAATAACCCCTCTTTTTTTCTTAGAGTAGTTAGAGAAGAATATATGTGGAAATTTGTGATGGGAGAATTTAGGAGGGTTGTTACTAGTGAAATGGGACTCCTGAATACATACAATGTCGCTGTTGCATTTCAGTGCATCGTTCCAGAGGCTTTTCCTTTTATAAGGGCTGTTGAGTCCCTTCACATTAAGCGATAACATCTTAAGTTGCGCTATGTTGGTAAAAGGTTATGAACAAATAAAACTTTTTGTTCAAGTAACCAGTATATCTTTCGTCAATATGGATTTTGGCATTCCTGCAGCTTCCGAAAAAAAAAAGAAAAAAAAGTGGTTAGGTGAAAACCGCTAACAGATGCAGTAACTTCTGCACTGTTACTAAGGGGGTATGTAAAATGAAATGAGCCGGCAACACATGAAAGCTTCAGAGGCTTAAGTGACCCGATGGATTCAATCTTTTTCTTGTCAAAAGAAGTTTATTGAGTATACAATGTTATAAAGATACATAAATATACATAAAGTAAATTTACAAGGATCTATAAAGTAAGCTCATTGTTTTACAGTAGGGTTTATATAGGTAAATATCATGAAATTTCAAATATTTAACATTGGGTTCACGTAAACCTAAATTAAAGATATATATCATTTCCTTAGTTACTTTTGTAGGTATTTAAATGATTTATACCTACTATACATATTGTTTACAAGTAGAGTGTATATAGGTCAAATAAGTTCTGATAATGAGCTTTAATCGTAAGGTGGAGAAAAGGAAAGAGAAAGAAGAAAAAGGGTTGAAAGGTAGAGGTATGGTCCACAAGGTTGTCCCGCTCGTCAGTTTATTATTCTTTTTAGTTCTCTTTGAAGCCTTAAAATGGGTGTCTCTGTAAGTCATTTAATCTGTTACCATGGCAACAGGACAGAGTCATTGAAATTTGACAGGAACTGTTGTTTTACCCAAGGATGCCAAAGTTTTTCAAATTTTGGAATTTGATTTTGATCGATGGCTACCATCTTAGCATGGGACATTGTATTATTCATTCTGTGAATTGTTTCTGCTAGTACCAATGTAGGAGATTTCTATGCCTTGGCCACTGTTTGTTTTGCAGCCGTTATTAGTTGGATCATAAGTTTGAATTGAGAGAGTGTTAACCATTCCGGTTTTAGATTAAGTAAAGTTAAATATGGATCTGGTTGTATTATTTTTTTAAATATTTTAGATGCAATCACGAAGACTTCCTTCCAGAAGGTTTGGATTACTGGGCACGTCCACCATATGTGTAAATATGTGCCTATTTCTGGGCATCCTCGAAAACAAAGAGTTGAGGTATTAGGTGAATATTTTGCCACTCTAGCGGGTACAAGGTACCAGCGAGTTAGGACTTTATAATTTGTCTCTAGTGCCAAGATGTTGGGTGAAGATGACTTAGATGTGAGCCATATATTAGACCAGTCCGTGTCTTCTAAAGTTCGTCCCAGGTCCTCCTCCCACCTCTGAACGTAAGAGGGTCTATTAAGATTTGCTACTCCATATAATTGATTATAAAGTGATGAAATTGTACCTTTAGCAAATGGATCTTTTGTACAGATTGATTCAAAAATGGATAATTGGGATAATGGTGTATCCCCCTTTAGGAATGGTGTATAGAAATTTTTGATTTGGAGATATCTAAATATCTCAGAGTTTGGTAGATCATATTTTTCTCTAAGCGATGGGAATGAAAGGAATGATTTAGATGCTATGAAGTCATTTAGTGTCTGAATGCCTGATGTTGTCCAAGCTTTAAAAGAATTTGGGTAGATCCATGCCGGATAAAAGGCCGGATTTCTGATAAAAGAAAGGAGAGGATTGTGTGGAGATTGTAACTGATATTTGGTTTTTAGTTTATCCCAGAGAGATAAGAAGTGTTTAGTTATGGGATTATGAATTTTAAAGCGGTCTTTAGGATCAAGCCATAATAAATTTGATATTAATAGAGGGTCATTTTCTGAAGCCTCTATAAATACCCATAATGGGATTTCCTGTTTTGCATGGTATTTGGACAGACTGGCCAAATGTGCTGCTCTGTAGTAGTTAGTAAAATTAGGGTATCCCAGGCCTCCTTTATTTTTGGGAAGATGTAGTGTGTGTATAGGTATACGTGGTTTAGAAGAGCCCCATATAAACGAAGTTGCTCTTTTTTGTACTATTCTCAAAAAATAGGAAGGAATTGGAATAGGGAGGACTCTGAATAGATAAAGCAATTTGGGTAGAATAGTCATTTTGATTGCATTAATCTTCCCTATCCAGGATAAAGGAAGTTGCGACCATTGTTTTATTAGATTTGTGATCTGTCTTAATACAGGAGGATAATTGGTTGAGAATAAGTCAGAATGAGATGCTGTTAAATGAATTCCAAGATATGGGATTGATTTTTCTGCCCATGTGAATGGGAGTGCAGCCCTAGCCGGGATCAATTCCATGTTTGTGAGTGAAATATTAAGCACTAGGCATTTCTTAGGATTAATCATAAGGCCGGATAGGGCTGCAAATCCATCAAGAGCTGGTATTAAGTTAGGACCAGAGACCTGTGGTGATGATAGAAAAAGTAATATATCGTCTGCAAATATACATAATTTGTGTGTAATACCTCCTACTTCAATGCCAGTTATAGTTTGGTTTGTTCTGATGTATTGGGCCATGGGTTCGAGTATAAGGGCAAATAATAAGGGAGATAATGGGCAACCCTGTCGGGTACCTCTTTCGATATTAAAGGCTTCAGATTTGTATCCAGCATATTTTATATAGGCTTTGGGTTTATTATATAATGCTTTGATCCATGTTAAAAAGTGGGGTCCAAAACCCCATTTTTGTAATGAATATTGCATATATTGCCAGGATACTGTGTCAAATGCCCTCTTAATATCGAGAGATAGAAAACATAAAGGGATTTTCCATTTTTTAGCAATATGTGCCAATAACACTGCCCTGCGTATATTATCGCCTGCCTGTCTATTTGGCATGAAGCCTACTTGATCTCTATGTATTAATTTTCCTATAATGCTATTGAGGCGTTTTGCTATTATTTTTGCTAATAATTTAATATCGATTAAGGCCATAATCGATTAAATATATTGTGTAAAAAGTGTTGTTTCTGTCAATCATTAGTTTAGTAGAAAATATCCATTTATATATGATCTTGTGATTCCCTAAAATCTTGGTGATGGAGTTTGGGTTTCTGCATGCCATTATGGTAGCATGAGAGAGGTCTGAGAAAAGTACAATAGTCGCATATGGGTCTGGGAGTGGAAAGTTTTGACACGCAAATTGCATTAATTGATCTTTTATGTGACTATAGTGAATTCTTGCAATCACATCATGAGGAAGACTCTCTGATATATAAGAGGGTTTTGGGAGCCTGTGAGCTCTATCAATTATTAATTCCTGTTGTGATGTAGATGGCAATAGGTCTGAGGTCATTTGGCGTAAGAATTGTTTTAAATCTGCATTTTTTACATTTTCTGGGATGCTGCAGAATTTAATATTATTACGTCTAGCCCTGTCTTCTTGCTCTGCGACCTTTAACTTTAATTGTTTGAGTTCCTCTTCTAGTTCAAAGTGAGCATCCACTAATTCATTATGTGCCTTAGAAAAGTCTCCCATTTTATTTTCAACACACTAGACTCTCTCTCCTAATGATTCTAACTCCATTTTAGATTTCTGCACGAATCCTCTCACATCATGTTGTATTGCCCCTTTAAGTGATAATAGCATTTATTTTAAGTCAGTGTCAATGACAGGCTGGCCAGAGGTAAGAAAAGCATGCAGTTTATCCTCATGAGGATTTCCTACAGTCATTTGTTCAGTGTCACTGTAGGTTTCACTTACATGTTCCTCTGTAGAAGAAATTCTTCTTTATTGTCTGAGGGCTGTTAGACCCTTAATTTTTATTGTATTGTACCTCATGTTCTTTCCTCTCATCTCCTGTGCAGGCAGCCTGCCTGTCGTTGTGCTTGCATGATTAGGAGCCATCTTGTTTTTTCTGATTCCCGGCCAAGACGTTTCGTTTAGTCAATTTGTGGGGCCCCTTCTGGGATTTTCATGTCCCCCAATTCCTTCTCATGTTCCTCGGTTACCCCGGAGGCTGTGGGTCCAATTTTGGTAGCTTCTAGCCACTAATAGAAGCCTCTGAACACAGGGTTAGAATGCAGCCATGGAGCTCTGCCGCCGGCCAACAATGGGGGATTTTAACTACCCAGAAATTGACTGGAGTAATGGCACTGCTGGGACAGTTAAAAGGCAAAAATGTATAAACCTATTACAAGACATTTTTATGGTCCAGTTTATTGAGGCCCCAACTAGGAATGACGCTCTGCTGGACCTGGTAATCTCAAACCATGCACAGCTTATTACCAATATTCATATTAAAGAACATCTGGGTAGCAGTGACCATAACATGATTCATTTAATGTTAGCTGTAAGCAACAAACACATACGGGAATGATAAAAACACTAACTTTAAGAGAGCAAATTTTCCAAGGATAGGGGCTGCTCTCCAAGACGTATGCCCCGTACACACGGTCGGATTTTCCGACGGAAAATGTGTGATAGGACCTTGTTGTCAGAAATTCCGACCGTGTGTAGGCTCCATCACACATTTTCCATCGGATTTTCCGACACACAAAGTTTGAGAGCAGGTTATAAAATTTTCCGACAACAAAATCCGTCGGAAATTCCGATCTGGTGTGCACAAATCCGACGGACAAAGTGCCACGCATGCTCAGAATAAATAAAGAGATGAAAGCTATTGGCCACTGCCCCGTTTATAGTCCCGACGTACGTGTTTTACGTCACCGCGTTTAGAACGATCGGATTTTCCGACAACTTTGTGCGACCGTGTGTATGCAAGACAAGTTTGAGCCAACATCCGTCTGAAAAAATCTTAGGATTTTGTTGTCGGAATGCCCGAACAAATGTCCGACCGTGTGTACAGGGCATTAGACTGGGAGGGAATATTGGCATCAATTTACACAGTACAGAAATGGGAATTCTTGAAAAAGACTATATGAAAACTCACTGCAAAGTACAGGTGATACTCGAAAAAATTAGAATATCATGCAAAAATTAATTTATTTCATTAATGTAACTTAAAAGGTGAAACTAATATACGAGATAGACTCATTATATGCAAAGCAAGATAGTTCAAGCCCTGATTTGTCATAATTGTGATGATTATGGCTTACAGCTCATGAAAACCCCAAATCCACAATCTCAGAAAATTAAAATATTGTGAAAAGGTGCATTATTCTAGGCTCAAAGTATTCCACTCTAATCAGCTAATTAAGCCATAACACCTGCAAAGGCTTCCTGAGCCTTTAAATGGTCTCTTAGTCTGGTTTAGTAGGAATCACAATCATGGGAAAGACTGCTGACCTGACAGTTGTGTAGAAACCATCATTGACACCCTCCATAAGGAGGGAAAGCCTCAAAAGGTAATTGCAAAAGAAGTTGGATGTTCCCAAAGTGCTGTATCAAAGCACATTAATAGAAAGTTATGTGGACTGGAAAAGTGTGGAAGAAAAGGGTGCATAAGCAGCAGGGATGACCACAGCCTGGAGAGGATTGTCAGGAAAAGGCCATTCAAAAGTGTTGGTGACTTTCACAAGGAGTGGGCTGAGGCTGGAGTCAGTGCATCAAGAGCCACCACACACAGACGGATCCTGGACGTGGGCTTCAAATGTTGTATTCCTCTTGTCAAGCCACTCCTGAACAACAAACAACATCAGAAGCGTCTTACCTGGGCTAAAGAATGACAGACCTGGTCTGTTGCTCAGTGGTCCAAAGTCTTCTTTTCTGATGAGAGCAAATTTTGCATCTCATTTGGAAACCAAGGACCCAGAGTATGGAGGAAGAATGGAGAGGCACACACTGCAAGATGCTTGAAGTCCAGTGTGAAGTTTCCACTGTCTGTGTTGATTTGGGGAGCCATGTCATCTGCTGGTGTTGGTCCACTGTGCTTCATTAAGTCCAGGGTCAACGCAGCCGTCTACCAGGAGATTTTGGAGCACTTCATGCTTCCTTCCGCAGACGAGCTCTATGGGGATGCTAACTTTTCCCACAGGCCACACTGCCAAAAGCACCAAAACCTGGTTCAATGACCGTGGGATTATTGTGCTTGATTGGCCAGCAAACTCGCCTGACCTGAACCCCATAGAGAATCTATGGGGCATTGCCAAGAACAATGCAGAAGAGCTGAAGGCCACTATTGAAGCATCCTGGTCTTCCATAACACCTCAGCAGTGCCACAGGCTGATAGCTTCCATGCCACGCTGTATTGAGGTAGTAATTTCTGCAAAAGCGGCCCAAAGTACTGAGTACATATACATGCTTATACTTTTCAGAGGTCCGATATTGTTCTATGTACAGTCCTTGTTTTATTGATTGCATGTAATATTCTAATTTTCTGAGATTGTGGATTTGGAGTTTTCATGAGCTGTAAGCCATAATCATCACAATTATGACAAATCTCGACTTGAGCTATCTTGATTTGCATGTAATGAGTCTATCTCATATATTATTTCACCTTTTAAGGTGCATTAGTGAAATAAATGAACTTTTGCACGATATTCTAATTTTTCAAGTAACACCTGTATATTCCCATGGGCAATAAGTTTAAAAGGCTAAAAATAAAACCTATGTGGCTCACAGCCAAAGTTAAAATGTCTATAAATAATAAGAAAATAACTTTTAAAAAATATAAAAATTAGGTAACACTATCATTGTTTAAATGCTACAAAGAATATAACAGAATATGTAAAAAGGAAATCGTACATGCAAAAATTCAAAATGAATGACAGATTACAAAAGATAGTTGGACAAACCCCCAAAAATTCTTCAAATATATTAATAGTAAAAAGGTCAGGTCTGAGGATGTAGGCCCTTTACAAAATAATCTAGAGTGGGTGACTGGGGACAAAGAGAAGGCAAATTTATAAAATACTTTCTTCAGCTCTGTGTATACAAAGGAGCATGGGGGAGCTCATGTCCTTAATGGGGATGGTATTGACACAGCCCCAAATGATCCAGAATGGCTTAAAAGTGAGGAATATTTAGACAGAATAAAGGTGGATAAAGTAAGAGTTTGGCATCCACCCACTGATCCTTAAAGAATAAAGAAAAGAAAGTGCTCTGTCATTTCAAAACCATTGTTTCTAATTTTTAGGGACTCGTTAATGACTGGAATGGTACCACTGGATTGGCGTAGGGCCAATGTAGTACCCATATTTAAAAAGGGATCAAAGTCGTTACCAAGTAACTATAGACCTGTTAGTTTAACTTCTATATTTGGGAAGATACTGGAGAGTTTAATTAAAGACCACATAAATGAGTTCTTGCTGGAAAAAAATATTTTAAGCAACAGACAACATGGAATTATGAAAGACAGAAGTTGTCAAACAAACCTGATTTCTTTTTATGAGGAGGTAAGTAAAACCTTGGACAGGTGGGTAGCTGTGTATATGGTATACACACGGCTAATGTGTACAGTAAAGTCTACAGGCTTGGAAAGATCAATTTGTAAATGGATAGAAAACTGGCTAAAAAAACTAATTCAGAGAGTAGTGGTTAATGATTCTTACTCTTTTTTTTTTTTTAAAGGGTAAATTTATTAAGATTTACAAAATTTACAGTTTCATGTCATACTGTATCGTTTACATACAATGCAACAGGTCACATTACAGACTGTTCTCAATCATCTAAACTGTAACACTATTAATACATATCCTTTTTTTTAACTTAGAAAATAACCAATAAAGTTTGATTTCACAAGTCACCTGCTGCACTGTTACTTTCTCCATCTACCATATTATGCATCTTATCCACATTCCTTCTGTTTCATTTGTCCTTTCGCATCACATGTATTCAACATTTTTATCATCCTATCCTTGTCGGTAGTAGTAAGTTTTTTTTTTACACTGCAATTTCTCCAGATATGTTTTTAATCCACTTTCCCCAAACTTTATCAAACTTTTTGTTACTGCCTCTGGCCTGGTATGTAAGTTTATACATTGGTATGGCGTTATCAACCAATTTTAACCAGTCCTGTAAAGAAGGGGGGTCTGAGTGTTTCCATTTTAGAGCCAATGCCTTCTTAGCATAACAGAATACTATTCTCAGAAGGGTCTTTTGTGATGTGGGCAATTCCTCCTCCCCCAAGTCTCCAAGAAGACACCTAGCTGGGGAGTATATATTTGGAAGTTCAAGCTTCTCCTCCATATAAGCAAGGATCTCCTTCCAATATAACACTACCCGAGGGCATTGCCATACCATATGGAAGAAGTTCCCCACTGCTACATTACATCGGGGGCAATCTGGGAGTTCCCTCCTACCCATTTTGTGTAGTCTTTCCGGTGTATAGTAAATTCTATGCAAAAAATTGAACTGAAGTATTTTATCTCTAGCTGATATTACCGAGGAAAGCATTGTATCCAACACCTCCATCCAAGTCTCCTCTTCCAGGGATGGTATATCTATCTTCCACTGTACCGCCACCCTCTCCACCCTCGGGTTAGAGGATGGTAGCAGAGCCGCATAATACCTAGAGATCATTTTTGCATGGTCTTCCTCTGCAATCAGCTTTTCCCCTACAGAGGGGACCAAACTGATAGTGCCTTTACCATATTGAGCCATTATAGCGTGACGTAGCTGAAGATATCTGAAAAAAAAAGCATTGGGAATGGCGTACTCAATTTTTAGGTCTGTAAATGATCTAAAGACTCCTTCTCTGAACAGCTGGTGTGCATATTTAATCCCATATGTTGCCCAACATGCCCCATCTGGTATTTTAGCTATTTCTATAAGTTGGGGGTTATACCACAGTGGGGCATTGGGAGAACCCGCTAGGCTTGAGCCATTCATCTTAACATTACATAAACGAAATATTTTGTATGACAGCTTCAGAATGTCAGCACCTTGTTCCGGATAAGGTCCATTTCTATACAGTATATTAATCAATGCCTCATACGAATATACCTGAGCAGCTTGTGTTGCCACTGAGGCGAGATTCATCTTCGGAAAACCCCACCAATGTACATGTGTTAGCTGAGCAGCTAGGTAGTAGCAGCGTAAATTCGGCAGGGCCAACCCTCCCTCTCTCATAGGTAAGTGAAGTGTTTCTAATGATATTCTAGCTGGTTTAGGTCCCCATAGAAAGGAGGAGACTGTCTTATTTACATCCGTGAACCATTTCTTGGGGATATATACTGGAGCATGCCAGAGCAAGTACAGAAACCTGGGCAGATAAATCATTTTAAATATGTTGATTTTCCCCAGTAGGCCAAGCGGCAACTTGGCCCAGGTCTGTGTACTCTCCTTTAGTCTTTTCCAAACCGGGGACAGGTTGTTGGACACATACAGATTCAATGGCAACTGAATCTCAACCCCCAGATATCTGAATTTGTTAACTATTGTTAATGGGATGTCCTGTGGTATTTCCGGAGCATACGTGGGATCCAGGGGAAACACCACTGATTTACTCCAGTTCACCCTGAATCCCGAGTACCCCCCAAAGTCAGAAATTCTATTCAGGGCCATACGCAGTGATCTCCCCGCCTCCTCTAAATACAACAACATATCATCTGCGTATAAAGATGTTTTCTCCTCCCTGTCATTCATCATACAGCCCTTGATTGATCTATCCGCCCTCAGCAGAGCCGCCAATGGCTCTATTGCCAGGGCAAACAGCAGGGGTGATAAAGGACACCCCTGCCGTGTGCCCCTAGCTATTTTAAATTGTCCTGTAATAGTATTATTAATCCTTATTCTAGCTTGGGGGTCTGCGTATAAGAGTTCAACCCATTTTATAAATTTGGGACCGAATCCCAGCCGACCAAGGACCGCAATCAAGTATGGCCATTCTATAGAATCAAACGCTTTATGCGTGTCTAGTGATACCACCACACGGGTATCTTGAGCAGGACCCTTAGATTGAATTATGGTGAAAAGACGTCTCAGGTTTATGGCCGTCGATCTTTCAGGAATGAAGCCTGTTTGATCGGGGTGAATGACAGATGCAATAGCTTTGTTCAATCTCCTTGCCAAAAGTTTAGCTAAAATTTTAGCGTCTACATTGATGAGCGATATCGGTCGGTATGACTCACATAGATCATGGTCCTTACGCGGCTTTGGGATCAGCACTATCAGTGCTTCTCTCATAGATTCAGGTAATATACCCTTATTATACGCATCTTCATATATAGTCAAGAGCTTAGGGGCCAAGATTTCAGCATACGTCCCATACCACTCCACCGGGAATCCATCTAAACCAGGAGTCTTATTAGGTTTTAATGCCCCAATAGCTGAGATAACCTCTTCAACCGAGAAGGGATTATCCAGTTCTTTCGCCTTCTCCTCCGAGAGTTCTAGTAGGGGTATTGGCCCCAAGTATTCTCGGACTTCCTCCACTACATAATCAGCCCTTGAGGTGTATAAATCCTTATAGAATTCTAAGAATGCGTTCGCTATATCTCCTTGTGATGTACATAGTGTCATGTTCTTATCCCTTATATGCGGTATAGAGGTTGGGGCCTGCTGGGAATGAGCTAAATATGCCAGTAATCTACTGTTCTTATCCCCAAATTCAAAGATCCTCTGAGCTTGGTAAAGTAACTTCTTCTGTGTTTTTTCTATTAATACTAAGTCTAACTGTCTTATATTTTTCCTCCATAGTTTATGTGTAGCAGAGGTAGGGTTTTTAATATATTCCACCTCCAACTCAGTGGCTAGCTGCTCAGCCTCCCTCACCTTCCAGCCCCTATCTAACTGGAGCTGTTTAATTAGTCCCGCTGTGGAGCCCCGCATTGTGGCCTTAAAAGCGTCCCAGGTGATCCCAATTGGAACCTCATTTTTGTTTTCTACCCAAAAAGTATTAATGGATGAAGCAGTTGACCTCTCAAAGCATTCCTCTTTAAGCCACATTGGGGTTAATCTCCACACCACATATCCCCTAGGTCTCTCCATATCAATGGTGAGAAGCATGGGGGAGTGATCCGAGATGGCCCGTGGTAAATATTGAGCATCCAACAGCCTCGGCAGCCATTCTTTCGACACAAAACATAAATCTATCCTGGAAAGAGTATTGAAGGTGGAGGAAAAACAAGAATATTCCCTAATGTCTGGGTGCTTCCACCTCCAAGCCTCCACCAGATCGTAAGGTTTTACACATGCCTCCAACGGAGACCCTCCCATCGTAGCCATCCCATGTCTATCTGTATCTGGAGATAATACTGCATTTAGGTCACCAGCCAGAATAAGAGGACCCTCCGCCACCTTCAACACCTCCATCATCATTGCCTCCCATACCTTAATTGTGAACGGTGGTGGTATGTAGATAGCTACAAAAGTGTATACCTGATTATCAATAATCAATACCAGAGCCACATATCTGCCCATAGGATCAAGTTTCACCGTCTTAACAGTATATATAAGTGATTTGGCAATCAGTACAGATACCCCTCTGGCATAACTGGAGTAAGTTGAGTGAAATGCCCTACTGAAACCAGCTCTGTGAAGGGCTAAGGTTTTGGAGCCTACTAAATGTGATTCCTGGAAAAATATAATATGTGGTTTTCGCTTTAAAATATATTTAAATACCAACGCTCGTTTGATCTTGGAATTGAGCCCTCTCACGTTCCAGGAGAGGAGCCTAAAAGACTGCATCAGGACACATAAGTGATATATTTCTTAGGATACTTATTTTGGTAGTGGAATAGTAATGTCTTCCAAAGATAGACTGTTAGTACAGAGGCATTATCACTCAACCTCTCCATATAATATATAGCAGCATTATTTTTAACCTTATCTATTTGAAACAGCATTCGCATGCAGATGCAAAAACCATTCACAGTGCACACTCTTCTCCAACACTTGTGATAAATTGAATTTTGAGAATACCCAACATTAACCAAAAAAAGAGAACAACAAAAAAAACATAACTTTTCCTGAAATCATCTTCACTGAGTTGAATTTCCCCTCCCCCCACCCTGCCTGCAGCCCCGAACAACCCGCAGACTTTTACCCCAAACATTGCAGCAAATTGTTCCCTAAAGGGGGGAAATCTTCCTGCACCAGCCGGGCAGGAGGCTTTAGGGTAAGGTATGTGGGAGTTTCCTGAACACTCACTGTACCGCTTTAAAGTCTCTTATTAGTGTTCCTGTGTGAATTAGAGTTCAGCAGGATCTTGCAACCCAATATTTCTTCATCTTTCTGTATATTCTTATGGATAAAGAATGTACCTGTGATAAAAAGTAAAAATAAAAAAAAAAAAAAAAAATCTGTCGTCGTCTTCAATCCAGGAGGCTTCCTGGGCTTTGCTAGGTGATGTTACATTCTGCTGTGGGTGTCCCTTGCATTAGGCCTGTCCAGGGATTCCAGCCATCTATTCGCTTCCTTGGGTGACAGAAAGAACTGTGTTTGTCCCTTGTGTACCACACGCAGTTTAGCTGGATATAGCATACTGTATGGTAGACTGCGTTCCCTCAGCCGTTGCTTTACACTTTGAAATGCTGCTCTTTGTTTCTGCGTAGCCGCAGAAAAATCAGGGAAAATAGAGATCTTATTATTATTATGTAACAGTTCAGGTAAGTTACGGGCCTTCCTCAGTATGGTCTCTTTATCTCTGAAGTATAAGAAGCGCGCCAACATGGGTCTGGGATATCTCCCTGGGATGGGGGGTCTCAGTGGGACCCTGTGTGCACGTTCAATAGCGAATAGGTGGGAGAAATTTTCCGGCCCAAATGTTTGTTTAAGCCAGGACTGCAGGAATTCCTCCGGATTCTTCCCTTCCGTGCCTTCTGGGAAACCTATGAATCTGAGGTTGTTCCTCCTCAGTCTGTCCTCGATATCTCCTAATTTGGCCTCCTGGGATTTGTTGTCCGCCGACATGTCTCTCACCTGCAGTAACAAGGGGTGAAGATCATCCTCCACTGTGCTTATTCTTTGCTCCGTCTGTGTTACTCGCTGCTTCACTTTGCGGACGTCATCTTTAAGTAAGGCAAAGTTTACTCGGATGGTTTCTATCTGCGTGGATAAGGCCGCATGGCAGCTCTTAATAGTGTCCATGATCTGCAGCAGCGTCGGCTCACCTCCCTGTGTCCCGGAGCCACTCTCCTCAGAGTCTGTGTGGGGAGAGGGCAGGGGATGAGCCAGCGGGTCGGTCGGATCCAGCCAGTCTCCATCCCCCTCGGTCCACTCGTGGTCTGGTGGGTCAGCGTTAACCGGCCGTCTCCCTCTCTGCCGGGCGCCATCTTGAGAGTCTCCATGGGCATACTTTGCCAGCTTCTCTGCGGGTGTGGGGTCCATACTTGGGCCGTATTTTACCATATTCGGGTGCCCGGATTGTTCCTCTATCCACTCTGGTAAGTTTGGGTTGAATATGCGTGGTCTATAGGTCTACAGGATCAGTCAGGATTTTGGCGCAGTCGGAGCTCTGAAGAGAAGCTACCTCACATACCGGAAGTCGGACACGCCCCCCAATGATTCTTACTCTGAATGGTCTAAGGTTATCAATGGTGTACCCCAAGGTTCAGTGTTGGGACCTTTACTTTTTATTACTTTATAAATGATGAAGGGTCTGGGATTAAAAGTAACATTTTTGTCTTTGCAGATGACATCCTTACAGGATGTCTCCAATTTACAAGCTGACTTCAATGCACAATGTACTTCTAATTGGGCAACAAAGTGGCAAATGAGGTTTAATGTTGATAAATGTAAAGTTATGCACTTGGTGGCTAAGCATATGCATGCATCATACATACTAGGGGGAGTATAATTGGGGGAATCCATAGTGGAGAAGGATCTTGGGTTTTTGGTAGATCATAAGCTCAATAATAGCATGCAATGCCAAGCTTCGGTTTCCAAAGCGAGCAAAGTCCTTTCTTGTATTAAGAGAGGTTTGGACTCTAGAGAGCGAAATATCATTTTTCCCCTTTACAAACCATTAGTAAGACCTCATCTGGAATATGCAGTTCCGTTTTGGGCACCAGTTCTCTGAAAGGATTTTGGGGAACTGGAAAAAGTTCAGGGAAGGGCAACCAAATTGATAGGAGGCATGGAGGAGCTCAGCTATGAGGAAAGATTGGAGGAACTGAATTTATTCTCTCTTGAGAAGAGGAGATTAAGAGGGGATATGATCAATATGTGCAAATACATAAGTGGTCCATATAGTGAACTTGGTGACGAGTCATTCACTTTAAGGTCATCACAGAGGACAAGGGGGCACTCTTTACGTCTAGAGGAAAAAAGATTTCATCTTCAAATACGGAAAGGTTTCTTCACAATAAGAGCTGTGAAAATGTGGAATAGACTCCCTCCAGAGGTGGTTCTGGTCAGCTCAGTAGATTGCTTTAAAAAAAAGCCTGGATTCTTTCCTAAATTTACATTATGTAACTGGGTACTGACATTTATGGGTAAAGTTGATCCCGGGAAAATCCGATTGCCTCTTGGGGATCAGGAATTAATTTTTTTCCCTGCTGTAGCAAATTGAAGCATGCTTTGCTGGGGTTTTTCACATTCCTCTGGATCAACTGTGGGTGAAGGATTGTGTATATGAGATTTTTTTTTTGGTTGAACTAGATGGACTTGTGTCTTATTTCATCCTGACTAACTATGTAACTAAGACCCCATACACACTATTCGATTTTCTGCAGATTTTTGTCTTCAAAACCATATAATATGAGGTCAAACTTTAAGAGATTTAATTTGTATGAAATCAGGCAGGCCCTTGCACTACATGGTTTTGGTAAATCTGAAGACAAAAATCTGCTGAAAATTGAATAGTGTGTATGGGGTCTTAGAATGTATACTGACCACACCCCAGAAACTAAGATACAAGTCAGATTTCAGGCATCCCCTGCAACAAAAATGTCATTTTTGGTGAGATATTTCCAATAGGAACAAGTCTAAAGGGATGCAGGCCCAGCAGCTTTCCTCATTAGTGCTCTGCAGCTGCCACAGCTGACTGCTAGTTATGAAACCACTCCCATTAGAAGCTTCTGTGTTTAAGTGAAAGTGGGGAGCTGCCTGTGAGTACAGGGTTAATGGAGGCTGAAAAAACCCTGGGGGGAGAGGAATAGACAGCTGATCCTGACCCTCTGCAACTCTGTCCTGGCCAGCAATGAATGAATGCCGGTGTTGTGTCACCGGCTCTTTCGCTATGCACTGGTTTGACAGAGGGGCGGGTCTGGGTAGCAACATATGTCTCAAGCGTATCTCGCGTGGCCAAAACATCTCCCACTTGGGCACCACATGCTTGACCAGACATATGTTGACCTGCCATGCAGTTCGTTGGCAAGCGTATCTAAAAGACCCACACCAAAGAACAAAAAGGACCTCTCCTTGCTCCTCATCAGCTGAGATCTCCAACCCCACTATACCCCACTATAGTATCTGTATCTGTGAGGGGTTGCAGTGTTGTGGCACCAGTGCCTAAGGCCCAATTTTTCAACCCGTTTAACAGGGGCGTGTAATTACAATTTTTGATGCAATACTTTGCAGCAGGGCTTGTTCCTGCACTCCAAGTAGAGTATCCATTAGGGGTTGCAATGCTATGGCACCAGCACCAGTGCCTAAGGCCCAATTTTTCAGCCCTTGTTTTACAGGGGAGTGTAATTACAATTTTTGATGCAATATTTTGCAAAGAGGGTTCGTTGCTGCACTCAACTAGAGTATTTGTAAAGGGGGTTGCAGTGTTGTGGCACCAGCACCAGTGCCTAAGGCCCAATTTTTCAGCCCCTGTTTAACAGGGGCATGTAATTACAATTTTTGATGCAATACTTTGCAGCAGGGCTCATTCCTGCGCTCCAACTAGAGTATCTGTGAGGGGTTGCAGTGTTGTGGCACCAGCACCAGTGCCTAAGGCCCAATTTTTCAGCCCCTGTTTAGCAGGGGAGTGTAATTACAGTTTTTGATGCAATATTTTACAGGAGGGCTCATTGCTGCACTCAACTAGAGTATTTGTGAGGGGTTGCAGTGTTGTGGCACCAGCACCAGTGCCTAAGGCCCAATTTTTTAGCCCCTGTTTAACAGGGGCGTGTAATTACAATTTTTGATGCAATACTTTGCAGCAGGGCTCGTTTCTGCGCTCCAACTAGAGTATCTGTGAGGGGTTGCAGTGTTGTGGCACCAGTGGCTAAGGCCCAATTTTTCAGCCCCTGTTTAACAGGGGTGTGTAATTACAATTTTTGATGCAATACTTTGCAGCAGGGCTTGTTCCTGCGCTCCAACTAGAGTATCCATTAGGGGTTGCAATGCTATGGCACCAGCACCAGTGCCTAAGGCCCAATTTTTCAGCCCTTGTTTTACAGGGGCGTGTAATTACAATTTTTGATGCAATATTTTGCAAAGAGGGTTCGTTGCTGCACTCAACTAGTGTATTTGTAAAGGGGGTTGCAGTGTTGTGGCACCAGCACCAGTGCCTAAGGCCCAATTTTTCAGCCCCTGTTTAACAGGGGCATGTAATTACAATTTTTGATGCAATACTTTGCAGCAGGGCTCGTTCCCGCGCTCCAACTAGAGTATCTGTGAGGGGTTGCAGTGTTGTGGCACCAGCACCAGTGCCTAAGGCCCAATTTTTCAGCCCCTGTTTAGCAGGGGCGTGTAATTACAGTTTTTGATGCAATATTTTACAGGAGGGCTCGTTCCTGCGTTCCAACTAGAGTATCTGTGAGGGGTTGCAGTGTTGTGGCACCAGTGCCTAAGGCCCAATTTTTCAGCCCCTGTTCAACAGGGACATGTAATTACAATTCTTGATCTAATATTTCACAGCAGGGCCCGTTTCTGCGCCCACCAAGAGTAACTGTGAGAGCTTACAGTGTTGTGGCAACACCAACACCTAAGGCCCTAATTTCTGCAGAATATATAGGGCAGGCCCCTACTTTCAAACATCCAACTTACAAACGACTCCTACTTGCAAACGGAAGGAGACAACAGGAAGTGAGATGAAATCTACCCCTAGGAAGGGAAATTCTCTCCTGTAAGAGTTAATATGGGAAAAACGTTTCTCCTTTCCACTGATGCTTTATCACCAATCCTTGTTTCACTAAAAATCCCAAATTGTCAAAAAACATTTGTCATTGGGACAGAAAGTGTGGTAAAATCTTCTAAAGAGGTGCACAGATAGCAAAACAAATGTCACAGGGGTAATAACCCTTCCCTATGTTTTCCAAAAAGCTTAAAAATAGATTTTTTGGCTGGAGCTACACTTTAAAAATGTACCATTTCAAAATTACAAACAGACTCTAATTAACAACAAACCTACAATCCCTGTCTTGTCTGCACCGCCTGTATACTGCTGTTCAGAGGGCCTGGGGCACCACACCTTTCCTTTATTTAATTTGGGTGCGGGGTTCCCCTTAATACCATACAAGACCCAAAGGGCCTGATAATGGACTGGGGGGGTACCCATGCCATTTGTCTCACTGATTTTCATCCATATTACCGGGACCGGACATTACATTAAAGCCGTAAGCAGTTTTAAATGACTTTTATTCCTTTAAAAATTTAATTTTGTGCAGGGACTGTTCTAAGCACAGGAAACACGCGCCACTTTACAGGCATACAATAGACACCCCCCAGGTACGATATTTAAAGGAATATTTCCCTTTTTTTTTTTTTTCACTTTAAGCGTCCTTAAAATCACTGCTCCCGAAAAAACGGCCGTTTTTAAAACTTTTTTTTGCATTGATACATGTCCCCGGGGCAGGACCCAGGTCCCCAAACCCTTTTTAGGACAATACCATGCAAATTAGCCTTTAAAATTAGCACTTTTGATTTCGAAAGTTCGAGTCCCATAGACTTCAATGGGGTTCTAAAGTTCGCGCAAATTTTCAGTCCGTTCGCAGGTTCTGGTGCGAACCGAACCGGGGGGTGTTCGGCTCATCCCTACTCCTTATCTTCACGCCATATATAACAACTGAAGAACAACTTCCCATTTAAAATTTGTTCCACGGTCGCATACCGCCGAAAGGTGCTCTAGTACGTTAACATTACCATTAGATATTGTGTGTGGTCTGTCGTAATTTACCTATACACACGACCGATTTAGCATTAATGGGATCCCGCACGTCACACATCTAGATTTTCCACAACGCAGTTCCCCCTTTTTTGGGGGGGGGGGGGTTTTGCACACCTCTTCATACCCTTACTTGCTACTATTTATCTTAGTTAGTCCTCCGCAGTGCTACAGCACTCATTCCCACCACAGCTCACAAACCCCAAACAGCTGTCCATACGGACTAGAGCTAATAAACCGGACGTTTTTCTTACAGGTGGATAGGCAAGCCTACGACCACCTCCGGTAACGATTTACACAAGTACCCAGCTATATTTCTGAGGTACGATCCCCAACCCCCACTGGATTAACCTTATCTACCCCCCCTCCCCCTTCCCTTCCCTCCCCTCTTTTCCTTTCTTTTCACCTGCCCACTCCCCCTGTCTTCTGCCCTCTTTACTTTATCTAACTTCTTTTTCTCCTTTCACATCTCTTCTATATCAAACCTATTCTATAGGTGGGGGCCGCTCCTCTCTCCTCTTCCCCAGTCTCCACTTACCCACGGAATCATCCTGTAACATATATAAAGGACACGGAACTAACTAGATAATCTTAATTCTCCCAGTAACCCTAGAAATATTCACAATGCCGAAGGGAGTAACGACCACTACTCAACAACTCTCACTAAAATGCCTGTCACTTAATGTAAAAGGCTTAAATATTCCAGAAAAAAGGTTGCAAGTCCTCACGGCATTGACTAAACACAAAGCCCACTTCCTCTTGTTGCAGGAAACACACTTCTGCACAAAACATATCCCCAAATTAACAAATCATGTCTATAAGCATACAATCCATTCTACGAATCCAACATCTAAAACAAAGGGAGTCTCCATACTTATCTCCAAACATGCTGATTTTCAACTAAAGGATTCCCTGGTTGATCGCGAGGGTAGATACATTTTTGTTAAAGGCACATACGCATCTAAACCAATCACGATCGCAAATGTGTACTGCCCGAATGAGCACCAAGTAACCTTTTTTAGGCAAATTTGTGATCTTCTCTCCACTTTTCAAGAGGGCATAGTACTACTCGGCGGAGATTTTAATGTCCCACTAAACCCAACCTTAGATTCTTCTACAGGAACCTCTACACTCCCCTATCGCGCACTACGGCAAATTAAACTTCAATTACAAAATCTGACTCTCCACGACACATGGCGTACCATGTTCCCGACAGACAAAGACTACACATTCTTCTCCTCCCCACATCAAAAATACTCGAGAATTGATTATATATTTCTATCCCAGACAGACCTATCATTTCTCTCACAAGCCACAATAGAACCTATGTTTTTATCAGACCACCACCCCATCACGATAACTTTAACATTTCCGGACTACAACAACAGAACTAAGACCTGGAGGTTGAACCCTTCCGTCCTTAAAGACCCTGACATATTAAGACAAATAAACACCCGACTTCAACTGTACTTTCAAGAAAATACTTCCCCTGACACAACTCCTATCACACTTTGGGAAGCCCACAAGTGCGTCATTAGGGGGAAACTCATTGCCTTAGCAACGAAGGAAAAAAAAGGCATCAGGCCCACATAGCATCCCTCATCGAAACCATCAATAGACTCGAAAAAACACACAAACAATCTACCTCACAATCCACACTACAGGACCTCCTACACGCACGATCCACTCTAATGGAGGAATTAGGAAAACGCACAAGACGACAATATGTTCTCAGACAGAAAGTGTTCTATGAACACGGCAATAAGAGTGGGAGATTGCTTGCGCGCACGATACAGGCAGCCAAAACTTCATCCATAATTCACCATATACGTACCGACAAAGGCACAATTCTCTCTAAAAACGAAGACATAGCTGCACACTTTGAACAATTCTACTCTAAACTTTACAATCTGCCATGCCACAACACCGGGTCACCTAACACATCGATCCGCCAATCCCAAATACAGGACTTTCTAGCTCAATATTGCCCTAAACCTATCACTTCACAACAAGCTGCAGCCTTAGAATGCCCATTGATCACTGAGGAGTTGAGCCTAGCTACAAAACAAATGAAAGTGGGCAAGAGCCCAGACCCGGATGGACTACCACTAATTTATTACAAAAGTTTCTTAGATATACTGTCACCGCAAATGCTCACAGCTTTTAACTCCCTATCAAACCCACTTACCCCTTTGGGCAACATGCTTGAAGCTCCTATAGCAGTTATACCAAAAACAGATAAAGATCCCTCCCTAGCGTCCAACTATAGACCCATATCACTACTCAATGTAGACATCAAATTGTATGCAAAGATGATAGCAAACAGATTATTGCCCTTAATCCCTGGCCTTGTTTCAGCAGACCAAGTGGGCTTTATCCCGGGTAGGGAGGCCAGGGATAACACCATACGCACCTTAAACATACACCACTGGCCCAGGGGTTCCTGTTGTCGCTTGATGCCAAGAAGGCGTTTGACAGGGTGGCCTGGGACTATATGCGGGAAGTGCTAAAGGGCATTGGCCTACTACCACGCATGTGTGCACACATCAACGCTTTATATGACAATCCCTCAGCAAGGGTTAAAGCAAACGGCCTCCTGTCAAACGCCTTTCCAATAAACAACGGAACTCGCCAAGGATGCCCACTGTCCCCTCTAATTTTCGTCTTGACCCTAGAACCTCTTCTAAATAGACTACGCGCAAATACAGATATTCAAGGAATAACCATCAACCGGAGGGAATTTAAGGTAGCAGCTTTCGCAGACGATATTCTGCTGACACTCCAATCACCTCATATTTCTCTGCCTAACTTGCTGAAGGACATTAACCATTTTGGGGTGTTATCAAATCTAAAAAAAATTACCCCAAATCCCATGCCTTGAATATCTCCCTTTCCCCACAGGAGGTTACCCATTGCCAAGACTCCTTCCCTTTTCGTTGGAAAGGAGATGCCATCACTTATCTAGGCATCCAAATTACTAGGCGACTTACAGACCTGTATGACCATAATTTCCTTCACACTTTATCAAAAATTCAAACAGATTTAAAAGATTGGGCCACTCTTAACGTATCATGGTTTGGGCGCTCGGCCCTGATAAAAATGATTATCCTTCCTCGCCTTCTTTACCTAATGCAGACCATCCCAATCCACTTGCCACCTTCCTTTTTTCTTTCGTATAAAAAACCTGTACAACCTTCATTTGGAAGGGCAATCCTCCACGAATCAAATACACACGACTGACATGTGACAAGACCAAGGGTGGGATTGCTCTCCCAGATCTTCACAAGTACTATCTGGCCTGCCATTTAACTAGAGTGGCTGATTGGAGAACCAATAAAATAAGGAAACCCTGGGTAGTACTAGAAAGCTTCTTTATAAACGAGCCACTACACAACCTTCCCTGGCTCCCATCCAAACACTGGCCCCAACCCATTAAGACGCATCCACTTATCTACCCATCTTTACTTGCTTTTACTTTGGCTGTGACCTCCTTCAATGTGTCCTCACAACCAGGGCCTTTGACTTCCCTGAGGGGGAATCCAGATTTCCCCCCGGGGCAGTCAGATGCATTTCTAAAACAAGAATGGCCACACGATGATATCCAAACACGCCATTTTTTCCACGAAGGCCGGTTACGATCTTATGAAAATTTAAGATCTATATCCCACACAAAGGACTTTCCTTTCTGGACATATAGACAGTTGAGACACTTTTTCACCTACTCAGACTCCAATGATCTATGGTCAAGACAATTAACACCATTTGAAACCTTATGCTCTCAGGACACACCACAGAGACATCTAATATCCATCATTTACTCTCTTCTCCAGGGAAAACATCATTCCTCTCAGACAGAAACCTTACGCTTATCCTGGGGTAAAGACTTACGCATAGCCCTCACTGACGAAGATTGGGAAACCATTCATGTGCATGCACATAAAGGTTCATTAAATGTAGCTATACAGGAAAATGGCTATAAAATACTCACAAAAAGGTACAGAACACCGACTCGCCTACATAAATTCTCACCCTCAATCCCGAACACATGTTGGAGGTGCAATAAAGAGGAAGGCTCCATGATCCACATCTGGTGGGAGTGCCTAGTGCTTCAGTCATTTTGGAGGGAGATTCATGACATAATACAACGGGTCACTACTTACACTCTGGACTTTGATCCGGCACAATATCTCCTCCATCATACAACCTTACCTAAAAGATCCTACCATAAATCACTGGCCATGCACATGGTAAATGCGGCCAGGTTATGCATACCTGTACTCTGGCGTTCAACCAACCCCCCGACTATCAGGGAATGGCTGACAAAGATTGCTAAGATAGAGGAGATGGAAGAATTGATCTATATCTCACAAGATCGCATACAAAAATTTACCACTGTCTGGGCATGTTGGATACATTTTAAAAGTACTGAATGTTACAAATCTTACTTTCCGATACAATACTTTCCCCCCTCCTGAGGGACTCGGAGATACCCGGTCGCTCTTTCTGTTGGGGCTGTGTGACCTAGAGAGAGGGGCGGCCCTCTATCCTTTCTACCTCTACGCCCCATACCTCCTTCTCCTTTTCTTCTCTCTCACCCTTTTTTCCCCGCTATTTCTTTGTACACTTACCCCCCTCTCTTCTGTACCCCTCTAATATTTTTATTTTATTTTAGATCCATATCCCATTTATTCATACCTATCCATACCCTTCCTACAATATTTGACTGAGACAATTAAAAGCAACACGCACTAAGAATTTACCAGAGACAGGTCATTCTTATATAGTTCCACACAAGTCTAATACTCTTCTTTACTTCATGATTGGACCTGGTGATAATGGTCCACACGGAGGATTTTTGATTATAATAACACTTGTATACAGAAAGCTGTCTCGTAATGGAATGGTCAATTTAAATTTTCTCTCCCCCCCCCCCCCCCCCCATATAGTGATTACTTTCATTTGAAAGCACCTCACTTAGTCTACTATATACTTTTGTTTCCCATGACTTAAATTGTAACAACACATCCTGTACTACCAATGTATAATAATGTCATGGATGCATCTTTCAAAACCTGTCTAACTGCCTGTACATGTAATTGTGCTCTTTTTCAATAAAACCTTTTTTGTGGAAAAAAAAAAATTTGTTCCACATCTATACAAAATCTGAGAATTAATCTACTGACCATGGTTTCCCAACTATACTGAATTTCCTTTGGCTTCTTGGTAAAACAAAATTAGACCTGAATATTTACACAATGAAATGCTTCTTGTAGGCTCACTACATGGTCAGCTACTTTAAATGCTCCAATCAGACCATTCATTGACAGTCCCAGGTGCAACCAGTGGTCAACAACACATTTGTGCACAGTGAGACAATAGATCTTATCCTATGTACGCTCCATTGAAACTCTTTCTGATATCTTCATTGGTCCTACTACATTTGAATCACTACTCTTACAGAATGATCCACCTTCACGTGCCATCTCTCGGTTATACTCTATCCTTTTGCAGCCTCTGCAGCCCACCAGGATCCCCCTTCATACATGCTAACTTGGGAAAAAGAACTTCAGACCATTATTACCCTGGCGGCCTGGGAAAAATGTTTCATCCTGACCCACAAATTGTCGATAATGACACAGGTGCAGGAAAAAGTGTTCAAACTCATCACCAGGTGGCACAGATATCCCTCCATCCTCCGTCAGTTTGCCACACATCTAAAGGCACTATGCTCCACATTTGGTGGGAATGCACCCTGCTTCAAGTGTTCTGGATATGAATCCTCAATCTTTACTGTAAGGTCATGGTGACCCAAATACTATTCTTTCCTACCATAGTGCTCCTCTCTATGATTCTGGGACCTATTAAGTTCACCAAGTAGGACATCCTCAGACTCTTCCTCTTGACAGACAGGATGATTACTGCCCATCACTGGAAAACTACTACTATACCTTCCCTTATGGAACTGGCGAGTGAACTTGATTCTATCAGGGATCTTGAGCATCTATTGTCACAGGAAAATGACAGGGAACAGTTAAAAAAAATGATATTACGATATGTTGTTCCACTAATTTGTATGGATTAATAATGTTGGAAGACTTGAATATGTTACTTCTGTACTCTTTTCATTTTGTTTGATATTTTGCATCTGCAATTTGATTGTGCTATCTTTTAATAAAACCAGATTGAACTAAATTGTTATTCCCTTTTTTTGTGTAAAGATTCTCTAAAAATTCAGGAGAGTCAATTTTGACCACAAAAAATGCTGAATGCTGTTAAACATTTGTAAATGCTACTAAACATGCCTAGACGTGCCTAAACGCTAGACACGTTTAGCACTTCAGTGTTTATTTCTTTCAATGGCCAGATTAAATTAAAATTCTGACCAATAAAATAAATAAACACCCAAACTCCAAACTCTGTTAAACTCTGCTAAACTCACCTAAACTGTTTTTAAAAAATGCAGCAAATAAACTCCCCTGCTGATAAACTGCTAAAAACATCCATGTGTACATGGATACATAGGATAACATAGAGGGAAGTTTAAGGGCAGAAAAAAAAGCACCTAAACTCACAAAAACATGAGCTTAACAGCAAGAGTGTGCATGAGGCCTAACATACAGGTAAGACCTATATTTGCATGCAGTACTGTCAAACATTTTTCAATGACAATATGGGAGTTATTTACGAAAGGCAAATCCACTTTGCACTGCAAGTGCACTTGAAAGTGCACTGAAAGTACACTTGGAAGTGCAGTTGCTCTAAATCTAAGGGTGTAGATCTGAAATGAATGGAAGCTCTGCTGATTTTATCATCCAATCATGTGCAAGCTAAAATGCTGTTTTTTATTTTCCTTGCATGTCCCCCTCGGATCTACAGCAACTTTATTTCCAAGTGCACTGCAAGTGCACTTTCAAGTGCACTTGCAGTGCAAAGTGGATTTTCCTTTAGTAAATAACCCCCTGTATCTTTCTAGTGGTATGTTTATTTTAAACTATAACATCACAGAAATATTTCTTCTTTAACTTTCCTTCTTTTTATTTCCTTTTGAAGTCTAACTAGTGTATTAAGTTAGATGGCATACGCATTTCCTGGAACAATCCAATATTAAAGCTTCCACAGATAATTATAAAAGCCAGAACAACAATAACTAATCAAATAATTATAAAAGCTGTGCTCATTTAACATATTTTATTTTGTGTGTATAAGGATTAGTATTTCAAACCATGAAATTATTCTAATATCAGAACTATTCATCACATTTGGAACTAAAAGAGATTATTTAAAGGCTGCACAACAAACCAAATATTATTAACATTTTGTAATTATACCAGTATAACATGATTAGTGTAGATGACAGATGGTTAAACAGTATTATCTGCCTTTATACAGAATAGAAATGTTCTAAATTATCAAACATTTCAATATTGTAAGTAAAATGGCTAGCGGCCGCATTTCACCAAAGGTAACTTCAATGGTGATTTGTCTAAACTAAACTTGTTTTATAATTTAATCTCTGAAAGGCCTCCTTGAACTCTTGAGTCACATGCTAGTTCCAGGGAAGTCACTGAACTCACATCAAGGAAATGTTTACGCCAACATGGATGCACTAATATCGCATTGACACATCACCATGTATTTTTGGGGAAATCAATTAACTGGTATAGTAAAATGCATGTCAATGCAATAAAATTGTTGTGTATATGACTTTTTTTTCTACTGCACTGCAATGCAATTTCTTAGTTCAATTCTTTTGCTAGATTGGAAAGTGCAGCAAAGTGCACAAAGCACATTAATCACTGTAGTTGTGCTATTATGCCACTGGGGACCAACAAATGGTTGCTTCCAATAAATGTATTTAGCTTTGTGACAGATTGGCTTTTAGAATTTTCTCCATAATGCTGATAGATGATTTATATTCTTTCCATGGATTGTCCATTGAAACAGGTCCAGGCTATGCTAATATAAAATTGGTTATTTTAGCTGAAAAGCAATAGGGTACATCCAGCTGTATTTATAGATTTTTATTACATGAACCTTTGTTGTATTATCTTTTATTTGAGTGCTATGCATTTATACATTTAGGATGTGTCCTTCATAATAAACTGTTTGGTGTGGTTGGTGGGTGAAGTTTCTTTTGTATATAGTGTATTTGTTTTTGTTTTTTTTGTTTTTGCTTTTGTTTATATGCATCTAATATCTTGACAGCAGTATTTGTGGGTATGCTAATGTTTACTGTATTTTATATTGGACACAAAGGTACTTATCCAGTATTGGTTATATGAGTATGGAATGATTAGCATGATATGATAATATGTAGATTTTGTTTCTGCTGACAGGTGCCATTTTTACATGTATTAGGTCCAACACATTGGGCTGCCATATTATTCTTATTTCACACAATATACTGGTGTTTGCATAACAAAGTAAAGCAGATACAGTAAAACCTTGGTTTGAGAGCATAATTCGTTCCAGAAACATGCTTGTAATCCAAAGCACTTGTATATCAAAGCATTTTTTTACAGGGTATAAAAGAGAAGAAAGGCACCTCTAAGTGTAGCAATAAGTTGCTAAATGTTGTACCTTCATTAAATGTAACCATATTGCTACACTTAGAGGCTCCTCTCTTCTTTTTTATACTCAGTTGTGACATGACGCTACTCTTATATCAAGACATCGCTTGTATATCAAGGCAAAATTTATTAAAACATTTTGCTTGTCTTGCAAAACGCTCTCAAACCAAGTTACTCTCAAACCAAGATTTTACTGTAAATGCTTCTCAGTTCATAGTTTCTAAGTTAACATGCTCAGTGTTATTATGTATCCAATATTTTCATTGAATATAACACCATTTTTAGTTTCTGTTTGTTTATAATGCACTTTGATACAATCTTTAGTTATTGCAACTATTGCATGGTCATGCAACACTGTACCCAAATAAAACGTGTGTCTTTTTTTCCCACAAATAGAGCTTTCTTTTGTTGGTATTTGATTGTTTGTTTGTTTTTTGCACTATAAACAAAAAAAGACTGACAAGTTTAAAAAAAAAAAACAATATTTTTTTACTTTCTGCTATAAAACATATCCAATAAAAATAAAAAAAAAAAATAAAATTTCTTTATAAATTTAGGCCACTATGCATTCTGCTACATATTTTTGGTAAAAAAAAAATCACAATAGGTGTATATTGATTGGCTTGCGCAAAAGTTATAGTGTCTAAAAACTATGAGATATATACTGGAATTTGTATTTATTTATCTATTTTTATCCAGTACCCGCACCCGCAGATTGGCTTCTGCTGTGAGTAATCACAGGGGAAGCGGCCCACCGGAGGCATGTGTGCCCCCTAGGCAAAAGTTCAAGATCACGAATACAGTATATATTAAAATATATATACGCTATTGGGCGGTCCAGAAGTGGTTAAATGTTGAAGGGGTTGAATTTAGCACACATTTTAGGGCAAGTTGTTTAAGTTTGATTTTAAAGTAAAAGATCACTGATAAATGCATTTCTGTCTCCCAATTATAATTTTACTGTTTTTAATAGCATGAAAATGCATTGATATATTTTCTATGCAGACATTGGGGGTTATTTACGAAAGGCAAATCCACTTTGCACTGCAAGTGCACTTGGAAGTGCAGTCGCTCTAAATCTAAGGGGTAGATCTGAAATGAGTGGAAGCTCTGCTGATTTTATCATCCAATAATGTGCAAGCTAAAATATTGTTTTTTATTTTCCTTGCATGCCCCCCCCCCCCCCGATCTACAGCGACTTTACTTCCAAGTGAACTTGCAGTGCAAAGTGGATTTTCCCTTAGTAAATAACCCCCATAATGCTGCCAGGTTTTGATTTTTTATTGATAAAAAGTATGTGTGTCTGAAATAAAAACATCTCTTGATGGCCAGATCAATTACTGAAGAAAAACCAAGGTCCAATCTGATGTAGCAATGGAGGTTACACGTTTTTGAGGTTACCTTTGATTTTTATACCTATGCAGAAATTAATTCGGAATATAAAATATGTCATGCACATCATTAATATTTATTTCTTACTTTACCATGTAAATCATTACCTAATTCAATTTGAGTTATGATTTGAGTTATGATTTTTTTAAAAGCTGTTTAGGATTTTTTTGTGACTAGATGATGAGAAACTGTTCAGCACTCGGTACTCCTACACATGGTGTGACTCAGACACTATTTGGAGTGGACACCTGTTTTGCTCAGACCGCAGCAAATTCTTTGCACCCTCTTCATTACAAAATGCACAATTATGATTGGCTCGTTCATTTAGGTTTCATTCACACCATGTCAGTTGAGCTGCACTGATAAGCAATGATCAATTCAGGCTCAATGCAAGGGTTATGCACTGTAAAAAAAAATCAGTTTGTTTGGACTGCAGCATATCACTGCATAGAGTAGAATAAATTGTCATAAGAAAAAATAGAATAAATTGTCAAAAGAAAAAGTATGCAGTGCAGTGCGTTTTGTAGCACTACCCCAAAAGAGATTTTAACTGGTTCTTTCCTAGACTGTACAGAGGCCACCAGTCAAACAAGCAACAGTCCACTCACTTTGACTCCAATAAACAGACTAGACTAGGGGTTGTCTTTTTTTAGTTTATTGCTTGTAGAACTTGGGATGGGAGAGGGGAGAGGGTGGTATGGGATATTCAAGGTACGCTGAATAGTAACAGGAGGACACTCTTGACTAGGCTAGACTTCTATGAACAGTCTTTATGGCAAGGGTTATTAGGAAAGGCCAGAACTGAGACCCTGTAATTGTTGTCTCAGTAAGGAGCTACTGATGTCACTTATCCTTCAAAAGCAGCACACAGTCATTTGGATCTTGAGCTCAAGTCTATTCTTACAATGTCTCTCCAGGGCAGCTGGACTCCCCATTTTCCTTCAGACAACTTTATGCCTCAGTCTCTAGCTTCCACCAAACACTCTTCAAAGGGAGGGGTTAATATTTACAGTGCCACAAGACAGCTACACACTTTATAGCTTCCGTCTGACTCTCTCCAGTGAGTCCTCCAGACCAGATCCTTAGGTGAGATTGTTTGGTTAGCTCCAAAGTAGAGAGTCACAGCTGGGACCTTGATGAACTGCAGGAAACTCAAGCAAAATCTGCCTCAAAAGGGCAGAGCCCCTTGAGGCCAGGAACTCCTCCAGCAGGATAAGAACAGGCCTCAGACTATTTATGTTCATCTCCAGCCACCTACTGGGCACACCTCCCCAGGGATTGTCTGAAGCACCATAAATATTCAGACTGCTCATTTGACCTGCCAGTCATTTATGTTCTAGAAGCCTCTAGAATGAAGAGGGGAACCAATAAAACCTGCAGCCTGTGAAATCCTAGAACAGCCCAAATAAATCAAAAGCTGTTTCTATGATTACAGAGGAGCCAAAAAGGACTACATTTTCCTAACATCCTAGCACCTATCCAGGAGCGTGCTGCATCTGTAAAAACGCATCACACCTCTTTTCATAACGCACACCACCGCACACATGTTATATGGAGCCTAACATGTGGGGTCTGGTGGGAACTAGTTCTGAAGCCTAAGAGTTCATCAGCTTCTTCTAATATGCTGACACATTTATAAGTTGATAATATACAGTACTAATCTAGAAAATGAGTTGTATAATTTCCTTAAATTATATTTAATTTTAAATAGAGTGGAAAAGTGAGGTCATCCCCTTTACATGAGCTGATGCCTAGGACCCCTTTTGGGGGATTTCACCACACTTTTTATCCCAATAGTTAGGCTGGACCAAATCAGAAGGATCACTAATTTATTACATTCATTCATTATATTTCTGCTGAATATTCCTTTGATCTGTGGAGCAACAAGCAGTTTAGCAATCCAGCACTTAAAGCTGAACTCTGGGCAAAAACAATATGGAAGCACTAGCTAGGTACCAATACCTTACCTCTGCGCTCCTCTGTAAGTGCTGAACTCCCGCCATGAAAACTGCCAGAGCTGTAGAACGGCGATCATGGCGAGTTCCTCACTCTGCAGCTCCTCCATTCTAAAATGTATTGTATTCTTTTCAAAGAATATAATGTGTTCTGTGATTGGACAAGGGAAGATCATGACATTCAGTGGTGCCTTTGGCCAGTCACAGAATGCCTTATCTAAACGTAACCTGCTCCTTTCTCCTAGCAGAGTCACAGAAAGTTAAATAAAATTCTTTCCAAAGGAAACACTGACAACAAAAATTTGACAAGTGCTAATCCTGCGCACGCTATCGACAACAAAAAATACGTTTTACCTGGAGTTCACCCTAAACATTTTACTTTTTCTGGTGTCTGGGGTTTCAGGTGTGCCCACCTATAAACAAGAGCCCTGGTTTTAGCTGACAAAGTAGAGAGCAGATGTATTTCATACTGAGTTCATAAACATTTTAATTTTAAAAGTCAGAAATTCAAGGAAAATAACCATGTTTCTTTTTTTTTTTGTTTACTGGAATTTAAATGTCACCATATAGCAGTGCCTGAAATCAGCTTCCACTTGCCAGTGGATGTAATTCATTCTGTCTTTCAATAATTTGTTGTAGATCACAAATACAAAAAAAAGGGGGGAACAGCTGGTAGCACACAGTTTACCAACTAGTACAAAAATCGAATGTCCCAAAACATAGGAGGAGGCATTTATTTGCACTCTTTGCCAGTCACACTTTGTCCATGTTAATTTGAATGTTCTTCCAAATGTATTAATTAGCACTGGCAGGTTTCTTTGAAATATTAAGTGGCTTTGATGGATTTTCAGTGAAAAATGCAAACATTTCTATGTGTCCAACAGACATTTGTTGGCCTAAATGCTGCTCCAGTGGTTGGGAACAGTCACCACTTGTTAGCTTTATTTAGTCCAAAAACCAACAGAACCATTGTGTTCTGAAGAAACTTAACACAGAAACACTTGCCAATGCCAGGGCTCTGTACTCTGTCTCCTGCTGCTGGACAGTTTATGACAGATGGGGATTACCTCCCTATAAGTACAGTGCCTTATAAAAGCGGTGGGCAAATGGGTGTACCTGTATGTCCCCTTTCATTGGCTGGGCTAGTGGGCACATCCGCTGCGTACAGCGTGACCGTGCCAGCGGATTTGATGTCCGCTAGTGTCCCAGCGATCGTGTCACGGAGCAGATACCTATGTAAACAAAGCATTTCCCCGTTCTGCCTAGTGACATGACAGAGATCACTGCTCCCTGTCTTTGGGAGCAGTGATCGCTGTCATGTGAGTGGAAGCCCATCCCCCCACAGTTAGAATCACTCCCTAGGACACACTTAACCCCTTGATCGCCCCCTAGTGTTTAACCCTTTCCCTGTCAGTGTCATTTACACAGTAATCAGTGCATTTTTATAGCATTGATCACTGTATAAATGACAAACTAGCGTCAAAAGTGTCCGATGTGTCTGCTATAATTTCGCAGTCCCGATAAAAATCGCAGATCGTTGCCATTACTAATAAAAAAAAATTAATAATAAAAATGGCATAAAACTATCTCCTATTTTGTAGACGCTATAACCTTTGCGCAAACCATATGCTTATTGAGATTTTTTTTACCAAAAATATGTAGAAGAATACATATCGGCCTAAACTGAGGAAAAAAATTTGTTTTTATATTTTTGGGGGGATATTTATTATAGCAAAAAGTAAAAAATATTGTTTTTTTTTTCAAAATTGTCGCTCTTTTTTTGTTTATAGCGCAAAAAATAAAAACCTCAGAGGTGATCAAATACCACCAAAAGAAAGCTCTATCTGGGGGAAAAAAAGGATGTCAATTTTGTTTGGGCCAACATCGCACAACCGTGCAATTGTCAGTTAAAGCGACGCAGTGCCGAATCGCAAAAAGTGCTCTGGTCAGGAAGGGGGTAAAATCTTCCGGGGCTGAAGCGGTTAATCTCAGTATAAATACAGATGTTCTGTGATGCCCTCAGAGGTTTGTAAGAGTACCTTGGTGAACAAACAGCATCATGAAGGCCAAGAAGCACACCAGACAGGTCAGGGACGAAGTTGTGGAGAAGTTTAAAGCAGGGTTAGGATATAGAAAAATATCCTAAGCTTTGAACATCTCATGGAGCACTATTCAATCCATCATCCAAAAATGGAAGGAGTATGACACAACTGCAAACCTACCAAGACATGGCCGTCCACCTAAACTGACAGACCCGGCAAAGAGAGCATTAATCAGAGAAGCAGCCAAGGGGCCCATGGTAACTCTGGGGGAGCTGCAGAGATCCACAGCTCAGGTGGGAGAATCTGTCCACAGGACAACTATTAGTTGTGCACTCCAAAAATCTGGCCTTTAATGGAAGAGTGGCAAGAAAGAAGAATAAGAACCAAGAATAAGAATAAGAGCCATAAGAATTGGCCTGACGACCGGATGTGACAAGAGCATTCCACGACCAGGAAGAAGACATACCAGGAAGCAAGCGGTGGACGCTGCTTCCACTATAGTTTGAGTTGCTTCTTCTTATGCCGCGTACACACGATCGGAATTTCCGACAACAAATGTTTGATGTGAGCTTGTTGACGGAAATTCCGACCGTGTGTAGGCTCCATCAGAAATTTCGTGTGGGAATTTCTGACAACAAAAATTTGAGAGCTGGATCTCAAATTTTCAGACAACAAAATCCATTGTCGTAACTTCAGAGCGTGTGTAGACAATTCTGACGCACAAAATTCCACGCATACTCTGAATCAAGTACGAGACGGAAGCGATCCGTCTGGTAAAACTAGCATTCGGAATGGAGATAGCACATTTGTCAAGCTTCAAACTTTTTAATCTTTTAATGCAGCGCATTTTCTTTTTCTTTATAATGCTAGAATAATGAAGTTGTTTTGCTGCTGATATTCACACAGAGTTCTGACAAACTGATTTCTTTATTATTTCTCGTGATCTCATGAATAATCTTTATTTTTTTTTACAGATCTCCAGAATAATGTTTATGTTTTTTTTCTAGTGATCTACTTTTTTATTTTTTTTAATCAAAATCTCATGATTTTTTTTTTTCTAGTGATCTCCATAATATTTTTTTTCGTTTTGTGTGTCAAGTTACCACAACACCATTATTATCTTGTATTTTTTAACCTCAAGGAGATTGGTTGGTGTTGGTGTCCCTTGTTAATTTGACATTGTATTTTTGCAATGTACTTGCCTACTCACAAACAAACTGTCCTTTTTGAACTAAAACACATAGCCAAGTGTTTGTGCTAAAAAAATAGACATTTATTAGGGGTCATAACAAAATAAAGAAGAAGGCAACGCTGGATAAACTGGTGAAATTGGCAAAGCCTTTGTACCCCAGGGCACACATCAATTATTTGACAGGCAAAATTGGTAGCCTGAGGAGTCCATTTAATAAGGAGCACAATCTGGTCCAGGACTCCGAGAGATTGGGAGCAGCAGATGACATATATGTCCCCAGGCTGTGGTCTTACAAAGCCTGCATCTTTTGTCAGACCAGACTGAACCCAGGCAATCACTCTCTTGTCTTCCTTACACGCTTGCTTCCACGCTTGCTTCCACGCTTGCTTCCGGGCTGTGGCCCTGGTGTTGGAGTTGTGGCAGGTGGTGGAGGAGGAGGATGGTCGAACTCATAAACATGGTTTTTGCTTGTGAGTTCGCCCCTCAACCCCTTATTTAGGGCCTGATACATCACTTCCTCACAAATGAGGCGTTGGCCCACCTCCATTTCCTGCATCTTGCTGGCAGCCATGCAGGCATCTTGAATATTGGGGGTGGTTCTGGTGGCCGCAGTAGCCTCCTGAATCAAAGAAAGCACTGACTCCTAGTCTATTATATGTGCTCCTCAGGCTACCAATTTTGCACTTCAAATAGGGGATGGTTGCCGTGGGAATCACCAATTCCAGCAATTGATCCAGCACTGCCTTCCTCTTTATTTTATCATTATAAAAAGGGTTTTTCACCTACCACAGACAGGGCAGCTCCCTGTATTTATCAATGAAGTTAATGAAGCTAGGGAGGAAGTCGTGCTCATCTAATCTATCCATTTTCTCTGCAAAACACAACACAAGACAAACCCTAATGTCAGGCTAAACTCTCATAATCTTGTGCCAACATAGGCCTCAATCTATAAGCAGTATAGGCCACTGATGCCTCAAGTTAAAATAGTACCTTCGTTTGCACGATCGGCGATTACGCTACTCCATCCTCTGCCCATAAATCGTACGTACGATGCACACGTGTTACGCTTTATATACACTGCGCATGCATGCAACTCTGTCCGCCCCTGACCTTCTAGTATATTCCCCGCCCCTTCTCTTTCGGCGCAGTGGGAGAGCATATGGCGGAGAAAGAGCAAGTGCATGCAGACAGCAGCAATCAGGAGGAGGACGAAAGCCCGGAGCCACAAACATCCTGATCCCGGAGGAGATTTAAGGCATCAAATATGTCCTTTGGTGAGATGGTGGACATCTTGAAGAGGTCCGACTATGATGGGAAGCATGGATCTTACCCAAACCCAAATGTCAGAAAGGCCAAGATCATGGCAAAAGTTGGGAAAAGTCTGCAGATGAATTTTGGGGTACGGCGATGCAAGGATTAACTGAGGAAACGATGATCAGACCTCAAATTGAGGGAGCAGGATCAGTACAGAAGAATCAAGAGAGTGCTGCAAAAAAGTAAGTATTTTGTCATGTGTTCCTATTATTAGTATTACTTTTGTGCTGCTCCATGTGCTTTTCTTTACTGTTGTACAGTTTAAAATAGCAAGTTTCAGGTTTGTGGGCACAGTAATCGTTCGTAGTAAACATTGTTCATTAGATCTTCCGTAGTACCCATTGTTCGTTCAACCACTAATATGATGTTTTTGGCAGATGTGGGTTAACTACATTTGTTCATGCCTATTTGTATTGATAGAAGTTTGTTGTCTAGATGGGTTTGTAACTAGAATGAAATGCAAACTTGATTCAGTGTAAGGAGAGGACACTCAGCAGCTGTTTACACATCTGGATGCAGGAGCACAAGTTTGGGACACCAGAACAAACTTTTTTGGGTGTCCCACACAGGTGCTCCAGTGGATACTAGGGGTGTCTCCATGTGGGAAACTTGCACAAAACAGGTAAGTATTCCAGCTTTAGAAAGGGAAAAAAATCATGTCTTGGAACTCTGCCAAAACAGACAATTGTACGACACTTAAGCAATGTTTCATATTCATATTTCTGGCCACAAATATCTGTGTGCTAAGTATACCTTTTTTTTTTATTCACATAGGGGAGAAAAGACTCGGGACATCTGAGGACACCAGGAAACCCCAACCTCCTAAAGAAGGGGAACTCAGCACACCACAATCTGAGGATGTGGAGGAAGGAGAGGTTTATGAAGTAGGCGAAATAGTGACCACAACAGGTCGGTGTCTGACCTAATAGATGGATGCCTGCATATTTATAATACATGGTGTGTTTGTTTTATTTTAGGTGATGTGGATATTGTGGAAGAAGAATCTCATTTCACAAGTGCAAGTGCATTGGGGAGATAATGGTGTGCAATCGAGAATTAAAGAAAAAGACATCAATGATGTTGAAAAAAGACTCAAAAACATCATTGATGTTTTAGGCAGAATCTAAAACATCCCTAAATTATTCAAGTTTGTTGTGATATTTTTTATTTTTCTAACATTTTTAAATTATTTTGAAAGCCAAATTTTGAAGATGCACACAGTGTGTCAACATGTGCTATCTGCCATCATGGGATATCAATGTATGCGTTTTGTGAGTGCAACCCCTTCCTCGCAACTAAAGTAGATCCCCCATGATGGGAGCTAGCACATGTTGACATTAGGCATGGGATCAGGAGGGAAATCCCTATTTTGACTCCCAATTTGTGTGCATCTTCAAAATTTGCCTTTCACAGGGGTGACATCACCCCATCTGATGAAGGCAATATCAACACAGTTTTGACATAATAATGTCTGATATTGCCTTCACTTTGTCAAAGTTGAACTTTGTAAGTTCCTGATGTTTTTAAACATGCCTGTTTAACCCAAAAAAGGCTATTTGTACTGTCAAAGATAAAAATGTTATACAACAAATATGTTGGTTTGTTCAAAAACTCTTTTCTAACGCACATGTGAATGTGCTTTGAGTAAAATGTTTTATACTCAACAATGTGTGGCTTCTTCTTTCAATGCTCAATACCAGTTTTTGGAGTAAGTTTGTTCCTTACAGTGACAATCCACTTTGCACTACAAGTGCAGTTTCAGTGCAGTTTCAGTGCACTTTCAAGTGCACTTGCAGTGCAAAGTGGGTTTGCCTTAATCAGGCCATTTTCGGGACTCAAAACAATTCATGGTGCTGAAAAGGATGTGTTTTTTTTATCATTAATGCATTACATACATTAACAACAAAAACAAGGTGTGTGTGTAGCAGACCCACAAGATAATATTTAGCTGAAGAAGAGATTGTCACCTCATGTATCAAATAAATTAAGTTTGCACTATTGAAGAAAATGGCCAAAAAGAAAAGCCCATTGGAGAACCTAGGAGACAGCTAAAAGAAACACAAGCAGTAAATCAAATTAAATATTATTTCAGTTTGAAATAAAAATGTATTTAAAAAATGTTTCTCAAACATTTGCTGGCATATCAGTGGCTCCCCTAAGTATTCCAGATATTTTTGAAGGACTTCATGGGTGCTTTGGAGGGGCAAGCCAGAACGGCCAGCTTCAGGTGCCATCAGGGTTGACTAATCTGGCAATCCGACCTCAGGCCCAAATGAGGCCACATAGTTCAAAGCATTTCTCCTTAGAAAGTTGTGCATAATGCAGCATGCAAGTACTATATGGTTTAGTTTATATTCCGCCATGTGAATTGACGTCAGGAATAGGTGGAACCAGCTGGCCATTATGCCGAAAGCATTCTCCACCAATCTTCTGGCTCTGGTCAGCAGGTAGTTAAAAACCCTCTGGTCCGGGGTGAGGATCCTCATGGGGAATGGCTGCATCAGGTGTTCACCAAGCCCAAACGCATCATCAGCGACAAACACGAGCGTAGACCAGCCACGTTGTCTTCTGCAGGTGGCAATCCCAAGCCACCACTCTGGAGCCGTCTGTAGAACTTGGTCTGGGCGATGACTCCACCATCCAACATCCAGCCATTCTTCCCCACGTCCACATACAAAAATTCGTATGTCACCGACACCACCGTCAAAATCACTATACTATTAAACCCCTTATAGTTGTGGTAGTATGACCCCGAGTTGGGGGGTGGCACAATGTGGATGTGTTTCCCATCAATTGCCCCTCCACAGTTGGGAAAGTCCCACCGCTGGGCAAATTGGGAAGCCACAGTCTGCCGTTCCTGTGGCATTGAAGGAAACTGTGGAGTCAAACAAGAAAACAAAAAATGAGTACTTTAGCACATAACATTGCAAGCAGATTAGACACAAACAATCTTGGCCAACATCAGTATAACATTTATTTTAAGGAGTATTTAAAGACAAAAATATAAGGTCCACTTATCAGATTCCTCACCCCCTCTGATGGCCCATTGTAAACATTTTTGGGGGGGGGGGGTGTTTTGGACAGGTAACCCTCTCAACTTCATTGAGAGCTGAATGCATACATCATGTTTATAACTTTGGCCAGCCCCTCCTTAATTACACTATTGGCAGCCCACTGGACAGGTAAGAGGTGTCATAATACAAAAATATAAATACACACTGTACAAATTGAAGCACAATTTTACATTGTGCAATTACCTATCAAGATAATAGGAGAACAAAGCTTTAAACAGTAGCATTTGAAAGTATTCAGGCATTCCCTTGCACTACATGCTTTGGTGAATTCATCCATAAATCTGAGGAAAAAGAGGTAGGTATAGTGTGTATGGGTTTGGCAAAGTCAGCAGATAGAGGATTGGTATCAGTTGACTTAGCGTTCGGGGGGGAGGGAGGGTTCCAAATGAGTTTGGGACCCCTAAAAAAGCCTCTTGCACTCTGCCTGAATTTAAGGACAAAAATATTTAAACACATAAATGCATTTTAGGGGGTGTTTAGGGTAAAGCAGTACAATGGAGATGACAAAATACATTGTTAAGTGACTAGGCTAGGTGTGTATGGGCCCAGGATAGCATGCTTGGGAGGTTAGTGAAGGCAAATATGCATGAAGGACAAAAAAGGACCATTAAAGCTGGATTCACACCTATTCAGTTTTAGTGCTTTTTGCATTTTGCAGATTTGCACTACAGTCCATTGACCATGGTTTCCTATGGAACACGTTCTGTAGTGCAAATCTGCAAAATGCAAAAAGCACTAAAACTGCATAGGTGTGAATCCAGCCCAAAAGCTTCCAGCATGCATGAGGACAAAGAGGACATTCACAGCATATTAAAATCATGGTAATTGGGGATGATGAAAGAAATACAATGCATTAGCAAGCATTACATACATAAAATGTGATATTAAAGCAGAAAAAACTTACCTTAATATAGTCCTTCTGCAGGACCTGAATGATGGCAGAACAGGTCTCTGGAATAATGATCCCCAGAGCCTGGGGGAAGAACTTGATGTCCTGCAGACTTCTCCCTGTCGCCAAGTACCGCAAGGTAGCGACTAGCCTTTGTGATGGCTTGCCGCATGCAGGTGTCCTGCTTCATAATATAGGGGGGACAGCAAAGTCAAAAGACGGTGAAAAATGGGGTCCATCATCCGGAGATAATTCCTGAAATTATCATGATTATTGTCACGGATCTCCCGCAACAAAGGCATATGAGAGAATTGGTGACGCTGGAGCAACCAATTCTTCGTCCATGAACTCCTCCCCGCCCTGTTCATGGACTGGGCTTGGGTCAAATTAAGAACCCCAACACCAAGCCCCCACATAGCACAAACTCTACGATGAGTACGTACCCGCAACATGGCTAGAAAACGTTTGGCTGGTCAGAACGGAATGCACTCAAGAATAAGGGGGGAGGTCAGCACCAAAAAGGAGACACAACATACAAGAGTATCAACATCCCTGGTAGTAATGGTACAAAGAAAATGAGAGAATGGGACTTTATAGGTACATCATGTACAAGGCAAGACAAATGCAATAGTATAAAAATATAAATCATTTATTGAAAGGAGACAAGATAAAAGTAGGGACTGCAGTTACAAACATAGTCCTGGGTAAGCAAATCCTGACCCTGACCAGTGAGACAACTGAAGTCACAAACAATGTGTTCCCACGACCTAAAGTTTCAACATGTTTTGCCGGAATGGCTTCATCAGGAAAAGGACGGGGATATTCAGTTAAAAAGATATATATAAGACATCAAAGTATTCACAACCTTAAGTGTGTGAAGAAAAGAAAAAAACACAAAAATTAAATTAATACAATACAGTACAATAGAATTAACACAATATAACATGCATGACCCCATATCGTCCACCAACCATGGGAATTACCACCCACCCCACAAAAAAAAAAACCCACCCACACAAACCCAAAGATAGCCCAACCTCCATACCTCAGGAATGAGTCTTGGAGTAAGCATACTTGGGAGGATCCCAAACGGCCCCAAAGCCTGCATCCAAAACCAGTCCACAAATTGTCAGATCTCCCGTAGGGAGGGATGTAGTTTGTATGGTTTACGACAATCTGTTGAAAGTGCAGCAATGCCTGCAATGTATTGAAATAAAGTTGCAACATATTAAGGATGAAGGAAGCACAAGTCCATATAGAACTCAGAAATGAACTGCACTCACCACAAACCTACGGCAAAGGCGTATCCTTTGTGTATACACTAGATACATCCATCTAAGGAATCTAGAAAACACATAGCCACCTTTCAAATATTCTATAATAAAGAAAAATTCTCAAAACCATCCTTATAATTTAAGTTATGCCTCTCACCTCGGTATGTCTTACTTTTAAACTGCTCCAGTTATCAATAGACGCCAAGACTGAGAAGACATTTAGGAATAGCAGAAGACCGAGGAGCCAAGTCCCCAATGAGGAGGAGATGGCTGGGATCGATCTATACAGACAGTGGCAGAGAACAGACAGGAGCCGTGCTCTGATGATGATGTAATGAATTACCGTAAAGCCATAAGAGACCGGGTACTTCAAGGCGGGTCTGCAACAAGACAACACCACCCCTAGGGGCAGATTGTTAGTCCTATTGCATACTCTTGGGCGTCCGTACGAGGATCTATTGACAAGGACCAGGATGGATGCAGATGGAGCAGATGTAAAAATTGGAAAATGTGTGCATGTATAAAAAAAAAAAAAATTAAATATAAGGTAGATAAGGGGAAAACCAAGTGAACAAAAATGTGATCAGGCACATACATTACATTTGACAAATTTTAATTAGTATTCATGTCAAATTATCGCAAATAACGAATGTAGATTGAATATAGTACTTGCTATAAAAGTTCCTCCCTAATTTAGAGGTCATGCAGCTGGCAACATCCACCCAAAACACAGTCGCCAGGCACAAACCAAGCTGCAAAAGCCAGATTTCTCCAATGGATAAAAGGAGTGATATGAAAAATGACGATATGAGAAAACTGGTATCCCAGAACAGTTACCCAAAATCCAGACGGACTCTCATGAAAGGGGGTATTGATCACAAAAAGGGCTTGTAACTGATGCCCTCGTTGAGACCTGGATACCGGGTCGCCTGTAGCGTATAGATCCATCTGGTCTCTAATTGGAGAAGCTTCTTGTCAATGTCCCCCCCACGTTTGTGTTGGGGTAGATGTTCAAGGCTGAAAAAAACAATGGTCTTAAGATTGAAGTTGTGATACAAACCCACGTGTGGACTCATGGGTGTTTCCATCTTACGTTTAGAAATCAGAGATACATGGTCTCTGATTCTACAAATAAAAGGGGGCGCTTCGTCTTCCCCACATAAAACACTCCACAGCAACATTTCATTAGGTATACAGAGCCAATTAGAGTTATGTGCAAAGAGCTGCGCTTAGGACAGTAGTTTAGGTGTGCTGCCTCCCTTAAAAGAGCTTCCCTAAGGATTCTCTACTAACTAGAATTATATTACCAGGGGTTATGGCGCTTCCTGTAGGGTAATAAATGGGAGGGGTGGTTACCCAGATGGTTTCCTTCAGTAGATCCCAATGGAGGTAACTGGTACCTACCAGGGAGAAAAGACCTTAGTTACCGTGAGGGTATGTGTGTCTGCACCTACACACACATATCCCCATGCACCCGTGTGTATCAGCAGATATAAAATAGATGAGCAATGTCTTCAAAGGGTCTGGCCTGAGGCCCCTAATAATGTGGTAAATTTACACCATATGCCACCACTAGGTGAAAATATCAATACCATATATACATACTACTGATCTAAATTAAACCATCAAAATAAACCTTTGCTCATCGTGCAGAGAAAACACATGTAAGTATGAGTAAAAGACATAATATCAAAATAGTGCCAATAAACGTAATAAAATCAATTAAGTCCAAAGAAACAATTTAAATCCTTAAAGTGAAAAAACTTATGTGAAAAAACTTTTTAGTGAAACAGTTTTTTGTTCAAATCCAACGTTTCAACAATTCCGTGACTTGAGTGCTCTCGAAAAATTCCTGTGACTTTTGTGCACCCCCTTTCGGGTCCCCACTCACCAGATCCAACAGCCCCAAAAGGGGCGAACAGCATAAGATGTCTCAATCACGGTCTCCTTTCCGCGATAGTTATACGGGCTCCCCAAGGTGGTTTCCGTGCCTCTGATTTTCCCAATGGATTCCTCCAATCTCAGATGGAACAGGCTGCAAGGGGAGTTGCGGTCCAAATATTCTCTCCCCCACCTTCCTACCGAGCATCCAAATAGTTTCCCACTATTGGTTTCAATGTTCGCAGTGGCTCCCTCATAGAAAGAAAAAATAGGAAGCTCCCATGGTGTAGTATATATAAAACGCTTTAATTCAAAAGAACTCCATCAGCTTACAGCGGAGTAAAAAATAGTAAAATAAATATACCATAAATTTAACTAAATAAAACAACCAGTGAATAAAAACAGATTAGCTCACTCAGAGATACCCTGAGAACAGGTCCGTAGCGGTAAAAAATGTTGAAAATACGTGCCGCTGGTTAGAGCTGTTTGCGCTCCACCTGCGTTCCAGCTAGGGCCCGTACCCGGAAGTGACGTAGCGTGCGTGGCGTCGTTGTACTCGTTTCGTCATAGGACGTCTTTAGCAACGATGCCACCACGCCACGCGCTACGTTCTTTAATAGGGAGCCATCAAGCTAGATCCGCCCCATGCTTCTGACAGTCCAATCCATCCTTGACAAGGCGGAGTAATATTCCCACCTTGTCTGGAGTGTCAGCAGAGGTGGTTATACTGCTTTCCTCGTAATTAGCCCAGCTCCTAGCATTGCAAACTATATTGCTATCCTGTATTTCACACATTGTCCCTAGGGCAAATAAGTAGTGAAAATCCATTAACTTAAGACAATACGTTAACATAGGGCAACTAAATAGATATTAGGAAATGATGAAAAATCTACCCCAGATAAAATAAATAAATAAATAAAAATAAAAATAAAAATAAAAATAAATTGAAAATAAAGATAATAATAAATAACCTTTCCATCGGCTTAACCTTAATCTCAACCACTTTCTAAACTCCCCCTATGCCCTCATGTTATGTCATCAAGCGATCAACCTAACATAAGTCCTACTGGGGGAAAAAAAGGGAAGTGTTTAACCAATAATGCATCAAGGGGCTTGAGCACAAACTAATAGGGAGTATTTTTGAGCCCCATTTATTTACTTAAAGGAGGTCCTTGGGGTGCTGTTACCCATATTGTTACAGGTTGAAAATACCAGATCGAAAATAACAATAGTAATTTTAGTAAAAGCATACAGAAATTAACTATGTTCCAAATTTAGGGGGTGTAGGCTTTTTGGAGTTTTTGCCATTAGGCCTAATCAATTCTAGGAAGAGGTTTGGGGTCACCCCCATATTATTAGTGTGAGTGGTCAGGGGGCTAGATGTCCACTACCTAACAACTTAAGTCCATAAAGGACCAGCAATAGGTGAATTATTACCAAATTTAAATATGTGTACCCCTGTGTCTTACGGGTTGGCCAGAAAACAGTTTAAATCGATATCCAGGTTGAGGCCCCTGGGGGCAAGGGACCCCAACCTGTATATCCATGCGGTTTCATTTTGGGATATGAGTGTGGTTTTATTACCCCCTCGCCAGTGATCCTTCACACAGTCGATCCCATAAAAGATCATTCCTGTGGGGTCCCGGTTGTGTACTGTGTCAAAGTGGCGGGAAAGATGGTGTTTTGGGAACCCTTTTTTGATGTTTTTAATATGTTCCCGTATTCTCACATAAAGGGGTCGGGTAGTTCTACCCACATATTGCATTTGGCACGGACATTCGATGACGTAGGTCACGTGCGTACTTTGACATGTGATAAGTTCCCTGATCTGATATTGTTTGTAATCTGATCTTGATTTGAAGGTTTCCCTTTTCCGGGGTTGCTTTTTTGTGACCCTGCATGGTAAGCATTTTTGGCACTTATAAAACCCTTTCATGTCTGGAAAAATTTGAGTCGTCTTAGGGGGATTAATAACATTATGTACTAGAAGATGTCGTAAATTGGGCGCTTTTCGATATATTATCTTGGGTTTCTTAGGTAATATACCTGCTAGTGTTCTGTCCTCTTTTAAGATAGGCCAGTACTTCTTCAGGATCTCCTCGAATTCTTTGTATTGAGAATTGAACCCTGTAATAAACGTCAGTTCTACGTTATTTTTCTTCCTTTTAGATTTTGTTAATAAATTCTTGCGGTCTAGATTTGGGGGATATAGGGGGATATAGCAAATCTAGACCGCAAGAATTTGTTAACAAAATCTAAAAGGAAGAAAAATAACGTAGAACTGACGTTTATTACAGGGTTCAATTCTCAATACAAAGAATTCGAGGAGATCCTGAAGAAGTACTGGCCTATCTTAAAAGAGGACAGAACACTAGCAGGTATATTACCTAAGAAACCCAAGATAATATATCGAAAAGCGCCCAATTTACGACATCTTCTAGTACATAATGTTATTAATCCCCCTAAGACGACTCGAATTTTTCCAGACATGAAAGGGTTTTATAAGTGCCAAAAATGCTTACCATGCAGGGTCACAAAAAAGCAACCCCGGAAAAGGGAAACCTTCAAATCAAGATCAGATTACAAACAATATCAGATCAGGGAACTTATCACATGTCAAAGTACGCACGTGACCTACGTCATCGAATGTCCGTGCCAAATGCAATATGTGGGTAGAACTACCCGACCCCTTTATGTGAGAATACGGGAACATATTAAAAACATCAAAAAAGGGTTCCCAAAACACCATCTTTCCCGCCACTTTGACACAGTACACAACCGGGACCCCACAGGAATGATCTTTTATGGGATCGACTGTGTGAAGGATCACTGGCGAGGGGGTAATAAAACCACACTCATATCCCAAAATGAAACCGCATGGATATACAGGTTGGGGTCCCTTGCCCCCAGGGGCCTCAACCTGGATATCGATTTAAACTGTTTTCTGGCCAACCCGTAAGACACAGGGGTACACATATTTAAATTTGGTAATAATTCACCTATTGCTGGTCCTTTATGGACTTAAGTTGTTAGGTAGTGGACATCTAGCCCCCTGACCACTCACACTAATAATATGGGGGTGACCCCAAACCTCTTCCTAGAATTGATTAGGCCTAATGGCAAAAACTCCAAAAAGCCTACACCCCCTAAATTTGGAACATAGTTAATTTCTGTATGCTTTTACTAAAATTACTATTGTTATTTTCGATCTGGTATTTTCAACCTGTAACAATATGGGTAACAGCACCCCAAGGACCTCCTTTAAGTAAATAAATGGGGCTCAAAAATACTCCCTATTAGTTTGTGCTCAAGCCCCTTGATGCATTATTGGTTAAACACTTCCCTTTTTTTCCCCCAGTAGGACTTATGTTAGGTTGATCGCTTGATGACATAACATGAGGGCATAGGGGGAGTTTAGAAAGTGGTTGAGATTAAGGTTAAGCCGATGGAAAGGTTATTTATTATTATCTTTATTTTCAATTTATTTTTATTTTTATTTTTATTTTTATTTTTATTTTTATTTATTTATTTATTTTATCTGGGGTAGATTTTTCATCATTTCCTAATATCTATTTAGTTGCCCTATGTTAACGTATTGTCTTAAGTTAATGGATTTTCACTACTTATTTGCCCTAGGGACAATGTGTGAAATACAGGATAGCAATATAGTTTGCAATGCTAGGAGCTGGGCTAATTACGAGGAAAGCAGTATAACCACCTCTGCTGACACTCCAGACAAGGTGGGAATATTACTCCGCCTTGTCAAGGATGGATTGGACTGTCAGAAGCATGGGGCGGATCTAGCTTGATGGCTCCCTATTAAAGAACGTAGCGCGTGGCGTGGTGGCATCGTTGCTAAAGACGTCCTATGACGAAACGCGTACAACGACGCCACGCACGCTACGTCACTTCCGGGTACGGGCCCTAGCTGGAACGCAGGTGGAGCGCAAACAGCTCTAACCAGCGGCACGTATTTTCAACATTTTTTACCGCTACGGGCCTGTTCTCAGGGTATCTCTGAGTGAGCTAATCTGTTTTTATTCACTGGTTGTTTTATTTAGTTAAATTTATGGTATATTTATTTTACTATTTTTTACTCCGCTGTAAGCTGATGGAGTTCTTTTGAATTAAAGCGTTTTATATATACTACACCATGGGAGCTTCCTATTTTTTCTTTCTATGAGGGAGCCACTGCGAACATTGAAACCAATAGTGGGAAACTATTTGGATGCTCGGTAGGAAGGTGGGGGAGAGAATATTTGGACCGCAACTCCCCTTGCAGCCTGTTCCATCTGAGATTGGAGGAATCCATTGGGAAAATCAGAGGCACGGAAACCACCTTGGGGAGCCCGTATAACTATCGCGGAAAGGAGACCGTGATTGAGACATCTTATGCTGTTCGCCCCTTTTGGGGCTGTTGGATCTGGTGAGTGGGGACCCGAAAGGGGGTGCACAAAAGTCACAGGAATTTTTCGAGAGCACTCAAGTCACGGAATTGTTGAAACGTTGGATTTGAACAAAAAACTGTTTCACTAAAAAGTTTTTTCACATAAGTTTTTTCACTTTAAGGATTTAAATTGTTTCTTTGGACTTAATTGATTTTATTACGTTTATTGGCACTATTTTGATATTATGTCTTTTACTCATACTTACATGTGTTTTCTCTGCACGATGAGCAAAGGTTTATTTTGATGGTTTAATTTAGATCAGTAGTATGTATATATGGTATTGATATTTTCACCTAGTGGTGGCATATGGTGTAAATTTACCACATTATTAGGGGCCTCAGGCCAGACCCTTTGAAGACATTGCTCATCTATTTTATATCTGCTGATACACACGGGTGCATGGGGATATGTGTGTGTAGGTGCAGACACACATACCCTCACGGTAACTAAGGTCTTTTCTCCCTGGTAGGTACCAGTTACCTCCATTGGGATCTACTGAAGGAAACCATCTGGGTAACCACCCCTCCCATTTATTACCCTACAGGAAGCGCCATAACCCCTGGTAATATAATTCTATACAGAGCCAATTGACTGACAGTTGGTCCTGTGCTTGGGAGTCCAGGTATTATTGTTAGGGAGCTCAATGCTTTTTCCCACAATAATAAAGGGACAAAAACTACATTTGCCACACGGGTAAGTACCCGGTGATCTAGTCTTGGTTGTGTCCATACTCATATGATGAATAGTGACCAGGGTGTCTCTGAGTGAGCGAGATCTTTTGTAGGTAATCTCTGGGTAAGGTTTAATAAATTTGCAGACTCTCTGGTTGGCTGCCAGTAAATACCAGAATTTGTTGTAGATCTTTTGTATATTGGCATGTTGTCGGCTGTATTTGGTGATGATGCGTGTCCATGTGGATGACTTATCCCGCCTGGGCTTGTATAGTAGATTATGTCTGTTAAGATTTTGTACTATATTGAAAGCTTTTCTTAGACATGTTCTGCTATAGCCCCTAGCTAGAAGACGATCATGTAGCAAATGTGCCTCATTCTGAAAGTCCGCATCCTGTGTGCAATTGCACATCTAAAAACTGACTGTAAGGAATAATCCTAATCAGTTTTTCTGAATGCGAACTGCTGGCATGTAGCAAGCTGTTACCCGCCGAGGGTTTTCTATAAAGAGTAGAGCAGATCATCCCTGTTTTATTAGTATAGATTTCTACATCTAAGAAAGTTATCCTTGATTGATCAAAGGTGTATGTGAATTTGAGATTATATGTATTCACCTGTAATCCATCCATTTTGTCCGGATGAAGAAGCGGACAAATTTGAGCTGATAAAAGATTTGCACCTATTTGCCAGATGACTAATGCTCAAAGTTCTCTATGACAAAGAACCTAACACCGTCCAAGGTTTGGGAACACACAGGGGCGTAACTAGAAATAGCAGGGCCCCATAGCAAAATGTTGTATGGGGCCCCCCTGCAAACAGCCCCCCCCACAGCTGTCCTAGTGTCAATGCTGCATGACCTGTGCCACATATAGCGTGACCTGTGCACAATGCAGCGTGACCTGTGCACAATGCAGTGTGACCTGTGCCCAATGCAGCGTGACCTGTGCACAATGCAGCGTGACCTGTGCCCCATACAGCATGACCTGTGTCCAATGCAGCATGACCTGTGCCCCATACAGCGTGACCTGTGCCTAATGCAGCGTGACCTGTGCCTCATACAATGTGACCCGTGCCCCATACAGCGTGACCTGTGCCCCATACAGCGTGACCTGTGCCCCATACAGTGTGACCTGTGCCCAATGCAGCATGACCTGTGCCCAATGCAGCATGACCTGTGCCTCATACAGCGTGACCTGTGCCCCATACAGTGTGACCTGTGCCCCATACAACGTGACCTGTGCCCAATGCAGCGTGACCTGTGCCCAATGCAGCGTGACTTATGCCCCATACAACGTGACCTGTGCCCAATGCAGCATGACCTATGCCCAATGCAGTGTGACCTGTGCCCCATACAGCGTGACCTGTGCCCCATACAGCATGACCTGTGCCCCATGCAACGTGACCTGTGCCCAATGCAGCATGACCTGTGCCCAATACAGCATTGCCTGTGCCCAATACAGCCTGGTCTGCCTGTGCCCCATACAGCCTCACCTGTGCAGAGGAAGAGGCAAGCCACCCGGATCAGCAGAGAGCGGGATTGCCCGCTGTAATAGCTTTCATTAGATTTTCCCGTCTTCCCGAGGCTCATTGTCACATAGCCCCACCTCTTGGCCTGACGCCTTTGATGACGTCACACGTCCTGCATTTGATTGGCGTTCTGTCTATCAAAGCCGCCGGGCCAAGAGGTGGAGCTATGTGACGTGAGCCCCGGGAACACTGGAAGTTCTAATGAAAGCTATTACATCGGGCAATTCAGCTCTCTGCTGATCCGGGTGGCTTGCCTCTTCCTCTGCACAGGTGAGGCTGTATGGGGCACAGGCAGACCAGGCTGTATTGGGCACAGGCAACACTGTATTGGGCACTGGTCACGCTGCATTGGGCACAGGTCACAGCTTGCCTCTTCCTCTCCTCTCTCTTCCCCTGGCTGGGAGACTGTGCCGGCGGTGCTCTCATACTCACTGGGCCCCACTTGGCTGCGGGCCCCATAGCGCCCGTATGGGTCGCTATGGTGGTAGTTACGCCCCTGGGAACACATAACCCAAACATGGAGGGTGTGACGTTTGAAGACTTAAGAGCCCTACAGGACTTGATGGACTTGTGGGATGAAAGCAACCCCGAGGAGGAGGGTTGGGTCTTTAACCCACCTGGAACGAGCACCGTTCAATCTCAGGATCGGGGACTGGTTCCCCCTTCTCCCTTGCTGAGTCTCCCCCCGGGTGTCACCTTTGGTACACCTAACTTATACAAACCTAAATCAAAGTAATTTCCGCTACTACAAGGGAATTCAAATATATGGGCATTCGTGAATCAGGTCACTAAAGAAATTGAATCTACCAACTGGCAAACGGGACCTCCATCTAATATACCTAAAGATTTGAAAAAGGCGTAATTTAAGCTCTAATAAAAACATTGTAGTTAAACCATCTGACAAAGGTGGCAACCTTGTCATAATGGACGTAGAGCAATACGAGAAAATGTGCCTTGATATCATTCAGAATACCAATTGGTATAGACCAGTCCCAAGGGCCCATATTAACTACTACACGAAACAGTACAGAGATATTTTGACTAAGGCTTACCATAGGGGCATCATAGATCTGAATACGTTCAAATTCCTTGACACTGCCAACTCCACCACCTCAACTTTTTATGTGCTACCCAAGGTGCACAGAAGCCTGGCTAGCCCTCCCGGCCAACCAATAATTCCAGGTTGTGGATCACTGACTGAAAAGGCAAGACAATTGGTCGATGAATATCTATACCCTAACATGAAGGGGCTTTTTTCCTAAGTCAAGGACACCATCGAATTATTGAAAAGTCTGGATGGGATGCAACTTCCCCACGGGTCTTGGTTGGTTGCGATTGACATAGAGGCCCTGTACAACTCCATACCACATACCAGGGGTGTTGGTGTTGTGCAGGATTTTTTGAATGAACGTGATCTTGACTAATGGAATTATAATGAGTTTGTCATTGAAATGTTAGACTTTATATTAACACATAACATCTTTGCGTTCAAAGGTTCCCACTACCACCAGGTGCAGCGAGTTGCTATGGGGGCCAAATGTGCCCCCTCTTATGCAAACCTGTACCTGGGGGGGTGGGAACGAGATCTTTTCTCTGATGAGTCTAGAACAATGGATATTGGTCAGATTTTATCATGGCATCTGTCATGGACACTGGCTGCAAGGACCCTTTCCTGTCCATATTCACCCTGTTATTTGATTGTTAATTCTGAACAATACATGATTCTTGAAAGAGCTGATCACATTGACATGCGGAGACGAACTGTCTGGTCACCTGGGCTGCATTAAGTGTTGTGTTAATTAACATGTTAATTATAGAATTGTCTTTTAAGGTTTTGCTAGAGGGGAGGGGGGGGGGTATCCATGAGTCAGCCCTACCTCGTTATCTAACCCCTTGTGTTAAATGTGTATAAAAAGGCTGTATTCTGTCCAATAAAGCATTCAAGATTCTACAAGCTATTTTCGGCTAGACTTGTATTCAATGCAGCTATAAGAATATATCTCTCTAATGGTCAGACTGGAGGAAGCAGTATTACTGATGGAAGCACTCAGCGGAGTGTGGGATAGGATCCGTCACAATTGGTGGCAAGCTCTGGGATGCTTCCTCTTGCCTAGGCACACCCAAATCACCACCGGGACCCCCTGCTCCTAACAGCAGATGGAACATCACTACGCCAGACTCAAGCGCAGCACCTTGAAGGATCTCTTGGAAGCCCGTGGAAAAGTCTCCAGCAACAAATCCAAAGCAACTCTCATCACCGAACTAATGGAGATTGACCAGGCCAGCAACCGACCAGCAGATACCTCAGAGGCGACAGAGTTCCAGCATGACATCCAATGGCGACTGGCCTTGTATTGTACTCACCCCCCGCAGGAGGTTATCAGTCAAGTGTTACAAGAGGTGTCCCAGCTGTGAATGGCTGAACTCCAGCGGGACCAAGGAGCATCAGTTATGTTCAACCGGGAAGCTCCAGCAGCCCGCAAAAAGCTACCCTATGTCGCCTTCCGCATGTTTCAAGATGGTGAAGATGAGATGGATGTGTACCTGCAAATTTTTGAGCGGCAGTCTGATCTAGACTGTACTACCCCAGCTATTCCTACCCCAATTTGGGCTTCTCCCCAAGACTTTGCTCAGGCAACTCTTAGCGACCCTTCCCTAGCTAGCTATAGGGAAAGAGCAGGTTTGGACCCTGGGGGGGTTGGAGAGGGAGCGGATAGAGTGGGTCCAGGGATTACTCTATCGGGTTACTGAGGGAAAGACAACCTCCCATCCACCCAAGCGGCAGCTGGTTGTGCCGCAGAAATATCGGCATGACCTGCTGCGCATTGGGCATGACATACCCTTAGCCGGACACCTGGGGATGTCCCGGACCCTCCACCGTCTGACTCAGTCGTTTTTTTGGCAAGGGATTACAGGGGATGGACGACAGTATTGCCGGACCTGTGACACATGCCAGCGGGTGGGTAAGCATGGGGGCCCACTGAAAGCTCCCCTACACCCTTTACCAATCATTGATGAACCCTTTAGCTGCGTTGCCGTAGACCTGGTTGGACCATTGCCCCGACCTAGTCCTTCTGGGAAGAGATATATCCTTACTGTGGTGGATTATGCCACCCGGTACCCGGAGGCCATTCCCCTGGCAAATATCCATGCAGAAACTGTGGCTGATGCTTTGCTCTGTATCTTTGCCAGGGTGGGTTTCCCTCGGGAAATCATCTTTGACCAGGGGACCCAGTTCACTGCTGAGCTCACTCAGCAATTATGGAGGCTCTGTGGGATAAAGCCCCTACAGAGCTCTCCCTATCACCCCCAGACCAACGGACTGTGTGAGAAGTTCAATGGAACACTGAAACAGCTGCTTAGGACATTTGCAACCTCTCACAGGGATTGGGAGAGATATCTGCCACACCTTCTCTTTGCTTATCGGGAGGTGCCGCAGGAATCTACTGGGTTCTCCCCGTTTGAGTTACTGTATGGGAGGCGGTTGAGGGGGCCCCTAGATCTAGTCAGAGCCCACTGGGAAGGGGGAATTGATCCCCAAGGGTCCTCTATCGTAGCATACGTTCTTGAGTTTAGGGACAGACTGAAGGAGCTCAATGACACCGTCCAGGAAAACCTTCTGGCTGCCCAAAGGCGGCAGAAATGATGGTACGATCATACTGCTCGGAACCGCACTCTGGAGGTTGGGCAGAAGGTTCTTGCCCTCAGGCCAACCAAGCAGGACAAGTTACAGGCCACTTGGCAGGGACCTTACCGGGTTGTGGCAAAGCTCTGTGACACAACCTACCTAGTGGCTAAATGTTCGGATGAAAGAGTCCGACGGACCTTTCATGTGAACATGTTGAAAGCATACTGGGAAAGATCAGGAGAGGTAGCCGCTATATGTGCTCCAGCTGTGGAAGATCCTGAGAATCTTCCCCTGCTGGTGTTCCCGGAGCTAAACAGAATTACTGCAGGGATAGAGACGATAAAGCTTGATGACCAGCTAGGGCCGATGCGGAGAGAACAAGCTAGACAGGTCCTTAGTCAGAGAAGGGAAATGTTCTCCACAGTCCCTGGGTACACTACTATGGCAGTGCACCGTGTGGAGACCCCGGGACAACTGCCGCTAAGTCAGGCGGCTTACCGGATACCTGACGCAGTGAGAGAGGGGATGCATCATGAGATTAAGGAGATGCTTGAGTTGGGAGTCATTGAGCCATCCAGCAGCCCCTGGGCTTCTCCGGTGGTCCTTGTACCGAAGCGGGATGGCACAACTCGCTTCTGTGTAGACTACCGCAGATTAAATGAGTGCACCACCACTGATGCTTACCCTATGCCCCGGGTCGATGATCTGTTAGATCGCATTGCTCGGGGAAAATTCCTGACAACCCTTGACCTATGCAAAGGGTACTGGCAAATTCCCCTGGATGCCGAATCTATTCCGAAATCGGCGTTCATTACCCCATTTGGCTTATATCAGTCTAAAGTAATGCCATTTGGGATGAAGAATGCACCGGCGACTTTACAGAGGATGGTAGACCAACTCCTTGACGGCCTCCAGGACTATGCTTGTGCATATCTGGACGACATTGCGATCTACAGTGATACCTGGGAGGACCATCTGGTTCACCTGGGTGTTGTGTTAGACCGCATCAAGGCTGCAGGACTAACCCTTAAGCCAGAGAAATGCAGCATAGGGATGTCCGAGGTACAGTACCTTGGACATCGAGTAGGCAGTGGACAACAACGACCCGAGCCTGCTAAGATTGAGGCAGTTGCCAAGTGGCCGACCCCCCAAACTAACACCCAGGTCCTGGCGTTCCTCGGCACAGCTGGGTACTATAGGAAATTTGTCCCACAACATAGTTCCATCGCTAAGCCCCTGACAGTCCTGACTAAGAAGCACCTTCCCCGACAGGTACTGTGGTCCCCCGAGTGAGAAGCTGCCTTCCAACGATTAAAGAATGCACTAACTTCAGCTCCTGTTCTAGCTGCCCCTGACCCAACCAAACGTTTTTGTATCCACACAGATGCCTCTACATTTGGGTTGGGGGCAGTACTGAGCCAAGTAGGACTTGATGGCGGTGAGCACCCAGTGGCCTACATCAGTCGGAAGCTGCTACCCAGGGAAGTCGGTTATGCAGCCATGGAGAAGGAGTGTTTGGCACTGGCATGGGCTCTCAAGAAATTCCAACCTTATCTCTACGGACGATCTTTTACGGTGCTCACCGACCACAATCCATTAATCTGACTTAATCAGGTCTCCAGGGATAATGGACGTTTGTTACGATGGAGCTTGGCACTGTAGCCTTACAATTTTACCATACAGTATCGGCCAGGAAAGCAGAATGGGAACACTGATGGACTTTCCTGGCAAACTTAACTGTAAAACTCTCCTGGACAGCCCCAAGCTGACCCGTGGTGGATCTAGTTGGGTCTGCCGGACTATGGGATGGGGGGGGCACTGTCACGGACACTGGCTGCAAGGACCTTTTTCTGTCCACATTCACCCTGTTATTTGGTTGTTAATTCTGAACAATACATGATTCTTGAAAGAGCTGATCACATTGACATGCGGAGACAAACTGTCTGGTCACCTGGGCTGCCTTAAGTGTTGTGTTAATTAACATGTTAATTATATAATTGTCTTTTAAGGTTTTGCTAGAGGGGAGAGGGGGAGTATCCATGAGTCAGTACTACCTCATTATCTAACCCCTTATGTTAAATGTGTATAAAAAGGCTGTATTCTGTCCAATAAAGCATTCAAGATCCTACAAGCTATTTTCGGCTAGACTTGTATTCAATGCAGCTATAAGAATATATCTCTCTAATGGTCAGACTGGAGGAAGCAGTATTACTGATGGAAGCACTCAGCGGAGTGTGGGATAGGATCCGTCACAGCATCGTTATATAGATGATGTTTTTATGGTGTGGGCGGGATCAAAAGAAAGCTTGATAAAGTTCTTGGATGGATTACAGGTGAACAGGGCTTTTTTTCAGCGGGAACTAGGGGGAACACAGTTCCGGCACCTCCAGCACTGAATGTATGTAATAGCATGGGGTGTGCTGGAGGGTTTATTGATGTTGGCTGCTGGGGGATCTATTGTCACTGGTGGGGTTCTGATTTTGTGTGAGGGTCTATTGTTGCTGATGGGGAATCTATTGTTGGGGATGGGGATGATCTGCTCTACTCTATATAGAAAACCCTCGGCGGGTAACAGCTTGCTACCTGTCAGCAGTTCGCATCCTGAAAAACTGATTAGGAGTAATCCTTACAGTCAGTTTTTAAGAATAAAACGCAATTTCACACAGGATGCGGACTTTCAGAAATAGGCAAATTTGCTACGTGATCGTCTTCTAGCCAGAGGCTATAGCGGAACATGTCTAAGAAAAGATTTCAATAGAGTACAAAATCTTAACAGACATAATCTACTATACAAGCCCAGGCGGGATAAATCATCCATATCGTCACACATCATCACCAAATACAGCCGACAACATGCCAAAATACAAAATATCTACAACAAATTCTGGTATTTACTTGCAGCCGACCAGAGAGTCTGCAAATTTATCAAACCTTACCCAGAGATCCCGCTCACTCAGAGACACCCTGGTCACTAGTCATCATATGAGTATGGACACAACCAAGACTAGATCACCGGGTACTTACCCGTGTGGCAAATGTAGTTTTTGTCCCTTTATTATTGTGGGAAAAAGCATCGAGCTCCCTAACAATAATACCTGGTATCCCAAGCACAGGACCAACTGTCAGTCAATTGGCTCTGTATACCTAATAAAATGTTGCTGTGGAGCGTTTTATGTGGGGAAGACAAAGTACCCCTTTTTTTGTAGAATCAGAGACCATGTATCTCTGGTTTCTAAATGTAAGATGGAAACACCCATTAGTCGACACGTGGGTTTGTATCACAACTTCAGTCTTAAGTCCATTGGTTTTTACAGCCTTGAACATCTACCCCAACACAAACGTGGGGGGGACATTGACAAGAAGCTTCTCCAGTTAGAGACCAGATGGATCTATACGCTACAGGCGACCCGTTATCCGGGTCTCAACGAAGGCATCAGTTACAAGCCCTTTTTGTGATCAATACCTCCTTTCGTGAGAGTCTGCCTGGACTTTGGGTAACTGTTCTGGGATACCAGTTTTCTCATATCGTCATTTTTCATATCACTCCTTTTATCCATTGGAGATATCTGCCGTTTATGAATGTGTACAGCTTGGTTTGTGCCTGGCGTCTGTGTTTTGGGTGGATGTTGCCAGCTGCATGACCTCTAAATTAGGGAGGAACTTTTATAGCAAGTACTACATTCAATCTACATTCGTTATTTGAGATAATTTGCTATGAATACTAATTGAAATTTGTAAAATGTAATGTACGTGCCTGATCACATTTTTGTTCACTTGGTTTTCCCCTTATCTACCTTATATTTAATTTTTTTTTTTTATACATGCACACATTTTCCAATTTTTACACCTGCTCCATCTGCATCCATCCTGGTCCTTGTCAATAGATCCCCATACGGACGCCCAAGAGTATGCAATTGGACTAACAATCTGCCCCTAGGGGCAGTGTTGTCTTGTTGCAGACCCGCCCTGAAGTACCTGGTCTCTTACGGCTTTACGGTAATTCATTACATCATCATCAGAGCATGGCTCCTGTCTGTTCTCTGCCACTGTCTGCACGGCTGGTCTCGGCTGTGTCAGACTGCCTACCGGATGTTGTCATCTCTTTCCCGGCTTCCGGATGTCAGTCTGTGCTGCGTGGTACTTCACTCTTGCGTCCATGGGGTGTTATTTCGGTGTGATGTCACACGCCGTGTTTTGGCGCCACGGGGAGGCATATTTAAATCCCACATGGTGCAGAGGCATTAGAACAAGCCGGGAGCTCATGAGCAATACAGACGAGATCTAAGGTATTCATTTCATTTGAAGCAAGGCTGGATATACTTTTGTTTGTGACCCTGAAGGACTTATGAATGACGATGTCCTGCATATATATTTCTTTGTTGTATAGATTGATCCCAGCTATCTTCCCCTTATTGGGGACTTGGCTCCTCGGTCCTCTGCTATTCCTAAGTGTCTTCCCAGCCTTGGCGTCTATTGATAACTGGAGCAGTTTAAAAGTAAGACATACCGAGGTGAGAGGCATAACTTAAATTATAAGGATGGTTTTGAAATTTTTTCTTTATTATAGAATATTTGAAAGGCGGCTATGTGTTTTCTAGATTCCTTAGATGCATGTATCTAGTGTATACACAAAGGATACGCCTTTGCCCTGCGTGGATTTCTCATCCATATGATCTCCCAATAGAGATAACCGCATATTAATTAAGACATAGGTTTGTGGTGAGTACAGTTCATTTCTGAGTTTTATATGGACTTGTGCTTCCTTCATCCTTAATATGTTGCAACTTTATTTCAATACATTGCAGGCATTGCTGCACTTTCCACAGTTTGTCTTAAACCATACAAACTACATCCCTCCCTACGGGAGATCCGACAATTTGTGGACTGGTTTTGGAAGCAGGCTTTGGTGCCGTTTGGGATCCTCCCAAGTATGCTCACTCCAAGACTCATTCCTGAGGTATGGAGGTTGGGCTATCTTTGGGTTTGTGTGGGTGGGGTTTTTTTTTTGTTTTGTGGGGTGGTTGGTAATTCCCATGGTTGGTGGACAATATGGGGTCATGCATGTGCAATGTTATATTGTGTTAATTCTATTGTACTGTACTGTATTAATTTAATTTTTGTGTTTTTTTTTTCTTTTCTTCACACACTTAAGGTTGTAAATACTTTGATGTCTTATATATATCTTTTTAACTGAATATCCCCGTCCTTTTCCTGATGAAGCCATTCCGGCAAAACATGTTGAAACTTTAGGTCGTGGGAACACATTGTTTGTGACTTCAGTCGTGTGTGCTTACCCAGGACTATGTTTGTAACTGCAGTCCCTACTTTTATCTTGTCTCCTTTAAATAAATGATTTATATTTTTATATTATTGCATTTGTCTTGCCTTGTATATGATGTACCTATAAAGTTCCATTCTCTCATTTTCTTTGTACCACTAACAGAACGCACTGAAAATCAGAAAGGCCTGAGAAGAGGGACCTGAAAATCAGAAACGAGCGGACAAGAACGTACTGAAAAACAGAAGCGAACTATAAAAGAACGCACTGAAAAACAGATACAAACTGACTACACACACTGAAAAACAGATACGAACCCACAAACACAAACTGAAGAGCAGTAACGAACTGAAAAGCACGAGGCTGAAAAGCGCAAATCATCTCTCACCAAACTTCTACTAACACGAGATTAGCAGAAGGAGCCCAAAGGGTGGTGCACTGGCTATTGAACTTCCTTTTTCTAGTCCTGTCGTACGTGTTGTACGTCAGTGCATTTTTGCCGATTGGAATTTCCGACAACATTTGTGCAACCGTGTGTGTGCAAGACAAGTTTCAGCCAACATCCGCCATGGTTTGGTTGTCAGAAATTCCGATCGTCTGTACGTGGAATAAGTGTTATGGGGAACGCCCGTCTATGAGCTTAGGAAGTGCCTTTATGTTATTGACTGATGGTGTTGTATGGAAAAACTTTTATTGGGGGGGCGTGGCTAACAGCCGAGCTGAATGGAAGCCTGATCTCACAGCTCCTGCACTGAACGGAGAAATGGAACGCAAATCACAGCATCTGACCCTCAAAAATGCAGCCCTCAGACCCCCACAACCTGGGGAACCAGACCGGAACCTCTAGGAAAAGAAAAGAATATAGGATTCCCATGAAAATCACAGATTTCCTCATCTTCCCTCAGGGAGATAAAATCCAAGATGGCCACCGCGGCACTGCACAGCACACAGAGGATTCCTACACTGACCTGCCTGATGATGAAGAATCCTCCATTTAGCCCAGCACAACTCCTCAGGCTCCCAGCTATCCTCAGGCCCCTCATCCACCTCCAACAGCCCTGCTAAAGCAAGGATGCGACTCGATACAACTGATCAGCTACAGGAGGTAAGGCCTGCTTTAGAAAACCTCCTCACCCATCCACCTGCATCTTCCCCCATAGCAGCCTTCCCCACTACTAATCAGCCTGTCATAGACACTATGATGAAAGAGATGCTGATGTCCCTTCACAGCTCCCTCCAATCTGACATTTCCTCAATGTTTACAGCATTTAAAACAGAAACGCTGCACAGAGGGCAGAAAATGGGGATTGTGGAAAAACAAATGAGCATCATGATAGAAACAGTTAATGACCTAGTAGACGCACATGATCATACCAGAGAAGAGCACCGCTGCGTGCGTGCCAAAATGGCGGATCTCGAGGATCGCTCACGGCGTCAAAATTTTAAAATCAGAGGAATCCCTGAGACTATCCTGCCTGCAGATCTAAATTCCTATGCTAGGAAATTGATCTCAACACTCCTCCCAGATCTCCCACCGATTGAGACGATCATTGATCGCATCCACCGTCTACCAAAACCTCCTCATCTACCCGCAGAAGTACCACGCGACACTCTGATGCGCATCCACTTCTACCACACCAAGGACATGCTCCTTACACAATCCAGACACCTGGGACAGCTCCCACATCCATACGCAAAGCTGCAACTTTTTGCTGACATCTCCCAATACACCCGGCAACAGAGACGTCAACTGCAAACGATCACAAAACCCCTCAACAATCACAAGATCCCATAGCAATGGGGCTTCCCCACCAAGCTGATGGTTACCAGAAATGGAGTGCGTCACAACATCCACACCGCAGAAGAAGGCATACAATTGCTCAAAAATTGGGGTATTATACCTGATGGTGACACTCCAACCCCAGTGACCCACAATTCACACTCGCAATCTTTCCACTCCGGTCATTCACCTCACCACCACAAATGACTTCCAAATCAGTGATGCTGTCAATATAATATCAGAAAGCACTCCGGTTCAGTGCCTGCTCGTTGCAGTTAGTTTACAAACTTTACCCTCATCTTCATTCAGCAGTCCCTAACACACTGCTGACACCTGTTTTCCTCTACCCTCTTGTCTACCACTAACCACCCTATTGTTTCTCTCCCTTCCTCATCCACGGGAGCTCCAGTACATCGGATCCAGGACTTATAGCTGACCTCAACCTCCTCGAGTAATTCACCCACCTGTGGAACTGTAAGTAACACATTACTCCACTTTATTTACACGCCACCCTCAAGATGCCTAAATTTCTGTCACTGAACGTGAAAGGCCTGAATCATCATGCCAAAGGATCATCAATGTGGCGAACAGCCCAAGATTCCCACTGTGATGTCATGTGTGTCCAGGAAACACACTTTCAGACAAATGCTGAACCTCAATGCTCCAACAAAAATTTCTCTAATATCTTTAGAGCCTCAGGCCCTGACAAAAAAAACGGAGTCATGATAGCTGTCAGAAATACATGTTCATTCACCCTACATGACAGTCTTCAAGATGTTGCTTGAAGATATCTGGCATTGAAATGCTCATTAAATAACGTTCAATATACCATTGTATCAGTATACGCCCCCAACAAGAAACAGATCCACTTTCTATCCAAATTGATGAAGAAAATCAATCGCTTTAAACAGGGTCATCTTGTCATCTGTGGCGATTTTAATATAGTACCTGACAACTCCATCGACTCTTCCTCCCACTCTAGCAGATTCACATCTCCTATGGGACCGTTTCTCCAATCTCACAATCTTTTTGACGTGTGGAGATGCCATCACACTACCGAAAGGGATTATTCCTATTTCTCCCCTAGACACAACTCTTATACTCAGATTGACTACTTCCTAGTGGATAAATGGACTCTGCCCAAAATCTCTTCTACAGAGATATCGACCATTACATGGTCGGATCACGCCCCGGTCACAATGACCATAGAAGATTCACCGAAGACTTCTCGAACACGGATTTGGAGGGTGAATGCTGCTATTCTCCACTTACCGGCCCACTCTGCTTATATTAAGGACCATTTAACAGAGTACTTTGATACTAATACAGGGACTGTTAGCAATGACACTGTCCTTTGGAATGCCCATAAGGCATTCATAAGGGGGATCCTTATACAACTTAATGCTAGAGAGAGGAGGATGAAATCACAGCGTCTAAACACACTCACTTCAGATATCAAAACATTAGACCACCAAAATCAAACTAATCCTGATCCCTTAACCAAGACTAAACTAGACTCCCTTAGACAAGAATTAAAATCTCTCCTTTTAGAATCCTTTGAGAAAGCACACAAACATTTTAGAGCACAACACTACTCCACGGGCAACAAAGCCGGAAAGGCAATGGCCAACAGAATCAAAGGTCACTATTCCAAAACTAAAATTACCCATCTATTCCACCCAGCTACTAAGCAGAAATTAATAGAACCACAAGCTATTGCTGACGCATTTAGTTACTATTACAATACACTTTACAATCTAAAAGATGACGTATCTGTCACCCAGCCGTCATTACCTGACATAGAAGCATTCCTTAGCGAGATTAACCACTTGACAACTGGGCACTCAGTCATGCAACACTGTATCTATATGAAATTTTTGTCCTTTTTTTCACACAAATGGAGCTTTCTTTTGGTGGTATTTAATCACCGCTGGATTCTTTATTTTTTGCGCCGTAAAAGAAAAAAGACCAAAAAATCTGTAAAAAATACATTTTTCTTCATTTCTGTTATAATAGTTTGCAAATTAGTAATTTTTCTTCATATATTTTGGCCAAAATTTATACCGCTACATATCTTTGGTAAAAATAACCCAAATCTGGGGATATTATTTGGTCTTTTTGAAAGTTATAGAGTCCAAAAGCTATGGTGCGAATATCTAAAAATTGATCACACCTGAAGTACTGATGGCCTATCTCATTTCTTGAGACCCTAACATGCCAGAAAAGTACAAATACCCCCCAAATGACCCCTTTTTGGAAAGAAGACATTCCAAGGTATTTAGAAAGATGCATGGTGAGTTTTTTGAAGTTGTCATTTTTTCCCACAATTCTTTGCAACATCAAGGGTTTTTTTTTACTTTTTTTTTTTTTTCCACAAAATTGTCATATTAGCAGGTTATTTCTCACACACCGCATATGCATACCACAAATTACACCCCAAAACACATTCTGCTATTACTCCCGAGTATGGTGATACCACATGTGTGAGACTTTTACACAGCGTGGCCACATACAGAGGCCCAACATGCAGGGGAGCACCTTCAGGCGTTCTGGAGTGCCCAGGCCAATTCTGACATTTCTCTCCTACATGTAAAAATCATCATTTATTAGCTAGAAAATTACATAGAACCCCAAAACATTATATATGTTTTTTTAGCAAAGACCCTAGAGAATACAATGGCGGTTGTTGCAACTTTTTATCTCGCACGGTATTTGCGCAGCAATTTTTTTAACGATTTTTTTTGGAAAAAAAAATGTTTTGTGCTTTACAAAAACCAAAACAGTAAAGTTAGCACACAGGGACAGGGGCGCTTTAAAAACATTTTTTTTTTTTTTTTATTGTTCATTTTACTTTATTTATTTTAGTTTGATGCTTTTTTCCAAAAAAAAAATTTTTGACCGCTTTTATTCCTATTACAAGGAATGTAAACATCCTTGTAATAGGAATATGGCATGACATGTCCTCTTTACAGTGAGATATGGGGTCAATAAGACCCCACATCTCACCTCTAGGCTGGGAAGCCTGAAATTAAAAAAAAAAAAAAAAAATGATCCTGGCTTCGATCGTAGCGGTGAGTCGGTAGAAGCGCGGGAGGGGGGGACATCCCCTCTTGCCTCCCGTAAGAACGATCAAGCAGTGGAACAGCTGCTATGATCATTCTTATGGTGTAGGGAATCGCCGGCTGAAAAAGCTGATATCTGAATGATGCCTGTAGCTGCAGGCATTATTCAGATATCCCCGCACAAAGTCAAGGACGTGGTATGACGGCCGGCGGGCGGGAAGTGGTTAAAACGCTTTTTTTTTTTTTAACACAAAGTTGTCCATTTATACAATATTTCTACCACATAGCATGTACATACCAAAAATGACACCCCAAAATAGATTCTCCTACTCCTCCTGAGTACGGCAATACCACATGTGTGAGACTTCCACAGCCTGGCCACATACAGAGGCCGAGTACAGCCGAGCATGGCTCAGCATGGCAGGGTATGGCAGGGTATGGCTGGGTATGGCGGGGTATTGCAGAGTATGGCGGGGTATTGCGGAGTATGGCGGGGTATTGCGGAGTATGGCGGGGTATTGCGGAGTATGGCGGGGTATTGCGGAGTATGGCGGGGTATGGCGGAGTATGGCGGGGTATGGCGGGGTATGGCGGGGTATGGCGGAGTATGGCGGGGTATGGCGGGTTATGGCGGAGTATGGCGGGGTATGGCGGGGTATGGCGGAGTATGGTGGAGTATGGCGGGTTATTGCGGAGTATGACAGGGTATGGCGGAGTATGGCGGGGTATGTCGGGGTATGACGGGGCTTTGCAGAGTAATGTGGGGCTTTGCAGAGTAATGTGGGGGCTTTGCAGAGTAATGTGGGGGCTTTGCAGAGTAATGTGGGGCTTTGCAGAGTAATGTGGGGCTTTGCAGAGTAGTAGGGATGGCTGAGCATGGATGGATGGATGGCTGGATGTCTCTGTGCAGCGCTGTGGGCACTACACATCCAGCCCACAGCGCTGCAGCCATCCATCCATCCCCCTCTCCGCTCACAGTGTACCGATCGGTACACAGGAGGGGAGAAGAGGAACTGGCGTCATCAGATGACGCCGGTCTGTTTACATGTGATCGCGCCGTCACATGGTAAACGGCCGCGATCAGCGGCCATTTACCGGCATCCGTGATGCGCCTGGTCCTCCGGACCCGACGGTCACGGATGTATTCGGGTGCGCGCCCCAGGGGGAGCGCGAGAGGGGAATTCTGGGAGGACGTCATAGTACGCCCTCCCAGAGTTATCCAACCGCCCTGCAGCCATCATTCGGCTATGGGCTGGTTGGTAAGTGGTTAACCTCCCCAAACTAACTGCAGAACAACTAGACTCCCTGAACACCCCATTTACAGATCTAGAAATCAGAAATATAATTTCCTCACTACCCACTAACAAATCTCCAGGACCAGATGGTCTTACAGGAGAGTACTACAAACAATTCGGAACTATACTAGCACCCTATCTGACCAAGGTGTGCAATGATGCTGCTTCATCCTCCTCTCTCCCCCCAGAAATGCTGAATGCCCTAATCGTTACATTACCGAAGCCAGGGAAAGAACCTACCTCTCCACAAAACTTTTTGCCCATATCTCTTCTCAATGTGGACACAAAAATGTATGCCAAGTTAATAGCTCACAGATTACTTAACCTAATGCCCCTTCTAATACACAAAGACCAATCAGGTCTACCAAAAGGGAGACAGACAACTGATGCTACTCGCAGAATTATCAACATAATCCACCATGCTGAGATGTCTCGAACGCCTTCTCTGCTCCTATCCTTGGATGCAGAGAAGGCGTTCGACAGAGTTCACTGGAAATACCTTGAAGCAACCCTAGGCAAATTTGGCTTCCAAGGTTCAATTCTGACGGCCATAATGGCCCTATACTCCGCCCCATCAGCGCAGGTATATTCCTCGGAGATGCTATCCAAGCCATTTCCCTTCACTAATGGCACCCAACAAGGTTGTCCACTCTCACCGTTCATCTTTAACCTAATCATGGAACCCTTAGAAGAACATGTCAGATCCCACTCCAACATATCAGGATTCACCATTGGCACCATAGAACATAAAATAAACCTATTTGCAGACGACGTGATAATGATGATCACACACCCACACTCTTCCCTGGCTTCGGTCCAACTGTTGTTGAAAAGGTTTAGTACTCTATCTTACTACAAGGTTAATGAACATAAATCCTACATCCTAGACCTAGGCATTGATGCAACCACTAGTAATCTACTTCAGACCCAATATCCCTATCCGTGGGCGGATGATGGTATTCCCTACCTAGGCATTACTCTTACCAAATCCACTAGAGGGCTTTTCGCACACAACTATACGGGCGCCAAACAAATGATGATTACTGAAACCACAAGACTCTCTAAACATGAATTCTCATGGGCAGGCCGCCTAGCAGCCTTTAAAATGATGGTGTTGCCCCGGTTGCTTTACATCTTTCGCACATTTCCAATACCACTCTCATCGTCCTACCTGAAATCTCTCCAATCCGTCCTAAGCCAATTTGTGTGGCAAGGGAAAAAATCCAGATGTAGTCACACTAAACTTATTAAACACAGATCCACAGGTGGGATGGGATATATAGACATCAAAGATTACTACTATGCCACCATTCTATCACAAATAAAAGAATGGATGAATACATCACCCACAACTCTCTGGAGCGATATAGAAAATCACATGACGCCGGGCACAAACCTCGCCAATTGGCTATTTAGTACCTCTACACACAATACTCACCTTTTCCATTACTCACCGACAGTCCAAGCCTCAGTTAAAGTCTGGCATGCACTGCACATTACAAAATGGGCATGACTGACGACAAAACCATTACACATTCCTTTAAATACCCTGAAGCTTCTTACACCTGATTTATCAATCCCATCCTGGATTACAGACCGGGTAAAACACACACAAGAACTTTGCGACCTCACAACCTGCAAATCCTTTTCGCAAATCGGCAAAGACCTAAAGGCACCCTCCAAAGACTTCCTCACTTACTTCCGACTACAAAAATGTTTAACGGCACACGCATCTATAGAAGGAGCACTGCCCCTAAAACTTTGGAACTACTTCTTTACAGAACACTCTAACACAAGGGGGACCTCCCTTATATACTCACATCTACAAGAAAAAAGTATGTTCATCAAATCCAAACCCCTCCTTGACTGGGAAAATGACCTACAAATACAATTCACAGACGCCCAATGGCAAACAGCAATCACATCTACTTACAAAGCAACAAACTGCGCCTCCCTATGGGAACTCACACAAAAAACCTTAATGAGATGGTACCTAACTCCGATCAGACTGGCCAAATTCCACAAACACACCCCACAGGAATGCTGGAGAAACTGTGGCCACTCAGGCACACTCCTCCACATTCTTTGGTCATGCCCACATGTAACACAACTATGGAAAAATGTGGAAACCATGCTTCGTGAAATACTCCATTGCTCGATAACAATTACCCCACAGCTAGCCATTCTTAATCTAAACATAGACGATTTTCCACCATACCAGAGATCAATGATCACACATGTTCTCCTAGCTACCAAACTCTTGATCACTAGGAACTGGAAATCAGACTACATCCCTACCCTCACTGAAGTAACCAACTTAGTTCAAACTCATTTCACATATGAAATCCTCCTGTCATGCAGCAAACAATCTCACACAAAGACACTGGTCCGTTGGAATCCATGGATTCTCTGGTACAAAACTAAAATGATGTAAGAACTGAATGTCCTGCTCCACATCTAAACATCCACTTGAGGCTCTCTCCCCCCCCCCTCCTTATCCCTTCCTGCTCCTTTTTCCTTGTACCCCTTCCCTCCCCTCCCTACCCTACCCCTCCTCCTACCATACCAGGTTAACTGTTCTGACTTATGTTTTATACACATTTTGTTAACAATTTATTTCTTCTTTAGGAACGTTGTTCATATACTCTCTAATCAGACCACACTTGCAATAACCAATCTGATGGCTTATACTTACATGTTTTTGTTCCTCACTGTGACCACATAACCTGTAATTTGTAAAACCCAATAAAAATCTATTGGAAGCAAAACTTTTATTGAACCACTTCCGGACCGCTGAACGCCGTTATACATCCTTAATTTGAGGACGAATATCATTGTGCTGCCATAACCCCGGTATCCTTGTGTTCGGCCGGCGGTCCGCTGCAAGATAAAAGTGGTCTCTGCGGCAGATTCGACACAAGATCACTTTTATCAGAGGCGGGAGAGGACACCCCCTCCCGCCGTGCTCTGGTGCCCTCCGCCGCTTACAGGAGCCTTCGGCATCGGCGGAGACGATCCGGTCCTCTCGCGGCTGTGCATGGAGACCAATGAGGGTAAGATGGCCCCCACCTGTCTTCATGACATTGCAGGGCGGAAGTGAAGTCAAAACGTCACTTCCGCCCATAGCTCTTAAAGGGCCATTTTTTTTTAATCATTTTTTTAAATGACAATTTTTTTTAATTGCATTTTAGTGTAAATATGAGATTTGAGGTCTTTTTGACCCCAGATCTCATATTTAAGAGGTCCTGTCATGCTTTTTTTCTATTACAAGGGATGTTTACATTCCTTGTAATAGGAAAAAAAAGTGACACAATTTTTTTTTAAAACAGTGTAAAAATAAAAAATAAAAGGTAAATAAATAATAATAAAAAAAAAATGTAAACGTGCCCCATCCCGCCGAGCTCACGTGCAGAAGCGAACGCATATGCGAATAGGGCCTGCATATGAAAACTGTGTTCAAACCACACATGTGCGCTATAGCCACGATTGGTAGAGCGAGAGCAATAATTCCAGCCCTCCGTAACTCAAAACATACCACCTGTAGAATTTTTTAAACGTCACCTATGGAGATTTTTAAGGGTAAAAGTTTGTCGCCATTCCACGAGCGGGCACAATTTTGAAGCGTGACATGTTGGGTATCAATTTACTCAGCGTAACATTATCTTTCACAGTATAAAAAAAATGGGCTAACTTTACTGTTGTCTTGTTATTTAATTCAAGTAAGTGTATTTTTTCCCAAAAAAAGTGCGCTTGTAAGACCGCTGCACAAATAGGGTGTGACAAAGTATTGCAACGACCGCCTTTTTATTCTCTAGGGTATTAGAAAAAAAAAATCTATAATGTTTGGGGGTTCTAAGTAATTTTCTAGCAAAATAAACTGTTTTTAACTTGTAAACAACACATCTAAAAAAGAGGGCTGGTCCTTAAGTGGTTAAAAAAGCAAAGAGAGAAAACAAATTTACACTATTTGGAGCCTTTCTTTCTGTCCTGATAACCAGTGGATATGCTGTGACACCTGCTTTGCTGCCAAGGAGATCTGTGGTTTATCAATCCATGGCTGATATATTCAACCCTCTAGAGAGTGTGAACCCCCAAAGGGGAATGTGGTACACAGACTGTGGCGTGGGGTGTTTAAAGTTACAACATAGAAGAACTTTCCATCTGAGGTTTCTGGGACTTTTTTCACACCATCTGTCAACTATTACTATTCGTGTGCACCATATACACATGAAAGCTGATCATGAACTCTATGACAGTAGCGCTGCTATAATAATTATAGGCACCAGATCTGGACTTGTGCAATTTTTATTATTACTATTTTCTTTGATGTTTGTGCGTTTGCATTTTAAGCGGCAGGTTTTATATTAATATTACATAGTGTTGACATTTAGTGTTATAACTGTGGAAGATCTATAATTATCTGAAGCCTGACACATCTTTAGCGCTGAGATAGTGGAAGAAGGCCAAGAATTCACTGTATTTCTTAAATAAGAATTCCCATTTACAGTTTGTGAGAAGCCATGTAGGGGACACAGCAAACATGTGGAAGAAGGTGCTCTGGTCAGGTGAGACCAAAATTGAACTTTTTGGCCTAAGAGTAAAACGCTATGTGTGGCGGAAAACTAACACTGCACATCACAATGAATACACCACCCCCACCGTGAAACATGGTGATGACAGCATCTTGTTGTGGGAATGCTTTTCTTCATCAGGGACAGGGAAGCTGGTTAGAGTTGATAGGAAGATGGATGGAGCCCAATTTAGTGAAATCTTAGAAGTAAACCTGTTATGCCCTGTACACACGATCGGACATTGATCAGACATTCCGACAACAAAATCCATTGATTTTTTCCGACGGATGTTGGCTCAAACTTCGAAAATCCGATTGTTCTGACGTAAAACACGTACCTCGGTACTATAAACGGGGCAGTAGCAAATAGCTTTCGTCTCTTAATTTATTCTGAGCATGCGTGGCACTTTGTGCGTCGGATTTGTGTACACACAATCAGAATTTAAACGATCGGATTTTGTTGTCAGAAAATTTTATATCCTGCTCTCAAACTTTGCGTGTCGGAAATTCCAACGGAAAAAGTCCGATGGAGCCCACACACAATTGGAATTTCCGACAACACAATCCGATCGCACTTTTTCCGTCGGAAAATCCGACCGTATGTACAGGGCATTAGAGTCTGCAAAAGACTTGAGACTGGGGCGGAGGTTCACCTTCCAGCAGGACAACGACCCTAAACATACAGCCAGAGCTACAATGGAACGGTTTAGATTAAAGTATATTTATGTGTTAGAATGGCTCAGTCAAAGTCCAGATTTAAATCCAATTGAGAATCTGTGGCAAGACTTGAAAATTTCTGTTCACAGACACTCTAAGCAATCTGACAGAGCTTGAGCTATTTTGTGTAGAAGAATGGGCAAAAATGTCACTCTCTAGATGTGCAAAGCTGGTAGAGACATACCGAAAAAGACTTACAGCTGTTATTGTAGCGATAGGTGATTCTACGAAGTATTGACTCCACAATATTCACATATTTATTTGTAAAAAATGTTGAAAACCATTTATCATTTTCCTTCTATTTCACAATTATTCGCCACTTTGTGTTGGTCTATCACATAAAATCCCAATAAAATACATTTTTTACGTTTTTGGTTGTAACATGACAAAATGTTGAAAATTTGAAGGGGTATGAATACTTTTGGCACTGTAGCCATGAAGACTACTGATGAAAAAATGATGCACATCTTTATCATATCACAGAGTTCATTGGATCACATTAACTAAGCACAGTAATAATCTGTAAAAACAACAATTGACTGCTTATCAGACATTGATGGTTGGTTTCTATAGGTCCTTGGTATTCCTTGTTTATAAGACCCTACTGCCACTATGCTAGAAATAAAACAAAAACAAATACATAACTGTGTGTTTATGGTATGCAGCGCTACCCGTGGAGGAGCCGCTGAATAGATGCCCAGGGTTCTTTTCCCAGTAATTGTCCTGCAGCCAGGCACACAGTTCTGATCACTCTTCAGATGCATTTACCAGTCTAGGGGTATGCTTTTTGATGCTTTAATGAAAACTTGAACTTGAATAGGTAGTGGGTAATTGTAGGATACTCCAGTAACCTTTAGTAGCAATTTGAGGACATTACACTTTCTTCTTTAGAGCTATAAGCCAAGTCCTTGCACAAGTAAATAGTGGCCTGAGTTTTGTAGTAGCAACCTGAGGAGATTAACCTTCCTCTTAGAGATCTGAGATTCCCTTTCACTGGGAATTAAATAGAGTTCCTCAGGACATCAGACACAATGTCCTCTTTGAACACACTGACTTTAGCATATGAGGGATGGCAGCAGCACACAGCCTCTAGGATCTCTCACACACAATTGTACTCACTAATATCCTTGGACAATAGGTTTCCTCCTTCTAACATCTTCCAGACACTTTCTCCCAGTGAAACCAGACTAGATCCTCAGACAAGCCCCTCAGTCAGCTTTAGCAAACTCTCGGTAAGGAAGGCCTCCAGCTAGCCCAACTGAGGCCTCGATGAACGGCCAACACATAGCAGAATTGCCTAGGGAGCAGGCAGCCCCTCCCCAGACTTTGATCTCCTCCTCAGGGAAAAAGATTCTTCTACTCTAAGTCTAATGCTGCATACACACGATCGGACATTCCGACAACAAAATCCTGGATTTATTTCCGATGGATGTTGGCTCAAACTTGTCTTGCATACACACAGTCGCACAAACGTTGTCGGAAATTCTGAACGTCAAGAACGTGGTGATGTACAACACGTATGACGACCCAAGAAAAATTAAGTTCAATAGCCAGTGTGGCTCTTCTGCTTGATTCCGAGCATGTGTGGAATTTTGTGCATTGGAATTGGGTACACACGATCGGAATTTCCAACAACGGATTTTGTTGTCGGAAAATTTGAGAACCAGCTCTCAAATTTTTGTTGTCGGAAATGTCCGATGGAGCCTACACACGGTCGGAATTTCCGACAACAAGCTCACATCGAACATTTGTTGTTGGAAATTCCGACCGCGTGTATGCGGCATTAAAGTATTAAAGTGTTACTAAACCCACAACAGTAAAAATCAGTCTGTATATGCAATAAAGCATGCTTGTTATACTCACTGTGGAACCTAAGGGGTTAATACTGCACATTGTGTAAAAAGGCTGTTTGATCCTGTCTTCTCTGATCCTCACCTTCTTTTACTGTCCCAATCCATTTACTGATAGTACAGAACCCTATGAGGCACTCTGCACATGCCCAGTTTGGTGTGTATTACTTTGATCAGCACAGTGCAAATTAACACTGTTCAGACAGAGGGTCAGGGATAATGCAGCCTCATAGGACAGTCAGAGGAGAATGAAAACTCCTCTTACAAGCTTTAACCAGTGCTCAGCTGGACACTGATAGAAGTCACAAGACTGCTATATACTGCTGATGAGAAAAGGTATTTAGAAGTTTATATTTACTAAAATAATTGCACTTCCATGTTCTGTGTACTGTGGTAGACCAGATATAGTGAATACAGGGTCCTGGCTTTATTACACACTCCCAGCAAAAGGACACTCACCCAGGACATTCCATGTGGCCATACGAGGTTAATAATGTCACAAGCAGCCCTGCCATTTTTGTATATGTGCCACTGTGGGATAAGGAATTTCCCAAGCTCATTTCTACTTATAAGGTGTATTTACAACTTGAAAAGAAAGTCTGCTTATGCAGCTCAAAGCAACATGTTCACGTTAATGCTGGCCCCACATTTTCCTTTGCTCCCTTTCTGATCTATTCACCTCACTATGCAAAGTGGCATACCCAGGACTAGTGTGTATGGAGCATGTGACTCATTACCCCTCCTTCCCCCAGTGCTTGTGCTTGGTGATTGGACACTCAGGCACTTAGTGCTTTCACAAGCAGAGGAGAAAGTCCTCAGTCCTGTGGTGGCCGCAGCTGAAATTAATATAATGATTATGTCCTTCATTGGCAAAGAATAGTTTTAGTTTAAACTTCTGACCTTTCACATGGTGAAGTGATAAAGCGAGCCATAAGAACCTTTACCCATTCACTATAGCACAGAAAAAGATTTGAAATAACATTATTAGAAATAAAGTCATTTCACCAATTAAAAAAAAAGTTAAAAAACAATATTTTTGGTTGTTCTGTTTGCATCCTTCTGGGTTTTATGAAACTTTCACTTACAAGATTCATTCATGTTGGATGGCAAACTTCTCTACAGCTTTATACTGGGACTTCTATACCCAGTCTGACAGCTTTTTCATAGCAACAACCCCATCTATGGATTATGGGAGACTTAAATGTGGTATCACTTGTGGCTGACCATGACATGTCATCTTTTACAATTTTATTTAAAAACTGTTGAAAATAATAATAAAACAGGCCTGGCCACATTATACATCTGCATGCACTGTTGTATGCTGGTGATATGTGCATTTAAACAGCCAGTAACATAGCTCCCAACTGTCCTTGATTTGGAGGGACTCTCCCTGATTTGGAGCAATATCATTCCGTTCCTCTTTCCCCCTCATGTGCCCCTCATTTTGGTCTGATCCTCATAGTTGCATATAAAATGCATTTTTTCTCTTTCAAAAAGTGTTTCCCAGTGCTAAAACTTTCATCCAAATTCTAAATTGCTACGTTTGTGAATTTTTAAAGCCAATATAAAGGAAGAGTAGTGGTAAAAAAAAGCTCTTGTGGATTTGATTAACCTTTTTTTTTTCCGGTTAATTCTCTTTTAAGGGGGTGTGGCAGGGGGCATGTCTACATTATGCCTACATATGTTTGCTAGTAGGTGTCCCTCATTCCCATCTCAAAATGTTGGGAGGTATGCAGTAACAGTATCACAGCTGAATGCCAGGTACCAAAACTATTTGTGAACTACAAGGGGGCGGGCACTGCAAGGGTAGCGTTTGTAGCATTTCAGATTTAATAACAATATACAAGTAAAGTGTTTTGATGGTTGGCACAAAATGCAAACTAGATATAATTGTAAGGTCAAATGACTGCCATGAATACACTATTTACACAGGCTAAGTTGTAGAGTTGAATCTGATTTACCATAATAGGCATATAATGGAGGGTTACCTCTTTCTAGCTTTATCTTGAATGGTATTATATCAAAATACACACATTATAATGTACATGAATTCTGAAATGAAGATATGATGATAATAAAATCAGGCAAGTGGAGGGGCTAAAACTATTTTGGGTGGCTTTGCAGCTGCACTGACCTGCATTTTGGCGAACTCCCAGATTCTATGAGGGTGAAAGTCAGGAAGCAGGTGTGACACCATCGTCAGACATTTGTATTGCTCGTAACACCTGCATTTCTGTTGATTTAGGCTAGGGAGCATGAGGTCGTATACCAATGAAATGGATTGGGTTCTGGACAACACTGCAAACTCTGATGTTCTGTTGGCCTTAGCTGTGAGGAATTTGTAGAATACAGTGACATCTTTATGAGTCTTGTGGAATTTGTAGAGTTTTCATGAAGTTTCTATAACCGATGTCCAGCTTTATGGAGAAGGGAAATAAGTGGGGCATAGTAATAAAAGAGAACTTTCTTATAGCATGTGTAAGGTATTATAATACTGGTTTGGACAAAGTGAGAGAAAAAGATACAGTAGCACCTGAATAAAAAAATGGGCTTGATGTAAGTTATGAACACAAGATTCCATGAGATTGCTTGTTTTCATTGAAATATGAGAAATCAATTAAAATTAGTTCTTAATTTTACCAGGGTCAAATGTATTATTTACTGAGTATAATTACTGAGTATAAAATGAATTGATAAGAAGCAGTATATGTATAGTCTATACTGCTTATCATATGTTTTTGTAAGGGCCAACATTGTAAGTTGCTGTAAATTTTTTTATTGTTTTTTAGCTTTTTTTTTTTTTTTCAATTGATGCTCACCCTCCATTCCCAGTGACTCCATTCAACCACAAATAGCAGAGAGGTTTGGAGGGCTGGCCTGTGTGCAGCTCCTTACCATGCTAATACCTAGTTGTATGCCTTTCTACATGTTTGCTTCAAGGGGACTCCCTACCAAAAAGGGTCTTCTGTAAAGCTAACCATGCCTGATTCTAATGGTCACTGGACCCTTTATTATTCTTGTTGCCTAAGTGGGGTGGGGGGGGTTGGGGGGGGGAAAAGGTGTTTATATTACATTTATTTTTTTATTCAAAATTGACCAAAAGATTTGTATAGACATTGATTAAAATTGAGCATGCTAAAATGCTCCATGTAACAAAAAATACCCACGCTCCAAAGACATGCTGGTAGGTAAATCGGCTTCTGTCTAAATTGGCCCTAGTATATGAATGTGAGTTAGGGACCTTAGATTGTAAGCTCCTTGAGGATAGGGACTGATGTGAATGTACAATGTATATGTAAAGCACTTAGTAAATTGACGGCGCTATATAAGTACCTTAAATAATAATAATAATATTGATCTGCCAGTTTGACATTTCCATGCGTTTAGGGTGGGTATTGAGGAGAGTCCTGTACAACAGTTCATGACACTTGAACTAATCATTAATCAAAATGTTTTTTGAATAAGAGCATTAGGAGAAGTTAATGCCTTTCCGATTAAATGAGTTTCCCTTGCTTGTGTACAAGCCAAACATAATAGATATACATTATGTAACTTAGAAGCAAAGTAAAGAAGCAAATTTAGTAGCAAATACATACAATGAATACTATAAATATGAAATATACATAAACCAATTACACAAAGCCATAAAGTATATCATATAAAGGAAGTATCAATCTCAATGCGATAAGGAATGTGATGGAATTCTACCCTGTGGATGCTCCATTTCCTATGCAACCTATTTCTGATTGAGGCCAGGCAGGGGCAACTGAACAGGCATACATTTTTTTAGATAAATGACCAGGTTTGTGAATATAGACAACAACATGAACAATGCCAGTACCCTTCTTCACATTACAGTGCTATAATGTCTATAGTGTGGGAACAGGATTAAGTAATTGTTTCTTATAGAAAAATAATCTCCCCTATTTCTCCAGTAAAGTATAAAAAATCTCAAAATCTCTCTAGCGTTGTTTTCCAAATGTCCGTGCAGTAGCCATTATGACCAACAGAAAATGTTTCGATTTTGCTGACTGTCATGAATAAACAGTAGAAACAAAAATGTGTATGTATGGTAAAAAAGATGCTTAAAGTGATTGTAAGAATTAGTTTTTTTCTATTTAAAATACCAAACATATACTTACCTCCACCGTGCAGCTCGTTTTGCACAGAGTGGCCCTGAACCTGCTTATCTGGGGTCCCCCGGCGGGTCTTGCAGCTCCTCCCCACATCAGATAACCCCCTCGGGGAAGCGTTTCCCTGAAGGGGTTACCTTGCAGGCGCGCTCCTGAGTCCAGCATGTGTGTCCACAGACATGAATGCTGGACTCGGCCCCACCCCCGGCGCCCGCGTCATTGGATTTGATTGGCAGCAGCGGGAGCCAATGGCTGCGCTGCTATCAATCTAGCCAATCAGGACAAGAGACACCAGCTAGAGCTGCTGTGCTCATCCCCGGCGTGAGAAAAAGAGGGTTCAGGTAAGTAAAACGGGGGCACTGGGGGACTGCTGCACTGCAAGAGGTTTTTGCATTGTATGCATTGAGGTGAAAAACTACGAAGGATTACAACCCCTTTAAGAAAACATTTCATATAAATAGCCGTTTAGCAAACAAAATTGTCTAAGGTATCCCATTGCACCAGGTAAAATGTGCACCTTCAGTTAATCACATATTTTTGGAATATTTACAGGTGCGTAATCCCAAGACAGTTAATATGAGTCCTAAAGGGCAGACCTCCCAACCTGCAAAAACTAATTTCAGGGAGGTTTCAAACTCATTTCAGGGAGGTGACGTTGCGCCACCCCCCCCCAATAAAATTCTGCCTTACCAGTGCCAATTAAATGCAGCCTTACCAGTGATGATTAAATGCAGCCTTACCAGTGCCCATGAAATGCAGCCTTACCAGTGCCCATGAAATGCAGCCTGATCACATAGCTGCTGGGGCTGGGCTGCTGGTCCTGGGGTCTGGCTGCTGGAGCCTGGGGTCTGGCTGCTGGGGTCTGGCTGCTGGGGCCAAGGGTCTGGCTGCTGCAACTGCAGCTAGTCTTAGGGTCTGGCTGCTGGGGCCTGGGGTCTGGCTACTGGGGCCAGGAGTCTGACTGCTGGAGCTGGGCTGCTGGTCCTGGGGTCTGGCTGCTGGGGCCAGGAGTCTGGCTGCTGGAGCTGGGCTGCTGGTCCTGGGGTCTGGCAGCTGGGGCCAAGGGTCTGGCTGCTTGGGCCAAGGGTCTGGCTGCTGGGGCCAGGGGTCTGGCTGCTGGGCCTTTGCTGCTGGGGCCTGGCTGCTTGGGTCAAGGGTCTGGCTGCTTGGGTCAAGGGTCTGACTGCTGGGGCCAGGGGTCTGGCTGCTGGGCCCTTGCTGCTGGGGTTGGGGCCTGGTTGCAGTGGTCAAGGGTCCGGCTGCTGGGGCCAGGGGTCAGGCTGCTGGGGCCAGGGGTCTGGCTGCTGGGGCCAGGGGTCTGTCTGCTGGGGCCAGGGATCTGTCTGCTGGGGCTGGGCTGCTGGACCTGGGGTCTGGCTGCTGGGGCTGGGCTGCTGGTTCTGGGGTCTGACTGCTGGGGCCAAGTGTCTGGCTGCTGAGGCCAAGGGTCTGGCTGCTGGGGCCAAGGGTCTGGCTGCTGGGGCCAAGGGTCCGGCTGCTGGTCCTGTGGTCTGGCTGCTGGGGCCAGGGGTCTGGCTGATGGGGCTGGGCTGCTGGTCCTGGGGTCTGGCTGCTGGGGCCAAGGGTCTGGCTTCTGGGACCAAGGGTCCGGCTGCTGGGACTAAGGGTCTGGCTGTTGGAGCTGGGCTGCTGGTCCTGGGGTCTGGCTGCTGGGCCCTGGCTGCCGGGGCCTGGTTGCTGGGGCCAAGGGTCCGGCTGCTGGGGCCAAGGGTCTGGCTTCTGGGGCCAGGGGTCTGGCTGCTGGGGCTGGGCTGCTGGTCCTGGGGTCTGGCTGCTGGGGCCAGGGGTCTGGCTGCTGTGGCTGGGCTGCTGGTCCTGGGGTCTGGCTGCTGGGGCCAAGGGTCTGGCTGCTGGGGCCAAGGGTCTGGTTGATTGGGCTGGGCTGCTGGTCCTGGGGTCTGGCTGCTGGGGCCAAGGGTCCAGCTGCTGGGACCAAGGGTCTGGCTGTTGGAGCTGGGCTGCTGGTCCTGGGGTCTGGCTGCTGGGACCAGAAGTCCGGCTGCTGGGGCCAAGGGTCTGGCTGCTGGAGCTGGGCTGCTGGTCCTGGGGCCAAGGTTATGGCTGCTGGAGCTAAGCTGCTGGTCCTGGGGTCTGGCTGCTGGTCCTGGATTCTGGGGTCTGGCTGCAATGGGGCTGGTGAGCCATCCCAGTCAGAGAATTCCCCAGAAGGAAGGGGGTGGGCAGAGGCAGAAAGAAAACTGGGCACCCGTGATCTGCAGGCTGTAGCAATTAGAAATAAAAAAAAAATTTCCCCAGTAAAGCGGACTCTTTCTTCACTTTCGGGTGCCGCCACACAGTAATCTCCTGTGCGTCAAGTACATGACAGTCCCGGTCTGCCCCGCGGATTGATATAGAAGAGACGAGGACTGTCATATACTTGTCGCACAGGAGATCACTGCTTAGTGGCACCCGAAAGTGGAGAAAGTGTCCACTTGACTGGGGAAAGTTTTTCTTTTAATTGTTACAGCCTGCAGATCACAGTGTTCTCTCTGCCTCCGCCCACCCCCCTCCTTCCCTTCCCTGCTGATTTGGCCGGACCGACCCAACCTTAAAAAAAAGTACCTATGCAGCAGCCAAAGCAGGCTAGGGAAAACAGCAGTATGGGCTGCCCCCCCTCTCCCTTAGCAAGCAGCGCCTTGCATCCACCTGTCACTCAGCCACAGACAGCGCGGCCAAACTCCATTCAGCTGCTTGGGCTACTCTGTCTGTCTGTGGCTGATTGACAGACCCAGCTAGGAGATCACCCTGCACTCGCGGGTGTGCAGGAGCCTACAGCCAAATGCGGGAGAGTCCCGCTCCTCGCGGGAGACTTGGGATGTCTGAAAGGGCAAGTGAAGAATCAAAGATCTATGATGCCAGTGATTTGCCAGACAGTTCCTTCACACCCACCCATCTGCCAGGATCTAATCTGGATATGCAACATTATTTTTTTTTCCTCTGAATTATTTTATGTACCACCCCATATAGCTACTGTTTGTTAAATTTCATTTTTGGCCTTCCTGTAATCAGGGAGAGCAGTATTTGACTAGTTAGGTCTGCTCTGGGCTCTGTAGGTATGGGCTCAATAACTCCCTCCTGTCTCCCCAGGGGACTCTGGGACATAGTGGGTGGGAGAATATGACCTTAGTCTGCATGTTAATATCTCCCCATCCAATCCCTGGTCAATATGGCAGGTGACCAGCAAGGGGCTGAGGGGGTTATAAATTGGCTAGTGTCCAGAGCAAAGGTCTCTTGTTCCTGGGGGAGTAAGACCCAGTCTGAGGGCTGTGGCATCCCTGGGATATCTTCTTGGAAATACAGCTACCTTTTATTGGGGTCCGGGCTATTGCTTGGCTGGGGGACCTTGTTCTACCTTTTCAGAGTATTGAATTCATTGAAAGCTTCCTAAGGATCCAGGACACAGGCGAGTGGAGTACAGAATTTGACTGACCTTGCACATGACTGCTCTGAGATCAGGAAACAGTGAGTACCAGCCTTCTGGATTTAAAAACTTATCTTAGCTTTACTGGGAGATTAGCAGTTGCTAGTTTGTATACTTAGGACAGTATTCCTGTTAAGGAGTCCCTGTTTTGTACTGTTCATCAAAATACTTCAAAGGGGGTGCCTTCACGCTGAAGTCTTAGTGCAGATTTAGTGTCCTCACTTTAAAGTTTACAGTTACTGGACTATCCCTAGGCTCACTCTCCCCTTATCCAAGTTCTACCCCAAAAAAACAAAAAAAAAAACAAAGCAAAAAAAAAGAGCTGCACAGCCTTTTTACTGACACAAGTGTGTGGGAAATGTTGTGTGCTTGGCTGTCGTGTGCCTATCAGGGAATGGAATCTGGGATCAAACTGGCAGACCAAACCCATCTGTGTGCTACATATATTTTCTAAACATTTAGAAAGTTTATATGGGTTCAAGCCAACTTCATCAGTCAAGAATCACTCATTACTACAAGCGAGTAATGGGTAGAAGTTAGGCTGGATGTAGTGTTTTCAGCATGCTGTATGCTAATACCATACTGTATGCCAGGGGAGGGCAATAATTTTCCCTAGGGGCCATATGAGAAACTGGGACTGTTGTGGCCAAACGTAATTCTTCTCAAAATTATTTTTGTATTTTTGGACCTGTGAAGGTCCGAAAGCATGTAAGCTTATAGAAAACAAACACCTGGTACTAGGAATAATAGGGTGAGAGAGAGGAGTGAAAGAGAGAGAGGGCGGGGGAAAAGAGGTGAGATGAGAGAGAGGGGGGAGAGGTGGAGGGAGAGAAAGAGAGGGGGGTTGAGAGAGGGGGGGTGAGAGATGTAGGGGGAGGGAGGGGGGCCTCCTTTATCCTCCCCACACTACACCAGGAGGTTCTCCCAACCCCCCCCGAAAAAAAAAAAACGACACCGGGCTCACCTTCCCACAGCCCGCCATCTCCCTTTTACCAGATGTGTATAGCAAGGCTGTTGAGGCACGATCAAAGCCTGGGACCCCAACCTGCTCTGCCAAGTGAGCTACTTCTGGGACCGAAGGCTGTAGCAGCCACCACCGCCTCCTGCTTCCACTTTGCTCCCCTGTCACCGAACAGTCAGTCAACGGCTGCCCCTGGTGTCATCCCCCTGGCAACATTTCTGTGGCAAATAGAAGAATTTTTTTCAAACTGGCCAATTTGCTTAGAAACTGTTCACAAAGCTCAATAATGCCCTGTACACACGATAGGATTTTCCAATGGAAAATGACCTTGTTGTCGGAAATTCCGACCGTGTGTAGGCTCCATCACACATTTTCCATAGGAATTTCCCACACACAAAGTTTGAGAGCTTGCTATAAAATTTTTCAACAACAAAATCCGTTGTCGGAAATTCTGATCGTGTGTACACAAATCTGACGCACAACGTGCCACGCATGCTCAGAATAAATTAAGAGACGAAAGCTATTGGCTACTGCCCCGTTTATAGCCCCGACGTACGTGTTTTACGTCACTGCGTTCAGAATGATCAGATTTTCCGACAACTTTGTGTGACCGTGTGTATGCAAGACAAGTTTGACCCAACATCCGTCAGAAAAAATCCATGGATTTTGTTGTCAGGATGTCTGATCAATGTCCGACCGTGTGTACAGGGCATAACACTTGTATACTCACAGCACCTGATGAAGTGAAACATGCTGGCAATGGGTATGGCAGCACAAGCACTTTGGATTTAGGGCGGTTCACACTGCAGCGATGTGGAAACCCTCCGAATCCAGTGTGGGTTCCCACATCGCATACAACTCACAGGCAGTTCACACTGCCATATGCAAACTGCTGGGACTGTCAATAGAAAGCTAATGTTCGCATTGCACAGACGTCGCATGTGATTTGCACTGCAGTGCGGTGCGAATCACATCCGATGTCAAACAGCACAGCAGTGTGAACCGGCCCTTAGCTGAGGCTAGCTAGTGTAATAATAATAAATGGAAATAGATATTTAAAAAGTGCAGTACAGGGCAAAAGTATAATGCCCTGTACACACGATCGCACATTCCGACAACAAAATTCATCTGATTTTTTCCGATGGATGTTGGCTCAAACTTGTCTTGCTTATACACGGTCACACAAAGTTGGTCGGAAATTCTGAACGTCAAGAACGCGGTGACGTACAACATGTACGACGAGCCCAGAAAAATGAAATTCAATAGCCAGTGCTGCTCTTCTGCTTGATTCTGAGCATGCGTGGCACTTTGTGAGTCGGAATTGTCTACACACGAACAGAATTTACACGAACAGGTTTTGTTGGTGGAAAATTTTAGAGCCAGCTCTCAAACTTTGTGTGTCGGAAATTCCGATGGATAAAGTCCGATGGAGCCTACACACGGTCGGAATTTCCGACAACAAGCTCTGATCGCACATTTTCCGTCGGAAAGTTCGACTGTGTGTACTGGGCAAAGGAGGAGGAAAATTCTTAAAGAGCTGTAAAGCAGAATAAAGCAGAATAAGAGAAGAAAGTTGTACAGAGAAATCAGAAGTGAAGCAGCAGCCTAGTAATTAGGTAGACATGGCAAAGAATAAGTAATTACTGTGAGAGAGAGAGAAATATTTTTATTAAGAATAAAGCCTTCAGGAAATGGAAACTTAGTGAGGAAGTGAGACATCATAACCAAAAGAAAAAAACTGTAGATACTCAAGAAAAAAGGAATGAGAGGATTATGCAGCAGGAAAAGAGGAAAAAATATATGAAAGAGAGTTTACAAAAAAGTAGAGGATAATAGATATTAAAAGAAAAGTAAAATATAACACATATGTTTTTAAGAGGAATGCAAAGGAAACACATTTTAAGGAAAAGAAGATGTAGAATAAGAGAGCTCTAAAAAAAATAGAATGGATACACAGAAGACAGAGAGAATAATTGCACAGCCAGCAGACATCGATAGGTGACACACTTGCTGACTTAAAATTGTTACTAGACCCAGGTCCCTGAATTCACTATATCTGGTCTCCCACAGTACACAGAACATGGAAATGCAGTTTTTTAAAGTAAATATAATCTGCTAAATACCCTTTCTTATGAGCGGTATATAGCAGTTTTGTGACTTCTATCAGTGTCTAGTTAAAGCTTGTAGGAGGAGTTTTCATTCTACTCTGGCTATCCTATGAGGCTGCATGACCTGACCCTCTGTCTGAACAGTGCTGATTGGCCCTGTGCTTATCACATGCACCCTCCCAAGAGAAAAAACTCTCTAGCAATATACACTAAACTAAGCATATGCAGAGTGACTCCAAAGGCTCTGTACTGTCAGGAGATGGATTGAGGACAGTGGAAAAAGGGGAGACTCAGATAAGACAGGATCAAACAGCCTTTGTATACAATGCAGAGGATTAACCCCTTAGGTTCCACAGTGAGTGTAGCAAGCATGCTTCACTGCATAGACAGACTGATTTTTACTGTTGTGAGTTTAGTAACACTTTAAATTCTGGGGAAAATATATGGAAATCATTTTACTTTAAATGTATAAATAAAGTGTAACTAGTGCCTAGTGGGTAAGATGCCTGGATGAAGTGAAACATGTCACATTCACATTTGAGTTAATGTACAAACTACAGCAAAAGGCGTATTTACAAAAAAGCAACTGTGACATTCACAGGTGGTTAATAATTCTATATATTTTTTTTAAACACATGCACCAGGTAGATTCACCTTTAGTAAATATTTGGTGAATGTCACATTAATTGCTTGATAAATATGCACTAAAGTATAAAGTTCTAAAATATAGTCTATTTTATACAGAAAAAACTTGCCAAAATGCAATGTAATCAGCATGTCTGACATCATCTTATCAAAATGTACAGTGTGCTGTGGGCTTTACAAAATTGGAATTTATTCCAGTCTCCATGTACAGTCATCAACTTTAATCAAAGTGGTAATTGTATAGCGTATGTTAGCTGCTTGTAACGGGGTTTAGGTCAACTTTACAGGGGGCCTTTCTGTCCATCACCCTAGCTGAGCAAGGTATATATAATCTGTCTCTGAGATGTAACGACCCTTAAATGGGAAATAGAGGAAGAGCAAACATTCTTTTGCCTTCCAAAATATGAGCTGAGTAAATTATGGGCACAACAGCTCTCCTTCTGGTGTGTGTGTGTGGTTCCCCTTGTAGAAGTCCATGAAGGACCCATCCAGGGCAGGGAGTATCTACTGGGAAGTCTCCGGAACAGTGGTGTTGGACAAATCGTGCAGACGCACCTTCACCAGCCAGGGATATGAAACTCTTCAAAATTTACCCATGTTGCCCCGGCTACTAACAACTTTATATTATTAACTTTTTATATTATTTCCACTGAAGATGTGCCACTTCGTAACCTAGATTCAAGCTGGATCTGGGGTGGGACATTTAGAAACTAGTGGTGTAATGTACTTTATGTACCTGGGCTGTAGAACTGTTTCCAGGCATCCTAGTGGGCACACCCTGGCTAATCAAGACTTATTGTGAACATGTTTTCCAGCACATAGACAAGGGAGGCAGGGCATTCCTGTGACTATTAGACATACTGATAAAACGTGTCTAGGTGCCTAGCTTGTAATTAAATTAATGCTGAAAGGTTTCATTGTCATTTTTTTACTGGTTGTATGTCTTATCTTATCTATGCTAATATTCCCAAAAGGAGAATGTCCTCCGGGGGGGTATAACATATGTGTCTGGGCTTCAATAAACAGTTATTCATTTGGTTTTACCTTAACATCTTGTCTGTGTATGATGCTTGGGGTAAAGGGCTAGTATTTTCTACCGGTCTGCTGGAAAGGTTTGGAGGGCGCCGTTTGGCAGAGGCAACCAGTCGGGGTACCAGGCAGTCCATCACATTTGGTGCAACAGTGGGATACTTCCTGCAGTCCGGGATATCCAAACCACCACCCGGATCTAAGGTCCGGTTAGCAGAAGAGGTACAGATACCAGCCGCCATGGAAGAGGAATTTGGAAAGTAGACTGCAAGAAATTTGGATGCAGAACAGGGGACCAGTGCCAGCGTAGGTCCCGCTGAGATGGTATGATTCCGTCTGCTGGGAACTCTGGAAGGAAATGCTAGACTATGAACAGCAACGCTCGGGAAAAATTCTCCCCTCCATCCAGGAAAGGTACTGGTTAGGGTACAAAGTGCAGGTGCTGTTTAATGGGGAACAACCACACAAGGAGTGGACGGCTGAGTTAAGCAGGCTGGTCTGGGCAGAGATGTGGCTGGAAGAGAGTTACAGACCTCTTTGCTGGAATGTAACCCAAGTGTATCTGTGTACAGCGGACAACAGCCCAATGGAAGGCTTTGGCTATGGCAGGCTGGGGCTGTTGTACGGGAGGCTGTCAGAGGACCCTGACTTCCGGAGATCTGAAATGGCATTTGGAGTTAATTATGGGTTACAGAGACTGGGTGCTTAAAATCTCGGATATGCTCTTGGCACAAGACGATTTGGAGCTGCTAGCCATTCTGGAATGGGAGCTGGAGATTGCCTACAGATGGCTACTAGACCCCACTTAGCACCTGTGCAGGGCTCCCTGTGCCTGGGACTATCAGGGAGTACCAGCCAACAGCTCTGAAACCCCAGCTGAAGTGTCAGCAATGGGGCAGAGCAACAGTGTGCTTTGCCCACCTCCGCCCGCAGCTATGAAATCAGAGCTTTAATGCAGGGGCAGCAAGTGTTGACTCACCTTGACAAGCCTGTTTCTGCACAGGATGAGCTTGGAGCCAGCAGCAGGACAGGGATCTGGGAGATGAAGCAACCGGCTCATCTCCCCAGTGGCAGTACGATGACCCAGGAGCAGAGGAAGCTGTCTCCCCTTCCCAGCAAGGGCCCATGCCCCTGCCCCTGGAAGACAGTGCCAGGGAGATGTTGTTTCTGCAGCTGGGTGGGTCTTCAGCAGACTGGGCAGTTGGGTCAGCTCCTCAATGGCAGTCCAGGGGCAAGGGAGAGGAGGAAGCCATCCTCCCTTCCCAGCAACAATCCAAGGTGCTGGGAGAGGAGGAAGCTGTCCTCCCATCCCAGCAGCAGATCCTCCGTCCAGGGGAGGAGGTGGTCGTCCTTTCCTCCCAGCGACAGATTGAGCACTTGGAAGCGGAGGAAGTCGTCCTCCCCCTCCAACTGTCTGCCAGAGCAGAGGATGTGCAGTCCTCAGCTGGAAGGCTGGCAACAGGGCAGAGCACCTTGGGCCTCTGTCTTGCACTTACTGTGTCTTCATGGCTCCAAGGAGTCGAGGCAGTTAGCCCTTCTCCCCAGCAGCAGCACGAGCCCCGGAATATAGGGTCCACTACCTCTGCCCCACACCTACCGATGACAACTCTTACCTGTGGCCAATAATGGGGATCATGTGGACCGACTATGTGGGTTCATTCTGCCCGACTAAAGCATGTCCAGATCAGTTGGAGGTCTGGGACCTTGTTAGTCTGCCTTGGGGGAGATGTGACAGACCTATCTGGGACAGGGGCATTTGGTGGGGATTATGGGCTAGCTATCTACCCACTGATTATGGCACATGTAGGAGACCAGGGATTTTGTTTGCTTCTCCCGGTCAGAGCATGGAGGAGATCTAGGTCCTGAAACCCTTTGACTGGCCTAGAGTATCTACAGGAATTATGTGGCCAGGAAGTCCCATCACAAAGTCAAACTATGTAGAGAAGTTCTATTTTTCTGTATGAAAATTGTTGTACCCAGCACTGTTAAGATGTTATACCATATAACTGGAAATCAGTTAGAAAAAGTAAAGGTCCACTTCTGCAAATGAGTATTTCAGATTGGTCTCCTATTCTTTCGAGAGAGATAATGATATAGCTAAAGCTGAGGGAAGAAGGTGTTTGGGCTGTGAGGAAGAGGTAGATGGTCTATACAAGGGGAATATTGTGCTGGGTTCCTGTAATTTAGACAGGTCAGTCACATAGGGCCAGTGCTGGGACAAGGTCATGTAGAGGCCAGGTCAAACATGTCAAACTGTGCCCCCCCCTCCAAGATGTGTGAGCATTATGTGTTAGCAAAACCCTAAACACTAATCTGCATGCTAAAAAAATCTATGATTTAAAAAAATAAATACTTAAAAAAAACAGATTTTTTTAAAAAATTAAAATTAGATTTTTTTTTTATTTAAATCAGATTTTTTTTATTTAAATCAGATTTTTTTGATTTTTATTAAATTTATTTTAATGAAATGCTTTTGGAGTAAAAATCTATCTAAAGATAGTTTTATTTTTTAAGACACATTAATATTTTCCTTTATTCAGCATGAAATAGAGCTTAGTTATGTAGCATGAGGATGTATATTCTGCAATATTTACATTTTTGGTAAACTCATTCAATGAATCCAGGAGATAAAACAAAGTTCAGGAATATTCCTTTATCCCATTATTTTGCAAATCTATGTACATTACAAACTGTATGATTGAACCGGTTCTGATATCACTGTTTTACTAACGTGACAGCTTATTATTCTAAATAGGAAACCTTCATTTTGTTTGCAAATATTAAAGAATCTAACTACCAGCAAGAATAAGTCCTTACATTTAAAGAGAACCTGTCATTTCAGATCCATCATGGCAGCGCCTGTTAGTGGACATCCACTCACCTGCTCCGCCACGTCCCTCACCTTTTTGTGTCACTTCCGCATCACCAGCCATCCCATTAAAGTGAATGGGACTGTCGGTGAGTCAACAGTGGGTCAGAGGAGGAGCTTCTGTGGGATAGAGATGACAGTTGCTCTTTAAAAATTATGATTTAAATTTAGTTGATTTAAATCAAGCCTTTTTAATGGTGATTTAAAGAGGCTGTAAACCTCGGAAAAACAAAACAAAAAAAAAACCTGCAAAACAAAGGCATAATGAGCTATTATGCACCGCATACTAGTTCATTATGAAATACTTATGCCCTGGATCGGCATTGGCCCTCCAAGTACAGCGCGGACATTTTCCTCCAGAGTTACTTCCGGGTTCACAGCTCAGGTGCTGCGATTGGCCAGAGCCGCGATAACATCACTCCTGTGCATGCCTGCAGGTGCCGCCGGTCACAGCACAACTCCTGAAGAAACGGCACCAGCAGCCCATTTCTTCAGTGCGCATGCGCCAATGACGTCGGCAGCATCGCATATACTGAATATCTCCTAAACTGTGCAAGTTTAGGAGATAATCAAGGTACCTATAGGTAAGCCTTGTTATAGGACAAATCTTCTCCCCTGCTGAAATTGCCCCTCCAAGCACAAATCTTTGCCCCCCCCATCACCCTGCTTCTCAAACCCCCCAACACAAATATCACCCCTTTCCAAAAAAAAATAAAAAATCACTCCTCCTAGCACAAATCCTCTACCCCTCAAATTTCCCCTCCGAGTACACATCCTCTGCACCCCACTCCAAATCCACCCTCCCAGCACAAATCCCCCCACCCCCCTCCCAGCACAACCCCCCCCCCCCCCCAATTTTCCCTCCCAGCACAATTCTCCTCTACCATATCACTTCTTCTGGCGCAAATCATCTTTCCCCTCTTAACACAAATCCCCCCAAATAACCTTTCCTACCATCCCCCTCAATTTTCCCTCCTAGAACAATTCTTACCTCCTGCTGCCCCCAAATTCCCCCCCAACAGAAATCCCCTCCCTGCATCTCCTCGTGGTGGTCCCTCAACTCACATGATGCTACAGTGCCCAGGGCAGCTGTCCCTCCTGCCCACCCCTTGTCCCGGCCCTGCTTATGGCTCTAGCATTTTGCTGGCCAGATGGAGAGTCAGCCCTTTGTACAGTAGGCGGAGCTACCTAAACACAAATAAGTGTGGAAAGTGAGCCATTAAACATGGGTTTTAGGTCTCTGGTCCTGCCCACGTCTAGTATGTTCTAGAGAAGTCCTTGTAGGTTTCTAAGGTTTAAAGGAAACTTCTGGAGGACTAGAGGCGTGCTACATGCTCTTCAGGACCAGTTACACAGTATACAATTATTATTCCAAAAAAAAATAAAAAATCACTCCTCCTAGCACAAATCCTCTACCCCTCAAATTTCCCCTCCGAGTACACATCCTCTGCACCCCACTCCAAATCCACCCTCCCAGCACAAATCCCCCCACCCCCCTCCCAGCACAACCCCCCCCCCCCCCAATTTTCCCTCCCAGCACAATTCTCCTCTACCATATCACTTCTTCTGGCGCAAATCATCTTTCCCCTCTTAACACAAATCCCCCCAAATAACCTTTCCTACCATCCCCCTCAATTTTCCCTCCTAGAACAATTCTTACCTCCTGCTGCCCCCAAATTCCCCCCCCAACAGAAATCCCCTCCCTGCATCTCCTCGTGGTGGTCCCTCAACTCACATGATGCTACAGTGCCCAGGGCAGCTGTCCCTCCTGCCCACCCCTTGTCCCGGCCCTGCTTATGGCTCTAGCATTTTGCTGGCCAGATGGAGAGTCAGCCCTTTGTACAGTAGGCGGAGCTACCTAAACACAAATAAGTGTGGAAAGTGAGCCATTAAACATGGGTTTTAGGTCTCTGGTCCTGCCCACGTCTAGTATGTTCTAGAGAAGTCCTTGTAGGTTTCTAAGGTTTAAAGGAAACTTCTGGAGGACTAGAGGCGTGCTACATGCTCTTCAGGACCAGTTACACAGTATACAATTATTGTTCCCATTATTCAGGATAATATCCCTTCTGTATATACTACAGTAAATAAATAAGATGTGATTTTATATACATTAGGATGAGTCAAACACCTTCCATTCCACCCATCATCACATGTAAACATCTCTGAAATTTACAAGAAGTTCTGAAACTCTGCATCCAGGATTAGATTTTCACCTACCACATTTGTCAAGGTACTGGAATCTTTGTGCAGAATATCCCCATTCACAGTGCAGGACAGTATGGCAGCATTCCAAGCCCTGAACTGTAAAATAGGTAGTCCCGCTCTTAAATAGGTCCTGTACATTATTATATTGTTTATTGTTAGGTGTTTACTTTATTTTATCAATGTCTCTATGGCAAATCTAAACAAAAAGGACATATAGTCAGAGAATAATCTGGATTCTAATCATATCTGATGATTAATGTTGTCATTATATGACCATGCTAATGGCAGTTATTCCTATACCCAAATAATTGTTCCTCCGGTTTTGCAACATGTGCACACTGTAAATCCAAAGGCGATCATCTGCTTGGCAACTGGAATCTGTGAATGCGGTTGTCTATATATGGGCAGCGGTATTTGAACAGAGTATAAAGCAAAGGTATCAGATCAGAGTTCAGTCTTCCTATAATCAATTACAATCCTGAGATAAGCATGTATTTTATATGCCTTCTGTTAAAGGAACTGTGTGTATTACAGCATTTCCTACTGCACTATAAGAAGTAATCAGGCTCTCTTGTCTGTGTTCTGTGCCCACTCAATTTAACTTAAAGGCTACTTCTATGGCAACTGCTCTAACAGCTTTCTGTAACCAGTTTAGCACTTTAGAAGTAGTGTTTTACTCAAAAAATAACAAGTGTTCTAAACCTCTTGTGTGGAAACATTCCATCTTAACGGATACATATAATTAAAATATTTTTAGATAATATGACTGTTTAGACACAACCAATTACAGACAGCCATCAAATACTAATAGTCAGAAACATATTATTATTGTAACAAATAGCTTAAGAAAGCTAAGAAACTGAAATGTTGTATTAAGACATATGCCTGTATATTTCACTGATTCTGATATTGGTGACATAAAGATAATATTTATTAACTGAAAGTGCTTGCCCCAAACACATTTTCAAATTTGTGCTGAATATTGGGGCTCATTGAGTGCAGCATATAGCATTATATGAAGCCAGCACATTTAAGGACTAGTAAATCCCATTTTTGTTCTTAGGTATAGATATGCTTTAACATACAGTATAGTTTTATATTCCTTTTAGTCTGCCACTAGTGCCAAATTTCCATCAGTGGATTCTGTAGGCACACAATCTTTGAGGACATAAACAAGGATCCATTCTCTTCTTGTTTTATGGATTCTAATCTGGGCTGGAGTATTCCAACAGTGTGAACGTAAGCTGGTATCACAGTAGGAAAAATGTGGAACTGATAACTTTACAGAGTTAAAAAGAAAAAAATGTGTCTTTCTGGCTATAGGCAAAGGCCTACTGTATATCCAACCTTGTCTGCCATAAAGCAATCATTTAAAACAAATTTAGGTGAGAATCACTGCCAAAATACCTTTATCTAGAACAAAACCAAGAATAAAGACCAAGAAGACCAAGAATAAACAGCGCTTCTTCTTACAAGAATTCTGCCAGGCTCCATTAAAATGTTGTTATGTGGTCATTAATTGTAGTTACACCCCTGGAGTTTCTGATCAGTTATTGCCTTTTAATTAGGTTGTAAAATCCTCCTGTGTAGTAATAACATCTCTCACTGCCTGAGGTCCTCTCGTTATCCCCTATCACTTCAGAAACAGCCCGATAATCATAAACAATGCTCAAATTCAGGGGCATACATTTTAGTTATTAGACCAAGAGATCAGCTTAAAAAAGGTGTAAATAAAACATCTCTCCATTTTGTGTCTGGAATGAAATGATCCACTACAAAATGTCTTGCCTGAAGCATTTGTGAAACTGTTTGCTCTTCAACATTCTTTTATGACATGACCTTAGAGAATGACCCTTAATTTAACCTATTTTAAGCTGAACTGCATTGGAGAATACACCATTGGTATTGCACTGAATGATTGATTTAAACATTTGATCAATTAAAACAATTAGATGAAAGCTGAAAAAAAAGGCTGCTTAAAAAAATCAGCCTGCAAAAGAAGACACTTAATTCTTACCTCTACGAATGACCTCTACGAGCAACGAGTGACACAGGAGCCAAAGAGTGTAACCACTGTGCACAACTGGAAGTGTGTCAGATGAGAAAACTCTGCTGAAGGCTGTAGTTCTTAGAGAGTGCAAAGCAAAATCTTGTTGCCTGTTAGAAAAGTATTAGGACTGTTCAGTCGGAGGCTGCTTTTTAAAGTTTTTTTTTTTTTTAAACAGTGGAGTCACTTTCAGAAAAAAATAAAACATGTATGGCCAGTATTAAACTGGTGCTGCAAAATGAAATTAAATCGCAGATCTGCCTGGTTAACAATAAGCAAAGCAGAAGATTCTTAACTGAGAAACCTTGTTAAATAATACAGAGGGTGTCTTTTAAATGCTAAAGGCTAACCTGAAGTTGTGGAAACCTCATTTATTATTGATAATGTAAAATATTGTTGTCTCTTTAAAAAAATATACCTTTTTATTGGTTTTCATGTGAATAGTGAATTACCTACTATTACCTGGATTAGCTAGTAAAAGTTACTATAGAAACATTATACCACTGCAATCAGTTCATTCATTTTGCTGTTAAGAATTCAAAGGATTCAATAGCAGGATTGAAACCAGTATATATGTCCATCATCACAGCAGGATAAGGATCCTCATTTAAAAAAAAAAAAAGTAACAGTTATTTTCAACGGATTCCAGTGAGATTTGAAACTTATGAAAAATAAAGGTTTTCTTATTAATTATAAGACCCCTTTCACACTGAAGCACTTTGCAGGTGCGACAGTGCTAAAAATAGCAGCTGCATAGCGCCTGTAAAGAGCCTCTCCTCTCACTCCAGTGTGAAAGCCCAAGTGCTTTCACAATGAATCGGTGCGCTGGCAGGATGCTAAAAAAAGTCCTGCTAGCAGCATCTTTGGAGCGGTGAAGGAGTGGTGTATACACCACTCCTAAACCGCTCCTGCCCATTAAACCGAATGGGCACTGTTGCCGAACCACGGGCAAAGTGCTGCTTTGCGGGTCCTTTTAACCCTTTTTCGGCCGCTAGAGGGGGTTATACCCGCCCCGCTAGCGGTCGAAAACCCCTACAAAAACGGTGATAAAGCGCCGCTAAAAATAGCGGCACTTTACCGCCGACTGCGCAGACGCCCCAGTGTGAAAGGGGCCTAACAGACTATCAAATACGTAATAACACCAGAGATTGTTGATCCAGGGAATATCAGATTGCTTTAGGAGATTTTTTTCACCTGTTGGAGCAAAGTGGACTATATATTTTTGTGCTAAAGATTTTTGAAATATAATATATTAGACAAAAGCTTTAGCATAGGGATATGGATTTTTATTTTGTGTATGCGAATGTGAATACAGAAGTGAAGACAAAAAATGTCAAAGTGATATGGATGTGGGTTTCCCCGTATCCAATTCGCATAGCAGCAGATTGTGACTGGCTCTCTATGAAGTCGGTTCACACATCTCCAGTGCTAATTGTACAGGAGTCCTGTGTGTCTTTTGGTCTGTTTCAGGTCTGAATTCAGCCCAAAATTAAGGCTGAAATCAGACCTGAAACAGTGAATGGAGACGCACCGGACTCCTGCTGTGTTCCAGTGTGAACCCAGCCTTAGTGGCTAACTAAAAAGATTTAAGCTTTTGAAGCTATAACCTTTCCTTTCAGGCCCCATTCACACCTGACACTAGTATTTCTTTTATATTCAATGGTACCTGTTCACACATGAGTGTAGCGTTGCTTGTCGTGCAGAGTACATGAGTTTCTTTTAGGGCAGAGTTACGCATTTTGCCCCCAATAGCCTTTATTAGGAGCACCTGAAAAACACATGAAAAACATGTGATATTCATTTTCACAACACATTTTCTTGCCTAGTAACTAGCTTTGCATTACCTAGAAAAATAAATAAAAAAATACTCAAGCAAAGAATCAACACCTGAAAAATGACCAAAGACTCTCAGCTCAAGCATAAATAGGGTCTATACAGAAATGCTGTGCTACAGGAGAAGTTTGCAGTCTAATATTTATGTACTTGCACCTCATATTTATCCTAGTTACATTTCATCTGCATATCATGCCTCTGTTCAGAATGTTTATATATAGATATATTAGGTCTGCAACAATACCACTTTTTTAAGACTGAGTACAAGTACTAATACTTTTTTTCAAGTACTCGTCGAAACGGATTACCGATACTTTTTTTTTTATTGTCATGTGAAAGTTTTTCTTAGTTTCTTTTAGAGAATGTTGTAAATATAGTAAGTCATTTTTCTTCTTCACTGATGTGCGCTGATGAGGCTATACTGATGGGCACTGATAGGCACTGATGAGGCGGCACTGATAGGTGGCACTGATGGGCACTGATGAGGCAGCACTGAAGAACATTGATGGGGTGGCACTAATATGCAGCACTGATGGGCACTGAATTGATAGGTGGCACTGATATGCAGCACTGATGAGCACTGATAGTTGGCACTGATAGGTGGCACTGATGGGCACTGATAGGGGGCACTGATGGGCACTGATGAAGTGGCACTGAGGGGCACTGATGGGGTGGAACTGATGAGGAGGCACTAATATGCAGTACTGATGGGCACTGAACTGATAGGTGGCACTGATGAGCACTGATAGGTGGCACTGACTGATGGGCACTGATAGGTAGATAGATACCTAATATTCAATTCTGCTAGCAAAACAGACAAAGTGACATTCCGTCAGAACACTATGATGCCCATCTTGGTACACCCTGCACTCAGCCGCAGTAAGCCAGCAGTTAGAAGGCGGCGGCAGACACAGGGGCATAACTAGAAATCACAGGGCCCCATAGCAAAATGCTGTATGGGCCCCCCCTCACCCAGGGGCGGATCCAGAGTCTAGTCTCAGGAGTGGCACTGCCAGAAAATAAGTTTTTTTCGGGGCAATTTATCAGGGAAATGGCTGATTTTGTCGCTTCAATCATCACGGCACCATGGTTATTATAGTGTCAGGATGATTGAAACACATTATTTCTATTATTACATTGTTATAGAAAATGAAATAGTTCAACTCACCATAATGCAGAATCAGTGGGAGCCCTGAATGTGTCACTTGCCACATCGCCTGTCACTTGTCACATGTTGCAGATTATCACTTGCCACGTCACCTGCTCAAGTTGCAGATTGTCACTTGCCACGTCACCTGCCACAAGTTGCAAATAGTCCACTATCACCTGCCACACATTGCTGTTTGTCCACTTGCCACGTCACCTGCCACAAGTTGTGGATTGTCACTTGCCACGTCACCTGTCACACATTGCGGATTGTTCACTTGCTACGTCACCTGCCACAAGTTGCGGATTGTCCACTTGCCACGTCACCTGCCACAAGTTGCGGATTGTCACTTGCCACGTCACCTGCCACATGTTGCAAATGGTCCACTATCACCTGCCACACATTGCTGATTGTCCAATGTCCACTTGCAATGTCACCTGCCACAAGTTGTGAATTGTCACTTGCCACATCACCTGTCACAGATTGCGGATTGTTCACTTGCCACATCACCTGCCACAAGTTGCGGATTGTCCACTTGCCACGTCACCTGCCACAAGCTGCGGATTGTCACTTGCCACGTCACCTGCCACAAGCTGCGGATTGTCACTTGCCACGTCACCTGCCACAAGCTGCGGATTGTCACTTGCCACGTCACCTGCCACAAGTTGCAGCTCGTCACTTGCCACGTCACCTGCCACAAGCTGCAGATTGTCATTTGCCACGTCACCTGCCACAAGTTGTGGATTGTCACTTGCCACAAGTTGCAAATTGTCCACCTGCCACCCATTGCGGATTGTCACTTGCCACAAGTTGCGGATTGTCCACTTGCCACGTCACCTGCCACAAGTTGCAGATAGTCACTTTCCTGCTAAGGTGGGGAATGGGGATTGTCACTTCCTGTGTCCCAGTCTGAGTCAGGCAGCAGAGAGATGATGTAATCTCTCTGCTGCCTGCACAGTGAGTGAGGGCGGAACTGCCAGGATGCAGGGCGGGCACCGGGCAGTGAGAGATTATGTCATCTCTCTGCTCCGCCACCCACTGATAGGCCAGTCCACCCACCGAGCCTCCCAGCTGGCAGCTTCCCGTCCATCCCTCCCCTCACCGAGCCTCCCAGCTGGCAGCTTCCCATCCATCCCTCCCCCCACCAAGCCTCCCAGCTGAGTCCGCTCGCACAGTCAGTGTGACTGTACGAGCACTGAGCGGGTGAGCTGCCGGGCAGCTTGGCGGCTCACCTGCCGCCCACTCACTCGCCGACTCGCCGGGCCCTACTCGGCTGTGGGCCCCATAGCGCCCGCGTGGGTCGCTATGGCGGTAGTTCCACCACTGGGCAGACATCTTGTTACACCCAGCTCATATAGTTAGTGAACTGTATGGACTGGGTGTAACAAGATGTCCGTTGTCACCTTCTGACTGCAGGCTTACTGCGGCTGAGTGCAGAATGTACCAAGATGGGTGTCGTGGAGTTCTGACAGAACGTCACTTCTGCTACCAAATGTGATGGGTCACTGATTCTGACAGAACACCCGGCATTGGGAACATAGCAGCTGCTAAAAGGAGGGGTTTCACTCAAGCTGTAGTGCTTCCTAAGGAGTTCACTCTAGACTGGTAGTCCTGTTTCAGGGCATGTTGGCCCACTTTTATTTGAAAAGATAGTAAATGTTCAAGAAAACACAAAAGGTTGCCCTCGCAGAGGTTTCCACCATCACTTCAAAACACGAATATAAACTTCATTAAGCCACCTGGCTTGCTTTTGCTGCTGCTCAGCCCTTAAGCTTAGTGCTCTGGTAGGGTCCCTCAGACCTCCACACAGGACCCCTGTGCTTATGCACACCCTCTTCACATTTGCAGCTCCCTGTTGCTCTGGCCCTCAGGCTTAGGACCTCTGTTCCCCTCACACCTATACAGTGCAGGCATGTACACCTCGGGTGCTCCTTTGCAGCCTCACACCCTGCTGGTCTCCGACAAAACATGACATAGGATTAGAAGCTTCCTCCCTCCCAAAGCTCTTTAAAATCCAGGAGTAACAAAACCCAAAGACAGAAAACCAAAAGACCATTTTTTTGTGCTCTAAACAGACCTTCTGGGGCACCTCACTTTACATTTGTGAGAACCTTGTTTACTCTTTACCTTTATTTACACTGTGGCATATCCCCCCACCCCATTTGTTTTGATTTGGAGAGTGGAACAAAAGCCCCTGACTTTGGCATCTATCATTCATAGAGTCAAGTCTTGTCTGGCATTGCTTTTCCTTTCCCTAAAGGGGAGCCTAATGCCTTCATTGGAGTCTCTTTCGAGGACACACTGTCACTCTGCTTTGGGCTCTAATGAGACTTTCCCAAGTCTTTTTTGGGTGTGTTTCCCTCTTCTGAGATTTTAACAGGGTCTCCCTGGTCTCTCTACCAATCCCTCTGCTTCTTTACTTCGGAGTTCCCTGGTTTCTTAATACTTCTCCCAGAATTACTGTCCTGAGGTTGTAGGGGGCCTACTCCTATGGTGTCTGTTATTAATATTATTATTATACAGATATATACAGTATCTCACAAAAGTGAGTACACCCCTCACATTTTTTTAAATATTTTATTATATCTTTTCATGTGACAACACTGAAGAAATTACACTTTGCTACAATGTAAAGTAGTGAGTGTACAGCTTGTATAACAGTGTAAATTTGCTGTCCCCTCAAAATAACTCAATGCACAGCCATTAATGTCTAAACTGTTGGCAACAAAAGTGAGTACACCCCTAAGTGAAAACGTCCAAATTGGGCCCAATTAGCCATTTTCCGGTGTCATGTGACTCGTTAGTGTTACAAGGTCTCAGGTGTGAATGGGGAGCAGGTGTGTTAAATTTGGTGTTATCACTCTCTCATACTGGTCACTGGAAGTTCAACATGGCACCTCATGGCAAAGAACTATCTGAAGATCTGAAAAAAAGAATTGTTGGTCTACATAAACAACAACAGACATTTGTTCTCCTAACCCTGGGCCATATCCCATGAAGGGCACTGGACCCTAAGCCAGTTCATTGACAGCTGTTCCTTACAGGTGATTTACTTCCTCTGTTGCTGTGGTAGACTGCATCCTATCAGCGGAAGCTCACAGACTTTCCCAAAAAGCAGAACTGGATTTAAAGGATTTGCTATTGGCAATGGCATTCGCACACTCGCTGCATCGCACACATGACTCTCCCGGCACAATAACAGCCAGATCCTTTGTATTAGTGTTGCCACTTGTGCTATGTAGAGGGTTTCACCTAAGGTGTAGTGCTTCCCAATTAATTCACTCCAGCCAGGTAGTCCTGTTTTAGGGCTTATTGGCCCACTTATATTTGAAAAGATCAGGAAAATTAAGACGGTTTCCCTCGCAGAGGGTTTTCTATCACTTCAAAACACAAAGTATATGTTAAAAAAGTGAACCTTGTACAATCAAAAAAAAAATTGTGACACCAATACCACTAAAACATATGCATAAATAATAATAAATCCATATAACTAATCATACAGATAAAAAAACATATTTCTCACTAAATATAAGGTGCCAAGTTCATCATTCAGTGTGTGATCCACTTATATGTATGAAATATTCTATATAAAAAACTATATATAAAAAGTCCACCTCTTCTTCCACCTCAGAAAAGGACCAAAAAACAAATGTGCATAACTGCAAAGGTTTTAAATGTATCACCACCACAAACGTGCCTCTTCCACCTTCCAAACAGGCCACTTACCTCAGAAATTGACCTACAAAAAAATAGGTCAAAATGTGCCTTTAAAAGGGCTCGATCTCCATACAACTTTAAAGTGGTTGTAAAGGCAGAAGGTTTTTTTATCTTAATGCATTCTATGCATTAATTAAAATGCCTTCTGTGTGTGGCAGCCCCCCTCAGCCCCCCTAATACATACCTGAGCCCCCTCTCGATCCAGCAATGTTGCACAAGAGACTTGGCTGCCCAGAACCTCCCTTCTCATTGGCTAAAACAGCAGTGAAGCACCATTGGCTCCCGCGGCTCAGTGTCTGAATGGACACAGGTAGCTGTGGCAGTGGGGGCACCTAACAGGAGGGAGGGGCCAGGAGCACCAAAGAGGGACCCAAGAAGAGGAGGATCCAGACTGCTCTATGCAAAACCACTGCACAGAGAAGGCAAGTATAACTTGTTTGTTATTTTTAATAAAAAAAACTGAGACTTTAGTATCATTTTAATATGTGTCTTTATGTCATTTATGTCATATGTGACTTTAATCTGTGTCTTCTGAAGAAGCCATGATTGAATGCTGAAACGCCTCAAGGGTGTGGCCGGATGATGGCACTACGTTAGCTGGTACTGGAAATCAGCCATATTGGATAGGTAGCTGAAGACAATGCTCGACCTTAAGGTGGAAACGTTTGTTGAAAGAGGCAATCATTTCTATGAGCACTGGGTGAAGTACATTTATTTTGTCAGTGAAATGTTATCCCTTTTTTTAACAAATATACTTGGAGAGCTGATATATTGTTCAGTGAGGCTTTCTTTGTTCCTTTGAGCTACTGTACATAAGGAAAAATAGTGTAAGCAGACAGATAAAGACACAGATTAAAGTTGTATGGAGATAGAGCCCTTTTAAAGGACAAGGTGCATTTTGACCTAGTTTCAGTAGGTCAGAATCTAAGGTAAGTGGCCTGTTTGGAAGGTGAAGAGAAACTTTTGTGGTGGTAATGTGTTTAAACGTTTGCACTTATGCACGTTTAGCACACCCCTGTAGGGACTGCTGATGAACTTGGATTCCCCACTTCTGCACAGCCAGGCACATTGAATTTTTACAAGCTTTGCACAGTCAGAGAATAGTCAGTGACTTTGTTTTTGTTATTTATTGAGTGTTAATAACTTGGTTAGGGATGAGATGTCCCATCTTCCTATATACAGCCTATATACAGTTTCCTCTACTTTCTCCTGCACACACTTAGTTGCTTGTTCCAGCTGATCTGACAGGCTCTCAGTCAGATTTAGTAATAGCCCTTTACAGTTAGGAACTCGTATCCCCTTGTGGTGTAGCAAAATACAGTGAAACAGCTTGTACTCCTCCTCTGTGGCTACTAATCCCAGCACCACCTCTTCAGGCACTGCCAACACACCTGGCTGCAGCTTCCCCACTTTCACTAGCCCTCCAGGTTAACTCTTCCCCACCAGTCCTCCCGGCTGACTCTCAGGAGATCACTCAGGGAAGATTGAAGATTTAAGCACACCACTGCCTTCAGGGTGACTGCCTACATGTGGCAGTGTCCCCCTTGTTAGTCCCCAGCAGTGCTGATCTACTCACTCTGTCCTATCTTGCTCCCATGCCTCCAAGAAGGGCTTCCTCCCATGTGCTGTGGCAGGAGCCTCCCAGCACCCAAACCCCCGACCCAAGGCAGGACACCCCCCCCAGACTAGGTGACACCCCTGAAGGCCACCGATAGCATCCTCAGCACTGTATCTCCATTCTCCACCTGACTGCCCTGCTAACATGGCTCATGCCTATTTATGAGGTAAGCTCTGCTCCCCTGCCAGCCCACTACTGCGGATTGGTCGATGCCTCATAAATATTCAAGGCAGCTCCTACTAACCTCCCCTCACTAGCTCTATAACATTCTCCAATTTCCCTGAAACACGGGAAGGCATTTGAGGAGCTGTCAGGACAAGTCATCCAGCCCTGAACTTCACTGAACCCTGACCCAGATTCCACAGCTCAGGCTTAGCCCTGAGATAAACTAAAATGTACCTATTCTAACACATCCTACACTATTTGTAGCACACACTAGATTTTTCTTTCTGAGGTGGAAGAAGAGGTGGAATTTTTTCATTATATATACCTTTTTTATATCATTTTTCACATTTCATATACATATATATACAGTGGGGACGGAAAGTATTCAGACCCCCTTAAATTTTTCACTCTTTGTTATATTGCAGCCATTTGCTAAAATCATTTAAGTTCATTTTTTTCCCTCATTAATGTACACAAAGCACCCCATATTGACAGAAAAACAAAGAATTGTTGACATTTTTGCAGATTTATTAAAAAGAAAAACTGAAATATCACATGGTCCTAAGTATTCAGACCCTTTGCTGTGACACTCATATATTTAACTCAGGTGCTGTCCATTTCTTCTGATCATCCTTGAGATGGTTCTACACCTCCATTTGAGTCCAGCTGTGACTAGGGACTTTATATTTAGTGAGAAATATGTTTTTTATATGTGTATAATTCATTATATGGATTTATTATTATACTGTATATGCATACTGTATGTTTTAGCGGTTTTGGTGTCACAAAATGTTTTTTGATTGCTCGGGGTTCACTTTTTAAATATATTCTTTGATGTGGAAACACATGACAACAACTGCTGCAATATTTTATATTATTTATTGATTTCAGTTTTTTTTTGTGTGGTAGCACGGGAGGTTTGGGCACAATATCAAAACACAAAGTAAATGTCATTAAACCTCTTGGATGTATTTGCAGTACCTTAAGCTTAGGCCTCTGGTAGGGTCCCTCAGACCACTTCACAGCACCCCTATGCTTAGTTGCAACTTCTGCACATTCGCAGCTCCCTGCTACTCTGGCCCTCAGGTTTAGGCATTCCTCCCAACGTTTTGCAATGGGAATGAGGAACACCTACTAGTAAACGTATGTGGACATAGGACACGCCCCTGCCACGCCGTTTAAAGGGGACGTAACCAAAAAAAAAGGGTTAATTAAATCCACAAGTGCTTTTTTTTTTACCACCAATACTCCTTTAAATTGGCTTTTAAAATTGACAAATGCAGCAATTTAGAATTTGGATGAAGAGTTTAGCAGTGGGAAACACTTTTTGAAAGATAAAAAGAGAATTTTATATACAACTATATAGATCAGACCAAAATGAAGGAAAAATGAGGAGGAAAGAGGGACAGAGGGATATTGCTCCAAATCAGGGACAGTCCCTCAAAATAAGAGACAGTTGGGAGCTATGAATTTAGGGCTTCTGTCAGATCCCTACAGATTCCTGGGGAGGGTGGGGCTCTGACCTGCTGTCAGGCCTTGCATTATAAGGCTGTGCACGCAGGGTAAGAGGCCTCTTCCGTCTTAAAGCTCTTTGAAGCCTTTGAACTTTAGACCCCCAGTATTATTCACGCTAAACAGATCTTCTGGAGCCCTCACTTTGCATTGTGGGGACCTTGTGTAGTCTTTACCTCTATATACACCATGGCAGGGCCTAATACTGCCACATATCTATATATTGTATATATAACACTCACCAGACCAAATTGCCCCTATTCTCATTAGTAGGCAATAGCGCTTATGCCGCGTACACACAAGCGGACTTTACAGCAGACTTGGTCCGGTGTGTGGGCTCCAGCGGACTTTTTTTCCCCAAAAGTTTGATGAACCTAGAAATGAAACATGTTTCAAATCTTTCCGATGGACTTGAGTCCGGTCGAAAAGTCCGCTCGTCTGTATGCTAGTCCGACTGACAAAAACCGACGCTAGGGCAGCTATTGGCTACTGGCTGTGAACTTCCTTATTTTAGTCTGGTCGTACATCATCACGTACGAATCCGTCGGACTTTGGTTGTTCATGTGTAGGCAAGTCCGTTCATTCTAAAGTCCGTCGGAAAGTCCATCGTAAAGTCCGTTGAAAAGTCCACCGGACTTATGCCCCATACACACGGTCGGATTTTCCGACGGAAAATGTGTGATAGGACCTTGTTGTCGGAAATTCCGACCGTGTGTGGGCTCCACAACACATTTTCCATCGGATTTTCTGACACACAAAGTTTGAGAGCAAATTTTTCAAAATCCGTTGTCAGAAATTCCAATCGTGAGTACACAAATCCGATGCACAAAGTGCCACGCATGCTCAGAATAAATAAAGAGATGAAAGCTATTGGCCACTGCCCCGTTTATAGTCCCGACGTACATGTTTTACGTCACCGCGTTTAGAACGATTGGATTTTCCGACAACTTTGTGTGACCGTGTGTATGCAAGACAAGTTTGAGCCAACATCCGTAGGAAAAAAAACATGGATTTTATTGTCGGAATGTCCGAACAAAGTCCGGCCGTGTGTATGGGGCATAAGTCCATCGAAAAGTCCGCCCGTGTGTATGCGGCATAAAATAGTTGTTTTGACTCCTCTTGAGAAAATCCAAATCGCCTCTCCACCTTTCTTGTAACATTAGCTCTCATCAAATTTTGATCTGTAAAAGGCGGCAGAGCCTCTTCAGGTCACACAGAGTAACACTAGTGGCCCTAGCAGTGTGCCGTGTATGGGGTCCCTGGATCGATCAAACAGAACGTGAATTCTGTCTGTGTGATGCATGTTATAATGAAGGTGAAGAGGCAATTTGGAATTTATAGATATTTTTTCAAAATTTTGAAGGATTTGTTTGCCCTACTATAGGGTATTATTAGTATGCTACTGATGATATGTCCACCTTTTTGTGTAAAGTAAGAATGCTTTCAAAAATATAAATTTTATTTGTTTACTTTTATAGATTTAAAAAATGCAAAGTGAGCGAACAGAAGAAAAATCCAAATCAATTCAATATTTGGTGTGACTAGCCTTTGAGTTTAAACCAGCAGAAATTCTTACACTTGCACACTTTGTACACTTGTACAAAGTCAGGTATTTTGTCAGGTGTATGATTAACCAATTATACCATGTAGGATCTAATGATCATCAATTTCATTTGTATATTGAAATACAGTCCTTACCTGACACAGAAGAAAAAACTGAGGCTTAAAACTCGATGAGGAACAGCCAAACTCTGCTACTAAGATGAGGTTGTGGAAGTTTCATGTCACAGGTCATACACCAAGACTGAGCACAGCAACAAGACACAATGTAGTAATACTGCATCGAAAAAACAGAAATAAAAACTGCGCTATAGAATATGTGAACAATTAATAATGTAAAAAGCAGCAATCCCAACAATAAACATCAATTGTGAAGTTGGACATAGAAAAATAAAGGAATTGCGCTAATTAAATGTGCAATTTTACATACATAACATAAGTAAAAAATATTATAATATGTGTAAAAGAGGATAAATGCAGGTGACAACTGCATAAAATCCACAAAAGTGTCCCATCAAGTGAAAAAGAAAAAAATAATTGAAAATTAGTGACTCCAAATCACCCATAAATAATCAAAGAAAAGTCCAAGTGATAAATAATGATTGATCTGTGACCACCAAAGAAGATCCACCACCGGAAATAGAGGGGGATACTTCTTACCGAATGGCCATGATCCCCCACTACAGAGGATCATAGCTAGCAGACAAACTTAAACAGACTGCGGGAACTTCTATCAGCATCCACTAGGGGTCATCACATCGTCAGCAACAGCAGCAGAACTCGTAGCAGAGATGCACCCCGGAAGGCTGTCAGCGTCCAATCACGTGCCCCCCCTCTCAGCTGATCGCCCCCGATCCTCCCTCCACACCGGAAGATAGAAGTGCAGAGGTTGGAGAGGCGCCGGAAGTGAGGTGTGTGCCGCCACCTCCTGTCCTCTGTGTGTGTACCATCATTGAGTCTTTATGGGAGTACATGAGGAGACAGAAGGACCTGAGGCAGCCTACACCCACAGAGGATCTGTGGTAAGTTCTCCAAGAAGTTTGGAACAACCTACCTGCTGAGTTCCTTCAAAAACTGTGTGCAAGTGTGCCTAGAAGAAATGCTGCTGTTTTGAAGGCATAGGATTGGCACACCAACTATTGATTCGAATTGGATTACTCACATGTTCATTTACTTTCCATTTTGTTAATTTATAAAAATAAACAATTATCACTCCTATTTCTGAAAGCATTCTTAATTACAGCACTTTTTTCACACCTGCCTGAAACTTTTGCACAGATACTATATCTATCTATCTATCTATCTATCTATCTATCTATCTATCTATCTATCTATCTATCTATCTATCTATCTATCTATCTATCTATCTATCTATCTATCTATCTATCTATCTATCTATCTATCTATCTATCTATCTATCTATCTATCTATCTATCTATCTATCTATCTATCTATCTATCTATCTATCTATCTATCTATCTATCTATCTATCTATCTATCTATCTATCTGTCTATCTATCTGTCTATCTATCTGTCTATCTGTCTATCTATCTATCTATCTGTCTATCTATCTGTCTATCTATCTATCTATCTATCTATCTATCTATCTATCTATCTACAGTGGGGATGGAAAGTATTCAGAACCCCTTAAATTTTTCACTTTTTGTCATATTGCAGCCTTTTGCTGAAATCATTTAGGTTCGTTTTTTTCCTCATTAATGTACACATAGCACCCCATATTGGCAGAAAAACACAGAATTGTTGACATTTTTGCAGATTTATTAAAAAAGAAAAACTGAAATATCACATGGTCCTACGTATTCAGACCCTTTGCTCTGACACTCATATATTTAACTCAGGTGCTGACCATTTCTTCTGATCATCCTTGAGATGGTTCTACACCTTCATTTGAGTCCAGCTGTGTTTGATTATACTGATTAGACTTGATTAGGAAAGCCACACTCCTGTCTATATAAGACCTTACAGCTCACAGTGCATGTCAGAGCAAATGAGAATCATGAGGTCAAAGGAACTGCCTGAAGAGCTCAGAGACAGAATTGTGGCAAGGCACAGATCTAGCCAAGGTTGCAAAAAAATGTCTGCTGCACTTAAGGTTCCTAAGAGCACAGTGGCCTCCATAATCCTTAAATGGAAGATGTCTGGGACGACCGGAACCCTTCCTAGAGCTGGCCGCCCGGCCAAACTGAGCTATCGGGGGAGAAGAGCCTTGGTTAGAGAGGTAAAGAAGAACCCAAAGATCACTGTGGCTGAAGCTCCAGAGATGCAGTCAGGAGATGGGAGAAAATTGTGGAAAGTCAACCATAACTGCAGCCCTCCACCAGTCGGGGCTTTATGGCAGAGTGGCCCGACGGAAGCCTCTCCTCAGTGCAAGACACATGAAAGCCTGCATGGAGTTTGCTAAAAAACACCTGAAGGACTCCAAGATGGTGAGAAATAAGATTCTCTGGTCTGATGAGACCAAAATAGAACTTTTTGGCCTTAATTCTAAGCGGTATGTGTGGAGAAAACTAGGCACTGCTTATCACCTGTCCAACACATTCCCAACAGTGAAGCATGGTAGTGGCAGCATCATGCTGTGGGGGGTTTTTTCAGCGGCAGGGACAGGACGACTGGTTGCAATTGAGGGAAAGATGAATGTGGCCAAGTACAGGGATATCCTGGAAAACCTTCTCCAGAGTGCTCTGGACCTCAGACTGGGCTGAAGGTTTACCTTCCAACAAGACAATGACCCTAAGCACACAACTCCATGACTGTTCTTGAATGGCCCAGCCAGAGCCCTGACTTAAACCCATTTGAGCATCTCTGGAGAGACCTAAAAATGGCTGTCCACCCACGTTTACCATCCAACCTGACAGAACTGGAGAGGATCTGCAAGGAGGAATGGCAGAGGATACAGGTGTGAAAAACTTGTTGCATCTTTCCTAAAAAGACTCATAGCTGTATTAGATCAAAGGGGTGCTTCTACTAAATACTGAGCAAAGGGTCTGAATACCTAGGACCATGTGATATTTCAGTTTTTCTTATTTAATAAATCTGCAAAAATGTCAACAATTCTGTGTTTTTCTGTCAATAAGGGGTGCTGTGTGTACATTAATGAGGAAAAAAAATGAACTTAAATGATTTTAGCAAATGGTTGCAATATAACAATGAAAAATTTAAGGGGGTCTAAATACTTTCTGTCCCCACTGTATATATATATATAGATATATATATATATATATATATCTATATATATATATATAGATATAGATATAGATATAGATATATATCTATATCTATATCTATATATAGATATATAGATATATATCTATATATATATATAGATATATATATATATATATATATATATATATCTCACAAAAGTGAGTACACCCCTCACATTTTTGTAAATATTTTATTACAGTATATCCTTTCATGTGACAACACTAAAGAAATGACACTTTGCTACAATGTACAGTAAAATAGTGAGTGTACAGCTTGTACAACAGTGTAAATTTGCTGTCCCCTCAAAATAACTCAACACACAGCCATTAATGTCTAAACTGCTGGCAACAAAAGTGAGTACACCCCTAATTAAAAATGTCGAAATTGGGTCCAATTAGCCATTTTCCCTTCGACTCGTTAGTGTTACAAGGTCTCAGGTGTGAATGTGGAGCAGGCATGTTAAATTTTGGGTTATCGCTCTCACTCTCTCATACTGGTCACTGGAAGTTCAACATGGCACCTCATGGCAAAGAACTCTCTGAGGATTTAAAAAAAAGAATGATTGCTCTACATAAAGATAGCCTAGGCCAGTGATGGCGAACCTTGGAACCCTAAATGATTTGGAAATACATTTCCCATGATGCTCAACTACACTGCAGTGTGCATAAGCATCATGGGAAATGTAGTTCCAAAACATCCGGGGTGCCAAGGTTCGCCATCACTGGCCTAGGCTATAAGAAGATTGCCAAGACCCTGAAACTGAGCTGCAGCATGGTGGCCAAGACCATACAGCGGTTTAACAGGACAGGTTCCACTCAGAACATGGCTCGCTATAGTCAACCAAAGAAGTTGAGTGCACGTGCTCAGCGTCATATCCAGAGGTTGTCTATAGGAAATATACGTATGAGTGCTGCCAGCATTGCTGCAGAGGTTGAAGGGGTGGGGGGTCAGCCTGTCAGTGCTCAGACCATACACCAAGGAAAATATATACAAAATAATTCTGCGCTGCCCTGAAAAGAAAACAAGCAGTTAACACAACCATCAAGATGTTACAAAAAAAAGGCGCTATAAAAATAGGCGTTAAACCGACAGTTCCTAATGTATATAATAAGGAAGAGGCGTCCGTAAATATATCAGTAGGGAGTCTTCAGGAGCTAAACACTTCAAGCAGGGATATATGACATCCGAAATGAAGACTGACACAACACCACCAGAAAATGAAGAGGCTTACCAGATGGGATGGACCCAAAGGGGCATACGCTGAGTTGGGTCGGATAAGGCTTAGGTGGTGAGTGGCTGTAGGTGGCCCGGAGAGGCGATGTTTGTGGATGGGCCCACAAGTTGCTAAGTCCCTCACAGCGGTGCCAGAACCCGGAGGGGCGAAGTATATAGAACGAACCACACGTTGTTGTATCCCTCGGGGCGATGTTTAAGAGCCAAATGATGATGGTAACAAGTGGAGAAAAGGAAGGAATGGCCACATAGTGTAAATCCGTACACAAAAGTGGAATTTATTTAAAATGAAGATATACACTCACATGTAGATCCATATAAAAACAGCGCTGTAGAAAAGTGGCGACAGTGGGGTCCTACCTGACGCATTTCATCTTCATAGACGTCGTCTGGGTATATATATATATATATATATATATATATATATATATATATATATATATAATCAATCACCATAAAGCGGCCACAACCAGGTGCTCCTCGCAAATTTTCTGACAGAGGAGTGAAAAGAATTATCAGAAGAGTTACTCAAAAGCCAAGGTCCACTTGTGGAGAGTAGAGATGAGCCGAACACCCCCCTGTGCGGTTCGCACCAGAACATGCGAACAGGCAAAAAATTTGTTTGAACAGGTGAACACCGTTAAAGTCTATGGGACACGAACATGAATAATCAAAAGTGCTAATTTTAAAGGCTTATATGCAAGTTATTGTCATAAAAAGTGTTTGGGGACCTGGGTCCTGCCCCAGGGGACATGGATCAATGCAAAAAAAAGTTTTAAAAACGGCTGTTTTTTCGGGAGCAGTGATTTTAATAATGCTTAAAGTGAAACAATAAAAGTGCAATATCCCTTTAAATTTCGTACCTGGGGGGTGTCTATAGTATGCAAAGGGCCGCATGTTTCCCGTGTTTAGAACAGTCTGACAGCAAAATAACATTTCAAAGGAAAAAAAGTAATTTAAAACTACTCGCGGCTATTAATGCATTGCTGGTTCAACAATACACATAGAAGTTCATTGATAAAAACGGCATTGGAATTCCCCACAGGGGAACCCTGAACCAAAATTTAAAAAAAAATGAGGTGGGGGGTCCCCCTAAATTCCATACCAGGCCCTTCAGGTCTGGTATGGATATTAAGGGGAACCCCGGCCAAAATTTAAAAAAAAAAAATGACGTGGGGGGTCCCCCTAAATTCCATACCAGGCCCTTCAGGTTTGGTATGATATTAAGGGGAACCCCAGCCAAAATTTAAAAAAAAATGGCGTGGGGTCCCCCTCAAAATCTATACCAGACCCTTCAGGTCTGGTATGGATTTTAAGGGGAACCCCGCGCCAAAATAAAAAAAAACGGCGTGGGGTCCCCCCCAAAATTCATACCAGACCCTTATCCGAGCACGCAACCTGGCAGGCCGCAGGAAAAGAGGGGGGGACAAGAGAGCACCCCCCCTCCTGAACCATACCAGGCCTTATCCCCACAACCCTGGCCGGTGGTTGTGGGGGTCTGCGGGCGGGGGGCTTATCGGAATCTGGAAGCCCCCTTTAACAAGGGGACCCCCAGATCTCGGCCCTCCGCCCTGTGTGAAATGGTAAGGGGGTACCTACCATTTCACTAAAAAACTGTCAAAAATGTTAAAAATGACAAGAGACAGTTTTTGACAATTCCTTTATTTAAATGCTTCTTCTTTCTTCTATCTTCTATCTTCCTTTGGTTTCTTCCTCCATCTTCTTCTTCTTCTGGTTCTTCTGGTTCTTCTGGCTCTTCTGGTTCTTCCTCTGGTGTTCTCGTTCAGCATCTCCTCCGCGGCATCGGTGTCTTCTTCCCTTCTTCTCCTCGGGCCGCTCCGCATCCATGATGGCATGGAGGGAGGCTCCCGCTCTTCTCTTCATCTTCTTCTCTTCATCTTCTTCTGTTCATCTTCTTCTCTTCATCTTCTTCTCTTCATCTTCTTCTCTTCATCTTCTTCTCTTCTTTATCGTCTTCTCTTCATCTTCTTCTCGGGCCGCTCCGCATCCATGATCGCATGGAGGGAGGCTCCCGCTGTGTGACGCTTCTCCTCTTCTGACGGTTCTTAAATCACAGGGAATGCCACAGGAAAGTCCCGTCAAGTCACCGTGCGTCAGAGGGGGGCGGAGTCATCGGATGGCCCCGTCCCCCGTTATTTAAGAACCGTCAGAAGAGGAGAAGCGTCACACAGCGGGAGCCTCCCTCCTTGCCATCATGGATGCGGAGCGGCCCGAAAAGAAGATGAAGAGAAGAAGATGAAGAGAAGAGCGGGAGCCTCTAGTGGAGAGCTTCAGAAAGACCTGGAATTAGCAGGTACAATTGTTTCAAAGAAAACAATAAGTAATGCATTCAACCGCCATGGCCTGTATGCACGTTAATCATGCAAGTCTCTATTGCTCAAGAAAAAGCATGTTAAAGCTTGTTTAAAGGGTAAGTTCACTTTTTGTACACTTTTTTTTTCCTAAATTCCAGCTCCCCTATGCACCAATATAGCATTCATGTACTTTTTTTGCAAAAATATCAACGCTTTCCATTAAATCTATAGACACTTACTTTTCTTGTGCTCATCCACGAATCCAGGTCAACTCCTTCCTGTGTCATGACCTACAGTCTGATCAGGAAGAAAGACATTACTAATGGAAACATCTGGATTCATGGATGAGCACAAGAAATGTAAGTGACTGTAGATTTAATGCAAAGCGTTGATATTTTTGCAAATAAAGTACATGAATGCTATATTGGTGCAGAGGGGAGCTGGAATTTAGAAAAAAAAGTGTACAAAGGTGAACTTTCCCTTTAAAGTTTGCTGCACAACATTTAGACAAGCCTGTGAAATACTGGGAGAATATAGTCTGGTCAGATGAGACTAAAATTTAACTCTTTGGATGCCATAATACACACCATGTTTGGAGGTCAAATGGCACTGCACAAAAACACCATACCAACAGTGAAGTTTGGAGGTGGGAACATCATGGTGGGGGCTGTTTTTTAGCATACGGTACTGGCAAACTTTGTGTCATTGAAGGAAGGATGAATGGAAAAATGTATCAAGTCATTCTTGATAGACATCTCAAGTCTCCCGCGAGATGCGGGAGCCTCCCGCATTTGGGGGGAGCCTCCCGGACACCCGCGAGTGCTGCCAGATATCCCGGCTGCGGGCTGATCCTGGATGGTCCCCTGGTTCACAGCCGGGGATGATCAGTGCAGCAGGAAGGACAGCTGTGAACACCGATCTCCCTGTATAGCTGACAGCGTTTCCTTCTCTCCCTCCCGCGGCTGTTGGCTAAAAAGCTATACAGGGAGATCGGTGGTCACAGCTGTCCCTCCTGCTGCACTGATCATCCCTGACTGTTCCCCTGTATCCTCCTCCTCCAGACCACCTCCGTGTCTTCTATGGCTCCCCTCCTGTCCTTCACCCGCCTCTCTGTCCTCCTCCTCCAGCACCCCTCCGTGTCCTTCACCCGGCTCTCTGTCCTCCTCCTCCAGCCCCCCTCTGTGTCCTTCACCCCCCCTTCTTCACCAGCTCCCTGTCCTCCTCCTCTGCCCCCATCCCCAGCAGCTGGCTTCCCTCCTCTCCCACCAGCTGTGGGGATCTGTCAGGATGGCGAGCGGAGGAAGGGACCGGTCATTTACAGGCCCCTGCCTTTTCTGAATTGGACACAGTGAGCAAGATTGCTCCTGTGTCCTGTGAAAACTAAGCTGAGTAACCTGTGTGTTACTCTGCTCAGTTTATGAATGGACAGGAGCTGCTGTCTTCTGTCCATTTATCTTCAATGCTGAGAAAGGGACTGGGGAATCAATGTCCTCAGTCCCTTTCCATGTCTCAAAGAGGAGATGTCAGGGGTCTGTTTAGACCCCTGATATCACACCAAGTCCCTCCCCCCCAACAGAGTTGATTAAAACAAAAAATTAAATTATAAAAAATATATAAAACAAAAACTACTGACACCACCCCCTGCCCTACCAACACTGTCCTCTGCCTCAACCCCCTACTCCCAAAAAGCATTGTGAACAAAAAAATTTAAAACTTAAAAAAAATATGTAAAAGTAAAAACTACTGACACCATCCACTGCCCTGCTGACACCGTCCACTGCCCTACTGACACCGTCCACTGCCCTGCTGACACCTTCCACTGCCCTGCTGACACCGTCCACTGCCCTGCTGACACCGTCCACTGCCCCACTGACACCTTCCACTGCCCTACTGACACCGTCCACTGCCCTACTGACACCGTCCACTGCCCTACTGACACCATCCACTGCCCTGCTGACACCATCCACTGCCCTACTGACACCGTCTATTGCCCTACTGACACCGTCCACTGCCCTGCTGACACCGTCCACTGCCCTACTAACACCTTCCACTGCTCTACTGACACCTTCCGCTGCCCTGCTGACATCGTCCACTGGCCTACTGACACCTTCCACTGCCCTACTGACACCTTCCACTGCCCTGCTGACACCTTCCACTGCCCTGCTGACACCTTCCACTGCCCTGCTGACACCATTCACTTCCCTACTGACACCTTCCACTGCCCTGCTAACACCTTCCACTGCCCTGCTGACACAGTCTATTGCCTTACTGACACCGTCCACTGCCCTACCGACAACATCACCACCACATACTCCCCACCCCCTTCCCCAGAAGCACTGTGAAAAAAATATTTAAAAAAATGATTTAAAGAAAATAATAAACAACAAAATTGTAAAAAATAGAGAAAATAATAAAAACTACTGACACACTGCTCTACTGACACTGTCCACTACCCCAACCCAAATCATTGTGAAAAACAAAAAATAAAAAAGTAAATTGTAAAATCATTTAAAATATACAATTGTAAAAAAAAATAATAAAAATAAAGAACTACTGACACCGTCCACTGCCCAATGTGACATCACCCTCCTCACCCTCCTCTTTAAGTCATCTCAGACCCTATTAAACTAAACCCCATTTAAGCCATGCCCAACATGTAGCACGATTTAAGCCATGCCCACCTCCCTGAAATGAGTTTGCCACCTCCCTGAAATTAGTTTTTGCAGGTTGGAATGTCTGAGGATAATAATCCACTGCCATCTACCAGGATGATGAAGATGAAATGACGGTGGACATTTTAGCAAGAGAATGATACCAAACACAAAGCCAAGGAAACTCTGAATTGGTTTCAAAGAAAGAAAATATAGCTGCTAGAATGGCCCAGCCAATCACCTGACTTGAATCCAACAGAAAATCTATGGAAAGAAGTAAAGATCAGAGTTCATAGAAGAGGCCCACGGAACCTTGAAGATGTGAAGACTGTTTGTGTGGAAGAATGGGCCAAAATTAGACCAGAGCAATGCATACGACTAGTTTCTCCATACAGGAGGTGTCTTAAAGCTGTCATTTTCAACAACGTATTTTGTGTGAAGTATTAAATAAATTTCAGTCAGCGTGTTCAATACTTTTTCCCTGTGTCATTCCATTTTATTACACATAACCTAATTTCTGAACTTATTTGTTTTGGTTTCTTTACATGTATGGATTGCATGGGTTGTTACCGACATGTAGTGAAAATTTTATGTCAATAGCTCCCTTACAAATGAATTTAGCTAGAAAAATGGTGACGTGTTCAATACTTATTTTACCCGCTGTATATATAGTTATAACAGCTTCAACGCTTCTGGAAAAGGCTGTCCACAAGGTTTAGGAGTGTGTCTATGGGAACGTTTGACCATTCTTCCAGAAGCGCAATTGTGAGATCAGGCACTGATCTGGACGAGAAGGCCTGGCTCCCAGTCGCCGTTCTAATTATTCTCAAAGGTGTTCTATTAGGGTGAGGTCAGGACTGTGCAGGCCAGTCAAGTTCCTCCACCCCATACACACTTACCTATGTCTTTAAGGACCTTGTTTGTACACTGGTGTGCAGTCATGTTAAAATAGTAAGGGGACATCCCCAAACTGTTTCCACATAGTTGGGAGCATGAAATTGTCTATAATGTCTTGATGTGCTGACGCCTTAAGAGTTCCCTTCACTTTGGACCAGTGCACAAAGCAAGGTCCATAAAGACACGAGTTTGGGGTGGAGAAACTTCACTGGCCTGAACAACCCGATAGAACGCCTTTGGGGTGATTTAGAGTGGAGACTGTGAGCCAGGTCTTCTCATGCACATCAGTGCCTGACCTCACAAATGCCCTTCTGGAAGAATGGTAAAACATTCCCATAGACACACTCCTAAACCCCATGAACTGCCTTCCCAGAAGAGTTATAGCTGTTATAGCTGCAAAGGGTGGGCCAATGCAATATTGAACCCTATGGACTAAGAATAGGATGCCATAAAAGTTCATGTGTGTGTAAAGACAGGCATCCAAATACTTTTGGCAATATAGTGTGTACATATACTGTGTGTGTGTGTGTGTGTGTATATATATATATATATATATATATATATATATAAATTGTTAAGGTTGAATAAAGACACGGCTCCATCCATGTTTACATAGTTGGTAAGGTTGAATAAAGTTCAACCTGTGTGTATTTATGTCACTACCATGTTCAATATACCTGTACACTACATTTGCTAAGAAACACACCAGAACATGCGAACAGGCAAAAAATTTGAGCGAACATGTGAACCCTATTAAAGTCTATGGGACTAGCACATGAAAAATCAAAAGTACTAATTTTAAAGGCTTATATGTAAGTTATTGCCATAAAAAGTGTATGGGGACCCAGGTCCTGCCCCAGGGGACATGTATCAATGCAAAAAAAAGTTTTTAAAACTACAGTTTTTTCAGGAGCAGTGATTTTAATAATGCTTAAAGTGCCTGGGGGTCCCCTTAGTCTCCCTGTAAAGAGGCGCATCTGTGCGATGTGTTTTACAGTGCCGCAGAAAAATTTAAGTTTCTAAAGGAAAAAATATCATTTATCCACTTGCTGATCGCCCATAGCCGAAAAACAGCTGCAGGGAGGTCGGATAACTCTGGGAGGGCGTACTATGACGTCCTTCCAGAATCGTGCGCCCCCTGGGGCGCACACCCAGGAATATCTATGACCGCCAGGTCTCCTGGATCACGGATCATGGTATAGGGCCAATGACAATGGCCCTTTACCACATGATCACCCCGTCAAATGATGGAGCAATCAGTTGTAAACAAACCGGTGCATGCCCGGTTCCTCTCTCCCCTCTCCATACCGATCAATACAGTGTGAGAGGGGAGGGGGAGAGATCAGTTGCAGCAGCACTCATACTCAGCCATGCCATCCATACTCATCCATCCATGATCAGCCATGCCATCCATACTTAGCCATGCCGTCCATACTCAGCCATGCCGTCCATGCTCAGCCATCCCATCCATGCTCAGCCATCCCATCCTTGCTCAGTCATCCTATCTATACTCAGTCATCCCATCCATACTCAGCCATCCCATCCTTGCTCAGCCATCCCCATCCATGCTCATCCATTCTTATTGATGCTCAGCCATCTCCACCCATGCTCAGCCATCCCATCCTTGCTCAGTCATCCTATCTATACTCAGTCATCCCATCCATACTCAGCCATCCCATCCTTGCTCAGCCATCCCCATCCATGCTCATCCATTCTTATTGATGCTCAGCCATCTCCACCCATGCTCATCCGTCCCCATCCACGGCTCATCCATCTCCATCCGCGTCTCATCCATCCACGGCTCATCCATTCCCATCCACAGCTCATCCATGCCACATCAGTTCTCATCTGTGCCACATCCATGCCACTACAGTGCCCATCAGTGCCACTACAGTGCCTCACAAAATTGTAATAGGTAGTCAAATTAAATGTGAAATTTATGCCCCTAGAACACCTGATGGTGCTCCCTGCATGTTGGGCCTCTGTATGTGGACAGGCTGTGTAAAAGTCTAACACATGTGGTATCGTTATACTCGAGAGGAGTAGCAGAATATATTTTGGGGTGTAATTTTGACTATGTACATGCTATGTGTTAGAAATATTTGTATAAATGAACAACTTTGTATTAAAAAAAAAAAATGTGTTTTCATTTTCTTTACACATTTTCAAAAAACTTGTGGAAAAAAATGACATGTTCTAAAGACTCATTATGCCTCATAAATTATACATTAGGGTGTTTGCTTTCCAAAATCGGGTCATTATTGGGGCGTTTCCATCGTCCTGGTGCTCCAGGGCCTTTAAAAGTGCTAGGGGTAGTCAAGAAATTATATGTGTAATTTATGTCCCTAGAGCACCCTCCCCATGTTGAGGGCAAGCGGCCTGGTATGGTTCAGGAGTGGTGGCACTTGCTCTCCCCCCCTTTCCTGGCCTGCCAGGCTGCTTGCTTGGATAAGGGTCTGGTATGGATTTTGGGGGGGGATCCCACGCTGTGTTTTTTTTTTTTTTTGGCGTGGAGGTCCCCTTAAAATCTATACCAGGCCCGAAGGGCCTGGTATGGACTGGGGAAGGGAGCTCACAATACACTGTTATATACTGTACACTGACTGCACTGTATATATATTCTACACTGACTGCACTGTATATATAATATATATACTAGACTGCCTGCACTGTATATATAGTCTATAGTCTACACTACACTGACTATGCTGTGTGTGTGTAGATAGATAGATAGATAGATAGATAGATAGATAGATAGATAGATAGATAGATAGATAGAGATCTATATATATATATATATATATATATATATATATATATATATATATATATATACTAAACTGCCTGCACGCCACTTACTAACCTGCCTCTAGCTAATGTTCTCTCAATCTCCTCCACGTTATTATAACACTATATACAGCCGCTGTGTAAGCAGCCTTATATAGTGTGGGGCGTGGACTTAGCCCTCTGAGCCACGATTGGCCAAAGGCACCCTGCCTTTGGCCAATTATGGCTCTCGTAGCAGAGCGCACTGTGATTGGCCAGGTGCATGCTTTTGCTAATCATCAGATGTCAATGCATTGTGATCTCGTGCATTATGGGGCATTCTGCGGCGCTCGAATTTGCTGCAAACGCCCTATAATGTTCGCTATTCGGGGCCCATCCCTAATCTAAATCATCATGTTGATATTTTAAAAAACACATATCTTCTTGTGTCAGCACTCACTATAGAAGCATGATGCATGCAGATAAAAGATTGCACCCCAACTCCAATATACAGTATAATTTTGACTGAATTCTATATAATATTGACTGAATATATACATGTATGTGTTCCCAAGGGTAATCTATGTGTGAGGTAAATACCCATGTGCTCACCCACAAAGAAATAGTAATAGGTATAGAGGCACCCATGGGTCTGCAGCAGTGTTGAATCAATGCAATGTCATTTTATTGTCAAGTTTTGACAAAGCTCAGACTTGAGAAAGAAGGAGTGAGCTCCGTCGAAACTTGACAATAAAATGCTGTTGCTATGATTTATCTCCACTGCAACACCTGCGAGTGCCTCTATACCTGCTTTGGATGTGTGTTTGTGTATTTTACCATTTACAATGTTTTATCTGTCTTAAGACCTGAAGAGTAAGCTCAAAAGCTTGTATTTTTGTGTATTTTTTTATTATCCACTAACATTTTTAGTTTTTTCTTCATCCATTATTATTCCTGGCTATCAAAGTACAAAATCTTTTTTTGCTTTCTATGGCCATTTGGAAGTGATTTTCAAATCTCATTTAACTCAGCTGAAAATAACTATAATTTTATTCTTTAAAAAAAAAGGATTCGTGTCCTGGTGTGTTGGCATAGTGAATTTAGCATAATGGGTAGAGTAGTGGTAACCTTGCTAGGTGACTGTGAAGATTTACTGCACTGAGAAACTTGCACAAACAATATTAGCAGAGACAGTTTACACAGCAGTAGTCTGCACCACACAGTGGCCAGTAGGGATGAGCGAGCAGCAAGCACATCTAAAGGTATTCCGAGGATGCTGTCTCTCATACAACATCAGCACGGTTTCTATGGCAACTGCTCCCTCCCCTGTATCTCGCTCTCTCCTCTGGGCTGGAGTGTGTGATGCTTAGTGTTAGCCATGTGTCTCCTTTCCCCCCTCCCATCTATTCCATTCCCCAGACTCCAAATGAGGGAGGTAGTAAAATAAGAAGTGACATACACAATACAGAGAGCCAGGGGGAGAAGGGGAGGGGTGTGCGGCCCATTCAGTGGTGCTGACCTCCAGTGTACCGAGCCGCCATGGCGCTTATCCCCTGCCAGGTGTTGCGGGCTGCCATCCTTCTCTCCTACCTGTCCGTGCTGTGCCACTACAAGGCCATAGAGATGCCTGCACACCAGACCTATGGGGGCAGCTGGAAATTTCTCACCTTCATTGACCTGGTGAGTCAGGATATTGTGTAGCTGGTTCAGCACATGCTTATTACAAAGACATGCAATGTTATTATAGTATGCATTTGCTTTATTCATATATTGAAATGAGAATGCTGATGACGTAAAAACAATGCTTTCATGATGTGAAGATGTTGTTGAAAGCTTTACATCTACTTTGTGTTGCATTAATCTGCCTTATATTTTATAAGATGGTGCAAATGGATAATAGACTTGCAAAGAGTCACATTCTATAGTAAACAATATAAGGATGACTGAGTATAAGGTGTATGTATACATGTAAAAACAAACGCAATAACAATTACTACTAAGAAAATTAGTAAATTACGTTTTTGTTGCAAAATATAAAAAAAAACTGGTATAATGACTGTAAAAGCTTTAGAAATCTAGGGATAGCAATCCTCAGACATCAGTCTCCGAGGTGTCAGGAGCCCACAGATGACCATACTAGTCCTCAGTCACCCAGTTCAGTTTCCAAAGTACATTTACTACTACTTTTTTTGTTCTGCATCAAAACACAGAATTTGTTACGAAACACATTTTTAAAACAATTCTAAAACAAGGCTGCCCTTGTTCAAATAAATATGACAAAAATATTTAAAACCATTGATCTAAATTATGAACTATTGCATTAGTGAACTGTTATATACAGGCATTACCATTTTAAAGAAGAATGCTGATCTAAGCAAAACCATTTATATTTTTTTGTTGTGACAGATAAAAAATATTTCCTAAAGGCTGTTTCAGTTATGCCACAGTGGATGTGTTGGATAAGAATGTGAAGAATGAAAAGAGCTTTGACCCTGATCAGAGCTGTTGATAAGGCAATACAGCCAGCCCTCCTGTACCAGGTCTGGGGCCCATCATTTCAAAAGAGGGGCCAGGGCCTTTGCTGTGCAGGAGGGACACTGTATTGCCTTATTGCTGAACCTTGTGACTTTTGTGGATCCTCCTGCAGCGCTGCCAGCTTCTACTTTTTGATCTCCCTCAGGCTGCACTGCAGAGGATCAGTTCTTGAATCTGTGCCCCCTTGTATCTGCTGTTGGGCCCCTCTGTGTGCCTCTCCTCCCCACAGTGTTACTGGCTACCCTCCACTCCTCCCCCACTAGCAGCTGCAGTGGGCACACAAGGAGCCCTTCCCTTTCCATTCCTGAATGAACACCATGAATGATCAGTACTGTGTGCTCCTGTGTCCATTTATCACTGAAGCATAGTAAACCGGGTTTACTATTCTTCAGTTTGTGAATGAACAGGAAGAATCAGAGCACTTCCCATTCATTCACTGTTCTGTACAGCTGGGGCTGCAGAGAAATTGGCTGGTTAAAGACCCCTCCACCCCAAGAAGAAAATGTAAAATAAATATTAAAACTCTTAAAAACAAAAGTAAAATAAAATATTGCCTCCCCACTGCCTGCTTTAACCTCACACTTGTGGAGCAGCCCTATTCACTTGAATGGGTCTTGTTCAATGGGGGTACAATTTGTGACATGACAGAATGGAGGGTCCTTCTGTATGGATTTGCAAGGTAGTATTAACAATTTCATTACACATATTGAGAGCTCTAACAGACATAAGAGGTAAACGGCAGCTGTATTAGTAAGGTTGATTACGAGATTCTTGACTATTACATCAATGAGACATTCAGGTTGCAGGAGTGTTGCAAAGTTGTAAATCTAATTTAATTTAAATTTATAATTCTGTCATCCATTTTCTATCATCTCTAGATGCTCTGGCATTTGCTGAAACCAAAGATAACCCATTTCACATGAGGATAATATTTTCAAACTTTCTTAGTCTTCTTCCAACTCATATACAGGCATACCCCACTTTTAAGTACGCAATGGGACTTATTTACTAAAGCTGGAAAGTGCAAAATCAGGCTCACTTCTGCATAGAAACCAATGAGCTTCTAACCCCAGCTTGTTCAATTAAGCTTTGGTAATAAAACCTGTATACACATAATAGGGCCAATTTGTTTACAAGAATCACTTTGAAGTGTGGGAGGAACCCCATGCAGGCACAGCGAGAACTTGCAAAGTCCAGGAAGGCAGTGCCATGATTGGGATTTGAACCAAAATCCCTGGTGCTGGCAGGTGGAAGTGTTGCATATAGCTCTACATGTTTATGAAAGGATCTTACCCCGCATTCATCTTTATTCGATTTGGCATACTAGCTACAAAACAGAGGGTCTTGTTTGTCTGTTTTGTTTTATTTTACTTTGTCACATGAATTCATGAATATAGGTGAGATATTTTTACCAGATATATTTTTGGAACTATACTTGCATTCTACCAAACAAACAAGGAGGAGTATTTTTGGACCCCTCTTGAAACACGTCCCTTATTCAGAAGGACATATAGAACAATAGTCTGCAGTTTTTTACAGCCCTCTCTCTGTGAGGATGTCAGCTCATGTGCTTATTGTGCCAAGCTGGAAGCTTGTAGGGGGCACAATTTTTACGATTCTTTATAAAAAAAATTATAAAATGATTAATTGAAGTACATTTTTTTTAAATGTTGAAAAATGCATTAATTGTTGGCAATTTACTGTATATGTGCAAACTACACAGAAAGTGTAGTGTAATCACAAACTTTTATAGTTTCATGTTATTAGTGTGTTTTGTTTTCAGCATTGTTTTATCCATTTAGACTGGTGCAGTAGTAATATGTCATCATATGTTGATTGTAGTTAAAATGTGTATTTGTTTTCTGTCACAACTCTCCATCTGTATATAACAACGATCCATAACTATTATAGAGCTGAACTAAGTACAACATAGTGTGTGCTCTAATAATAATAGGTATTATTACTGTCATTATTATTATATTGCTGTTGTCACTGTGATTGTTTGCTGATGTTGTTACTCTGGGATGCTTCGGTGTGAGTCTTTACAAGGAGTGGTAATGGACTTTGTCAGAGGTACATTTATTTCATATACTACTATAGCACGCCATCTTTTTGTGATGTGCCTATGCAATTCACCGCTAAAATGGCATATAGATATGTTAGTGCTTATTCAGACAGGAAAATATTTCCTTGGCATCAGGGGGAGCCTAAAGAGGAGCTCCAACCACATGAAAATATAAAGTCAGCAGCTACAAACACTGTAGCTGCTGACTTTCAATAAATAGACTCAGTCCCAGGATCCAGCACTGTGCCACCCAAGGGGGCGACATTGACCATCTTTGGTCCTCAGTGCCGGTTTCTAAACTGTGGGCACTGCGCATTGTAAATAGTCCTGCAGTCTCCTTGAAGGAGGAAGAAGAGGGAGGAAGGGGGAGTGAGGGAGGAAGTCTTAAAGCGGAATTTCTCTTTTTGTGCGAATTTATCTTTAAGGTTCAGTTCAAACACCCATTTGGCAGGAGCTGAACATCATACAGGCATACCCCACTTTTAAGTACTCAATGAGGTTTATTTACTAAAGCTGGAAAGTGCAAAATCAGGCTCACTTCTGCATAGAAACCAATGAGCTTCTAACCCCAGCTTGTTCAATTAAGCTTTGATTATAAAACCTGGAAGCTCATTGGTTTCTATGCAGAAGTGAGCCTGATTTTGCACTTTCCAGCTTTAGTAAATAAACCCCATTGTGTATTTAAAAGTGGGGTATGCCTGTATATTACTACTGAAATTACACTTGACAGCTTCATGGTGTCAATAGTTGTTTAAGATGCTGGTGGATTCAGGAACCACTGAATCCTTAACAATCAATTATGTTTTTGGCCCTATTCACTTACATTGCTGGAAATCCCCAGCCATGAAATTAAAGAGGTGGAGAAAAAAAAGAAACTATCCCCTCTAGGTCTTGTATAAATATTAAGGGGCACCCCACACAAAAGAAAAACAAAAAATAAAAAACAGCTTTGGGTCTGGTATGGATTTCAAAGGGGGACACTGCACAGAAATAAAAAAGCATGAGGTCTCCCCCAAATATCCACGACAGACCCTTATTTGAGCATGCAGCCTAGATGGCCAGAAAAGAGGGGGTGGTGAGCTTTCAGCTCCCCTCCTAAACCCTACCTGGCCACATACCCTAACACAAAGAGAGGGGAGGTAGCTTGCCAGGAGTGAACCCATGGCAAAGCACCTTGTCACCATGTTAATGAGGTCAAGGGTTACTTCCCCGTGGCCCTGGACCAATAGTTGTGGGGGTCTGTAGGCAAGGGGCTTAACAGAATGTGGAAGCCCCCTGTAACACTAATGGGGCAACCAGCTACTGTTCCTCTTTATAAATGAGTAATGGGTTTATAGTACCCCTACTCGTTCACAAAGATGCCCCCCAAGTTGAGCGAATGTGGCTTGATATGGTTTCAGAGGGTGCATGTTTGATAAGGGTCTGATGTGGAATTATTTTTAATTTTGCTTAAAGCGGAGCTCCACCCTCCACCCCCCTCCCTCCCTGCAGCCTTCTGGGACACATGACAGGTCCCAGAAGACTACGGAACCATTCACAAGGTGCAGCTCCGCTTGTGCATATGCAGTAGGCACCCGGCTGTGACAGCTTGCGGCTTCACAGCCGGGTGCCCACTGCATATGCACAAGTTGCTCATGAATAACATGGCAGCACTGGGGACAGACGACAGGAGGGGAAAACAGCTGGGGTGAGCCCATCACTGGATAGTGGGACAGGTGAGTGGCTATTTATTAACCCCTCCTTTACTGGGCACTTAAACCCCCCTCTTATCCAGACCAATTTTCAGCTTTCAGCACTGACGCACTTTGAATGACAATTGTGCAGTCATACAACACTGTACCCAAATTAGATTTTTATCATTTTTTTCACACAAATAGAGCTTTCTTTTGGTGGTATTTGATCACCTTTGCGGTTTTTATTTTTAAAAAAATGTAAAAAGACCGAATTTTTAAAAAATATTTTTTTTTTATATTTTGTTATAAAATTTTAAAACAGGTAATTTTTCTCCTTCATTGATGTACGCTGATTTGGCAGCACTGATGGACACCGATAGGTGGCAGTGATGGGCACTGATGGTTGGCAGTGATGGGCACTGATGGGTGGCAATAATGGGCGCTGATCGGTTACACTGATAGGCAGCACTGCTAGGTGGCACTGATTGGCACCACTGGTGGGCATTGATAGGTGGCACTTGTGGGCATTGATAGGTGGCACTTGTGGGCATTGATAGGTGGCACTCATGGGCATTGATAGGTGGCACTGGTGGGCACTATGGGCACTGTCAGGTGGCAATGGTGGGTGGCACAGATGAGGCATAAGTGCCTCTTCCTCTTCGGGACAGATGTCCCTTGCAAATGAGACGGTGATCGGCTTTTTCTTCTCCTCACGCTGTCAGCTACTGGAGCTCCCCTTTAAAGTCCATACCTGACCTAAAGGGCCCAGTACAGAATTTTTTTTTTTTGGGGGGGGGGGGGGAGTAGTACAGATGCACCACTTCACTTCACAAGCAGGTTTAGGGCACCCCGAGGAGATTTTTTTTAAAGGAATTTGGCATGTTTTATTGTTTAATTTAAGCATTATTAAAATTGCTACTGTATGAATTTTTTTTTTTTGTATTAGTACATGTTCCCCAGGTCAGTGCCCAGCACCCCTATGCTATTTGTTTGACAATATTTTGCCTATTCGCTTAGAAAATAGCCAATTTTTTTTTTTTTACATTTGGTACTAATTGACTTCAATGGTGTTCAGATTCGGCACCCAAACTTTAGTAATGTTTCCTGAACCTGCACCAAATTAAAACCCAGGTCCGTTCAGGTCATCACTAACAGACAGTCAGATGTATCATGGATAGAAGCAGGTGTTGAAATATCAGTATTAGGGATGAGCCTGATGTTCGAGTCGAACCTAAGTTCGACTCGAACATCGGGTTTTCGCCTGTTCGCCAAATAGCGAACAATTTTGGGTGTTCACGGGAAATTCGAAAGCCGCGGAACACCCTTTAAAAGTCTATGGGAGAAATCAAAAGTGCTAATTTTAAAGGCTTATATGCTTGGCATTGTCATAAACAGTATTTGGGGACCTGGGTCCTGCCCCAGGGGACATGTATCAATGCAAAAAAAAGTTTTAGTTTTCAGGAGCAGTGATTTTAAAAATGCTTAAAGTGAAACGATAAAAGTGAAATATTCCTTTAAATTTCGTACCTGGGGGTGTCTATAGTATGCCTGTAAATTGGCATATTTTTCCCATGTTTAGAACAGTCCCTGCACAAAATGACATTTCTAAAGGAAAAAAAGTCATTTAAAACTACTCGCGGCTATAATGCATTGTTGGGTCTCGACAATACAGGTAAAAGTCATTGAAAAAAATGGCATGGGGGTCCCCCCAAAAATCCATACCAGGCCCTTTGGGTCTGGCATGAATATTAAGGGGAACCCCAAACCAAAATAAAAAAAATAATGCGTGGGGGCCCCCCAAATTCCATACCAGGCCCTTCAGGTCTGGTATGGATATTAACCACTTCAGTACCCGCCCATAGTCAAATGACGGCCGCAGGTCTGGTATGGTTATTAAGGGGAACTCTGCGGCAAATTTTTTTTAAAAAATGGCATAGGTGTCCCCTTCAAAATCCATACCAGACCCTTTAGGTCTGGTATGGATTTTAAGGGGAACCCTGTGCCAAACTGAAAAAAAAATGGCTTGGAGTCCCCCCAAAAATCCATACCAGACCCTTATCTGAGCACGCAACCTGGCAGGCCACAGGAAAAGAGGGGGGATGAGAGCGTGCCCCCCCTCCTGAACTGTACCAGGCCACATGCCCTCAACACGGGGAGGGTGCTTTGGGGTAGCCCCCTAAAGCACCTTGTCCCCATGTTGATGGGGACAAGGGCCTCATCCCCACAACCCTTGCCCAGTGGTTGTGGGGGTCTGCGGACGAGGGGCTTATCGGAATCTGGAAACCCCCTTTAACAAGGGGACCCCCAGATCCCAGCCCCCCCTGCTTGAAATGGTAACGGGTACATTGTACCCCTACCATTTCACAAAAAAAGTGTCAAGTTTTTAAAAAACCACAAGACACACTTTGAGACAAGTCCTTTATTAAAAAATAAAAAAAATTAAAATGTCCCACGAAGTCCATTTATCATCTTCTCTCGTTACGCCGACGGACCGAAAAAAAAAAAACCTGCATGCCGACAACAAGGGGTCACCCAAGTAAGTCACCGTGTGGTCCTGCCCTCAGTTATAAAAGAACTTTCACCTGAGAGGACGGTCATTACAGCTGGTGCCTCCCATGGAGGCGGATCGGTGGCGGCGTGCAGGTTTTTTTTTTTCGGTCCGTCAGCGGACCCCACTTTGTGGGACATTTTTATTTTTTTATTTTTTAATAAAGGACTTGTCCCAAAGTGTGTCTTGTGGTTTTTTAACAGTTTCACACCCGTTACAATTTCAAATGGGGGGGCCGGGACCTGGGGGTCCCCTTGTTAAAGGGGGCTTCCAGATTCCGATAAGCCCCCCGCCCGCAGACTCCCACAACCACCGGGCAAGGGTTGTGGGGATGAGGCCTTGTCCCCATCAACATGGGGACAAGGTGCTTTGGGGGGCTACCCCAAAGCACCCTCCCCATGTTGAGGGCATGTGGCCTGGTACGGTTCAGGGGGGGCGCTCTCTCGTCCCCCCTCTTTTCCTGCGGCTTGCCAAGTTGCGTGCTCGGATAAGGGCCTGGTATAGATTTTTGGGGGACCCCATGCCATTTTTTTGTCATTTTGGTGCAGGGTTCCCCTTAAAATCCATACCAGACCTGAAGGGTCTGATATGGATTTTGAGGGGGACCCCTACGCCATTTAAAAAAAAAAATTTGGCGCAGGGTTCCCCTTAACCGGTTCAATACAGGGCATTTTCACCCCTTCCTTCCCAGACCAATTTTTAGTTTTCAGCTCTGTCGCCCTTTAAACGACAATTGCGCGGTCATGCAAAGTTGTATCCAAACAAAATTGACGTCCTTTTTCCCCCACAAATAGAGCTTTCTTTTCGTGGTATTTGATCACCTCTGCGGTTTTTATTTTTTTATTCTATAAACAGAAGAAGAGCGACAATTTTGAAAAAAACACAATATTTTTTACTTTTTGCTATAATAAAAATCCCAATTTTTAAAAAAAAAAACTAATTTTTTCCTCAGTTTAGGCTGATACGTATTCTTCTACATATTTTTGGTAAAAAAATCGCAATAAGCGTATATTGATTGGTTTGCGCAAAAGTTATAGCGTCTACAAAATACGGGATAGATTTATGGCATTTTTTAAAAAAATTTATTTATTTTTTTACTAGTAATAGCGGTGATCTGCGATTTTTTTTTTTCCGTGACTGCGACATTATGGTGGACACATCGGACACTTTTGACACATTTTTGGGACCATTCACATTTATACAGCGATTAATGCTATAAAATTGCATTGATTACTGTATAAATGTGACAGGCAGGGAAGGGGTTAACCACTAGGGGGAGACAAGGGGCCCCGAGCAACGCGGCACCCCCTAGACGGCCGGGAAGCCCAGGACGTCATATGACGGCTGCCCAGGATGGGAGATCCCATCTGCGGCCATCATTTATGGGCGGGTACTGAAGTGGTTAATATCCATAAAAGACCTGAAGGGCCTGGTATGGAATATGGGGGACCCCCACGTAATTTTTTTTAAAATTTTGGTTCGGGGTTCCCCTTAATATTCATACCAGGCCCTTTGGTATGGATTTTTGGGGGGATCCCCATGTTGTTTTTTTCAATGAATTTTATCTATATTGCCGAGACGCGACAATTCATGATAGCCGCGAGTAGTTTTAAATGACTTTTTCCTTTAGAAATGTCATTTTTGTGCAGGGACTGTTCTAAACACGGGAAAAATACACCACTTTACGGGCATACTATAGACACCCCCCAGGTATGAAATTTAAAGGAATATTTCACTTTTATTGTTTTACTTTAAGCATTATTAAAATCACTGCTCCCGAAAAAACAGCCATTTTAAAACTTTTTTTTGCATTGATACATGTCTCCTGGGGCAGGACCCAAGTCTCCAAACACTTTTTATGACAAAACCATGCATATATGCGTATAAAAATTAGCACTTTTGATTTCTCCCTTAGACAAATTATTATAGCCGCGAGTAGTTTTAAATTACTTTTTTTCCTTTAGAAATGTCATTTTTGTGCAGGGACTGTTCTCAACACGGAGAAAATGTGCCACTTTACAGGCATACTATAGACACCCCCCCAGGTACGAAATTTAAAGGAATATTTCACTTTTATTGTTTCACTTTCAGCATTATTAAAATCACTTCCCCCTGAAAAACCCAGCCATTTTTAAAAGTTTTTTGCATTGATACATGTCCCCTGGGGCAGGACCCAGGTCCCCAAATACTTTTTATGACAATAACTTGCATATTAACCCTTAAAATTAGCACTTTTGATTTTTCATGTTCGTGTCCCATGGACTTTAACGGTGTTCGCGTGTTTGAACAAATTTTTTGCCTGTTGGCATGTTCTGCTGCAAAACGAACTGGGGGGGTGTTCGGCTCATCGCTAATCAGTATGTCTTCACTCACTTCTGTGGATTGTTGGATACTGCAGTGGTATTCCATCCATTTCATCGGACAGTAAATTGTGAACATAGATTGTTTCATAGAAAAGGGAATGATCAATATTAGGTGCTCCACAATGGAAACCTACTCTGTGCTGTAAGACGAGTTTCCACTTGTAAATAATCAGAGAACGCTTTGCATTCAACCCTATGGCCCTTTAGTTAAAAACAAACTTTTGTTGAAGTCATGATGAACATATAAGCAATTATGTGGCAAAACTGACTAATAATGACCTACAAGCTAAATTATAGGGAAAAACATGAGGAGGTGTTGGGCCCAACATGTTAACATAATGTAAATTCAAAAGTATTTTTTTAAATATTTTTAAATATACAGCTTTCCTTTTAAAATAAAACCTGGTGACCCTTACATGAAAGTCTTTGTTTAGGCACTTCCTGTAATAGAGTGACAATGCTTTATCCCATTTGCATTCTGGTGAAGACTGTGGGGTTCATCTACTAAAGGCAAATATACTGTTAATTTTACAAGGGAATTACCACGTTGCAAGAGGACTTTCTCTTGCACGGCTTAGTGAATACGGAGAAACTTCTGTTTGTAAAGAATATCCCATCATGTTCAAGGGAGATAAAAAAAAGTATTTTGCGTGCAGATGATTGGATCATAGAAGTCAGCAAAGCTTCATTCGCAAAACTAAGGGAAATTCCCCAGCCTATTTACCCTTATTAATTCAAGCGCTATAAGCTACCCTGGCAAAGTTTACTGCAGTGCCATGTTCCTACATTGTCACCATCAGGCTCACCATTAACAAAAACAGGTGATGCAAAAAAAAGATATAAACATTATTTTCTAAAAGAAGAAAACATGACACAGTGCTTTATTAAAAACAAAATGCCATCCACTTAGAGCTTACACCTGCTTTGTCAGATATTTGCTATTTGTCAGAAAGGCTGTCCTACATAATGATGGACCAACAGCTAGAAGAATAAATGTATGTGCATTTCTTCATCAAAGGATTATGTTAGGCACTAAACCACACAATTGTCACTCTGTCAGACTATATACTGTAGATCCGCCTTTGCAAAAGGTTTACTATGCAAATTTACATGGCACACATCTTTGCTGTATAATTAATACCTAAACCTAGCTAACAAATCTTTAAATTTCAAAAACACTCAGGATGTAAATAAAGTGATAGACAATTTGTCCATCTGTTTGCGAACTAGCAGTTTATTTGTGTGGGTGAAGAAGGAAGCTAATAAAATATGGTGATTTAAAGTATTTCCAAGAACTTTTCTACATTATCAAATGTGGAAAAAGCATTCCTTAGAAAACCATTTAACACATTTTCTACTTTGCTTAAGTTCCTGGTTAGGTGTAGTGTCTTGGAGCCTGATTTTTTTAGGTTCATGACTTTCAGTCTAGAGCTGACCAGAGATGATAATGCACTAGGTTGCCAACCTGCCATATGTCATAGTAGGTAGAGAGCAGACAAAGGTGATCTCACAAGATTACTGATGTACTCTAGCCCTGTAGCTTTTCTGCTGCAATTTTTTTTTTATTTCCCTATCCTGTGTCCAACTTTGCTTTAGTCACTGTACACGAGGTGGCAATAAATGATGTAAGTGCCACCTGCAGCACTGCATTGGCTAATTATCAGTCTTCCCCCTAATGGAAACTCAGCCTGTACTAAAGAAGGAATGCCAGCCTTACCAGGCCCTCAGGTGTTGTAAGACAGAGGACAGAAGCAGTGGTATACACATAGCCAAACAGCTGCATGCCTTATAATTTAATAATAGTACTGTAGATGAAAATGTTCAGTTTTCCTGGCTGAAAGTGGTTGTAATCCGCTAATGTTAAAAAAAAAAAAAAAAAAAAAAACACACAAAAAAACCCTGCAAGGTAATGGCATAATGTGCTAGTATGCATTGCATGCTAGCACATTATGTAAAACTCACCTTGGAACAAAGCCCTCCAGCGCTGTAAAGTCATCGCAAAGAGGGCTGACATGTTCCCCCTGTCTTTCTATGTGATTGGCCGGAGTCGTAATGACGTCACTCCTGCTCATGCACACGGGAGCCCTTGGTTCCGGCACAAAGCTCTGAAGTTCCGGCAAGGTATGCCACTGGCAAGGTGATGTCACTGGCTGCATGCAGGGTGAATACCTTCTAAACAGTGCACGTATAAGGCTTACCTGTAGGTAAAAATGACCACGCGGGGTTTACAACTGCTTTAGGAAACAACCAAAATAATTTTTACTAATGTATTTTATATTATGCAAAACAATGCACATGGCACCTTGCTTCTAATTCATAATTATAGTTATTGCATGGTTTGATCACAATTTATGGCACCGTAAGGGCCAGTGAGATTTTGTTCTCTGCAGCCTAAATGCACCTGTCAATGAATTCTGAATGAGCTCAGAAGCATCTCCAACTGATGTCAAACTGATGCCATCAATAAAAGCCCAAAGTTATCGTCACCCTAGGCTAGCATCACTGATTAAACACTGTTTACATCCTACATATAAAGGTTCTCTTAAGCCTCGGTTCACACTGGGGCGACTTGTCAGGCGACCTAGTCGCCTGACAAGTCGCCTCCCGTTCTGTGCTATGGAACCGTTCTAATCGGAGCGACGCAAGTCGCTCCGACTTAGAAAAAGGTTCCTGTATTACTTTGGGGGCGACTTGGGGCGACTTGCATAGACTTCTATGCAGAAGTCGTCTCGCAAGTCGCCCCGGCAGTCGTTTGCAGGTCGCCTCGCTGAGGCGACCTGCAAGTCGTGCCGCCCATATGTGAACCGAGCATTAGGTAATACTATATATAATTGCACAAACTTAGTCAAAGGCAACAAAACACCAATTCCAAGCTAACAGGTGAAAGCAATCGGTGAGATTCTAATAACATCAAGTAACCACAGCAACTGCTAAAATCAGAAAGTTCTCTCAGGTCTCCATGATCCACTGCACTCAGATTTCACAGACCATCTAATAGACTAAATAAGAAGAAGAAGCCTAGGTTTACACCAGCACTGCTACAAAATAATGTCTGTGCGTTCTTGTAGCAATTTTTGCATGAATTTATTTGTGTTGTTTTATATGTGTTTTCATCAAGTAGATTGGTTGTTAGGCACCCTCCAAGTGAAGTCTATGGGGCTAAAAATACACTATGCTACACCAAAAGAAGCACCTGCACATTTTAAATAAGCACACAGCACTATGTTGCATTAATGTGAATGGGCATCATATAGAATTATGTGATTTCCATTGTTATGTATTGCGTGTGATGGCAGACACAGGAGAAATCACACTAGTGTAAACAGGGCTTTAGGTTTCCTAGAGCCTGTTGTTTATAACTTCTTAACTTCCAAGCAGTGGCGGCTGGTGCTCCATTTTTTGGAGGGGGGGCAGCAAACAACCCCCCCATTCTGTCGATTGATCGATCAAACCCCCCCACCCACCCCTGGCGCTCGATGAACAAACCCCCCCATGTTCGCCTGTCCACCCACCAGCCCCGCACTTACCCCATCCAGGTCATGGGCAGCTTTGGCGGCTTTCCACTGCATCTCCTCCTTGGTGGCTTCCTCCCTGCTTCTGCTCCCGGCCAATATGGTCGCTTCTCCTCTCGGCCAATCGGGTCTTAAGACCTGTTCCTGATTGGCTGGGAGGAGAAGCAGGAAGATAATAGTGAATATTAACCACTTGCCTACCAGGTACTTACACCCCCTTCCTGCCCAAGCCATTTTTCATACATTTTTTATCACTTTCTTCACACAAATAGAGCTTTCTTTTGGTGGTATTTAATCACTGCTGTGTTTTTTATTTTTTACAAAAAAAAGACCAAAAATTTTGAAAAAAATATGTTTTTTACTTTTTTTCTGTCAGTAAATTTTGTAACTAAGTAATTTTGGCGGGGCGGTGCAGCTCTTGTTCTGGGACAATGTCATAACGGCCGCTCTCGCCCCATGGGCGCGGCGAGAGCGGCCGTTCTGGGACACCGTCATATGACGGTGTTTCAGAACGAGAGCCGCACCCCCCGCCATCATTTGACGGGGGGTGCAGGCAGCAAGGTGGGCAGGCAAGCAGTTAATTCACTTTTGTCACACAACTGGGTGGGCTTGGGGCGCAGTGCTCTGTGCCTCAAGCCCACCCTTTTTTAAGCCAATTAGAACCACAGGGTTTAATCGTGCTTAAAAAAAAAACTAATTTAAATCCATGAGTCTGGCACCCTGCATGTAGATTAGGGGCTGGGCTCATGGATTGGGGACGGCGCCCCTGTGTTCCTAGTGGATCGGCCACCACTGCTTCAAAGACTAGTTTGAATCTGGCTGTTGACAGAGAGAAACTTCTCAGTAGTGCAATTTTTTTAGAACCCATTCCCACATTCTGGTGCATTGCATTTTTGTGTGTTCACATTTGTTGCAATAAGGCACCCCATTCAAATAAATAGGCTGCCAAAGCACCAGAACAGACAAAAATATCAGACATGCACCATTGTTTCCAACATAGTGCACTAGAACGCAAGATGAGTTACTGTTTGTAGTAGTGAGCTTCAATGTGCATCAGAGGTGTGTTGGGTTCATTTGTTGGGATGCCTTTAATAATGAAGATAATGAATGTAGTGTGCATCTTTCCGCAATGTACAGCACTGGAGATATGTGAATGGGCTGCAATTGTATGTGAGAGCTTCCAAGGTGTTCACAAGTATGTTTCAGCATCAGAAGGTGGTGGGATCATTTTCAGTTTTGACTGGAGCATATATTGTGGGGCAATACATCAGTATAAAAAAAAAGTTCAACTGTGTATATGAGGGTTTTATGTTACAGAGGGGCCTAACATAGGGACCTGCACCTTGCTCACCATGTAAATTCTTTGTCAGCTGGAATACAAATGTATTTTCCAGTAAAAAATTATCATACAACATTATCATTATTTCTTACATTACATAATTTCTTCTAATTTTCTAATTATTTTTTACATTGCATAAAAATTGCATTGAATGTTATTGAGGTGGCTCAGAGGCCAACATTTGGCACAATGATTAGTTGCTGAGTTGATTTGTTGTGTATTAATACAGACTATTCATGGAAAACCTATATCAGTTTTTTCCTGCTAGCTCTATTTATTTTAAATTAGAGCATATGTAACACTTGTGTTATATCCAATTTGTGAAACTTTGTAACTTAATTATAGGGAATCAGTATTTCTAGTTGTCTATATTGGTTACATCCACTACTAGCGGTAATCGGGAGTTTGCCTTATTGGGATACATTTTTGTAATTTTTTTTGTAGGCAATGTCTGTCAGTAATGTGTCACTGTATGAACAAATAATCGAAAATAAAATTAAGCTTATGAAACCAAGAACAATGTGAAATATTTTTGATAAGACAAAAATCATTTGCCATTTATATACATTAGTTAAAAAAAATAAATAAATTGACTGTTTTTATAGATATGAGGCATACATAATGAAGCTCAAAATCAGACAAGAAACCTATTTCTAAGATAAGAATGTGTTAAAAGGGTTGTGTGAAGAACGTTGGAGGGAATTGAAACCAGCATCTGACTCTTTAGAAACTGCTAGGAGTCAAAGAGATAAATGGTTATAAGTTTTTCACTATTTTGTCAGAGCACATTTGGCAGACATAAAAGAGTGCCAGAAGAAATGAGACTCCAAATATGAGGAAACTTCAAAATGCATGAATTGTTTACAAAAGGTAAGTATGCTCAAGAAAATATCATTTGTGAACATTTATCATGCATCGTCATCCTGAAAACTCCTGGGGGCTAGGTTAGTTTTCCTGTAAAACATTATCTTGATGATGTCAATGATATGATCAAGAAACAGGTTTAGTCAGTTATTCCAAACACTGTAACTCTGCTGTGTCTTTGAGACATGAATACTTATTATTTATAGGTGATTATCAGGGGGTATGAAAGAGCCCACAGTCAGCCTGGGATATATGAATGGGCAAGGACCACATGAAGTCAACAAGCTGGCAAGTAAGAAACTGCAGAAAATATACACCCTGAATACCAATGGTCACTAGCAAGGGGACTCCTGCCTCAAAGAACAGATATGGATATATATATATATATATATATATATATATATATATATATAAAATATATACAGTACATACATACTGTACTTTATATATAATATTATAGAAATAAATACAGAATTTTATAATGAAGGATAGGAGAAAGACACCTGCACAACTCAACTAAGGTGAACTTTTCTCTGTTTCACATGCAAATGTTTTGCTTAGTAAATGCTCCAAGGATACTGGATCTAAACAGGAAAGACTTGTCTGTGAACATTGCCACTGTTTCCTGAGGCAGGATGAGATGCGAATTCAATAACTTTATAATACAGTACAGCACAAAAAAACAAAAACACAACAATGCTTAAATGGGACTTCCAAGAAATATGGAACCCCCTGAAGTAACATAGGGAGATCCTCAGGTCACACAGACGTTTTATAGAATATCCACTTTACGTTGCAAAAATATACCCTCAATGGAATATTTGATAAATTATAGTAGGTGGAAAAAATGTATTGAAAATAGTTATGAAAGGCGGAAGCTGCCAAGATGGCCGCGACCACCTGAAGCTCCGCACAGCCGGTTTGTTAACACCCGCCGCAGCCGACAGAGTGCTCATTCCGGGCACGCTCCACGAGCGATAGGGAGGGGAACACCCCAGGATCAACCCGATGTCAGCAGGCTCTGTCAGACAGGACTTATCCCGCTTGCTGAACTCTGCCCCGAGCCTCACAGCCATTCCAAGATGGCGGCCGTGATATCACAAGGCAGAGGGACAGAGGAGGAAGACTCCATCGCGGACCATGACGCTCCTGGAACAGCGGCTCCCATATCACAACTGGACACAGTGAGTGCAGCCCACAGGATGACACCCTCCCCAACATCCACTGAATCCCTAAGGCCCCTTTCACACTGGGGCGGTTTGCAGGCGTTATTGCGCTAAAAATAGCGCCTGAAAACCGCCCTTAAACAGCCTCCGCTGTTTGTTCAGTGTGAAAGCCCGAGGGTTTCCACACTGAAGCGGTACGCTGGCAGGAGAAGAAAAAATCTCCTGTCAGCCGCATCTTTGGAGCAGTGAAGGAGCGGTGTATTCACCGCTCCTAAACCGCTCCTGCCCATTGAAATCAATGGGACAGCGCGGCTAAACCACGGTAATACCGCGGCTATAGCCGTGCTATACGAGGGGTTTTAACCCTTTTTCGGCCGCCAACGGGGGGGTAAAACCGCACCGCTAGCGGCCGAATACCGCGGTAAAACAGTGCTAAAAATAGCGCTGTTTTACCGCCGATGCCCCCTACCGCCCCAGTGTGAAAGGGGCCTAAGAGCCCTTTCACACTGGGGCGGTTTGCAGGCGCTATTGCGCTAAAAATAGCGCCTGCAAACTGACCCGAAAGTGCCGCTGCTTGCATTCCAGTGTGAAAGCCCCGAGGGCTTTCACACTGGAGCGATGCGCTGGCAGGACGGTAAAAAAAGTCCTGCCAGCAGCATCTTTGGAGCGGTGAAGGAGCGGTTTGCTCCTTTACCTCTCCTGCCCATTGAAATCAATGGGACGGCGTGGCTATACCGCCGGCAAAGCGCCTCTGCAGAGGCGCTTTGCGGTGGTATTTAACCCTTTCTCGGCCGCTAGCGGGGAGTAAAACTGCCCCGCTAGCGGCTGCATACCGACGGTAAAACGCCGCTAATAATAGCGGCGTTTTACCGCCGACGCCGCCCCCCCGCCCCAGTGTGAAAGGGCTCAAAGGGCTCTAATAGGGAGAACGCTTGATGGCCTTCTCCTGACTCCAATGTCTGACCCCATGTAACCACTAGAGGCCGGTGAGGGTGAACTATAGGGCCTTCCACCCACACCTACTGACTTTCCTTCTATGATGTCAGCATGCTCCAAAATGCTGTCCAGGGGCCTAGCTCAAAACGCTGCTCAGATAACCTCATCTATCCATGCTGATTTACAACTGGGCATGTGGGTAGAGCACATTGAAAGAAAAGCTGATCAATCAGTAGCTAGAATTAACCAAAACTCTGCAAGAATCCAGAATGTACAGGACCAATTAGAGACTGCATTATCCAAAATTGATGACTTGGGAAAACAAATCCAGGCTAACTTTAAGGTCTCCCGGGACTCCAGGGACTCCCTGGAACAGTAAAAGAAGTCCACTCCGGGCACTCATCAAGGACCTCATTCCTGACATCCCAGACCATTGCCTGGAATTAGACAGGGCCCACAGAGCCTTACAACCTCCACGCTCAGATGGCCTCCCAAGGGACATCATTGTAAAAACGCATTTCTACACAGTAAAGGAGGAGTAATGAAAAGGTCACAAGCAGCAGAAAACCTGACCTTCCAAGGTCAACCTATACAAATCTTTGCGGACCTCTCGCCCTACACTGTACAGAAACGGAGAGCCTTAAAATACCTGCTCCAAGTCTTGACGCAAATGAAGTTACCTACAGATGGTCCTTTCCTTTCCACCTAAATTTCTCATTTTGCAACAAAAGTTATGGTTTCTCATCGTTTGCCGAAGGCGAGCACATACTACTGCACCTGGATTTATTATCCCAAGACCCACAGCCCTCATTGGCCAGCAAAGGCGCAACATCCTCAGCAAAACATCTTTACCCTGCAAGCCCTCTTAAGCCGGCGTGGCAGAAGCACCACTCCAAAAGATCCAAGGACTCTCAACCACCCTGAGGACTGTCGGACGGAAGCAGCTTCAGTCAATTTGATCTGACCACCCTACTTTGTTCCCCCTGTTGTTGTTGATCCCATCCAAATTGAACTTTACTCATCTTGCGTTATGGAAGGGTCAATCCTTTGGGACAAATCTGAGGGGGGGGAGAAGGGACCGCACTTAATGGTCCCTCTCTGTTATCTGATGCACTATTTAACATTCTACTTTAGTTGCAGTAGCGAGTTATGGCCGCTTTCTAATGGCTCTTTCCTATAAATATGAACCTGTTATGAATCCAATATGTTCCTAATGTGAAATAATGCCCAGCTCTTCCCTTTATGGGGGAGACTCCAGGAATTTACTATTTCATCCCACTATACAGTTCCTTCATCTCATGTTAAACCTGCTGATCCTAGTATCAAACTCATGCAGTGTTTGGGATAGTGGTCTCTGCGGATTGAGACCCTCACAGGGGGCACCCATGTCCTAGAGGTGCTCCTGGCGAGGGGGTCGGGGCTAGCTGAGGATCCACTCACCTGGTTCCTGGTTGAATTATCTTTACGGGGAACGAGACTCTATTCATTTGCAATTACTACTATTTGTTTAATGGCGGTGTGACCATGGCGGATGCAATGCACCTCGACCAGCCTTTGAGGGGTATTTATTTTCTCTCGGAGGCTGACAGAGGCTCCCCTACCCAGGAGATTTCCGACCTTTTGGTCATGGGACAGGAAGGGGCTGGCCCCTCCCTGACCCAGGGAGGGTTGGGGAATAAAGCCTGCGCTATAATAATATTGATCAGTTTAACCTTCTCATATTTTCTCTTTTCCTTTTACTTTTTATTCCCTATCTTTTTCTCTATCCACCTGTCTTTTCCTGTAGGAGTCCTGGGAGGTCCCTTGTCACTTGCTTCCCAGTCTGGACTGCAACACCCATCGCCAGCACTCTTTCCCGCTGGTTGACCTGTCTACAATGGGTAAGGTACAGTATGATTCTGAGATACCCCACACTCTGATCCATGTCTAGTATGACCCCTACCAACTCGACCTTGCACATAATTTCTCATAACGCCCAAGGGCTAAACTTGCGAGTCAAAAGGCGGAAACTGTTCCAATTGTACCACTCTATGAATTCAGATATATTACTCTTGCAAGAAACCCACTTCCCCATTTCCTACCAACCCACCTTTCTACATCAACGATACCCCCAATTCTTTCTTGCCAATGCAGACAACAAAACCAAAGGAGTAGCAACTTGTTTTTCAAAACACCTACATTTCTCAACAACAAAGGTTCTTAAGGGTGCTATGTGCTAGTGACAGGCACCATTGATGAAGAGACCTACACTTTTGTTTCCTACACTACTCCTAACAAAGGCCAGGCAAAATTTTTGGACTCCTTTACATGCACAATACGAAAACACTGTCAGGCCACAGTTCTCGTAGAGGGAGATTCAAATATAGCCCTTGACCTCTCTCAAGACAAACCGGTGACCGGGAAACCTAAATCCAAACACCCCTCCAGACAGAGCTTAAAAATCTTGCAGCTGCTATATTCAGATGGATTAGTGGATATTTGGAGGGAACTCAACCCACATGTAAAGGATTATACGCACTTTTCCTCACCACATAACACCCATGCCAGGATTGACCACATCTTTATGCAATCAAACTCTATCCCATTAGCCCTTTTCGCCAAAATCAGAGACACACCTTTCTCAGACCACTCTATAGTACTTGGGACCCAGCGCCTGTGGGAGCATCGGCCCCCTTTAAATGGAGACTTAATGAAGCCTAGTTAATGAAGCCTTAGCTAAGTGACCTGGTTTTTGATGCATGATACTAGAAAAGGCATTGAAAGACTACGTCAATGAGAATGATAATAACACAGTCAAACCCGAAACCCTATGGGCAGCCCACAAATCAGTGATCAGAGGGAAACTCATACAGATAGCTTCCAAACTAAACTATCCCGAACTATGCTTCTCGGCTTTAGTTGTTAAAGCTAAATTAAGATTGACTCGGGCTATGTCTAAGTGGGACAGATTATCGTGCGTGAGGTGTTTCATTTGTGGATCTTGCTCAGCAAAAGGAAGTCCTCTGTACGTTTTTGGATCTCTGCTCCATGTCACTAACTGACAATTGCGCGGTCGTGCGACGTTGTACCCAAACAAAATTGACGTCCTTTTTTCCCCACAAATAGAGCTTTCTTTTGGTGGTATTTGATCATCTCTGTGGTTTTTATTTTTTGCGATATATAAAAAGAGCGACAATTTTGAAAAAAACACAATATTTTGTACTTTTTGCTATAATAAATATCCCCCTTTTTTTTAAAGCAATTTTTTTCTCAGTTTAGGCCGATATGTATTCTTCTACATACTTTTGGTAATAAAAATCGCAATAAGCGTATATTGATTGGTTTGCGCAAAAGTTATAGCGTCTACAAAATAGGGGATAGATTTATAGCATTTTTATTATTTTCTTTTTTACTAGTAATGGTGGCGATCTGCGATTTTTATCATGACTGTGACATTATGGCAGACATATCAGACAATTTTGACACATTTTTGGGACCGTTGGCATTAATACAGCGCTATACAAATGCCTTGATTACTGTAAAAATGTCACTGGCAGTGAAGGGGTTAACACTAGGGGGTGATCAAGGGGTTAATTATTTTCTGACTAGGGGAGATGACAGATTGCTGTTCATACTTTGTTTTCACACAGAGATCCCGGTTCTTCCCGTGTTACGAGCGATTGCGGGAGCCCGGCGGTCATCGAAACTGCCGGTCACTCGCATCGGCTCCAGGGGCGAGCTGCGGGCGCGCCCCTAGTGGCCACCAGTGGCTGGTTGGGAACAGGTTGAAGGTCTCCCCATTCCAATAATCTCGCAGAGTCATAGAGACCTGCTAGATGACCCTATATCCACCAAAGAGGTACTGGAGACAATGAAATCCCTTACAGCTGGTACCTCGCCGGGGCCAGACGGATTTTCGGTCTGCTACTATAAAAAATTTGGGATGGAGCCCCAGTAGATAAGGACCTAAACACTGCATACATTTCTGCTATCACCAACCCAAGGAAATGCACTACTGACGTTAGCAACTACCGCCCAATATCCCTTATTAATAGTGACCTCAAAATCATGACGAAAATCCTTGCCTCGAGCTTGGCTAGTTTTATCTCAGGTTATATCCTTAAAGACCAGGTAGGCTTCATCAGTGGAAGACAGGGCCCGGACCAAATCAGGAGAGCCATAGAAAAAATCTCCATACTTAACTCCCAATGGGATGGGGTCCCACCTCAAAAAGGATTCCTGCTCTCTATAGACCTGCAGAAGGCATTTGATTCAGTCTTGTGGTCCTACCATTTTGAGATCCTGGAAAGATGGGGATTTGGTCCCAAATTCGGAGGTATAGTTGCCTCTCTCTATTTGACGCCCAGTGCACAGGTTTGCATGATGGGCAAATACTCTGAATCCCTCGAGATTAGAAAATGACAAGGCAAGGGTGCCCCCTCTCCCCTCTAATATTTGCTAGAGAGACCCTAGCCATTGCAATCAGGTCTCACCCCAACATTAAAGGGGTCCTGTGTGCCGTTCAGGAACATAAATTTGCCCTGTTTGCAGATGATTTGCTTCTATTCCTCACGTCCCCGTTAACATCCACACCAAATGTTTACAAACTGCTACAAGAGTTTGGTAACATTTCAGGCCTTAAAGTCAATGTCTGATAATCTATTTCAGAAACCATGAACCTGACCGAGACAGAAGTACAGTTAAATCACATTTGTTTATTAATAAGAATAAAAGGTAAATAGAGTAAGCGTAGTCATAGCATAGCCAGAGTCCAGTAACCGGATCAGGTAGTCAGCCAAACCAGAGTTCAGTAGCCAGATCGGGTAATCAGCCAGGCCAGAAGTCAGGGATCCAAGTAGAGGAACAGCAAGCAGGATAAGGAGCCAGAAGGGATGTCAGCAAGCCAGTCTTTAAACAGGAATGCAGGAGATGGTTTCTTGTGATGTGACCAAGGCAAAGGCAGGAAAGAAGTGAGCTGGACGTCTTTAAGTAGGCGGGACTGACGAGCAGATCCACAACAGCTGGTTAACTGTGGAGAGAGAAGAGAGCTGGCAATTAGCCGGCAGCTGAGCGGCCAGCTCAGAGAAGGAAGGGCTGAGCCAGCCCTGACAGTACCCCGCCTCAACGACCCCTCCCCCTCGGAGGACCACCGGGCTTGAGGGGAAAACATCTATGGAAATCACAGAGGAGGGCAGGGGCATGTACGTCCGAGGATGAGACCCAGGAGCGTTCCTCCGGACCGTACACCTACCAATGCACCAGGTACTGTATGCACTCACGGAACCTACGGGAGTCAACAATGGATTGTACCTCATACTCCTCATGGTTCTCAACCTGTATAGGGTGAGGACGTGGCACCGAGGTTGTAAAGCGGTTGCAGACCAACGGTTTCAATAAGGAGACATGAAACACATTTGAGATGCGCATACTAGGAGGAAGGTCCAATGCGTAAGCCACTGGGTTAATCCTGCAAAGGATATGGAAAGGCCCAATAAACCGAGGTGCGAACTTTAGTGAGGGAACACAAAGTCGGAGGTTGCGAGTTGACAGCCAGGCCCTGTCCCCAACCTGGTAGGAAGGCGCAGGCAGGCATCTGCTGTCAGCATGGAGTCTGTACCTATCATTAGCATGACGCAAAGCCTCCTGGACTTGTGCCCAAGTGGAACAAAGACCACGGAGATGCTCCTCTAGCACAGAAATACTCTGCGAAACAAACGAGGCAGACAACATGGAAGGTTGGAAACCATAATTCTCCATAAACGGAGACAATCGGGAAGCAGAATTCAAGGCACTTTTGTGAGCAAACTCTGCCTATGGTAATAGGTCTGACCAGTTGTTGTGATGGTCAGAAATATAACAACGTAGGAATTGCTCCAAGGATTGATTGGCTCGTTCTGCGGCCCCATTAGTCTGCGGGTGATATGCAGAGGAGAAAACAAACTGAATTCCCCACTGTGCACAAAAGGCTCACCAGAACCGGGACACAAACTGACTACCCCTGTCCAAGACAATCACCTTGGGTAGCCCATGTAAGCGAAAGATCTCCTGAGCAAAAATGGAAGCCAGTTCCTTAGAAGTGGGCAACTTTCTAAGTGGAATACAATGACACATCTTTGAGAACCGGCCAACCACCATAAGGATAACCATGTTGCCTTGGGAGTTGGGCAACTCCACAATGAAATCCATAGACAGGTGGGTCCAGGGCCTCTCTCCATTGGGTATGGGTTGTAGGAGGCCCACTGGAAGGTGTGGTGGAGTCTTACTCTGAGCACACACGGAACAGGCAGCTTACGAAGGCAGTTACATCAGCACGTAGACTAGGCCACCAGAATTGTTGGGAAATGGCCCAAATGAGTTGATTCTTCCCAGGGTGGCCAGCTGCCTTAGGCAAATGGTAAGTCTGGAGCACGGCAGTGCTGAGACACTCTGGGACAAAGCAGCGGTCACAAGGTTTCTCAGGAGGAGCATCCACCTGAGCAGCAAGAATTTTGTCACCCAAAGGAGAAGTAAGACTGGTGCGAACCCTAGCCAGAATACGATCAGGGGGAATCATAAGAACTGGAACCGACTCCAACTTGGAAGTGGAGGAAAATTGTCGTGACAAGGCGTCAGCCCTTACATTCTTAGTACTGGGTAAAAATGAGACAATGTAATTGAAACTTGACAAGAAAAGAGCCCATCGCGCCCTTCTGGGAGAGAGGCGTTTAGCCTCAGACAAGAATGTGAGATTATTATGGTCAGTAAGAATGAGAACCAGCACAGTGGTACCTTCGAAGAGATGTCTCCATTCTTTCAGGGATAAAATGATCGCCAACAGCTCTCTGTCACAAATCTCGTAATTGCACTCCGCAGGTGCCAATTTCTTGGAAAAGTAGCCACAAGGATGCATAACACTCTCAGAGGTAGGACGTTGAGACAGTAGGGCGCCAACACCAGTCTCAGAAGCATCAACCTCAAGGATAAAAGGTAACGTAGGATCAGGATGTGCCAACACAGAAGCAGAAACAAAGGCAGCCTTGAGGCTCTCAAAGGCCTGAATGGACATCCGGAGACCAACTCTGTGGGTTACCGTTTTTTCTGGTCAGAACTAGGGATGAGCCGAACACCCCCCGGTTCGGTTCGCACCAGAACCTGCGAACGGACCGAAAATTTGCACGAACGTTAGAACCCCATTGACGTCTATGGGACTCGAACGTTCGAAATCAAAAGTGCTCATTTTAAAGGCTAATTTGCATGGTATTGTCCTAAAAAGGATTTGGGGACCCGGGTCCTACCCCAGGGGACATGTATCAATGCAAAAAAAACTTTTAAAAATGGCCGTTTTTTCGGGAGCAGTGATTTTAATGATGGTTAAAGTAAAAAAAAAAAAAGTGAAATATTCCTTTAAATATCGTACCTGGGGGGTGTCTATAGTATGCTTGTAAAGTGGCGCGTGTTTCCCGTGTTTAGAACAGTTCCTGCACCAAATGTCATTTTTAAAGGAAAAAATCTCATTTAAAACTGCTTGCGGGTTTAATGTAATGTCGGGTCCTGGCAATATGGATGAAAATCAGTGAGACAAACGGCATGGGTACCCCCCAGTCCATTACCAGGCCCTTTGGGTCTTGTATGGATATTAAGGGGAACCCCGCACCCAAATTAAAATAAGGTAAGGTGTGGGGCCACAAGGCTCTATATACTCTGAACAGCAGTATACAGGCGGTGCAAACAAGACAGGGACTGTAGGTTTGTTGTTAAGTAGAATCTGTTTGTCATTTTGAACGGGTACATTTTTAACGTGTTTAGCTCCAGCCAAAAAATCTTTTTTAAGCTTTTTGGAAAACATAGGGAAGGGTTATCACCCCTGTGACATTTGTTTTGCTGTCTTTCCTCCTCTTTAGAAGATTTCACCTCACTTTTTGTCCCAATGACAAATGTTTTTTGAAAATTTGTTTTTTTTTGTGGAACAAGGATTGGAAAGCATCAGTGGAAAGGAGAAATGTTTTTCCCATATTAACTCTTACAGGAGAGAATTTCCCTTCCTAGGGGTAGATTTCATCTCACTTCCTGTTGTCTCCTTCCATTTGCAAGTAGGAGTCGTTTGTAAGTTAGATGTTTGAAAGTAGGGGCCTGCCCTATATACTCAGCATAAATTTGGCCCTTAGGTGTTGTTGTGGCCACAACAATGTAAGCCCTCACAGGGCCCTGCTGTGAAATATTAGATCAAGAATTGTAATTACATGCCCCTGTTGAACAGGGGCAGAAAAACTGGGCCTTTGGTGGTGGTGGTGCTGGTGCCACAACACTGTAAGTCCTCACTCGCTCTTGGTGGGTGCAGAAATGGGCCCTGCTGTGAAATATTAGATCAAGAATTGTAATTACATGCCCCTGTTGAACAGGGGCAGAAAAATTGGGCCTGGTGGTGGTGGTGGTGCTGGTGCCACAACACTGCAACCCCTCACAGACACTCTAGTTGGAACGCAGGAACAAGCCCTGCTGCAAAGTATTGCATCAAAAATTGTAATTACACGCCCCTGTTAAACAGGGGCAGAAAAATTGGGCCTTAGGCACTGGTGCTGGTGCTACAACACTGCAACCCCTCACAGACACTCTAGTTGGAACGCAGGAACGAGCCCTGCTGCAAAGTATTGCATCAAAAATTGTAATTACACGCCCCTGTTAAACAGGGGCAGAAAAATTGGGCCTTAGGCACTGGTGCTGGTGCTACAACACTGCAACCCCTCACAGACACTCTAGTTGGAACGCAGGAGCGAGCCCTGCTGCAAAGTATTGCATCAAAAATTGTAATTACACGCCCCTGTTAAACAGGGGCAGAAAAATTGGGCCTTAGGCACTGGTGCTGGTGCTACAACACTGCAACCCCTCACAGACACTCTAGTTGGAACGCAGGAACGAGCCCTGCTGCAAAGTATTGCATCAAAAATTGTAATTACACGCCCCTGTTAAACAGGGGCAGAAAAATTGGGCCTTAGGCACTGGTGCTGGTGCCACAACACTGCAACCCCTCACAGACACTCTAGTTGGAACGCAGGAATGAGCCCTGCTGCAAAGTATTGCATCAAAAATTGTAATCACACGCCCCTGTTAAACAGGGGCTGAAAAATTGTGCCTTAGGCATTGGTGGTGGCGCCCAGAACCAAAAATGTTCTTTCAAGCTATCAGCGTGATGATTGAGGAGGAAGAGGATAATTACTCAGGGATAGTCACTCAGCATCAGCATAGGCAGTCTTTGAAGGGATCTGAGATTTAAAAAAAAATTATTCGGTTACATCAGCATCAGGTGCTTGGTAGCTGGTGGTGATCCAAGACTGATTCATTTTTATGAAGGTCAGTCGATCGACCGAGTCGGTGGACAGACGCACCCTGTGATCGGTTGCAAAGCCTCCAGCAGCACTGAATGTGCGTTCCGAAAGAACGCTGGATGCAGGACAGGCCAGTAGCTCAATTGCATACTGTGCAAGCTCTGGCCAGTGATCCATCCTCAAGACCCAGTAACCCAGAGGATTTTCGGTGGGAAAGGTGTCCAAGTCTGATCTTGCCCCTAGGTATTCCTGCACCATGTAAAACAGACGCTGGCGATGGTTGCTGGAACCGATCATACCTTGGGGCTGCGGACCAAAAAATTGTCTGAACGCATCGGTCAGACGGCCACCTTCTCCACCGCTCCTTCTTTGACTGACCGAAGCCTCAGCAACACGTTGTCCATAAACAGGAGTTTGTAACCTCCCAGTCTCTGGGAACACATTGCAGACCTTTCTGCAAGGCCTCCCGAAGATGTTTCATCCTCTGCTCCCTCTGCGATGGCAAGATAAGGTCCGCAACCTTACCCTTGTAACGTGGATCAAGGAGGGTTGCCAGCCAGTATTGGTCCTTCTCCTTGATACCACGAATACGAGGATCCTTACGCAGGCTTTGCAGGATCAGGGAGGCCATGCAGCGTAGGTTTGCTGAGGCATTCGGTCCGGAGTCCTCTGGGTCACTAAGGACGACATGGTCCGCAGCCACCTCCTCCCAGCCACGTACAAGTCCATGTGTTTCTTGAGACTGATCCCTTAAAGACTGCTGCTGATGCTGAGTGCCAGGCTCCACCTCCATACTGACACAATCTTCCTCCTCCTCCTCCTCCTCCTCGTCCTCTTCCTGTGTGATCGGCGGGCATGCATAAACACTGTCTGGATAAAGGGGGCCTTGAGAGCTAAGGAAGTCCTCCTCTTCCTGCCTCTGTTCTGCCTCAAGTGCCCTGTCCATTATTCCATGCAGCGTGTGATCCAACAGGTGGACAAGGGGGACAGTGTCACTGCTGCATGCACTGTCACTGCTCACCATCCTCGTGGCCTCCTCAAATGGTGACAGGACAGTGCATGCATCCCTGATCATGGCCCACTGGCGTGGGGAAAAAAACCAAGCTCCCCTGACCCTGTCCTGGTGCCATAGTCGCACAGGTACTCATTGATGGCCCTCTGCTGCGTGTGCAGCCGCTGCAGCATGGCCAACGTTGAGTTCCACCTGGTGGGCATGTCACAGATTAGGCGGTTCTTGGGCAGGTTAAACTCCTTTTGGAGGTCCGTCAGCCGAGCACTGGCATTATATGACCGGCGGAAATGCACACAGACTTTCCTGGCCTGCCTCAGGACATCCTGTAAGCCCGGGTACCTGCCCAATAACCACTGCACCACCAAGTTAAGGACGTGAGCCAAACAGGGCACATGGGTCATTTGTCCCTGTCGGAGGGCAGAGAGGAGGTTGGTGCCATTGTCGCAAACCACCATTCCTGCCTTAAGTTGGCATGGCGTCAACCACCTCTGAACCTGCCCCTGCAGAGCTGACAGAACCTCTGCCCCAGTGTGGCTCCTGTCCCCCAAGCACACCAGCTCAAGCACCGCATGGCATCTTTTGGCCTGCGTACTTGCGTAGCCCCTTGAATGGCTACGGAGCACCGCTGGTTCCGAGGACAAAGCACAGGAAGAGGCCATGGAGGAAGAAGAAGAGGAGGGGGTGGAGGAGAGAGGTGTGTCACAATCATTAGCATTTTGGAGGCGTGGTGGCGGAACAACCTCCAACACTACTGCACCTTGTCCTGCATCCTTCCCAGCTGCCAGCAGAGTCACCCAATGCGCCGTGAAACTTAAGTAACGTCCCTGTCCATGCCTGCTGGACCATGAGTCAGCGGTAATATGCACCTTACCGCTGACCGCCCTGTCCAGCGAGGCATGGACATTGCCTTCCACATGCTGGTAGAGAGCCGGAATCGCCTTCCGTGAGAAAAAGTGGCGTTTAGGTACCTGCCACTGAGGAACCGCACATTCCACAAACTCACGGAAGGGGGCAGAGTCTACCAACTGAAAAGGCAGCAGTTGAAGTGCTAGCAATTTTGCCAAGCTAGCATTCAACCGCTGCGCATGTGGATGGCTGGGAGCAAACTTCTTTCGGCGGTGCAGCAGCTGGGGCAGGGGAATTTGCCTGGTACAATCTGATGTCGGTGTACCAAAAGCAGATTGCCCACAAGTACTTGGCTGTGACACACCTAATTCTACACCTTCATTCCTCTCAGTGCAGGTCTCAGAGAGGACTGAAGGTATAGTGGGGTTGGAGATCTCAGCTGATGAGGAGCAAGGAGAGGTCCTCTTTGTTCTTTGGTGTGGGTCTTTTAGATACGCTTGACAACGAACTGCATGGCAGGTCAACATATGTCTGGTCAAGCATGTGGTACCCAAGCGGGAGATGTTTTGGCCACGCGAGATACGCTTGAGACATATGTTGCAAATAGCAGCGGTGCGATCTGATGCACTCGTCTCAAAAAAGGCCCACACCAAAGAACTTTTTGAATAACGCGCAGAGACTGCAGCGCCCTGCACATGTGGAGCTTTGGGGTGTGATGCAGTCAATGTGCTGCCCTTAGGCTGGCCCCTGGAGGGCATCCTGCCTCGTTGGTGATGTGCCGCCTCCTCCTCCTCCTCCTCTCTCCTATCAGGCACCAACGTTGAGTCAGTGACCTCATCATCCCCTCCCTCCTCATCACTGGAGAAAACCTGGCAGTATGCTGCAGCAGGGGGAGCATGACTGCCAGATTGCTGTCCTTCTTGGGCACCCCCTCTGTCTGCGCTCATGTTACTGCCTTCATCGAGCTCAGTATCATCATCAGAGCCTTCCAAACGCTGGGCATCCTCCTGGAGCATGTGCCCAACACTGTGGTCAAACAGTTCGAGGGACTCCTCAGGAGGACATGGTGGGGCTAGGGAAGGAGTCACTGATGACATTGAGCCGAGGGAAGAGGCCGCTGCTTTGCCAGACAAAGTACCCTGGGCATGGGTGAGAGAGGATGAGGAGGATGAGGATGGCTTGGTCATCCACTCGACCAAGTCTTCCGCATGTTGTGGCTCAACACGGCCAGCTGCCGAAAAAAAGCCCAATCGTGTCCCACAGCCACATGCTGATGAGGATGCGCCGTCTCCATGACCAGCACTAGACACAGAGCCTGCTTGCCCTCTCTTATTGGCTTGTGACTGTCTGCCTCTCCTTCTTGGCCTTCCAGACATACTAATGGCCTGTAGCTGCACTAAGCTGGGATATGTATATATATATATATATATATATATATATATATGTACTGATACTGCAGCTAGCAAAATCAACTGCCTGCCTGTAGTATGAGAACACCACCAACCTTCTACAGGTAGCTTTAGCTGAACACTGTGAGGTGGACGCACCCCACTAACTTGTAGGTTTAGCTGAACACTGTGAGCAGGACGCACCCCACTAACTTGTAGGTTTAGCTGAACACTGTGAGGTGGACGCACCACACTAACTTGTAGGTTTAGCTGAACACTGTGAGGTGGACGCAGCACACTAACTTGTAGGTTTAGCTGAACACTGTGAGCAGGACGCACCCCACTAACTTGTAGGTTTAGCTGAACACTGTGAGCAGGACGCACCCCACTAACTTGTAGGTTTAGCTGAACACTGTGAGCAGGACGCACTGCACTAACTGTAAATAGTCTAGCTGCCTGACTGTGGTACTAATAGGATCAAAAGAACACCATTAATTTTCTTCAGGTAGCTGTATATACTGTAACAAGACAAGCCTGCCTGTCAGTAAGAAGATAACAGGAACGGATCTAGCTGAACACTGTGAGCAGGACGCACTGCACTAACTTGTAGGTTTAGCTGAACACTGTGAGGTGGACGCACCACACTAACTTGTAGGTTTAGCTGAACACTGTGAGCAGGACGCACCCCACTAACTTGTAGGTTTAGCTGAACACTGTGAGCAGGACGCACTGCACTAACTGTAAATAGTCTAGCTGCCTGACTGTGGTACTAATAGGATCAAAAGAACACCAGTAATTTTCTTCAGGTAGCTGTATACACTGTAACAAGACAAGCCTGCCTGTCAGTAGGAAGATAACAGAAACGGATCTAGCTGAACACTGTGAGCAGGACGCACTGCACTAACTTGTAGGTTTAGTTGAACACTGTGAGGTGGACGCACCACACTAACTTGTAGGTTTAGCTGAACACTGTGAGCAGGACGCACCCCACTAACTTGTAGGTTTAGCTGAACACTGTGAGCAGGACGCACTGCACTAACTGTAAATAGTCTAGCTGCCTGACTGTGGTACTAATAGGATCAAAAGAACACCAGTAATTTTCTTCAGGTAGCTGTATATACTGTAACAAGACAAGCCTGCCTGTCAGTAAGAAGATAACAGGAACGGATCTAGCTGAACACTGTGAGGTGGATGCACCACACTAACTTGTAGGTTTAGCTGAACACTGTGAGCAGGACGCACCCCACTAACTTGTAGGTTTAGCTGAACACTGTGAGCAGGATGCACTACACTAACTGTAAATAGTCTAGCTGCCTGACTGTGGTACTAATAGGATCAAAAGAACACCAGTAATTTTCTTCAGGTAGCTGTATATACTGTAACATGACAAGCCTGCCTGTCAATAAGAAGATAACAGGAACGGATCTAGCTGAACACTGTGAACAGGACGCACTGCACTAACTTGTAGGTTTAGCTGAACACTGTGAGGTGGACGCACCACACTAACTTGTAGGTTTAGCTGAACACTGTGAGCAGGACGCACCCCACTAACTTGTAGGTTTAGCTGAACACTGTGAGCAGGACGCACCGCACTAACTTGAAGGTTTAGCTGAACACTGAGCAGGACGCACCCCACTAACTTTTGTAGGTTTAGCTGAACACTGTGAGCAGGACGCACTGCACTAACTGTAAATAGTCTAGCTGCCTGACTGTGGTACTAATAGGATCAAAAGAACACCAGTAATTTTCTTCAGGTAGCTGTATATACTGTAACAAGACAAGCCTGCCTGTCAGTAAGAAGATAACAGGAACGGATCTAGCTGAACACTGTGAGCAGGACGCACCGCACTAACTTGAAGGTTTAGCTGAACACTGAGCAGGACGCACCCCACTAACTTTTGTAGGTTTAGCTGAACACTGTGAGCAGGACGCACTGCACTAACTGTAAATAGTCTAGCTGCCTGACTGTGGTACTAATAGGATCAAAAGAACACCAGTAATTTTCTTCAGGTAGCTGTATATACTGTAACAAGACAAGCCTGCCTGTCAGTAGGAAGATAACAGGAACGGATCTAGCTGAACACTGTGAGCAGGATGCACTGCACTAACTTGTAGGTTTAGCTGAACACTGTGAGGTGGACGCACCACACTAACTTGTAGGTTTAGTTGAACACTGTGAGCAGGACGCACCCCACTAACTTGTAGGTTTAGCTGAACACTGTGAGCAGGACGCACTGCACTAACTGTAAATAGTCTAGCTGCCTGACTGTGGTACTAATAGGATCAAAAAAACACCAGTAATTTTCTTCAGGTAGCTGTATATACTGTAACAAGACAAGCCTGCCTGTCAGTAAGAAGATAACAGGAACGGATCTAGCTGATCACTGTGAGGTGGACGCACCACACTAACTTGTAGGTTTAGCTGAACACTGTGAGCAGGACGCACTGCACTAACTGTAAATAGTCTAGCTGCCTGACTGTGGTACTAATAGGATCAAAGGAACACCAGTAATTTTCTTCAGGTAGCTGTAAATACTGTAACAAGACAAGCCTGCCTGTCAGTAGGAAGATAACAAGAACGGATCTAGCTAAACTGAATACAGTGTATATATATATATGCAACACCAGGGATGCATATATATACACAATACACTGTAAGTGCAGCTAACTGACTGACTGTTCTGCCTAATCTATCTAACTTAAATCAAATGTCACTGTCTGTCTCTCTTTCTCTCTCAATGAACGCCGGAACACACACTACACAGAGCCGCCGTGCAGGCGGCCTTATATAGTGTGGGGAGTGTACTAAATCCCCTGAGCCATAATTGGCCAAAGCCTCCTTGGCTTTGGCCAATTACGGCTCTCTGTTCAGGCGGCGCTGTGATTGGCCAAGCATGCGGGTCATAGTGCATGCTTGGCCAATCATCAGCCAGCAATGCACTGCGATGCCGCAGTGAATTATGGGCCGTGACGCGCCACATGAATTTGGCGCGAACGGCGTATATCGTTCGCAATTCGACGAACGATCAAACAGCCGATGTTCGAGTTGAACATGGGTTTGACTCGAACACGAAGCTCATCCCTAGTCATAACGGTCAGGGGGTTGACCAGAGATGAGAAGTTACGAATAAACTTCCGATAATAGTTGGCAAAACCCAGGAAACGCTGCAGAGGACGTAACCCCACAGGTCGAGGCCACTGTAGGACTGCCGAAAGTTTCTCTGGGTCCATTGAAAAACCAGCAGTGGAATTCACATAGCCCAGGAATTTAACCTGTTCCCGATGAAACTCACACTTCTCCAGTTTACAATAGAGATTGTTCTCTCTTAATTTCTGAAGCACATGACAGACATCTGTGTGGTGGCTCTCCAGGGACTTGGAAAATATGAGGATATCATCAAGATAAACCACCACACATAACTGCAAGAAATCTCTGAGGACATCGTTAATAAATTCCTGGAAAACTGCCGGGGCGGTACAAAGGCCAAAAGGCATTACGAGGTACTCATAATGGCCTGTTCTGGTATTAAACGCAGTTTTCCACTCGTCGCCCTCCTTAATCCTCACGAGATTGTAAGCCCCTCTCAGATCAAGCTTAGTGAAAACCGTTGCTCCCTTGAGGCGGTCAAATAACTCTGTAATCAACGGGATCAGGTAGGCATTCTTAATCGTGAAATGATTGAGACCCCTCTAATTAATGCAAGGTCTCAGTTCACCGCTCTTCTTCTTCACAAAGAAGAAACCAGCACCAGCAGGAGACAAGGATTTGCGGATGAAACCTCGAGAAAGTGCGTCTGCAACATACACCTCCATGACTTTATCCTCCAAGACCGACAAAGGGTAAACCAGACCACGAAGGGGAGTGGCACCAGGTTGAAGGTCAATTGCGCAATCATACGGCTGGTGTGGAGGCAAACTATCGGCTTGACCTTTGTCAAAGACATCGCTAAAATCACGGTACTCCTCTGGCAGGGAGGAGAGTGAAGAGGTACACAGGAGCTTGGCTACCTTCCGGAAGCATGCTTCACTGCATTGTGGTGACCAGGAGAGAACCTCAGCACGGAGCCAATCAAAAGAAGGGTTGTGACTCTGTAACCAAGGATAACCAATAACCAGCGGAAACTTAGGAGAGGAAATCACTTGGAATTGGATTATCTCATGGTGAAGAGCCCCTACGGCCATGGACAATGGAACCATCTCATGAGTCACATGGGCAGGCTGTAGAGGTCTCCCGTCAAGAGCCTCAATGGCAAGTGGAGTGTCACGCAGCTGCAGTGGAATCGAGTGCTTTGATACAAAGGCAGCATCAATGAACAGGCCTGCAGCCCCAGAGTCGATTAGAGCCTGTATCTCGATAGACGACTTAGCCCAAGAAAGGGTGACCGAAACCAGGGGCTAATCCTTCTGGATAACTGGGGACGACACAACACCACCTAAGATCTGTCCATGACAGGACCTCAAGGTTCGGGTGTTCCCAGGACGGGTAGGACAAGACTTGAAAAAGTGACCTGCCTAGCCACAATAAAGGCACAATCTCTCCCTCCTCCTAAAGGCTCTCTCATCCACAGAGAGACGCATGAAGCCCAAGTGCATGGGTTCATCTTCGCTGACCGACTCGGTACCAGGAGGCATGGGAGGTGAGGGAGGCATGGGTGGGACTGCAAAGCTCGGAGGCAAACATACAGGAGGCTTCCGCAAGCGCTCCTTAAAAGAAAGTCTCTCTCTGAGTCTGGAGTCAATGAGGATGGCAAACGAAATCAAGCTCTCCAGCTCAGTGGGTATATCTCGGGCTGCTATCTCATCCTTGATGAAATCCGAGAGACCATGAGAAAAAGCAGCCACGAGGGCCTCATTGTTCCAAGCAACCTCTGCTGCCAGAGTACAGAACTCAATGCCGTAGTCGGCAACAGTTCTCGTACTCTGTTTGATGGACATGAGGTACTTGGCAGCAGAAGTGGAGCGTGCGGGAACATCAAATACCCTTTTAAAGGAGGCCACAAACTCAGGGTAACTCAAGACAACAGGTTTTTGCGTCTCCCATAGAGGGTTAGCCCAGGCCAAGGCTCTCTCAGAAAGCAAAGATATCACAAACCCTACTTTGCTTCTGTCCGTGGGAAATGCCTGGGGCAGCATCTCAAAGTGTATCTCAACTTGGCTGAGAAACCCTCTGCATGGATCGCCCCCAAATCACTGGGGAAGTGGGGCGGAACCAGACATACCTCTTATAGAGGTAATACTCAAGGCGGGTGCCTGCACAGAGACTAGCGCAGCAGCAGGAACAGCCTGCAACTCAGGTTGTACTGGAGCAGCCGCAGTGGGGGATTCCAGGTGAGCCGTGCAACTCAGGAGCGTTTGTAACACAATGGCAAACTGATCCATGCGGTGATCTTGCTCATCCAATCTGGAAAAAATATTACCAACAAGTGGATTGATTGTATTTTCTGAATTAATGGCCTTCGCCTACTGTCAGAAACCATGAACCAGACCGAGACAGAAGTACAGTTAAATCGCACTTGTTTATTAATAAGAATAAAAGATAAGTAGACTAAGCGTAGTCAAAGCATAGCCAGAGTCCAGTAACCGTATCGGGTAGTCAGCCAAGCCAGAGTTCAGTAACCAGATCGGGTAATCAGCCAGGCCAGAAGTCAGGGATCCAAGTAGAGGAACAGCAAGCAGGATAAGGAGCCAGAAGGGATGTCAGCAATCCAGTCTTTAAACAGGAACGCAGGAGATGGTTTCTTGTGATGTGACCAAGGCAGGAAAGAAGTGAGCTGGATGTCTTTAAGTAGGCAGGACTGAGGAGCAGATCCACAACAGCTGGTTAACTGTGGAGAGAGAAGAGAGCTGGCAATTAGCCCACAGCTGAGCCGCCAGCTCAGAGAAGGAAGGGCTGAGCCATCCCTGACACTATTGCCCTAAATGTGTCTGTCCCACCCCAGTCAGTAGAACAATTGAAACAGCATTTCTCAGTCGCTTGGGCACCCAACTCCATACCATACCTGGGGATTAAGCTAACACAAAATATAGGCAAACTGTACGGCGCTAACTACCCTCCCATATTTCGTAGGTGCGGGGAGGATCTGAAGGCTTGGTCAAAGGTAGGTCTATTATGGCTGGGCAGAATAAATGCGGTCAAAATGACATTATTGCCACATTTACTTTACCTCTTTAGGTCCCTCCCAATACCTATAAAAAAAAAAAAAAAGCCCTCCTTGAGGTCCAATCTCGAATTACGTATTTTATATGGGGGAAAAAAGGTTACAGCTGCCCCAAAGAAACTCTCTTCCATCGGAAAACGCAGGATGATCTGGGTCTCCCTAGTATTTGGTGGTACTATCAGGCAGCTCAGTTTGCACAAATATCAGTATACCCCAGAGGACCCAAACCTGATTGTGTTGATATGGATAAGGGAGCAGTTCCATGACACACAATCGATTTACCTGCTGTGGTGTAGTCTGAAAGCACGCCCCCCCATCTTATTGCCCACTCTTTCTCACTCAATGGCCCTATGCGACACCATACACAAACCTCACAAGTTGATCTCCAGTATGCGCCCGTTAGCTAATTTATTCAATAACCCTGCCTTTCCCCCCCGGCATGAACATTCAAGCTTTTCGTTGGTGGCTGAACAAAGGCTTATTCCGAATAGGACATTTCCTCAATTCTATGGGCCCGATCTCCCTGAGCTACTGCACTAACCAACTGGAAATGCCTGTCTCTGATAGATTCATGCTCACCCAAATTAGGCTAAACTCGATTTGGTCAGATAAAATGGAAACCCCCAAATCTACCCTCTATGAACAATGGTATGCTAACCTTATGGCTCAGAGGGGGGTATCTGGATCATATACGCCTTGTTGGCATATAGAAATGACAAGCCTTCCTATGTCCGGGCATGGGAACATGACATGGAGATTTCATGGGACAGCAATACACAGTTTCAGGCTTTACAACACTCTTATAAAGGTATCACTAATTGAAGCCATTGTTAAACTCCTTACCAGATGGTACCACATTCCTGCTAGATTGGCAGTAATGTATCAATATGCCTCTCCCCTATGCTTTAGAAATTGCAATCTAGTGGGATCCATGTTTCATGTCTGGTGGTCCTGTCCTCTTGTCAGAACATACTGGAACAAGGTATTTAATCTCCTAAGGCAAATTTCTGGAGCAGCAATACCTCAGGATCCCATTATTGTTCTCCTGAATCGTAGAGTGGAAGCATTACACAAGCACATGCAAACTTAGTTTTTTTCATCCTCTTGGATGCCAAGATTACACTTGCTGGGGCTTGGAAAAAGCCTACTATCTCATTTATGGCAGCAAAGAGGAAAATATCCTGGATTATGACACAAGAGCACTTAGTAGCTAAGCTTCAGGACAAAGTATCTAAGTTTGAGGCCATTTGGGAACCATGGGCAACCTATTCTGGCATTACCCTATGTCCGGCATTTCACCAGACTCTTAAGACCTCCCAGACTTCATTCTCCGCTCCTCTCTTTTCTGCTCACTCAGAGGCACCTTGATGCCTCACTCTTCTAATAAACAAGAATAGGTTCTAGACAGCCGCACTCTTAAAAAAATAGCCTTGTTTATTTGGAAAAATTCACATCAAAAATCAAAGGTAACAGCAGACAAAGGAGAGCTGACATTTCGCACTAACGTTAGTGCTTACTCATAGCCTCACTCTTCTACTTTTCCCATTTTCACACCTACAGACTCATATAGTTTACATATTAAAAGAAGCTATTGTCTCCCAAAGCAGGCCCTATATTTTAAAGGGTATGGTTTGGTGGTGGGGGGCTCTGGTCTCCGAGCCATGGGGAGGCGATCTCACACTCAGTTTGATCCCATAGGGGTGATGTGGGGTTGCCTTCTGGGGTGGAGGGACAGAGGAATCTCATCCACTCAATTAGCGGTAATTCAATAGGCCACTTTGGGTTAGAACCTCTGGGTAATGACTTCCAACTAGAGGTCTGAACATCATCATTGCTCCTGTTTCTTATCTAAGTTATACCTGATATAATTCTTAAACTCCTTAAACTCAGATGTAACCTCATTGTCTCTTGCATTATATGTTCCAGCTTGCACTATGTTGTAGTAATACTGTGAATCCTTGCAGGCTGTTATATCATGTGTGCATTGTTACTCTTTCTACATGAAAATTCAATAAAAACATTTTTTGAAAAAAGAAAATAGTTCTGAAAAAAAAGTTGAATTAAATATTTTTTTTTTCAGGACTGATTATAGTAAAAGGAATACTCTTGACTATGGGTTTTTGCACTTTTAATTTTGTTTCTTGCACTGTTTATTCAAAAAGACCACACATAGGTTTTACTATAGTTTATAAATGTTCTTTTTTCCCCCCACCAGATATCCACTCTATATAATTATGTGGCATGTTTATTATTTCTACCAGGTTTTGTCATTATTTTTATAAATTGTATAATTATTGTTTTTGTTATTATACAAAATTCATATAGCACCAACAGTTTGTGCAGTGCTTCAAAAAACACAGGGAAACAGTACAGTCAATTCAATACCAGATTATTAGGGGGGGCCTGCTTGTAAAAGCTTGAGAACAATCCACTGATGGAGAAAGCAAAGGTGCAGTTTTTAGGAGGAGGCAGGATAGGCCTCCCTGAAGAGATGAGTTTTCAAGGAACACCCAAAGGTGAACAGAATAAAAGAAAGACTGACAGACTGGTGTAGGCAGTTTAAGAGGAAAGGAGAGGCTCTGGAGAATTCCTGGCGGCGAGCAATAGTGGAGGTGATGAGGGGGCTAAAGAGTAATAGGTCTTGGGATAGAGAGGTCTGTTTGGATGGTTTGGTTAATATTTTAGGATACGATTGGTGATGTAGCTTGGGGCATAGTTGTGAATGGCCTTGTATGTTGTTGTTAGTATTTAGAATTGTATTTGTTAGGTGAGTAGAGGCCAGTGAAGCCAGTGAAGGCATTGGTAAGAAGAGAGAATGGCCATCAAACGGTTGTTAAGGTGACAGTAGCATTCACGATAGACTAAAAGGGGGTTGCCTGTATAAATGTAGGCCAACCAGGAGGGAGTTGCAGAAACTGTGTTGGATAAAAAGGGAGTGCATTTAAAGATTTATGCTGTCTTTTGTTAAGAAGAAATACATTTTGGAAAAGTTGCAGAGGTTGAGGCAGCAAGGTTTGGGCAATACTGGGATGTGGGGCTGAAAGGAGATGTCAGAATCCAGGTTTGCTGGCCCAAGGGAAAGGGTTGATTGTGCTGTTGATAATTGAACTCAGTTTTGGACAGACTGAGTTTGAGGAAGTGGTGTGACATCCAAGCTGATTTGTCAGGAAGTAAAATGATGCATGAGGAGACAGAAGGAGTGATCTGAGGAGTAGAGAAATAGATTTGGGTGTCATCAGCATAGAGATGGTATTGGAAGCTGTGGAAGGTTATGAATTGATAGGGGGAAGAGATCAGTACCATTGTAACTGTGTGCCATTTTTATTGTTTAAACATAGATCAAAAAATCTGACCAATCCATATGTTTGTACAGCCTGTAAAGCCCAACTAAAAGCCTGAGGAGACCTGCTAACAGTTTGTTAAAAAAGACAGCCAGTACTCCCATTAACATTATCTGTGCTTAACAATAGGGATGAGCTTCGTGTTCGAGTCAAACCCATGTTCGACCCGAACATCGTCTGTTCGACCGTTCGCCGAATTGGGAACAATATGGGCCGTTCACGCCAAATTCGAGTGGCGCGTCATGGCCCATAATTCACTGCGGCAGTGCATTGCTGGCTGATGACTGGCCAAGCATGCACTATGACCCGCATGCTTGGCCAATCACAGAGCCGTCTGTACAGAGAGCTGTAATTGGCCAAAGCCAGGGTGGCTTTGGCCAATTATGGCTCAGGGGGTTTAGTACACGCCCCACACTATATAAAGCCGCCTGCACATCGGCCCTGTGTGGTGTTATCTGGCGTTGAGAGACAGAGACAAAGAGACAGTGTCATTTGATTTAAGTTAGATAGATTAGGCAGGACAGTCAGTCAGTTATCTGCACTTACAGTGTATTGTGTATATATATGCATCTATGCATCCCAGGTGTTGTGTATATATATATATATATATATATATATGTGTATATATATATATATATATACACACACACACTGTATTCAGTTTAGCTAGATCCATTCCTGTTATTATCTTCCTACTGACAGGCAGGCAGGTGTTGTTACAGTATTAGAAGAAAATTGCTGGTGTTCTTCTGATCCTATTAGTCCTATTAGCTACAGTATTTACAGTTAGTGTAGTGCGACCTCTGCACAGTGTTCAGCTAAAGCTACCTGTAGAAGATTTGTGGTGTTTTTCTGATCCTATTACTACCATAGGCAGCTACATTATTTTTTAGTGTAGTGCGACCTCTGCACAGTGTTCAGCTAAAGCTACAAGTTAGTGTAGTGAGACCTCTGCACAGTGTTCAGCTAAAGCTACAAGTTAGTATAGTGCGACTTCTGCATAGTGTTCAGCTAAAACTACAAGTTAGTGTAGTGCGACCTCTGCACAGTGTTCAGCTATAGCTACAAGTTAGTGTAGTGCGACCTCTGCACAGTGTTCAGCTAAATCTACGTGTAGAAGGTTGGTGGTGTTTTCCTGATCCTATCACTACCGCAGGCAGCTACATTATTTACATGTTAGTGTAGTGCGACCTCTACACAGTGTTCAGCTAAAGCTACAAGTTAGTGTAGTGCGACCTCTGCACAGTGTTCAGTTAAAGCTACAAGTTAGTGTAGTGCGACCTCTGCACAGTGTTCAGCTAAAGCTACAAGTTAGTGTAGCTTACCAGCTAGTTGAGCTGGTGTGCTTGGGGGACAGGAGCCACACTGGGGCAGAGGTTCTGTCAGCTCTGCAGGGGCAGGTTCATAGGTGGTTGATGCCACGCCAACTTAAGGCAGGAATGGTGGTTTGCGACAATGGCACCAACCTCCTCTCCGCCTTCCGACAGGGCCAAATGACCCATGTGCCCTGTTTGGCTCACGTCCTTAACTTGGTGGTGCAGCGGTTCTTGGGCAGGTACCCGGGCTTACAGGATGTCCTGAGGCAGGCCAGGAAAGTCTGTGTGCATTTCCGCCAGTCATATAATGCCAGTGCTCGGCTGGCAGACCTCCAAAAGGAATTTAACCTGCCCAAGAACCGCCTAATCTGTGACATGCCCACCAGGTGGAACTCAACATTGGCCATGCTGTAGCGGCTGCACACGCAGCAGAGGGCCATCAATGAGTACCTGTGCGACTATGGCACCAGGACAGGGTCAGGGGAGCTTGTTTTTTTTTCCCCACGCCAGTGGGCCGTGATTAGGGATGCATGCACTGTCCTGTCACCATTTGAGGAGGCCACGAGGATGGTGAGCAGTGACAGTGCATGCATCAGTGACACTGTCCCCCTTGTCCACCTGTTGGAGCACACGCTGCGTGGAATAATGGACAGGGCACTGGAGGCAGAACAGAGGCAGGAAGGGGAGGACTTCCTTAGCTCTCAAGGCCCCCTTTATCCACACAGTGTTCTTGCATGCCTACCGATCACACAGGAAGAGGACAAGGAGGAGGAGGAGGAGGATTGTGTCAGTATGGAGGTGGAGCCTGGCAATCAGCATCAGCAGCAGTCTTTAAGGGATCATTTACAGTCCCAAGAAACACATGGACTTGTACGTGGCTGGGAGGAGGTGGCTGCAGATCACATCGTCCTTAGTGACCCAGAGGACTCCAGACCGAATGCCTCAGCAAACCTACGCTGCATGGCCTCCCTGATCCTGCAAAGCCTGCAGAAGGATACTTGTATTCGTGGTATCAAGGAGAAGGAACAATACTGGCTGGCAACCCTCCTTGATCCACGTTACAAGGGTAAGGTTGCGGACCTTATCTTGCCATCACAGAGGGAGCAGAGGATGAAAAATCTTCGGGAGGCCTTCCAGAAAGGTCTGTGCAACGCATTCCCAGAGTCTGGGTAGGTTACAAACTCCTGTTTCTGGACAACGTGTTGCTGAGGCTTCGGTCAGTCAAAGAAGGAGCAGTGGAGAAGGTGGCCGTCTGAGCGATGCGTCCAGACAATTTTTTAGTCCGCAGCCCCAAGGTATGATCGGTTCCAGCAACCATCGCCAGCGTCTGGTTTACATGGTGCAGGAATACCTAGGGGCAAGATCTGACTTGGACACCTTTCCCACCGAAAATCCTCTGGGTTACTGGGTCTTGAGGATGGATCACTGGCCAGAGCTTGTACAGTATGCAATTGAGCTACTGGCCTGTCCTGCATCCAGCGTTCTTTCGGAACGTACATTCAGTGCTGCTGGAGGCTTTGTAACCGATCACAGGGTGCATCTGTCCATCAACTCGGTCGATCGACTGACCTTCATAAAAATGAATCAGTCTTGGATCACCACCAGCTACCAAGCACCTGAAGCTGATGTAACCGAATAATTTTTTTTGAAATGTCAGATCCCCTCAAAGACTGCCTATGCTGATGCTGAGTGACTATCCTGTTATGCTGAGTAATTATCCTCTTCCTCCTCAATGATCATGCTGATAGCTTGTAAGAACATTTTTGGTTCTGGGCACCGCCACCAGTGCCTAAGGCCCAATTTTTCAGCCCCTGTTTAACAGGGGCGTGTAATTACAATTTTTGTTGCAATTCTTTGCAGCAGGGCTAGTTCCTGAGCTCCAACTAGAGTATCTGTGAGGGGTTGCAGTGTTGTGGAACCAGCACCAGTGCCTAAGGCCCAATTTTTCAGCCCCTGTTTAACAGGGGCGTGTAATTACAATTTTTGATGCAATTCTTTGCAGCAGGGCTAGTTCCTGCGCTCCAACTAGAGTATCTGTGAGGGGTTGCAGTGTTGTGGCACCAGCACCAGTGCCTAAGGCCCAATTTTTCAGCCCCTGTTTAATAGGGGCATGTAATTACAATTTTTGATGCAATTCTTTGCAGCAGGGCTAGTTCCCGTGCTCCAACTAGAGTATCTGTGAGGGGTTGCAGTGTTTTGGCACCAGCACCAGTGCCTAAGGCCAAATTTTTCAGCCCCTGTTTAACAGGGGCGTGTAATTACAATTTTTGATGCAATTCTTTGCAGCAGGGCTAGTTCCTGCGCTCCAACTAGAGTATCTGTGAGGGGTTGCAGTGTTGTGGCACCAGCACCAGTGCCTAAGGCCCAATTTCTCAGCCCCTGTTTAATAGGGGCGTGTAATTACAATTTCTGATGCAATTCTTTGCAGCAGGGCTAGTTCCTGCGCTCCAACTAGAGTATCTGTGAGGGGTTGCAGTGTTGTGGCACTAGTGCCTAAGGCCACTTTCAGCCCCTGTTCAATGGGGACATGTAATTAGAATTCTTGATCTAATATTTCACAGCAGGGCCCGTTTCTGCGCCCACCAAGAGTAACTGTGAGGACTTACAGTGTTGTGGCGCCAGCACCACCACCGCCACCACCACCAAAGGCGCAATTTTTCTGCCCCTGTTCAACAGGGGCATGTAATTACAATTCTTGATCTAATATTTCACAGCAGGGCCCTGTTAGGGCTTACAGTGTTGTGGCCACAACAACACCTAAGGCCCAAATTTCTGCTGAGTATATAGGGCAGGCCCCTACTTTCAAACATCCAACTTACAAATGACTCCTACTTGCAAACGGAAGGAGACAACAGCAAGTGAGATGAAATCTACCCCTAGGAAGGGAAATTCTCTCCTGTAAGAGTTAATATGGGAAAAACTTTTCTCCTTTACACTGATGCTTTATCACCAATCCTTGTTTCACTAAAAACCCCAAATTTTCAAAAAACATTTGTCATTGGGACAAAAAGTGAAGTGAAATCTTCTGAAGAGGAGCACAGACAGCAAAACAAATGCCACAGGGGTGATAACCCTTCCCTATGTTTTCCAAAAAGCTTAAAATAGATTTTTTGGCTGGAGCTAAACACGTTAAAAATGTACCAGTTCAAAATTACAAACAGATTCTACTTAACAACAAACCTACAGTCCCTGTCTTGTTTGCACCGCCTGTATACTGCTGTTCAGAGTATATAGGGCCTGGGGGCCCCACACCTATCCTTTTTTTAATTTGGGTGCGGGGTTCCACTTAATATCCATACAAGACCCAAAGGGCCTGGTAATGGACTGGGGGGTACCCATGCCATTTCTCTCACTGATTTTCATCCATATTGCCAGGACCCGACATTACATTAAAGCCGCAAGCAGTTTTAAATAACTTTTATTCCTTTAAAAATGTCATTTTGTGCAGGGACTGTTCTAAGCACGGGAAACACGCGCCACTTTACAGGCATACTATAGACACTCCCCAGGTACGATATTTAAAGGAATATTTCACTTTTTTTTTTTTTTCACTTTAAGCATCATTAAAATCACTGCTCCTGAAAAAACAGCCGTTTTGAAAACTTTTTTTTGCATTGATACATGTCCCCTAGGGCAGGACCCGGGACCCCAAACCCTTTTTAGGACAATACCATGCAAATTAGCCTTTAAAATGAGCACTTTTGATTTCGAACGTTTGAGTCCCACAGACGTCAATGGGGTTCTAACGTTCGTGCAAATTTTCTTCCCGTTCGCAGGTTCTGGTGCAAACCGAACCGGGGGGGGGGGGGGGGGGATTTGGCTCATCCCTACTTAACATCCTCAAACTGGAGCTGATTGTTGCTTTAAAGGCTTCAAAACTTGCTCTACACATTTTTAAAGCCATACCTCCCAACTGTCCCTGATTTGGAGGAACTGTCCTTATATTGTAACCAAATCCCTTGCTAACCCTCCTGGCCCTTTTGTGATCTAGACCTGCATTAAAAATGCACGGTTTAACTACCCAAAGAGGTATGCTGCACTAAATCTTTTATAAAACTTCCAAATTAATGAATATTTTGGGTTAATACATGTCAGTTTAACCAATTTTGTGTGTATTCATTGTTCCTGCTTGGTGTAACTAAGGGCATGATGGAGAACATGTTCCTTGCCTACATATTTTGTGCTAAAGGTGTCCCATTTTGCCATCCCAGGATTGGGAGGTATGCTAAAGCCTGTATGTGTGCAATGTCTAAAAGAAATACATTTACTCAAGGTTAAAATAATCCCACTATAAACATGTTTTACAGAATGGTAATATGAGTAATCAGACTTGATAATTATACAATACTAAGTTTTAATAGTTACCATGTACTGCTTATAAAAGGTCAGCTGATTTTCCCTCTTTGAATGCCACAATTGTATGGTATACTATACTGCTGTGTGACTGTACAGCAAGGTAAATGTTTTCTGGATAATTCATATAATCCTAAAGCCTCTGATGCTACAATCCTTCAGAGTGGGAGAACTTGTGCCCTGTGCTGCATGCAAATGTTCAACACTTTGTACAGCTTTTGCAAGCAAATTAAGGTCAAGCACATTTTCACAGCATGTTGTCTTATTTTCTTGGTGATCTCAAAGGAACAACTAATGCAGACCTTTACATCTGCCACTGCATATGGTTTATAATTAAATTCTGTTTACAAAAAATGCAGAGCGATTTGAAATGCAGACTTGGCTATCAAAGAAGAACTTTAAGTTCAAATAAAAGAAATCAAGAATGTTTCTGTTAATGAGGTGTATGAAAGGATTCAGCATGAAAGAAGACACCTGTAGGTCAATGCGTGTCCTTATAATGTCTCATCTATGTGTAGAATTCAATTTAAATAAATATTTTCATATGATTATCTATCTTTACACTTTATCTTATTGGATTATTTAACGTCTGTTGGCTGTGTGTTTATTGTTAATTTGTAAGCCAAGGATTTGGTAGGCTTTAATTCAAGACACCAGTGGTCCATCCTTTGGGATTTTGGGTAGTACTGGGCATTAGGCACAGTTGCATTACGTATACTTTGTCACTACAAAAAGAAGCCTTCCATAACGTGACAGTAGGATGACGCGCAAATAGAGAAGGCTTGAACGCACACAGAGATAAATCTAAGCTCCAAAATTCCTTGCCAGGGCTCTTAAAAAATCCACCCAGTGAAGTGTATACTAAAATAAGAATTTGGTGAAAAATAAATAAATTACTGTATTGTTCTTTGTTGATTCAGATGAAAAAAATCCAGTGCCATATTGCCTGGAGTAGAAACGGCCTAGTCACATCCATGCAGTACTGAACACGTTACAATAATTCCCTGCAAAATGATGCTTATATCTGCATTTCCATTCATTTTGAATGAACCAAAAAAAAAAAAAAAAACATACACAATCTTCCTGCATTACTGTAAAGTTTGCCACAATGCATCATGTGAGTTGTGGTGTTCTGCTGTGAATTTTTTTTCTGGGATGGAGCCTATTTAAAATGATCCGCCTAGCAGCACTAGGGCCATCAGTTTGAATCCCAACCATGGCACTACCTGCATGGAGTTAGCATGTTCTCCCTGTGCCTGCTTGGTTTTCCTCCGGATACTCTGGTTTCTTCTCACACTCCAAAGACATGCTGGTAGGTTAACTGGCTCTAAATTGGATGGTGTATGTATATGCGTTAGGGACCTTAGATTGTGAGGGCAGGGACTGATGTGGCCGGGAGTGTTTTTAAAATATATATGTAAAGCACTGTGTAAATTGATGGCAATATATAAGTACCTAAAATAAATACATTTTAAAATGCATGTAGTAACTACGGTATTTTTTAACCAACATACTGTTACTAAACAGTCACAACTGATTAAAAACATACTGCTTGAATACTACATGGCAAAGTATCCCTTTTGAGTGTGCTGTTTGCTTGATTTGATGTGAGTCATTAAGGACTTTAGCACTTTTCCCCCTTTGCTACAGACAATGTGACATACAGCATAGCATATAGAGTACAATGTCAAAGGAGTGGTGGTCAAGAGTATGTCATTTAGACTGTACGTTATACCTCTGACTGCTGCACTCTGTATGGTGTACAGTAAGTTGAATATTTCTGACTTCTGCACTTCCAGTGTACAGAGTTCACCGGTCAAGATTAGTTAACACACAGCACTCATGAGCAAGTACTATAATGTCGCGTACACACGATCACACATTCCGACAACAAAATCCATGTTTTTTTTCCGACGGATGTTGAGTCAAACTTATCTTGCATACACACGGTCACACAAAGTTGGTCAGAAATTGCGAACGTCAAGAACGCGGTGACGTACAACACGTACGACGGCACTATAAAAGGGAATTTTCAAATCAAGTGCGTCACCCTTTGGGCTCCTTCTGCTAATCTCGTGTTAGTAAAAGTTTGGTGAGAGACGATTCGCGCTTTTCAGCCTCGTGCTTTTCAGATCGTTACTGCTCTTCAGTTTGTGCTTGTGGGTTCGTATCTGTTCTTCAGTGCATGTAGTCAGTTTGCTTTTTTTTTTCAGTGCGCATTATCATTATTATAGTACGTATTTGATTTTCAGTGCGTTCTTGTCCGCTCATTTCTGATTTTCAGCTCGGTCTTCTCAGGCCTTTCTGTTTTTCAGTGATTTCTTTTAGTTTGTTCTGACCAGCCGACCGTTTTGAAGCCATGTTGGAGTTACGTACTCGTCGTAGAGTTCGTGCTGTGCGGGGGCTTGGTGTTGGGGTTCTTGCTTTGACCCAAGCCCAGTCCATGAACAGGGTGGGGAGGAGTTCATGGACAAAGAATTGGTTGCTCCAGTGTGACCAATTCTCTCATATGCCTTTATTGCGGGAGATCCGTGAGAATAATCCTGACGATTTCAGGAATTATCTCCGGATGATGGACCCCGTTTTTTTGCTGTTTATTGGCTTTGCTGTCCCCTTATATTAGCATTCAGGACACCTGCATGCGGCAAGCCATCACTCCCGAACAGAGGCTAGTCGCCATGTTGCAGTACTTGGCGACGGGGAGAAGTCTGCAGGACATCAAGTTCTCTACAGGCATCTCCCCCCAGGCTCTGGGGATCATTATTCCAGAGACCTGTTCTGCCATCATTCAGGTCCTGCAGAAGGACTATATTAAGGTAAGATTTCTCCTTTAACATCACATTCTATGTATTTAATGTTTGCTAATGTATTGTATTTCTTTCATCATTCCATAATTACCATGATTGTAATATGCTGTGAGTGTCCCCTTTGTTCTCATGCATGTTGGAAGCTTTAAAACTTCCTTTTTTGTCCTTCATGCATATTTGCCTTCACTAACCTCCCCAGCATGCTATCCTGGGCCCATACACACCTAGTCTAGTCACTTAACAATGTATTTTGTAAGCTCCATTGTAGTGCTTACCCTAAACACCCCATAAAATGTGTACAAATGTTATTTGTGTCCTTAAATTCATGCAGAGTGCCAGAGGCTTTTTTTTTAATCCTCCCTCCCCCCCAACCGCTAAGTCAACCGATACAATTCCTCTATCTGCTGACTTTGCCAAACCCATACACACTATTCCCACCTCTTTTGTGGTCAGATTTCTGTATGAATTCCCCAAAGCATGTAGTGAAAGGGCCTGCCGGAATACTTTCTAATGGTACTGTTTAAAGTTTTTTGTTCTCCTATTATCTTGATAGGTAATTTCAGAATGTAAAAAAGTGCTTCAATTTGTACAGTGTGTATTCATATTTTTGTATTATGACACTTCTTACATGTCCAGTGGGCTGCCAATAGTGTAAGTAAGGAGGGGCTGGCCAAAATAACACACATTATTTATGTATTCAGCTCTCAATGAAGTGGAGAGGATTACCTGCCCAAAACATAAACCCCCCCCCCCCCCTAAATTTTAACAATGAACCATCAGAGGGGGTAAGAAATCTGATAAGTGGACCTTCTCTTTTTGTCTTTAAATACTCCTTCAAATAAATGTTAATACTGATTTTGGCCAAGAATGTTTGTGTCTAATCTGCTTGCAATCTTTATGTGCAAAATGACTATTTTTTTTTTTTCCTTTGATTCCACAGTTTCCTTCAACACCACAGGAATGGCAGACTGTGGCTTCCTAGTTTACCCAGCGGTGGGGCAATAGATGGGAAAGATGTCCACATAGTCCCACCCCCCCAACTCGGGGTCATACTATTATAATTACAAGAGGTTTAATAGTATTGTGATGTTGGCGGTGGTGTCGATGACATATGAGTTCCTGTATGTGGATGTGGGCAAGAATGGCTGGATGTTGGATGGTGGAGTCACCGCCCAGAGCAAATTTTATAGACGGCTCCAGAATGGTGGCTTGGGATTGCCACCTGCTGAAGAGAACGTGGAAGGACTCCCGTTCCTCTTTGTCGCTGATGAAGAATTTGGTCTGGGTGAACACCTGATGTGGCCATTGCCGATGAGGACCCTCACCTAGGACCAGAGGGTTTTTAACTACCGGCTGGCCAGAGCTAGAAGAGTGGTGGAAAATGCCTTTGGAATAATGGCCTATTCACCTAATCCGCCTATTCCTCACTGCAATAAACATGGCGGAATATAAAATCAATCATATCGTTATGGCATGCTGCAAATTGCATAACTTTTTAAGAAAAAATGCATCGAACTACGTGGCCTCAGTTGGGACTGAGGCCGTCTTATTACCGGATACAACAACCCTGATGGCTCTTGAAGCTGGCCATCCTAGCTTGCCCCCCCCCAAAGTGCCCGTGAAGTTTGTGAAAAGTATCTAGAGTACTTTGCAGGTAGGGGGGCCATTGATATGCCACAAAATGTTTAACAAACATGTGAAAAATATTTTTTTAAACGGAAATAATATTTACTTCTGTGTTTCTACTGCTTGTGTTTCTTTTAGCTGGCTCCCAGGTTATCCAATGGGCTTTTCTTTTTTCCCTTTTTGTTCAGTATTGCAAACGTAATTTTTTGGATACATGAGGGGACAATCTCTTCTTCAGCGAACTATTATGTTGTGGGTCTGCTACACACACACACCTTGTTTTTGTTGTTAATGTATGTAGTGCATTACTGATAAAAATAATAATCATCTTCAGCACCATGACTGAAATTTGTGGAGTCACGAAATTGGCCTGATTGTGGCAAATTATAAAGCACTGTGGGAGTTATTTACTAAAGGAAATTCCACTTTGCACTCCAAGTGCACTTACAAAAGTGCACTTGAAACTGCACTGAAACTGCACTTGTAGTGCAAAGTGGATTCGCCTTTAGTAAATAACCCCCATTGACACTGTAAACACCAATTTTCTACTGAAAGAAGAAGCCACACATTGTTGAGTATAAAACATTTTACTAAAACCACATTCACATGTGCGTTAGAAAAGGGTTTTTGAACATACCAACATCTTTGGTGTATAACATTTTTTTTCACATTAGAAATATCCTTTTTTTGTTAAACAGGCATGTTTCAAACAATAAAACAATGCACAACTCAGGAACTTACAAAGTTCACCTTTGGTAAAGTGAAGGCAATATCCGACATTAGTATGTCCAAACTGTGTTGATATTGCCTTCATCAGATGGGGTAATGTCAACCCTGTAAAAGCCAAATTTTGAAGATGCATACAAATTGTGATTTAAACTGGGGATTTCCCTCCTGATCCCATGCCTAATGTCAACATGTGCTAGCTCCCATCATGGGAGATCAATGGACGTGTTTTGGGGGTACAATCCCTTCCTCTCACCTACTTGAGTTGTGAGGAAGGGGTTGCACCCACAAAACATGTATATTGATATCCCGTGATGGCAGATAGCACATGTTGACACACCGTGTGCATCTTCAAAATTTGGCTTTTAAAATACTTTAAAACTTGTTTTTAAAAGCAAAAATACACAATAAAACGGTACAATTTTTGTGTGTTTTATATTCTGCCTAAAACATCAATGATGTTCTTTATTTTTTTATTTTTGTTGAACATCATTGATGTTTTCCTTTATATTTTCTAAATCACGATTGCACCCCATTATCCCCCCGATGAGGATTTGGGCACTTTCACTTGTGAAATGAGATTCTTCTTCCACAACATCCACATCACCTAAGATAAAAAAACACACCATGTATTAGAAATATGCAGGCATCCATCTATTACCTGAAGCTGTGGTCTCAGACACTCACCTGTTGTGGTGACTATTTCACCCACTTCATAAACCTCTCCTTCCTCCACATCCTCTGCTTGTGGTTTTGGGATTTCCCCTTCTTTAGGAGGTGGGGGGTCCCTGGTGTCCTCAGATGTCCCAAGTCTTTTCTCCCCTATGTGAATAAAAAATAGGTATACTTAGCACACAGATAAGGGCAGAAATAGGAATCTGAAACATTGCTTGGAAGTACTGTACAATTGTCTTTTTGGGCAGAGTTCCAAACTGAAGAAATTTTGATTTCCTTTCTAAAGCTTGATTTGATTGTAGCCGATTGATTGTATTCCAGCTTTCTAAAGCTGGAATGCTTATCTTTTTTGTTAAAGTTTCACACATGGAGACACCCCTAGTATCCACTGGAGTACCTGTGTGGGACACCCTAAAAAGTTTGTTCTGGTGTCTCATACTAGTGCTCCTGTGTCCAGATGTGATGTGTAAACAGCTGCTGAGTGTCCTCTCCTTACACTGAATCAAGTTTCCATTTCATTCTAGTTACAAACCCATCTAGACAACAAACTTCTTTTAATACAAATAGGAAAGGAAAGGTAAATATTGCAATATTTTAATACAAATAAGCCTGAACAAATGTAGTTAACCTGTATCTGCCAAAAACGTCTTATAAGTGGGCGAACTAACAATGTTTCCTATGACCGATTACTGTGCCCATGGACATGAAAGTTGCCGTTTTAAACTGTACAACAGTAAAGAAAAGCACATGGAGCAGCATGCAAATAATAATAATAATAGGAACACACGACAAATACTTACTTTTTAGAAGCACTTTCCTGATCTTTTTGTACTGATCATGCCCCCTCAATTTCAGGTCTGACCAGCGTTTCCTCAGTTGATCCTTGGATCGCTGTGCCCCAAAAGTCCTGTGCAGACTTTTCACAACTTTAGTCATGATCTTGGCCTTTCTCACATTTGGGTTTAGGTAAGGTCCATGCTTCCCATCATAGTCGGCCCTCTTCAAGATGTCCACCATCTCCACCATCTCTACAAAGGACATATTTGAGGCCTTAAAGCTCCTCCGAGATCTGGACTTTCGTGGCTCCGGGCTGCTGCTGTCTGCATGCACCTGCTGTGTTTCCGCAATGTGCTCTCCCCACTACGTCAAAAGACAAGGGGTGGGGAATACATAGAAAGAACGTCAGGGACAGGTGGAGTTTCACGCAGGCGCAGTGTATATAAAGCGTAACACGCGTGCGTCGTACATACGATCTGTGAGCGGAGGAAGGAGTAGCAGAAGCGGCGATTGTGAGAACGAAGGTACAATTTTAAGTTGGTGCATCAGTGGCCTAGAGATTGAGGCCTATATTGGGTCAAGATTATGAGAGTTTCGCCCCACATTAGGATTTGTCTTGTGTTTTGTCTTGCAGAGAAAATGGATCCCTTCAATGATAGGGAATTTCTAGTAATATTCAATGATATGTTTAGGGAGCTGCCCTGTCTGTGGCAGCTCAACCACCCGTTTTTTATAAGCAAACAAAGAGGCAAGCTGGAGAAACTGCTTGAATTTGTGAAGCTGATGATCCCCACGGCAAACATCAAGTATTTAAAGTCCAAATTTGGTGGCATGAGGAGTACTTATAATAGGGAGTGCAAGAAGGTCCAGGATTCCCCGAGATCAGGAGCAGCAGATGACGTTTATGTACCCAGGCTGTGGTACTATGACAGACTGCATTACCTGTCAGACCAGAGTGAACCCAGGCCAGCACTCTCCTCTCTTCCTTCAAGGCTTCCTCCCCCCCAGCTGAGGCTTCCGACGACCAACCTGGGCCTTCCAGGCAGCAACATGTGGAGGAGCCCAGCTTGAGTCAGGTATAGCATTATTAAAAAAAATTCTGGTTGTCAAATTAATTATGTTAAATAGATGTTATAATAGATGTTATTTTTGATAACTAATTTATGATTTCACAAAGTGTTTTATATATCAATAGACAGTAGTAGACAAAAATGATTGTGACAAGAATGAAAAATGCTGGGGCCAGAATGATAGTTTTTTCTATTTATTAACATTCAATTTGCAACAGTCATGAGCTGAAAATTGCAAATTGAATTTCCGCTGGAAAAAGTCCGATGGAGCCTACACACGGTCGGAATTTCTGACAACAAGCTCCGATTGCACATTTGCTGTCGGAAAGTCCGACCGTGTGTATGGGACATTAAGCTCTACTAAGTGCAGATTTGCCTAGCACACGTTCATTCACTCCATGAGCAAAAATGACCCCCCCCCAAAGCAAAAGCTCATCTCTCCCTTTTTCCTCCAAGTGAAAATTCCACTCCCAGGCAATCACTTCCAAGCAAAAATTTCCCCTCCCCGAGCATAAAATGTCTCCCCCCCCCCCAAACAAGTACATTGCCTCTCCATCACTATCCACCCCAATCAAAAAGTTCTCTCCCATCAAGCAAAATCTTTTATTACCTTCTTCCCCCCAGCAAACATATTTCTTTCTGCATTTTATACATCAAAACTCTCCCTACCTGCAAGCAAATATCCTACTAAACCACAAACGCAGAGCTGAGAATGCCCAGTTGAGCTGATGGGAGCCGACTCTCCAACAACTAGGAGCCCCGAGCAGGAGACTTTCACATTTAGCAACTGTTGTAAATAATGCCACTGCTGAAAGTTTCAGTTCCTTCTGAAGCTGTTAGGCCTCTAGCTGCACCTCCGAAACTGTGAACAAAATTTCAGCTTTTAAACATTGTACACGATGCAGAGATTTCATAGTATTTCCTCTTCTGGTCGAATGTTCTTAGCCTATAGTGTTAGGCTATGGCAATAAGCCAATGGCTCCCGCTGCTGCCAAAAGCCATTCAGGAGTGCGAGTCCCCAGAGAGGCAAGGCTCTCGTGGACATCACTGGATCAAGAGGGGGCTCAGGTAAGTATTAGGGGGGCTGGGGGGGCTGCTGCACACAGAAGCTTTTTTATGTTCACGCATAGAGTATAACCACTTTAAGGTTCGAATGTTAGGCAACGTTACATTCGCTCTGCAAACATCAAGTGAAACTGACAATTCACACATACATTTACAGGTATTATTTGCCACTTTCATGCAAATGTTGAGACATTTGTTAATCACTTACCGACCGGGCCATAGCCGAATGACGGCAACAGCGCCCCCTGGGGCACACACACAGAAGTGGCCGTGCTAGCCGGGTTCTCGGGACACGGCGCATCCCAGATCGGGGTAAAGAGCCAATCCCAGTGGCCCTTTACCACGTGATCACTCCATCCAATGATGGAGCGATCACTGTCAGCAAACCGGCATCATGTCCGGTTCTCTCCTCTGCTCACACTGATCATGTGAGCAGAGGAGGGAGAAGCTGCAGCGTGAGGCTGCTTGAATTTTTTTTTATATATTGCAAGTGCCCAGCAGTGCCACATCTGTGCCCCATCAGTGTACATCTGTGCCCCCTTAGTGCCAGATCAGTGCCCACCAGTAAGTGCTCATCAGTGCCACACTATCAGTGGATCCTCATCAGTGCCCATCAGTGCCATAAAAATTTGTAAAAAATGCGTAGAAAAATGCTGTCATGTCACCTGAGACCAGGTGACAGATGCACTCCGTAGGAGTCGGAAGTACACCGCTAAGATAGTGGACCCTAGGACTTACTGCTGCGGATAGTACCCAGGGAGGTTCAGGAAGCAGGTCTACTGGATCACTAACACAGATCCCAGTGGGAGCTAGAGCATAGATTCCCCAGGGTGCAGAGTCTAAGAGCCAGCAGGTGTTCACCAGAGCCTCTAGTGGTGAGGATGGACTGCGCTGCAGTCTGGCTCCAGGTCACGGCCCCTAGGGTCTCACAGCTCACACTCACGGTAGACTACAGGAGAAAGAAGCAGCAGGCTGGAACAACAAGGATAGTAAAGGAATAAGGCAGAGGTCAGGGCGACAAGCAGACAGGAACAACAGAGTACATGCCAAAGGTTCAGGGTCACAGACAAACAGGGATAGTCAGGGACATGCCAAAAGGTCAGGGTCGCGAGTAGACAGGAATAGTCGGTAACACGCCAACAGAGACAAACGAAGAGCACATGGCAAGCAGGAAACAGGATACTAAACACACAATGAATACACAATGGTTGATCAGCACCGCTGGCTTGCAGTGCACAGGTTAATATAGGGTTACCTGATAGGGCCTGGGGTGGGGCCATGCTTAGAGAAGAGGTTATGAAAACTGCCAGGTGAGAGTGGCTGGCCTCTAGTCTGAAAACATGAGATGAGGTAAGCTGACAGAGAAAGATTACTGCATAACCATGACAAATGGACATGTGCGATTAGTTTCGTACGAATCGAAAATTCGTACGAATTTCCGTAAATTCATACATTCGGGAGGATCCAAAATACGAATTGCCATGCTTCCGAATTTTGTACGAAATACGAAATTTCCTTTATGAATTTCGGATCCAAATTCCTAACAAACATTCATAATTGTTACGAAAAGTTAAAAACCCAGGAAGTCAGCACAGCACAGGGATGGTGGGAGCCCCTCATAATGATAAATTCATCATAATGAACATTCGTAATTGTTACGAAAAGTTAACGAACCTAACAAAAATTCGTATTTCGTACTAAATTTTGGAAACAAATTACGAAATACGAATTAATTCTAATACGAAACGGAATGGAACGAAACAAAACAAATTTATTGACAGCGCACATGTCTAATGACAAATGCGTTATTCATTTTCTTTCCACATTTTCCAAAAACTTGTGGGAAAAAATTACATGTTCAAAAGACTCATTATGCCTCATAGAATATATGTTGGGGTGTTTTCTTTCCAAAATGGGATCATTTTGTGGGCATTTCCATTGTCTTGGTGCTCCAAGGCCTTCAAAAGTGTGATAGGTTGTCATGAAATCATATGTGTAATTTATGTCCCTAGAACACCTGATGGTGCCCCCTGCATGTTGGGCCTCTGTATGTGGTCAGGTTGTGTAAAAATCTCACACATGTGGTATCACCATACTCAGGAGGAGTAGCAGAATGTGTTTTAGGGTGTAGTTGTAAGTATGTATATATATATATATATATATATATATATATATATATATATATATATATGAGAGAAATAACGTGTTACTATGACAATTTTATGGAAAAAAAAATCTTAATTTTGCAAAGAACTGTGGGAAAAAATTAAAACGTGAAAAAACTCACCATGCCTCTTACTACATACCTTGGAATGGGTACAGTGTTGCATGACTAAGTAATTGTCATTCAAAGTGTGACAGCACTGAAAACTGAAAATTGGCCTGGTTAGGGAGGGGATTTAAGTGCCCAGTGGGTGTGTGGTTAAATTATTATTTTTTCTTTAATACATGGACCCGTAAGTGTACATAACACAAGATAACACTGTGCATACTGTATATTCTGCCTGGAGCTCTCCTTTAACCACTTGCTGACTGCTGCATGCCGAATCACGTTGGCAGAATGGCACGGGTGCTCAAAAGGGCGTACCCGTACGTCCTTTCACAATTCCCGCCTAGTGGGCGCCACGGGAGCGTGCCCCTAGGTCACGCAAACTCGATGTTTACCGGCGGCCCATGATTGCAATGAGGAGAGGCAGAACGGGGAGATGCCTATGTAAACAAGGTTCTGCCTAGCAACATGACAGGGATCTACTGCCCCCAGTGATCGGGAGCAGTGATCTCTTTCACGTTCTAGTGAGCCCATCGCCCCTACAGTTAGAACACACTGAGGGAACACACTTAACCCCTTGATCGCCCCTAGTGTTTAACCCCTTCCCTGCCAGTGACATTTATACAGTAATCAGTGGCTATTTTTAGCTCTGATCGCTGTATAAATTTTCAGTGGTTCCAAAATATTGTCAAAAGTGTCTTATCTATCCACCACAATGTCGCAGTCAAGATAAAAATCACAGATTGCCACCATTACTAGTAAAAAAAAAAAATAATAATAAAAATGCCATAAATCTATCCCCTATTTTGTAGACCCTATAACTTTTGCGCAAACCAATCAATATACACTTATTGTGATTTTTTTTTTACCAAAAATATGTAGAATACACATTGGCCTAAACTGTGGAAGAATTTTTTTTTTTTTTATATTTTTTTTTTTGGAGGATATTTATTATAGCAAAAAGTAAAAAATATTGCTTTTTTTTCAAAATTGTCGCTCTTTTTTGTTTATAGCGCAAAAAATAAAAAATGCAGAGGTGATCAAATGCCACCAAAAGAAAGCTCTATTTGCGGGAAAAAAAGGACATCAATTTTGTTTGGATACAATATGACATAAGACCGTGCAATTGTCAGCTGAAGTGACGCACTGCCAAAACGCAAAAAATGCTCTGGTCAGAAAAGAGGTAAATCCTTCCGGGGCTGAAGTGGTTAAGCGATGCACTGCCCAAATGTTAGTGATGCTGGAATTGGTACAAAAATTAGGTGGTGCATCGCCAGCCAAATGCATGCTCCTATTTACCTTTTCTGCATCATTAAGCAATGGCTTTCTATTATATAATATTGAATTCCCAAGTTAGAGCAGTATTGAGGAACCGGAGAACACAGATATAGCATATTTCTTAGGTCAAGATGTATTTACACTCAGAAACCTAAGTTAACAGGATTTTTACTATTTCCATCTCTTTGAACCAAAAGAAAAAACAGCGAATGCTGAAGCTTGAGTCACTGAACAGTCCTTTTCTAATGAGTGCTAATTGAAATCTCAATTCCCTTGATGTGTTTCTCCGAAGGTTAATGTTTTCACTTACAATCAATTTTCATAGGGTTAGTAAATGAGGGATTTATCTTCATGGATACGGTTTTCTCTGGCTGTAGATAAAGCTCATAATGCTTGATATGTATTCAGACATTTGCTATAGTGCGCTCATGGTCGTGTGACACACAACTGCGTTTGTTACCTGCAACAACCAATCAGATTCAGAGCAGAAGAATCTGATTCACTGTGGGCATACTGTACAGTTCTATATAAGGACAAGTAAATGGGTTTATATATGAGTCATGATATTTATATTTCCTTCGAGCTGTAAACACATTACCTGCACTGGAAGTAGACAATTCTGGCATTTGATAACATTGTGAAATTTTATCCCCATATATTTTATTGATTCCTATACTCGGCTACCACAACTGCACGATTTGGGGAACATCGAAGGAATGGGGAGAAAGGTCTACCAAAAGGTAGTCTATTGGGAAAATGCCTCCTTCACCATGGGAAAGATCCTGGTTGCCCTGTGTGCCAGGGAGACTTATTGAATTTTCAGACTCAATACCATGACTCCCAATAGCCTAAACGAAGAGTTAGATGTAAGCACCATTCTGTAATTTTCTTATCCCTTTTGTGATTTATCTATCTTTTTTATATATCTAGACGGGTATCCCCTCAGGGTTCTAGATTTGTTGACCCTTCTTTCCTCCTCATTTACTCAACAGTCCTGCCTTTCCCTCTGTTATGGGAATACATCTTAATAATATATCTAGAGGATTTTATTCTCCCTTCTCTTTCCAGATCCTCGACATGGTAAATCTTTAATTTGTTTACTACTATTCACAATAGATATTTTCTGCACTCCATGTCTTTATTATGATGGTTTTTAAATACAAGTATTCAGATTTTATGATAATATAATTATTAGAATATACCTATCGAAATTAAAGTGGTTGTAAAGCCTTAAGAACATTATATATTTTTTTTCGAACACCCTAGAGAATAAAATGGAGGTTGTTGCAACACTTTCTGTCACGCCGTATTTGCGCAGTGGTTTTACAAGCGCACTTTATCTGGAAAAAATACACTTTCGCTAATTAAAAAATAAAACAACAGTAAAGTTAGCCCACTTTTTTATATTGTGAAAAATAATGTTAGTAAATTGATACCCAACATGTCACTCTTCAAAATTGTGGAATGGCAACAAACTTTCACCCTTAAAAATCTCCATAGGCGATGTTTAAAAAATTCTACAGGTTGCATATTTTGAGTTACAGAGGAGGTCTGAGGCTAGAATTATTTCTCTCACTCTAACGATCGCGGAGATACCTCACATTTGTGGTTTGAACACTGTTTTCCTATGTGGGCGCGACTTACGTATACATTCGCTTCTGCATGCGAGCTCGGCGGGACAGGGCGCGCTAAAATATTTTTTTCTTATTAAATTCAATTTTTTATTTTTTTATTTTTACACTGTTCTTTAAAAAAAAAGTGTCACTTTTATTCCTATTACAAGGGATGTAAACATCCCTTGTAATAGAAAAAAGCATGACAGGACCTCTTAAATATGAGATCTGAGGTCAAAAAGACCTCAGATCTCATATCTACACAAAAATGCAATAATTAAAAAAAAAAAAAAAAAAATGTCGTTTTAAAAAAAACAAAGCGTCCCTTTAAGAGCTATTGGCAGAAGTGAGGTTTTGACGTCACTTCTGCCCTGCAATGGTATGGAGCCAAGCGGCGGGGGTGGGGGTATCTTCCCCTCAGTCAGCTCCATACCACAGACTGAGAATGATCTGATCCCCTCCGCCGATACCGACAGCTCCGGTAAGTAGCAGAGGGCACCGAAGCATGGTGGTGGGGGGGGCGTGGAGAATCCGCCACAGAGACCACTTTTAAATAAAAGCCGACCGCCCACTGAAGAAGAGGATACCAGGGTTATGACATCTAGCTGCTGGCATAACATCGATACTCCACTTCAAACAGCTGACGTATAACGATGGTGGGCGGATGGCAAGTGGTTAAGGTGAAAAACCTTCTGTGCTGCAGCAGCCCCTCAAGACCCCCCTTTTTCTTACCTGTGCCAGATCCGATCTAGCACCGTGCATGTGCACAGCGGCTTCAGCCGCTGTCGCTCTCCTCATTAAACAGATTGATAGCAGCAAGAGCCATTGGCTCCCAATGCTGTCAATCAAAAGCTGTGACACGAAAACAGGGGACGTGGCCGTTTCCCACTGTCTGTGTCAATGGACACAGCAGCGGGACTCAGGAGTGAGCCTGCAGTGGTGCCCCCATGGAAAATTGATGAAGAGGAGGGGCCCGGAGCTCTGGTAGGGGACCCCAGAAGAAAAGGACAGGGGCTGCTCTGTACAAAACCATTGCACAGAGCAGGTAAGTATAGGCATGTTTGTTATTTGTATTTAAAAAAATTGAAAAACAATACATTTAGTTTAAAATAGAAATGAAAGAGGGAGAAGAAACACAGTACACTGAGCCTAACAGTGAATGGCTGTGCAGCAGGGGCGTGTCAGGACAAGTCTGATCATTGGAGGAGAGCAGGCTGCGTTCCCAGCATAGATAGAGAACTGACCATGATGTGCTCTTCTGCTTAGTGTGGTCAGTTTTTAATACAAAGACAAGGGGACTGGCAGGAACACCAGGGATTTCACATGAAGGAAGCCATACAAAGAGAACAGGATACTTTTTCATACAAGTACATGGTACAGCAGGCACATATTAGGGATATGAAGTGTTTTGGTAACAAATGCTTTAAGGTGTTAATAATATATATAATATATATATCTTTTGATATAAGTTTCTGCGGCATTGATAGTTATGCACCCTGCAGCTCCGGTAGGTTTTTTAAGGCTCCATAGGCTGTTTGCTTCTAATGGCGTGTGGATTAGCCGCTGCTCTGGACCTGCCCCTATTGGGCTGTTGATAAGCCGGTGGGTAGCCCCATTAGACAGGCCGAAGAAGAAACAGGTGCTGTGAAATAAGTTCCCGTCCTCTTGTGCGCTCCAGCAATGAAGGTGGCTTGCTGTTCCGGGTCTCCACCCCCTGTCGGGTTGATCTGCAGTCTCCTAGCACTCCTCGTAGTCCCGATGTAGAGGCTTAGCTTGTATTGCTCAGCACAAGTATTCTCAATGTGAGTGCAATTTTACTTTTACACCATGAAGTTTGCACTTGTCTCCCTCCCCTTTTGTTTTTATACAGTCATGGAGCGCTCACCTAGGCTTGCTCAAAGTGATATTAAAGGCAATTTTTATGAAAAAATAACAAACGTTATACTTACCGGCTCTGTGCAGTGATTTTGCAAAAAGCAGCTCCGAGCTCCCTCTTCTCGGGTTCCCCGGTGCTCCTGGCCCCTCCCTCCTGCGAGTGCCCCCCAGAGCAAGCAGCTTGCAATGGGGGAACCCAGGCAGGCTCACTCCTGAGCCATTGCTCTGCATGTCCATTCACACACAAAGCTGTGACTCAGCCTGTCCCCTCTCTCTTCTCATTGACTCACTGGCTGTGATTGACAGCTGTGGGAGCCAATGGCTCCTGCTGCTTTCTCAGCCTATGAGGAGGGAGAGTCCCTAGAGAGCTGAGGCTCTTGTGCACATCGCTGGATTGCGATGGGGCTCAGGTAAGCATTAGGGGGTCTGTTTGTTTCTATTCTATGCATGAAGGTAGAAAACCTTGAACCTTTAGAAACATTTTAAAGCTGCACCTCCTTAGTGATAGTAGATTTGTGTGTGTATAGCATCTTGGCCTGCCTGCCTTATTGACATTACTCATGTCAGTGGCGGCTGGTGTTTTTTCTTTTTTGGGGGGGCAGCAAACAACCACCCCACCCGGGCGGCCGGCGGCAGAGGCGGCACACTCTCTCTCTCCTCTCTCCTCCTCCTAGGCGCTAGGTGTCCAATAGGATCGCCTGATGTTTTGGCCAATTAGGAAACGGGTTCATTCGCTATTGTCACACAACTGGGCGGGATTGGGGCGCAGTGCTCTGTCCCCGAGCCCACCCTTTTTTTAAGCCTATTACAGCCTCTGGCTCTAATCACGTGTTTCCACCCCCCCCCCCCCCCCCCCCCATTGGAATCCATAGTCCGGCGCCCTGTAGATCAGCATTTGATGGGCACAGTGGGAGCATTTGATAGCACAGTGGGAGCATTTGATAGCACAGTGGGAGCGTTTGATGGGCACAGTGGCAGCATTTGATGGGCACAGTAGCAGCATTTGATGGGCACAGTGGTGGGGTTTGAAGGCACAGTGGTTGCATTTGAAGGGCACAGTGAGGCTGCAATTGATTGGGTTTTTTTTTCAGAATTTTTCAGTTTGTTTGTGCCCCCCAAAAATTTTGAGCACCAGCCGCCACTGGGTCTAATCTAAACTGTCTTAAGATGCTATTCCATTTTTTTCCCATAGCTAGGTGTAAATTCCTTTTTCCTAGAATACATTAAGTATCTCAATTGACTCTTGCTACACAACATTGTGGTAAAAAGACCCAGTGAAAAGTATGACTATTACTGCATTTTAGCAACCACAACAGCTCAAGTGGGTTTTTAATGGAGGTGTTAGATGTTAATTTTTATGTTCAGTAGACTGGTTTGTTGTAAAATATGGTGTACCTTTCTGGCTTTATGGCTATTGTGTACTCCAGTCCCACTGTCTGGAGTTTATGATAAATGAATTAGACACCTTTTAGTTTCCCTCAACAACTTCTATTCCAATTAGTGGTACACTTCATTAAGGACTATTAAAATCATGTAATATTACCAATGAATGTTTTTACTTCATTACAATAACACAATAGCTAACATGCAAATTAGAGCCTTTCCATCACGCATAGGTATGAGGCTTCGATTTGCTGATACCCTGGGCTCAAGGCAAATCCTGTAGGTTTGAAATTCACAGTTCTTGCAATTTTTTTTGTGCAGATTTATCTGGGTTCATAAAAAAAAAAAACTATAATGCACTGCATGGCCTTTAAACAATAGTTATCAGGCCTAGAAGGGCCAATAAGGAGGCTTTAGGATAATCCAGCCCCTAAACTAAAAAAAAAGGGGAGGGCAAGTCATAGTGCCAATTAATGGATAGCTGCTGCAGCAAAAGAATAGGAGGAGCTGATAAACTGCATAGAGAGAGTTTAGGGTGAATTAGGAAACTGTACTTTGTGATAGCTAGCTCTTTGGCCAATCAACCAATTTGCCCGGGTATTTATTATTATTATTATTATATTATTATACAGGATTTATATAGCACCAACAGTTTACGCAGCGCTTTACAATATAAAAGGGAGACAATACAGTTATAATACAATAAAATACAAGAGGATTAAGAGGGCCCTGCTCAGAAGAGCTTACAATCTAATAGGGTGGGGCAGGTGGTACAAAAGGTTGTAACTGTGGGGAATGAGCTGATGTAAGTGGTAAAAGATTAGTTAGAGACGTTATAGGCTTTCCTGAAGAGATACGTTTTCAGAGACCGCCTGAAGGTAGCAAGAGTAGGGGATACCCGGACAGGTGAAGGTAGCGAGTTCCAGAGCATGGGAGAGGCTCTGGAGAAATCCTGGAGATGAGCATGAGAGGAGGAGATGAGAGAGCTTGAGAGTAGGAGGTCTTGAGAAGAGCAGAGAGGACGATTTGGGCGATAGTTGGAGACAAGCTTGGTGATGTAGCTCTGGGCAGAGTTGTGAATGGCTTTATATGTTGTGCTTAGTATTTTGAATTTAATTCGCTGGGTGATTGGGAGCCAGTGTAGGGATTGGAGGAGAGGGTTGGCAGACACTGAGCGGTTGGTAAGGTGGATAAGTCTGGCAGCAGCATTCATGATAGACTGAAGAGGGGATAGCCTATGGAGAGGCAGGCCAATGAGAAGGGAGTTGCAATAGTCAAGGCGAGAGATAACAAGGGAGTGAATGAGGAGCTTGGTAGTTTCATTTGTTAAAAAGGGGCAAATTTTAGAGATGTTACGGAGATGAATTCTACAAACTTTTGACAACGATTGGATTTGAGGCTGAAATGACTAAAGTCAGAGTCTAGGATTACACCTAGTACCCTGGCATGAGGGGAGGGACTGATGGTTGCATTGTTGATTTTGATGGAAAAGTCGTGGAGGGGGGCACGAGCGGGGGGGGGAATATTAATAGCTCAGTTTTAGAGAGATTTAGTTTAAGGAAGTGGTGCGACATCCATGCTGATATGTTAGTTAGTAAGTTAGTAATGCGAGAGGAGACTGAAGGAGTGAGGTGAGGAGTAGACAGATAGATTTGGGTGTCATCAGCGTATAAGTGGTATTGGAAGCCATGGGCGGTTATCAAGTGACCAATGGAGGAGGTGTAAATAGAGAAGAGAAGGGGTCCAAGAATAGAGCCTTGGGGGACCCCCACGGAAAGGGGCAATGGATAGGAGGAGACAGAGTTGTAGGTGACACTGAATGAGCGCTGATAAATAGGCAGAGAACCAGGATAGAGCAGAATCTCGGAGGCCAAGGGAATGTAGTTTATTGAGAAGGAGCGGGTGGTCAACAGTATCAAAGGCTTTGATACCTTTAATTGTATTTTTTGGTTGATTTGTCCCTAAATCTATCCCTTAGTTTGTAGATGTGATAACTTTTGTGCAAACCAATCAATATACGTCTGTTGCAATTTTATTTTATTTTTTTTACCAACAATATGTAGGAGAATATTTATTGGTCTAAACTGATGAATAAATGTTTTTTTTTTGGATATGTATTATAGCAGAAAGTAAAAAAAATAGATTTTTTTTCAAAATTGGCACTCTTTGTTTGTTTACAGCACAAAAAATAACCGCAGAGGTGATCAAATACCACCAAAAGAAAGCTCTATTTGTGGGGAAAAAATTATGTCAATTTTGTTTGGGTACAGCATCGTACGACCGCGCAATTGTCAGTTAAAATAATGCAGTGCCGTATCGCAAAAAATGGCCTGGTCATGAAGGGGGCAAATACTTCTGGGGCTGAAGTGGTTAAACACACTGTATGTGGTCTCTTAATTCTTAGGCTGGCCATACACACATACATTTTTTTTTTCAGCCGACATAAAAAAAATTATAACATATTCCTCCATCTATGCTTTACTATGATGATGGATAAAATCTCCCGCTGAGGCTATTGTATTCTGACAGCTGGCACTGGCAGCTGGCAGAATACTTGAACAGTGTCAGCATCTCATTGGATGCAGCCTCGGTTCAGATGACAATTGTCTGCCCTGCTCTTTTGATTTTTTAATCAAAGCAGGGCCAATACTGGGTCGGTGCCTAGGGTGCACCACACCCAGGTGCCGCGAGCTGAGGCAGAGGCGGAGGGTGCCGAAGCTCAGGTGCCATGGATCCCCCTCTCGCTTGCTCTCCCTGCCGGCAAATGATAGGAGCGGCAAGCGGGTCAGAGGAGGAGAAATTGTGCTGCCCCAGTTTCTTGGTGGCAAGTGGCACACTGCATCTGGTGGCAAGTGATGGTGGAAAGTGACACGCTGCATCTGGTGGCAGGCGATGGTGGCAAGTGACATGCTGCCTCTGGCGGCAGGCGACGGTGGCAAGGGACACCCTTCATCTGGAGAAGCTCAGTGTTCCCAATGATTCTGCATTATGGTGAGTTGAACTATTTCATTATATATTACAATGTAGTAATAGAAATAATTTGTTCCAGTCATCCTGACACCATATCAAGCATGGTGTCGGGATGATTTAAGTGCTAACACATCCTTTGGAAGGATTATTTCATTTTCCTTGATCAGTGTTAGAAATGTTGAAGGAGCCAACGAGAGCTGCAGACTTTTACTGCATTCAAGTTCTTTATTTCTGGTTTTCAAATCCATACATTGCTAAGTAGTAGAGCTGTGATTAATTAATGCTGGTAAAATTCAGGGTGTGGTTGGCATGCTTACAGTTTAGGCTTACTGAAACAACTGTAAACTCAAAAGTTTAGAATTACTGGTGATAAGCTGTAGAGAATTAACTTCAGGTGTCAGACTTTCACGTACCTGGCTGATGAGCCCAATGGAGCAGAGGAAGGCCTCCCTTATGTGTCTGACTCGCGGCCCCTGGTAGTGTGAACAGGAGGCACGGGAGTGCAGAGTGGTAGGAGAGCCTGGCAGTGGCGTCTCCAGCTTTCAAATTTAGGGGGGACACATGGGGGGACAGGGACAAAAGTAGGGGGGCAACTATAAAATGCATATATATATATATATATATATATATATATATATCCTGGGGCCCTTTACTACGACCCCACAATGGGCCCTTTCACATGTTCTGCAGTGAGCTCCCTTCCTACTGTATTGGGGTCCCCCAGGGTGGCAGAAAACAAGAGATATATGTCACCAGCATATCAAGAAAATATAAGGATCCAAAGAAGTGGGAGAACTATCAGGGTTGCAAAGGTTGTCTTGCCTCCGGGCCCTGGTGTTCTGCCACTGTGGGGTTCCCCAGCCTCCTCTTGCTGTCCTGCCCCTGCTATTGACAGCTCTGGTCTGGCATCTCTTGGAATTTACAGACTGGTCCTCCTGTCCTAAGGACAGGAGAAATCAGTCTGTTTTTTCAGTAACTGAAAGTCCTGGTGGAGTCCTTCCTGCAACTCGCTCTTCTCCCTGCCAATGAGGATGCAGGTGAAGGAGCAGATCAGGCGGCCGTGGTTGTGTGAACACTCGCATTATGCAGTGTCAGCGAGCAGGGGAGGGGGAGGAATCACCCGCAGGAGCTGCCTGGGGACTCTCTCCCTCTTAGACATTGATTTTTTGTAAAAAAAAAAAAAAAAAAAAAATTTTTTTTTTTGGGGGGGGGGGGGGGGGGGGGGCCACATGGTGGGGCACAGCATAATGTTGGGGGGGTCAGGGCCCCCTCTGGCCCCTCCCTAGGGTCGCCATTGGAGCCTGGCGGATGGTAGCAGAAGAGACGGCTCTGGATCCAGGTGCAGAATGGCTGGAGACCACTAGACAGCAGATAGGCAGGCAGGTACACTGGCAGAAGATGCTGAGCAGGAGCAGAGCAGGCAGGTCAGGTTACAGGCAGGGTTGGCAACAGGCAGGCAATGAGGTACAAAGGAGCAGATGAGTTCAGAGTTAAAGGCAGGCCGAGGTCAGGTGCAGGCAGAAGACAAAAGATAATCCAAAGGGCAAGCCAGGTAGTCAGGAGATCAAATGTTCAAACAGATAACAGAAGCAGGGTCACAGGGAGCTGCAGATCAGACAGCACCGATCCAAGGTGCACTGTCAGTTTAAATAGACTGGTTGGCGCCAAGCGCCGTGCTCGTGCACTGACAAGCGCACACGCCAGCAAACACTGGCGTGCGCGCACCAGCGCACACTGGCGCGCACCAGAGCTGCTAGCACTGCGTCCATTATGGGAACTTCTCTGACAGTGCCCCCTCCTTAAGGGCAGCCGCTGGATGCCCAGTTGGGCCAGTCTAGTAGCATGGGAACTTTTGAAACCCTGTATAAGCTCCTCAGCATGTAAATTGCTTTCAGGCTCCCAGGAATTGTCTTCCGGTCCATACCCCTTCCATTTGATTAGGTACTGTATTTGGTTGTGCCTCTTCCTGCAATCCAGGATTGCTTCCACCTCAAATTCTTCCTCGTGGTTGACTATTATAGGTTCTGGTGGACCAGTACTTCGGCCAGCAAAGGGATTAGGAACAACAGGCTTTAATAGCGTCACATGAAAGACTGTGTGGATCTTCAGAGTATCAGGTAAGTCAAGCTCATAAGTGACATCATTAATTTTCCTCTTTACAGAAAAAGGTCCCATGAATTTAGGACCCAGCTTCCTCGAGAGACAGGCCATCTTTAAGTTAATCGTGGATAACCATACCTGGTTGCCGGGTTCCAGAATAAGTTCTTGTTTCTTCCTGTCAAACATCTTTTTGTTATATTCCTGAGTCTTGGCCATAGTTTCCTGTAAAAGTTTATTGTTTACAGTGTAGAACTGGGCAGGAAAGATGGATGGAAGCCGTAGTTGTCAAAAAATGGTGTCTGTTTGATAGCAGAATGCAGGGAGTTGTTGTAGGAAAACTCAGCAATAGGCAGTAAAGAGACCCAGTCATCCTGTGAGAAGGCAGAGAAGCAACGGAGGTATTGCTCCAAAGTCTGGTTCTCTCCTCTTGCCTGTTCATCTGGGGGTGATAAGCAAAAGAAAATGCTAACTCAATCTCAAGGGAACCACGGAGAGCCTCCCAAAACCTGGAGGTAAACTGAACACCTCGATTAGACACAATACTGGCCGGGACTCCATGCAGTCTCACTATTTCTTTGATAAAAATCTTTGCAGCTTCTATAGCCCACGGTGTGCCTTTCATAGGAAGAAAGTGAGCTATTTTGGACAATCTATCCAATACGACAAAGATAGTAGAAAAACCCTCTGCCCGAGGGAGTTCCACGATGAAATCTATCGAGATCATTTTCCAGGGTCTTTCTGGGACGGGTAGGGGCTTCAGTAGACCCCAGGCTCTCGCTCGGCTATTCTTGCTTCGGTTACAGGTATTGCATGACTCCACAAAACTCTTGCAGTTGCTTACCGGCTGAGGCCACCAAAACATGCGCTGTATCAGTTCAGCCATTTTCAGAGCACCGAAATGTCCGGCCAACTTATGGTCGTGGCAGAGCTCCAGTACTGCTACCCTTAGGCCCTCTGGGACCACAATTTTGCCCTTGTGCCAAAACAAGCCATCTTGTGCTCTTACATCGGTTTCAGCAGTTGGAGTCAACTCCACAGAGGCTTGTCTTATTCGGGATTTGAGGTCCCCTTGAAGTAACAGGAAGTTTCCCGAAGGGAGAATAGTGTCTGGAAGTAAGGATTTTTTGGAGTCGTTGAACATGCGGGAGAGTGCATCTGGTTTAATGTTTTTGGAGCCAGGTCTGTATGTGATGTGGAACTGAAATCTGGAGAAGAAAAGCGCCCACCTTGCCTGCCATGGTTTCAATCTCTTGGTCGTCCTTAAGTACTCCAAGTTTTGGTAGTATGGTCTGTGCAAACCAAAATGGGATGTGCAGCACCCTCAAGTAGGTAACGCCACTCCTCTAAAGCGGCCTAGATGGCCAGAAGCTCCTGATCTCCCACATCATACTTCTTCTCCGTCGTGGAGAGTTTGCGAGAGAAGAAAGCAACAGGGTAAAGAAGGGCCTTGGCTCCTTGCCGCTGGGATAACACAGCCCCTACTGCGATTTCTGAAGTATCGACTATGAGGACAAATGGTAAGGCAGGGTCCGGGTGTTTCAAAATGGAGGCAGAGATGAATAAGTCCTTAAGTTTTTCGAAGGAGGATTGAGCATTGGAAGACCAAAAGAGTCCAGTTCCCTGCTTAGTCATCCTGGTGATGGGAGCGATTATCGCAGAAAATCCCCTGATGAACTTCCGATAAAAAATGAAAAAGCCAATAAAGCGCTGTACCCCTTTTTTATCTGTGGGTGCAGGCCAGTCCATGATGTCAGAAACCTTTTGAGGATCCAAAAAGTCATAAAGTCCATAAAGTCCATGCTGCCTGAGACGGGTTAGAACATTCCGGACATGCCTGAGGTGATCATTTACTGAAGAGGAGAAGATTAGGATATCATCCAAATATACTATGACGTACAAATCCAGATAGTCACGGAAAATGTAATTGACAAAATGCTGGAATGTGGCTGGTGCATTACATAGGCTGAAAGGCATAACGAGGTACTCAAAGTGCCCGAATCAGATACGGAAGGCCGTTTTCCACTCGTCTTCTTCTCGGATACAAATTAATTTGTAGGCTCCCCGGAGATCTAGTTTGGTGACAATAACTGCAGATCCCAACCTCTGGAAGAGTTCGGGCACAAGAGGTAGTGGATAATGGTTTTTGATGGTTATTTTGTTCAATTCCAGATAATCAATGCAAAGACGTAGGGAATGGTCTTTCTTTTCAACGAAAAAGATGCCTGCACCGGCCGGGGAGGTATATGGACAGTTAAAACCTTTCTTTAGGTTTTCATCCATATAGTCTTTAGTGTATCCAGCTCCTGCTCAGTTAATGGAAATATTCTTCCAAATGGGACTTCAGTTCCTGGTAGGAGTTCTATCGGGAAATCATACAGCCTATGGGGAGGAAGGGTCTCTGCCCCCTTCTTACTGAACACGTCCAGAAAGTCATGGTAGGGCACTGGAATAGATTGCCGCAATTCAGTGTCCGTGTCAAGGCAGAGAAGTTTTGAGGACTTAATAGAGGTTCCTTGTAAACAGTGCTGCTGGCAATACTTGGAAAGGAATTTGATTTTCCCAGTGGCCCAGTCAATACTGGGATTATGGGCTTGCAGCCAGGGCATCCCCAAGATGGTAGGAAAAAGTGGAGAAGAGATAGCATCCAAACATAGTAGTTCCTGATGATGGGTGCCCATGGTGGCCAGCAAAGGGACAGTCTCCTGCGTGACAGGACGGGATTTAATAGTGGAGTCATCAGCGAGATGTACAGCAAGTCCCTGGGTCTTCGATTGGAGAGGGATGCAGTGATTGGCAGCAAATGTTAGATCGATCGATGAAGCAGCTGCATGCTCCGGAGTCAATTATGACAGAGACTGGCATATTCCTTCCTGGAAGCTGCAACATGATAGAGAGAGCAAGGTGAGTAGCAGGATTAGGCAGGACAGTTGCACACATCGGAGAAGTTGGAAGGAACTTACGCATCTTGGTAGGGCAAGACCTCACATAGTGTCCGGGTTTTCCACAGTACATGCAAAGATTGCTGAGTCATCTGCGCTGTCGTTCTGCTGGAGTGAGGGACGGATGAAGTAGGCCTAACTGCATGGGCTCGGGGGTATCAAGGACCGGAGCAGTTGGAGTTGGAGAAAATTGTCTGGAAGAGTTGGAAACCTTGGGGAGCATCCAGGTGGGACAAAATTAAATGGTGGATCTCTCAGAGCGGCGCTCCCTTAAGCGTCGGTCGATTTGGATTGACAGATTGATGAGTCCATCCGAGGAGTGGGTTATTCCGACCCGTGCCAACTCATCTTTAAGTGGATCAGATAGTCCCATTCGGAATTGTTAATGCAGGGCAGCATCATTCCAGTCTGTGTCGGAACTCTAACGCCTGAATTCCGCCACATAGTCTTCTGTTGCTCTGCAACCCTGTTGTAGAGAATGTAATGCCGCCTCGGCAGTAGCAGTTAGCTGAGGCTCCTCATACAGCTGTGACATAGCAGTAAAGAAGTTCACCGGACAATAGGGAGATTACAAAGCCCACCTTTTTTGCTTCCAATGAAAAGGTGCCGGGTTGCAGAGCAAAGTAAAGCTCGCAGGCATTGCCAAAAGTCCGGTATTTACTGCGCTCTCCCGAAAAGCTTTCGGGCGTGGGGACCCTAGGCTCAGGAGGTAGCATCACTACTGAGGGTGCAGGTGACCGTCCGGCAGAAGAAGCACCTTGAGGGTTGGTTGGAGAAGACAGCATCTGAACTTGTTCTTCCAGCCTTGTGTAGCCTTCTTGAAGGCTCTTTACAGCTTGCATGAGACCCGCCAGGTGTCTATACAGCTCCTCCATGGGGGAGGTTCCTTGCTCGGGCTCGGACATGGCTGTCTGATACTGTCAGACTTTCACGTACCTGGCCGATGAGCCCAATGGAGCAGAGGAAGGCCTCCCTTACGAGTCTGATTCATGGCACCTGGTAGTGTGAACAGGAGGCACGGGAGTGCAGATTGGTACGAGAGCCTGGCGGGTGGTAGCAGAAGAGACTGCTCTTGATCCAGGTGCAGAATGGCTGGAGACCACTGGACAGCAGACAGGCAGGCAGGTACACTGGCATAAGATGCTGAGCAGGAGCAGAACAGGCAGATTGTGTCACAGGCAGGGTTGGCAACAGGCAGGCAACGAGGTACAGAGGAGCAGATGAGTTCAGAGTCAAAGGCAGGCCGAGGTCAGGTGCAGGCAGAAGACAAAGGATAATCCAAAGGTAGTCAGGAAATCAAATGCTCAAACAGATAACAGAAGTGGGGTCACAGGGAGCTGCAGATCAAACAGCACCGATCCAAGGTGCACTGTCAGTTTAAATAGACTGGTTGGCGCCAGGCACAGCTCTTACATGCGCACCGACGTGCACACGCCCGCACATGGGCAAAATGCATATCTGAGAGAGTGGGTGGTCAGCTAAGCGGCTTGGTGTGTGAGTGGGTGGCTGACCAATCAGCGAGCCGGCAGGCAGGTGAGGCCCGTGCCCGCCCTGCATCCCTGCAGTAACTTCCACCCTCAGTGTGCAGTCAGCGCGGGCAGCAGAGAGTTTACATCATCTTTCTGCTGCCTGACTCTGGGTGGGACAAAGCAAGAGACAAGCAAAACACCACCTTAGCAGGCAAGTGTCAATCCGCAAGGTGTGGCAAGTGACGTGGCAAGTGACAATATGCATCTGGTGGCAGGTGACGTGGCAAGTGACAATCCGCAACGTGTGGCAGGCGATGTGGCAAGTGACAATCCGCAACGTGTGGCAGGCGACGTGGCAAGTGACAATCCGCATCTGGTGGCAGGTGAGGTGGAAAGTGACAATCTGCATCTGGTGGCAGGTGAGGTGGAAAGTGACAATCTGCATCTGGTGGCAGGCAAGTGACAATTCACAACGTGTGGCAAGTGACAATCAGCAACGTGTGGCAGGTGACGTGGCAAGTGAAAATCTGCATCTAGTGGCAGGCAAGTGACAATCCGCAACCTGTGGCAGGTAACGGAGCAAGTGACAATCTGCAACGTGTGGCAGGTGACATGGCAAGTGACAATCTGCAACATGTGGCAGGTGACACAGCAAGTGACAATCCGCAACATGTGGCAGGTGACGTGGCAAGTGACAATCCACAACTTGTGGCAGGTAACGTGGCAAGTGACAATCTGCAAAATGTGGCAAGTGACATTCTGCATCTGGTGGCAGGCGAGTGGCAATCCGCAAAGTGTGGCAGGTGACGTGGCAAGTGACAATCTGCATCTGGTGGCAGGCAAGTGACAATCCACAACGTGTGGCAGGTGACAATCTGCAATGTGTGGCAGGCGACATGGCAAGTGACAATCCGCAACGTGTGGCAGGTGACGTTGCACGTGACAATACGCAACTTGTGGCAAGTGACAAGCCGCAACTTGTGGCAAGTGACGTGGCAAGTGACAATCCGCAACATGTGGCAAGTGACAATCCGCAACATGTGGCAAGTGACAATCCGCAACATGTGGCAAGTGACAATCTGCATCTTGTGGCAGGAGACAGTGGCAAGTGACAATCCACAACATGTGGCAAGTGACAATCTGCAACGTGTGGCAAGTGACAATCTGCAACGTGTGGCAAGTGACAATCCATAACGTGTGGCGAGTGACAATCCACATCTGGTGGCAGGCGATGGTGGCAAGTGACAATCCGCAATGTGTGGCAAGTGACAATCAACATCTGGTGGCAGGCAAGTGACAATCCGCAATGTGTGGCAGGTGACGTGGCAAGTGACAATTCATATCTGGTGGCAGGCAACAGTGGCAAGTGACACACTCAGGCTCCCACTGATTTTGCATTATGGTGAGTTGAACCATTTCATTTTATATTACAATGTAATAATATAAATAATGTGCTTCAATCATCCTGACACCATAACAACCATGGTGCCAGGATGATTGAAGCATCAACACCAGCCATTTCCCCGATAAATTGCCAGCAAAAAACGTATTTTCTGGCAGTGCCCCTCCTGAGACTAGAATATGGATCCTCCCTTGTGTTGATCACTGCAGCTGGGTATCAGATGCCTCTAGGCACATTTTATTTGAGAGCTATACTTGATATTAAAGCACAAATTAGGTGACACATTGTGACTGGACCCTGGATCTGCCCCTGCTTGCCACATGTTGCGGATTGTGACTTGCCACCATCGCCTGCCACCAGATGTGGATTGTCACTTGCCACGTCACCTGCCACAGAGAACCTCTGGGGGAATCTAGTATGGAAAAGGACCTGGGGGTTCTAGTAGATGATAGGCTCAGCAATGGCATGCAATGTCAAGCTGCTGCTAACAAAGCAAACAGAATAATTTCATGCATTAAAAAGGGTATTCATTCCAGAGATAAAACGATAATTCTCCTGTTTTTCAAGACGCTGGTCCGGCCGCACCCAGAGTATGCTGTCCAGTTCTGGGCACCAGTCCTCAGGAAGGATGTACTGGAAATGGAGCGAGTACAAAGAAGGGCAACAAAGCTAATAAAGGGTCTGCAGGATATTAGTTATGAGGAAAGATTGCGAGCACTGAACTTATCTCTCTGGAGAAGAGACGCTTGAGAGGGGATATGATTTCAATATACAAATACCATACTGTTGACCCCACAATAGGGATAAAACATTTTTTCGCAGAAGGGAGTTTAACAAGATTCTTGGCCGCTCATTAAAATTAGAAGAATGGAGGTTTAACCTTAAATTACGTAGAGGGTTCTTTACTGTAAGAGAGACAAGGATGTGGAATTCCCTTCCACAGGTGGTGGTCTCAGCGGGGGGGGGGGGCATTGATAGTTTCGAGAAACTATTAGATAAGCACCTGAACAACCGCAACATACAGGGATATACAATGTAATACTGACATATAATCACACACATAGGTTGGACTTTTTTCAACCTCACCTACTATGTAACTATGTTGCAGATTGTCACTTGCCATGTCACCTGCCACACGTTGTGGATTGTAACTTGTCTGCCACTAGAGGCAGATTGTTACTTGCCACATGTTGCGGATTGTCACTTGCCACCGTCGCCTGCCACCAGATGTGGATTGCCACTTGCCACGTCACCTGCCACGTGTTGCGGATTGTCACTTGCCACGTCACCTACCACACGTTGCGGATTGTCACTTGCCATGTCACCTGCCACATGTTGCGGATTGTCACTTGCCACGTCACCTTTCACACCTTGCAGATTGTCACTTGCCTGCTAAGGTGGTGCTTTGCTTGTCTCTTGCTTTGTCCCACCCAGAGTTAGGCAGCAGAGAGATGATGTAATCTCTCTGCTGCCCGCACTGCCTGCACAGTGAGGGTGGAAGTTACTGCAGGGATGGAGGATGGGCGCGGGGCATTGAGAGATGATGTCATCTCTCTGCTCCCCTGCCCGCAGGCTCGCTGATTGGACAGCCGCTCATTCACACACCGAGCTGCTCAGCTGACCGCCCGCTCTCTCAGCCGCCACCAAGCCACCCGCCCGTTCACACACCGAGCCACCTGGCAGCCCAGCCCACCCGCTCTCTTACCCGCCCGCCCACTCACATACCGAGCCATCCGGCAGCCCAGCCCACCTGAGGAGCCACCCGCTCTCTCACCCGCCTGCCCTCTCACACATCGAGCCACCCGGCAGCCCGGCCCGCCGGCTCTCTCACCTGCCTCTCTCACCCGCCCAGCCGCCCGCCCACAACTAATTTCTCGAGGGGGGGGCAATTGCCCCATTGCCCCCCTGGATCCACCCCTGGTGGCAAGTGACAATCTGCATCTAATGGCAGGCAAGTGACAATCCGCAACGTGTGGCAGGTGACGTGCCAAGTGACAATCCGCATCTGCTGGCAGGCAACGGTGGCAAGTGACACACTCAGGCTCCCACTGATTCTGCATTATGGTGAGTTGAACCGTTTCATTTTATATAACAATGTAATAATAGAAATAATGTGCTTCAATCATCCTGACACCATAACAACCATGGTTCCAGGATGATTAAAGCGCCAACACCAGCCATTTCCTCTATAAATTGCCCGCAAAAAAACTTATTTTCTGGCAGTGCCCCTCCCGAGACTAGATTCTGGATCCGCCCCTGTGTTGATCACTGCAGCTGAGTATCAGATGCCTCTAGGCACATTTTATTTGGGAGCTATACTTGATATTAAAGCACAAATTAGGTGACACATTTGTCTTTAATAACATAGTTGCTAAAATAATTACCACAAAAAAGTAATGAGTCACAATTGTTGATGACACCTTCCCACTAAGCATCAAACTGTTTATTCTATTTTAACTGAATCAAACGGAGAATCCAATGAAAGTCCATTCTGCTTTCAATCTGTATCATGTCAGGAATAATGGGTACAAGTTAAACTAAACGAAGATTATTTATGAAGTAATTTGGCTCATTACGCGAGCTAACATATTTCTAGTCTCCCACACAAAATATACATGTATTATGCAAACCTTTTTTCCTAATTTAGATAAGCTAACATTTCAGAAGAAAGCTTGGCATCAACATAACAATCTATTTCCATTCATAATTCCTGTGTCCTAGAGGAACAAGATAAAACCAAACTTAGAGAGTGTCAGTAAGGGTAGATTGGTAAGGACTTTGCTGAATAAAAGTTATGTTGTAGAAAAATATTATCTAATACCACACTATTCATTTATTGTAGTTCTACACTCAAAGAACCCCCTAAAAACCCCACCTGCTATTACTCTGATATTAACCTTTAGCCTAACACTACCCCTCATTGATTAGACCATATCACTTGTTTGCATAATCTTCTCTTCTGCATTGGAATTCTGCCATGAAATATATCAGTGTCAAAACTTTGGCTTCAGTGTCTTCAATGCAGGGTCCTAATAAGCTTTCATTTTCACATTTTATAGTGCACAGGTTCTCGATTTGTCAAAAAGAATGCATTTGGATCTCTGGGAGAAAAGGACCAAATGATGTTTCTGCCAGTGCCACCATCCCCCAACATTGTATCTTAGTATCCCTGGTAAAATGTTTAATCCCCATTGACTTTAGCGGGAGTTTTGTTATTTTAAATTTCAGAGGTTTGCTAAATTTTAAAAGCTTTGTCTGAGCAAACCTTTTAGAAGTTCTTTCATCACTACATATTACTAGTCGTGTGCTAAAAACTAGTTGTAGGGCAGTGACTCAGTAATTAGGTTTAGCTTCACTGCCCCAGAACTAGCATATAGAACATGAGCCAAAAAAATAGCTGATTCCCAGAAATCCTAATCGCACTTTTTTGTTGTGACAGTCCCCTTTAGCCACTTCAATACCAGGCACTTTTACCCCCTTCCTGCTCAGGCCAATTTTCAGCTTTCAGCGCTGTCGCACTTTGAATGACAATTGCATGGTCACTGCAACACTGTATCCAAACTAAATTTTTATCATTTTGATTACACAACTAGAGCTTTCTTTTGGTGGCATTAAATCACCATTGTTTTTTTTAATCTTTTGCTAAATAAACAAAAATAGACTGACCATTTTGAAAAAATAATGCGTTTTTCTTGGTTTCTTTTATAAAATATTGTAAATAAATAATTGTTCTTAATAAATTTAGGCCAAAATATATTCTGCTACATTTCTTTGGTTAGAATATCCCAAATCAGCGTTTATTATTTAGTCTGTAGGAAAGTTATAAAGTCAACAAACTATGATATTTACCTGAAAATTTATCAATTCTGATGTACTGAAGGCCTATCTCAATTCTTGAGGCCCAAAAAGTCAGAACAGTACAAATATCCCCCAAATGACCCCTTTTTGGAAAGTAGACAGTCCAAGGTATTTAGTAAGATGCATGGAGAGTTTTTTTGAAGTTGTAATTTTTTGGAAAATGAAGAAATAAATATAAACATTTCTTTATCATACATCACGGAACACAGAGCAACCATAATAATAACTATATGGGTTATACGCCACCTACTGGTGGATGGACACTGGCAGCTAGTCAAACAGAAAGTCCTCCCCTATATAACCCCTCCTACACAGGAAGGACCCCAGTTTTTTTTCCAGTGTCTGTAAGGTGGAAATGGTCACTGATGTGTTACATGTGCTCTTGGAGCATACTTGGAGGTCTGGACGGTTCTATTTAGAATCATGGATTTCATTTGGATCCATTCAAAAAAGCTGTCAGCCAAAATGGATGGTACCTCATGGTAAGGAGAGAAGACTCCTTGAGGTTTGCCTGCAATGCAGCCTTACGGCACTGGACTCTGCGTAATGGAGCCCTGTGCAGTGTTTGTTCTAACCAAAGTGCTTTCCTGCAGGATGCTATACAGGTCCAGGGGAGTGGACCCCGCATTATTGGGGATCCAGTCCCTGAAGGTCTTTTATGACAAAGCTCGCTGTAATAGGTGAAGATTGGACTCCTGTTATGTTCAGAGTCCTGCAGCAGGAATGGTATGTCTGCATTTGGTTGCAGTTTCTCTTTATAAAAAGATCTGACTGTCTGGTGTTCTCTCAGTAGCCCCTGGGGCAGTGTACTGTTTGAAACATGCTCTGTGTATGTCTTAGGAGTATGGGCTGCCATTTCTCCTCCAGCCACTAGAGGGCGCAAGGGCCTATTTCTATATAGGCAGGAACATGAGGGGTGGCCATGTTGGCCATGTGCTCGGCAGATTCAGCTGGGCCTCTTGAGACATAAACAGCAGCCCATGGATACTAGTGAAGTGTGAGTATTTACTAGGGGAGAACTGTGGCCAGACAAGTCATGATTATATACTGCATACTTACTACTTAATCCGGGGGGCCTGTACAACTGTAAGTCGATACACCCTTAGCAGTGCACTTTAAAGTGTGGTGTCTCCAGAATAATGTGCATTTGACACAAAAATAGTACGGGGCCTGGCGCAGTTGAACAGGTGTATACTTCAGAATAATGTGCTTTTGGTCTGCAGGATCTTACTTTTAGGCTGATCCGAGAGGCCATAGGCTGTTGAAGCAGCATAATAGAAGCTGCATTGGATGTCTGTGTACTTGGCTAATCCTGACTATAACTAGTATGGGCCCAGGTGCAGTTGTGCAGGTGCAGCACAGTATACATGTTTCATAATGCTTGCTCACTTGCATAGAACACAAGCCTGCATAGGCACATGTTTGCAGAGGGCCCCGGCCCACCCAAATGATAAAAAGCAGGAGTAGAGATGGTGCTGCCCTGGTGGAGTTATAAGGGTTTATTTCCCATAGTGAGCAATTCTTCTGTGTATTATGTGGTGTACGTATAAAACTTAAACTTTACTTCTAAATGATACAAAAATCCTATATATATCAGAAATTATAACTGTGACTTGTGCTAAATTGTTGCAATAAAAGTGAAGTTATAAAATAAAGTGCCTCAATTATTTCAACAAAGTGCGTTGGTGCAGAAATTCATGCTATTTATGCAATAAATTGACTGGTGCTTGGTCATACAAAAAATACAGGATATCTAACATAAAAGGTGGCTGGTGTGTTTTTAACCAGTATTGTTGGATAGGAAAAATTCCATTGGTTATGAAAAAAATGTTCTTTTGGAAGTAATTTTAAAATGTTCAATCCCTAGGAACAAATTTCTGTAGGAAAACTTCTTATCCAGGTGCTGGCTCCTTATACGCTGATACTGCTTGCACTCACCGGATCTTTCTTCCCCCTACAGGGGTGCAGGCAGTCACAGTATCTGCCACTGTGTAGCAATCATAGATGCCTCCGGACTGTGCTTTACATGTTGTTTTGGCATGTTACAGTTCAAGGATGGTCTTCAAGGTTTTAACAGTCATTGTCGAATATTTTAGCAGACTCCCAGCTCTCCAAAACAGGTGTCTTCTCCACACAACTCCTCCTCACCACGTGGCCCCCACGCCCAACAAGCGGGCGGTGCCCATCCCCCCAGCATGCAGCCCCCCAAGACTAGCCGTGACGGCATGCTTGCATTGACGCATGTTGCATAGACACAGGTTTTTATAAGCATGTGTTTGTATAGACGTGTGGGCATAATTGTGTATGCATGTTGCATAGATATACGTGTTTGCGTGGATGCATGTTTGCATAGACACGTGTTTGCATAGATACGTGTTGCGTAATATATGTTGCATAAACACGTTTCATAATCGCATGCTTGATTATTCCGTAAATGCATGTCTCCATGGGCACGTATTGCGTAAGTGCGTGTTTGCATGGACACGCACTTTCGTGTTTAACCTAAATGCATATATATATGTGTGCTTATTGCCTTGGCCTGCATACATAGATGCATGAATGGCAAGAATACTTGTATAATTGCATGTTTGCATACCTGGGTACCTGCATATTTACATACCTACGGGGTTGTATGGAGGTAGACCAACCTTGTCTAGGCATGCATCCTTGTGGAACTGCATATTAGTTTTTTACATAGTTACAAAGTTAATCAGGTTGAAAAAAGACACAAGTCCATCCAGTTCAACATATGCAGCCACTTGTGCCCATCAAATGCAGCCACTTGTGCCCATCAAATGCAGCCACTTGTGCCCATCAAATGAAGCCACTTGTGCCCAGTATATGCAGCCACTTGTGCCCATCAAATGAAGCCAGGCTCGGCTGTCACTTCACTACCCCCCCACCCCGCGGCTGGTCCGGCAGCATAACCGCTAGTGTGGCGGGGCTCTGCTCCTCTACTGGAGTGATGGGGCTCTCCTCCTTGGTGGGAAGCAATGGCTGTGGCTCCTGTGTCCCCTCCGCTCGTCCTCAGGCTTCCTCCGCCGTGTCTCCTCTTCCGCCAAAGCGTTAGGCTTTGACCTGCTTGCTGATTGACAGGGAGGAACGTTAGTGTGAAAATAGCGAAAATTAATTTGCTATGCCACACAACACTGTGGGATCGGGACGCAGTGCTCTGCGCCCCAAGCCCACCCTATTTTGAAGCCTATTAGAGCCTCTGGCTCTAATCACATGCTTCAAAATACACACCCCCCCGTCTATCCCCGCCATAGTATTTAATGTGTCCAGCGTCCTGAAAGGGGCCGGGCAAATGAATAGGGAGGGCGGCGGAGGTGTCGGGGGGGCAGCGCCCGTGCGCCGACAATGCACGGACCGCCACTGGGGTCCAGTGCAACCCTGTTCACCAATTCAGGTGCGAATCAGATCAAAATTTTTGCCTGAATTTGCACCTAAATTGGAACCAAAGACGCACAGGACCCTTTCCAAATGTGGGCTGCCCCAGAGGTGTGTGAACCGGCTCCATTGCGGGGAGACCCGCATCCAATTCACATAAGTGTGAACCCAGTCTGACATTGTGGTCCAGCTGGTGGAGGGCATGCATAGATATTTGGGCAAAAATGGCATCTGGGTACCTGCCTCTGTGGGCATGACCCATAACCTATGCTGCTGAACTTATTCACAGCTCATGGAGGTGAAAGTTGCACTTTGGTCTTTTTACTTTTATGCTTGCTCTGTTAATGAGTATAGGGCTTTTAATGCTGACTATTCTAATTGAACTGCTGCTCCCTCCCAGCTATTTGGTGAATATTCCCATGTTTCATTGTGCATGTGCTACCCAAATGGCTATCACTTTTACCAAGACTAATACACTGTTGACACACACCATAACAGTGCTGTTGGCAGCTGATACATTAACAGAAAACCACACTGCAGAACTCTTTCAATTTACAGGCCTTTGCCCAACTCACTTGTCCCCCCCCCCCAGAATGATTATGTACTCATCACACCTCTACTCCTCATGTTGTGTATATAAAGGGGATCTCTTGTCCGTGACCCTCCTGAATTGCTTGTGCATGGATTGTTTAAAAAGAGTTGGGCTCGGCTAGTGAGCCTCCTGGCTTTCTTGATGTTTTGGACCTTCACTATCAACAGATATTCTGTCAGTTGGTTATTGTTGCTTGTAAGTTAGTATTGGGTTGTTTGAAAGTACTTGTCGCAAGTGTCTACCTTCTGTGTTGCCTGGTATAGATGGTACACTCTGCAGTGTATTGCACATCTAAGCAGCATCCTTAAGGGGGCATGCATGAGGTTGGCACTAACATTATTTTATATATGCATAGGTGTCATATTAATGGTACGACACAATGTTTCTCTGCAATATGTAAATGTATTTTAGTGATCTTGTGACATCATAGTGATGTCTTTAGGGGTAGGGGAGTCTGGCTGCCAAGGTTTATTGGGTTCTATATAAGTTGTGAGCATCTTGACCTAATGGTACATTATGTGTTTTTAATATATTTCTGAAATGCATATGTGGAGTGACTCTCCACTATTTATGCCTTTTCTTTCTGGCAGTTGGTGTAAAATACAGCCAGAACACATGGAAGAGGACATGGAATGGCTAGCCAAATTCCTCCTCCTCCTCCTCCCAAGTATAGAGAGGTGCATTTTCCCAAGCAGCTGCAAATACACCCTCCTGTCACACCTCTTCTACAGCTGATCGTGTTGTTGCCCTGCAAACTGGTAAAGAAGAGTCAGTTAAAGTGGTTGTAAAACCACGGAAAAAAATAAACTAAAAAAAATACCTGCGAAACAAAGGCATAATGAGCTAGTATGCATAGCCGCTGTGGCCGTGACATGTCTCCCGGAGTTGTTTCTGGGTATCGCATGCTCCGGCGCTGTGATTGGCCAGAGCAGTGATGACGTCACTCCCACACATGCACGTGGGAGCTGCCGGTAATGACACAGCAGCTGAAGAAACGGCATGAGTGAGTTGTTTCTTCAGTGCGTATGTGCCAATGACGTTGGCACATGCTGATACAGTGAATATCTCCTAAACAGAGCAAGTTTAGATATTTAGATATTCACGGTACCTACAGGTAAGCCTTATTATAGGCTTACCTGTAGGTAAAATTGGTGTGTAAGGGTTCACAACCACTTTAACCCCTTCCCGACCAGCTGCAGCAGTTATACTGCGGCAGGTTGGCTTCCCCTGCGTGAGCTGTCGTAGTTGTACGTCGGATCTTTAAGACGCTTTAGCAGGCGTGCACGCATGCCCGCAGAGCGTCCCCAGAGCCAATGCGTGTGCCCGGCAGGCGTGATGACAGCTGGGCACCCACGATCGCTCGTGACAGAGTGAGAACTGGGATCTGTGTGTGTAAACACACAAATCCCGGTTCTCTCAGGGGAGAGGAGACAGATCATGTGCTCCTACTAAGTAAGAACACCGATCAGTCTCCTCCCCTAGTCAGTCCCACCCCCCCCACAGTTAGAACACACCTAGGGAACACAGTTAACCCCTTGATCACCCCCTAGTGTTAACCCCTTCCCTGCCAACGACATTTATACAGTAATCAGTGGCTATTTTTAGCTCTGATCGCTGTATAAATGTCACTAGTCCAAAAAAAATTTCAAAAATGTCCGATCTGTCCACAATGTCACAGTCACGATAAAAATCGCTGATCACCGCCATTTTAATAAAAAAAAAATGCCAAAAATCTATCCCCTATTTTGTAGACCCTATAACTTTTGCGCAAACCAATCAATATATGCTTATTGCGATTTTTTTTTTTTTTTTACCAAAAATATGTAGAAGAATACATATTGGCCTAAACTGATGAAGAAATTTGTTTTTTTGCAAAAAACTTTGGGATATTTATTATAACAAATACATTTTTTTTTCAAAATTGTCGCTCTTTTTTTGTTTATAGCGCAAAAAATAAAAAACGCAGAGGTGATCAAATACCACCAAAAGAAAGCTTTATTTGTGGGGAAAAAAGGACATCAATTTTGTTTGAGTAAAATGTCGTATGACCACGCAATTGTCAGTTAAAGCGATGCAGCGCCGTATCGCAAAAAATGGCCTGGTCAGGAAGGGGGCAAATCCTTCCGGGACTGAAGTGATTAAATTGTTTCAGCACAACATCAATAATTCTGATTGCAAGAGGATGCTCAAGAATTCTTGTTATCTGACATTGAGGAAGAGAGTGCCATGAGCATAAAAGGGAGGGTACAACAGGCCGGGAACAGCAATTTTCATTGATGTTACTGCAGCTTCAGCTCACTGCCCCCCTTTCCAGCTGGTGGAGTCAGCCCTCTAATGTAAGTTAAAACTAAAGTGGAAGGTACTCAGCCGCCCTTTTTTGGTCTAGGAGGTCAGCATGCAAAAGGTACTCTCTTTGTGCTGCTAGACCTTGCATTCAGCAGTCTAGGTCTCCATAACCACAGACACAGGTCCAGGAAGCATGGGCAGGGACATTACATCTACCTTCTGTTCCACTGGTTAAATTTTCTGTTGGCTGAAAATGATGCAGGATGTGGCACACACAGCTTTAGCTGGTGGTGCTACCTCATGTCCTGCACCTTACTGATGGTGACAGCACGATCAGCTCTGCTCCTTCCTCCTCAATGGTCTCAACTGATGATGTCTTAACCACTTCAGTACAGGGCAGTTACACCCCCTTCCTGCCCAGACAAATTTTCAACTTTCAGTGCTCTCACACTTTGACAATTACTCAGTAATGCAACACTGTACCCATATGAAATTTGTGTCCTTTTTTCACACAAATAAAGCTTTCTTTTGGTGGTATTTAATCACTAGTATTTTTTTATTTTTTATTTATTGTACCATAAAAAAAAGACTGTAAATTTTGTGAAAAAAATGCCTTTTTCTTTGTTTCTGTCGTAAAATTTAGAAAATTAGTAATTTTTCTTCATACATTTTGGCCAAAATTTATACTGCTACACATCTTTGGTTAAAATAACCCAAATTCGTGTATATTATTTGGTCTTTGTGAAAGTTATAGAGTCTACAAACTATGGTGCCAATCACTGAAAATGTATCACATCTGATCACACCTGATGTACTGAAGGCCTATCTCATTTCTTAAGACACTAACAAGTCAGGAAAGTACAAATACCCTCCAAATGACCCCTTTTTAGAAAGTAGACATTCCAAGGTATTAAGTAAGTAGCATGGTGAGTTTTTTTAAGTTGTAATTTTTTCCCACAATTCTTTGCAAAATGAAGATTTTTTTTTTTTTTTTTTTTTTTACAAAATTGTCATATTAACAGTTTATTTCTCTCACAGAGCATATGCATACAACAAATTACACCCCAAAATACATTCTGCTACTCTTTCTGAGTATGGTGATGCCACATGTGTGAGACTTTTACACAGCCTGGCCACATACAAAGGCCCAACATTGAAGTAGCACCATCAGGCGTTCTACGAGCATAAATTACACATCTCATTTCTCAACCACCTATTACAGTTTTGAAGGCCCTGGAGCACCAGGACAGTGGATATGCCCACAAAAATGACCCCATTTTGGAAAACAAACACCCTAATGCATAATTTATGAGGCCTAATGAGTCTTTTGAACAGTTTATTTTTTTCCAGAAGTTTTTGGGAAATGTGGAAAAAAAATAAAAACGCATTTTTTTACACAAAGTTGTCCATTTATCAGATATTTCCAACACATAGCATGTACATAGCAAAGATGACACCCCAAAATACATTCTGCTACTCCTCCTGAGTATGGCGATACCACATGTGTGAGACTTTTATACAGCCTGGCCACATACAAAGGCCCAACATTGAGGTAGCACCTTCAGGCGTTCTACGAGCCTAAATTACACATCTCATTTCTCAATCACCTATTACAGTTTTGAAGGCCCTGGAGCTCCAGGACAATGGATATGCCCACAAAAATGACCCCATTTTGGAAAACAAACACCCTAATGTATAATTTATGAGGCCTAATGAGTCGTTTGAACAGTTTATTTTTTTCCAGAAGTTTTTGGAAAATGTGGAAAAAAAATAACACAAAGTTGTCCATTTATAGGATATTTCCAACACATGGCAAATACATAGCAAAAATGACACCCCAAAATACATTCTGCTACTCCTTATGAGTATGGCAATACCACATGTGTGAGACTTTTACACAGCCTGGCCACATACAGAGGCCCAACGTCCAAGTAGCACCATCAGGCGTTTTAGGAGCATAAATTACATATATACTTTCCTGGCAACCTATCATTTTTGAAGGCCCTTCATATTTCTAACACATAACATGTACATACCAAGAATTACAATCCAAAATAAATTCTATTGCGGAAAGGGTAGTGTCCACAGAGGAGAGCACTGGTCCAGGCAGCAGGCAAGGGATGTGCTTAGCGACAGCAATAGTAATTATGCAGGCAGCAGGCAGGAATATTGTCTATAGTCAGCACAAGGATATTGTCAGCACAGCACAGTCCATAGAAATTGTCCAGGCAGAGACAGCCAGCACAGCCATAATATTGGTCCTGGTACACTGTTACCTGCAGACACTCATTATTGTACTGCTCTCCAGCCCCTCATAAACATACTGTCTCTTGCTACAGCTAATTATTTGCATAGTCCAGGTAGCAGGCAGTGGTGTGGTCCGTTCATGCGGCAGGCAGAGGCATGTTGGCAGTAAGTCAGCAGCAGGTTGAGTGCCGCAACCAGGTAAGACCTGTGCACAGGGGAACAGGGGTAGAGGCTTCACCCACCCAAATCTCTATGAAGCTCCGGACTCCAGACCCTAATCCGGAAATTACGAAACCTGAAGAAAACAAAAAAAATTGTTTTCTCCATCCAGAAAAACAATTCTGGAGCCCCTCACATATGAGAGACCCCTGTGTACTGCAGTAGCAGGGCTACTTGCTACCTTCTTGTACCAGAATCTGGACCTCCTTATTGACAAATAGGGCTGAATCATTTGATCATTGAAATCCACCCGCCCATGTAGAGATTATAATCTTGGACACATGTTCGCTTTTCAATGGGACCTCTTCTTCTTTGAACCTCAATTGTAGTGTCACCATGGATGGTGGATATCATGTGCACATCCCTTTTATCCTTCAAGCGGCAGGCAAAAGCATAGTCCATAAAACAGACCAGGGTCAGTTCACATGGACTCAGTCCAAACAGTAGGCAGAGGCATAATCAAAAAATAGGCCAGGATCAGTTCACCTGGAAGGCAGTGGCATGGTTATTTGGGGAAGCATGGAAAATGGTCAGCACAGATGATGAAAATGGGGAAATGGTTAAAAATATGGGCTAATATTTTAGGGATGTATGATAAAGTTGGAAGCATTCACCAATGCAAAGGCCAGATTGGGAGGGACACTGGGGACAATGGTAGCCTGTATCTCTTCGAAATCCTCTTTTGCTGCACACGCGACATTTTTTTTGCCGTCTTCGGCCTGCTTCAGATGGTGGAATGTTGTATGGGAAGTGGCGCTCATAAAGTCGACTAACAGCATCAGAGCGAAGGTCTTCTGGGGAGGGTCTTTGTTGATAGATGAGGCACGTGACATCTTCTTCTTTGAATTTTAGGAAGGGGGTGGGGCTTTCCATGGATTTGGTGTAGACTAAGTAGGAATTATAAATGGCCAAATGGATGAGATAAATTGCTACCTTCTTGTACCAGAATCGGGACCTCCTTATTGACAAATAGGGCTGAATCATTTGATCATTGAAATCCACCCGGCCATGTAGAGATTATAATATTGGACACTTGTTTGCTTTTCAATGGGACCTCTTCTTCTTTGAACCTCAATTGTAGTGTCATCATGGATGGTGGATATCATGTGCACATCCCTTTTATCCTTCAAACCCCAAGGGCAGCACTTTGTTGCATCTCAATGTTGCTCTTTCCCCCTTTGCAGCTTTTTGTTCGCTAGAGTGTGTGGGAAGCCCTTTCTATTCTTTCTGGAGGTTCTGATGTATAAGTGTTTGAAAAGGGGCAGGCTGGTGCAGAAGTTGTCAAGGTATATGTGATATCCATTGTTCAGAAGTGGGTATGTCAGGTCCCATACAATTTTTCCAGTTGTGCCCATGTAGACCGGGCACTCAGGAGTCTGGAGTTGGGAATCTCTTCCTTCAAATATGCGGAACGTCAACAGATATCCGGTGACTCTATCACAGAGCTTATAAAATTTGACTCCGTATTTGGCCCTCTTGCTAGGAATGTATTGCTTTATTCCTAGCCAGCCTGAAAAGGGTACCAGGAACTCATGTACTACACATATATGCTGATCGGGGGCATAGAGTTCTGCAAATTGTTGGGAAAAGAAATTTATCAGTGGGCGGATTTTATATAACCTATCGTAATTTGGATGATTGCGGAGAGGGCACTGGGTGTTGTCACTAAAATGAAGGAATCGCATAATCATCTCTTATCGGGACCTGGACATTACGGCAGAATAAATGGGCATGTGGTGGATAGGGTTGGTGGACCAATAGGCATGTCCTTCATTTTTTTTTTCGTAAGCCCCATGTTTATGGTGAGGCCCATAAACAATTTTAACTCCTCCAAATTCAGATCTCTCCACTCAAATAGACGTGCATATGATGATTGGGGATTGTTGGCAATATACTGCTGGGCATATAAATTGGTCTGGTCCACATTGAATTGCAGCATAGTGTCGGGCAAAAACAGATAAAAGTAATAGATCTCTGTGAAATTTTGGGTTTTGGCCTGCACACCTGGCTGTGCTGTGAAAGGGGGAATAATTGGGGATCCCGAGTCGGAAAGCAGCCATGTTGGGTTGGCAAGACCATCTGGCATGTATGTAGAGGCCTTGCCTCTTGGGGTACGTGACACTCCAGTAGTTGGGGGACTTGAATTTCCTGTGCTGGTACGGCAGCACTGGTACTGGGCATTTGTTCCAGGGCCTATCGCTGGTGGCAACGCTGGTACTGGGCCTGGGAATTTGTTCTTGGGGCCTATTGATAGCAGCAGCGCTGGTACTGGGCCTGGGAATATAATCCTGGTTGCTGGCGGCTGCCTGGTTTCCAGAGCGCCATGCCCTTTTAGGAGGGACCCATTCTTTATCCAAATCATTTGCCGATTCACTATTCTCAGTCTGTTCAAATGCCGAATTTGATTTGGAATCAGAACTGGAATCTAATGAGAACTCCCCGCTGCTCTCATCAGTCATGGAGAGGATCTGGAACGCCTCCTCACTGGTATATAATCTTTTGGACATGACGCTGATGGCTGTGTGATGGGTGGCAGGTGATGGTCACTGATGGGTTGTGCGATGGGTGGCAGGTGATGTTCACTGATAGGTGATGACGTTGTGACAGGCGATGTTCACTGATGGGTGACAGGCAATGGTCACTGATGAGTGACAGGCGATGGTCAATGATGGGTGACGGGTGATGGTCACTGACGGGTGATGGTCACAGACAGGTGACAGACCATGGTCACTGATGGGTGACAGGGCATGGTCGCTGATGGGTGACAGGTGCACCGCTGACGGTCAGTGATGGGTGATAGGCCGCGGTCACTGATGGGTGATGGGTGCACCGCTGACAGTCACTGATGGCAGTCTCTTATGTGACAGGTGCACTTTATGGGGTGACTGTGGTGACTGTTGGGTGACAGATGACAATTGGGGGGGGCAATGGGACAAGTGTGGTGTTGGTGCAGACACTACAGAACACAGATCTGTAACTCACTGCTCCTGGCTCTTCTCTCCTCACGCTGGAAACGGTGTGTGAGGAGGGAAGAGCCGATAACAGGTAGTTACTGGTCTACGTTTACATTTAGTGTTTGGCTGTGAATGGATCACAGCAGATCACATGGTAAACAGCCACCGGCCAATGGCTGTTTACCAGCGTCAATGACGAGCAGTGTTCCCGGGAACACGCTACCACTGACACGCACGTGCAGCGCGCTCACGATCATGCACATGTGCCATGTAAAGTTGGGAGGTACCATCTGTGATCGGCTGTGACTTCATCACGGCCACTCACATTGTAAACAGCCATGCCCAATGACTATTCATCCCCGCCGGTGACGAGCAGTGTCTCGGTGACACGCCACCGACAGTACAGGGCTGCGCGCACATGATCGCCCGCATGCCCTGTTTAAATGGACGGATGTCATATGACGCCCACCCAGAATGAGAGCCACGCCACCCAGCCATCATATGATGGTGGGCGGGCGGCAAGCGGTTAAAACCACCAGTCCTGTGTGTTTTACGTGGGTGGGGTGAGATCGTTGAGGACTCTGTTCTCTGCTGCAGGATTTTGTGGTGAATGGGCTCATTCATGCTGAAATGCCTGCACAAGGACCCCAGGATTCAAGCTATGAAGGCAAGGGACCATTACTGGTTGGCCACCATTTTAAATCCCTGATACCAGTAGCACTACTCATGCAACTATCCCAAAAGGAGCAAAAAATGAGCCACATAGAATACGTGTTACGGAAGAACCTCTCAGTTGCATTTCCTGATAGTATCAGGATTCCGTCTCAACATGCCTACAAGCTTTAGAATGCTGAAAGAAGTACAAGCAATGACACTTTTAAGTAATTTCTTCAAATAATTTTTGGGTGTCCAGGCTGGACCACTGGTCAGAGCTTGAACTTTTGGCTTGCTCTATAGGCAGTGTGCTTTCTCAGAAAGCATTCAATGTAACAGGTGGTTTTGTGAGGGATAGCCTGGCCCCTAACACAGTTGACCAACTCACACTCATAAAAATGATCCAGTTCTGGATCAGCAATGACTATAAAACTCCTAAAGCTGTACTAATGAATACGTTTCCTTGCATTAGCAGCTACTGCCAACCCTGTTGGCCCACCAATCTTCTTTCCCAACTTCTGCTGGTTTTCCATCTGCTGGTTTTCCATTATTACCAGCTCCGGCAGCCTCTCTGGCCCTATTTTGGTGCTCCAGCACTGTAAAGGTGCAACACATACATTTTGTACAGCTGGCCCTCAGCTACAAAGTTACAAATGTTTTTTGCAGGAGAAATCCTGTGTTGTGCCTTAGAAATGTGCAGCTTATTCCAGGGATTGGGAAGTGAAAAGCTGCAGAAGTTCTAATGTTTGCTGCATGGTAAAATATGCCCTCTGCACAAGGAGAAAAGCTGGCACAGCAGTAAATATCAGCATCCATTTAAATATCCATTTATTGAAGAACACGGTGAAATACATCCACAAAACTACCTACGTGTTTCAGCTGTTAAGGCCTTCGTCATGGTTACCACACAAATTTAACAAACACCTTAAATAGTAATCCATTATCACATGTAAAAAAAGAGGTGGGAAGGGCAGAAGGAAAATCATTAGACAAATAAGATACAAATGTGCTAAAACAAGATAAAATAAACAAAATCAACAGCAACAGTACTGAAAAAAACTAAGATGGGTCTCATATCACGAGATATAATACAAAATATCTGAGACTTTTATATAAAGGAATATAAACAGTATATAACAGTGGATATATGTGAAAAGCAAGACACATGCAAGGAAAAAAGGGGGAATGGAATCCAGAGTTAGGAAAGAAACCATCTCAAAAACAGATCCACATCCCACTGGTGATTCAAACCACAGGGCATGTGGGTCTGTAGCTTGTGAATCCAACAGACCTCATGCTCCAAAAGTCTCCCCCCTCTTTTTTCACATGTGATGATGAATTACTATTTAAAGTGTTTGTTACGTGTGTGGTAGCCATGATTAAAGTGATTGTAAAGGCTTGTTTAAAAAAAGAAAAAAATTAACAAACATGTTATACTTACCTCCTCTGTGCGGTTGATTTTGCACAGAGCAGCCTGGATCCTCCTCTTCTCGGGTCCCTCTTTGATGCTCCTAGTCCCTCCCTCTTTGTGCCCCAGCAGCTTGCTACAGGAGTCGCCCAAGCTGAGTCAGAGCTCTGTGTATCCATTCAGACACAGAGCTCTGACCTGGCCCCTCCCTCTCTCCCCTGATTGGCTGACTGATTTTGATTGACAGCAGGGGGAGCAAATGGCACTGCTGCTCTGTCTCAGCCAATCAGGAGGAGTATGCTGGATGGCTGAGGGGATCGTGGACATCACTGGAGAGAGAAGGAGCTCAGACAGGTAATTAGGGGGTTCTGGGGAGGCTGCTACACACAGAAGGTTTTTCTTCATCAAAATATGGAACTTCCACTTTTTGGAATCCCCCCCCCCTCCGGTGTCACATGTGGCACCTTTCAGGGGGGAGGAAGGAGCAGATACCTGTCTAATACAGGTATTTGCTCCCACTTCCTGGCATAGATCACCGCGGCACCTACGCCACTTCCGGCGCCTACTCTGTCCTCCCCCGATGTATTCTGGGAGACACACAGGTCCCAGAACACAGCAGGAACCAGTGAGGGAGTGCAGCACGACTCGCGCATGCGCAGTAGGGAACCAGGAAGTGAAGCCACATGGCTTCACTTCCTGATTCCCTTACCGAGGATGGCGGCGGTAGGAGCCGAGAGCTGATGAACAGATCGGCTTCGCTGCCGACATCGCAGGCTCCCTGGACAGGTAAGTGTCTATATATTAAAAGTCAGCAGCTACAGTACTTGTAGCTGCTGGCTTTTATTTTTTATTTTTTTGGCAGACCTCTGCTTTAATGCATAAAATGCATTAAGATAAAAAACCTTCTGCCTTTACAACTCCTTTAAGGCCTGAATGACTGAAACACATAGGCATTTTTGTTAATGTATTTCAACATGCTCTTCAATACATGGATGCTCTTTTTCTGGTATTTACCACTGTGCTGGCTTTTTTCCTTGCAATGTGGATATATGCAGTTTCCAGAGACCTTTCAGCCAGAGCACCAGTGCTCCAGTACTGACTGGACTATGGAGTGGGGGTTGTAGCACTGTTTTGTTTGCATAAATTATGTTTTCTGTCTAATAGTTTGAGGATCAGTCCAATGTTCTGGGAAAAATATATGTGGCTGTTGTCTAACTGAAATAATACACTATAATTCTGATTTGCTGAAACAAACTGTCTCTCTACCTTATAAGTGTGACCTTGTAAAAAGGCTTACATCTGTGCATCAAGTGAGTACAATATTTCTGGCTTTGTCTTTTAAATAATTCATTATAGCTATACTGTGAAACTGTTATGCTACTGGCCAAGAGTAGGATTTTCTATGGTAAATTAAGAGTAAATGTCTCAATAGCTTTTATATCTGTTGTAGCTTCCACTGTTCAATTCAGGCCCATTGCTAAATAAAAATAATGGCTTGGCGGGCCAAATCTACCTAAAAATACCATTGTTTGCATGTTAAAAGGAATCAAATTGAGGTGCGGCTACTGCTGTATTTAAACCAAGCAATAACATACAATGTAAAAAATAATTTAAACACATAAAATACGTGATGCCAGAATACAGTTTCACTGTATTTACTGACAATGTCTGTGAGAATCAAACAAATTTTTAGGATTCACACATATAGACTTCATGGGATTTGGATTAAGCCCGGTTTCACACCACAACGGGCTGCGGATCGCACAGGAGCGCTGTGCGTCCCTGTTCACCGTTTCAGGGACGAATCAGGGCCGATTCTATGCCTGAATTCGGCCCTGAAACGCAGCCAAAGACGCACAGCGTTTTTGTGCAGTGCGCACCGCAGCCGCCCCGGAGATATGTGAACTGGCTCCATAGGGAGCCAGTCACATTCTCCTGCTATGCCAATTAGAGGTGCGGAAACGCACCTCTAATTCGCATAGGTGTGAACCCGGGCTAAACGTCCCAATTTTTCCGAATTTACAATGAATTGGATGAATTGCCCATTAACAAAACTCCGGCTGGTTCACTCATCCCTGCTCTGAAAGTAACAAAGTCAGAGGATCAGCATGACAGGCTACTAGAATTTTCAGAAGAAATCAGAAATCGCAGCTTAAGTATTTCTGTCAGCATGGTTTCCGTTAAGATTTGCAAATATGCTGTGATCCAATAACTGTATTTCCAGGAACTGCAAACAATAACTTGCTAGAATCACACATAAATTTTTTTTTTTAAATGCCACGTTGGATGATTTTGATTGATTGCTTATTGCATAGCTCATTCTGAGTCACTGTTCCTTATCTACACCTTCATAGGATAGACAGGTGCCATGAATGTTCATTAAAGAAACATTTCAACATTTGCATGATGACCAACCACTGTGTAATGTCTGTAAATGCCTTCCAGGTAATTTAGCAATACTATTGACTAATTTGACTGTAAGAAACTATTGCGCAGTTGGCTGCTTCTTTTAGAACAGGAGTTCTCTATGGCAAGCAGACCACTAATTCTAGTCACGGATGCAATAAAAAAACTGTACTTATGTTGTATTCTTATCTTGTAATGAACTTAGAGCGTAATATAGCAAATGTACTATTAATATACTGTAAGTACAGTATACTGAGTTTTACTATATAAAAAAACTACTAGTATTTTCTGCAAAGAACTTCATATTTTGCAATGTTTTACACTTGAATAGTACTATGGAGTTTTTGCTCAACAACCTGAGAAGTAATATTTAGATGCACCCTGGACACCCATAGCCTTGTGATAGGCTCCATTTTCAGCCAATTTTTCTTTTTTCTTTTTAACTGCAGCCTCATTTTCCTTAATTTCTTTCTACTGTTTTTTTTTTTTATTATATACAGTATATTTACATTTGCTGCAAACAGTTTGGCAATTCCCTTCCAGTGTCTTCCATCTCTATCACTTTCCCATTTTTACATTCAATATTTTTATTGTCAACATTAACAGAAAATGTACAGATACATATGTTAACCACTTGCCGACCCACCGCAGTACATATACTGCGATGGGGCGGCTCCTACAGGCACCGCAATGTACCCGTACATCGCTACCAGTTTCTGGGTTTCAGGCCTGCGCACTCTCGCCCGCCTGCTCCCCTGTGATTTGACTCCCTGGGAGTTTGTCAGCAAAGCCCGGCCAATGATTCATGGCTGGGACCTGCTGATCGGCTGTGTCGAATCACAGCCCTGAGCCCTGTGTTGACAATCAACACAGGGCTCTGAACAGAGGGAACAATTGCTTTGTTTCTGCAAAGTAGGGAAAAGAAACTAAACGATCTGTAGTAAAAATAAGCTCACATTACACATTATTAGGCACAGAATTAACCCCTTAATTGCCCCTAGATGTTAATCCCTTCCCAGCCAGTGTTACTGTTAGTACAGTGACTGTGTATATTATTAGCACTGATCACTGTATTAGTGTCACTGGAGATGTCAGTGGCAGTTAGTTCCCAGAAAGTGTCAATTAGTGTCAAACTGCCTGCCGCACTATTACAGTCCCACTATAAGTCCCTGACTGCCGCTATTAGTAGTATAAAAAAAAAAATCCAGTATATACTATAGTTTGTAGACTTTATAACTTTCAAGCAAACCAATCAATATACACTTATTGAGATTTTTTTTACCAAAGACATGTAGCAGAATACATGTTGGCCTAAATTTATGAGGAAAAGGAAAATTTGGAAATATTGTTTGTTTTTTTTTCAAATTTTGCAGTTTATATTATATTAAAAAAAAAACCCAGAAAAAAAACAGTGGTGATCAAATACCACCAAAAGAAAGCTCTATTTATGTGAAAAAATGATATAAAATTAATTTGCATATAGTGTTTCATGACCATGCAATTGCCAGTTAAAGTAGCTCACTGCCAAATAGCAAAAAATGGTCTGGTCACGAAGGGGGTAAAATCTTCTGGAGCTCAAGTGGTTAAGAAACATAGATGGTGCCATGAAGATACATATAGTGAAAGAGCAAGACCCCTTTTACACTGAGGCACTTTTCAGGCATTTTAGCACTAAAAATAGCACCTGTAAAGCGCCTGAAAAGCGCCTCTCAAGTCTCCCTAGTGTGAAAGCCCAAGTGGTTTCACACTGGTGCTTTGTGCTTGCAGGATGTTAGAAAAAGTCCTGCAAGCAGCATCCAACATCTTTGGGGCGGTTTGGGAGCGTACTCAGCCAATCAGGAGGAGTGTTCCGGACGGCTTAGACATTTGTGGAAATCACTGGATAGAGAGGGGGCTCAGGTAAGTAAATAGGGGGTGGTGGGAAGGCTGCTACACACAGAAGTTTTTGTTATCTTAATGCATTCTATGCATTAAGAAAAAAAACCTTCTGCCTTTAAATTCCTTTAAAGTTGATCAGGGCAAACAAATCAAAAGAAGTCATGACACCTCAAACAAAGATCAAGAAAAGAAAGAGAGAAGTAAAGAGGAAACACATTTTATGGCCAATATTCCTCAGAAGGAAAACATCTGTTATTTTCAAATTAAGCACTTTTATACTTAACACTATTCACAGTCCCTTTCCTCTGCTCCCACTATATATGAATACATTTGTTATAGTTACATTAATAATGGAAAAGGTTTGATCTCTGCTTTAGAAAACTTTCTAGCAGGCAGTTCATCTCCAGATAAACTACCTTAAATGCAAAAATGGGAAGAAGAATGTGAGATACAGTTCTTACCACAGGACTGGCATGATATTATTATTATTATTATTATTATACAGTATTTATATAGCGCCAACAGTTTACGTAGCGCTTTACAACTTGAGGGTAGACAGTACAAGTACAATACAATTTGATACAGTAGGAATCAGAGGGCCCTGCTCCTTAGAGCTTACAATCTATTTTATGTAATCTAAAGTGTACCAGATCCTTATAAAGGTATTAAACAAAAAGCAAACATTTACTATAATATATACTATACTATACAGCTTACCATTTATTAGATGTGATGACTGAATTTGTTTTCTTTTTTAGGCTTTGTTCTTCTATTTTCATCTGGTGATGTGCCCAGTAAGGTCCCTTTCACACTTGTACGACTTGTCCTATGACTTGGGATTGCAAAGTTGCATGACAAGTCATTCCCCATGATTTCCAATGACTACCATTCATATTAGTATGACTTCAAGTTGTGCTGACTTCAAAGTAGTCCCTGTACTACTTTGGTCCGACTTTGATCCTACTTCAGCCCATTGAATATCACGGAAGTCGGATCAAAGTCAGATCGCCATCTTAACTGATCCGACTTTGGCATGCAACTTGTGCTCTGATGATCTTTAAGTGGAACTCCACGCCAAATTAAAAAAAAGAAACGGCATGGGTTCCCCCTCCAAGATTTTAAGGGGAACCCCCACGCCGGAAAATATGCATGGAGGTCACCCCAAAAATCCATACCAGACCCTTATCCGAACACACAGCCCGGCAGGTCAGGGAAGGAGGGGGGGACGAGCGAGCGCCCCCCTCCTGAACCATACCAAGGCACATTGCCTCAACATGGGGGGAAGGGTGCTTTGGGGGGCCCTGTGCCCCCCCACCCCAAAGCACCTTGTCAACATGTTGATGAGGACAAGGGCCTCTTCCCAACAACCCTGGCCATTGGTTGTAGTGGGCTGCGGGCGGGGGCCTTATCAGAATCTGGAAGCCCCCTTTGACAAGGGGGCCCTCAGATCCCGACCCTATGTGAATCTCTTCTCCCCTCTCCGGCTCTTCTGCCTCCTCCACTGATGTCTTCTGCCTCTGCTGGTTCTTCTCCCCTCTCTGGGTCTTCTCTGCTAATGTCTTCTAGCCCTCTCTGGTCCTTCCTCCTCTGTCCGCTGCCTTCTGCCTCTGCTGTGTCTTCTATCTTCTCGCTCTTTTGCCTGATCTTCTCCGCTGTTATCTCACTCTGTTCTGTTCTTCTTCCGATGTTGACTCGACGCTCTCTCCCGCTCTAATGCCGGGTGCACGGTGTGCCACTACTTATATATATTGGCATGGGGCGTGGTCACCGGGTGATGTCATCTGGAGGCCCCGCTCCCTTATGACATCCCCCCATATTGAGGGCAGGTGGTCTGGTACGGTTCGGGGGGGGGGGGGGGGGATGGGGGGGCGCTCGCTCATGCCCACCCCCTTTCCTGTCCAGCCGGGCTGCATGCTCGGATAAGGGTCTTGTATTGATTCTGAGGGGACCCCACACTGTTTTTTTCGGCGTGAGGGTTCCCCTTAAAATCCATACCAGACCGAAGGGCCTGGTATGCTCTTGGAGGGGAAACCCATGACATTTTTATTTTTTTCAAATTTCCCCCTAAAGTTTCATACCAGACACAAAGTGCCTGCATTGTCGGGGATCAAAGTCGGGTCCCTGTTCACTGAAGTGGGACGAATGTCAGACTTCAAGTCACAGGGCAAAGTCGGATCCACAGTCATATGACTGTCGCGTCGTACCAGTGTGAAAAGGGCCTAAGTCTGTTGTTTTTCAAAATAATAAGCTCTCCAGCAAATGTAACAGTTACAGAGATTAAACAAATCATTTAATACTGACAATGAGCAGCTTACAATCAGTTTACAATCAGCTTACAATGATCAGCTTCTAGTTATTTATATATTTATTTAAGTTTCAATATTTTTATTGGAAACATACAATAGTAATAACAGTAATTGCATGTTGTCATAAAACGTGGAGGTCCGATGGGGGGCCAGAAGGTCCCACAAACATTTGGCACGTAACATGTATTTGATGCAGACAATATAATTGGCTAACCTGTCTTTAAGACTATTAACCATCTAAGAATAATGTATTCAGCTAAACCTATATAAAGCTTCTATTTATTTATATAAAATCTTTATCCCAAAAGGGAAAAAACTGTTTGCTGTAACTTCTTATATAGTATTAGCTGAAGTTTGACTTCAAAAAGTGTATTTAAATCTGCTAGTATATATAACACTCCCCTCCCCCCAGACTGACAATGCTCCTGTCCAAAAGTGTCTCTGTTGCTTTTTCATTCAGAGTGAGTACACTTTAATACATGAGGTATGTTACTAGCTAGATCACCAGGTGAAAACAGAGAAAAAAAGCCTAAAAAAAGAAAACTGATGCAACTACCATATATAATGTTTGGTAAGCTGCAACATATTACATTTTTGGTTTTGAGTTTAATACCAGTTTAATAGTCAAGGAGACGGCTCTCAAACCTTTCACTCTGTGGTACTCCAACCCCTAATGAACTTCATTCTATATCCCCAGAGGTTGCTAACACTTGCTTCTGCAGATATTCTTGTCCTGGTTCTTTACCCCATATAGACTATATTACCAAAAGTATTGGGACACCTGCCTTTACACGCACGTGAACTTTAATGGCATCCCTGTCTTAGCCTGTAGGGTTCAATATTGAGTTGCTTCAACTCCTCTGGGAAGGCTGTCCAAAGGTTTAGGAGTGTGTCTATGGGAATGTTTGACCATTCTTCCAGAAGCGCATTTGGGATGTTGGATGAGAAAGCCTGGCTCGCAGTCTCCACTCTAATTCATCCCAAAGGTGTTCTATCAGGTTGAGGTCAGGACTCTGTGCAGGCCAGTCAAGTTCCTCCTCCCTAAACTCGCTCATCCATGTCTTATTGGACCTTGCTTTGTGCACTGGTCCAAATCATTTGGTTGAGGGGGATTATGGTGTGGGGTTATTTTTCAGGGGTTGGGCTTGGCCCCTTAGTTCCAGTGAAGGGAACTCTTAAGGCGTCAGCATATCAAGACATTTTGGACAATTTCATGATCTCAACTTTGGGGATGGCCCCTTCCTGTTCCAACACAACTGCGCACCAGTGCTCAAACAAGGTCCATAAAGACATTGATGAGCAAGTTTGGGGTGGAGGAACTTAACTGGCCTAGACTGAGTTCTGACCTCAACCCGATAGAACACCTTTGGGATGGATTCGAGCGGAGACTGCGAGCCAGGCCTTCTTGTTCAACATCAGTGCCTGGGCTCACAAATGCGCTTCTGGAAAAATGGCCAAACATTCCCATAGACACACTCCTAAACCTTGTGGACAGCCTTTCCAGAAGAGTTGAAACTGTTATAGCTGCAAAAGGTGGGGCAACTCAATATTGAAGTCTATGGACTAAGACTGGGATGTCATTAACGTTCATGTGTGTGTAAAGGCAATACTTTTGGTAATATAGTGATTTTTGGCTGTGAAAATTATCACCAATTTGGCAAAAATTCTCTACTATTTAATTCAAGATAGCAGGGAAAAGTAGTGAATTAACCATGCCTATGTGTTTTCTGTTTGCCGCAATTCTGAGGATCCCTTACCATATAGAAAAACACACCCATGCAATTGCTACACAATAAGCTATATAACAGGGGTAGGCAACCTTTTGAGCACAGTTGATTTTTTAACACAAAATGTCAACTTCACACTCCCAATCACAAAAAGGATTAATTGTGACAAGTTAACATCCTGCACTTTCACTCCTCAGATCAGCTCCAATTCCTGCAACTCCACACTTTAGATCAGCCCCAATTCTTGCAACTCCACACTTCAGAACAGCCCCAATTCCTGCAACCCCACACTTCAGATCAGCCCAATTCTTGCAACTCTAAACTTCAGATCAGCCCCAATTCCTGCACCTCCAGTCCTTAAATCAGCCCCAATTCCTGCAACTTCATACCTCAGATTAGTTTTACTATTGTACCCCCCTGCTCATCTGTCCCACCACTGTACCCCCTTGCTCATCTGTCCCACCACTGTACCCCCCTGCTCATTTGTCCCACCACTGTAACTCCCCGCACATCTGCCCCACCACTGTAACCATCTGAACATCTGCCCCACCTCTGTGCCCCCCTGCTCATCTGTCCCACCACTGTAACCCCCTACATATCTACCCCAACTCTGTACCACCCTGCTCTTCTGTCCCACAACTGTAACCTCCCTGCTCATCTGCCAATGTACCTCCTTTCTCTTCTGCCCTGCTAATGTACCCCCCCGCACATCTGTCCCACTAATGTATCTCCTTTCTCCTCTGCTCTGCCACTGTATTCCCCTCTCATCTGCCCCACCTCTGTACCCCCCTGCTTTTCTGCCCCACCACTGTGACTCCCCTGATCATCTGTCTCACCAATGTACCCCTTGTTCATCTGCCCGACCACTGTACCTCCCTGCACATCTGCTCCACCACTGTACCTCAATGCTCTTCTGTCTCACCGCTGTACCACCTTCTCATCTGTCCTAAAACTGAACCCATCTGCTCATCTGCCCCACCAATGTACCTCCTTTCTCCTCTGCCCCACCACTGTACCCCCCTGCACATCTGTTCCACTAATGTACCTCCTTTCTCCTCTGCTCTGCCACTGTACCCCCCCTTCTCATCTGTCCCACCTCTGTACCCCCCTGCTCATCTGCCCCACTGCTGTACCCCCCTGCTCTTCTGTCCCACCGTTGAACCCCCTTCTCATCTGCCCCAACACTGACCCCCCCCCTGTTTATCTTTCCCACCACTGTAACCCCCTTCTCATCTGGCCCAACACTGAACCCTCCCTTCTCATCTGTCCCACCACTGTAATCCCCTTCTCATCTTGTCCAACACTGAACTCCCCTCTGAGGTCCACTGTACCTCCTTGCACTTCTGCTCCACTGCTGTATCCCCATGCTCTTCAATCTTAGGGCTGAACCACCTTCTCATCTGTCCTAACACTGAACTCATCTGCTCATCTGCCCCACCACTGTAACCCCCTTTCTCATCTACCCCACCACTGTACCTCCTGTACATCTGTCTCACCTCTGTTCTCCCCTGCTCTTCTGCCCAACCTCTGTTCCCCCCTGCTCTTCTGCCCCACCACTGTAACCCCCTGCTCATCTGTCCCATCACTGTAACCCCCTGCTCATCTGCCCCACCAATGCAGCTCCTTTCACATCTGCCCCACTGCTGTACCCCCCTGCTCTTTTGTCCCACCGCTGAACCCCCTTCTCATCTGCCCCAACACTGAACCCCCCTGCTCATCTGTCCCACCACTGTAACCCCCTTCTTATTTGGACTGACACTGAACCCCCCTGCTCATCTGTCCTACCACTGTAACCCTCTGCTCATTTCCCCTATCGCTGTACTCCTCTGCTCTTCTTTCCCATCGCTGAACCCCCTTCTCATCTCTTCCACCACTATACTTTCCTGCACATCTGCCCCACTGCTGTACCCTCCTGCTCTTCTGTCCCACCTCTGAACGCCCCCTGCTCATCTGCTCCACCGCTGTACCATCTTCTCTTACCTTATTTCTGAAATTGGTAGTGATAACCAAGCGAGTCATCTTCCTCCAGATGGTGGGTCTGGCTAGCAGGACTGTGATTGGCTTTAGCAGAGGCTAATCACCGCCCACCCTAGCAGAGCTGAACCCAATCTCTTCCCCATCACAAGAGCTGACGATCGCAGCTACAGCAAAATTAGCCTACCCCTGGGCTATAACATTGAACTGGAAATCTTCCACTATTCCCTTTACAGAAATTATTGCTAGATTGGATTCTATAATGCTAATAAAAAGAATCTTTCATACTATTTATGACTTTATTTCCCTTTTCTCTGCCAAGTGGGCTATAAGTTCATCTAATCAACATTTGTATTTGAATTGGCTTTTACAGAAATGAAATGAAGGTTACCTTCCTCTTTGTTGTTTGATTTTAAATCCACTTCTCTGATGTCTTACTTATATTTAGTTTTCAATTGTGATAATTTTTGGAATTCGTATTGTATTGTATTGAGATATATTTGGTTGATATTTGTTATATTGCCAAAAAAAAATTTTGCGAACTAAAAAATAACAAAAAAATAAAAAGATAAATTGCGACCACAGAAGCCAATCATTGCCAGGGCTTCCACCTATTAAGGGGGTGAAACAGCTTGTTGGTATTGAATGCAGGGATTCCAGATATTTTTTAAATAAAATAAAATAATACAAATTATGTGTTAGTAAAACCATACCTATCATCACAACTACTTTGTGCATTGGGCTTTCATTTGGTAGTAAATGGTTATGGATATCTCCTATTTTTTTTCCCCAAAATTTTCAAAGGAAAACTGGCCCAAAATAATAAAATATTTTTTTTTTTCATCCTACCTAAAACACACTGGCACTGGCACTAACTGACACTAAAGAAAAAAGTAAATCCTGCCCAAAATATACTGACTCTGACCCTTGACCCTTACTTGACCCAAACACTAACCCTGGCACTGATCTGGATCAAACCTTGATCTAGGTATTTTTTCTTTATTTTCTTTTATATTTTTTACACACTGAAAGATACATTGTATCTTTCCTCTCTATTCACAGATGGAGAGAAACACAGGGGTGGGCTTCACAGTGACTGGTCACTGTGGTAGCCAATCAGAGTCTACCACAGCGATCAGGTGACCCGAAATTGGGAGTTCCAGGTTCCGATATTTAGTACAGGAGCTGGGGCCATTTGAAATTACCCATGGGAGACTCAGCAGGGATCCATGCAAATCGGTGCTGATGGGAACCCCTAATGACAGCAATCAGAGCCTGAGAGCACTCGCAGCTATTTATGGACGCTCGTGTATCGATTACATGTGAATGATCGTCCCTGGACCCAGACTGTAATATAAACGTTCTGGGTTTAAGAAGGTTGATACATTTTTTATAATAAATAACAGGAAAGTCATCTGGTCCAGAAGCCGAAGGTGACTTGGTATTTTCGATAACTCCCTTACCCTCCCTGGCGGTAATCCCGAGTGTGGCTTGGCGTTAATTTTCATTACCATTAGCGGTAACCTCGAGCCTCGGTATAGCATTGCAGAATCCTAGTACAGGCAACTTACCTTGTCCCCAGGATCCTGCGATGTCCCCCCCACTGTGTCCTCCGCCTGATGCTCTGTGTTCCGGGCTCCGCTCCCTGCGAGCGTCGCAACGCATTGGGGCGGCAAATTCAAAAGGTACAAAAAACAAAACACATTCAGTGCACTGTAATCTGTAAGATTGCATTACTGTATCAAATCATTTCCCCTCCCTTTTGTCCCTAGTGCTTTGTCCAGTGCCCTGCCTGCATTTTTTTATTATATATACTGTTCTTTCGGCTTGGAAACTTGGGAATGTCCATGACAACCAAAAAGTGTCTCTTTAAGTCAAAAGCTGTTTTAGATCAGCTAGAAAACAGTGATAGTAAATTAGAACACTTGCAGAATTGAACGATAGTGATTTGTGGGGAATTCATATTATTATTATTACTATTATTATTATTTTATTCTTTTTTATAATTATTTATAGTTCTTTATTATATTATAATTTATGATTTTGTGTTTCAACCTTTATCATACCCAGGATGTCTACTAGACTCTTGTTTGGACAGATTTAAGTGAGTTATTCCTAAGATTTATAGGCCTACAATATAAAACACCAAATTCCTATGCAAAACAATGTACCGCTTTGAGAGTCAAAAATCTAACATAATCATACCGCCAGGGAGGCTACTCTATTGTGCCATGTTTTGTCTTTCTGTTAAGTTTCTATGTGTTTGAGTCAGGATAGGCATATATTGCCCTTCAAAGAAGGTTTGGATATATTTTGGTGATTTGGGTGATATCAGATTATATAGAAGTGAGTACAATTTATAGAATTCAGGTAGAACATCTTTTGGACTTTGGGTATACATCCCAAGGAAATGCAGATCTTGGGGACTGTAGAGCCTCTACTTTTAGGGGAAAATTTGGTGACCAGTACTGTACCTATTCTATCTTTTTGAGAGGAAATTCCTTCCAGCATATTCTCTACTTGGCTTTGGTGGTCAACACTGAGTTTAAAGACAGTCTAAGGAATGTCCGCCCATAGAGCCATCAACGCCAAGGAATAAACAAGTTTAGCTACCTTGGTGACCATTTTAGGAGGACATTTAATTTGGGTTTATGTTAGAATCCCCACCACAGAGTATAGTGCCTTCCATATGAGGCAAGAGAGTTTGAAACATCCAGGAAAATGAAGGAAACTTGGACAGCACAGGGGTTATAGTAAGAGATCAAAGTATATAGATGTTCCCCAATGCGACCTTTCGGCAATATATAATGGCCCTTTTGATCCCTAACCTCTTGGACCATAGAAAAGGAAATATTCTTGGAGAAGCAAATAGCTACACATTTTGTTATAGTAATTGTATTTAATATAAAAAACAAAAGAAAAAGAAAAACAAAAAAAAATGAAAGTGTTTGTGGATAAAAAAGGGTCGGTATGTGGTGAGGAAACTAGTCTTTTAAAGTATAAATATAATTCTAGGAAAGGGGGGGGGGGGGCGGGATGGTCAGCCATTTTGGGTCAGAAGAGAGGAATTATGAAACTAGGGGCCACTTTTTACCAGCCCGTATTGTGAAAAGCCCAGAGGAGCCTGGAAATCAAGTAAAGGATAATCATTCAATTTTTATTTTTTTTTTTTGTTTACAAATTTTTATTAGAAAAATGCAAAAGATTGTACATAAGTATAACATATTGCAGTATCAACATAAGATAATAGCGTACAAGCATGTTGGAAATTGTAGAACAGAGCAATGATTGTATAATAATTGACACGTTTAGAAAAAGCAGTGCAAAAAGAGAGCAATGATCTCAGATATATCTATGCAACAAAGCAGAAAAAATCATGCCTATCCATAACAACATAAAGATGATAATGGAATAACTTGCAGGGGGCATTCAAACATTGTGTGATGATCGAACCAAGGGGACCATTTTTTGTCATAAGGCTTATGCCCCGTACACACGGTCGGACTTTGTTCGGACATTCCGACAACAAAATCCTAGGATTTTTTCCGACGGATGTTGGCTCAAACTTGTCTTGCATACACACGGTCACACAAAGTTGTCGGAAAATCCGATCGTTCTGAACGCGGTGACGTAAAACACGTACGTCGGGACTATAAACGGGGCAGTGGCCAATAGCTTTCATCTCTTTATTTATTCTGAGCATGCGTGGCACTTTGTCCGTCGGATTTGTGTACACACGATCGGAATTTCCGACAACGGATTTTGTTGTCGGAAAATTTTATCTCCTGCTCTCCAACTTTGTGTGTCGGAAAATCCGATGGAAAATGTCCGATGGAGCCCACACACGGTCGGAATTTCCGACAACACGCTCCGATCTGACATTTTCCATCGGAAAATCCGACCGTGTGTACGGGGCAATAGTATGGTAAAGAGTGTGAAAAATATTTCAACTCTGATCTCTCGAATTTTGATGGTGGTTCATGGGTGTGAAAGAGACTGTAGATAGAAAATATATAGAGAAATAGAAACATATTATTTAGTATACAAAACAGGGGCTTAGCAAATAACATAGATACCCAAGTTTGGTCAGGATACAAGGCCCAAACAGTGTCAAAACCCTGCCAAATGCACAAATTACACCAAATTTGAATTAGAGAGTGGGCCGCAGCCCAAAGACCAAATCAAGTGAGGATGCACAACAGCCGTAACTTACATACGACGACCTATGCTTGCAGAACAGAAAGAGCAATCGGCAGTTCATGTAAGTGGAGATATATTTCTAGGAACCATATGATTGTTGCAGAAAACAAAGTTTACTCCCTCCAGAGTAAAAGTAAAAGTCTGGATTTAAAGTACAGTATATTGCAAAATCTTTAACTTGGTTAACAAAGTTGTCCTACACTATCAGGTAAAGGTTCGTAGGTGAACCCCCTTGTCGACCTAGGACTCAGAAACCAAACCTGAGAAGAGGGTATACTATTTAGGCAAAAAAGAGAATATGAGAGAGACACTGCTCCCTCTAGAATAATGGGATTTTTAATGGGGATATTTATGTCTGTTACCAAGGTAAGCACGCGAACAATAAATTAAGAAATAGTAAATTTATTTATAACAAAATAGTAGATAAAAATCACATAGTCATCATAACATATAGACCATGAATGATACTTGATACAAGAAACAAGATGCTTGAATATGCAGAGGGGCTGACATGTTTTGTAGATTCCTGCTTCTTCAAAGGCACCGCATGCATCTATAGTTTCATATAGGTTACATAGAACATATCATTAATATAGTACCAATAATCATAATTTTTTTTAAATTTCTATACAATGATCACATAATGATACATAGCATAAATGCACGTGCTTACCTAACGTGAAGTTTTAGATGCTTTTTTACTTTTTTGGATGGTTGTGGCATCGCAGTGTGCAGAGGTCAGGCCGTCATGATATAACCACTTACAGCAACTGCCCGGTGGAAGTCAGATCCAACAGGGTTGGACAGTGGAGGTATTGGATCGCGTGAATTACCAGGGGATAGTGTGGTACCAATAGTCTATGGATTTAAAAATACTAATATTAAGCAGTTTAAAATTAACTAATGAGCAATTCAAAAAATAGTAAGAAAACAAAATATATCAAGATATATAGTCCCTACTTAAATACTTATGTAGTGGGACATTTTTTATTAGTTTATAAAGATATTTACAGGCATACCCCACTTTTAAGTACACAATGGGGTTTATTTACTAAACATAGAACATATCATTAATATAGTGCCAATTAATCGTAATTTATTAAAAATTTTTATACTACGGTCAGATAATGATACATAGCATAAATGCAAGTGCTTACCTAACTTGAAGTTTAAGATGCTTTTTTACTTTTTTGAGTAATTCAAAATTACCTTTCCTTTTCAATCTGCAGCCATTGTAATTACTGAATATTAATTGCAGATAAAATGCCCATTTTACAAATATAACCTCCTTCTTTAATCACCATAATATATTTACTGTACACCAAAAGAAAATAAAATAAAGTATCTTTGCATAAGCACAGGAATATATAAACATTTAAAATATTAAAACATTAACAATCTAAGCCCCCCCTCCCATTCTCTTCCCTACTCTTCCCACATATGTCTACATTTTAATGGATATTGCACATATGGGATTAGATACTACCAGGGCATCACTGCTTAATATAACCCATTAGGGGGATATATATACAAGCATACCCCACTTTTAAGTACACAATGGGGTTTATTTACTAAAGCTGGAAAGTGCAAAATCAGGCTCACCTATGCATAGAAACCAATGAGCTTCTAACCCCAGCTTTGGTAATAAAACTTGGAAGCCCTTTGCTTTCTATGCAGAAGTGAGCCTGATTTTACACTTTTCAGCTTTAGTAAATAAACCCCATTGTGTACTTAAAAGTGGGGTATGCCTGTAAATATCTTTATAAACTAATAAAAAATGTCCCACTACATAAGTATTTAAGTAGGGACTATATATCTTGATATATTTTGTTTTCTTACTATTTTTTGAATTGCTCATTAGTTAATTTTAAACTGCTTAATATTAGTATTTTTAAATCCATAGACTATTGGTACCACACTATCCCCTGGTAATTCACGCGATCCAATACCTCCACTGTCCAACCCTGTTGGATCTGACTTCCACCGGGCAGTTGCTGTAAGTGGTTATATCATGACGGCCTGACCTCTGCACACTGCGATGCCACAACCATCCAAAAAAGTAAAAAAGCATCTAAAACTTCACGTTAGGTAAGCACGTGCATTTATGCTATGTATCATTATGTGATCATTGTATAGAAATTTAAAAAAAATTATGATTATTGGTACTATATTAATGATATGTTCTATGTAACCTATATGAAACTATAGATGCATGCGGTGCCTTTGAAGAAGCAGGAATCTACAAAACATGTCAGCCCCTCTGCATATCCAAGCATCTTGTTTCTTGTATCAAGTATCATTCATGGTCAATATGTTATGATGACTATGTGATTTTTATCTACTATTATGTTATAAATAAATTTACTATTTCTTAAACTAAACTTTATCAAAAGTATGCCACCTGGTTAATTTAATCAGAGCTTATAATCATTAATAGGTACCATCATCCTTAATCTATATAAGGCAGTGTTAATTGAAAAAGGGGGGAAGGGAAAACCAAAAGGACCTCTCCAATCCGGTCCTACCTTTTTCCTGGGAATCTTAGGACTATTGCGGTACCAAAGGGATATAGACCATATTATATAAAATCTTTACTTTATTAAAGGGTAAGACATTAAAAGAATCCATACAAGGATACAATAGTGAATGGACAAAAACATAGTAGCAAAATAATTTTGATATTACAGCAACGGTGGGTATATTGTTATATGACCCCCCTCTGTCTGTTTTATTAATCATAGCATGATTTCCAGCAAGGTGGCAGGGTTCCCTTTCTTTGCCTTTTTCTTTCTGCTATGTTGCTTGCCTGTTCCTCTGACTTCTTCTCTTCTTTTTCCCTCTCCCTTTTTTTCTCCCCCTGTTCCCCCCCCTTCCCTTCCCCCCATGTGTTCCCCCCCCTTTCCGCCCCTCCCCCTTCCTCGTCCCCCCTTCCCCCCCCTCCTCCCCCTCTCTCCTCCCTCTTTATCAGTTTCCTCCCCCCCCATCTCCTTGCTTTGGTTTACACTTCCCTATGGCCCTTCCCCTTCCTCCCCCCCTTTTTTCACTCTCATTTCTCACTCCACACACCTAGGTGGTCCTTTCTCATCAATTAGCCGCTGACATACAATTACTTACCTACTCCTATTTTTATTTTTCACAATAGTAATTCCTAAGTGCCCCCCTAGCTCGCCCCCGGGGGAACGCCCCTTGCGGGCGTCTCAGTGTCGTTCCAGCCCTTGATGGGCCAAGGGTGGTGAGTGCAACATCATTAATTACCTTCTCCAATGCTAATGATGTATATACTGTACCTGTTCACTTATTTGTAGTTCATTTATTGCATGGATGTAATGTTGATTGATTCTTTTGTTATTCTGTAGAAAATGTACTAGACGCCTCCCGAAGAAGCGGCTTGACCGCGAAACTGTAGAGGTTACATCGTGAAAGTACTAAACAACCTGCCTTTTTCTATCTGTAATAGGCACTTACCAATTTTAAGTCAACATTGCTGTAACATGAACTGTTTTTTGCTACTATGTTTTTGTCCATTCACTATTGTATCCTTGTATGGATTCTTTTAATGTCTTACCCTTTAATAAAGTAAAGATTTTATATAATATGGTCTATATTCCTTTGGTACCGCAATAGTCCTAAGATTCCCAGGAAAAAGGTAGGACCGGATTGGAGAGGTCCTTTTGGTTTTCCCTTCCCCCCTTTTTCAATTAACACTGCCTTAAACTAAACTTTATTGTTTGCGTGCTTACCTTGATAACAGACATATATATCCCCATTAAAAATCCCATTATTCTAGAGGGAGCAGTGTCTCTCTCCTATCCTCTTTTTTTATCTACCACTAGGGATTTGGAGATACTAGTCTGTTCCTGGAAATTGTCCAACAACACATTCTTCCAGGTATACTATTTAGGATTCTCATGAGTCATACTATAATAAACTGGCTTTGCAAAACAGTGTACAATACTGTATATCTAGTTAAGTATGCAAATTTGTAGTATAGCTGTTAACATATCATAGGGGGCCTCCAAACAGGACCTCAAAGGTGGAAGCTGATTGAACTAAAATTATTGGGAGTTCATGGTGAAGGAGTGTCCATCAATTTGCAAGATCTGGATTGTCTCCACATTGGTGGGATAGGGAGAAGGGGTAAGGGGGACCGAAATCTTGCTAATTCTGAATGTTGGTCTGCAGATCTCTGGATATGATGATGAACTGGAGTGATATTTCTTCTCCTTGTGAAAATGTGAAGATTGGATTTGTCAATATAGGAAAAGATGAGGAGAGGTCATAAGGCCCATAAACCTCCTTGCTGTAGAGTGCCTAGAGGTTTTAGAGCCCGCTGCTTCTGAATGGTGGAGGGAGTGTTGTTGGTGGAAAATTTGCACAGGGTGTCTCCGGATGGATAGATTGCTGACCGCTGCAATTTCCTCATGACAAATTCTTTCACTTGGAATATAGAGGCTTGACTTGGAGTCAAGTTTTCTCATTGTGGCTTCAATTTGAGTGCCCTGATCTTTGATATCTGCCTTAATCCCTTCCCACTGACATGACACATATAGGTGCATCTCATAAAATTAGAATATCATCAAAAAGTTAATTTATTTCAGTAATTCAATTCAAAGTATCTCAGAAAATTTGAATATTCAAATTGAACATTTCAAATTTGAAAATTTGAATATTACATAAGTCCAATTAAAAAAAGTGATTTTTAATACAGAAATGTTTGCTTACTGAAAAGTTTGTCCATGTTCAGTATGGTATGCACTCAATACTTGGTCGGAGCTCCTTTTGCATGAATTACTGCATCAATGCAGCGTGGCATGGAGGCGATCAGCCTGTGGCACTGCTGAGGTGTTATGGAAGCCCAGGTTTCTTTGATAGTGGCTTTCAGCTCATCTGCATCGTTGGGGCTAATGTCTCTAATCTTCCTATTGACAATACCAACAGATTTTCTATGGGGTTTAGGTCAGGCGAGTTTGCTGGCCAATCAAGGACAGTGATACCATCAGTGATGCTTTATCAGTGCCCATCAATGCAGCCTATCGGTGCCCATCTGTGCAGCCTATCAGTGCCCATCAGTTTTGTCTCATCAGCGTTCATCAATGAAGGAGAAAAATTACCTGTTTGCAAAATTTATTAACAAAATATAAAATGATTTTGTATATTTAAAAAAAAAATGTGGTCTATTTTAACAAAAAATAAAAAACCCAGAGGTGATCAAATACCACCAAAAGAAAGCTCTATTTGTGGGAAAAAATTATAAAAATTTCATTTGGGTACAGTGTTGTATGACTGCGCAATTGTCATTCCAAGATTGACAGCGCTAAAAGCTGAAAATTGGTCTGGGCAGGAGGGGGGTTTAGGTGCCCACTAAGCATGTGGTTAAACCTTTTTGGCAGTGTGGGCAGGTGCCAAGTCCTGCTGGATGATGAAATCAACATCTCCATACAGCTGGTCAGCAGAGGGAAGCATGAAGTGCTATCAATTTTCTGATAGAGGGCTGCACTGACTTTGGATTTCATAAAACACAGTGGACCAACACCAGCAGATGACATGTCTCCCCAAATCATCACAAACTGTGGAGAATTTTCCATTTTATTTGGAAACTAAGGTCCCAGAGTCTGGAGGAAGAGTGGAGAGGCACATAATCTGAGCTGTATGTGGTGCAGTGTGAAGTTTTCACAGTCAGTGATGATTTGGGGAGCCATGTCATCTGCTGGTGTTGGTCCACTGTGTTTTATCAAGCCCAAAGTCAGTGCTGCCCTCTACTAGGAAATTCTAGAGCACTTCATGCTTTCCTCTATATTCCTGCATTACTAATATTCAAATTTTCTGAGACACTGCATTTTGGGTTTTCACTAGCTGTAAGCCATAATCTTAAAAATGAAAAGAAAGAAATGCTTAAAGTATAACTCCACTTTTGTTGAGATAAAAAAAAAAATTCCCTGGGTAATCTATGTACATTGCAAGGATTATAAAAACCTTTGTTGTAGATTGCTACCTTTTATTATTCTAAAATAACCCATGTGTGTTTGTCCGTGCCTCTGTACTGAGTGGGTCTAATGCAGTTCTTTGGAACAACCTCTCAAACATACTGTTAATAAGGACTACATAATGCAATCCAGATAAAAGCTAGGTTTAGGTTATTTAAAGGTGATACTTATATAATCTATGAAGATATAGCAGGCAACTTTTTTTTTAATTTTCCCAAAACTAAAAAAACGTGTTCAATAGTGGACACTTTTACCACCTTCCTGACCAGGCAAATTTTTAGCTTTCCTCGCTGTCACGCTTTGAATGATAATTGCGCGGTCATGCAACACTGTACCCATATGAAATTTGTATAATTTTTTTCACACAAATAGAGCTTTCTTTCGGTGATATGTAATCACTGCTGTCTTATTTTATTATTCTTAGTCTTATTATTTTGCAAAATAAAGAAAGGAAGACTAAAAAAACCCAGTTTTTCTTTGTTTCTGTTTTAAAACTTTACAAATAAATAATCTTTCTTTCATAAATTTGGGCCAAAATGTATACTGCTACATCTCTGTGGTGAAAATAACCTAAATCAGTGTATATTATTTAGTCTGTAGGAAAGTTACAGAGTTCACAAACTATGATGTGTGTGTGTATGTGTGTGTATATATATATAAAATAGATAATTGCCTTGAAACATTATTCATATCCCTTGAAATTTTCCACATTTTGTCATGTTACAAACAAAAACGTAAATGTATTTTATTGGGATTTTATGTGATAGACCAACACAAAGTGGTACATAATTGTGAAGTGGAAGGAAAATGATAAATTATTTACATTTTTTACAAATAAATATGTGAAAAGTGTGGCGTACATTTGTATTCAGCCCCCCTGAGTCAATACTTTGTAGAACCACCTTTCGCTGCAATTACAGCTGCAAGTCTTTTTGGGGATGTTTCTACCAGCTTTGCACATCTAGAGAGTGAAATTTTTGCCCATTCTTCTTTGCAAAATAGCTCAAACTCTGTCAGATTGGATGAAGAGTATCAGTGAACAACATTTTTTAAGTCTTGCCACAGACTTTCAGATGGATTTAGGTCTGGACTTTGGCTGTATGTTTAGGGTCATTCTAACACATGAATATGCTTTGAGCTAAACAATTACATTGTAGCTCTGGCTGTATGTTTAGGGTACTTGTCCTGCTGGAAGGTGAATCTCCGCCCCAGTCTCAAGTCTTTTGCAGACTCGAACAGCTTTTCTTCTAAGATTGTGCTGTATTTGGCTCTATCCATCTTCCCATAAACTCTGACCAGCTTCTCTGTCCCTGCTGAAGAAAAGCATCCCCACAACATGATGCTGCCACCACCATGTTTCACGGTGGGGATGGTGTGTTCAGGGTGATGTGCAGTATTAGTTTTCTGCCACACATAGCATTTTGCTTTTAGGCCAAAAAGGTTCAGTTTGGTCTCATCTGACCAGAGCACCTTCTTGCACATGTTTGCTGTGTCCCCCACATGGCTTTCTTTCAACAATGGCTTTCTTCTTGCCACTCTTCCATAAAGGTCAGATTTGTGGAGTGCACGACTAATAGTTATCCTGTGGACAGATTCTCCCACCTGAACTGTGGATCTCTGCAGCTTCTACAGAGTTACCATGGGACTCTTGCCTGCTTCTCTGATTAATGCTCTCCTTGCGCGGCCTGTCAGTTTAGGTGGATGGCCATGTCTTTAGGGTTTGCAGTTGTGCCATACTGTGCTCCATGAGATGTTCAAAGCTTGGGATATTTTCTTATAACCTAACCCTGCTTTAAACTTCTCCACAACTTTATTCCTGACCTGTCTGGTGTGTTCCTTGGGCTTCATGATGCTGTTTGTTCACTAAGGTTCCCTAACAAACCTCTGAGGGCTTTGCAGAACAGCTGTATTTATACTGAGATTAAAATACACACAGGTGGACTCACTAATTTACTAATCAGGTGGATTTACTAATTAGGCGACTTCTGAAGGCAATTGGTTCCACTAGATTTTAGTTAGGGGTATCAGAGTAAAGGGGAATACAAATGCACGCCACACTTTTCACATATTTATTTGTAAAAAATGTTGAAAACCATGTATCATTTTCCTTCCACTTCACAATTATTATAATAATATTTTGAGTTGGTCTATCACATAAAATCCCAATAAAGAACATTTACGTTTTGTATGAATAATTTTTCAAGGCACTGTATATGAAACGTTATCCTGATGTACTGACTGCCTCATTTCTTGAGGCCCGAAAATGCCAGAACAGTACAAATATCATCTAAATTACCCCTTTTTGGAAAGTAGACAGTCCAAGGTGTTTATTAAAGTGGTTGTAAACCCTCTGGGACAACTTTCACCTACAGGTAAGCCTTAATCTAGGCTTACCTGTAGGTGAAAGTTGTCCCAGAGGGTTTACAACCACGTTAATAAACACCTTGGACTGTCTACTACAGGTAAGCCTAGAATAAGGCTTACCTGTAGGTGCTTGCAATATCTCCTCAACCTACACGGTTTAGGAGATATTTTCAAAAAAAGCTATACCGAAGTCTACGGCGCATGTGCGCCGTAGACAACGGCGCAGGCGCACTGAGCATGCTGTTAGTGAAGGCGAGCATGCCGTCACTGACGGCTCTTGCGCGCATGCGCCGGAGTGATGTCATCGCTGCTCCGGCCACTCACAGCGCCGGAGCAGCGATACCCGGAAGTCACTCCGGCTATCATGGCGCCAACGAAGGACGTAAACGAGGGTCGCTTTTGGGGCTTTGATCTCAGGTAAGTAATTCATAATGAGCTAGTTTGCTATGCATGATGAGTTTTTTGAAGTTCACATCCCATGACAATAGGGCTCCCACCCAGCCATCATATTAGAATGTGTGAGACTTTTACACAGCGTGGCCACATAGAGAGGCCCAACATGCAGGGAGCACCTTCAGGCGTTCTGGAGCACCCAGGCCAATTCTGACATTTCTCTCCTACATGTAAAAATCATCATTTATTTGCTAGAAAATTACATAGAACCCCAAAACATTATATATGTTTTTTTAGCAAAGACCCTAGAGAATACAATGGCTTTTGTTGCAACTTTTTATTTCGCACGGTTTTTTACTGGTTACATGTTTTGAGTTACAGAGGAGGTCTAGGACCAAAATTATTGCTCTCGCTCTAATGTTCGCAGCGATACCTCATATGTGTGGTTTGAACACCATTTTCATATGTGGGCGGGACTTACGTGTGTGTTCGCTTCTGCATGCGAGCACACGGACAGGGGCGCTTTAAAAAATTTTTTTTTCTTTTATTGTTCATTTTACTTTATTTATTTTAGTATGACATTTTTTCCAAAAATAATTTTTTTTGATCACTTTTATTCCTATTACAAGGAATGTAAACATCCCTTGTAATAGGAATATGACATGACAGGTCCTCTTTACAGTGAGATATGGGGTCAATAAGACCCCACATCTCACCTCTAGGCTGGGAAGCCTGAAATAAAAAAAAAAAAACGACCCTGGCTTCAATCGTAGCGGTGAGTTGGTAGAAGCACCAGAGGGCAGTGGGAAGGGGGGACGTCCCCTCTTGCCTCCCGTAAGAACGATCAAGCTGGAACAGCTGCTATGATCATTCTTATGGTGTAGGGAATCGCCGGCTGAAAAAGCTGATATCTGAATGATGCCTGTAGCTGCAGGCATCATTCAGATATCCCCGCACAAAATCAAGGACATCATATGACGGCCGGCGAGCGGGAAGTGGTTAAAACGCATTTTTTTTAACACAAAGTTGTTCATTTATACAATATTTCTAACACATAGCATGTACATACCAAAAATGAAACCCCAAAATAGATTCTCCTATTCCTCCTGAGTACGGTGATACCACATGTGTGAGACTTCCACAGCCTGGCCACATACAGAGGCAGAGTACAGCCAAGTATGGCTGAGCTTGGCAGAGTATGGCTCAGCATGGCAGGGTATGTATTGCAGGGTATCGCCTAGTATGACTGGGTATGGCTGGGTATGGCAGAGTATGGCTGGGTATTGCTGGGTATGGCAGGGTATGGCGGGGTATGGCGGGGTATTGCAGGGTAGTGCAGGGTAGTGCGGGGTAGTGCAGAGTAGTGCAGGGTAGTGCAGAGTAGTGCCGGGTAGTGCAGAGTATTGCAGGGTAGTGCAGAGTAGTGCAGGGCATTAGAGTATGGAGGGATGGCTGAGCATGGATGGATGGATCCATGGATGTGACTGTATTTGTCACAGAACAGCGCTGTGGGCACTACAGATCCAGCCCACAGCGCTGCTGCCATCCGCTCTTTCCCCCTCTCCTCCCACACTGTACCGATCGGTACACAGAGGGGGAGAGAGGAACCGGCGTCATGACATGATACCGGTTTGTTTACATGTGATCGCTCCGTCATCCGATCACATGGTAAACGGCCGCGATCAGCCGGCGGTAGCGGATGTTCTCGGTTGCGCGCAAGAGCGGGATTCTGGGAGAACGTCCATGGACACCCTCCCAGAATAAGGCGACCGCCATGTAGCCGCCTTTCGGCTATGGTCCGGTCGGCAAGTGGTTAAAGGAAGTTTGCATTTCATCAGTGTAAAAGTAATGCTATTTACTTTAAAAAGATCTCTTTCTTTTTTTTATTAGAAGGGGTTCATAAAAAAAGTGTCATACAAAATGTGGGTTTTATCTACATTATGTATTTTTTTATGTAAAAGAGTATCATGTTTACAACCTTAAAATAAGTTACATAAGTAAGTTACATAAGTATGTAAGTTTGTAATGTAAGTTTCTTTTCATTTTGAACAGTGTAAGGGAGGGTTATAACCCCTGTCAGGTTTTATTGCCATCTGTGTCCCATTCGATAGCCAAAACAGGAAGGGAGATGAAACCCCACCCAAGTGAGGGAATCCTGGTGTATCACCAAGGTCGCCAGAACTAGTGTCCCCATTGGAAGATTTCCCCTCTATTCTTGTTCCAATGTCAACCCAGATTGGCCCACCCTGACCAAATAGCACATCACTAATGTGTAATTTAAAAGAATTGTGACACAAAGTTATAAATTATAGGGGGAAGTTACCCTCTTAGAGTTAGTTAATACTCTATGTGACTGACTCCTGACACCTTGACTGGGTATTTCCGCCAGAGAGCTGCTTCCTTGCCGCTGGAACACAGGACCAAGGTATTATAACTGGGAATTGCATCCAAGAACTAGACAACACTAGCTTAGGTGCACAGGAACAGCTTTATTGAATAGAAATACAGATTTTTAAACAGTTCACAAATAGGGGGAAAGTCCCCACATGAACAATTCAAACTTCAAACAGCAATCCAATTAACAACTAACAGTGATCTAATTAAACAATAATCTAATGAACAGCTAACTAATTAACCAGTAAGCTCATTAACAGCTAGGCACCTAGACAAGCCTTCTCCATCATTCAAGAATACCCAGGACTGTTCTAATCTCATTAACCAGCTTTCTTTTCACATCCATCTTCACAACGAGTTTCAAGTTGGCAGAGACCATTATGGCTTCCTTGACTGTTAAATGTGGTAATAACATGTCATCTTGCACTTGCATTATCTAACAGGACATCTTCCTGAATGCTCGCTGCTCCCTCAAATGCCAGGGCCCAAATCCAGTAGGCAAGAGGCTACCCTGCAGTACCATGTAGAAAGGAGGGGAGTGCAGCGCTAAAAAAATATATGATGACTAACATTGATATACGGTATACAATGTAAATATATATCCAAAAAATGTGCATAAGTTAGGTTAATAAATAAACATGTTTAGCAGGTATTCAAACAGACACATCTGTTAAGAATTGAGTCCACAAGAACGTCCACTTGGATGTATATACATCTAACGCAAACTAATATGCAAAAGTGAGTCCATAAAACATCCGTTGAGGTATATATATATTTAAAAGCCAGAATTGTAGAAAAAATAATAATCATAAAGTGTTGATAGCAGATCCACCACCGTATGTAAAAGTGGGGGCTTACCAGAACAATTGGACACAAATGGGTGTCAATTAGGCTTGTATAGATGAAGATCTCTGGAGATATAGTGAAGATAACCAAGATACATGTAGGAAGTATATATGGCAAAGGCAAATCCAGTCAAATATCCACAGCATATATGGAAAAAATATGAGAGCACATAGCGTGATACTGTATACAAAGCTATAAAGCCTATTTATTGAAGATAAAACACTCACATTTGTGAAGATAAAATACAGCACTGAAAGTTGATAAAATATGGCAGTGTGTTAGTGTTAGCAAACGGTTCCGACGCGTTTCGTCCTACCGGACATCATCTGGGATGCCACACCACTCTACACACTGCCCCTTATATATTATAGATGACCCCCTTGTTGAAAATGTGGCTCCAATCCGTAATAGTGTTAGTGAGACGCCACTTCCGGGTAGGAGGAAGATGGCGCCGGCCTGCAGTACCCTGCAGTACCCTCCAAAAGTCCCTGTCCAGGTTGGGTCTGTCGCACTCTATAACACTGTTTAGAACGCAGGGTATGTGAATTTCTGGGGATAACTCAAGAAGTGCAAAGGGGTCCCTTGAGGGGAACTGTTCATGATGGTGTTTTGAACGTCATGATTGTGAAATCAACAGGATTTGCTTAGTAAACCCTTTAACAAGAATTTAAAGGCAGTTTTCAGTGTGTCTATTTATGTACAATTTGGAGATAAAGAAAAAATAGAATTGCATTAAAACAATAGTATTTTGAATTACATATTTACAGTAGATATGGTATAGCTTGATTCCTAGCTGACCTTTGGGGGGTACCTTGGCCAGAATAGTTGAGACAATTGCAATGTGAGTTAAAAATAAGGCCTTCCAGATCAGCTAAAAAGCAATACCTAGAAATTGATTAGGCCAGTATTCAAGCCTTCTGCTCGATAACAATACTACATTAAACAGTTTTATGTCTTATGGGTTCCGTGTGATATGAATTTCTTGACCACAACAAAACATTAAGCTATAGAACTATAAACCACAAAGCAATTAAGAAATACTTCCTACACTTACATCCTCCGCATAATGCAAATGTAAATTAGGTCATTTTTTTGTCCTTGTATTTCTGAGTAGGATGTATGCTTCTGTTGGGAGAAGGTAATCAAGGTACTGTATGTCATGCCCAGATGGAACGCTTGTAATGTTCATGGCAGTGACAGCTGTGTGTGGGAAGCATGACTTTAACTGTGCTGAAGAGATGGAGGGGGAAGCTTGCTTACAGCAGTATTGCCTATAAAGTTGTATGGAAAAAAGTCAATTTTTCAACAGCACGATCACAGAGACACACAGTATTTCCTGTTCTGCTTTCAGATAATGTTTGTGTTAATGTGAGTCAATTAGAAAATATACTTTTTCACAGCACATTTGTTAGAGAAGGTAGCATAAAAATGAATTATCTTTTTTTGTGTCTTAGGAAAACATCTAAACAAAATTGACACACTTCCAATATGACCTCACATTGAGATAACACGAGGAAAATGCGAATAAGAGAAAAGTTGCCACAATTACATGAACCTTGAACCATGAACCTTAAACCAAATACCATGTATTTGCACTTTTACCCTTTAGAACTTGTGTTGGTCCTTTCAAGTAGTTGGGCATACAGTAAGGCCTCATGCACACTGGACGTTATAAAAATGCCAGTAGCGTTAGCTGTTGAAACTGTGGCTGTAGAGTTTTGCAGCATTTTTGCAGTAGCGTTTTTTTAGCATTTTTTTTAGCATTTGCGTTTTTTAAGCAAAACTATACTCCCACAACAGCTTAGGGCTCAAAAACGCTCATAAACGCTGAATAGCAATGTTTTTCAGCATTTTTGAACATTTTTCAGAGTTAGAGCGTTTTTACAGCTGAAAAACTCCCTTCAAAACCCACATCGTTCTTTTGCCTCTGGCAAAAAATGCTGATTAAAGCTTATGGGTACATGGACACATAGGCTAACATGCTGGGGAGTTCACTGGCTGTAGAAAAAAACGACTAAAGCCAAAAACAGCAGCTGTAAAAACATCCAGTTTGCATGAGGCCTAAGTGGTTGAGTGGGTACAAGTTGTATAGTTATTCCAAGAATCATGAAAGTAAGAATTATTCTCTGTTGTAGAACAATCCCTATCCAAAAAGCTCAATTCTTTTGGATCTACTTGAAAGAAAGATACAAAATCCATGTACAAAATCCAGACACCACGCTCTGGAATATATCAGCATGAAGAAGCCGCAGCGTTAGTGTTATTAAACCCAGAACTGTAATATATTGCAGCCTACCAATCCTTAAAGTGGTTGTAAAGTCAGAAGGTTTATTTTTATCTTAATGTATTTTGTGCATTAAGATAAAAGGCCTTTTGTGTGCAGCAGCCTCCCCTAATACTTACCCGAGGTCCATCTAGCTCCAGCGATGTTGTAGGAATGTCTCGGACGTCCAGGACTCCCCTCCTTATTGGCTGAGACAACAGCGTGGCGCCATTGGCTCCCTCTGCTGTCAATCAAAGTCAGTCAGCCAATGAGAAAAAAAATGGGGTGGGGCCAGGCCACGGCTCCGTGTCTGAATGGATACACAGAGCTGTGACTCGGCTCGGGTGCCCTCATAGCAAGCTGCTTGCTGTACGGGGAACCAACAGAAGGGAGGGGCCAGGAGAGCCAAAGAGGGACCCGGGAAGAGGAGGACCCGGGCTGCTTTGTGCAAAACCAACTGCATAGAGCAGGTAAGTAAAACATGTTTGTTATTTTTAACTTTAAAAAATTAGACTTTACAATCACTAAATTTGGTGACTACATTATTTTTCTTTTTTTTAGGCCTTTTCCCTTTGTTTTCACTTGGTGATCTGGTCAGTAGCACACCTCCTGTATTAGAGTGTCCCTGCTCTGGATGAATGAGCAACAGAGACAGGAGCATTGTCAGTCTGGGGGAGTGTTGGATGTACTAGCAGATACAAGCAGGGTATAGACCTTAAGTTTTTTTTTTTTTTTTAACTAGTGGGTTGAACCAGCAATGTAGATGCAGGGATCTCTCCTGTTGCACTATTGTATTCTGACAGCAGAGACCCCACCCAAAAAAAAACAGAAAACTACACAGATCAGTTTAGCAGCCATTGTGTGCATGTGCTGATCAAATGCTGGTTATCTAGCAGGATCGTTCATCAGAAGTCATTAGGATGGCTTCTGTTGAACAGACGGGTACACACAGAGAGAAACTCAACTGGCTCCTGCTGAACCGGTCAGTTTTTGGTCCTTTTATATCCTGCTTTAGATACACTAACAATTTGAAGCCAAGCATTATCTCACTCTGCAATTACAGGACCGTTTTTTTTTTTTGGGGGGGGGGGTTAAAGGTTTTAGATGTATAAATAAAAGCTGATCATTTGTAAGCATCCCTGTCAGTGGTAAATGGTTTGTCCCAACACTCTAACTGCTACATTTGCCAGAGAGCTTGTTCTGTTGAAAAACAAGAGACTTGCTGGCTGGATCGCCACATGAAAATAAAGGAAAGAAAGCCCAAAAACAGAAAACAAATATAGTCAACGCATTTAAAGTGATACTAAAGTCTCTGAGGTTTTTTTTCTTTAAAAATAACAAACATGGGGCGTGGCCGGCATGGCGGACTGAGTGGACGTGTTTCCTAAGAGCTCCTGGAGTATAGCTTATAAAATCATCCGTATATCGGGAAAACCGAGCTGAATTGAGACTCCCCTGGTAGCTGGATGCCTTCCAGAACTCCTGGCATACAAAAGCGGGGTAAGAAACTTAAATTCCCCCCAAATACTCCAGAAGACAGCAGCCCGGTCTCCTGCTCCCCGGGCCCTTCTGCGCGCCATTCTAATATGGCGTCGCAGACAGACCATGAGGAGGATCCCCTTGCTACTAGCCCGGGCATATCTGAGATCATGGCGGCTATAACTTCGTGTCAAGCGGCTGTTACTACATGCCAATCTGCCCTAGCTTCTAAAATTGAGGAGGTTCAGATGGATGTAGGCTTACTGCGGCAAGACTTTGATAAAATCTGATCCAGAGTGTCGGAGGCTGAGAGGCGAGTGGGGGCGGTTGAAGACACGGTCACAGACCATGCTGCCTCAATCCGCACCCTCCAGACGAAGATTAAGGCTCTTGAATATCGAGCGGAGGACGCCGAGAACCGCAGTCGGCGGAACAACCTACGCATAGTGGGTCTACCAGAAGGGGTGGAGGGGAGATCACCGGCCCTATTTGTGGAGGACTTGCTGCGTACTCTGCTTCCAGCTGCACAGCTCTCCCCTTACTTTGCGGTTGAGAGGGCGCACTGGGTTCCGCCTAGACCTGGTCCTGAAGGAGCCCCCCCCGCACTCTTATACTGAGGCTATTGAAAAGACAAGACAAGGATTCCCCAAGGGGGTTTTTTAGGCAGCAATACATTGAATGTTATTATAATAATAAAGTAAGTCAAATTCATAACGTATATAAAATGTGTAACAAGTTTATTTAAAAGTACAAAATACAGACTCTGGTTGACATGTACCAAAAATCGACATATAACATCATCCATAGTTAAAAAACGTGTCATCAATAATGTCCATATGAATACCCCAATGCATTTCGACCCATTGGTCTTCTTCAGGGGGGTTTTGTATTCTAGGAAAATATGTCACAGTTAGAGTTTAAACTTATAACCTTAGTCAATATGTAAAACATTTACACAGCATTTAGCATTGATAAATAACTGTATTACATTGTATCTATGGAGGTATATTTACCATTAAGTGGATGATATGGTGAAGATGCACCAACCAAACCAGATTGTTTAAAAGCATGAAGGCCCAGAGATCCCAGAGGCCGCACATATCCCTCCGTGCATCCCAGGCACATCCGCAATCCATTGGACTTGCAAGGGGTCACACATTTGGACAGGGGAAATGACGGGGGCAGAGCACCTGCCATTGTATATAGGAAAGACTTGGTTAGGAACCTTAGTAGTATTGTTCTCAAAATATCTAGTGCCGTAGGGCAATAGCTAATTAGCCCTCAATGGAGTGATTGCTTGTATATATGTATATTACTGTTAATCAAACCTATTACTCGGAAGTATGTGTTTAATTGATAGTATAATGCTTAAAGGATACAAATGAAAAAAATGTGCATGAATGACGCATGATGGGTGATAGAAGGATGTTAAAAATAATAAATCCAATTAGAGCATGGATGGAGAAAGTGAATGTGCTGATAGTGGCATGGTGATGGTGATGGATGTGAAGTGATCGTGTGGAAATGCACTGTGAGAATTAGTGTAAAAAGAAAAAAACTAACTACATCAAACCAAACTGTGATAAAAACTAAAAATGTGTATGGGTGCCAGTGAACAGATCAAGCCAATTGTTAGGAGTGTATGGGGTGAATGTAGAGGTTGAAATGGTGAACATGTGTATGATTAGTGATGGCTAGAGGTGAAAAGACAATTGTACTAAGTGAGTGTATCCAAAAAATAATTGGTTAGTGATGGTATTATTAATGATGTTAGAATCGATATCAGCTATAGTGAGTAAACTAAACATAGCACTTACCTAGTGCTGGATGCTTCTCAGTATGGTGGCAGCTTTACAAGGATACAACTACAGAGCATCCAAGAACTGCCAATTATATAATCACAGGGGGCTAACCTACGACTTGCAGGTGAGGAACTCCTCCCCAACGTGCCAATCCTCACATGTCCATGGCGCCGATTGACGGCGTCTGTGTGGCCCCCTCGGCGTTCCGGAAGGCGGAAGCCCCGGCAGCCGCCGTCACCTCCGACGCAATTGCGTGACGTCACGACGCCACGCGCGTGCGCAAAGGAACCCGCACGCACGCGACGTCACTGATGGTCCGGAGGTGATCGCGGGACGCCGCCGGCACGGGGGGAGCTCCCCACGACTGCCCTTAGGCAAAAGTATTGTCGTGGAGACCATAAGGGGGAGAATCGCAAAGGCATAATGCGTCTCCCCCCCCCCCCGTGCCGGGAAGTCCAATGGAGATGGGAATGCCACCCCGGGATACACAGCGGACACAGCAGTCCATGGGCAATGAGCCTTACATGCCAAAACAAAGTGGTGTGGCCACATAAATGTTGTAGTTCATAAATTTGAAAGTAGTAATGTATATCTAATATGTCAAGATGTTAAAAAATACATTAAAAAGGCCAGGAACATATACAAAAAACCAACAAACCAAAAAGGTCAGAAGATGGGGAGGGAAAAAAGTGTTTTCCTTCATCTCAGGAGCAATGTTCTCCCATGCCTACATGGTAGATATGTTCTACACCAGGCAACATTCTCAAACCATTGGAACAAGGAGCCAATTGGAGCGAGGATGGGGAGGGGGAAAAGTGATTGTTTACCCCCATCCCAGGAGTGATATTCTCCTATGCCAATAATTGGTGAGTGCAATCGTACTGGGCAACATCTTCAAACCGTTGGGATATGTCCTGGCTCGTATGGGGTCTCTCATGTGCTAGAAGGGGAAACGGGTGTTTAACCACCCAAATAGAAGAAAAACAATGGAAAAACACATATACGAGAGCACCCAGGCTGCACAACCCAAATGTATACAGAAAAGACAAGACAAGGATTCCCCAAGGGGGTTTTTTAGGCAGCAATACATTGAATGTTATTATAATAATAAAGTAAGTCAAATTCATAACGTATATAAAATGTGTAACAAGTTTATTTAAAAGTACAAAATACAGACTCTGGTTGACATGTACCAAAAATCGACATATAACATCATCCATAGTTAAAAAACGTGTCATCAATAATGTCCATATGAATACCCCAATGCATTTCGACCCATTGGTCTTCTTCAGGGGGGTTTTGTATTCTAGGAAAATATGTCACAGTTAGAGTTTAAACTTATAACCTTAGTCAATATGTAAAACATTTACACAGCATTTAGCATTGATAAATAACTGTATTACATTGTATCTATGGAGGTATATTTACCATTAAGTGGATGATATGGTGAAGATGCACCAACCAAACCAGATTGTTTAAAAGCATGAAGGCCCAGAGATCCCAGAGGCCGCACATATCCCTCCGTGCATCCCAGGCACATCCGCAATCCATTGGACTTGCAAGGGGTCACACATTTGGACAGGGGAAATGACGGGGGCAGAGCACCTGCCATTGTATATAGGAAAGACTTGGTTAGGAACCTTAGTAGTATTGTTCTCAAAATATCTAGTGCCGTAGGGCAATAGCTAATTAGCCCTCAATGGAGTGATTGCTTGTATATATGTATATTACTGTTAATCAAACCTATTACTCGGAAGTATGTGTTTAATTGATAGTATAATGCTTAAAGGATACAAATGAAAAAAATGTGCATGAATGACGCATGATGGGTGATAGAAGGATGTTAAAAATAATAAATCCAATTAGAGCATGGATGGAGAAAGTGAATGTGCTGATAGTGGCATGGTGATGGTGATGGATGTGAAGTGATCGTGTGGAAATGCACTGTGAGAATTAGTGTAAAAAGAAAAAAACTAACTACATCAAACCAAACTGTGATAAAAACTAAAAATGTGTATGGGTGCCAGTGAACAGATCAAGCCAATTGTTAGGAGTGTATGGGGTGAATGTAGAGGTTGAAATGGTGAACATGTGTATGATTAGTGATGGCTAGAGGTGAAAAGACAATTGTACTAAGTGAGTGTATCCAAAAAATAATTGGTTAGTGATGGTATTATTAATGATGTTAGAATCGATATCAGCTATAGTGAGTAAACTAAACATAGCACTTACCTAGTGCTGGATGCTTCTCAGTATGGTGGCAGCTTTACAAGGATACAACTACAGAGCATCCAAGAACTGCCAATTATATAATCACAGGGGGCTAACCTACGACTTGCAGGTGAGGAACTCCTCCCCAACGTGCCAATCCTCACATGTCCATGGCGCCGATTGACGGCGTCTGTGTGGCCCCCTCGGCGTTCCGGAAGGCGGAAGCCCCGGCAGCCGCCGTCACCTCCGACGCAATTGCGTGACGTCACGACGCCACGCGCGTGCGCAAAGGAACCCGCACGCACGCGACGTCACTGATGGTCCGGAGGTGATCGCGGGACGCCGCCGGCACGGGGGGAGCTCCCCACGACTGCCCTTAGGCAAAAGTATTGTCGTGGAGACCATAAGGGGGAGAATCGCAAAGGCATAATGCGTCTCCCCCCCCCCCCGTGCCGGGAAGTCCAATGGAGATGGGAATGCCACCCCGGGATACACAGCGGACACAGCAGTCCATGGGCAATGAGCCTTACATGCCAAAACAAAGTGGTGTGGCCACATAAATGTTGTAGTTCATAAATTTGAAAGTAGTAATGTATATCTAATATGTCAAGATGTTAAAAAATACATTAAAAAGGCCAGGAACATATACAAAAAACCAACAAACCAAAAAGGTCAGAAGATGGGGAGGGAAAAAAGTGTTTTCCTTCATCTCAGGAGCAATGTTCTCCCATGCCTACATGGTAGATATGTTCTACACCAGGCAACATTCTCAAACCATTGGAACAAGGAGCCAATTGGAGCGAGGATGGGGAGGGGGAAAAGTGATTGTTTACCCCCATCCCAGGAGTGATATTCTCCTATGCCAATAATTGGTGAGTGCAATCGTACTGGGCAACATCTTCAAACCGTTGGGATATGTCCTGGCTCGTATGGGGTCTCTCATGTGCTAGAAGGGGAAACGGGTGTTTAACCACCCAAATAGAAGAAAAACAATGGAAAAACACATATACGAGAGCACCCAGGCTGCACAACCCAAATGTATACAGAAAAGACAAGACAAGGATTCCCCAAGGGGGTTTTTTAGGCAGCAATACATTGAATGTTATTATAATAATAAAGTAAGTCAAATTCATAACGTATATAAAATGTGTAACAAGTTTATTTAAAAGTACAAAATACAGACTCTGGTTGACATGTACCAAAAATCGACATATAACATCATCCATAGTTAAAAAACGTGTCATCAATAATGTCCATATGAATACCCCAATGCATTTCGACCCATTGGTCTTCTTCAGGGGGGTTTTGTATTCTAGGAAAATATGTCACAGTTAGAGTTTAAACTTATAACCTTAGTCAATATGTAAAACATTTACACAGCATTTAGCATTGATAAATAACTGTATTACATTGTATCTATGGAGGTATATTTACCATTAAGTGGATGATATGGTGAAGATGCACCAACCAAACCAGATTGTTTAAAAGCATGAAGGCCCAGAGATCCCAGAGGCCGCACATATCCCTCCGTGCATCCCAGGCACATCCGCAATCCATTGGACTTGCAAGGGGTCACACATTTGGACAGGGGAAATGACGGGGGCAGAGCACCTGCCATTGTATATAGGAAAGACTTGGTTAGGAACCTTAGTAGTATTGTTCTCAAAATATCTAGTGCCGTAGGGCAATAGCTAATTAGCCCTCAATGGAGTGATTGCTTGTATATATGTATATTACTGTTAATCAAACCTATTACTCGGAAGTATGTGTTTAATTGATAGTATAATCCCAACGGTTTGAAGATGTTGCCCAGTACGATTGCACTCACCAATTATTGGCATAGGAGAATATCACTCCTGGGATGGGGGTAAACAATCACTTTTCCCCCTCCCCATCCTCGCTCCAATTGGCTCCTTGTTCCAATGGTTTGAGAATGTTGCCTGGTGTAGAACATATCTACCATGTAGGCATGGGAGAACATTGCTCCTGAGATGAAGGAAAACACTTTTTTCCCTCCCCATCTTCTGACCTTTTTGGTTTGTTGGTTTTTTGTATATGTTCCTGGCCTTTTTAATGTATTTTTTAACATCTTGACATATTAGATATACATTACTACTTTCAAATTTATGAACTACAACATTTATGTGGCCACACCACTTTGTTTTGGCATGTAAGGCTCATTGCCCATGGACTGCTGTGTCCGCTGTGTATCCCGGGGTGGCATTCCCATCTCCATTGGACTTCCCGGCACGGGGGGGGGGGGAGACGCATTATGCCTTTGCGATTCTCCCCCTTATGGTCTCCACGACAATACTTTTGCCTAAGGGCAGTCGTGGGGAGCTCCCCCCGTGCCGGCGGCGTCCCGCGATCACCTCCGGACCATCAGTGACGTCGCGTGCGTGCGGGTTCCTTTGCGCACGCGCGTGGCGTCGTGACGTCACGCAATTGCGTCGGAGGTGACGGCGGCTGCCGGGGCTTCCGCCTTCCGGAACGCCGAGGGGGCCACACAGACGCCGTCAATCGGCGCCATGGACATGTGAGGATTGGCACGTTGGGGAGGAGTTCCTCACCTGCAAGTCGTAGGTTAGCCCCCTGTGATTATATAATTGGCAGTTCTTGGATGCTCTGTAGTTGTATCCTTGTAAAGCTGCCACCATACTGAGAAGCATCCAGCACTAGGTAAGTGCTATGTTTAGTTTACTCACTATAGCTGATATCGATTCTAACATCATTAATAATACCATCACTAACCAATTATTTTTTGGATACACTCACTTAGTACAATTGTCTTTTCACCTCTAGCCATCACTAATCATACACATGTTCACCATTTCAACCTCTACATTCACCCCATACACTCCTAACAATTGGCTTGATCTGTTCACTGGCACCCATACACATTTTTAGTTTTTATCACAGTTTGGTTTGATGTAGTTAGTTTTTTTCTTTTTACACTAATTCTCACAGTGCATTTCCACACGATCACTTCACATCCATCACCATCACCATGCCACTATCAGCACATTCACTTTCTCCATCCATGCTCTAATTGGATTTATTATTTTTAACATCCTTCTATCACCCATCATGCGTCATTCATGCACATTTTTTTCATTTGTATCCTTTAAGCATTATACTATCAATTAAACACATACTTCCGAGTAATAGGTTTGATTAACAGTAATATACATATATACAAGCAATCACTCCATTGAGGGCTAATTAGCTATTGCCCTACGGCACTAGATATTTTGAGAACAATACTACTAAGGTTCCTAACCAAGTCTTTCCTATATACAATGGCAGGTGCTCTGCCCCCGTCATTTCCCCTGTCCAAATGTGTGACCCCTTGCAAGTCCAATGGATTGCGGATGTGCCTGGGATGCACGGAGGGATATGTGCGGCCTCTGGGATCTCTGGGCCTTCATGCTTTTAAACAATCTGGTTTGGTTGGTGCATCTTCACCATATCATCCACTTAATGGTAAATATACCTCCATAGATACAATGTAATACAGTTATTTATCAATGCTAAATGCTGTGTAAATGTTTTACATATTGACTAAGGTTATAAGTTTAAACTCTAACTGTGACATATTTTCCTAGAATACAAAACCCCCCTGAAGAAGACCAATGGGTCGAAATGCATTGGGGTATTCATATGGACATTATTGATGACACGTTTTTTAACTATGGATGATGTTATATGTCGATTTTTGGTACATGTCAACCAGAGTCTGTATTTTGTACTTTTAAATAAACTTGTTACACATTTTATATACGTTATGAATTTGACTTACTTTATTATTATAATAACATTCAATGTATTGCTGCCTAAAAAACCCCCTTGGGGAATCCTTGTCTTGTCTTTTCTGTATACATTTGGGTTGTGCAGCCTGGGTGCTCTCGTATATGTGTTTTTCCATTGTTTTTCTTCTATTTGGGTGGTTAAACACCCGTTTCCCCTTCTAGCACATGAGAGACCCCATACGAGCCAGGACATATCCCAACGGTTTGAAGATGTTGCCCAGTACGATTGCACTCACCAATTATTGGCATAGGAGAATATCACTCCTGGGATGGGGGTAAACAATCACTTTTCCCCCTCCCCATCCTCGCTCCAATTGGCTCCTTGTTCCAATGGTTTGAGAATGTTGCCTGGTGTAGAACATATCTACCATGTAGGCATGGGAGAACATTGCTCCTGAGATGAAGGAAAACACTTTTTTCCCTCCCCATCTTCTGACCTTTTTGGTTTGTTGGTTTTTTGTATATGTTCCTGGCCTTTTTAATGTATTTTTTAACATCTTGACATATTAGATATACATTACTACTTTCAAATTTATGAACTACAACATTTATGTGGCCACACCACTTTGTTTTGGCATGTAAGGCTCATTGCCCATGGACTGCTGTGTCCGCTGTGTATCCCGGGGTGGCATTCCCATCTCCATTGGACTTCCCGGCACGGGGGGGGGGGGAGACGCATTATGCCTTTGCGATTCTCCCCCTTATGGTCTCCACGACAATACTTTTGCCTAAGGGCAGTCGTGGGGAGCTCCCCCCGTGCCGGCGGCGTCCCGCGATCACCTCCGGACCATCAGTGACGTCGCGTGCGTGCGGGTTCCTTTGCGCACGCGCGTGGCGTCGTGACGTCACGCAATTGCGTCGGAGGTGACGGCGGCTGCCGGGGCTTCCGCCTTCCGGAACGCCGAGGGGGCCACACAGACGCCGTCAATCGGCGCCATGGACATGTGAGGATTGGCACGTTGGGGAGGAGTTCCTCACCTGCAAGTCGTAGGTTAGCCCCCTGTGATTATATAATTGGCAGTTCTTGGATGCTCTGTAGTTGTATCCTTGTAAAGCTGCCACCATACTGAGAAGCATCCAGCACTAGGTAAGTGCTATGTTTAGTTTACTCACTATAGCTGATATCGATTCTAACATCATTAATAATACCATCACTAACCAATTATTTTTTGGATACACTCACTTAGTACAATTGTCTTTTCACCTCTAGCCATCACTAATCATACACATGTTCACCATTTCAACCTCTACATTCACCCCATACACTCCTAACAATTGGCTTGATCTGTTCACTGGCACCCATACACATTTTTAGTTTTTATCACAGTTTGGTTTGATGTAGTTAGTTTTTTTCTTTTTACACTAATTCTCACAGTGCATTTCCACACGATCACTTCACATCCATCACCATCACCATGCCACTATCAGCACATTCACTTTCTCCATCCATGCTCTAATTGGATTTATTATTTTTAACATCCTTCTATCACCCATCATGCGTCATTCATGCACATTTTTTTCATTTGTATCCTTTAAGCATTATACTATCAATTAAACACATACTTCCGAGTAATAGGTTTGATTAACAGTAATATACATATATACAAGCAATCACTCCATTGAGGGCTAATTAGCTATTGCCCTACGGCACTAGATATTTTGAGAACAATACTACTAAGGTTCCTAACCAAGTCTTTCCTATATACAATGGCAGGTGCTCTGCCCCCGTCATTTCCCCTGTCCAAATGTGTGACCCCTTGCAAGTCCAATGGATTGCGGATGTGCCTGGGATGCACGGAGGGATATGTGCGGCCTCTGGGATCTCTGGGCCTTCATGCTTTTAAACAATCTGGTTTGGTTGGTGCATCTTCACCATATCATCCACTTAATGGTAAATATACCTCCATAGATACAATGTAATACAGTTATTTATCAATGCTAAATGCTGTGTAAATGTTTTACATATTGACTAAGGTTATAAGTTTAAACTCTAACTGTGACATATTTTCCTAGAATACAAAACCCCCCTGAAGAAGACCAATGGGTCGAAATGCATTGGGGTATTCATATGGACATTATTGATGACACGTTTTTTAACTATGGATGATGTTATATGTCGATTTTTGGTACATGTCAACCAGAGTCTGTATTTTGTACTTTTAAATAAACTTGTTACACATTTTATATACGTTATGAATTTGACTTACTTTATTATTATAATAACATTCAATGTATTGCTGCCTAAAAAACCCCCTTGGGGAATCCTTGTCTTGTCTTTTCTGTATACATTTGGGTTGTGCAGCCTGGGTGCTCTCGTATATGTGTTTTTCCATTGTTTTTCTTCTATTTGGGTGGTTAAACACCCGTTTCCCCTTCTAGCACATGAGAGACCCCATACGAGCCAGGACATATCCCAACGGTTTGAAGATGTTGCCCAGTACGATTGCACTCACCAATTATTGGCATAGGAGAATATCACTCCTGGGATGGGGGTAAACAATCACTTTTCCCCCTCCCCATCCTCGCTCCAATTGGCTCCTTGTTCCAATGGTTTGAGAATGTTGCCTGGTGTAGAACATATCTACCATGTAGGCATGGGAGAACATTGCTCCTGAGATGAAGGAAAACACTTTTTTCCCTCCCCATCTTCTGACCTTTTTGGTTTGTTGGTTTTTTGTATATGTTCCTGGCCTTTTTAATGTATTTTTTAACATCTTGACATATTAGATATACATTACTACTTTCAAATTTATGAACTACAACATTTATGTGGCCACACCACTTTGTTTTGGCATGTAAGGCTCATTGCCCATGGACTGCTGTGTCCGCTGTGTATCCCGGGGTGGCATTCCCATCTCCATTGGACTTCCCGGCACGGGGGGGGGGGGAGACGCATTATGCCTTTGCGATTCTCCCCCTTATGGTCTCCACGACAATACTTTTGCCTAAGGGCAGTCGTGGGGAGCTCCCCCCGTGCCGGCGGCGTCCCGCGATCACCTCCGGACCATCAGTGACGTCGCGTGCGTGCGGGTTCCTTTGCGCACGCGCGTGGCGTCGTGACGTCACGCAATTGCGTCGGAGGTGACGGCGGCTGCCGGGGCTTCCGCCTTCCGGAACGCCGAGGGGGCCACACAGACGCCGTCAATCGGCGCCATGGACATGTGAGGATTGGCACGTTGGGGAGGAGTTCCTCACCTGCAAGTCGTAGGTTAGCCCCCTGTGATTATATAATTGGCAGTTCTTGGATGCTCTGTAGTTGTATCCTTGTAAAGCTGCCACCATACTGAGAAGCATCCAGCACTAGGTAAGTGCTATGTTTAGTTTACTCACTATAGCTGATATCGATTCTAACATCATTAATAATACCATCACTAACCAATTATTTTTTGGATACACTCACTTAGTACAATTGTCTTTTCACCTCTAGCCATCACTAATCATACACATGTTCACCATTTCAACCTCTACATTCACCCCATACACTCCTAACAATTGGCTTGATCTGTTCACTGGCACCCATACACATTTTTAGTTTTTATCACAGTTTGGTTTGATGTAGTTAGTTTTTTTCTTTTTACACTAATTCTCACAGTGCATTTCCACACGATCACTTCACATCCATCACCATCACCATGCCACTATCAGCACATTCACTTTCTCCATCCATGCTCTAATTGGATTTATTATTTTTAACATCCTTCTATCACCCATCATGCGTCATTCATGCACATTTTTTTCATTTGTATCCTTTAAGCATTATACTATCAATTAAACACATACTTCCGAGTAATAGGTTTGATTAACAGTAATATACATATATACAAGCAATCACTCCATTGAGGGCTAATTAGCTATTGCCCTACGGCACTAGATATTTTGAGAACAATACTACTAAGGTTCCTAACCAAGTCTTTCCTATATACAATGGCAGGTGCTCTGCCCCCGTCATTTCCCCTGTCCAAATGTGTGACCCCTTGCAAGTCCAATGGATTGCGGATGTGCCTGGGATGCACGGAGGGATATGTGCGGCCTCTGGGATCTCTGGGCCTTCATGCTTTTAAACAATCTGGTTTGGTTGGTGCATCTTCACCATATCATCCACTTAATGGTAAATATACCTCCATAGATACAATGTAATACAGTTATTTATCAATGCTAAATGCTGTGTAAATGTTTTACATATTGACTAAGGTTATAAGTTTAAACTCTAACTGTGACATATTTTCCTAGAATACAAAACCCCCCTGAAGAAGACCAATGGGTCGAAATGCATTGGGGTATTCATATGGACATTATTGATGACACGTTTTTTAACTATGGATGATGTTATATGTCGATTTTTGGTACATGTCAACCAGAGTCTGTATTTTGTACTTTTAAATAAACTTGTTACACATTTTATATACGTTATGAATTTGACTTACTTTATTATTATAATAACATTCAATGTATTGCTGCCTAAAAAACCCCCTTGGGGAATCCTTGTCTTGTCTTTTCTGTATACATTTGGGTTGTGCAGCCTGGGTGCTCTCGTATATGTGTTTTTCCATTGTTTTTTTATACTGAGGCTATTAAACTTCCGTGATAGAGATGAGTTGCTGAGGGCCTCGCGGGCTGCGGGTGAATTGCCGTACCGTAACGTAAAACTCCTTCTCTTTCCGGACTATACCATGGAAACCCAGCGGCAGCGACGGTCATTTGATGCAGTTAAGGCTGGCTTGAGGAGAAGAGGAGTGAAGTATAGCATCTTATTTCCTGCAAAGCTTCGGGTGGTGGATGGTGAGTCGATCCGCTTCTTCACTAATCCTAAAGATGCGGCTGCCTGGCTGGAGACCCTGCCGCCGTAGGGCGAGAAGAGGCCTTTTTGTCACCCAGTGGTTATGTGGCTCAGACTGAATCAGGCCGGTACTCTTTTTCTTCCCTTGTTGGATATGTTTTCAATTTTTTTTTTATTTCTAGTATTATTTTTCCCGTTTTGCCCGCTGCTGACATATAGGTGATCTGTACACATTCCTTCTGCACCCTTCATTTTCCTATGTATCTGGACACAGCTGCTGAGGGGCAGAGGAGAACCAGCCGTGAGATGTATCACCCACCCTGTCTCGGGACTGCCTCACTCAAGTATTTGCTGAGGGGTGGAGGAGATTTGTGCTTTTCGACACAGACCTGCTATGTGACTCTGTCTGGCGGCTTCTATCTACTCCTGTTTTTCCCCTACTAGAAGTTTATACTCCTGTGTGTTTAAGGAGGAACGGACTGCTGCAGTTACCTAAGTATGTGCCCCTGCTTCGGCAGGTGATTTTCTGGTTTTTCTTTTTTACGTTTAATTTTTTCAAAAATACTACTCCATGGCTCGGGGATGAGTCTCCCTGTGGAACTTCACGTCTAGATTCTCTACTGATGGGAATGGAGTAACGGCTGTTCCCGGTAGCACGACCCCATTTTGTTGACCATGGTTCCCCTGGACTATGGGTGTTCTGGGATATAGGTGTGCCTCACTGTTCCGGGGTGCACGGGGTGGGGGGAGGGGGAGGTTGGCATCTGTTTGCCCTTGTGGGATGTTATGGTTTTACTATAAGTACATATTCAGTGTTGGTCTTTTGCTGTTGAAGATGATGAAATGTGTAATAGGCTCCTATGGCTGTGCTTATCTGGGTGGTCTGTTGCGGGCCTGCGGGGGGGCCGCGGGTCGGGGCGGTATTTTTTGGCTGCCCTGGCTGGTGTTGCCTCTGATCGCGGGCCTGGTGCAGACATTTCAATGCTTCTACATATGGCTACATGTTTAGTGGTGGCATGGAATGTGCGTGGGCTTAATTCAGCTATAAAGCGCTCACTGGTACTAAATTATTTGAAGAAGCTCCGCCCACAGGTGTGTGTTCTTTTGGAGACACATCTGTTGGGTTCCCGTATTCTGAGTCTTAAACGTGCCTGGGTGGGTGCTCACTACCACGCACCCTATTCTAACTACGCTAGAGGGGTTACAGTGTTAGTCAATAGATCCCTGCCTTTTCAGCTCGTGGATGTTAAAATTGACCCCGGGGGTAGGTATGTGCTCCTCCATGCCCTGCTTTCGGAGGTTCCGGTGGTGATTGTGGGTTTGTACCTACCTCCCCCCGCCGATATAGATGTGCTTCACGTGCTGATGCAGCAGGTCACACTTTATAATGTTGAAAATGTACTTTTTCTTGGGGATTTTAATATGGCTCCTTCTCCAACTATGGACAGACTCCGCGCTTCTGGCTCTCCGCAACTGGGGCTATCCTGCTGGGCCTCCACGTTTCACTTGACAGACGTTTGGCGTCATTTTCACCCCTCTGACAGGGAATACACATGCCTGTCTACCACATACCGGACATTGTCCTGCATTGACCTGATTTTTGCCTCAGAGGCTTTACTACGGAGAGTGGTCTCTGCGGAGATCCTCTCACGTGGTATTTCGGATCATGCTCCGTGTCTGTTACATTTAGGCTCTCTGAGGAAGTGGGTGTCAGGGCTTGGAGGCTGTCCAAATATTGGATCATGGACCCTGATATACAGGAGGAGATGCCGGAGGAACTATGCAATTTTTGGACTGGGAATATAGGCTCAGCTGGACCTTTAGTGGTCTGGGACACCCTCAAGTCTTGGCTTAGGGGATCATATATGGCGCGTATTGCTGCCAAAAAGCGGCGGTCTGTGCAATCTCTGAGGCATCTGGAGGAGCAGGCGCGATTAAGGGAGGCTGAATATGTGAGAGCCCCTAATCAGGGAACTTATGTCCCCTGGCAGGATACCCTGAGGGACTTGTCCCTACTCAGGGTTGACCTTACAAAGAAGGCTATGCTTGACAGTGCCCAGCGGGTATTTGAGTTTGGAGATAAAAACGGGCGGCTATTGGCATGGCTGGCTAAGGGGCAGCACCCTGTGACCCACATTGGCAGGGTAAGGGATATGGATGGTCGCATTTTGACCGATTCAGCAGATATAAATGCTAGATTTCTGACATTCTACCAGACGCTATATTCTTCTAGGGCAACTTTCCTCACCTCTGAACTTATAGAATATCTTGACATGATCCCACTCCCCTCTCTGGAAACAGCTAAAAGCGAGGACCTGGACAGGGACATCTCACTTGAAGAAGTGCAGGAAGCATTGGGGTGTATGCAGGCAGGTAAATCACTAGGACCAGATGGTATTCCTATCGAATTTTACTCTACTTACCAAGAATTTTTGGCCCCTAAGTTCACCTCATTGCTACATCAGTCCCTTGACCTGGACTCTCTTCCGGAGTCATGGTCTGAGGCGATAGTGGTGTTGGTGCCCAAACCTGGGAAGGACCCGGAAGAATGTGCCTCCTACAGGCCTATCTCCCTGATCAATTCTGATGCCAAGTTATTGGCGAAAATTCTAGCACGCAGGCTCAGTAGGGTGATAGAAGATCTTGTTCATATAGATCAAACCGGGTTCATGCCGGGTAAGGGCACAGATATCAATATCCGTCATTTATTTCTTAATTTGGCCACTCATCATCAAAATGCAGGTTCAAGAGTCATAGCCTCTCTGGACGCGGAGAAGGCTTTTGACTCCGTAGAATGGGAGTACTTGTGGGAGGTGTTGAGGAGATTTGGAGTTGGACCTAGATTTTTACATTGGCTAGAGCTGTTATATAGAGCCCCTAGAGCAAGGATTAGGGTCAATAACACCCTTTCGGATTTTTTTCTCCTCCAGAGGGGAACCCGGCAGGGCTGCCCCCTGTCCCCAAGCCTCTTTGCTCTGGCCCTGGAGCCCCTGGCGGTTCTGGTCAGGGAATCTGATAATATTAAAGGATTTAGGGTGGGCCCTCTGGAGGAGAAAATATCGCTATATGCAGACGATACTCTGTTGTACCTGCAAGACGCTGGCCCCTCCCTACAAGCCGCGTTAGCGGCCTTCGACAAATTTGGAAGATTTTCTGGGGTCCAGATCAACTGGGGCAAATCAGTCTTGTTCCCGGTTGATGTGCAGGCCAGACAGTCCGCGGTGCAGTCGTCGCTGAGATGGGTGGATGAATTTATGTATTTGGGAATTAAGGTAGCGAGAGATCCCCAGTCCTTCCAACGCCTTAACATTCAACCAGTGGTGTCACGCCTTAAAGAACACTGCTCTAGGTGGGCCAGCCTGCCCCTTAATCTACTAGGGCGTATCAACGTTCTCAAGATGATTTATCTCCCCAAGTTTATTTATTTGTTCAGGAACTGCCCGGTGCTGCTGCCTCGTTCCCTTTTCCGGGGGCTGGACAGCTGTATTGGCTCCTTTTTGTGGGGGGGCTCCTCCCCTAGACTGGCTAGGTTGACTCTGCAGCTTCTGGTGGATTTTGGGGGGTTGGCGCTGCCCAACCTGCTGATCTACTACTGGGCGGCCATATTGGTCACGGTCAGATGGTGGTTGGAACAATCTAAAGCCAATGCTGCAGTCTGCCTTGAGGCGACTGTTGTAGGGTCTCTCAAGGAATTGGGTAATTTGATATATCGGGGAGTCTCAGCATACCCCTCCTTGCCGATACCTACCAAAACTACATTAGCGGTGTGGAGCCTGGCTAGACGGAGGTTTGTCTCTCCGGGTAGGTGGTCGCCCTTCTGTCCCTTGTGGGGAAACCCTTCCCTCCCACATTTCCGGACAATCCCGGATCCACAGGTTTGGGCTAGATATAACATTAAATTGCTAAAGGATATTGTGGTAACCGGTTCTATCCGTTCCTTTTCAGATTTGGGTAGGTTGTTTGGCCTTCCTCGGTGGATGCTGTTCCGTTACCACCAGTTGAGACACGCCTTCCGTGCGCAGTTCCCGACCCCGCCAGATCTCACATCTGATGCGGTTGAGGACTTGCTGGCCCAGGAGGATCTGTCCAAACCTTTGTCTGCGCTATACTTCACTCTCATTAAGAAAGACTCTCCCAAGATGGAGATACTTTGGACTAGATGGAGTGCTGATATCCCTACTTTGGATAGGGAGTCCTACGAGGAAAGTTTTGAGGAAAGTTTCAAACTAGTGATATCCTCTAGGGACAAATTGGTACAGGCCAAGTTTTTTCATAGGACATATCTCACGCCTCAGAGGTTGCACAGAATATACCCTGAAAGATCCCCGGAGTGTCCCAGATGTGGATCACCAGACAGCTCATATATACATATGTTTTGGTCCTGTCCCAGGCTGTTGCTCTATTGGTCCACAATAATGGAAGGTATTAATGCTCGTCTACAACTAGAGCTTCCATTAACCCCAGAATTAGCGCTGTTAGGCATACACGATGATGACCAGCGACCCAGATATACTAAGCTGTTGATATCATTGCTGCTATTTTATGCCAAGAAGGGGATTGTATTAAAATGGAATTCCCGTAGCGCTCCTACGGTAAAGGCGTGGGAAAATTCAGTCAATGCCGTCCTACCTTTGTACAAACTGACTTATATAAGCAGAGGGTGCCCTCAGAAGTTTATGAGAGTGTGGCGTCCTTGGACGGACCCCGGATGTTGATTACATAAATGTTACCGTTTCAATGCTACACATAGTATGGTGATATTGCTGGTCTCCCTTCTCCCCCCCCCCCTCCCCTCCAGTTTCCCTTCTTCCATTACCCCCCCCTATTCCACTGATAGGACCAAGTCAATTGCTCATGATATGTACTTTGTGTAATTGTCTTTTCCTGTAAGCCATGTGTACATTATTTTGTGGCCACTCACTGTTCTGATTGACTCTATTGTGTATGTCATTCTTTTTCAATAAAGACCAACCTTGTTGTAAAAAAAAAATAACAAACATGTTATACTTACCTGCTCTGTGAAATGGTTTTGCACAGAGCAGCTCAGATCCTCCTCTTCTCGGGTCCCTCACATAGCATGTCTCTTCTGCTATAAAGAGCTGCCTGCTTGCATTTTTTTCTTAATTATAGGTTTAGTTTCACTTTAATAAAAATGAGGAAAGGCTATTTATTAGATGAGCCTGGAGCACAAAAATATAATATATCAAAATCATAGGCGTGCGCACAGGGTGTGCCAGGTGTGCCTGGGCACACCCTAATCACCCTGTGTGGACCAGATTCCCCTTGTTTAGACCCCTGATATTTCACCAAAGCCCCCTAATGGGGCTCCTAAAAAAATGGTAAAAAAAATGATCGTAAAAGAACAACAATAAAAGAAATAAAACTGTAAACAATAATAGTACCCTGGTGGGAAATGGTTAAACCCGTTTTGAGTTTTATCTTACCATCTGGAGCCCATTGTGAAATTGGCCTTTACTTTCTGTCCTATAGACACAACAGGAAGTGGGGGAAATGCCTTTTTAGATAGTTGTCACCAGTACAAGTGTCCCAGTTGGAAGATGCCCCCACTACTTTAGTTCTGGATGCTACTCAAAATGATGAATTTTCTCTCTTTTTAGGTCCCATTGACAGCGGTCCCCTAGAAAAAGTAATTCTCTATAATTGTCTGGCTCTTAAAATGGGAGTAAACTCCCATACATTAATTTTATCTTACCTATAGGTACTGTGAATATCTCCTAAACGTGCACTGTTTTGGAGATATTTACTGTACATGCAGCCGCTGACATCACCAGCGCATGCACTCTGAAGGAATGGCCACCTGGGCCATTCCTTCAGAGCCCTGTGCCGTAAAGGCGGCTCCCGCGTGCATGTGCAGGAGTGACATCATCGTGCCTCCGGCCACTCACACAGCCAGAGTTTGCGAACCCAGAAGGAAGACGGGGGAAGAAGGAAGCCCTGTCATCAGTGACAGCTTGAGGCTGGAAGGGCTTCATTCTAAGGTAAGTTTCATATAATGTGCTAGTATGCAATGCATACTAGCACATTATAACTTTGCCTTGCAGGTTAAAAAATAAATAAATCGCCGGTGTTTACTACCAGTTTAAAGTGTGAGAGGGGGGCACAGGAGTTAATAAAAATCCGACAGAGGTTCTAACTCTTTTTAAAAGGTTTGGCTTTAACTACAGTAAAAAAACCTAAATGCTCATCTGTTAAGTGCATTATATAAATACATTAAAAGTGGGGAGCAAAGCAGCTTAGCTATAAAGCCGGTGCAGTGTGGAGATTCACTGCCTTATTCTGTAAACTCTCATCCTATGAACATGTATTTACTAGAGAGTGGCCCCAAAACCTAACAGAAGACAACATGTGAAAATCAGAAGTGATATTTCCCAGTGAAATGCCAAGTAGATTTCAATGAGCTTTACTCTGACCAGCAACAGGAAGAAATTCCATTCACAAGAATCAGAGGCAAACTACATACACCCATTCAGAAGGTGATAAGTATCAGCATGAGAAGAAATCAGAAGCAGGCAAACCATTCTCAGAATCCTTGGTTTGCCTCGGGGAATAGAAGAGAGATTCAGTAACCTTTACAAAGCAGTTTAAACATGATCTATTTCTTGAAGGTAGTTTCTTCTAACATTTACTGGTTGAAAGAGCACATTGTCAACACTATGATCATTTGCCTTATAAATCAAGCTTTAAGGCAGATTAGCATAGCAAAAAAAAATGTAAATCAACACTAGCCCGAACACCAACTACTCACTGCAGCTTGCACACAGACTTTATACATTTTCATGCAGCAACTTCTCTCACATCCCATTTCAGAACACCTCACATTTAGCGGTCCTAACATTTCCTGGACTTTAACTAGTTACGGACCGCACGCAGTAGTTGTACTGCGGCAGGTTGGCTCATCTGCGCGAATCGCAGTCATGGTACGTCAGGCACGTACACGGGAATTTGTGGGTGCGTGGGCACCGCTGGAGAGACGCATGCCCATTTGCGAGTGGGGAGCCAACCAGCGGGTCCGTTGGACTCGATGTCCGCTGGCCACCCGCGATCGCTCCAGAGACAGGCAGAATGGGGATCTGTCAGTGCAAACAAACAGATCCCCGTTCTGACAGGGGAGCTGAAACTGATCGTCTGTTCCTAGTGATTAGGAACAGTGATCTCTTTCCACCTCCCAGGGAACACACATAACCCCTTGATCGCCCCCTAGTGTTAACCCCTTCCCTGCCAGTGACATTTATGCAGTAATCAGTGGCTATTTTTAGCTCTGATTGTGGTATAAATGTCAATGGTCACAAAAAAGTGTCAAAAGCGTCCGATCTGTCCGCCGCAATCAAGGTAATTACCACTCTCGGTAGTATCGATTGTGTTCACACCGTCTTAGTATGTAGGAGAAGAAGGGTGCAGGCTCAGCAAAGTCAAATGGCAGAAAATGGAGAGAGGACGGCTGCACTCCAAAATAATGCTTTTATTGAATGAAGCTAAATCCATACATCAATCAGAGACACAGGTCCAGATAATACTGAAGCTTTTTGCACCGTTAGTGGCACTTAATCATAGCTGTAGGACTACCAGTCTCAATCTGTCTTTTATATACAACAAAATTAAAATATGGTGGTCACCTGACCAGTTGCATCTAATCCAGATAGTGATAGCGTATTATTTGTATGGAGTGCCAAGGAGAGCGATCTGTTGCAGCCCACTAATCTAACCCTGAATTTATAAGGTCACTCCAATATATGTTTATTATTTAGTTCCCTTTTCTTTTATGGGTTGAAATTATTTAATATATTGGTTGCCTTGATCGGCTCCCTGATCACTCCTCCCCCACATGTGTGAAAGGTTTTTGCAGTACCACAGCTGATCGCTATCTGGATTAGATACAACTGGTCAGGTGACCACTATATTTTATTTTGTTGTGTATAAAAGGCAGTTTGCGATCGGTAGTCACACAGCTTCATCATTAGGCGCCACTAACGGTGCGAAACACGTGACGTCAGGTATCATCTGGACCTGTGTCTCTGATTGATGTATGGATTTAGCTTCATTCAGTAAAGGCATTATTTTGGAGTGCGGCCATCCTTTCTCCAAAAATTTGTAGCAGAATACATATTGGCCTAAACTGAGGAAGAAATTTTTTTTTACATTTTTTTTTGGATATTTATTATAGCAAAAAGTAAAAAATATTGTTTTTTTTCTCAAAATTGTCACTCTTTTTTTGTTTATAGTGCAAAGAATAAAAACCGCAGAGGAGATCAAATACCACCAAAAGAAATCTCTATTTGTGGGAATAAAAGGACGTCAATTTTGTTTGGGTGCAGCGTTGTACATCCGCACAATTGTCAGTTAAAGTGACGCAGTGCCGTATCGCAAAAAATGGCCTGGTCATTAAGGGGGCAAATCGTCCTTAAGTGGTTAAACTAAGCTCATCCTAAAGTGGAAGATAAGGCTAAGGGCCCTTTCACACGGGTGGACCGTTCAGGTCCGCCTGTCAGTTTTTTAGGCGGACCGGAATGGGCACTCCATAGACCTCTATGGAGCGACGGATGTCAGCGGTGACATGTCCGCTGACATCTGACCCGCTCCGATTCGAAAAAGTGTGACGGAGGAAAATCCTATTTTTCCATCCATCATCGGATCGGATGAAAATGGACAGGCGGTCCGTAATCATCCGATCCCCCCATAGGGGAGAGCGGATTCTCTGACAGGTCCATCCCTGCACAGAGTGCAGAGACGTATTTGTCATCCGCCGGCTCAGCGGGGATCAACGGAGTGATACCTGCTGAGCAAGCGGAGGAGGGAAAATGGACAGCCCCGTGGGAAAGGGGCCTAACTCTAATGCCCTGTACACATGGTCGGATTTTCCGATGGAAAAAGTGCGATCGGATTGTGTTGTCGGAAATTCCGATCGTGTGTGGGCTCCATCGGACTTTTTCCGTCGGAATTTCCGACACACAAAGTTTGAGAGCAGGACATAAAATTTTCCGACAACAAAATCCGATCGTTTAAATTCCGATCATGTGTACACAAATCCGACGCACAAAGTGCCACGTATGCTCAGAATAAATTCCGAGACGAAAGCTACTTTGTCACCGCGTTCAGAACGATCGGATTTTCCCGACAACTTTGTGCGACCTTGTGTATGTAAGACAAGTTTGGCCCAAAATCCGTCTGAAAAATCCATGGATTTTGTTGTCGGAATGTCCAATCAATGTTTGATCATGTGTACAGGGCATAACTATTCTTAAAAATGTTCTCTCCCAAATCCTCCTACCTATCCTGCATACCATATTAAAAAAAGACCTGTGTACTTACTTATTTTTATTCTGGTCAATGTCCAGTCACGTGATCCAACAGTTCCAGAGTCAGAGAGCAGCTGCTGCAGGGGAGAGGAGGGTGTGCCTGCAATTGATTGGCCATAGGAGCCTATGGATGATGTCACGGCCCCTGGAATTCATAACAGTTGTCAAGCAGTCCCATAAATAGGGAAGCTGGAGCGGCTAAATCCCATGACCGGACTGGACTAGATTAAAAAAAGGTAAGTACACAGTTCTTTTTTTATACCGCGTATGTGGGATAGATGGGAGGAGAGGCAAGGGAGCATTTTTATGAAAAGTTAGAGTACACACGATCGCACATTCCGACAACAAAATCCATGTTTTTTTTTTACGACGGATGTTGGCTCAAACTTGTCTTGCATACACACGGTCACACAAATGTTGTCAGAAATTCCGAACGTCAAGAACGCGGTGACGTACAACACGTACGGCGAGCCGAGAAAAATGAAGTTCAATAGCCAGTACGGCTCTTCTGCTTAATTTCGAGCATGCATGGAATTTTGTGCGTCGGAATTGTACACACGATCGGAATTTCCGATTTTGTTGTCGGAAAATTTGAGATCCAGATCTCAAATTTTGTTTGTCGGAAATTCAGACGGAATTTACAACAAGCTCCCATCGAACATTTGTTGTTGGAAATTCCGACCGTGTGTATGCGACATTAGTCTTTACTTACCCTTTAACTTTTCTTAAGCCCCTAGGTTCACCTAGCAATTTAAGATTTAAAATGCGCGCGCTACAATGCTAGTAAAACGCAGCATGCGTGTTTGTGGGGCCATTCATTTCTAATAGCACCAAAACGTGCTGCGGTTTTCCCGTAATTGTTGTGTGGCATTCAGCATCACGCGAAGCTTGTCAGCCAAAAAAAGCTCCGGCTCCTTTTTGGGCGACAAGCTTCACATGATAAGTCTCGTAACAATCATGCCAACACCACACCACATTTTTGGTGTCATTAAAAATGAATGTTGCACAAACATGCATACTGCATTTTGGCAGCATTGCAGTGCGATTTGTAATCGGGGGACAGAATCGCAGCAATTCCACCCGCGATCCTAAATCTCTACATGTGAAGTGGCCTTAAAAAACTGAGAAAATGCTAAATACAGATTTGCGTTTCCTAATCTGTGGTCCCCCCAACTTACTGCTGTGCTCAAACTTAAACTTTCACACTTTTTTTCACTTCCCTGCACCTAGCTGTGGGTATCACAGGCTGTAAAACACCTAAAAGGGCCTTTCTCCTAATAGTATAATACTGACAATTAACACATTTCAACTGTGGGTATAGAATTGTGTATAAGGGATTGTATGTTTTTTGTTTTGTTTTTTGGTTGATGGACTTGTCTTTTTTCAACCTAACTATGTAAATATGTAACATTTAAGCCATATATGCTTAACTGAACCTTATACTGTTTATACAGTGGCAGCCTGTTTATTAGGGGGCGCCCGAGCACCGACCCCTCTATCCACAGCAGCCTATTCATGCTCTATCCACGGCCGGCACCCCCCCATTCATGTGTTCAGCTCCTTTCAGGAGGCCGGGCGCATGAATTACAACGACATCAGAGGCTCTAATAAGCTTCAAAAGAGGGTGGGCTTGTGGCACAGACAATTGCGCTACGAGCCCACCCAGGTGTTACAACAGCGAAAAAATATATTCTCTTTTGAAACACTGATCCTAAATCCGGCCAATCAGAAGTATGTCTGAGACGCGTTGTCCGATTGGCCGCCGAGGAGGAGGGAGGACACAGAAGCCGTCGTGATGCCCATGGAGAGCAGGGGAAGCCGCCTACACCGGTGAAGCTCTGGAGAAGTGCTGCCCACCATAGATGGGGTAAGTACTCAAGACCCGACCGACCGGGAGGAGGGGTACTGTTTGCTGCCCCCCCAAACAAAATGACCACTGGCTGCCACTGCTGGAGAGTGCAAAATCTGGTGCAGCTGTGCATGGTAGCCAATCAGCTTCTGACTTCAGCTTGTTAAATTAAGCCTTGACAAAAAATTTTGGAAGTTGGTTTCTATGAAGAGCTTCACCAGATTTTGCTCTCTCCAGGTTTAGTAAATCAACTCCATACTGTATATATGCTACATAATTTCCTAAAGTCTAGCTTTTTATTAAGAGTAATAAATGAGAATGATTACACTGCCAACAAACCAGCATTTATACAACTGGAGAAGGCTGAAAAACATTTAAAATTCCAGTAAGAGGTTGTGACAAATCTACCAATTGAAGATTTGTCAAATAATATAGACTCCCATCCCAGCTCAGTTATATTGATGGAGAGGATATTCTAGTTTAAATTATTACACTATACCTTCTGAAACCTGTCTTAGATTTAAAAAAGATTTTGGGTTAATTTTTCACTTGGTATGGACATACTATATTTTTACATGTACAATGTTATTATGACATGTTGTATTTACGTCTTGTGCTTAAGTCATTTCATTGGCATTGCTCACCCTTTGCACACATTGCAGTCACTTCACACTGTAACATAATATACGTTATATTATGGTTTAATGTATGGTGACTGCAATGAGTGGGCACCATATTTTTTCTTTTTCTTCCCTTTTTTCGTTTTTTTTTTTTCAATATTGTATTCTATTTCTAGCTACATATCCAGTGGTCTAAAATGTTCTGAACGCTGCTTTTTAATGTGCATAATGCAGGCAACAGAAGGTAATCACTGGAGCAGGATCAAACAATATTTACTGCTGCCATGACAACAAGACTTGGCGCTATAGGATATGTTTCCAGTTTCAATAAACATTCTATAGTTTTTCAAACTTGAACAACAATAAATAGAAGAGAGAAATGATAAGTGAGGTATCTATGAGTTACAGTTTAATAGATTATTCTGTTACCATACCTTTGAGGATCAGTCTAAGAATCCACTATCTATAAGATATCTGTAATTGTTTTTTTATTGGACATATGTGTGTCATTTTTCATGAGTTTATTGCGAAGCCCAACTTTCACACGTAGGTTGATAACTCCGGTAATGTGAGGCTACTTAAAGTGTAGCAATTTATACATTTCAGTAGCTGCATATTCTTAACGAGCAGGTAATGAGCTTTAAAACAAGCTCTCAGTGACTCCTGTAGCTACAGCTTTGATGAACCAATCCATCCTTTAATTTCACAACGAAAGTACTGAAGCTGCTGAAGTTGTTCTATTTCAGCAGTTTATTCTGTTCCTCTTCCAAAACACCTGTTCTGTTAGATTAGGCTTGAGAAGACTGGAAGGCTGGCAAGTCACTCCTGGAAGGTGGAGCAGTGAACCTGAATCTGTTCAAATCTCTATCTTATACTTCACTATTTAACTTTATGTAACATGCATTTTAATAAATCATTTGGTGGAGGGGGGATTATGATGTGGGGTTGTTTTTCCGAGGTTGGACTTGGCCCCTTAGTTCCAGTGAAAGAAACTCTTAAGGCATCAGCATACCAAGACATTTTGGACAATTTCATGCTCCCAACTTTGTGGGAACAGTTTGGGGATGGCCCCTTCCTGTTCTAACATGACTGCGCACCAGTGCTCAAAGCAAGGTCCATAAAGACATGGATGAGCGAGTTTGGGGTGGAGAAACTCGATTAGCCTGCACTGAGTCCTGACCTCAACCCAATAGAAAATCTTTGGGATTAATTAAAGCACAGACTGCGAGCCAGGCCATCTCTCCAACATCAGTGCCTGACCTCACAAATGCACTTCTGGAAGAATGGTCAAACATACACATTCCTAAACCTTGTGGACAGCCTTCCCAGAAGAGTTGAAGCTGTTATAGCTTCAAAAGGAGGACACAATATTAACCACTTCCCGCCCGCCCTATAGCGGATTGCCATCCGGGAAGTGGTTCCGTTATCCTGACTGGACGTCATATGACGTCCAGCAGGATAACATGCCGCCGCGCGCCCTCGGGGGCGTGCATCGCGGCGATCGGTGGAGCGGTGTGTCAGCCTGACACACTGCTCCACCGATCTTAGTAAAGAGCCTCTGGCGGAGGCTCTTTACCACGTGATCAGCCGTGTCCAATCACAGCTGATCACGCTGTCAATGGGAAGAGCCGTTGATCGGCTTTTCCTCACTCGCGTCTGACAGACGCAAGTAGAGGAGAGCCGATCGGCGGTTCTCCTGGCAGGGGGGTCTGCGCTGATTGTTTATCAGCGCAGCCCCCTCTCAGATCACCACACTGGACCACCAGGGATCGCCACAAGGACCACCAGGGAAGGGGCAACATGTGGATGGCCCGGTATGTACCCCATGGCCATCCACATGTACCCAATGTGCCCAATCTGTGCCAATCAGTGCCCACAAATGGGCACTGATTGGCACCATTATGTTCCAGATATGCCCCCAATATATTTTATCAGTGCCACCTGTCATTGCCCATCGGTGCCACCTGTCAGTGCCCATCTGTGCCCATCTGTGCCCATCAGTGCCCACCTATCAGTGCCCATCAGTGCCACACATCAGTGCCACCCATAAGTACCCATCAGTGCCACCCATATGTACCAAGAAACAAAGAAAAACTTGTTTTTTTCGAAATTTTCTGTCTTTTTTTATTTGTTGCGCAAAAAATAAAAACCGCAGAGGTGGTCAAATACCACCAAAAGAAAGCTCTATTTGTGGGAACAAAATGATAAAAAATTTGTTTGGGTACAGTGTAGCATGACCGCGCAATTGTCATTCAAATTGCGACAGCGCTGACAGCTGAAAATTGGTCTGGGCGGGAAGGTGTCTAAGTGCCCGGTATTGAAGTGGTTAAACACTACGGACTACGCCAGAACACACGATCGGAATTTCCAATGGGAAATGTTCGATGTGAGCTGGTTGTCGGAAAGTCCGAACGTGTGTACGCTCCATCGGACATTTGCTGTTGGAATTTCCGCACACAAATGTTTGAGAGTAGGTTCTCAAATTTTCCAACAACAAAGGTAAGTCCGATCATGTGTACACAAGTCCGACGCACAAGAGTCCATGCATGCTCAGAATCAAGTACGAGATGGAAGCGGTCTGTCTTATAAAACTAGCATTCTAAAGCGTTTTAAATCTTTCAATGCACAGCATTCATTTCTTCTTTATAATGCTAGAAAAATGAAGTTGCTTTGCTGCTGATATTCACACAGAGTTCTGACAAACGCATTTTTTATTATTTCTTGTGATCTCATGAATAATCTTTGTTTTTGTCTGTTTTTTTTTTTCCAGATCTTCAGAATAAAAGCTTTTTTTTTTTTTTATAGTGATCTCCTTTTTTTTTTTTGTTGTTTTGTGTGTCAAGTTACCACAACACCATTATTATCTTTATTTGTTTACCTCAAAGAGGTTGGTTGGTGTTGGTGTCCCTTGTTAATTTGACATTGTATTTTTGAAATGTACCTGCCTACTCTCAAACAAACTGTCCTGTTTGAAGTAAAACACATAGCCAAGTATTTTTCAAAACAAAGATTTTAAATTTATTAGGGGTCCTAACAAAATAAAGAGGAAGGCAATGCTGGAGAAACAGTTGGAATTGTTGACGCCTTTGTACCCCAGGGAAGACATCAATTATTTGACTGTCAAAATTGGTAACCTAAGGAGTCCATTTAATAGGGAGCACAATACGGTCCAGGACTCCGAGAGTTCGGGAGCAGCAGCAGATGACATATATATCTCGAGGCTGTGGTCTTACAACAGCCTGCATCTTTTGGCAGACCACACCAAACCTAGGCCATCACCCTCAACACTTGCTTCCACGCTTCCTTCCAGGCTGCTGTCGTGGGTTGGGTGGCTGTGTTGGAGGTGTTGCTGGAGGTGGTGGTGGTGTTGCTGGAGGTGGTGGAGGTGTAATATGGTCCAACTCACACATGTGGCTTTTAGCTGTGAGTAGGCCCCTCATCCCCTTGTTTATGGCCTGAAGTATTACCTCCTCACAGATGAAATGTTGTCCCTCCTCCATTTGTTCCAGTTTACTGGCTGTCAGACAGCCATATGACTCGGGGCCAGTTGTGAGGACCGCAGTAGCCTGCCGAATCAAAACAGTCGCTGACTCCTCCAGGTTCTTTGCCTTCCTGGTCCTTTTTGTTGGAAGGCGGAGGGGAGGAACCTGGGATTCGGTCAGGCTGCTGGGCATGGCCTCCTCCTGGCTGCCACTTTCCACGGCCTCCTCCTGGCTGAGACTTTCCTGTGTAAATAAAATGGGACATAGTTTTAGTTTTTTGGTCATCAATCACACACAATTTTTAGCTCATGACTGTTGCAAATTGAATGTTAACAAATAGAAAAGACTATCATTCTGACCCAAGCATTTTTCATTCTTGTCCCAATCATTTTTGGCTACTATTGTCTATTGATATGTAAACCACTTTGTTAAATCAGAAATTAGTGTTCAATAATAGCATCTAGTTAACATCATTCAATTTTTGACAAGAAATATGTTGAACAATGCTATACCTGGCTCAAGCTGGGCTCCTCCACATCTTCTCCCGGGGTGGAAGGCCCACGTTGGACTTCTGAAGCCTCATCTGATGTGGAAGTAAGTGTGGAAGGAAGTGTAGATAGTGATGGCCTGGGTTCACTCTGGGCTGACAAAAAACGCAGTCTGTTGTAGTACCACGGCCTGGGTACATAAACGTCATCTGCTGCTGCTCCTGATCTCATGGAATCCTGGACCTTTTTGCGCTCCCTATTATATGTGCTCCTCAGGCCACCAATTTTGGCCTTCAAATAGGTGATGTCTGTCGTGGGAGTCACCGGCTTCACTAATTCCAACAGTTGTTCCAGCGCTGCCTTCCTCTTCAGCTTGTTGGAGTATTCTCGGTGTTTGACTTGCCAGAGACATGGCAGCTCCCTGTACTTGTCTATAAAGTTTGGCAGGAAGTCAGGGTCTGTAAATTTATCCATTATATCTGCAAGACACAACACAAGACAAACCCTAATGTCAGGCTAAACTCTCCTAATCTTGTCCCAATATAGGCCTCAATCTACAAAAGCAGTATAAGCCACTAACCACTGATGCCCCAAGTTAAAATTGTACCTTCGTTTGCATCGGCGCTTATGCTACTCCGTCCTCCGCTCACAGATCATACGTACAACGCACGTGTGTTATGCTTTATATACACTGCTGCGCATGCAGGAAACTCTGCCCCTGACCTTCTTTCTAGTGTATTCCCCGCCCCTTTTTTCAGCGCAGTGGGAGATCACATGGCGGAGACAGAGCAGGTGCATGCAGAGAGCAGCAACAAGGAGGACAAGGAAAGCCCGGAGCAAGGCAGTTCCACATCCAGGACGAGATATAAGGCCTCAAATATGTCCTTTGTAGAAATGGTGAACATCTTGAAGAGGGCCGACTGTAATGTGAAGCATGGACCGTACAGAAACCCAAATGTGAGAAAGGCTAAGATCATGGCTAAAGTTGTGAGAAGTCTACACAGGAATTTTGGGGTACGACGATCCAAGGAGCAATCGAGGAAATGCTGGTCAGACCTGAAATTGAGGAAGCACGATCAGTACAGAAGGATCAGGAAACTGCTTCTAAAAAGTAAGTTTTTGTTGTGTGTTCCTATTATTATTATTATTACTTTAGTGCTGCTCCCATGTGCTTTTCTTTACTGTTGTACAGTTTAAAATGGCAAGTTTGAGGTTTGTGGGTACAGTAATCGTTCGTATTAAACATCATTCGTTCGACCACTGATACAACGTTTTTGGCACATGCAGGTGACCTACATTTGTTCATGCCTATTTGTATGAAAAGAAGTTTAGTACATTGTTGTCTAGATGTTTTTGTAACTAGAATGAAATGCAAACTTGATTCAGTGTAAGGAGAGGACACTCAGCAGCTGTTTACACATCTGGACACAGGAGCACTAGTGTGGGACACCAGAACACTCTTTTTATGGTGTCCCACGCAGGTGCTCCAGTGGATACTAGGGGTCTCTCCATGTGTGAAACTTGCACAAAACAGGTACGTATTCCAGCTTTGGAAAGGGAAAAAAGTCTTCAGCTTGTAACTCTGCCAGAACAGACAATTGGACAACACTTCCAAGCAATGTTTCATATTACTATTTCTTGCCTCAAATATCTGTGTGCTAAGTATACCTTTTTTGTATTCACATAGGGGAGAAAAATCGGGACATCTGAGGACACCAGGAACCCCACTACTCATGAAGAAGGGGAGATCCCCACACACCATGAAGAAGATGTGGATTCCGAGGTACATGAAGTGGGTGAAATGGTGACCACAATGGGTCAGTGTCTGAGACCACAGCTTCAGGTAATAGATGTATGCCTGCATATTTATAATACATGGTGTTTTTATTTTTAGGTGATGTGGATGTTGTGGAAGAAGAAACTCACTTCAACAGTGCAAAGTGCACAGATCCTGATCAGCGAAATAATGGTGTGCAATCGGGACTTAGAGGAGGTCCAGGAAAGCATCAATGATATTGAAAAAAAGATTCACCAACATCATTGATGTTTTATCCAAAATCTAACCCCCCCCCCCAAAAAAAAACAATGTTATTGTTATTTTAAATTTTTTAATAGAAATTTTAAAGTAATTTGAAAGCCAAATTTTGAACATGCACACAGTGTGTCAACATGTGCTATCTGCCATCATGGGATATCAATGTTCGCATTTTGTGGCTGCAACCCCTTCCTCTTATCTACTTTAGTTGCGAGGAAGGGGTTGCACCCACAAAATGTGTACATTAATATCCCATGATGGCAGATAGCACATGTTGACAAAAAATAGATGTAGGGAAAAGACACACATTTTAGGCATGGGATCATGATGGAAATCCACATTTTTGAGTCCCAATTTGTGTGCATCTTCAAAATTTGGCTTTTACAGGGGTGACATCACCCCATCTGATGAAGGCAAAATCAACACTGTTTTGACATACCGATGTCTCCTATTCCTATTACTTTATCAAAGTTGAACTTTGTAAGTTCCTGAATTGTGTATGTTATGCTTTTAAACATGCCTGTTTAGCCACAAAAAGGCTATATGCTGTCACACAATAATGTTATACACCAAAGATGTTGGTTTGTTAAAAAAAAAACCCTTTTATAATGCACATGTGAATGCGCTTGGAGTAAAATGTTTTATACTCAACAATGTGTGGCTTCTTCTTTCAATGCCAATAACAGTTTTTGGAGTAAGTTGGTGTTTACAGTGACTATGGGGGTTATTTACTAAAGGCAAATCCACTTTGCACTACAAATGCGCTTTCAGTGCACTTGTAGTGCAAAGTGGATTTGCCTTTAGTAAATAACCCCCACAGTGCTCTAAAATTTGCCCCAATCAGGCCCTTTTAGGGACTCCAAGCAATTAATTCATGGAGTTGAAAAGGATGATTATTTTTATCATTAATGCATTACATACATTACCAACAAAAACAATGTGTGTGTGTGTAGCAGACCCATAGCACAACATAATAGTTAGCCGAAGAAGAGATTGTCACCCCATGTATCAAATAAGTTACGTTTGCACTATTGAAGAAAATGGCCAAAAATAAGAGGCCAAAAATAAAAGCTGTCTAGGAGACAGCTAAAAGAAACACAAGCAGTAAATCAAATAAAATATGAGTTCAGTTTATAAAAAAATATATATTTAAAACATGTTTAGACATGGCATATCAATGGCCCCCCTACCCGCAAAGTACTCTAGATACTTTTGGCGTACTTCGCAGTCGCTTTGGGGCCAGCTTCAAGAGCCGTCAGAGTTGTTGGATCCGGTTAGCCGGCCTCAGTCCCAACTGAGACCACATAATTTGATGCATTTATGCGCAAAAAGTTATGTAAAATGCAGCATGACAAAATTATGTGATTGAGTTTATATTCCACCCTATTAATAGCAGTGAGGAATAAGCGGAACCGGCTGGCCATTATGCCAAAAGCATTTTCCACCACTCTTCTGGCTTTGGCCAGCCAGTAATTACAAGCCCTCTGGTCTTTGGTGAGGGTCCTCATCGGGAATGCCTGCAGAAGATGGTCCACCAGCGCAAAAGGTTCATTCGCGACGAAGGCGAACGGGAACCCGCCACATTGTCTTCTGGAGGTGGCAAGCCCAAGCTGCCATTCTGGAGCTGTCTGTAAAACTCCGTCTGGGCGATGACTCCATCATCCGACATCCGGCCATTTTTCCCCACGTCCACATACAGTACCTGACCGCGAGATTGTGTTTCCAGCGCGATCCCATCTCGCTGGTTCTCGGCGACAGGGTACTGTGCATGTCGCGCTGGCTCGCTATTCGGGAAAGGAAAACTTTTTTCCTTTTGCGATGAGCGACAGGCAGTGCTGACAGCTGTCTGGTATGAATAATGAGGGGGGACGCCGCTCCAAATTTTAAATGAAAAAAACGGCATGGGTTCCCCCTCAGGGGCATACCAGGCCCTTAGGTCTGGTATGGATTGTAAGGGGAACCCCCTACGCCAAAAAATCGGCGTGGGGGTCCCCCCAAATCCATACCAGACCCTTATCCGACCCTGGCCGTTGGTTGTCGGTGTCTGCGGGCGGGGGGCTTATCGAAATCCAGGTGCCCCCTTTAATAAGGGAGCCCCCAGATCCCGGCCCCCCACCCTATGTGAATGAGTATGGGGTACATCGTACCCCTACCCCTTCACCTAGGAAAAAAAGTGTCAATTAAAAAAAACACACTACACAGGTTTTAAAAGTAATTTATTAGGCAGCTCCAGGGTTTTCTTCCGACTTCGGGGGTCTTCTTCTGACTCCGGGGGTCTTCTTCTCCCAGTGTTCGACCTCTTCTCCCGGGCCCCTCTGCTATCTTCTTCCAGCTCTTTTTCTAGTAGGGGCCCGGTCTGCTGCCACTGTCTTGTCCCCTCTTCTCTTCGTCCGATGTTGACACGACCCCTTATGACGCCAGAGTCCCTGCGCATGCTGGGACTGTGACGTCACAAGGGGGCGGGGTCACCGCCTATATAAATGGCTGCGTGGCTCGCACACAGCATTCCAGCAGGAGAGAGCGTCGTGTCAACATCGGAAGAAGAGAAGAGGGGACAAGACAGTGGCAGCAGACCGGGCCCCTGCTAGAAAAAGAGCTGGAAGAAGATAGCGGAGGGGCCCGGGAGAAGAGGCCGAACACAGGGAGAAGAAGTCGGAAGAAGACCCCGAAGTCGGAAGAAGACCCCCGAAGTCGGAAGAAGACCCTGGAGCTGCCTTATAAATTACTTTTAAAACCCGTGTAGTGTGGTTTTTTTTATTGACACTTTTTTTTCCTAGGTGAATGGGTAGGGGTACGACGTACCCCATACTCATACACATAGGGTGGGGGGCCAGGATCTGGGGCCCCCTTATTAAAGGGGGCTCCCAGATTCCAATAAGCCCCCCGCCTGTAGACCCCGACAACCAATGGCCAGGGTTGTTGGGAAGAGGCCCTTGTCCTCATCAACATGGGGACAAGGTGCTTTGGGGTGGGGGGGCCTGCAGAGCACCCACCCCCCATGTTGAGGGCATGCGGCCTAGTACGGTTCAGGAGGGGGGGCGCTCGCTCGTCCCCACCCCTTTCCTCACCGGCCGGGCTGCGTGCTTGGATAAGGGTCTGGTATGGATTTGGGGGGACCCCCACGCCGATTTTTTGGTGTAGGGGGTTCCCCTTATAATCCATACCAGACCTAAGTGCCTGGTATTCCCCTGTGGGGGAACCCACACTGTTTTTTTCATTTAAAATTTGGCGCAGCGTTCCCCCTCATTATTCATACCAGACACCTGTCAGCACTGCCTGTCGCTCATCGCGAAAGGGAAAAAAGTTTTCCTTTCCCGAACAGCGATGGGGCTCGCAGGTGTCATAAATGCGACGAGATTGACACAATATCGCGGTCACCTACTGTACAAAAACTCGTATGTCACTGACAACACCGCCAACAACACGATACTACTATACCCCTTATAATTATAATAGTATGACCCCGAGTTGGGGGTGGGACGATGTGGACATGTTTCTCATCTATTGCCCCACCGCAGTTGGGGAAGTCCCACTGCTGGGCAAACTAGGAAGCCACAGTCTGCCATTCCTGTGGGTTTGAAGAAAACTGTGGCGTCAAACGAGAAAAAAAAATAGTACTTTTGCACATAACATTGCAAGCAGATTAGACACAAACATTCTTGGCCAACATAAGTATAACATTTATTTTAAGGAGTATTTAGAGACAAAAGTATAAGGTCCACTTATCAGATCCCCCCCCCCCCCCCAATGGCCCAGTGTAAAAATATTAGGGTGGGGGGGAGATGTTTTGGACAAGTAACCCTCTCCACTTCATTGAGAGCTGAATGCATAAATAATGTGTATTTCTTTGGGCAGCTGCTCCTTACATACACTATTGGCAGCCCACTGGACAGGTAAGAAGTTTCATAATACAAAAATATGAATACACACTGTACAAATTGAAGCACATTTTTACATTCTGCAATTAGCTATAAGATAATAGGAGAACAAAACTTTAAACAGTAACATTTGAAAGTATTCAGGCAGGCCCTCGCACTACATGCTTTGGTGAATTCATCCATACATATGACCACAAAAGAGGTAGGTATGGTTAGCTAACATAACCTTGGTATCCTCTCCTTCAGTGGGCGGTCTGTTTCAGATAAAAGTGGTCTCTGCGGTACCCCCTTACCAGAGCACCGGAGGCGATCAGGTTCTGTGTCCTGTTAGGTATGGAGACGAGTGAGGGGAAGATGGCCCCCACCCGTCTTCATACCATTGCAGGGCAGAAGCGACGTCCAAACGTCACTTCCGCTCATAGCTCTTAAAGAGACATTTATTTTTATTTTTTTTTTCAAATGACATTTATTTTTATTTTTTATTATTGCATTTTTGTGTAAATATGAGATCTGAGGTCTTTTTAACCCCAGATTTCATATTTAAGAAGTCCTGTCATGCTTTTATTTCTATTACAAGTGATGTTTACATTCCTTGTAACAGGAATAACAGTGAAAGATTAAAAAAAAAAAAAAAAACAGTGTAACAATAAAAATAAAAGGTAAAATAAGAAAAAAATAAATACAATTTTTATACGCGCCTCTTTCCGCCGAGCTCATGCGCAGAAGCGTACGCATACTTGAGTATATGAAAATGGTGTTCAAACCACACATGTGAGGCATTGCCGCAATAGTTAGAGCAAGAGCAACAATTCTAGTCCTCTGTAACTCAAAACATGCAACCTGTAGAATTTTTTAACCGCCATTTTATTTCCTAGGGTGTTAGGAAAAAAATATATAATGTTTGGGGATTCTAAGTAATTTTCTAGCAAAAAAAACTGTTTTTAACTTGTAAACACCAAATCTCAGAAATAGACTCGGTCCTTAAGTGATTAATCGCGCTGTAAACACACTGTATATAGCTGGTTGCTAAGGAGGGGGTTGGGAAGCCAATCGCTGCATTCTTAACAACCGATGAGTCATCAGCTGTCAGCGGGCTTCCCCATTGAAAGCTGAATGTAAAAAAAAAATTGCCGGCAAGATAAAATTGTGAAGAAAACGGCGTGGGGTTCCCCCCAAGTCTATACAAGGCCAGGTATAGTGTGGATTTGGAGGGGACTCCGCCCCACCTTACCAAAATGTAAAGAAAAAATTGCGTGGGTCCCCCCAAAATCCATATCAGACCCTTATCCGAGCATGTTGCCCGGGGGGTCAGGGAAGGGAGGGGACAAGGGAGCGCCTTCCCCTCAAACCAGATCAGACCGCATGCCTTCAACATTGGCACATTGCCCCCATGTTGATGAGGACAAGGGCCTCTTCCCGACAACCCTGGCCTGCTGGCAGGGGACTTATCGGAATCTGGAAACCCCCCTTTAGGAAAGGGGCCCCCAGATCCCGTCCCCCCTATGTGAATGGGTATCAGGTACATCCCTACCCCTATCCATTCACCTGGAAAATGTTTTTTGACAAGTCTATTAGTAAAATAGCTCTGGGCTGTCTTCTCCCGCTGCCGTCTCTCCCATTGCCATCGTCTTCTTCCACCGCTGTATTCTCCCTGGTGCTGTCTTCTCCCTGAGCCTTCATCTCCCGGTGTTGTCTTCTTCCTCGGCGCCGCCATCTTCTTCTTCCTCGCCGCCGCTGTCTCCTTCATCGCTGCCGGTTACCCACAAAAAAACCAAAAACAAGCTGGTCTTGTCGTGAAGCTGTCTTTCACCGTTGTGATGTTCCTGCTGTCCCGCACCCCTTATATAGGCATAGGGTGTGGCCATCCAATGACATCAGCTGGAGAACCCGCCCCTTGTGACGTAACGTGACAGCTTGACAAGACCAGCCTTTTTTTTGTTTTTTTGCAGGTAACCGGTGGCGGCGAGGAAGAAGAAGACGGCGGCGGCGAGGAAGAAGATTACACTGGGAGATGACGGCTTGGGGAGAAGGCGGCGGAAGAAGACGACGGAAGAAGTTGACGGCACCAGGAGAGATGGCGGCGTGAGAATACAGCTCAGAGCTATTTTACTAATAAAGGATTTGTCAAAAAACATTTTGATGGGTTTTTTGCATTTCACTGCTTTTTCAGGTGAGAATGGTAGGTACCAGATACCCATTCACATAGGCTGGGGGGGCGGGATCTGGGGCCCCCTCCTTTAAAGGGGGGCTTCCAGATTCTGAAAAAGCCCCCAACAACCAACGGCCAGGGTTATCGGGAAGAGGTCCTTGTCCTTAACATGGGGCAAGGTGCTTTGGGGTGGGGGGGCGCAGAGCAACCCTACCAAAAAGCACCCACCCGCCCATGTTGAGGGCATGCGGCCTGGTATGGTTCAGGAGGGGGGCCACTCGCTCGTCCCCTCTCTTTCCTTACCTGCCAGGTGGCATGCTCAGATAAGGGTCTGGTATCCATACTAGACCCAAAGGGCCTGGTATAGACCTGGGGTGGAACCCCACAATGTTTTTTTTCGCAATTTTTTTTTTGACGGACATTTTTTTGTTTTTTGCATTGAGCTGTCAGCAGGGAACCCCACTGGCAGCTGATGACTCATCAGTTGTTAAGGACGCGGTGGCTGGCTTCCTGGCACCCTGCTTCCCAACCAGCTATATACAGTGTTAAAATAAAAACCGCAAAACACATCAAAAATTGCATCACAAACACAACATTTGCATTTTGGTGCGGTTCCATTGAAGTCTATTACCCGGAAATCATAGGAAAAAGGTCTCCAATCCTTTCCAAAAATGCACCAGCCACAATGCACATGGATGTGAACTTGTACCATACAAAACCATGCTAAATGGATTGTAGTGCATTTCTGCAAACTGCAAAATGCTCTAAAAAAGGCATAGGTGTGAAACTAGGGTAAGACTGGGATGCTATTAAAGTTCATGTGCGTGTAAAAGCAGGCATCACAATAGTTTTGGTAATATAGTGTGTATGTATATATGTGTGTGCAGGGAACGTACTCCAGGCTGGAGGTTTTCATACCTCCTAACTTTATGATATGAGAACGAGGGACATCAATTAGCAAACGTATATAGGCATAGGACACACCCTTGTAAAGAGAATTATACAAAATAAAGATTAGTTAAACCCACAAATGTTTTTTTTTGTACCACTACTTTTCCTTTATATTGGCTTTTGAAATGTACAAATGCAGCAATTTAGAATTTGGATGAAAGGTTTACCACTGGGAAACACTTTTGGAAAGATAAATAATGCATTTTATATACAACTATATAGATCAGACCAAAATGAGGGACAAATGAGGAGGAAAGAGGGACAGAGGGACTTCCAAATCAGGGACAGTCCCTCGAAATCAGGGACAGTTGGGAGCTATGGGTTTCCTATGTCCATGGGACTGAGAGAGTTGGATTCTGCCTTTACAGAACTATTTTCCTCTGGTGCAGTGTTAACATGTAAAAGAAACATTGTGAAAAAACAACGCCAAAAATAATGCTAAATTTAAGTGATAAATATTGCAAAACATAAATATTTAATGCATTCGGTGTACTACGCATGTTTTTTTTTTTTGTGAATTTTTGAGTTATTTTAACTCAAAAATGAATATGGTATTTTTCTCTTAGTGAACAAACTGCAATGCCTGTTAGTCTTTAGCGATTGGTGGTCCATTTTTAATTGATATATCAATTTACATATTTAAGAACCTTTTCACGCTAATCCACTGTGGTTTCCTTGCAGCATTCAGGGAAGCCACATGCACACAGGACATTTGGTGCGTTTTCAGAAACACACCAAAACTGCCCAATCGAAATGAAGTCTATGGCAAAGCATGGGTAACCCGCAGGAAAACCACAGGTACACAGCACTGCACCCTCACTGCTAGCAAACTGCAGCAGATCAGTGTGAAAAGGGCCTTAGTATTCTGTGGTATCAGCTGTGGTTTATTATTCCTGGTACTTATTTTTTGTACTGTTAACATAAATATCGACTTTTTTTTTACAGGTGATCCAAGCTGTCTTCTTTGGGATTTGTGTTCTCTCTGACCTGTCCTATCTGCTAACCAAGGGCAGTGACAGCCTGGAACAGGAGCGACAACTGAAAAAACTCAGGTTTCTTCGAGATTGGATGTTGGCTGTACTAGCCTTCCCTGTTGGTGTTGTAAGTTATTTTTATTTGTGCGATTTGATGGATTTAAATTAAGGAATATCCAACCTGAGGTCCAAGACAGATATGAATGGGGCCCAACACATAATCATAAACCTAAAAATGTTAATTTGGGGGGGGGGGGTTTATAAAAATGCATTTACAGTTAGCAAACACATGTAGCCAAAGAAAAATTTGACAGTGTCCCTTTCCTGGACTTTTATACGTTTTATCTTCCCAAAGAAAAATATCCCACTTTTCACAATCATGTCTTAGGCTGGGTTCACACCATTGCGAATTGGATGCAATTCGCAATAGCAGGAGATTTTGACCGGCTCTCTATGGAGCCGGTTCACATATCTCCGCAGCAGGTCCGTTGCTTTTTGCTCTTTTTTTTGCGTCTTTTGGTCCGTTTCAGGCCTGAATTTAGCCCCAAATTCGGGCAGAAATCGGACCTGAAACGGTGAACCAGCACGCACTGGACCCCTGCTGTGAGCCGCATGCGGCTCATATGTGAACCGAGCCTTATTCATATCATCGGCAGCGCCTATATTTGTAAGTAACTACAGTATTTTCAAGGATGAAGTACACAAAGGGCAAAAAATGGAACCAAAATATCTAATGAGCACCTTGAGAGTTCATTGAGAATTGCTCTTGCATCCATTGAACCAGATATTGATGCATTTGTTTATCAAAAGCAAATTTCAAATACCGTACTTGTTTTATATTGCCCTCTTTTGCTTTTTATAATAGAAATATTACAAAAAAAAAAGATTATTATGGTACATTATCTATATCAGTGATTGTTACCTTGTGATCTGACCAACTTTTTTTGCTCTTCAGCTATCCTTATTAATGTATTTTATGTGTGTCCCAAGACAATTCCTCTTTTTCCTATGAGGCTCAGGAAGGTCAATAGGTTGGACACCCCTGATTTAAATAATGCAATGCACATTTCTCAGTAATTAGTAAACTTATTGTTAACAGCATAAAATACAGCATATATGTTTTCTAACACATTGTATGCATATTTGCAGAGAAAAACTTCTAACAATTATGCTTTTTTTTAAGTAAGTTTTAACATTATGGACAGTTTAAAGGGAAAATACGGTCAGGTTTCCTTTCTTGCACCCCACATGATCACCTTTCGTTCACTTCCTGACCATTTTGTTCAGCAAGAAAATACTTTGTATTTCCAGTTATGGAGGACCTTGTGATTTGCTCCTGTTCTTCTCATGTTGGTGTCACTGCTTGGTGACTTACCCAGCATAAGATGGGAATGGGTAGAGTTCTCAGCCCTATGTAAGCTCTAACTCAAAGCTTACACAGGGCTTCCTACCCTCCATCAAAGAGGCAGAATGGATTGGTTGGGAAGCAAAGGAAAGGTTAGTATGTATAGCTGGGTTGGGTGGCATTAAAGCAAACCTGCGCTGGCAAAGTGCAGAATTGCTTTAAAGAGGGAAACATAGAAGGTTATATGTTCCTTTAACCATACCTATACCAATACACAAAGCTCACTTCACAGTTAACTGTTTCCTGAAGATTATTGTCCATTTTTTTTTTTTTTTTATTGGTTTAAGCTTCCCTATTTGAGTCAAGCAAGTCATCACAATACTGCTTTTAGGAAGTAATTTCAAACTATATCCTGTTTTTATTTTGACGCTTACAACCTATACTTTAAAGACAATAATTTGTTAATGAAGCCAGAACAGCTGTCTTTCAAGTCTCCAGCATCATCTGCTGTGGTTGATTCTGAAGCCCATGCAGGCTGGACCTTTAAGGCATTCATTTTCGTTCTGTCCTTTTCCTCCCTTGAGTTTCAGAAACGAGAGCTTAAAGCAAGTACCAGTCAAGCATGGACACTGCTTTTATTTTTCCCTCAGTAATCAGTACCAAGCACAAACTCATAGTAAAGATGTAAAAAGAGATATCTTTGTTGTTTTTGAAAGAAAATGTGCTGAGTGTAGTTTATTATTCATTAAAAAATGGGAAGCTTATAAACCCACTATAATAGAGTTTTGTTGGATAGGTGAGTTTTCTTAGCAGTTTGTGATAGACAGATTAGTGTATTATGATTTTTATCTAATTTGTATTGTAAAACTTCAGTAATGGTTATCCATACGACGTGAGGCTTATTGTTGGTAGTAATTCTTTGATGACTAGATGAGGGAAATATATTGATATGTTTTACAGTTGTGTGTGTGTGTTGGGTATTTTCTAAAAAGGTCATTAGCGTATCTATTTTGTATGTTTTTTTAACAGTAATGTTAATGTAATGTCATTCCATACCACCCTTTCTCAGCAAGATGCTGTTCAACCCACTCAATATTTTCAAGATAAAGATGATTTATCTCATGGTAAACCTTATGTTTAGAGATTATACATTAGCATTATTGCTTGCTATTCGATGAGGTTTATTATTTGCAAATAGCTAATATTGCCAAGAGGGACAAATGTGTTCTGAGTGTGACTTATATATTTATGGCCAAGTGGGAAGACAAGTTCATCTTTTCAAAACACTCTCCATGTCTTACAGTGCCTTGAAAAAGTATTCATATCCCTTTAAATATTCTACATTTTGTCATGTTACAACCAAATATGTAACTATATTTTATTGGGATTTTATGTGATAGACCAAAACAAAGTGGCACATAATTTTGAAGTGGAAGGAAAATGATAAATGGTTTTCAAATTTTACAAATAAATATGTGAAAAGTGTGGCGTGCATTTGTATTCAGCCCCCTTTAATCTGATACCCCTAACTAAAATCCAGTGGAACCAATTGCTTTCAGAAGTCACCTAATTAGTAAATAGAGTCCACCCATGTGTAATTTAATCTCAGTATAAATACAGCTGTTTTGTGAAGCCCTCAGAGGTTTATTAGAGAACCTTAGTGAACAAACAGCATCATGAAGGCCAAGGAACACACCAAACAGGTCAGGGATAAAGTTGTGGAGAAGTTTAAAGCAGGATTAGGTTGTAAAAAATATCCCAAGCTTTGAACTTCTCATGGAGCACTGTTGAATCCATCATCCAAAATACAAAGAATATAGCATAACTGCAAACAAAGACATGGCCGTCCAACTAAACTGACAGGCCGGGCAAGGAGAGCATTCATCAGAGAAGCAGCCAGTGGCCCATGGTAACTCTGGAGGAGCTGCAGAGATCCACAGCTCAGGTAGGAGAATCTGTCCACAGGGCAACTATTAGTCATGCACTTCACAAATCTGGCCTTTATGAGTGGCAAGAAGAAAGCCATTGTTAAAAGAAAGCCATAAGAAATCCCATTTTCAGTTTGCGAGAAGCCAATGTGGGGGACACAGACACGTGGAAGAAGGTGCTTTGGTCAAGTGAGACCAAAATTTAAATTTTTGGCCTAAAAGCAAAACGCTATGTGTGGCAGAAAACTAAAAGGCCACATCATCCTGAACACGCCATCCCCACCGTGAAACACGGTGGTGGTAGCATCATGTTGTGGGGATGCTTTTCTCCAGCAGGGACAGAAAAGCTGGTCAGAGTTGTTGGGAAGATGGATTCAGCCAAATACAGCACAATCTTAGAAGAAAACCTGTTAGAGTCTGCAAAAGACTTGAGACTAGGGAGGAGGTTCACCTTCCAGCAGGAGAATGACCCTAAACATACAGCCAGAGCTACAATGGAATGGTTTGGATCAAAGCATTTTTCATGTGTTAGAATGGCCCAGTCAAAGTCCAGACCTAAATCCAACTGAGAATCTGGCAAGACTTAAAAATTGCTGTTCACAGATGCTCTCCATCCAGTCTGACAGAGCTGGAGCTACTTTGCAAAGAAGAATTGGCAAAAATGTCACTCTCTCTAGATGTGCAAAGCTGGTAGAGACATACCCAAAAAAACTTGCAGTTGTAATTGCAGCGAAAGGTGGTTCTACAAGGTATTGACTCAGGGGCCTGAATACAAATGCACCCCACACTTTTTACATATTTATTTGTAAAAAAAATGAAAACCATTTATCAATTTCCTTCCACTTCACAATTATGTGCCACTTTGTATTGGTCTATCACATAAAATCCCAATAAAATACATTTACATTTTTGGTTGTAACATGAAGAAATGTGGAAAATTTCAAGGGGTGTGAATACTTTTTCAAGGCACGGTAAATACTGGAAATTGTACATAGATGGTGGAAAGGTAATGCAAATCATTTTACAGCATTATAAAATGTATTAAACCTATTAAAGGAGTAGGATAAAAAAGTATCCACTTTTTGCTTTATTTAGAGTGTGTTTATTTTCTAATAGGTACAGTTAGGATATTTCCTTATATTTTATTAGGTATTTTTTGTGTGCTTTCCTTTCTTTTCTGTATTCTGCCTGTGGAAAAAAGATAAAATAATAAGGCTAATGCGGTGCAGGATAGTTCAAAAAAGCTTTTGTAACTATCAGAATCTATTCAAAGCTCATTACACCCTTTAAAACTGCCTTAAATTTGTCTTCCCTATTGACTCCAATACATTTCACTAAAATGACAAAATCTACTGATTTTCACCATAATTCCGGAAAATAATAAAACTCCTGTTTTGCACAAGGAGAGGATGTCCACTTTGAAAGGTGAACCCTAATCCATCCTAGTGACAAAAAGGTGAAGCTCTGTCAAATGCATGCTTGGAAAACTGGCTTGAACATTGCCTCATCTTGTTCATTAAGATAACCAAACACCCACTTAGTTACATTTAAATAATCTACTCCTTTAGTAAACTCTTATGAGTCAGGATATTTCAATGATTGTGTCGTATAAGTGGAAAATGCTTTGCTATTAACTTATTTATTAGTTGATGTTAATCAACCATACTGTATAGGAATAGTTATATTCCCACTTCTAGTTGCCATAATATGTTATAAATGTATAATCTTCAGATACTGAATTTGTATGAGTTATTTTAGATTAGATTTTCTTTTAATAAACCAAAGATGTTACTAGTAATTTATACAGTATGCATGTATGAGAATGTTTTTAGGAAGTTGGGTCAGTAGCATACACTGTATAGGTAGGTCCGCATAACTTTTTTTTTTTTTTTTAATCAAATAGTTTTTTATTATTTTTTTTCATGATACAGCGACAAAGAAAAACTCACAAACTCATAAAACATATCCCACATATTCCTCCACCTGAAAATAACACCCTCAAAGAGAGAGAAGAAGAAGGAAAGAAAAAAAAATAATCTCCACATTTGCAAGTTTACATTTCCATCCTTAAAAAAATAAAGTTCCATCTAATTATTGGTTTTCCTCAGTTTTATTAGTAAACTCAGCTGACTGCTCAGATAAATTAGAGACTAGCCACCAATGCCAAATTTGTACAAATTTTTTAGGACTCCTCCTATGTTTACAGTATATGTTAATTCCTCTCTTCTTAAATTAAGATGAATCGCTTAAATCCATTGATCTATCATTGGCAAGTATTTTGATATCCATTTTTGTAATACGAGTTTACGAGCAATATACATAGTTCTCAACCACATCACATTATTTCAACTGGGAGAGTATCTTCTGGTAAAATCCTTAGCAATGCTATTTTGGATCAAGATGAACCAATGTAGAGCTTAAGGAGTTTAAGGTATTAAACACACACTCCCAGTATTGATGCAATTTAGGACATCGCCACAACATATGTATAAGTGTACCTGTATTAGTAATACATCTTGGACAATTTGATGTAGCTGCTTTTCCCCAGGAATATAAATGTAATGGAGTATAATGGGCTCTATAAATGATAAATAACTGAGTCAAACATTGTGAGGAGGATAGGGATACCTTAAATAGATTCTTCAAGGCTTGTTCCCACTCCACATCAATAAGTGCCTCTAAGTCTCTACACCACCGCCCAAAACTGCCTTCTTGTGGATTAGTTCCAACTGTCATTTGTAGAGAAGCGTATATACTCCCTATAAGTTCCTGTTTAGAGCGTTTTACAGTTACTGCCAATGCTAAAATTGATGAAGGATTATATTTTAATAGGAAAATCCTTGCTTGACTCTGCAAAGCATTACGTAGCAGTAAATATTGAAAAAATAATTAATAGGCAAATGGTAGCTCTCTGCCAACTTATCAAATGGATGCAAAACCTCCTTATCGAAAAAATGACAGAGAAGCTGAATGCCAGCCCTCTTCCATAAACCAAAATCTTCAAGCTTTGCCACCTCAGGTAATTGCAGATTATTCCATATAGGCATACATTGAGTGTATCCCTCTTATTGAGTATCTTTTTGAATAGTTGTCCAAATCTTATGTATTAAATTAAATGTAGGATACCTACGCTTGCTATGAACATGATGAGCTACTATAAGCTGCACCAGTGGATCTTAGGCAATTGAGAAAATGTAATTTGCTGTTTGGGATCCTCACAATATATAACATTCCATCCATATAATTGCTGAAGTTGGGATGCCAGAGAATACAATCTGGCATTAGAATCTGGCATCTGACGATGTTTATTTTTCCAAATAAGATCTCTAAACAGTTTGTTTAAAAAATTTCCAAGGAAGCCATACAGGGCAATTATGCAACATATATAATCATTGTGGCATACATATCCAGGTCCACATAACTTAGAAAAAAAAAAACAGCAAATATCAAGCTAAAAAATATCCAGCCACAAAAAATATATATTTTGTACTGCAGAACAGAGAAAATATGGAATAATATTCAGGAACTGGTTCTACAAGAAATTGTTTTAAAAGGGGTTGGATGTTTTTGTAAAATAACTAAATATAAAAGATTAATTAAAATTATTGAAATACAAGGTTAAAGTAACTTTTTAGGTTTATTGCTTTCCTAAAGGTCTACTAGAATTTCTAAGAAAACTATTAATTGTTGTAAGTTGATCTCTATGGACAATAGAATTTTTAACACAACTAGGAAAACTAGATAATAATTTGCATAGGTGTGTATGTATATGCAGACACACAAATATGCAGTGTAAAAACAAATCCCTGTAAATCAGGAATTGTCTTTATTTTCTACTATGTTACCTTAGTAAACTATTTACCAGGTATCATTTATTATAACGGTAGTTCCAAATGATGTCATACTTCAAATAAGGTCATACTGTAAGTACTAATATAATGTAAGTACTAATACAAATAGGACACAATTCAAATAATAGTGCATTTAATAAATACAATGGTCTGCTATCAAAATGCAGTATATCTTACTCTATCTTAGTCCAGCTATGTTTGTATTTTTTGAAAATGTAGTAGGGTAGCATCCATGAGCATCATGGTCAACCAAGAAAGACAGTTTTTCAAACACTCTACATATACTCACATGACAGATGGAACACAAAAGTGATGGGGAAAGGAGCTGAAATGTTCTACAGGGGGATAGGTCACCTGTTATAGTATGACCTGTATTCAAAAGGTCCTCTCCTGTCTACAATGAATAAACCATATTATAGCATGTACTACCATAGAATGAAATCAGAGATTGTCTCCAGAAACAACCTGCAGAGGTTAAAGGTTTTAAATGTAGCCAGCTTACTAGGTTTTTTTTTCACTTACTTCCTTATGGTTGCAATGATCTGCAGGCTAACCTAGTCTCTGCAGTGCTTCCACCACAGTGTGCATGCTCATGTTTTCCTCTAAAGCTTCTCTGTCCCCTACAGTTCTTGGCTGTCACATTACAGACAGCCACTCCTTCCAGGGTGGTCCAGAGGAAATTAATGACAGTGGCTCCTTTAAGGATAATACTCTTTATGTTATGTTGGGATTAAACAGTGGGAGATATGCTTGCTGGGTGGACCATCTGCAAAGCCTGCCATATTTGGAGATGCAGTTTGTAGAAAAATATGGAGTAAAGGCAGGCATGTACTCTAAGGTTACATCTAACTATCTTCAGCCTCGTGACTGAGGGGCCGGCAGAATGCAGAGGCTCCGGTTATCTATAAAACATTAAACATTTGACCCATCCCCCCTTCCAAAATGACCAGACGACACATTTTATTTGGAGTCGATTGGCCATAGCAACCTTTTTATTAACCTCAGCTTATGTCCGGTCTAAGGTCTTTGAAGGTCTATATACTCAAGATTAACCAGTTACATCTGCCACCCAATCAAAGCCCCCCAGCCGCTATTACACCACCTCAGGGACAATAACCACTTAGGCTGGGTTCACACTTATGTGAATTGGATGCGGGTTTCCCCAGCAGATGGCAACAACTAGGATGTACCAGCAACAAAGGAAAGGCCGCCTCAATATCAGTATTGGCCAACAACAAACCTTTACCATACCTACGAGCCTACAACACTGCCATATGAAAAGAAGTATAGGATACTGTGCAAAGCTCCAGATCAATAGCATTATTTTCTGAACCCACTTTAGGATGCGACAAGTGATGAATAAGGTGTAACTTATTCAATTCTTTTTGGGGGATAATACCCAAAGGGGAAATACTAGCAGTCAATCAAAGGGGCCAGCCATGCAACCCAAAGCAACTTCTTTGAAAAGGTTTCCTGAAAACGAATAGTGGATGTAAATGAGATGACTGCAAGTTATCTGCCATAGGAGGAACAAACAGCAACTGGCAGGGTATCAGAAAAACCCTACGAGAAACCCAGCTGCAACACTCGAGCTGACTCCCTGTTAGGATAACGCTTTAGGAAAGGCACCATCTTTTCTACCCTCACTGGCATCTTCCCTCTTTCCAGCATCGCCTCCTTTTCCTTTTTGTTGCTTGTAGCATCTGGACAACACGTGAAACCCTCCACACCCTGAACAGTCATGATGATGGCACGCAGTGCCAAACTTGCAAGATCTGGCATTGAATCGCCAACAAAACCCTCTGTGATTTGCGGACAGTGGTGAAGAGGCTGCTGCACCCCCAGCCCCACCCTGAAAGAGGGGAAATGAACTCCGTGGAGATGACATTAGTTTCATCCAGAGATGTTTTGCGGTTCCACCGTAAGGAAGGCCTGACTGCCTTGCGCTGATGAAATTGCTCATCATAGCGCAATCCCTCCATAGACTCACTGGGCTTCGCTGATAGAGTCTAGATAACAAAAAAGGGGGGAGAAATTCTCAGGGGCCTTTTCCCCAATGACACTAGCTAAAATTGCAACGTATTGGAAATCAACCTATACCGCCGTTTTTTCTTCCTCCTTCTAACTTTCATCCAGTTTAACTTTGTCCAAGTTAAACTTCTTCAATGGCAACAAAGTAAATATTTACACATACTCACCCTTCCATATAGAGTCCTTCACTTCCGGTTTTAGATGCGCACTCAAAGGCCCTTCAAAACACACATAAACTTCTTTACAACATCTGCCAGACATACCCCATCAACCTCGGCAACTCCTTTTTCAGCAGCTTTACCGTCCGAAGCCTTACCGGCTGTAGTTACCACAGACACGATCAGCCGTTGACCGGAGGAATCCAATGATCCCACACTAAGAAGGCGAGCTGAGGCCACAGATGGAACCCTGTTCTGGATCAGAGAGAGAATGAGAACATGAAAGAGGGCATGAAACAGAAGGCTCACCTGGCTGCCTCTGTCTAACAGGACATCCAGCCACCGATCCAGGTCCCCGTGCAGCGTGAGGGAGTTCACCATCCTCAGAGCCCACTGAGCTTCCCTTCAGACCGGCTCTGTTCACCAAGCCTCACTGTCACTCTCCTCTCAGCAGACTCCATAGTGCAGTTGCTGGCCCCAGAGCCTGGTGGGCACCCGCTGATGATGTCAGCAGCCGCTGCCACAATGGAACCCCAGGCACTCCCTCTCCTACTCACACGCTGGGCTCTGTGAGGGATAGAGGAAGCCTCACGAGCCACAGTCCTGCTCCTTCCATCCACAGAGCTCGCTCTGCAATGCCAGGACACAGGAGAAAGCTGCCGCCCACCTCTTCTGTCACTGAGGGCCCCGGCCTCTCCCAGAATCTAGCCGGCATCGGCTGCTCTTCCACTTGCGTGCTGGGCCACACTAGACACAGGCAGGGAGCCTGTATAGCCAGCCACCCCTTCCACACTGTGAGGTGAGAGGGCAGGGGAGTGGGTGGCAGATGAAAAACTCCCGCCCTGGGTCATCGTAAATGGGGATTCCTCCCGACTCGCACACCAGCGTGGGGTCGAAGGGTCTCTTGAGGGGCTCCCAGAATGAAGTCGAACCTGAAATGTTGCCTCAGGACAGAAATGCTCAGGAGGACTAGACCTCCTAGCACATTGGAGACTAGAAGAGGGCCCAGGAGAGGTCTGAATGGGGTCCTACAATAAGTCTGATAGTTTGTCTTGTAGCCACCCAGGGCCTCTGGCCACAGCTCTAAGGTGGGGCAGCATGTTGTCCAAGTCACCCATCTTTTGTTCTTCCTACAGGTGAAGTCCAGGAATGCAGAAGAAAACTGTCTGATATTGTGATGAGCTCCGACACAATCCCTTCTCCTCTATCCACTACAGCACACACTCTCTGTCTTGAACTCTCCAATTGGGTAAGCGGAATGCATTATTCTAAATCACCCCACTAATACTTCGCCTCTTCTGCAGGCCCCAGTCATGCTGGCCCTCCTTCTAGTTTCACTCATCTCTAGGCCATATACTGTAAACTCTGCACTGTGACTCTGGCCTCAAACTGCAGAGTTTCAAGCTCAGCAACGATTGTCATGGCAGCTTACAATGACGCATTTCTGGCTGTGCTGTGATTTGCCTTTCCTCATGGATGAAGAGTTGTAGTTCCATATGTAGCTTCCATAGAAAAGGTGGCAATGTTTTCCTAGCAACATGCCACCGAACATGTAATGAGCTGCAACTTAAAGTGGTTGTAAAGGCAGAAGTTTTTTTATCTTAATGCATTCTATGCATTAGGATAAAAAATCTGTGTGCAACAACCCCCCCTCACCCCCTCTAAAACTTACCTGAGCCCCATCTAGATCCAGCGATGTTGCAGGAGTGTCTCGGCTGCCCGACACTCCCCTCCTCATTGACTGAGACAGCAGCATGGCGCAATTGGCTCCCACTGCTGTCAATCAAAGTCAGTCAGCCAATAAGAAGAGAAAGGGGGCGGGTCCAGGCCGCGGCTCCATGTCTCTCAAAGATGTTTAATAAAGAAAAAAAATACATGAACAGAAAAACCGAGCATGAATTCCAATTCCAGATAATACAGTGTTACATTCAGTGTAAACAAGTTCACATTGCATCATTGGATAACTCAAATTAATTAAATCCTATGCACCACCATTACATATCATATCAAGGTCGTCTAATCTCTGCGACTCCGTGTCTGAATGGAGCAAAAGATTACAGCGCACACATACAAAAATTACATTTAACTCCTGAAAGACTATTTACAACACCTGAACATATTCAAAAAATATGGGGATTTGATCACACAATATGGCTATATGGTGCTTAAGCCCACTTACTGCGTCAAAGTACTTCATTATCAGTGGGTGCTACACTATTCATAGAATGAAAGATCCTGCTTCTCTGAACTAAAGGACTGCTCCTATAACACAGATGGACACTAATAAGAGGTAATGGCGGGAGGGATGGGGTGCTACAGCCCAAGGGACCTAGTCAGGATCCATACAATAGACAAATAAAGACTTGCATTAAAGATGGTGCAGGCATCTTTTTTTTTAATCGTATTTATTAGTTTGTCCGTGTCTGAATAGACACACAGAGCTGTGGCTCAGCTTGGGTGCCCCCATAGCAGGATGCTTGCTGTGGGGGCACTGAGGGAGGGAGCCAGGAGCACCAAAGAGGAGGATCTGAGACAGAGAGTATTTAGATTTTCTGACACTTTAAGGGCTTGTTGTACATGTGCTTCAAAATGTAGCTTCGGACATGCTTTTTTAAAGTGCTCTGAATGCCAATCAAAGCACCCGCGTTTCAGATAACTTCTCAATGCAGATACTTTAGATTTTCATATCATTATAAGATGTTTCTTAAAGTGATTGTAAATGATCACCTTCAGTTTAAGATAAAAATGAAAGGCAAATCATTTTTTTATAGATATAAAAAAACATTGTAAACACCATTTTTCTCTTTTTTTTATAAATGATTACATTCCCTCTGTTCTCAGCTACATAAAAGCTGGGTGGAGGAGAAGCAGTAGCACACTGAGCTTCCCAGTAAATGACTTTGCAGCGGGAGCATATCAGGACAAGTCTGATCATTGGTGGAGAGTACACTGAGTTCCCAGCATAGCTAGAGATCTGACCATGGTGTGTTCTCCTGCTTAGTGTAGTCAGTTTTTAATAGGAAAGCAGAGGAACTGGCAAGGACACCAGGCATTTCAGATAAAGGAAGCAATACAAAGAGAATAGGATATTTTTTCATACAAGTACATGGTAATTTTGCACCAGGACTACTGAGAGTGCCATTTCCATATACAGTATAAAACAAATCCTGCCATTTATGACTACCTGTAATGTGTGTCATATATATTTGATGAGTAGAATGTGCACTTGAGGGTTGCTGAAAGAAGGCATGGCACATATTTACACAATTAGTTGGTTTAGGATTAGTGAGAAGATTCACTCACCACACTAGATGGGAGTCACTTGGTGGTCGCTGATGGACAATGAACTTTCTTTTTCTTTATGCTTATGTTTTAGGTTATAAACCAATTTGATTTGGTTGGTTGATGGTCACTTCACTGTGAATTCACTTTATCTGTTTATTGATTTATTTTTGAGTTGTACATACTGGGATCGCGGTGATTAATTGTTTGTTTATCAACTACATGGTACAGCAGGCACATATCAGGAATATGAAGTGTTGGGGTAACAAACGCTTTAAGTTCTTCAAACAAACAAAGTTGAAGTAAATGGCTGCTGTTGTCTACCTGCCTCTTCCTTATAACCAAAGTCAGACCCATGCATAGAGGAATGTGGCCTGCTGTTCTTTCTTCCTGGTCTCCAGGGGATCTGCTGCTCTTCCCATGTTGTCTCTACTTGTGTCCTGTATCAGAGATGGATCCAAACTGAGGATTATACATCTCTGTGGAACTACAGGCCACAAATACAGCATCATAGTGCATCTTTTAGCTGTGGCTGTGGTGGTGGTTGGGGAGTTTCCCCTAATTCCTATCCACCACATGTTACTCCTTTCTAGCAGCCTTATGCCCCGTACACACGGTCGGATTTTCCAACGGAAAATGTTCGATGGGAGCTTGTTTTCGGAAATTCTGACCGTGTGTAGGCTCCATCGGTATATTCCATCAGAATTTCCGTCACACAAAATTTGAGATCAGGATCTCAAATTTTCCAACAACAAATCCGTTGTCGTAATTTCCGATCGTGTGTACACAATTCCGACGTACAAAGTTCCATGCATGCTCGGAATCAAGCAGACGAGCCGCACTGGCTATTGAACATCATTTTTCTCGGCTCGTCATCAATGTTGTACATCACCGCGTTCTTGACGTTTGGAATTTCTGACAAGATTTGTGTGACCGTGTGTATGCAAGACAAGTTTGAGCCAACATCCGTCGGAAAAAATCCATGGATTTTGTTGTCGGAATGTCTGATCGTGTGTACGGCGCATGGGACAGCACAAAGGACTAAAAGATATATATAAATAAATAAATAGACACAACACAACTTCATGTTGGTAATAATGGCCACGGCATTTATTAAGGGGTTACCCAATGAACAATAATCATTTATAACCAAATCTTTAACTTAAAATTCCATACCATAAAATATTTAATTTATTAAAGATATCACGTAGTCCATCCAGAACTGAACTGGATGACAAACCCCACTAAAAAATGCCATGACGGATTCAAAATAATTATATTTAGGGAGGGAGGGTGGGAGCAGCGCGGTTCTGTCTTCAGCAACGTCCCCTCAGGCGGTGACCGGAGCGGGAAAGCTGCCAGCTATATATGGCCACAGCCTGGCTCAATCCCGCCCGATCCAGCCAATCCGGGGACCGTTGCTACCCGCTCAACTTTTCTGCCATCACCTGGGGCAACCTAAAACAAAACAGAGAGGGGGGGGAGAAAACTGGAAGATACCACCGCTCTCTGTACTGTCCCATGGAGCCCCGCATAAACGCTAGGGGCTCGGACATGGGACAGCACAAAGGACTAAAAGATATATATAAATAAATAAATAGACACAACTTCATGTTGGTAATAATGGCCACGGCATTTATTAAGGGGTTACCCAATGAACAATAATCATTTATAACCAAATCTTTAACTTAAAATTCCATACCATAAAATATTTAATTTATTAAAGATATCACGTAGTCCATCCAGAACTGAACTGGATGACAAACCCCAACAGCTGAAAGCCACTCAAGAACTGAGTGGCTGAAGCCCCCAAAATGCCGCGGCCTGCTCAATCATATTCTGCAATCCTACAATAAAAATGTCTAAACCAACTTCTGATAGGTGGACAAAATCAAAACCATATAAACCAGGCAGGAAACCTTCCAGCTCGACATGGCGATATGAAAAACCACCTTGGGAAATGACCAAATTGCATATTGTTCTATTAACTCGTTTCCTAATCTTATCTATATAATTAAGATTACTTAATTCTGACCAAATGAGTCTAGGCACTATCTCTGAAAAAATTATTACAGTGGAAGGAAATAACAACTTAAAAGAAGATAGGTCTCTTTTCATTTCACAAATCAACACCCAAGTTTTGATCCTGCCCAGGTTATTGCCGCCGGCATGAACAATAAGAGCGTCAGGAGAAGGCCACTGACTTAACAAGTAAATTAATTGGTCCTTTACATTCCTCCATCTAAGCCCTCTTATGCCCCACCATAATACTTGAAAACGTCTTTCATCCAGGCCAAGATTGATTGTGCCATTCTTGACAGAAGCTCTCCTTTTGGCCCAAAATATAAATGAATGTCCAATTATCCAAATGATGCGCTTGGAAGGACCTAAGAGAAATTAAACAATAACCAGATCAGGACGAATATACAATTTAAATCTATCACTATCCCAACGACCCAACTGCTTTAAACCATTTTTAGAAAATCCAAGCATGCTGGCTTCCGTAGCCGCCCCTATCCTAAAAGAATGAGAAGAGAAGTGAAGACCAGAAAGATTAAGTTTTTTTAAGCAAGAAGACAGGACAGATGAGAATTGATATCTGGTTAAAGGGGATAAATTTAGATGAATAAAAAATGAACCCAAAAAGGGGGGACGAGCAGACAGATACTGAGAAACTCTAAAAACTGGGCATATGGTTTCAAAAGGGGCTTTATAAAGCGTCAACCAACATCCCTTGCCTAACCTATCCATTTTGGATCTACGTATAAAGATTCTGACTGAATCATCTACAACAGAGATGCCTGAAAAAACTAAAATGGAAGGAGAGGATTTATTAGGTGCAGTAAATTCACCTAATCTCAGAGCACCAAAAAATGCCAGAACAAAAGCCGTTCTGAACAACAAAGTTTCAAAAGGGGAAAAACAAACTAACTCCAGTGTAAATATAAGCTGCATCAATAAATTAGAAGAAATAGGGCGTCTGCTATCTAACGCTGGAGAGGATTTTTTAAAACCCTTCAGCATTTGTCTAACTGGAAAAAAGGAATTAATGGCAGGAAGACCAGACATTTTCAAAAAGAATGAAACCCCAGCTATAATTTTGTTAATTGAAGCAGGGCCAAATTTAGCTTTGATTAAGAAAGAAACAAAACATAACGACATTTGCACGGTAACTGTATTATACGCAAAATTATATTCTTCACAAAATTTGCACCATCTGAACCAAGCTTGTGAGTATTCTTCCTAAGTTTTAGAAGCAATGGAATTTCTTATATATTCTGCAATTACTCCCATATCAGACCCCAGAGAAAATCTGGGCAAGAGAAACCTTCCTGGTCCGCCTCCGGAACAAGTTCCCAAAACCTCTGGAACTGCAAACGAGATAAGGAATCGGCAATCTCATTAGTAATGCCCGGAACATGCTTTGCTTTTAGCCAAATGTTAAAGGTCATGCATTGCAATACCAAAAAACGGAGTAATTTTAACACTAACTCAGACTTAGATGACAAACAGTTTACTGCAAAAAATACTCCTTTATTATCTGTATGTAATATAACTTGTTTATTCTCAAAGAAATTACTCCAAATGGTAATAGTCACAACCACTGGAAATAATTCCAATAAAACTAAGTTAAGACTAATTTCTGGTGACCTCCAAGAATCAGGCCATCTTTCAGCACACCAATGGCCATCCAAAAAGGCACCAAAACCTACTGAACCAGATGCATCTGTAAATAAGCGAATCTCAGAATCTTTAACAAATTCGCCCTGCCATACGGCTTGACCATTAAAGTTGATCAAAAACTGATCCCACACTCTTAGATCCTCCTTAATGGGCCGTGTAATAGATATATGAGAAAAAGGATTTTTAAAACCCCCAATAGCTAAAGCAAATCTCCGAGAAAAAATTCTTGCCACAGGGATGACCCTGGATGCAAAAGCAAAAAAGACCCAACAAGGACTGGACGTCCCTCAACAAAGCCCTTCTTTTGGACAAAAATTTTTTTATCAAAGACCTCATTTTTATAATCTTGTCCATCGGCAAACGGAATTCCATGGCTACAGAATCGATTGTTATGCCCAGAAATTCGATAACCGAAGTTGGACCGACAGTTTTTTCATTGGCCAAGGGAATGCCAAAAGAATCGCAAATGTTGAAAAAACAACCTAATATTTCCGAACAAATATGCGATTCAGCTGGACCAATAAATAAAAAATCATCTAGATAATGTATAACGCCACCTTGAGGGGAATTTTGCGACAAAACCCACTGTAAAAAGGTCGAAAAAGATTCGAAATAACTGCAAGATTTGGAAAAACCCATGGGCATGCATTTGTCAAAATAAAATTTTTCTTCAAAGGAAAAACCAAGGGAATTAAAACCACTGGGATTAACTGGCAAAAGCCGAAATGCAGATTTTATATCTGCTTTTGCCATAAGAGATGCTTTCCCAAAACGCTTTAATAAGCAAAGAGCCTCCTCAAAAGAAGCATATGATACTGTTGACTCAAATTCAGTGATCTCATCATTTAATGAATTACCACAAGGAAAAGATAAATGATGGATCAACCGAAAAGAGACTGGCTCTTTTTTCGGTACCAGGCCTAAAGGAGATAAACGGAAATTTTTAAAAGGAGGGGAGGAAAAAGGTCCAGCGATTCTGCCTTCTTTTAATTCCTTAAAAATTTTTTCTCTAACTATATCAGGACATGCCAGAATGGATCGTAAATTTTTAACTAAAAGACAACCTTGTCCAGAAAAACTCGGAATTGAGAAACCAAATTTAAAACCTTCATAAAGAAGGTCCGCCTGGCTGAGAAGCAACCCAAATATTCAGGGGATCATCGTGAAGAATAAAGAGCTTAAAGTCGCTGCTTTCGCAGACGACATTTTGCTTTCCCTGCAACTGCCCCATATCTCTCTACCCAATCTCCTTAAAGACATTGAATACTTTGGTACCTTATCAAACCTCAAAATTAACTATACCAAATCACAGGCCCTAAACGTCTCCCTCCCCTCTCAGACAGTGACATATTGCCAAGACTCATTCCCGTTTCGATGGGAACATGATACACTTACATACTTAGGCATTCGAATCCCCACCCACCTGTCAGATCTATACTCAAAAAATTTCCTTCCACTCCTCCTTCAGACACAAAAACACCTTAAGGACTGGAAAGGCCTAAATGTCTCCTGGTTCGGACGCTCTGCCTTAATCAAAATGATAATCCTGCCTCGCCTACTTTATCTTATGCAATCGATCCCTATCTCCTTACCAGCAAGTTTTTTTAAATCCTACCGGAAGGCATGTTCTGCTTTCCTGTGGAGAGATTCTTCACCTCGCATTAAATACTCCAGACTCACACTAGCTAAATCTAAAGGAGGAATAGGTCTACCTGACCTCCAAAAATATTACTACGCTTGTCATCTCACAAGGATCGCTGACTGGAACATCCATGCCTCTAAAAAGACATGGGTCTTCCTAGAGAGGTCCTTCTCGTCAGGTCCCTTACACCTTCTCCCATGGTTACCTCCTCGGAACTGGCCCCATACCCTTTTAACCCACCCCCTTATACATACTACACTTCTGACTTTTAGAAAGACCATGATAAGGGGTTCATTCAACCCTCCCCCGGGCCCCCTAACTACTCTCTGGGGGAATCCTGACTTTCCACCGGGGGCCTCTGCAGATTTTTTAAGTCAGGAGTGGCCATTCGAAGACGTCCTAGCTCTCCAATTCTACTCCAATGAGAAGCCCCTATCCTTCGAAACTTTAAAGTCTAACACCAAGACGCTCTCACTTTCCTTTTGGACTTATAGACAAATCCGTCATTTCCTCACTACACATGCCAGTCAGGCGGACTGGACACGACAACTTTCACCCTTTGAATCCTTATGCCATCGTAAACAGCCGCAAAGACACTTAATCTCCCTTCTGTATACCTCTCTCTCAGAAACCCCAATGCAGAACCCCACCCCCTCGCAGGTTTCCTGGAGTAGAGATCTTCAAAAGTCTCTTTCCATAGAGGACTGGAACATTATTTATGAGTACGCACACAAGGGCTCTTTGAACGTTGCCATCCAAGAAAATGGCTACAAGGTGATCACAAAATGGTATAGGACTCCGTCACGTATCCACAAATATTCCCCTAATATTCCTGATACCTGCTGGAGATGCGGGTTGGAGGTGGGAACTATGCTTCATGTGTGGTGGGATTGCGTGAACATTCAACCCTTTTGGAGGGAGGTTCACGGTCTCATCTCACATATCACTACTTACACCTTGGACTACACCCCGTCCCAGTTTCTCTTACACCTCACATCGCTATCCAAAAAAGATTACTACAAATCACTGCCGATGCATATGGTTAATGCCGCTAGACTTTGTATACCCAGAAATTGGCGCTCCATCAACATTCCAACAGTCAGGGAATGGTTTGCACGGATTTCCTCTATAAAAGAAATGGAGGAGCTAATCTTTACCTCACAAGACAGGATGCATAAATTTTCAACCATATGGGCCTGCTGGTCTCATTTTGTTACTACTGAACGATACCTTCAGTACGTGTCGTAAGGATACCTTATTCGACGTTTTGTGTGGGGGGAGGGCAGGTGCGGATCCACTCACCCTCCCCCTCTCACTTCCATTATCTTTACTCCCCACCTAATATTTATCCCCTGTCCACCCCCCTCTTTTTTCCCTTTCTTCCCCCCCCCCCCTTTTTTTTTTTTCTTTCTTCTCTCTCTCTTCCTTCTTTTCTTTTTTCTCTTTCTCTTTGCTTTTACTCTTTCCTCCCCCCCCCCTTTTTTTCCTTCTTTTTTTCTATTTTTTATTCTCTTTTCCCCCAGATCGACACTTAGTCCTCATCCTGTCAGGATACATTGTTATTTAGATGGTGAGCTTACTTGAGTGACTGATCCCTGCCCTTCCCGCAGTCTAACCGGGGGGGAAGGGGGGGGGGGGGGACAATAGAAATGAAGATCCTCCGCCCACATACGCTTAATGACAAATTTAAAGTCTCAGTAATGTTCACTTAATCTCAGTTAGGATCTTTATGTTGTATCGTGACATACATACTCTTTATATGATTCTGTTAAATGATGTGTTGTGTCAATACTTTTGTCCTGTATGTTGTGTCTTATTCTTTTGAAATAATAAATTTTTTGTGGAAAAAAAAAAAAAAAAAAGAAGGTCCGCCATCCTGCGGTCTGGATACTGATCTAGCCAGAACTGCATTTTTGACAATCTCACTGGCGTCCATGCCCTTTGCATTAATGTCCCTTGACTGAAATGTATTAGCTGATTTTTTGAAACACCGGGCTGCTGGGTGCGTACCTGCGCAGAATGAGCATTCATGCTTATATCTGCAGTTTGAAAGGAATCTGCATTGGGAATCGTTATATGCAAAGCATACTCCTTTACGAAAAGTCGATTGCACATTTGTTACTGGAGGTCTCTGTGTGTATTGAGGCCTTTGTGGCAGCATCAGGTTTAACCATAAACCTACATCTTTAACCCCCCATCTTAAAGATGGGTGAACAGAAAGCTTCTGTCTAAAGCTCTCATCATAGTTAAACCATGCAATTGCACCAAAATGGCGGTATGCCTCCGCCACTATATCCAGGTGCTGAAATAAACCTGAACATTTATCTGGAAAACGTTCCCCTATAACAGAAGAAAAAATGCAAAAGGCCTGAAGCCAATTTTGAAAAGTGCGGGGAATTGCCCTCCTCCTATCTTCCTCAGACCTATCGTCTATTCTTTTATCAGATTTTAATAAAAATTCTTTAGATGATGGGAGTAATGATAAAATATCTATGAATTCTCCACGCCAAGTTTTTTCTTTAACAGCATTAGATAAGTGATATCCAAGAGGGGATAATTCACAGGGGAGGGCTTCTTTAAAACAGGATTCAGAAACCAAAGTTTTAACAGGTAAAGAAAATGTAGAATTAGCAACAGAAACAGGCATAGAAGGATTTACATTTAAATTGGTATTATGTACAGGTAATTTATTTTCACTCAGGTGATTAAAACTTATTGGAATGGCGGGGTTACCTTGTGAAAGAACAGCATTATCAGCTAAAGTTAAACCTCCTGAGCCACCGCCACTCCACACATTACCAATATTAACAGGTTCACCCATTTTTGCAAGTACATTGGCTAAAGAACCAACTACTTTACCCAATTCTATTAAATGTAAATCATTTTTCTCACCAGAATAATGGTCCACGCTGACAGGCTTCCCAGAAGATGGCACCTCACAGGATAAGCCTGCAGAAGCCTCCTGAGGTGAATCTATTCTGGCTCTGTCTGAGGAGCGTGACCTTTCTTGCATTAATTGTTCTCTCACAGGGGGAGAGGGAGAAATGTCACTTCTCAACCTCTTTCCCTTGTTACCTCTGAGACCTCTCTTTACACCAGCAGGTGGAGCTGGGAGACTGTCATCCATAATGACTTCCATAGGCACTGACTGGGCATGCTCCATATCAGCCGAGGCTGACGCTGACGGAACTGCATCTTCCTCTAGACACCGCCTTAACCATTCCGCCCCCCCCCACGGCTCTCCGCCTTTTGGATAAGGTGGCGCAGCAGCTCTTCCATCCTTCAGGTATGCCGTGGAGCAGCGCGGTTCTGTCTTCAACAACGTCCCCTCAGGCAGTGACCGGAGCGGGAAAGCCGCCAGCTATATATAGCCACAGCCTGGCTCAATCCCGCCTGATCCAGCCAATCCGGGGACCGTTGCTACCCGCTCAACTTTTCTGCCATCACCTGGGGCAACCTAAAACAAAACAGAGAGGGGGGGGACACTGGAAGATACCACCGCCCTCTGTACTGTCCCATGGAGCCCCGCATAAACGCTAGGGGCTCGGACATTAGACTGCAGAGGTTAAAGGAAGCTGTATGGAGGGGTTCCCTCAATTATCTAGCCCAGGTACAGAGTCCCCTTACTGCTGGAGGAGTAGGAGTAGGGAGCACTACTTTACTGGTCCAGTCATGCCCCCTGTCAGTTCTGGGTGTTTGTGAATCTTGTCCATGCTGATGCTTTGGCAGTGTATGGTGACTGACTGTTCTGTGCTACATTGGACTGGGTAATAGAGCTCTGTCTTATAGTGTCTCTCCACCATCACAGATTGGCCCAGCCTTCCATATGGTAGTTTAAATGTTAGGTTGCGGTAACTGACTTTATTCAAAAATATTGCAAAGGGCAAAGGCCTACAATTATGCATTGCAAGAAATAACAAGCCAGCTTTCGTGTAATTATTTTAACTAAAAGTTCAGCAGTAAACTGTCATGGCTATTATTTTTTGTAACAGTTGATGAAAGGTGATTCCACTTTGGTGGCTAAAGTTTTTTTTTATAATTAATAATGCAAACACTTGCAAATTAAAACCGTACATACACGCACACTTGAAAATATGTTTTAGCTGTTTCTTTATCCATATTTTACAGTATATTATGTATATGTCATCTTGCAGAACCTATTTCTCAGAATGAGTGGGAGTTGATGAAGGTGATGTTATCATGCGATGGATGTGATGTAATCATTCCTTTTCGGGAAGTTCTCTGTAGGAATTACTTCAATCTTTCCAAAGAATAAGGCATGTGATAGGGAAGTTCTATCCTTAACCTAATCCTCCCTCCCTCACATTTTACTTATATTTTTTTTTAACTAAATTCTGCTGAGGCAGGGCAAAAATGGGGGAGCCATGTTGTTCTCTGCAATAATGAACTCTACATATCATGCATATGTAGGAGCATAATGATATACCATGAGGGTGGTTTGGAAAGCCTATGACCTCTAAGTTGTGCAGCCAGCAAAATGAACCAATATTGTCATAGAGACTCCCAAGGTCCTGCTACCATGTCTGAAAAAGCAATTGAGAAAGCCAAAATACATATAGTTTTCCAACAATGCAGCATTTTTAACTTGTAATTTCAGAGTGTTTGCATTATAAATAAACTATAGTTCAGCTTTTAATCCTGGTAATGAAATAAAATTTACTTAGTTACCAATATTAATGTATCCTTTTTATCCTCCGACAGACCTGGATGACACATATTTTAAACTATAAAATAAAATGGAGGCATATATTTGATCTACAAGGGAATCCCAAGGGTGTGCTGACCTTGCCTAGCACTATGAGTTTCCCCCAAGCTCTGTAAAATATTAATCACATGACGTTTGCCAGAGGCATATTCTTCAGTTGTCAGTTTTAGCTGTAAATAAAATTGTGCAAAAAATAGCAAGGTAGGAACAAGTGAAACATTTATAAAATATGAGAAAAGTACGCATGTGCAAACATATCACCATCTAATTTGGCGACAAGTATGACAATATATCAGAAATACCCATCAGCATTCTTTGCAAGAACTCAGAGTTTACAGACACAAAGTTTTCATTCACATAGCATACCTTTAAAAAGAAAATATAAAAAAATTGTCGCTACCTATTTATCTGCTTGTTTCTGAAAACCCCAGGACACTTAAATCCTACTTGGTTTTACCTTCCAAAAGTAATGTTCATGAGGGGACATTGAAGCTGTGTTCGACATAAAAAAATGTCTGTACTGTACTGGCATATTTCATTATCAGGGTTAAATTAGATGTGCAGGACTATCTGTCCTAACAAAGGGATTACGATTTCAATGCTTTGGTATGTTAATAGATTGTCTCTAAGGCTGGATTCACACCTGTGCAGTTTTAGTGCTTTTTGCATTTTGTAGATTTGCACTGCAGTCTATTTAACATGGTTTCCTATGGAACAAGTTCTGTAGTGCAAATTTGCAAAATGCAAAAAGCACTAAAAATGCATAGGTGTGAATCCAGCCTTAGTCTGTCCCTCCAGTCTATTCCTTATGTCTACATAGCCATTTTTTCTAAGCAATAGACGCTGCCCATAGCTTCCTATGTGTAATATGCTCCAAAGAAACAATTACAAAGTTAATTAATATTTTTTAAATTATTTTTAGGTATGTTGTGGGAATAGGAAAACATAACAAATAAATTGGGAGGGGGACTCTCAAATTTGACTAAAATGGTGAAAATACTGTTCACACCAGGCACACCAGGCACATTAGGATTGTGCTAGGCAGCCCTGCCCAATGCAGTCCTAATGCAAGAAGAGGCAAAAAAAAGGTTTGTTCCCTATCATACAAGTTCACCCCACCATACGGCAGTGGTGTGTGCTGAAAATATTTTTGCACACAGTACTTTTTAACAGTGCAGCATGTTGCTATGCGATCCTCCACATTAAATAGAGCTTAGTGACATTTCAATAAAATTCGCAATAAAAAAAAAAAAATTGAAAAAGTGCAATACAGCACATTTGCACTGCTGCCTTCACACGGCACAAATCTCTTCTTTCTAATGCAGTTGCTGGTGTAAATGGACCTTAAGGCAAAGCAATTTAACTATATAGATCTGTCTATCTATTTATATGTTTGTCAGGCAGTACATAGCAATGTGTCGCTAATATGCTGACACAAAGTTTAAAGGGGTTGTAAAGGTTCGCGTTTTTTCACCTTAATGCATTCAATACCGCCCCCCCCACCAGCCCCCCCGTTTTACTTACCTGACCCCTAAACCTGCTGCGCTCGCCCCCGATGTCCTCTTCGCCGCTCAGTCTGGCCATTGATTGGCTAGAGTGGTTGGATTGAAAGCAACGCAGCCATTGGCTCGCACTGCTGTCAATCACATCCAATGACGCGGTGCACTGGGGAGCGGGGCTGAGTGATGCACTGAGCGGCTATAGCCGCCGGCTGTATCACGGGAGCGCGCCCGCAAGAACTCACCACCATGCGAGAGAGCTCGCATGAAGGTGATTAGTTCTTGCGGGGAGGAGCTGAGACAGCCACCAGGGGACCCCAGAAGACCAGGTTCGGAGGCACTCTGTGCAAAACGAGCTTCACAGTGGAGGTAAGTATAACATGTTTGTTATTTAAAAAAAAAAAAATTTCCTTTACAACCCCTTTAATTCTGATGGACTCCGCTGATGCATCTGCCATGTATCTCACTGCTTTCAACAACGTAGGGAAGGACTCCAATAAGTCCTTTTCTAGAAGTTCCGGCTTCTACGTGTCGCTTTTAATTGTCCCACGCCTTCCTCAGGAGCTAGTCCGCCCTCTTGTTCATGGCATTCATGACCATACCCATGTCCTCAACCCTACCAGATTTTCTCCACTCGATCAGCGCTGCAGGCTATAGCCTGCAACACTGATCAGTGTATTCTGATGGTGGGGAACTCTCTCCGCTGTTAGAAGACAAAAACACAGCGGGGAAGATTCCTCCATTCAAATCGAATGTATGGGCTGCTTTAATTACATAGCTGCTGGTGTAGCGCTGACAACTTTTGATTCTAGTCATATGTGTGCTGTAAAGGTAAAAAGTTGATATAGCACCATCTAGTGGCCAACTATAGAAATACAATGTTTTATTTTCATCATTTTGAGAAGTGACATGGAAGTGATTGATTGTTTACTGCTGGACATTGACTATGACCCACCCACAATGCTCATGGACCAGAGGAGAACTGAACTGCATTGTGGAGAGTATATAAAAGGGCTGGGAGCGGCCATCTTAGGTCTCTTGTTCCTGGGACACGTGGCCTGCCAGCAGAACTCTGTGGGTGTGTGTGTCCCACAGGGTTGCGGCCTACTTTGTGAAGGAGCGGAGCAACAGCAAGGATCCTGCTTTTGATCACAGTGTGCTGGGGCAGCAGAAGTGATTGCTCCGGAGACCTGTGGAGGAGATAACCGAGGACTCCTGGTCGTTAGTGAGCGGAGTGGTGTGACAGCGTGGTTGTGGCTCCATATGGACTAAGAACTGCTGAAATGGAGACACCCATCTGTTCGTGTCCCGTGTGGTGAGAGGGCTAACGCCCAGAAGTTTATTTAACATTACACACATTTACAGCTGTTACAGAGTGTTGCTGAGACTGATAGTCCCACGGAACAATTTCGTTGGGAAGCATTACATTTACACAGACTTCAATATCCAGGAACTGATACTAGATGTCTGTCTTCTTCAAGTAAGAACACTTAATCAATTTGCTGGATTATAATTGCCTTTGTATCACCTTGCACTGCGCAACACTCCAGAAGAGCTCTCTGTGGATTACAAATACTGATTTATAGCTAGCGAAGATTGAAGACATCAGCACTATCTTTTCTATTGTAGGGCCCTGCATCCAGTTATAAAGGATAGTGACTCTACGGTTTAACCACTTGCCGACCGCCTAACGTATATATACGTCGGCAGAATGGCACGGGCAGGCAGAATCACGTACCTGTACGTGATCTGCCTCCCGCGGGTGGGGGGTCCGATCGGACCCCCCCCCGGTGCCATAGGCGGTCGGCTCTCGTTCGCGGGCGATGAGAGGTGAGGGGGAGGCCATCCATTGTTGGCCACCCCCTCCCGATCGCTCCCAGCGAATGGAAACGCTTCCTTTCCCTCTGTAATGTAAACAGAGGGAAAGGAAGTGATGTCATCTCTCCTCGAGTCGGTCTTTTTGATCCGACGCAGAGGAGAGAAGACATCCAAGTAAGTGCACCAACACTACACTTACAGTAGAACACGCAGGCACACATTTCACCCCCCGATCACCCCCCTGTACCCCCTGTCACTCTGTCACCAATAGCAGTTTTTTTTTTTTTTGCATTGGTGTCAGTTTGTGTCAGTTACAAGTGTTAGGGCAGTTAGGTTAGCCCCCTTTAGGTCTAGGGTACCCCCCTTTAGGTCCAGGGTACCCCCCTAACCCCCCCCTAATAAAAGTTAACCCCTTGATTACCCCCCGTCGCCAGTGTCGCTAAGCGATCGTTTTTCTGATCGCTGTATTAGTGACACAGGTGACGCTAGTTAGGGAGGTAAGTATATAGGTTCGCTGTCAGTGTTTTATAGCGACAGGGACCCCCATATACTACCTGCTAAAGGTTTTAACCCCTTGATTGCCCCCTAGTTAACCCTTTCACCAGCGATCACCGTATAAGTGTTACGGGTGACGCTGGTTAGCTAGTTTGTTTTTTGTAGTTTATTACAGTTTATTATAGTTTATTATAGTTTTAGGGCACCCGCCGTTTATTACCTTATAAAGGTTTAACCCCCTAATTGCCCGGCGGTGATATAAGTTAAGTTTTTAGGATCTGATAAGGTCTGCGTCGCCCCAGGCAGCGTCAGGTTAGCGCCAGTACCGCTAAAACCCACGCACGCAGCATACACCTCCCTTAGTGCTATAGTATCTGAACGGATCGATATCTGATCCGATCAGATCTATACTCCCCAGCAGTTTAGGGTTCCCTGAAACGCAGTGTTAGCGGGATCAGCCCAGATACCTGCTAGCACCTGCGTTTTGCTCCTCGGCCCAGCCCAGCCCAGCCCACCCAAGTGCAGTATCGATCGATAACTGTCACTTACAAAACACTAAGCACACATAACTGCAGCGTTCGCAGAGTCAGGCCTGATCCCTGCGATCGCTAACAGTTTTTTGGTAGCGTTTTGAATCAGTCGCTAACAGTCAGGAGCTTTTTTGCCTGTGAGTCTCACTAGTGTACCCCTAAATTTAGAGGCCAAAATGGCAAATCGAAGGTACACTAGTGAAGAGGCCTACAGGATTCTGAGTATGACAGATAGTGAAGAGGAAGTCACTCATCTGTCAAGTTCAGGCTCAGAATACGAACCTGTAGAGGACAGCGGCTCCATGACAGATAGCTCTGACGACGGAGTTGTGGTCCCTGCTAGGGTCAGGCGTACCAGACCCCGAACTTCTTCTGTCCTTGAAGTGCAAGAACCGCAGGGCTCTCGTATGGAGCAGAGAGGTACTAGTGCCGCTACTCCTTCTGGTGAACTGGCAAGCACCAGCGGCCTAGTACACCCTGGTCGTACATCCAGCACTGCAGTATCACGTGGTGACGTGGCGAGTCCCATAAGTGCAGTTCAAGCTGGCGAGGTGGCAAGCACAAGTAGCGTCCCGCTGCCACCAAGAAGACGAACACAGGCCCGTCGTGCCCATAGTGCCCTTCCTGCTGCATTCGCCAATCCGAATTGGGAACCCACCACTTCTGCAGCACCCGTACTTCCCCCTTTCACTGGCCAACCCGGAATTCAGGTGGAAACAGTTGACTTTACGCCACTGGATTTTTATTCGCTGTTTTTCACCGAAGATCTCTATAGATCTATTGTGGACCAAAGCAATTTGTACGCTGGTCAACACATCGCCACTATTCCCCAGTCCTCCCTTGCCAGAGATTGGAGACCAATTACGGTCTCCGAATTTAAGATCTTTCTGGGCCTTTCCCTCCTCATGGGCATAACCAAAAAGAGTGAGTTGCGGTCATATTGGTCCACTGACCCAATTCACCATATGCCCGTGTTCTCTGCCTCCATGGCCAGGGCACTATACGAGCAGATTTTGCGGTTCATGCACTTCAACGACAATGAACTCTGTCGTCCTCGTGGAGACCCTGCATACGATCGGCTCTACAAAATTCGGCCCCTCGTAAACCACTTCAACCAACGTTTTGCAGACTTGTTTACCCCCCATCAAGTTGTCTGCGTTGATGAGTCCCTGATTAAGTTTTCTGGCCGCTTGTCCTTCAAACAGTACCTTCCCAGCAAGCGTGCCAGATACGGGGTCAAGATGTATAAGCTCTGTGACAGGGCCACAGGCTATACATGTAGATTTATGGTTTACGAGGGCAAAGATAGTCACGTAGAGCCGATCAACTGCCCTGACTACATAGGAAGCGCTGGCAAGATAGTGTGGGACTTGGTGTCACCCTTATTCGGAAAGGGGTACCACTTGTACGTGGACAATTATTATACGAGCGTGCCACTTTTTAGTCACTTGTTTGATCATCAGATTGGAGCATGTGGCACCGTGCGACCTAATCGCCGGGGCTTTCCCCAGCGGCTTGTAGAGTCCCGTCTTAGGCTGGGGGAGAGAGCCTGCTTGAAGTATAATAATTTGCTCGCTATGAAGTGGAGGGACAATAAGAATGTTTTCGTTCTTACCTCCCTTCATGCAGACACGACGACCCAAATTACTACGGCGACTGGTGTTGTGGAGAAACCCCTCTGTGTCCACGAATACAACCTTAATATGGGAGGGGTGGACCTCAACGACCAGTTGTTGGCGCCGTACCTAATTGCCCGTAAGGCCAGACGCTGGTACAAAAAAGTGTCTGTTTATTTATTTCAATTGGCTTTGCTGAATGCTCATGTGCTATACAGAGCTTCAGGACGGACTGGATCCTTCCTTAAATTCCAGGAAGAGATCGTCAGAGCCCTTCTGTATCCAGACGGTGCTCCACCTCACCTTCCCCAACCAGATGCAGTAAGCCGGCTGCATGGGAGGCATTTTCCTTATGTCCTCCAGAGTACCCCTACCCAACGAGCCCCCCAAAAAAGATGTCGTGTCTGCAGCAAGCGCGGATTTAGGCGTGACACCCGGTATTATTGTCCCTCCTGTCCTGACAATCCTGGTCTATGCATTGGTGAATGTTTTGAACGCTACCATACACTAGTGGAGTATTAGCGTAGGGTTCAGCACGGCACAGACTAGGCACACTAACACAGGGTCTCCCAAGATGCCATCGCATTTTGAGAGACCCAAACCTGGTACAGTTACAGTTAAAAGTTAAAGTTACTAAAAAAAGTGTTAAAAAAAAAAAAAATAAAAAAAAAAAATAAAAAAATAAAAATACAAAAAAAAATATAAAATAAAAAAACCCAAAAATAGTTGTCGTTTTATTGTTCTCTCTCTCTATTCTCTCTCTATTGTTCTGCATTCTATACTGCAATGTTTTTTATACTTTGTTTTTTTATTGTTAACCACTTTTTTGTTTTCAGGTACGCCATTCAGCTGCAGAGCGGATTTATTTATCTTGACAGCAACAGCGTTTGCTCCCACGATATATAAAGCCGTGACTCCAGCGCTGTCGGAGGTGATTTCACCACCACAGTTACATACTTCAGCATATATGCCGAAGCGTGGGGGCAGCAGTGGGTGGAGGAGCAATTTGCTCCTGCCTTTTGCGGGAGGATGCCCCCATGCTTCGGCATATATATATTTTAGGTAGGCACAGGTTGCGTTAAATGTTTTATTTTTTACTATGGTTTTTTTTGTATTTGCTTTGCAGGTATGGTAAGTATTACTGTTATACTGTAATGTTACTTTGTTTTTTTGTTAACCATCATTTGCTTAGCAGGTACGCCATTCAGTTGCAGCGCGGATTTATTTATCTTGACAGCAACAGCGTTTGCTCCCACGATATATAAAGCCGTGACTCCAGCGCTGTCGGAGGTGATTTCACCACCACAGTTACATACTTCAGCATATATGCCGAAGCGTGGGGGCAGCAGTGGGTGGAGGAGCAATTTGCTCCTGCCTTTTGTGGGAGGATGCCCCCATGCTTCGGCATATATATATTTTAGGTAGGCACAGGTTGCGTTAAATGTTTTATTTTTTACTATGGTTTTTTTTGTATTTGCTTTGCAGGTATGGTAAGTATTACTGTTATACTGTAATGTTACTTTGTTTTTTTGTTAACCATCATTTGCTTAGCAGGTACGCCATTCAGTTGCAGCGCGGATTTATTTATCTTGACAGCAACAGCGTTTGCTCCCACGATATATAAAGCCGTGACTCCAGCGCTGTCGGAGGTGATTTCACCACCACAGTTACATACTTCAGCATATATGCCGAAGCGTGGGGGCAGCAGTGGGTGGAGGAGCAATTTGCTCCTGGCTTTTGCGGGAGGATGCCCCCATGCTTCGGCATATATAAATGGTGCATGTATGCCCATCATTAGAAGTGGGCGGATGAAGGGAGGTATTCTAATGGTGGGCATACCCACTGATCAATATCTTTTTTTCGTTCAGCCCACAGGCTGCATGAAAAAAAAGTTTACAATACAAGGACCAGCAACGTACTGGTATGTTGCTGGACTTTGAGTGGTTATACCAGAATGATGCCTGCAGGTTTAGGTATCATCTTGGTATCATTCTTTTCAGCCAGCGGTCGGCTTTCATGTAAAAGCAATCCTAGCGGCTAATTAGCCTCTAGACTGCTTTTACCAGCAGTGGGAGGGATCCCCCCCCCCCCCCACGTCTTCCATGTTTTTCTCTGGCTCTCCTGGCCCAACAGGGAACCTGAGAATGCAGCCGGTGATTCGGCCAGCTGACCATAGAGCTGATCAGAGACCAGAATGGCTCCAATCATCTCTATGGCCTAAGAAACCGGAAGCTACGAGCATTTCATGACTTAGATTTCGCCGGATGTAAACAGCGCCATTGGGAAATTGGGAAAGCATTTTATCACACCGATATTGGTGTGGTCAGATGCTTTGAGGGCAGAGGAGAGATCTAGGGTCTAATAGACCCCAATTTTTTCAAAAAAGAGTACCTGTCACTACCTATTGCTATCATAGGGGATATTTACATTCCCTGAGATAACAATAAAAATGATTAAAAAAAAAATAAAAATGAAAGGAACAGTTTAAAAATAAGAAAAAAAATTAAAAAATTAATAAAGAAAAAAAAAAAAAAAAAAAAGCACCCCTGTCCCCCCCTGCTCCCACGCAAAGGCGAACGCAAGCGTCGGTCTGGCGTCAAATTTAAACAGCAATTGCCCCATGCATGTGAGGTATCACCGCGAAGGTCAGATCGAGGGCAGTAATTTTAGCAGTAGACCTCCTCTGTAAATCTAAAGTGGTAACCTGTAAAGGCTTTTAAAGGCTTTTAAAAATGTATTTAGTTTGTCGCCACTGCACGTTTGTGCGCAATTTTAAAGCATGTCATGTTTGGTATCCATGTACTCGGCCTAAGATCATCTTTTTTATTTCATCAAACATTTGGGCAATATAGTGTGTTTTAGTGCATTAAAATTTTAAAAAGTGTGTTTTTTCCCCAAAAAATGCGTTTGAAAAATCGCTGCGCAAATACTGTGTGAAAAAAAAAAATGAAACACCCACCATTTTAATCTGTAGGGCATTTGCTTTAAAAAAATATATAATGTTTGGGGGTTCAAAGTAATTTTCTTGCAAAAAAAAATAATTTTTTCATGTAAACAAAAAGTGTCAGAAAGGGCTTTGTCTTCAAGTGGTTAGAAGAGTGGGTGATGTGTGACATAAGCTTCTAAATGTTGTGCATAAAATGCCAGGACAGTTCAAACCCCCCCCCAAATGACCCCATTTTGGAAAGTAGACACCCCAAGCTATTTGCTGAGAGGCATGTCGAGTCCATGGAATATTTTATATTGTGACACAAGTTGCGGGAAAAAGACAATTTTTTTTTTTTTTTTTTTTTTTTTGTACAAAGTTGTCACTAAATGATATATTGCTCAAACATGCCATGGGAATATGTGAAATTACACCCCAAAATGCATTCTGTTGCTTCTCCTGAGTATGGGGATACCACATGTGTGAGACTTTTTGGGAGCCTAGCGGCGTACGGGACCCCGAAAACCAATCACCGCCTTCAGGCTTTCTAAGGGCGTAAATTTTTGATTTCACTCTTCACTGCCTATCACAGTTTCAGAGGCCATGGAATGCCCAGATGGCACAACCCCCCCCCAAATGACCCCATTTTGGAAAATAGACACCCAAAGCTATTTGCTGAGAGGTATAGTGAGTATTTTGCAGACCTCACTTTTTGTCACAAACTTTTGAAATTTGAAAAAAGAAAAAAAAAAATATGTTTTTCTTGTCTTTCTTCATTTTCAAAAACAAATGAGAGCTGCAAAATACTCACCATGCCTCTCAGCAAATAGCTTGGGGTGTCTACTTTCCAAAATGGGGTCATTTGGGGGGGTTTTGTGCCATCTTGGCATTTTATGGCCTTCAAAACTGTGATAGGTAGTGAGGAGTGAAATCAAAAATTTATGCCCTTAGAAATCCTGAAGGCGGTGCTTGGTTTTCGGGGCTCCGTACGCGGCTAGGCTCCCAAAAAGTCCCACACATGTGGTATCCCCGTACTCAGGAGAAGCAGCAGAATGTATTTTGGGGTGTAATTCCACATATGCCCATGGCATGTTTGAGCAATATATCATTTTGTGACAACTTTGTGCAAAAAAAAAAAAAAAAAAAAAAAAAATTGTCACTTTCCCGCAACTTGTGTCAAAATATAAAATATTCCATGGACTCAACATGCCTCTCAGCAAATAGCTTGGGGTGTCTACTTTCCAAAATGGGGTCATTTGGGGGGGTTTTGTGCCATCTGGGCATTTTATGGCCTTCAAAAATGTGATAGGTAGTGAGGAGTGAAATCACAACTTTACGCCCTTAGAAATCCTGAAGGCGGTGCTGGGTTTTCGGGGCCCCGTACGCGGCTAGGCTCCCAAAAAGTCCCACACATGTGGTATCCCCGTACTCAGGAGAATCAGCAGAATGTATTTTGGGGTGCAATTCCACATATGCCCATGGCCTGTGTGAGCAATATATCATTTAGTGACAACTTTGTGCAAAAAAAAAAAAAATTGTCGCTTTCCTGCAACTTGTGTCAAAAAATAAAATATTCCATGGACTCAACATGCCTCTCAGCAAATAGCTTGGGGTGTCTACTTTCCAAAATGGGGTCATTTGGGGGGGTTTTGTGCCATCTTGGCATTTTATGGCCTTCAAAACTGTGATAGGTAGTGAGGAGTGAAATCAAAAATTTATGCCCTTAGAAATCCTGAAGGCGGTGCTTGGTTTTCGGGGCTCCGTACGCGGATAGGCTCCCAAAAAGTCCCACACATGTGGTATCCCCGTACTCAGGAGAAGCAGCAGAATGTATTTTGGGGTGTAATTCCACATATGCCCATGGCATGTTTGAGCAATATATCATTTTGTGACAACTTTGTGCAAAAAAAAAAAAAAAAAAAAAAAAAAATTGTCACTTTCCCGCAACTTGTGTCAAAATATAAAATATTCCATGGACTCATCATGCCTCTCAGCAAATAGCTTGGGGTGTCTACTTTCCAAAATGGGGTCATTTGGGGGGGGTTTGTGCCATCTGGGCATTTTATGGCCTTCAAAAATGTGATAGGTAGTGAGGAGTGAAATCACAACTTTACGCCCTTAGAAATCCTGAAGGCGGTGCTGGGTTTTCGGGGCCCTGTACGCGGCTAGGCTCCCAAAAAGTCCCACACATGTGGTATCCCCATACTCAGGAGAATCAGCAGAATGTATTTTGGGGTGCAATTCCACATATGCCCATGGCCTGTGTGAGCAATATATCATTTAGTGACAACTTTGTGCAAAAAAAAAAAAAATTGTCACATTCCCGCAACTTGTGTCAAAAAATAAAATATTCCATGGACTCAACATGCCTCTCAGCAAATAGCTTGGGGTGTCTACTTTCCAAAATGGGGTCATTTGGGGGGGGTTTGTGCCATCTTGGCATTTTATGGCCTTCAAAACTGTGATAGGTAGTGAGGAGTGAAATCAAAAATTTATGCCCTTTGAAATCCTGAAGGCGGTGCTTGGTTTTTGGGGCCCCGTACGCGGCTAGGCTCCCAAAAAGTCCCACACATGTGGTATCCCCGTACTCAGGAGAAGCAGCTAAATGTATTTTGGGGTGCAATTCCACATATGCCCATGGCCTGTGTGAGCAATATATCATTTAGTGACAACTTTTTGTAATTTTTTTTTTTTTTTTTTTTTTTTGTCATTATTCAATCACTTGGGACAAAAAAAATAAATATTCAATGGGTTCAACATGCCTCTCAGCAATTTCCTTGGGGTGTCTACTTTCCAAAATGGGGTCATTTGGGGGGGTTTTGTACTGCCCTGCCATTTTAGCACCTCATGAAATGACATAGGCAGTCATAAAATAAAAGCTGTGTAAATTCCAGAAAATGTACCCTAGTTTGTAGACGCTATAACTTTTGCGCAAACCAATAAATATACGCTTATTGACATTTTTTTTTACCAAAGACATGTGGCCGAATACATTTTGGCCTAAATGTATGACTAAAATTGAGTTTATTGGATTTTTTTTATAACAAAAAGTAGAAAATATCATTTTTTTTCAAAATTTTCGGTCTTTTTCCGTTTATAGCGCAAAAAATAAAAACGGCAGAGGTGATCAAATACCATCAAAAGAAAGCTCTATTTGTGGGAAGAAAAGGACGCAAATTTCGTTTGGGTACAGCATTGCATGACCGCGCAATTAGCAGTTAAAGCGACGCAATGCCGAATTATAAAAAGTGCTCTGGTCAGGAAGGGGGTAAAACCTTCCGGGGCTGAAGTGGTTAAGGCAGGGGGAGCTCATTTGTATATATGTTGTGGGTAGGGATGAGCCGAACACCCCCCTGTTCTGTTCGCACCAGAACATGCGAACAGGCAAAAAATTTGTTCGAACACGCGAACACCGTTAAAGTTTATGGGACACGAACATGAATAATCAAAAGTGCTAATTTTAAAGGCTTATATGCAAGTTATTGTCATAAAGTGTTTGGGGACCTGGGTCCTGCAAGAGCAAAGACACAAAAATGTGAATATCCCACAACTAGGGATGAGCTTCGAGTTCGAGTCGAACTCATGTTTGACTCGAACATCGGCTGTTCGCAAGTTCGCTGAACAGCGAACAAATTCGAATGCCGCGGAACACCCTTTCCAAGTCTATGGGAGAAATCAAAAGTGCTAATTTTAAAGGCTTATATTCATGGTATTGTCATAAGAAGTGTTTGGGGACCTGGGTCCTGCCCCAGGGGACATGGAGCAATGCAAAAAAAAGTTTTAAAAACGGCCGTTTTTTCGGGAGCATTGATTTTAATAATGCTTAAAGTGAAACAATAAAAGTGTAATATCCCTTTAAATTTCGTATCTGGGGGGTGTCTATATTATGCCTGTAAAGGGGCGCATGTTTCCCGTGTTTAGAACAGTCTGACAGCAAAATGACGTTTCAAAGAAAAAAAAGTCATTTAAAACTACTCGCGGCTATTAATGCATTGCCGGTCCAACAATACACATAGAAGTTCATTGATAAAAACAGCATGGGAATTCCCCACAGGGGAACCCCGAACCAAAATAAAAAAAAAAAAAATGACGTGGGGGTCCCCCTAATTTCCATACCAGGCCCTTCAGGTCTGGTATGGATATTAAGGGGAACTCCGGCCAAAATTTTTTTTAAAAAATGGCGTGGGGTCCCCCTCAAAATCTATACCAGACCCTTCAGGTCTGGTATGGATTTTAAGGGGGACCCCGCACTAAAATTAAAAATACTTGTTGATACCATGTTGATGAGGACAAGGGCCTCATCCCCACAACCCTGGCCGGTGGTTGTGGGGGTCTGCGGGCGGGGGGCTTATCAGAATCTGGAAGCCCCCTTTAACAAGGGGACCCCCAGATCCTGGCCCTCCCCCCTGTGTGAAATGGTAAGGGGGTACTTACCCCCACCATTTCACTAAAAAACTGTCAAAAATGTTAAAAATGACGAGACAGTTTTCCTTTATTTAAATGCTTCTTCTTTCTTCTTTCTTCTATCTTCTATCTTCCTTTGGTTTCTTCCTCCATCTTCTTCTTCTGGTTCTTCTGGTTCTTTCTGCAGTGCTCTCGTCCGGCATCTCCTCCGCGGCTTTGGCGTCTTCTTCCCTTCTTCTCCTCGGGCCGCTCCGCATCCATGATGGCATGGAGGGAGGCTCCCGCTCTTCTCTTCATCTTCTTCTCTTCATCTTCTTCTCTTCATCTTCTTTTCGGGCCGCTCCGCATTCATGATGGCGTGGAGGGAGGCTCCCGCTGTGTGACGCTTCTCCTCTTCTGACGGTTCTTAAATAACGGGGGGTGGGGCCACCCGGTGACCCCGCCCCCCTCTGATGCACGGTGACTTGACGGGACTTCCCTGTGGTGTCACGGGGAATGCTACAGGGAAGTCCCGTCAAGTCACCGTGCGTCAGAGGGGGGTGGGGTCACGGGTGGCCCCGCCCCCGTCATTTAAGAACCGTCAGAAGAGGAGAAGCGTCACACAGCGGGAGCCTCCCTCCATGCCATCATGGATGCGGAGCGGCCCGAGAAGAAGATGAAGAGAAGAAGATAAGGAGAAGAAGATGAAGAGAAGAGCAGCAGCCTCCCTCCATGCCATCATGGATGCGCAGTGACGGAGGAGAAGTAGGAAAGAAGACGCCGATGCCGCGGAGGAGATGTCGGATGAGAACACCGGAGGAAGAACCAGAAGAAGAAGAAGATGGAGGAAGAAACCGAAGGAAGATAGAAGATAGAAGAAAAAAAAGAAGGAAGAAAGAAGAAGCATTTAAATAAAGGAATTGTCAAAAACTGTCTCTTGTCATTTTTAACATTTTTGACAGTTTTTTAGTGAAATGGTAGGGGTACAAAACCCTTACCATTTCACACAGGGGGGAGGGCCGGGATCTGGGGGTCCCCTTGTTAAAGGGGGCTTCCAGATTTCGATAAGCCCCCCGCCCGCAGACCCCCACAACCACCGGCCAGGGTTGTGGGGATGAGGCCCTTGTCCTCATCAACATGGGGAAAAGGTGTTTTGGGGGCTACCCCAAAGCACCCTCCCAATGTTGAGGGCATGTGACCTGGTACAGTTCAGGGGGGGTGCTCTCTCATCCCCCCTCTTTTCCTGCGGCCTGCCAGGTTGTGTGCTCGGATAAGGGTCTGGTATGGATTTTTGGGGGGACCCCACGCCAATTTTTTTTTAAATTTTGGCGCGGTGTTCCCCTTAAAATCCATACCAGACCTGAAGGGTCTGGTATAGATTTTGAGGGGGACCCCACACCATTTTTTTTTTTTAATTTTGGCCGGGGTTCCCCTTAATATCCATACCAGACCTGAAGGGCCTGGTATGGAATTTAGGGGGACCCCCACGTCATTTTTTTAAAAAATTTTGGTTCGGGGTTCCCCTGTGGGGAATTCCCATGCCGTTTTTATCAATGAACTTCTATGTGTATTGTCGGAGAGGCAATGCATTAATAGCCGCGAGTAGTTTTAAATTACTTTTTTTCCATTTTCATGTCATTTTCCTGTCAGACTGTTCTAAACACGGGAAACATGCGCCCCTTTACAGGCATACTATAGACACCCCCCAGGTACGAACTTTAAAGGGATATTACACTTTTATTGTTTCACTTTAAGCATTATTAAAATCAATGCTCCCGAAAAAACGGCCGTTTTTAAAACTTTTTTTTGCATTGCTCCATGCCCCCTGGGGCAGGACCCAGGTCCCCAAACACTTTTTATGACAATACCATGAATATAAGCCTTTAAAATTAGCACTTTTGATTTCTCCCATAGACTTTTAAAGGGTGTTCCGCGGCATTCGAATTTGCCGCAAACACCCCAAATTGTTCGCTGTTCAGCGAACTTGCGAACAGCCAATGTTCGAGTCGAACATGAGTTCGACTCAAACTCGAAGCTCATCCCTAGTTGTGGGATATTCACATTTTTGTGTCTTTGCGCTTGCTACAGTGTGCTGGAGGTGGGAAGGTGTCCAAAGCTAAGACGATCACACTTTGAACACTAGTCCCACCTGGAGACACATCAATAAGGGGACTTTTTTCAGGAAGATTCGGTCTATATATATATTTAAGTATATCTGTGTATGTGTACAAAGACTGTCATAACTATTTACTATACTGTCGCACTACGTAGGTGTGATAGTGTAGCCACTGTAATAACTTTTATATACATATATCATTTAAGTAAAAGAAGTTATTTTGGTTATTACAGAAGTTTGCGTACAATGTTGTTTTTCTCCTGCAGGTGGAGTTACAAGCACCCAGGTAGAGGTATCTATATATAAGTGTCACATATATATGTGTATATTGTGAGCTAAAGTTGGTATTAGTGTCACTACACCACTGCACTACAGCTGTGTCAAGGGAATTGAATAAGTTAGGAGGGGTGAAGAGATCAGAGAACAGGCCCGATAATAAATCAGCAGCTCCACCGTGAGTTAGTGCTACACTGGTAAGGTTAAATAAAGACACTAGTTCATTTAGTTCAAACTGTCTTATGCCCCGTACACACGGTTGGATTTTCCGACGGAAAATGTGTGATAGGACTTTGTTGTGGGAAATTCCGACCGTGTGTAGGCTCCATCACACATTTTTCATCGGATTTTCCGACACACAAAGTTTGAGAGCAGGCTATAAAATTTTCCGACAACAAAATCCGTTGTCGGAATTTCCAATCGTGTGTACACAAATCTGATGCACAAAGTGCCACGCATGCTCAGAATAAATAAAAAGATGAAAGCTATTGGCTACTGCCCCGTTTATAGTCCAGACGTATGTGTTTTACGGCACCGCGTTCAGAATGATCGGATTTTCCGACAACTTTGTGTGACCGTGTTTATGCAAGACAAGTTTGAGCCAACATCCGTCGGAAAAATTCCTAGGATTTTGTTGTCTGAATGTCCGATCAATGTCCGACCGTGTGTACGGGGCATTAAGTGTGTGTGTATATATGTGTGTTTACATGTTTATGCCATCTTCATTTCCCATATCCTTGTATATTGTGTTCACTAATATGCCCATCTAAACGTTTTTTGAAAATATTGACACTCCTCACCAACTGTAGAAAGGAGTGTTATAATGCATACCACACCAACAGTAAAGAACCCCTTATGCACTTTACAATTAAATTGCTTCCGCCAATTTCATTAGGTAGTCGTGTGTCCCCTTAAGCAACCTGAGGCTGAAAAGCTTTCTCCCAATGCTAGAATCACCATTTAGATATTTGTATATTGTGTTTATGTCTCCTCATAAGCGTCTCTTCTCCAGGGTGAATATGTTTCATGATTGTTTCATGATTGTAGTCGCTCCTCATAACTGTGGTCCTCCAGTGCCCTTATTAGCTTTGTTGCCCTTCTCTGTACTCTCTCCAGTTCGGACACATAATTCCTGAGGGCTGGTGACCAGAACTGGAAAGCATACTTTAGATGTAATCGAACCAGAGTTTTGTAAAGTGGTAACATTATAGTCTTATCGCTTCATTAAATACTCTTTTTAATGCATGCTAAATAGTCTGCTGGCATTGCATGCTATTACTGGTGCTTGTGATCTGCTAAGTCCTTTCCCATGCTCGATTTGTTTAGAGGTTCTCTCCCTAGCAAGTAACTTTAAAAAGAAAGGGAGGTGTCATCCCAGTAGGCACTGTAAGTTTCTAAAGGTGGGCCCCCATCCCAATTTCTAGCCAAACACAAGCACCCCCTATCGGAGTGCAATACCTCTAACGGGACTTTATGGCGGGGTCACCTCTGGTAAAGTAGAAAATAGTAGGAAATTTTTTTTAAATTTTGTATAAAAGTATTAAAGTTTATTCATTAAACATTTCTTAAAAAACATTACCATGACCTAACCGTATATACAGTAAAAATGGATGCGTATAATGGGAAGATACAATTGTAAAGGAAAATTGACCAATTGCAATGATACAGGTAAATAACCAATAATCATAGAAACCCAACGTTTCGAGGTATGTAAAAAAGTTGACCTCTTCTTCAGGGGTAACGATAATTAGTCAGAGTGGGTGTTTCATCTAAAAAGTTAACAAAAAAGCAGAACAGAAATAAGTGAAAGAAATTCTCAGATATTCATAACAGGAGGCAGTAGAAAGCATTTTGGTTTGCATTACAAGGTTCAGTTCACATTTCAACAGTTGTTAACATCATTGGTAAATTCTAGGCATCTATAAGCAAGAAATTCATACTGACCCCTTGAAAATTATGTAAAACTTCCTAAGGACATTTCCAGCATCCAGTGCGACTTAAACAAATTGCCATCCGTCACGGCCACACAGAAATCGCAAGACCAAGGTTGAAGCAGATAGAGAAAAGACCAAGTAAACCGCAGGAGTGAAAGCCAGGGTGGGCTGAGGTTGCTTCACAAAGGATGTCCCCCAAAAGGCGGAACAGACACAGTCCTCCCCTTTTCCCCTATGAGGGCTGGAAAAACAGCCTGCTTGATGGAGTATGGAAGGTGGGGGGTAATAGCCCGCTGTAATAAAAATATACTTCAATGAGGATCTCAGAGAAGAAACTAGTATAAGTACAATATTCATCTCCAAAGTAGAGGTAATATTGGGGTAAGCAGATACAGACCACCCAGAATTGTACATATCAGACACATACCTAAAAAGATATAAAGGTGAGTGGAATCAGGTCACGGATTCCAGTATTGAGCCAAAAGGAGATATTTTGATAAACCTCAAATTAAAGTGGGCCGAGGTCCAGAGGGGTCTGCAGGTTCCCTGGTTAGGTATAGGCCCGCATAAGTCTGCAGATTGAAGGGCACAACAGGGAAATATTGTAAGTAAATCAATAATCAGACCTCTGCATGGTTAGCAAGAATCCCAGTCAAAAATAATCCTAAGGTTTACCTGCTTGTCTTAGCTTCCTCCAGGCACGTCTGTGTGGTATAGGAAACAGCTGATGAGTGCAGCGTCAGCAAGGTTTAAATCTGTGTGTGCTGGAGTGGGAGTTGGTGCCCAATCAGTAGCCTGATTGGCTGAGCCAGGGGTGGGGGGCGGTCTAGAGAAGGGAGGCCAGGACGTGTCTGTAAAGGACATCCCCCGGGCGGAGCGACGTACAGCGTCATCTCCACGATGCACTCCCTGGAGTGGAACCATCCACAACAGGGCGGAGATGGACCAATGCCGAGGCGCAGCGCTCGGCGGGGGGCGGAGCCAGCGCGACGTGGAGAGATCCCCCATACGTCTAAAGGTCCCGCAGCGCAAAGCTGGCGTGCCCGCTGTCATGGAAACCCATGCCACAGACTGCCAGAGAGAGGGGAGGCCGGGTGGGCTCAAAAGAGAGCGCATCTCAGTCTCCCCCGGGTGCGCTGAGTGAGCTGACACACAGCCCAAGCCTGGGAGAATTGAAGGGGAGAGTGAGGGTGATGGATTGTAAAGTAGGAAGGGGGAGGAGCAAACGACCGACAGTTAGAGAGTGCAGGCATGAAGGAAGGAATGAAGGGAGAGATGGAGATGACAGTAAGTGAAAAGAACAAAGGAAAGGGAAGGGGGAAAAAAGGAAGGAAACAAGTTGGGACTCAGAGGAAAAGAAGGGAGAAAAGCTGGTGTAAGGTGCAGGAGAAAAGAAAAGGGAAAAGGGAGGGTGTGTGCAGAGGAGGAAAGAAAAAAGAGGAAGAAAAGAACCGAAGAGAAAAGGGAAAGGAGAAGAAAGAATGAAAGTGCATGCTGTGAGGATTACCAACACTTGGTGAGTTTATCTGTGTAGTCGAGAGGGGCAGTCCCACTGAATTAGAAAAAGGTCCTAAAATCATAAAACAAGGTTATTGTGTCATACATTGAACAATATGTTACATCAAGGGCCAGACAGAAACAAGCATATTCAAATTAAAGATACAGTCCTAGTGGTTCATGTGTCCTGTTGGTTTTAAGGACTATCCCCAAGAACCTGGGGTATATTGATAGTCCCGTATAGATACCCGATTGCTATATTCTGAATGAGGGGTACCAAAGGTCCAAGTGGGACAAAGGGCTGCATCAGTTTGATTGAGGGGGTGATTTTATTATAAGGACTCCCATTCGGATCCTCCTGAGGAGAATCCCTCCAGGAAGGGTCTGAAGGAAGTAGTAGCATTAAGGCCAGGTGGCATGGTCGCATTTAAGCGAAAAATCCACCTTTGTTCGGCCTGCATTAATGTTTTATTGGTGTCACCCCCTCTTATGCCAGGATGTATTCTGTCTAGGATCAGGAAGGAAATCTTTGGAGTGATTCCTTCATGTAGATCTCTCACATGTCTACCCAAAGGGAGGCTTGGGTTACAAGCCTGCATGGATAAGATATGTCGATAGGCACGTTGCCAGAAGGGCTGAATAGTTTTGCCCACGTAAAAACAGAAGCAGTTACATAGAAGTAGGTACACTACATTAGCTGTTTGGCAATTCGCATAGTGTTTAGGGCGGTAGCGTTCCCCATTTGGGAGTGTTATGTTGCGCGTGGTGTTCATAAACCGGCAGTAGTTACACCCACCACAGGTGAATGTACCAGGATATTTGCATGGATCCTGGTGTCCAGAATCATGATATTCACTGGACACCAGGTAATCCTTGAGAGATCTCGCTCTTTTGAATGTGAAGACAGGGTGTTTACTCACATAGGGGCCTACAGTGGGGTCCATTGAGAGAAGATGCCAGTATTTGTTGGCAATTTTTTTAAAAATTTCATGTTGGTTACAATATTTTGTTATAATCGAGATTGGATTTTTTTTATTAGTGTTTTTAGAAGATGGGTTGTAAAGCAGTTCTTTCCTAGGTCTCATAATTGCCCGATTGTAGGCCTTTTTAAGGCAAGATTTGGAGTAGCCCCGAAGTAATAGTCTCTCTCTCAGGAGATCTGCCTCTCTTTTGAAAATTGTGTCGTCTGTGCAATTTCTCCGTGTCCTCAAATACTGACTGAAAGGGATGGATGCGATTAAGGGTGATGGATGAAAGCTGCTGGCATGTAATATAGTATTGCCCGCTGTTGGCTTCCTATATAAACTGCTGCTAATACGCCCCCTGTCGTCTTTGTAGATAATTACATCTAAGAAGGTTATGGAAGAGTTGTCAAAAGTCATTGTAAAGCTCAAGTTAAAATTGTTTTTGTTTAGGCATTCTAGGAAAGGTTTGAGTAGATCCTGTGGGCCATCCCAGACAAGAAGGACATCATCGATGAATCTGAGCCATAGGCTCACATTCATCATGAAGGGGGCCATATCATCGGATTGGTTGATCATGCGCTCCCACTCCCCCAGGTACAGGTTGGCATACGATGGGGCACAGGAAGTCCCCATCGCTACCCCCTGCACCTGGAGGAAGTGGGAGCCATTGAAAGTGAAGTGATTGTGCCGTAGGATATAGTCCAATGAGTCCAACAAAAAATCGCCCATTTTAGGATTGAATCTATTGTCTTGTAAGATAGCCTGTCTGATACAGCTTAGACCCTTAGTGTGGGGAATTGAGCTGTATAAGGCCTCCACGTCGATTGCCACCAAGGTCGACGTGGGGGGGATGGCCATTCCGTCCAAGATCTGGAGTAAGTGGGGGGTATCACGAAGATAGCTGGGAAGGTTGGTCACAAAAGGGCGGAGATGCCCATCGATGAAGGAACTGAGGTTTTCTGTTATTGAGCCATTCCCCGACACTATGGGTCTTCCTGTAGGTCTTTTAACACATTTATGCAGTTTCGGTAGGGCATAAAAAGTAGGGATCTTGGGTTGTTTAGTTCTAATAAATTCCCATTCTGATTTGCTAATCACCTGTTGTTCAAAGGCTAGATCTACTAGGGAATAAAATTCCTGTTTGAACTTGGTAATCTTATTGGCTGCGATCTTACAATACCATTTTTTGTTTTCAAGAATTTTCATGCACATCTCCACATATTGTGTATTATCCATGATTACAATGTTGCCCCCCTTGTCGGAGGGCTTTATTGTTATGTGTGGATGATCACGTAGTTTTTTGAGGGCAGCCCTTTCATCGTTAGATAGATTGTCGCTTTCCTTGGTATTGGTTCTAATCCTACAGATTTCCTTTCCTACCAATTTAACAAACGCTAGGACGTTGGAATTGGTATTCAAGGAGGGAAATTTATCGGATTTCTTCTTAAATTTTGGTATGGGGGGAGGTTCCGTCTGGTCGAAACGACCTAACAGGTGTTCTAGGTCGATCTGGTCGATCAAATCAGGAGATTCGTTCTCCTCCAGTAGACTGACCAAAGTGTCTAGGGCCTTCAATTCCTGTGACTCAAAGTTAGGTTGAGCCGGGATTGACTTAGAGTACATCTGTTTAAGGATCAATTTGCGTGCAAACAATTGGAGATCTTTTATGGCTTCAAATTTGTTGATGTTATGATTGGGACAAAAACTCAGTCCCCGTGAGAGGACTTGCAGTTCAACATAAGAAAGTTCATATGTGGATAAATTTACCACATTTAGGACATTTAAACCTTGGTCAGACATCTTTAAGGCCCTATCATCTCCATTCCCATGTCATAGTGGGCCGGTATTGTTACCGCCCGTTGCTCCACCGCGCTCATGTGTTGTGCTTGGCTGTGTTGCAGTGGTGCCTGTGGTCGTCAATTTAGGGAAGAGGGAGGTGATCTCTTGTTGGGAGGTTGAGGGTACTGTGTGTCTCGTTATTGAATTTTTTTGGGTTCCCGCAGTGCCCTGATGTTGGGAGGGGGTATCATGGGTTTCCGTAATGCGTCTTTTAGGATATTTCCCGTTGGACCCACTTCCATTTGAGCCGCGTTTAGATTTTTGTGATCTATAAGGTCTATTTTGTCCTCCCACAGAGTGTGAGGATATTGAGGAGGCATCTGATAAATCAGACTCGTTAAAGCGTGGTTTGGTTTTAAAGTTAGACTTGGGTCTTGTTTGATTAGTTTTCCAATTGTAAGCTTTGTGTTCGGAGAAAGCTGTGCGGTCTCGTAGGAATTTGTTTTCCTTTTTTATCAGTATATTTCTGTTAAACTGTTCTAGATGTGCGTTTAGGTCATTGTCAAGTTGGATGAAGGAGGTATGAGTTTTGAAAGGTGTCAGAAGAGCATAGAGGGATTCCAGCTCCTTGTCCGTTTGTTTAATAATCCCTCTATATTCCTCTATAAGGAGTACCATCATTTCCTGTGAGCAAGCTGATAATTTGCTTTCCCAGGCTTGTTTGAAGGACGGGTCCACATGTTCCATTGTGGGGAAGATCTGGATCCGCAGACCAAACGGATTAATATTGTTCCTTATGTACAGTTGAAAAAAATGTATGTGCCAATGATTTGTCGATTTTTTTTCCAGGAGTCTTCTGAGATTTGTGAAAATCTGAGATAGCTCCGACTCTTTCTGTTCCTTTTCAGAGAAATTTTTGTATAGCCCAGACATGGTGTTGTCCCAATTTTTCCCAGCATAGTTGGTCATGGTGAAAATTATCAGGTAAGGATAAAGTAGTTAGTGAAGTGGAGCAGCGTCTAAGGGAGACTACCAGGCGAGGAGATGGGTATTTTCTACCCTAATTATATAGAAAGAAAGGGAGGTGTCATCCCAGTAGGCACTGTAAGTTTCTAAAGGTGGGCCCCCATCCCAATTTCTAGCCAAACACAAGCACCCCCTATCGGAGTGCAATACCTCTAACGGGACTTTATGGCGGGGTCACCTCTGGTAAAGTAGAAAATAGTAGGAAATTTTTAAATTTTGTATAAAAGTATTAAAGTTTATTCATTAAACATTTCTTAAAAAACATTACCATGACCTAACCGTATATACAGTAAAAATGGATGCGTATAATGGGAAGATACAATTGTAAAGGAAAATTGACCAATTGCAATGATACAGGTAAATAACCAATAATCATAGAAACCCAACGTTTCGAGGTATGTAAAAAAGTTGACCTCTTCTTCAGGGGTAACGATAATTAGTCAGAGTGGGTGTTTCATCTAAAAAGTTAACAAAAAAGCAGAACAGAAATAAGTGAAAGAAATTCTCAGATATTCATAACAGGAGGCAGTAGAAAGCATTTTGGTTTGCATTACAAGGTTCAGTTCACATTTCAACAGTTGTTAACATCATTGGTAAATTCTAGGCATCTATAAGCAAGAAATTCATACTGACCCCTTGAAAATTATGTAAAACTTCCTAAGGACATTTCCAGCATCCAGTGCGACTTAAACAAATTGCCATCCGTCACGGCCACACAGAAATCGCAAGACCAAGGTTGAAGCAGATAGAGAAAAGACCAAGTAAACCGCAGGAGTGAAAGCCAGGGTGGGCTGAGGTTGCTTCACAAAGGATGTCCCCCAAAAGGCGGAACAGACACAGTCCTCCCCTTTTCCCCTATGAGGGCTGGAAAAACAGCCTGCTTGATGGAGTATGGAAGGTGGGGGGTAATAGCCCGCTGTAATAAAAATATACTTCAATGAGGATCTCAGAGAAGAAACTAGTATAAGTACAATATTCATCTCCAAAGTAGAGGTAATATTGGGGTAAGCAGATACAGACCACCCAGAATTGTACATATCAGACACATACCTAAAAAGATATAAAGGTGAGTGGAATCAGGTCACGGATTCCAGTATTGAGCCAAAAGGAGATATTTTGATAAACCTCAAATTAAAGTGGGCCGAGGTCCAGAGGGGTCTGCAGGTTCCCTGGTTAGGTATAGGCCCGCATAAGTCTGCAGATTGAAGGGCACAACAGGGAAATATTGTAAGTAAATCAATAATCAGACCTCTGCATGGTTAGCAAGAATCCCAGTCAAAAATAATCCTAAGGTTTACCTGCTTGTCTTAGCTTCCTCCAGGCACGTCTGTGTGGTATAGGAAACAGCTGATGAGTGCAGCGTCAGCAAGGTTTAAATCTGTGTGTGCTGGAGTGGGAGTTGGTGCCCAATCAGTAGCCTGATTGGCTGAGCCAGGGGTGGGGGGCGGTCTAGAGAAGGGAGGCCAGGACGTGTCTGTAAAGGACATCCCCCGGGCGGAGCGACGTACAGCGTCATCTCCACGATGCACTCCCTGGAGTGGAACCATCCACAACAGGGCGGAGATGGACCAATGCCGAGGCGCAGCGCTCGGCGGGGGGCGGAGCCAGCGCGACGTGGAGAGATCCCCCATACGTCTAAAGGTCCCGCAGCGCAAAGCTGGCGTGCCCGCTGTCATGGAAACCCATGCCACAGACTGCCAGAGAGAGGGGAGGCCGGGTGGGCTCAAAAGAGAGCGCATCTCAGTCTCCCCCGGGTGCGCTGAGTGAGCTGACACACAGCCCAAGCCTGGGAGAATTGAAGGGGAGAGTGAGGGTGATGGATTGTAAAGTAGGAAGGGGGAGGAGCAAACGACCGACAGTTAGAGAGTGCAGGCATGAAGGAAGGAATGAAGGGAGAGATGGAGATGACAGTAAGTGAAAAGAACAAAGGAAAGGGAAGGGGGAAAAAAGGAAGGAAACAAGTTGGGACTCAGAGGAAAAGAAGGGAGAAAAGCTGGTGTAAGGTGCAGGAGAAAAGAAAAGGGAAAAGGGAGGGTGTGTGCAGAGGAGGAAAGAAAAAAGAGGAAGAAAAGAACCGAAGAGAAAAGGAAAAAAAATCGACAAATCATTGGCACATACATTTTTTTCAACTGTACATAAGGAACAATATTAATCCGTTTGGTCTGCGGATCCAGATCTTCCCCACAATGGAACATGTGGACCCGTCCTTCAAACAAGCCTGGGAAAGCAAATTATCAGCTTGCTCACAGGAAATGATGGTACTCCTTATAGAGGAATATAGAGGGATTATTAAACAAACGGACAAGGAGCTGGAATCCCTCTATGCTCTTCTGACACCTTTCAAAACTCATACCTCCTTCATCCAACTTGACAATGACCTAAACGCACATCTAGAACAGTTTAACAGAAATATACTGATAAAAAAGGAAAACAAATTCCTACGAGACCGCACAGCTTTCTCCGAACACAAAGCTTACAATTGGAAAACTAATCAAACAAGACCCAAGTCTAACTTTAAAACCAAACCACGCTTTAACGAGTCTGATTTATCAGATGCCTCCTCAATATCCTCACACTCTGTGGGAGGACAAAATAGACCTTATAGATCACAAAAATCTAAACGCGGCTCAAATGGAAGTGGGTCCAACGGGAAATATCCTAAAAGACGCATTACGGAAACCCATGATACCCCCTCCCAACATCAGGGCACTGCGGGAACCCAAAAAAATTCAATAACGAGACACACAGTACCCTCAACCTCCCAACAAGAGATCACCTCCCTCTTCCCTAAATTGACGACCACAGGCACCACTGCAACACAGCCAAGCACAACACATGAGCGCGGTGGAGCAACGGGCGGTAACAATACCGGCCCACTATGACATGGGAATGGAGATGATAGGGCCTTAAAGATGTCTGACCAAGGTTTAAATGTCCTAAATGTGGTAAATTTATCCACATATGAACTTTCTTATGTTGAACTGCAAGTCCTCTCACGGGGACTGAGTTTTTGTCCCAATCATAACATCAACAAATTTGAAGCCATAAAAGATCTCCAATTGTTTGCACGCAAATTGATCCTTAAACAGATGTACTCTAAGTCAATCCCGGCTCAACCTAACTTTGAGTCACAGGAATTGAAGGCCCTAGACACTTTGGTCAGTCTACTGGAGGAGAACGAATCTCCTGATTTGATCGACCAGATCGACCTAGAACACCTGTTAGGTCGTTTCGACCAGACGGAACCTCCCCCCATACCAAAATTTAAGAAGAAATCCGATAAATTTCCCTCCTTGAATACCAATTCCAACGTCCTAGCGTTTGTTAAATTGGTAGGAAAGGAAATCTGTAGGATTAGAACCAATACCAAGGAAAGCGACAATCTATCTAACGATGAAAGGGCTGCCCTCAAAAAACTACGTGATCATCCACACATAACAATAAAGCCCTCCGACAAGGGGGGCAACATTGTAATCATGGATAATACACAATATGTGGAGATGTGCATGAAAATTCTTGAAAACAAAAAATGGTATTGTAAGATCGCAGCCAATAAGATTACCAAGTTCAAACAGGAATTTTATTCCCTAGTAGATCTAGCCTTTGAACAACAGGTGATTAGCAAATCAGAATGGGAATTTATTAGAACTAAACAACCCAAGATCCCTACTTTTTATGCCCTACCGAAACTGCATAAATGTGTTAAAAGACCTACAGGAAGACCCATAGTGTCGGGGAATGGCTCAATAACAGAAAACCTCAGTTCCTTCATCGATGGGCATCTCCGCCCTTTTGTGACCAACCTTCCCAGCTATCTTCGTGATACCCCCCACTTACTCCAGATCTTGGACGGAATGGCCATCCCCCCCACGTCGACCTTGGTGGCAATCGACGTGGAGGCCTTATACAGCTCAATTCCCCACACTAAGGGTCTAAGCTGTATCAGACAGGCTATCTTACAAGACAATAGATTCAATCCTAAAATGGGCGATTTTTTGTTGGACTCATTGGACTATATCCTACGGCACAATCACTTCACTTTCAATGGCTCCCACTTCCTCCAGGTGCAGGGGGTAGCGATGGGGACTTCCTGTGCCCCATCGTATGCCAACCTGTACCTGGGGGAGTGGGAGCGCATGATCAACCAATCCGATGATATGGCCCCCTTCATGATGAATGTGAGCCTATGGCTCAGATTCATCGATGATGTCCTTCTTGTCTGGGATGGCCCACAGGATCTACTCAAACCTTTCCTAGAATGCCTAAACAAAAACAATTTTAACTTGAGCTTTACAATGACTTTTGACAACTCTTCCATAACCTTCTTAGATGTAATTATCTACAAAGACGACAGGGGGCGTATTAGCAGCAGTTTATATAGGAAGCCAACAGCGGGCAATACTATATTACATGCCAGCAGCTTTCATCCATCACCCTTAATCGCATCCATCCCTTTCAGTCAGTATTTGAGGACACGGAGAAATTGCACAGACGACACAATTTTCAAAAGAGAGGCAGATCTCCTGAGAGAGAGACTATTACTTCGGGGCTACTCCAAATCTTGCCTTAAAAAGGCCTACAATCGGGCAATTATGAGACCTAGGAAAGAACTGCTTTACAACCCATCTTCTAAAAACACTAATAAAAAAAATCCAATCTCGATTATAACAAAATATTGTAACCAACATGAAATTTTTAAAAAAATTGCCAACAAATACTGGCATCTTCTCTCAATGGACCCCACTGTAGGCCCCTATGTGAGTAAACACCCTGTCTTCACATTCAAAAGAGCGAGATCTCTCAAGGATTACCTGGTGTCCAGTGAATATCATGATTCTGGACACCAGGATCCATGCAAATATCCTGGTACATTCACCTGTGGTGGGTGTAACTACTGCCGGTTTATGAACACCACGCGCAACATAACACTCCCAAATGGGGAACGCTACCGCCCTAAACACTATGCGAATTGCCAAACAGCTAATGTAGTGTACCTACTTCTATGTAACTGCTTCTGTTTTTACGTGGGCAAAACTATTCAGCCCTTCTGGCAACGTGCCTATCGACATATCTTATCCATGCAGGCTTGTAACCCAAGCCTCCCTTTGGGTAGACATGTGAGAGATCTACATGAAGGAATCACTCCAAAGATTTCCTTCCTGATCCTAGACAGAATACATCCTGGCATAAGAGGGGGTGACACCAATAAAACATTAATGCAGGCCGAACAAAGGTGGATTTTTCGCTTAAATGCGACCATGCCACCTGGCCTTAATGCTACTACTTCCTTCAGACCCTTCCTGGAGGGATTCTCCTCAGGAGGATCCGAATGGGAGTCCTTATAATAAAATCACCCCCTCAATCAAACTGATGCAGCCCTTTGTCCCACTTGGACCTTTGGTACCCCTCATTCAGAATATAGCAATCGGGTATCTATACGGGACTATCAATATACCCCAGGTTCTTGGGGATAATCCTTAAAACCAACAGGACACATGAACCACTAGGACTGTATCTTTAATTTGAATATGCTTGTTTCTGTCTGGCCCTTGATGTAACATATTGTTCAATGTATGACACAATAACCTTGTTTTATGATTTTAGGACCTTTTTCTAATTCAGTGGGACTGCCCCTCTCGACTACACAGATAAACTCACCAAGTGTTGGTAATCCTCACAGCATGCACTTTCATTCTTTCTTCTCCTTTCCCTTTTCTCTTCGGTTCTCTTCTTTTCCTCTGAGTCCCAACTTGTTTCCTTCCTTTTTTCCCCCTTCCCTTTCCTTTGTTCTTTTCACTTACTGTCATCTCCATCTCTCCCTTCATTCCTTCCTTCATGCCTGCACTCTCTAACTGTCGGTCGTTTGCTCCTCCCCCTTCCTACTTTACAATCCATCACCCTCACTCTCCCCTTCAATTCTCCCAGGCTTGGGCTGTGTGTCAGCTCACTCAGCGCACCCGGGGGAGACTGAGATGCGCTCTCTTTTGAGCCCACCCGGCCTCCCCTCTCTCTGGCAGTCTGTGGCATGGGTTTCCATGACAGCGGGCACGCCAGCTTTGCGCTGCGGGACCTTTAGACGTATGGGGGATCTCTCCACGTCGCGCTGGCTCCGCCCCCCGCCGAGCGCTGCGCCTCGGCATTGGTCCATCTCCGCCCTGTTGTGGATGGTTCCACTCCAGGGAGTGCATCGTGGAGATGACGCTGTACGTCGCTCCGCCCGGGGGATGTCCTTTACAGACACGTCCTGGCCTCCCTTCTCTAGACCGCCCCCCACCCCTGGCTCAGCCAATCAGGCTACTGATTGGGCACCAACTCCCACTCCAGCACACACAGATTTAAACCTTGCTGACGCTGCACTCATCAGCTGTTTCCTATACCACACAGACGTGCCTGGAGGAAGCTAAGACAAGCAGGTAAACCTTAGGATTATTTTTGACTGGGATTCTTGCTAACCATGCAGAGGTCTGATTATTGATTTACTTACAATATTTCCCTGTTGTGCCCTTCAATCTGCAGACTTATGCGGGCCTATACCTAACCAGGGAACCTGCAGACCCCTCTGGACCTCGGCCCACTTTAATTTGAGGTTTATCAAAATATCTCCTTTTGGCTCAATACTGGAATCCGTGACCTGATTCCACTCACCTTTATATCTTTTTAGGTATGTGTCTGATATGTACAATTCTGGGTGGTCTGTATCTGCTTACCCCAATATTACCTCTACTTTGGAGATGAATATTGTACTTATACTAGTTTCTTCTCTGAGATCCTCATTGAAGTATATTTTTATTACAGCGGGCTATTACCCCCCACCTTCCATACTCCATCAAGCAGGCTGTTTTTCCAGCCCTCATAGGGGAAAAGGGGAGGACTGTGTCTGTTCCGCCTTTTGGGGGACATCCTTTGTGAAGCAACCTCAGCCCACCCTGGCTTTCACTCCTGCGGTTTACTTGGTCTTTTCTCTATCTGCTTCAACCTTGGTCTTGCGATTTCTGTGTGGCCGTGACGGATGGCAATTTGTTTAAGTCGCACTGGATGCTGGAAATGTCCTTAGGAAGTTTTACATAATTTTCAAGGGGTCAGTATGAATTTCTTGCTTATAGATGCCTAGAATTTACCAATGATGTTAACAACTGTTGAAATGTGAACTGAACCTTGTAATGCAAACCAAAATGCTTTCTACTGCCTCCTGTTATGAATATCTGAGAATTTCTTTCACTTATTTCTGTTCTGCTTTTTTGTTAACTTTTTAGATGAAACACCCACTCTGACTAATTATCGTTACCCCTGAAGAAGAGGTCAACTTTTTTACATACCTCGAAACGTTGGGTTTCTATGATTATTGGTTATTTACCTGTATCATTGCAATTGGTCAATTTTCCTTTACAATTGTATCTTCCCATTATACGCATCCATTTTTACTGTATATACGGTTAGGTCATGGTAATGTTTTTTAAGAAATGTTTAATGAATAAACTTTAATACTTTTATACAAAATTTAAAAATTTCCTACTATTTTCTACTTTACCAGAGGTGACCCCGCCATAAAGTCCCGTTAGAGGTATTGCACTCCGATAGGGGGTGCTTGTGTTTAGCAAGTAACTTTAGGCCCCCAAATGTATTCCTTTACATTTTTCAAAATTAATCCTCATTTGCCATGTAGTTTCCCACCCCTTTATTTTAACAAAGTCTTCTTGTAAAGTTTCTGTATCCTGCTGTGAAGTTATTACCCTGTTTAGCGTTGTATCATTAGCAAACACTGACATTGAACTAATTATACCAAACTCTCCATCAAACTCTCCAGTGAATTAAACAGAATCGATCCCAATAAAGAGCCTTGGGGTACCCCATTTACAACTCCAGCTCATTCAGAAGATACGTTATCACCACCCTGGATGTGCTTCTGTAGCCAGTTTTCTATCCAGGTACATACACTATTGTCAATGTCAGCAGACCTTCTGGGTCTGGTACAAATTTTAAGGGGAAACCCCACGACAAAATGTACAAAGAAATAGCATGGGGTCCCCCCCAAAATCCATACTAGACCCTTATCCGAGGATGCAGCCTGGCAGGCCAGGAAAGGGGAGGGGGATGAGTAAGCGCCCTCTCCTGAACTATACCACTCAACATAGGGGGTGATTTTGGGCTGGGGAAGCTCTGCCACCCCAGCCCCAAAGCACCTTGTCCCCATGTTGATGGGGACAAGGGCCTCTTCCTCACAATCCTGGCTGGTGATTGTGGGGATGTGTAGTCAGGGGTCTTATTGGAATCTGTAAGCCTACTTTAACAAGGGGAACCCAGATCCTGCCCCCCCCCCATGTGAATGAGTAGGGGTTCATTTTCCCCTTACTCATTCACCAAAAAAAGTGTCAAAAAGAAATAACACAGACAGTTTTTGACAATTCCTTTATTAAAATAACAAAGTCCCCCGAAGTAGATCCATCTTCAATTGCGATGCCCGTCGCCACCGCCGATCCGGAAAAAGAAGAAAAACTCGCGCTGAAGGCCTCCGCCATCTGCCTACTCCTCCGCCTGACAGTTTTTAAATAGCTATGGGGCAGAGCTACCTGGCGACATCACCTGGTGGCTCCCTTGTGATGTCACTGACCCAACATGCACCGGCCAATGACGTCATAAGGGGGCCTAAGGGTCTGGTATGGATTTGGGGGGTGGACCCCATGCCATTTTTTTAATACATTTTGGCATGAGGTTCCTCTTAAAATCCATACCAGACACGAAAGTGGCTGGTATAGATTGGGGGAACCCGTCCCTTTTTTTTCACAATTTTTTTATTGTCGACATGTTATTTTTTACATTCAGCTGACCCCTGAGAAACCTCCTTAACAACCAGCTATTATTAAAGACACCAGTGGCCGCCAGCTCCTAAAATTCACATCTGAACCGTATCTGAATTTGCAGCTGAACCGCTGAACAGCTGCTTTGGAAATGCGCAGTGAAAACGGAGGGGAGATTCACACCGGACATGTGTGAACAGAGCCTTAGCGTTTATTGGGAACTGTATCAAAATCCAGATACACCACATCCATGGTCATTCCTCTGTTCAGATTACAGCTTACTTAAAAGGGTTGGTCTGGCAAGAATAATCTTTCATAAATCCATGTTGTTTACTACGATACCCTTTTCATCAGCAAATTCTTTGTTCCTTATCATACACTGATCATTTACATCTACTAACTAACTAGCATATACTACTGATGTTAGGCTAATTGGTCTATAGTTTTGAGGAATATGTCTTGGACCTTTATGGATTATTGGTACCACGTTAGCTTTTCGTCAATCAGCTGGTACCATTCCAGTATCTAACAAGAACAAACCTGTGTACCAAAAGGGTGCCCAGGACACAGTGTTCAAACCCAGTCCCAAACACCTCATATATAGGCACTATAGCTTAGAAGTAAAGATTTAGGAAAAAAAACATATGTTAACAAATCAAAAATCAAATATACTGTAAATCAAATATATATTATGATATTAAAGCATGCAGGTAGCCCAAAGCTGAACATGTATATTGAGCTAACACTAAGGCGTGGCATGTGCTGCAAAAGAGGGAGAGACGCAGTGCAAACCACCATATTGTAGCATATTAAATTAAAAAGACCTTTATTAAAGCACAATTTCCTACTCACAAGCAGGAGTATGCCAAGCTGGGGAAGATGATCATGAACTTTCCATAAGCCCTGGCCAGGGATATGGATGTACACAAGGAAGCAGTATCCTTGAAGCCTAGAACTAGATGTGTACCTCAAAATGGGATTTTAAGGGCAATGCAGAAATTGGCAGTGTTGAATTATAGTTAAAAAGAAGTTTATTGATACAAAAACGAATAGGATATACATGAACATACACATTAATCTAGTTAAGAATAATTATAAAAACATCAGATATATGGAAACATATGATGCATCCTACTGCTAGTTACAAGTACCACCCCTGATAGGTGTGATGGCGTCCTGATAGCAGATTTCCAACGCGTTTCAACTTATTGTAAGGACAAAGTCTTCCTCAGGGAGGGACTGCATCACATTATTTGCATTTAACTGTGAAAAATCGCTTTCCCAGTGCTGGCAGGGGTCCTAACACGTGATTGTCAATGCTGCTCAAATATCCTCTACGGGATGGCCTGGTATATTGTGAAGAAACCAGTATTTGGCAGTCGTGATAATTAAACAACTTAAATTGATTGTGTCAGGTGTATTGTTCCAAGTGGCAGGGAGCTCTGGTCCTGGAGTACCTCTCTGTAACAAAGCCAGTTGTGGAATGCCACAACTGGCTTTGTTACAGAGAGGTACTCCAGGACCAGAGCTCCCTGCCACTTGGAACAATACACCTGACACAATCAATTTAAGTTGTTTAATTATCACGACTGCCAAATACTGGTTTCTTCACAATATACCAGGCCATCCCGTAGAGGATATTTGAGCAGCATTGACAATCACGTGTTAGGACCCCTGCCAGCACTGGGAAAGCGATTTTTCACAGTTAAATGCAAATAATGTGATGCAGTCCCTCCCTGAGGAAGACTTTATCCTTACAATAAGTTGAAACGCGTTGGAAATCTGCTATCAGGACGCCATCACACCTATCGGGGGTGGTACTTGTAACTAGCAGTAGGATGCATCATATGTTTCCATATATCTGATGTTTTTATAATTATTCTTAACTAGATTAATGTGTATGTTCATGTATATCCTATTCGTTTTTGTATCAATAAACTTCTTTTTAACTATAATTCAACACTGCCAATTTCTGCATTGCCCTTAAAATCCCATTTTGAGGTACACATCTAGTTCTAAAAATTACAAGGGATGCTGGCAATGACACGGCCAACCCTCTGAGTCATACATTTATGTATCCTTGAAGCCTTTTCCGACAGGCTGTGCTCAGCAAGACAGAGAACTTAGTAGAATATCTGGTTCTGAAGTCTGGCCCCCCGCGTGATGTCACTTGCAGTACACATTTCAAGGTGGCTACCTCTTCATCAGCTGCATAACTACAGAGCTACCCACAGGCATTATATACCAGATAGTGGTGGAAAATTTGAAAGGACCACTGACCTGATTTGTCTACCCAAAATGCGGCTGCCAGGGCGATCACTAAAAATGTACAAAAAATACATCTTTTATAAATATGTGTGTGTAAATCCTATACTAAAGCAGAGTAATTTAGAAGAGGTAAGTAAAAAACCTTCTAAATAGACTCATTGGGAACATACAGTGCCTTGAAAAAGTATTCACACCCCTTGAAATTTTCCACATTTTGTCACGTTACAACCAAAAACATTTTATTGGGGTTTTATGTGATAGACCAACACAAAGTGGCACATAATTGTGAAGTGGAAGGGAAATGATAAATGGTTTTCAACATTTTTTACAAATAAATATGTGAAAAGTGTGGCATGCATTTGTATTCAGCCCCCCTACGTCAATACTTTGTAGAACCACCTTTCGCTGCAATTACAGCTGCAAGTATTTTTGGGGATGTCTCTACCAGCTTTGCACATCTAGAGAGTGAAATATTTGCTCATTCTTCTTTGCAAAATAACTCAAGCTTTGTCAGATTAGATGGAAAGCATCTGGGAACAGCAATTTTCAAGTCGCCACAGATTCTCTATTGGATTTAGGTCTGGACTTTGATTGGGCAAGTCTAACCCATAAATATGTTTGATCTAAGCCATTCCATTGTAGATTTGGCTGTATGTATAGGGTTGTTGTCCTGCTGGAAGGTGAACCTCTGCCCCAGTCTCAAGTCTTTTGCAGACTCAGATTTTCTTCTAATATTGCCCTGTATTTGGCTCCATCTATCTTCCCATCAACTCTGACCAGCTTCCCTGTGCCTGCTGAGGAAAAGCATCCCCACAACATATTGCTGCCATCACCATGTTTCACGGTGGGGATGGTGTGTTCAGAGTGATGTGCAGTTTTAGCTTTCCGCCACACATAGCATTTTACTTTTAGGACAAAAAGTTCAATTTTGGCCTTATCCGACCAGAGCACCTTCTTCCACATGTTTGCTTTATCCCTCGCATGGCTTTTCGCAAACCGCAAATAGGACTTCTTCTGGCTTTCTTTCAACAATGGCCTTCTTCTTGCCACTCTTCCATAAAGGCCAGATTTGTGGATTGCATGACTATTAGTTGTCCTGTGGACAGATTCTCCCACCTGAGTTGTGGATCTCTGCAGCTCCTCCAGAGTTGCCATGGGCCTCTTGGCTGCTTCTCTGATTTAATGCTCTCCTTGCCCGGCCTGTCAGTTTAGGTGGATTGACCATGTCGTTTGCAGTTGTGCCATACTTTTTCCAGTTTTGATGGATTGAACAGTGCTCCATGAGTTCAAAGCTTGGGATATTTTTTTATGACCTAACCCTGCTTTAAACGTCTGCACAACTTTATCCCTGACCTGCCTGGTGTGTTCCTTGGCCTTCATGATGCTGTTTGTTCACTAAGGTTCTCTAACAAACCTCCGAGGGCTTCACAGAACAGCTGTATTTATACTGAGATTAAATTACACGCAGGTGGATGCTATTTACTAATTAGGTGACTTCTGAAGGCAATTGGTTTATCTAGATTATAGTTAGTAGTATCAGAGTAAAGGGGGCTAAATGCACACCACACTTTTCAGATATTTATTTGTAAAAAAAAAAAAATTGAAAACCATTTATCATTTTCCTTGCACTTGACAATTATGTGCTACTTTGTGTCGGCCTATCACATAAAATCCCAATAAAGTACATTTACATTTTTGGTTGTAACATGACAAAATGTGCAACAGTTCAAGGGGTATGAATACTTTTTCAAGGCACTGTATATGTAAATAAGGGGGAATATGATACATTTAAACGAAGATAAAAATTTAAAATAAAGAATAAATAATGAAAGAAAGTAAATGTGTGGACACATTTATAAAGTCAATAAATAAATATACATTCATAGAATCATATTAATTCATAAAGATATATAAAAAACATCAAATGATATAAGAACCAAAAATATTTCCCAAAACATCATTTCAAAGCTCAAAGGAGAACAATGGGGGGAAAATAAGACAAATGACCTGTTCTTCTGGTGATTAGTGCATTTGCAGACCAGCAGGGGTGTGTACTTCAATGGGCCTTTAACCTGAGGTTGAGTCTCCAAAGGGTGTTGTGGAAGACATCTTGCCTCATTCCTGTGCTGAAGATACTGCATCCTTGTGGCTCCAAGGTTTGCAGACTGGTGGCTTTGACCTCTCACATCATGAAGACCTTGGAGAGCCTCACTTTACATTGGTTAGGGCCCCATGGTGAGTACTTAGTTATATCCAGTATAGTTCCCCTATCAGCCTTTTACTTCTCCAGTGATTTTGAAACCATCAGGATGGTTCTCCTGGGCGTGAAGCTAACAGTTATGCATGTTGATGTTTCCCTTGTGTGCTGGATTGTTGACTACCTGACTGGAAGACCACAGTATGTTTCTTTGCAAAACTGTGCACCAGATAAGATGCTCAGGAATACTGGGGCCCCATAGGGGACAGTTCTCTATCCCTTTCTCTTCACTGTCTTTACCACTGACTTTATCTACCAAACAGAGTCTTGCCATGTTTAGAGGTTCTATGATGTCTCTGTGGTAGTGGGATAAATTAGTGATGGTGAAGAGAGTGCATATAGTACTGAGGTGGAGAATTTTGTCACACGGTGTGAGGATAAGCATCTTCATCTAAAGACTGAAGCAGGCCATAGATGATGCAATTTTCTTTCATGGTTGCAGAAAAGAAAATTACTTGATTCCCCTATAAACACAGTCAGTGTTGACAGAGAAAATTACTTGATTCCCCTATAAACACAGTCAGTGTTGACAGAGAAATCCCTCCCATGGGAGCCGTCCCTGCCGCTGGCAATAATCACATGTAAAAATCTGACATGCTGGTTGTACCCAGGTCAGTCGATGGATCGACTTGGGTACAATCAGCCTGGCCACAGATACTTCAAATCTCGGGCTGGTCCCCGCCGAACGGGCCAACATGTGAACCATCTATGGCCAGCTTAAGACTAAGTAACTGGTTATGGATTTGAGAAGGAGGAAAGCACTGGTGACCTCTGTTTCCATCCGAAGAGGTGGTGTGGATATAATATAGAAATATCTGGGGGTATAGATAGATAATACATTGGTTGGGCGTTAGAACACTGAAGTTCTCTACAGGAAGGGCCAGAGCTGCCTCTATGTTTGAGAAGGCTAAGGTCTTTTCAACATCTGCTGGACAACGCTGAAGATGTTTTATGAATCTGTGGTGGTTAGTGATTTCTGCATGTGGTGGGATGCTGGGGAAGGTAGGCTTAGGGTGGCTGACACCAACAGATCTGATAAACTTATGAAAAAGCATCATCATTTTATAGCATCAAAAAATTCCATGACTTCAGAGATTTCATAAAGTCTTAGATCCCTGCCACAGCCATGTACTTTAGGGCAAGGTTGTCAAGAAACTAATGTACCTATATGTGTCTTTTTGGTATATAAGAAAAATTATTTTAAAAACACAGGGGAAACATACAAATTCTATGCGTGCAACTTCTTTGGCATAAATTTAATCCAAGGTTACATCACTGTAATAGCCATGGCTATGCTTTGCAGCATAATAACAATTGCTCTTTTTTTAATTGCTTAAGTTAACCAATGTACTGGACTTACCCATGAAGTGCCATAAAACAAAATTTAGATTACGTGTAAATGTACACACTCTTTAAATATTTTCACTTGACTTGCACAAAGAAGACTTTCAACAAACTACCCTGGTAAAAGTGACAGGATTGGGAATTTTATATTGCTGAATTATGCCAAGGTAAGAAATAAGGTAATATTCATGGGTTACATGGCCCACCCTTTCAAATTTACTCTGCTAGGGTAATGTCCCTTTTGGTTGGGAATGCCATCCTGCAAATGCTCCACTACCTACAGTATATGATAAAGGAACAGAATTTAACCAATAAATATGTGCATAATCCTAAAGCAATGAGTGTGTGGTTCTTTGGTTCTGGTCAAGGTCAGTGGATCAGGGACACATGCAGCCTACTATGACCCTTCAAAGGTTCAAATTCAGAGATCTCTGCTATAATAAGTGTTGCTTGGGTCAAATTCCATGATGTCAATACTGTATTGCAGTGCAACTGCATACCTGTTGAATTTTTTTTGGTCATCAGCTCTCCTGTCTGCTCCATTGGAAAAAAATGTATGTTTGCTTAGACTCATGTTTAGGCATACAGTGTAAAGGGTACTCATTCATCACCATTACCTCCTCACTAAATAGGTTTACATGGTAGCTGTCAAGTTATAGTTCTTATGTTTCTCCGGTGAAAACAGCTGATAATAACACAAGTGACTGGTTGAATAAAACAGATACATATTTGAGCACATGCGAGAGATTTGGAATATGACAAGCAGGCTTAAGTGTTACTAAACCCAGGACCCTGCATTTCCTATATCTGGTCTCCGACAGTACACAGAACATGGAAATGCAATAGTTTTAAATATAAACTCCTAAATATCTCTTTTATCAGCAGTTAGAGCAGTCTTGTGACTTCTATCAGTGTCTGGATAAAGCTTGTAGGAGGAGTTTTCATTCTGCTCTGATCGTCCTATGATGCTGATTGGCCCTCTGCTGATCACATGTACTCTCCCAAGAAAAAAAAAAAGAACTCTTTAGCAATACACACCAAACTTAGCATCTGATGCTTGTCTCCTACCACTTCAATACAGGGCACTTTCACCCCCTTCCTGCCCAGGCCAATTTTCAGCTTTCAGAGCTGTCACACTTTGAATGACAATTGCGTAGTCATCCAATGCTGTACCCAAACAATTTTTTTTTTTGGTGGTAGTTAATCACCACTGAGTTTTTTATTTTTGCTAAACAAATGAAAAAAGGCTGAAAATTTGGGGAAAAAAATGTTTCTGTTATAAAATTTAGCAAATAAGTAATTTTTCTCCTTCACTGATGTGCTTTAACGAGGCTACACAGATGGGCACTGATGAGGTGACACTGATGGGCACTGATGAGGCGGCACTGATGAGGAAGCACTAATATGCAGCACTGATAGGCAGGACTAATATGCAGCTCTGATGGGCACTGATATGCAGCTCTGATGGGCACTGATAGGTGGCAATGATGGGCACTGATAGGTGGCACTGATAGACAGCACTGATAAGGAGGCACTGACAAGCAGGCAGCACTAATGGGCACTAGTGGGCATCACTGGTGGGCATCACTGCTAGGCCTGTGCTGATAATCATTGCACTGATTATCAGTGCAGATTCCCCCTGTCAGGAAAGCCGCTTATCGGCTCTCCTCTACTCACGTGCTGTCAGTGTGAGTAGAGGAATGCTGATAACAGGCACTTCCTAGTTACATTGTGATCAGCTGTGATTGGACAACACTGATCACATGGTAAAAAGTTTACCATGATCGAAAATGCGGTGTGTCCGAGCGACACACTACCCCACCCATCGCTGCGCTGTTTTCCCCTGAAAGGCATGTAGGAGCGGCATGTTCTGAAGGACATCATATGACATCCAGTTAGAATGAGAAAGCCACCGCCCCGCCTCATTTTGCTATAGGCCGGGAGATTTACAATGCCTCATGGGATATGTAGTTCCGCAACAGCTGGAGCGCTGTAGTTTGAGGATCCCTGATCTAAAAGATAGAAACTGTGGACTGTGTCCTAAACATTCAGCTCTATAAAATCACAGATGGGATGGCCTTTGGAAGATAACCATTGTCATTTTTAGCATATACCATCTGTGTGTTGGACGCTCAACATGTATCGTGGAGAGGCCACCTCTTCTTCAGGAGCTTATTATATAGTATTACAGAGAAATCGTCACATTTAATACTATGAATGAAAGAGTAAAGAAGAGGAAAATAATTAATTACACCATTTTAGATATTATACAATACAAATATAGTGAAATCCCCTGCACGCTGTCTTACCCAGGGCAAGATCAAATGCATAGACCCATGAAGTAGAAGTCCGTCCCCGCGAATGTGGGAACCCCACATCAGGGGGCGCACAGTCCACCGTCTGGCAAGAGAATGGTGAGAGTAATATATTGGAATAGTATAAAAACTTGTAAAAACAAACAGTGTTTACATGTATGTTATAACACGCTGTGACAAACAAATGCAGACGATCTGAGTCAGGTCCTGGGTCTAAGTGTTTCTAAGTTGAAAAAAAAAAGTTTTGGGTGTGAATTGTTTTTAAGTGTATGGCTTAAATTGTCTGATTTTCAGTGATAAAAAATTGAAATAATATAACAGCCTAAAGTGGACACAGTAATTTGCAAATCACTGTGGATTTATTCTTCTACCAAACAGGTAAAGAGAGCAAACCAGGTTCATTGTTGTTTTAATTTTCTGAACTCTGCTTATTTATATCTACACATTCCGCTAAGCAGTTAATTACACAATCATTTACTTAAAATGTACTTTTGTTTTTGCGAAAATTGTATGAAAACCAGTTTTAAAATTAGGAAACAGAATGTATTTTTCCTCATTAGCTAATTCCTTGATCCATCATTTCATCTATAGCCATAAGGATTTCAAATAAAAGTATTTCCATGGCAACAAGTTCTTTGCATTTATAATAGACATACAGATATGCTCACAGTTCATAAATATAACTCTTCAAGGATGCTGTCGGAAATATTTGCCAAGTTTTTGCATATGAATCTAAGATAAATACATTGTTAAAATAATTAACTGAGTTCCCTGGCAGCAAGCTAAGCATGTGCTTTTCTATGACACTTCCAACTAATAAAAAAAAAGGATAATATTGGATGTCTATAAAAAGTTTTTCAGAAAAAGGCAACAGGCCTGTTCACGTAGTGGCTGCAGCAGGTTTGTAGATCTTGTGTAAATTAGAACACCGTGGTTGATTTACTAAAGCAATAGCGCATGTTCACTTTGCAAAGTGAAGTTTGACTTTGCTTATGACCTGTACACACAATCAGAAAACCGTACGAAAAATGTCGCTCATCATGACAGTTCATCTGTTATTATCTGATGGGACAAGCATGAACATTTTTCTCCTACGGTACCAGGTCGTTTGATTTTTGTTTAATTAGCACAGTACTCATCTGAAAATATAATACCAATACAATATAATACATGACATCACTTGCAAATTTTTTTGCCGTCGTACGAGAATTTTTTGTGACTTTAGTAACTTCTTCATTTTTAATATTATAATGCAAAAAAAAAAATCGTGTCAAATGTGTCAAAAAATCTCATTGTGTGTACCAGGCATTAGTGAATGAGGTGGAGTTGTGTTGAAATATCAACAGAAGAAATTTAATGGAAGAAATTCAACAAGCTATATCTGCACTGGTCCTGGGCAAAAGCCCAGGCCCAGACAGATATACTCCAAGATTTTATAGGGAATTTCAGGTAATAATTATACCTATTCTAGACATTTAACTCCATATCGGCTCCACAAGTTTTTACGCCACTGAGCATGGAAGCTCATATTTCACTAATTCCCAAACCAGAAAAGGATCATATATTGTGTAATAATTATCCACCAATTTCCCTCACACATATAGATTTACGACTATATTCTAAAATCATCGCCAATAGTTTGGCACCTATCCCGGCCAAATATTTAAATTTAGATCAAACTGGCTTTACAATGGGGAGAGAAACAAGGGACAATATAATAAAAACGTGTACAATAATGGAATATGCCCAGAAAACTGCCATCCCAGCATGTCTCGTGTCGATAGATGCTGAGAAGGCATTTGACAGGGTGGGATGGCGGTTTTTGGAAGAAGCTTTAATACAATTAGGGATTGGTCCTAAGATGCTTCATAAGATCATGGCATTATATTCCAATCCCAAGGTGAAAATGGAATGCTCTCTGAATATTTAGAAATATCAAATGGTACCCGACAGGGGTGTCCCTTTTCCCATTATATGTAATAGTGAAGGAACATCTCACTACAGCAATACGAAAAAATAGGGTTATTCAAGGGATACATATTAAGGGAAAAGAATATAAAATGGCAGTATATGTGGACGATTTGTTAATATATGTCACTAACCCATTAATAACAATACCAAATCTTTTACAGGAATTTAAGCGGTTTGGAAGAGTAAGTAATTTTAAGGTTAACTATGATAATTCAGAAATGTTAAAAGTATCATTAACAGATAAGGGTCAGATAATTCTTCAGAAGGACTTTCTCTTTAACCACTTGACGACCGCCTCACGCCGATTTACGTCGGCAAGGTGGCACGGACAGGCAAAATCACGTACATATACGTGATTTGCCTTCCGCGGGTGGGGGGTCCGATCGGACCCCCCCCCCGGTGCCCGAGGCGGTCGTCTTTTGTCCAGCGGCGATCAGAGGTGAGGGGGAGGCCATCCGTTCGTGGCCCCCCCCTCCCGATCACCGCCGGCCAATCACATCATTCCTTTGCTGTTGTATGCTAAACAGCAGCAAAGGAAATGATGTCATCTCTCCTCGGCTCGGTAATTTCCGTTCCGGCCCGAGGAGAGAAGACAGGTATGTGAGTGCACAACACTACACAACACAGTAGAACATGCCAGGCACACTAAACACCCCGATCCCCCCCCGATCGCCCCCCGATCCCCCCCCAATCACCCCCCCCCCCGTCACAAACTGACACCAGCAGTTTTTTTTTTTTTCTGATTACTGCATTGGTGTCAGTTTGTGACAGTTACAGTGTTAGGACAGTGAGTATTACCCCCCTGTAGGTCTAGGATACCCCCCTAACCCCCCCTAATAAAGTTTTAACCCCTTGATCACCCCCTGTCACCAGTGTCGCTAAGCGATCATTTTTCTGATCGCTGTATTAGTGTCGCTGGTGACGCTAGTTAGGGACCTAAATATTTAGGTTCGCTGTCAGCGTTTTATAGCGACAGGGACCCCCATATACTACCGAATAAATGTTTTAACCCCTTGATGGCCCCCTAGTTAACCCTTTCACCACTGATCACCGTATAACTGTTACGGGTGACGCTGGTTAGTTTGTTTATTTTTTATAGTGTCAGGGCACCCGCCGTTTATTACCGAATAAAGGTTTAGCCCCCTGATCGCCCGGCGGTGATATGCGTCGCCCCAGGCAGCGTCAGATTAGCGCCAGTACCGCTAACACCCACGCACGCAGCATACGCCTCCCTTAGTGGTATAGTATCTGATCGGATCAATATCTGATCCGATCAGATCTATACTAGCGTCCCCAGCAGTTTAGGGTTCCCAAAAACACAGTGTTAGCGGGATCAGCCCAGATACCTGCTAGCACCTGCGTTTTGCCCCTCCGCCCGGCCCAGCCCAAGTGCAGTATTGATTGATCACTGTCACTTACAAAACACTAAACGCATAACTGCAGCGTTCGCAGAGTCAGGCCTGATCCCTGCGATCGCTAACAGTTTTTTTGGTAGCATTTTGGTGAACTGGCAAGCACCAGCCCCAGGCAGCGTCAGGTTAGCGCCAGTAGCGCTAACACCCACGCACGCACCGTACAGCTCCCTTAGTGGTATAGTATCTGAACGGATCAATATCTGATCCGATCAGATCTATACTAGCGTCCCCATCAGTTTAGGGTTCCCAAAAACGCAGTGTTAGCGGGATCAGCCCAGATACCTGCTAGCACCTGCATTTTGCCCCTCCGCCCGGCCCAGCCCACCCAAGTGCAGTATCGATCGATCACTGTCAAAACACTTAACGCATAACTGCAGCATTCGCAGAGTCAGGCCTGATCACTGCGATCGCTAACAGTTTTTTTGGTAGCTTTTTATTGAACTGGCAAGTTCCAGCGGCCTAGTACACCCCGGTCGTAGTCAAACCAATACTGCAGTAACACTTGATGACGTGGCGAGTCCCATAAGTGCAGTTCAAGCTGGTGAGGTGGCAAGCACAAGTAGTGTCCCGCTGCCACCAAGAAGAAGACAAACAGGCCCGTCGTGCCCATAGTGCCCTTCCTGCTGCATTCGCCAATCCTAATTGGGAACCCACCGCTTCTGCAGTGCCCGTACTTCCCCCATTCACATCCCCAACCAAATGCAGTCGGCTGCATGAGAGGCATTTTCTTTATGTCCTCCTGAGTACCCCTACCCAACGAACCCCCAAAAAAGATGTTGTGTCTGCAGCAAGCGCGAATATAGGCGTGACGCCCGCTATTATTGTCCCTCCTGTCCTGACAATCCTGGTCTTTGCATTGGTGAATGTTTTGAACGCTACCATTCATTAGTTGAGTATTAGCGTAGGGTACAGCATTGCACAGACTAGGCACACTTTCACAGGGTCTCCCAAGATGCCATCGCATTTTGAGAGACCCGAACCTGGAACCGGTTACCGTTATAAAAGTTAGTTACAAAAAAAGTGTAAAAAAAAAAAAAATATATAAAATAAAAAAAAATAGTTGTCGTTTTATTGTTCTCTCTCTCTCTATTCTCTCTCTATTGTTCTGCTCTTTTTTACTGTATTCTATTCTGCAATGTTTTATTGTTATTATGTTTTATCATGCTTGCTTTTCAGGTATGCAATTTTTTATACTTTACCGTTTACTGTGCTTTATTGTTAACCATTTTTTTGTCTTCAGGTACGCCATTCACGACTTTGAATGGTTATACCAGAATGATGCCTGCAGGTTTAGGTATCATCTTGGTATCATTCTTTTCAGCCAGCGGTCGGCTTTCATGTAAAAGCAATCCTAGTGGCTAATTAGCCTCTAGACTGCTTTTACAAGCCGTGGGAGGGAAAGCCCCCCCCCACCGTCTTCCATGTTTTTCTCTGGCTCTCCTGTCTCAACAGGGAACCTGAGAATGCAGCCGGTGATTCAGCCAGCTGACCATAGAGCTGATCAGAGACCAGAGTGGCTCCAAACATCTCTATGGCCTAAGAAACTGGAAGCTACGAGCATTTTATGACTTAGATTTCGCCGGATGTAAATAGCGCCATTGGGAAATTGGGGAAGCATTTTATCACACCGATCTTGGTGTCATCAGATGCTTTGAGTGCAGAGGAGAGATCTAGGGTCTAATAGACCCCAATTTTTTCAAAAAAGAGTACCTGTCACTACCTATTGCTATCATAGGGGATATTTACATTCCCCGAGATAACAATAAAAATTATTAAAAAAAAAAAAAATGAAAGGAACAGTTTAAAAATAAGATAAAAAAGCAAAAAAAATAATAATAAAAAAAAAAAAAAAGCACCCCTGTCGCCCCCTGCTCTCGCGCTAAGGCGAACGCAAGCGGCGGTCTGTCGTCAAATGTAAACAGCAATTGCACCATGCATGTGAGGTATCGCCGCGAAGGTCAGATCGAGGGCAGTAATTTTTGCAGTAGACCTCCTCTGTAAATCTAAAGTGGTAACCTGTAAAGGCTTTTAAAGGCTTTTAAAAATGTATTTATTTTGTTGCCACTGCACATTTGTGCGCAATTTTAAAGCATGTCATGTTTGGTATCCATGTACTCGGCCTAAGATCATCTTTTTTATTTCATCAAACATTTGGGCAATCTAGTGTGTTTTAGTGCATTAAAATTTAAAAAAGTGTGTTTTTTCCCCAAAAAATGCGTTTGAAAAATCGCTGCACAAATACTGTGTGAAAAAAAAAAATGAAACACCCACCATTTTAATCTGTAGGGCATTTGCTTTAAAAAAATATATAATGTTTGGGGGTTCAAAATAATTTTTTTGCAAAAAAAAAATAACTTTTTCATGTAAACAATGAGTGTCAGAAAGGGCTTTGTCTTCAAGTGGTTAGAAGAGTTGGTGATGTGTGACATAAGCTTCTAAATGTTGTGCATAAAATGCCAGGACAGTTCAAAACCCCCCCCAAATGACCCCATTTTGGAAAGTAGACACCCCAAGCTATTTGCTGAGAGGCATGTCGAGTCCATGGAATATTTTATATTGCGACACAAGTTGCGGGAAAGAGAGAATTTTTTTTTTTTTTTTTTTTTGCACAAAGTTGTCACTAAATGATATATTGCTCAAACATGCCATGGGAATATGTGAAATTACACCCCAAAATACATTCTGCTGCTTCTCCTGAGTACGGGGATACCACATGTGTGAGACTTTTTGGGAGCCTAGCCGCGTACGGGACCCCGAAAACCAAGCACCGCCTTCAGGCTTTCTAAGGGCGTGAATTTTTGATTTCACTCTTCACTGCCTATCACAGTTTCGGAGGCCATGGAAAGCCCAGGTGGCACAAAACCCCCCCAAATGACCCCATTTTGGAAAGTAGACACCCAAAGCTATTTGCTGAGAGGTATAGTGAGTATTTTGCAGACCTCACTTTTTGTCACAAAGTTTTGAAAATTGAAAAAAGGAAAAAAAAAAAGTTTTTTCTTGTCTTTCTTCATTTTCAAAAACAAATGAGAGCTGCAAAATACTCACCATGCCTCTCAGCAAATAGCTTGGGGTGTCTACTTTCCAAAATGGGGTCATTTGGGGGGGGGTTGTGCCACCTGGGCATTCCATGGCCTCCGAAACTGTGATAGGCAGTGAAGAGTGAAATAAAAAATTTTCACCCTTAGAAATCCTGAAGGCGGTGCTTGGTTTTCGGGGCCCCGTACGCGGCTAGGCTCCCAAAAAGTCCCACACATGTGGTATCCCCATACTCAGGAGAAGCAGCTAAATGTATTTTGGGGTGCAATTCCACATATGCCCATGGCCTGTGTGAGCAATATATCATTTAGTGACAACTTTGTGCAAAAAAAAAAAAGTGTCACTTTCCCGCAACTTGTGTCAAAATATAAAATATTCCATGGACTCAATATGCCTCTCAGCAAATAGCTTGGGGTGTCTACTTTCCAAAATGGGGTCATTTGTGCCACCTGGGCATTCCATGGCCTCCGAAACTGTGATAGGCAGTGAAGAGTGAAATCAAAAATTTTCACCCTTAGAAATCCTGAAGGCGGTGCTTGGTTTTCGGGGCCCCGTACGCGGCTAAGCTCCCAAAAAGTCCCACACATGTGGTATCCCCGTACTCAGGAGAAGCAGCTGAATGTATTTTGGGGTGCAATTCCACATAGGCCCATGGCCTGTGTGAGCAATATATCATTTAATGACAACTTTTTGTAAATATTTTTTTTTTTTTGTCATTATTCAATCACTTGGGACAAAAAAAATAAATATTCAATGGGTTCAACATGCCTCTCAGCAATTTCCTTGGGGTGTCTACTTTCCAAAATGGGGTCATTTGGGGGGGTTTTGTACTGCCCTGCCATTTTAGCACCTCAAGAAATGACATAGGCAGTCATAAACTAAAAGCTGTGTAAATTACAGAAAATGTACCCTAGTTTGTAGACGCTATAACTTTTGCGCAAACCAATAAATATATGCTTATTGACATTTTTTTTACCAAAGACATGTGGCCGAATACATTTTGGCCTAAATGTATGACTAAAATTTAGTTTATTGGATTTTTTTTATAACAAAAAGTAGAAAATATCATTTTTTTTCAAAATTTTCGGTCTTTTTCCGTTTATAGCGCAAAAAATAAAAACTGCAGAGGTGATCAAATACCATCAAAAGAAAGCTCTATTTGTGGGAAGAAAAGGACGCAAATTTCGTTTGGGTACAGCATTGCATGACCGCGCAATTAGCAGTTAAAGCGACGCAGTGCCAAATCGGAAAAAGACCTCTGGTCCTTAGGCAGCATAATGGTCCGGGGCTCAAGTGGTTAAATGGCAAAAAGAGGCAATTAAGTATTTGGGGATATATAGCCCAAGGGATTTGACGCAATTTCAGGAATTAAATTATTCTTTAATAATTTGAAAAACTATAGAATCACTTCAAAAATATAATAAAATAATTCATTCTCGGATGAGAAGAATTAACGTAGTGAAAATGGATATATTACCAAAACTTTTTTATATATTTCAGGCTATACCCTTGATCCCTTCAAAAAAAATTAATTGTACAATTACGTAAACCCATAAGAAGTTTTATTTGGGCTCAAAAAACACCATGAATAAGTAGAGACATTTTAATCAGAACAAAAAAGAATGGAGGTCTTGTCCTTCCTGCCTTTTTAAAATATTTATAAACTGCATCCTTGATAAATATAATAGATTGGTATCATAATGTAGAAAATAAGCAATGGATAACTATAGAGGAAGACATTATAGGTTTACAGCTTAAATTCCTCCAATGGATCAAACCTCAGCTTTGGCTGGAGAAAAAGGATTTAACAATTTTTGTGTCAGCATCTTTAAGAATGGGAGATGGCATTAAAAAAGGGAGAACTCTGCACAATGATTGGGCCAATGACCCCATTGTTCTCCAATCTTGATTTTCCACCAGCATTGGTGGCTACTAAATTTATTAAATGGAACAGAATGGAGAACACGAGGATAGTTCAGACCCTAGTAGATGGCAGACTTCCACAACTGCCTAACATAAAAATAAATGGATACAATACCACCAATTAAATACATACATGGAATCAAAGATACAACCATTTTTGATCAATAGACCATTAACTAGTTTCGAACAATTGTTAATAGAGAAGCGAAAACCGATCCAAAAATTGTCCATTGTACAGTATATAAACTTTTGCTTCCCTCCGGACCTCTCAATGAATTAGCATGCATGAGAAAATGGGAGAATGAAATAGAGAGTCCGATTCCACTGTTGGAATGAGATAAGGCATTTTCATTAATACATAAAGCATCAGTAGTGGTTAAACATCAAGAAAGAATCTATAAAGTAATGATGAGATGGTATTGCAGTCCAGTGGCCCTAAATAAAATAAAGATAATACAAAGATCTGTTGGAGATGTTTTAAGGCTAGGGGAATGATGACACATATCTGGTATAGGTGTCATATGGTGAGTGATTTCTGGTACAGGATATTTGAAATATATCAGAAAGTGTCAGGTATTGAAATACAACCAAATGTAAATGTTTCGATATTATCTATAATATCAGGGTCAATAAAAGCAATAAAAACGGATATCCTTCACCATATGACAACAGCTGCCAGATCAGTAATATCCCGAAGATGGCAAAAAACAAAAAGTCCTACAATAGTGGAGTGGGTTTGTGAATTGAACGAAATACAATATATGGAAGAACAAATAAGTAGAGAAAAGAATACAAGGAATCAAAGGCCAAAAATATGGCAACAATAGGAGGAATTTCTGTCCTCAGCATACATGATGCAATATTTATGAAAGAGAATACACCACCCTAGGGAGAGGAGAGTGTTTTTTTTTTCTTGGTTGTGTTGTGTTTGTGATATGTGCTATTTTGCGTTAATGTTGATGGATGATTGGATTAGAGGAAAATAATGAGGTCCTGTGTAAAGAACATAGAAGAGGAAGATAGATCTAAATAATAGAAATTATGGTCCTTTGTAAGGGATACAGGGTAACATGTATAGCTATAGTAGAAAAACATGTGAATGTATTTGTATGTGTATAAATTGTTTATAAAACTAATAAAAAAGGATTGAAAAACAAAACAAAACAAAAAAAATAGCGCCTGTAAAGCGCCTCTCCTGTCACTCCAATGTGAAAGCCAGAGGGCTTTCACACTGGAGTGGTGCGCTGGCAGGACGTCAAAAAAAGTCCTATAAGCAGCTTCTTTAAGGCGCTTTAGAAGCGGTGTATACACCACTCATAAAGCACCCCTGCCCATTGAAATCAATGGGCAATGGCGCTTTGCTGTCGATTTTAACCCTTTTTCGGCCGCTAGTGGGGGCTAAAAGCGCCCCGCTAGCGCCCAAAAAAGCTCAGCTAAAATGACAGTAAAGCGCCACTTAAAATATCGTCGCTTTACCGCCGACGCCCGGGCGCTGTGAGTGTGAAAGGGCACTTTTGTGAATGGAGCCCACTGTCTCAGGGCAGTCCAAGCTAGAAGCAGGGAAATCCTTTAGCATTGGCACTGTAGCAAATACATAGAAAGGACAGTGGATCTCTACCTTTCAGATCCTCATAGGAGAGGCAAGTAATATCAGTTCAAGAGGAAAGATGTTAACTAAATCGCCACTGTGTAAAGAGGTTTTTGTAAAAAAAGAAAGCAAACATTTGTTGTGCTGAGAGCTGTCACCTTGTTATTTTTTTTAAATACAAACCTCTACTGCTATAGCAAGAATATTTTTACAACTTCACTAGAGGCAAACATACATAAACCGTTGTCTGCTTAGTTTTGATAGTAAAATATCTGAAACACCCTACTACTTCCCACTTTTACAGAGGCTCCAGCTTGTATAAGAGCAGTGTGAACAGAAAGCTTTTACAGCAGCAACAAGGGGAGCAGTTGAGGGGCAGTAGAAACTTGGCTCAACCACAGGCTTTTACTAGACCTCCAGGGCAGCTGATAAGAGGGTGCCTCCTCCTGTACAGGGCCCAGACCAGCAGAGGGGCCCAGGCAGCAGGGGGAATCAGATGTGGGCAGGGAGGCTGATCAGCTACCTGTATGGCTTCTTCTTGCTCTGTAGCAGCTGAAAACCAGCTTTTCCTAATTTTTTCTACCTCCAGCTTCCAGTACAGGGACTCACTTCCTGTAATTGCCCCCCCCAGTGCACTGATTACCCACCCTGTGCACCTTCCTCTTCCCCCTGCTGCCTGTGCCCCCCTACCCCTCGTAGTGCTGCCGGCTTCCCTCCTCTCCTCTCCCACCAGCTGGTACAAGCAAAAGGGGGATATTTCAGGATGGAGAGCGGGAAAAGGCAAACTTTGTTTTCCATGCTTCAATTTATGAATGAACTGTTGACTGACCACTGCACTGACCAGTGCAACTAAGGCTGCAGAGAATGGGGCTGAGGAATTTATATCCTCTGTCCCTTTCTCTGTCTCAAAAATGAGAGAGACATCAGGGATCTGTTTAGACCCTGATATTTCACCAAAGCCCCCCCCCCAACAACATTGTGAAAAAAATAATAAAAAAATATTTAAAAAGTTGTATAAAAAATTAAAAAATAATTAAAAAAATAGGATCTCATTCACGTGGGTGCTTTGGGCCCTACATTGAGAATGAGTGGCTTGTTTGTGCGACTGGAGCCACCTGTTACTATATAGGGAAGCAGTGGCTGTACCAACACAGCCACAAGTCTTAATTTGACAGTTTGGTGTACGGGTGTGGGTGACTGGCTCTGAATGCACACTGTCTGTGTTCTGGGCCATTCACCTGCACCCAAAAGCCTGTCAAATTGGAACCTGCGGCTGTACTTGTACAGCTATCTCATCCCTATGACATAACATAGCCTGCCTACACACAGCTCCAACCACAAAACACAGATTCACACTGATTCACAGGTCACAGCACCCATGTCAATGAGCCCCAAGATCTAATTTACCCACAGAACCTCATTTATTCACTCAATACAGTTTTATCCTTCAGATTTAACACATTTTAATTTTGTAAGTTATATTGTATTTGTGTCAACTAATGATTTTAGTGTATTTTTAGCAAAAATATTGTTTTGATATTTTGGGGAGGGGGCCCTGCTATGTAGGCTGTATGGGGCCCTGTGATTTCTAATAGTAGCGCTTCCGCTTCTCAATCACAAGTGTAAACAAGCCCTAAAGCCTTAGAGAAAGCTGCTTGAAGCTTGCCGAAAGCTTCTGAATGCGGATCGCTCTTCAGGGAGCAAACCAGGTGTAAAGGCGTGCTTACACTCTAAGTAACAAAACTCATATTAGTCATTAGTAGAGGCAAATTATTGCTCTAAAAGTAGATCAAAAGACAACGGAAGAGTAAAAGTAATACTCTTTTGCTACAAGTTGCTTCTGCTGAAATGCAGTGAATTCCATCAAAGGGTTACTTCAGCACTGGTTTAACAGTATCTAAATATTATTCTGTGCTCTTAACCTATGTATCATTACAGATTTATTTACAGTATGTAACTGCTGATTCCACTGTTAGGTATTTAGAACTAGCATGATATATTGTACGGTAGCAATGTACCTTTCGGCAGCGCACGTCAAAAGTTTGCAGACGAAGGGTCCTGAGTTCTTCTAGAATTAAGTTTACATGTAAGGCATTTGGTTGTACAGCCTTAGGCAGAAATCAATGACGTCAAGCTATTGTAAAGGCTTTGCATATTTTTTCCACACCCATGACACATGACTAACGTTTGAACATAGAAAAAACATTCTGTTTAGTACTACTTGTATCTAAAATGACCTAAGAAAAAGCTACAATTTAAAAATTTGAAACAATTGCAATCCTTTCTTGAGAGTGATTGATTTTTTTATTGTTCCCATACCTCCAGGTGCTAAAAGCTATGTGGAGAATTCTCAACACGCAATAGTGGATGTTAAAGGAGAAGTATAGCTAAAACTCGTTTGCCTGTACTTCTCCTATGGATCACAGGAGTGCACTCCTGTGACCTGTTTTCAGCAGAGTGGGCTGAAGTCCGCTCTCTGCTGACATCACAGAATCAGTCCAGGCACTGCATCATCTCAACAATAAAGTCTGGATCCGCCATGTGCCTGGACTGATACCTGGCTCAGCCTCTCAGCGAGCCACTGAGAGACTGTGCCGGCTGCCCCCTCCACAGCCCAGCACTCCAGTGAGCGAGGAGGGGGCAGAGCGGAGAGCTGTGACTGACAGTTAGCAGCTCTCTGCTCATGGAGCTGTCAGAACTGAGCGATTGGCGATGTTCGATCTCTCGGTTATCAGTGCAGAGGTGGGGGGGGACAAATGCAGCATCGGACCGATGCTGCATCCACCTAGGTTAGTATTAATATTAAAAAAACTAACAAACCCCATACTTCTCTTTTAAATCCAAGGATAAAATCAGCTCCCATAATGCAATGCAGAATTTCAGCGCTTTGCCATTGCATGACAGCATGCCACACACCCCTTATTTTTCAGTGCAGTCATTACAAGGAAAGTACTGTAGACAGGGTGTCTATCAGTTATATTAGGTGATTTTGACAGTTGCTTGGTTTAAATAAAATTGTGTATTTTAATTAAATGCCAATTCTTAATATGAGAAAATGGTCAAAGTTAATTTTATGATTAGCATTCATTCCATCACAGAATGATATTGCTAAAAAAAGTAAACTTCTGAAGGGAAGAAAAAAATACCTTAAGCATTATAATAGATGTAAACACAATCACTAAAGTTTATATAATCTTTAACATATAAATGTAATTTAAAAAGTAATTTCCATTTTTTTTTTTAAATCTATAACTTTCATTAGCATAATAATTGGTAATCCCGCCAAGAAGGTCCTTGTTCACTTTCTGTTATGGGGTGAAAACATTTTATCCCTGTCTCTTTTTACTTTCCTTTGCTATCACCTTGTCATATGTGCTCTAAGGCCGGCCATAGACGGAGCAATTTTCTTTCCTGCAACCATGGGTTGCAGGAAAAAGCCATTGGGGTTAATTTACTAAAACTGGAGAGTGAAAAATCAGGTGCAGCTCTGCACAGATTTTATTGTCAAAGCTTAATTGAACAAACTGAATTGAAAAGCTGATTGGCTACCGTACACAGCTTCACCAGATTTTGCACTCTCCAGTTTTAGTAAATGCACCCTATTGTGTTCTCCCAATGGAGGTGGAAGAGAGGGGAGAACAGACTGATTATTGCTAGCGGCTTTAACAGCTGCTAGCAAAAATTGCATGTAAAATCTGACTGACAAAATTGGTCGATCAACTTGGGTACTTTCAGCCTGCCCATACTTGGTTAGAATCTTGAATGGTTCCTGCTGAACCGGCCGAGATTCGAACCATCTATGGCTTAACCTCCCTGGCAGTATGATTATTTCGGATTTTAGGTGCTGAAAGCGGTACAATTATTTTGCATGGAAATTTGGCGTTTTATATTGTAGGTTTGTAATTCTTAACAATAACACACTTAAATCTGTCCAAACAAGAGTCTAGTAGATATCCCGGGTATGATAAAGTTTGAAACACAAAAACATAAATTATAATATAATAAATAAAAATAAATAAATAATTAAAAAAAATAAAAATAAATAGTAATAAAATAAATTTCCCCACGATTCACTATCGCTCAATTCTGCAAGTGTTCTAATTTATTATCGCTGTTTTCTAGCTGGTCTAAAGCCACTTTTGACGTAAAGGGACACTTTTTGGTTGCTATGGACAATCTCCAGTTTCCAGGCAGAAAGAACAGTATATATCACATAAAACTGCATGCAGGGCATGGGCCAAAGCACTGGGGACAAAAGGGATGTAAAATAATTTCATACAGTACTGTAATCTGTAAGATTACAGTACTGTATGTGTTATGATTTTTACTTTTTTTTTAATTTGCCGCCAGGCTCCGCCCCCGTGCGTCGCGACGCTCGCAGGGAACGGAGCCTGGCAAGGAGAGGCTTCGGAGGAGGACGGAGCCCACGGACACTGCGGGGGACATTGCAGGATCCCGGGGACAAGGTAAGTAAAGGCACACCAGGATCCTGCGATGTAATCCCGAGTGTGGCTCGGGGTTACCGCTAATGGTCCTGAATTTGAACCTCGAGCCACACTCGAGAAAACCGCCAGGGAGGCTACAACTGTGAGCAGCCATTGTGAGGCTTATTGCGCAGGTATCTTTCACTGTTGTCACTGACAGGAAACTTTCCCTGTTGCTGAAGCATATGCATGTAGACAGGCAATAGCTGTAGAAACAAAAAATGAATGACAATTTTGAAAAAAAAAATAGAGAGATCGTGATGCAGCTTAGCACCGATGCTCCATGTCTCTTCTGAAGAACCCCCGGAACCATTGATTGGCTCCTGTTGTATCCAATCACAGCTGGAGTGGCGCGCATGCTGCCCCTAAACCACGTGCACGGAATCACGTACAGGTACGTGATTTTGCTCACCCGGTCGTCCTGCCACAGTAAATATACGTGGGGCGGTCCGGAAGCGATTAAAGACGAAAAATAGGAATAAAAAAGTAACATGCAACAAGAAACACGTGAATGTTTTGTGTGCAAGAAACACAGAAATTTAAAAGCAGAATGCTAGAATGCAAATAAATAAATAAAAGGTCAAAAGTGTGAAGGAAGAAACTGTTGCTTCAGATAATGAATGTTTTTCAATCTAAAAGTTGCACCTCATCTTTGCAGGCATGGTGTGTTGATTCAGGAGCTACGAGTCACATCACAAATGACAGAAATTGACCCTGACCAGAGTAAAACAGAAAAAATCACCACAGCTAATGTGCAAATAAGGGAATCAGAAGGAATAGGAGATGGTTTTATTTACTGTCCTATTTTCCAGAGTGTTGCCAGAAAGATACCTGTAAAAAATGTCCTCTATGTCCCTGCTCTTGAAACAAATCTTTTGTCAGCGAAGAAGCTCACAAAACAAGGCAATGTTTTGACCTTCCAAGATGACAGTTGTGCCATCGCAAAAGGGATATCTTACTTGCAAAGGCTAAAATTACAGATGAACTGTATAAGCTGAACTGCAATGAGGTGATTGTTACTGCCAAGGAGGAAAAAAAACATTCACACATGGCACAGACGACTTGGGCACAGAAGTCCTGACATAATAAAGAAATTAACTAAAAATGACTATGCCAGTGGAATAAAAATTAGTCCATGTGATCAAACGATGAAATGCACCAGCTGTATAAAAGGAAAAATTACAAGAAAAGCCTTTTCAAAGCATAGTAACAGCAAAAAAATTGACTCCAGCAAAGAAGAGGTGTTTTCTCACTTTTATAGATATATATTACACTATGGGGGTCATTTACTAAGATGAATGCACTGCCCTGGTTCCAACCTTAATTGGTGCGCTGGATAGATCCTTAATCCAGCGTGTGAACCAGCGCAGACACAGGAGTACCTGCACGCGAGAATGTTTCCAGCGCGATAGGACTGCGCTGGTTCTCGGCAAGGTACATCTCGCGCTCGCTGCAATAGGAAAAAGACATCTTCCTATTAAGGCAGTGCGAGAAAAACCTGCATGGGTTCCCCCTTCGGGTGCATGCCAGGCCCTCTGGTCTAGTATGGATATTAAGGGGAACCCCTACGCCAAAAAAACGGCGTGGGGGTTTCCCCCAAATCCACACCAGGCCCTTATCTGAGCACGCAGCCCGGCTGGTCAGGAAAGGGGGTGGGGACGAGCGAGCGCCCCCCCCCCTCCTAAACCGTGCCAGGCCACATGCCCTCAACATGGGGGATGGGTACTTTGAGGAAGGGGGGTGCGCTGCGGGCCCCCCCCCAAAGCACCTTGTCCCCATGTTGATGAGGACAAGGGCCTTTTCCCGACAACCCTGGCCGTTGGTTGTCGGGGTCTGCGGGAGGGGGGATATTTGGAATCCGGGAGCCACCTTTAATAAGGGGCCCCCGGATGCCGGCCCCCCACCCTATGTGAATGAGTATGGGGTACATGGTACCCCTACTCATTCACCTAGGGAAAAAGTGTCAATAAAAAAAACCACTGCACAGGTTTTTAAAGTAATTTATTAGACAGCTCCGGGGGTTTCCTCTTCCGGCTTCAGGGGTCTTCTTCCGACTTCGGGGGTCTCTCTGGTTCTTCTCCGCTGTCTCCAGCCTTTTCTTCTGCTGTTCGACCTGTTCTCCGCGCTCTCTGGGTCTTCTGCCGGGCTCCTCCGCTATCTTCTGCTCTTTTGCTATAGAGGAGGAGCCCAGTCTGCTGCCTTCTTCCGACTTCGGGGTCTTCTTCTGACTTCGGGGGTCTCTCCGGTTCTTCTCCACTTTTCCTGGCCTTTTCTCCTGTTGTTCGACCTGTTCTCCGCGCTCTCCGGGTCTTCTGCCGGGCTCCTCCGCTATCTTCTGCTCTTTTGCCGCTCTTTTGCTATAGCGGAGGAGCCCGGTCTGCTGCCTGCTGCCTGCTGCATTCTGCCTTCTTCTTATCTTCTTCTCTTGTTCTCTTGTTCTCTTCTTCTCTTCTTCTCTTCTTCAGTCAGAAGAAGACCCCGAAGTCGGAAGAAGGCAGCAGACTGGGCTCCTCCGCTATAGCAAAAGAGCAGCAAAAGAGCAGAAGATAGCGGAGGAGCCCGGCAGAAGACCCGGAGAGCGCAGAGAACAGGTCAAACAACAGAAGAAAAGGCCGGAGACAGCGGAGAAGAACCGGAGAGACCCCTGAAGTCGGAAGAAGACCCCCGAAGCCGGAAGAGGACCCCCCGGAGCTGTCTAATAAATTACTTTAAAAACCTGTGCAGTGTTTTTTTTAATTGACACTTTTTCCCTAGGTGAATGGGTAGGGGTACCATGTACCCCATACTCATTCACATAGGGTGGGGGGCCGGCATCCCTCATTTTTTTTTTATTTTGGCATAGGGTTCCCCTCCGAATCCATACCAGACCCTGGGGTGACCCCACGCTGTATTTTTCACGATTTTTTTTTTTTTTTTTTAGCCGGCATTTTTTTTTTTTACATTGATCAGGAAGTCAGCTGACAGCTGATGACTCATAGGTTGTTAACCACTTCAATATCAGACACTTTTGCCTCTTCCTGCCCCAGAAAATGTTCAGCTTTCAGCGCTGTCACACTATGAATGACAATTGCGTGGTCATGCTACACTGTACTCAAACAACATTGTTAGCATTTTGTTCCCACAAATAGAGCTTTCTTTTGGTGGTATTTGATCAACTCTGCAGTTTTTGTTTTTTTTTGCTAAACAAACTAAAAAGAACAACATTTTGGAAAAAAAAAGTTTTTTCTTTGTTTCAGTTATAAAATTTTGTTTTCTCCTTCACTGTCGGGCACTGATGAGGCAGCACTGATGGGCACTGATAATGTGGCACTGATGGGCACTGATGAGGATGCACTGATATGTAGAATTGATGGGCACTAATATGCGGCAATGATAAGCAGCACTGATGGGCACTGATATGCAGCACTGATGGGCACTGACTGGTGGCACTGATGGGCACTGACTGGGGGCACTGATGGGCACTCACTGGCGGCTGTGATGGGCACTGACAGGCAGCTGTGATGGGCACTGACAGGCGGCACTAATGGACAGATAAGCGGTACTGATTGCCACTGACAGGTGGCACTGATGGGCAGCACTGATGTTGAGGTACTGACAGGTTTTACTGCTGGGCACTGAGATGGGCACTGTGGTGGGCACTGATTAGCACTGATATGGGCACTGATTGTCACTTTGATGGGCACTGTGAGCTGTCTTTTAATTGGGGAACTGACTGACAGCTGAGGGGTCACATCTGAGGTGTTGTGGCACATCTGAGGGGGCTGTGCTGATAATCAATGTGCTGATTATCAACACAGACCCCCCCCTCTGACAGGGAGAGCTGTGATCGGCTCTCCCTGTCATCTACCGGCACTTCCTGGTTCTCATGATGATCAGCTGTGATTGGTCACAGCTGATCACGTGGTAAGAAGCCTCTGACAGAGGCTTCTTATCACAATCGGAGATGCGGGGTGTCAGACTGACACGCCGCACTCGCGATCGCCGCGATGCGCGCCCCTGCATATGACACCCAGTCAGGATAACAGAACCACTTCCCGGATGTCATTCTGCATACAGCAGGCGGAAAGAGGTTAAGGACGCGGCGGCCGGCTTCCCAGCCCCCTTCTTAGCAACCCGCTATATACAGCATAAAAAAAAGAAATTAAAAAACGCAAATCGCGGTAAAAACGCGGTACTTGCGTTTTGGATGCAGTTCCAGTGAAATCTATTACAAGCAAAACGCTGCATTTTGCGGGAAAAAAAGTCACTGACCCTTTCCAAAAACGCAGAGGCACAAAAATGCATTGATGTGAACATGTTCCATAGGAACCCATGTTAAAAAATTCCCATGCAGTTCTGCAAAATGCATCAAAAAATGCATTAGTGTGAATAGAGCCTAAGGCCCCTTTCACACTGGGGCGGTGGGGGGCGTCTGCGGTAAAGCGGCACTATTTTTAGCTCAGATTTACTGTCGTTTTAGTGGCGTTATTCGGCTGCTAGCGGGGCAGTTTTAACCCCTCTGCTAGCGGCCAAAAAGGGGTTAAATCCGCCCGCAAAAAGCCGCTGGATCGGCATTTTGCCGGCGGTATCACAGCGCTGCCCCATTGATTTTAATTGGGAGGAGCAGTGAGTTCACCGCTCCAAAAAAGCTGCTGGCAGGACTTTTTGTGACGCCCTGCAAGCGCACCGCTCCAGTGTGAAAGCCCTCACTGGAGTGAATGGAGCCACTTCTTTAGAGCGTTTTTCAGGCGCTATTTTTAGTGCCGTAGCGCTTAAAAATGCCCCAGTGTGAAAGGGGCCTAAAAAAAGTCCTGCTAGCAGCATCTTTGGAGTGGTGTCTAAACTGCTCCTGCCCATTGAAATCAATGGGACAGTGTGGCTATACCGCCGGCAAAACGCTGCTGCAGTGGTGTTTTGCGTGCGGATTTAACCCCTTTTCAGCCGCTAGCGGGGGTTAAAACCGCTAGCGGCCGAATACCGCCGGTAAAGCAGCGCGAAAAATAGCGCAGTTTTAGCGCTGCCGCCCGCACCGCCCCAGTGTGAAAGGGGCCTAAGGCTCCCCTCACACGGACGGACCTTTCAGGTTCGCCTCGGACCTGAACGGACACTCCATAGACCTCTATGGAGGGTCGGATGTCAGTGGTGACATATCCGCTGACATCCGACCCACTCCAATCCTAAAAAGTGTAACGGAGGAAAAACCTATTTTTCCATCCATCTGCGCATCGGATCAGGTGACGACGGACTCTACGGTCCATCATCATCCGATCCCCCATAGAGGAGAGCGGCACTCTGACAGGTCTGTCCCTGCACAGTGTGCAGAGACAGACCTGTCATCTTCCTGCCCAGCAGGGATCGACGGAGCGATCCCCCGCTAAGCAGAGCGGGCTCCGTACACGGGGTACAAAGTCCCATCATGTGTATGAGGCTTAAACACCAGAAATTCAAGTTTTCATATCTTTAAAGGTCACCATACACTGGCCAATCAGTTAGATCTTCCATAAATTAGATTCAGTGCAAGAGCCGGTTTGATTTTCTACAATTAGAAGTAATTCTTACAGTGTATCTTCCTATTACCGCTTTAGCCTAATGCTCTCTTTCCACTATTTCAACACCAAAGTTGCGTGATTTACAATGTGCTTTTTCGGCTTGTTTTCCACTATTGCAACTTGTCATGCCACTAGGGACTGAAAAGTTGCATCACAAGTTCTACCCCATGATTTACAATGAGTACCGTTCAGATGTCTGCGACTTCAAGTCGCAGCAACTTCAAAGTGCACTATTTTGGTCCCACTTTGATGCGACTTGAGGTCCATAGACCTCAAAAATACACAGGCATTCCTTCAAGTTTTGGCAAAAAGTTGGGGGAAACTCGCGGCAAAAAGCACGCAACTTTGGGCTTTCAATAGTGGAAACCGAGCCTTAATGCCACGCGACTAATTCAAAACATCTGAGAAAAAGTCGCACTGAAGTTGGAACAAAGTAGTGCAAGAACTTTTTTTGGAGTTGCACCAATTAGAACGGGGGAACATTGAAATACATGTGTTTTGACTTGTCCTGCGACTTCACATGTGTCAAGTCGCACAACAACTCGCAGTAGTGGAAAGAGAGCTTAAGGCCACTTGGGACTGAAAAGTTGCATCACAAGTTGTACCCCATGATTTACAATGGGTACCGTTCATATGTGTGCGACTTGCTTACGCACATGCCGTATACACAGCAGGCACACATCTTTATTACAGAAATCCATAGTTGGCATGGAAATTAACCACTTGCTTACTGGGCACTTAAACCCCCTGCTGTCCTGACCAATTTTCAGCGCTGATCCATTTTGAATGACATTTGCGCGGTCATACTTAGCCAAATGTTTTTTTTAGTTTTTTTTTTTAAGTTCCCACAAATAGAGCATTCTTTGGGTGGTATTTGATCACCTGTGTGGTTTTTTTCTTTTGTTCAAACAAAAGAAAAGACAGATTTTTTTAAATAATTTGGTATATTTTTGGATATTTTGATATTAAATTTTGCAAACAGGTAATGTTCATTCATTGATGTACACTGATGAGGCGGCACTGATTGGTTACACTGATAGTCAGCGCTGCTTGGGATCACTGGTGGGCATTGGTAGGTCTGTGGTCGATCTGTGATCACCCGAGTCTCAGTGACTACGTCCTATGACAGCCTCCCAGATATTCAGGTCCACGCTGTGGCCATCATTTGGCTATAGCACAGACACCAAGTGGTTAATAGAAAAACAGATGCAGATTTCTAGGACTGGTCAAAAATAATGTTTTAGAGTAAAAGGCAACTGATGACTTTCTATTAAAGGTCTAAATCGGCCATTAACATGTATCACAATTGAACTTAGGAATGTGTCTTTGCAAAGTTAAACTCATTAAAATCCTTTCTTATTTTTGCTTGGGGATAGACTGCAGAGGGCCTATAAGTTTTGGGGGATGTCTACACCCCTGATAGGGTGAAGACACCTACCAAATTTTACCAATTTCGCATTCAAAATTATTCACTTCCTGTCACATAGCCAAACAGGAATTGAGGGTAAAACCCTACCAATGTATATCCTTGGGGACACACAGGTCAATCTAAATAGTTTCCCCATTCGGGAAATTGCACTCTAGCATTTTGCCATGTACATCCCAAATTATTATGTATCTTGGGGTTTATTTACTAAAAGGTAAATCCGCTTTGCACCACAAGTGCACTTAGAAGTTCAGTTGCTGGAGATCCGAGGGGGACATGCAAGGAAAATAAAAAAAAAAGGCATCTTTGCCTCTACATGATTGGATGATAAAATCACCAGTGCTACCCTTCTGATTTTCATCAACTACACTTGTATTGCAGAAAGGATTTGCCTTTAATAAACCCCAAAATACCTAATAATTTGGGGTATACACAACAAAGTGCTAGAGTGCAACTTGCATAATGGGGGCACTAGTTAGATTGACCTGTGTGTCCCCCAAGGAAAAATTAGGGCTTTACTCTCACTTCCTGTTTGGCTATGACAGGAAGTGAAGCCAATTTTAAGAAAAGGGACAAAGCCCAACCTTTAAAAAAATAAAAAATAAAAATCTTGATTTCCCTCAAATGTCCACAATCGGAAAAGGATTGGCTTCTGTTTGATTTTAGTTCAGTGCTCTAAATCAGTGCTTCGCAACCCTGTCCTCAAGTACCCCCCAACAGGCCATGTTTGCAGGTTTTCCTTCATCTTGCACAGGTGCTTTAAATCAAAGTCAATGGCTTTGTATTTTGGACAGCTATTTTAGAGAAGATAAAATTTCCTAAACATGTCCTGTCAGGCGGGTACTTGAGGACTGAGGCTGAAAACCACTGCTCAAAAAGAAAATTGAATACTTACCACCCCTGAAATGTTACTTTCCTGGTCACTATCCATGGCAGCATACGTACAATCCATGCATGTGCTACCATGAAGGCACCAGGAAAGTAACTTAAAACTAAAAAAAAGTGAAAAAGGGATTTGTCCAAGACATGCCAATCAGCCTAGTTAAGCTGCAGCTGGGAAATCTGATGCATAAAAAGAACACACATAAAACAAAGAATTTGAAACAATTTTATTGGTCCAAAAAAAAAAAAAAAAAAAAGGACTTGGAAAAGAAGCAAGGAAAGCAACATACACACATGTATGTTAATTTGAGGCACTAACAGAATAGGTTTGACCCTTTTGCAGTGTAAATTAACAGGAGTTAAAAGGATTGCACCCACAAATGGACATCTATTAAGGATTAAAACAACATTAGGCACAACATCTTGAGAAAGAATTTTAAAAATAAGGCAGCACAGACAGTTAAATCAAAGTGAACAACGTAAAAACAAAAATTGCCAACATAAAAAAGATTTCATGGTAAAATAACCACCACCCAAAAAAAACCCAGCAAACCAAAGTAACAAATAAATTGCATAAAAACACATCTGTTTTGCAACAACATAACAAACAAAATAGAAACAGAAAATACATGTGTTAGAAACTCGATAAGGACACCCAAATGTATTCTCTTGCCGGCCCCCCATACACACAATCTTGGCTCTTTTCAGGGCAAAGTAAAGATTGCTATCTGCAAGCTTTATATAACATAGGTTTGTCTGCTAATGAGGCAATTGCAAACACATGGGCAGTCCATTAAACACACAAAATGCAAGTTCACCCAATGTAGAGAGAACTTCAAAGTGGGTACACCTGTTAAGGATGTCCTTAAATTACTAACCCAAAAAACACACTCTGAGCATGCCCAGAAACATACAAGTGCTGTTCACACACAAAAAGCACCACAAAAAAAAACCAAAGTCCCTGAGCATGCTCAGAACAACCTAAATGCAGCTAGCACAAAATAAGCCACCCCACTGTCCAAAATTAAGCACATCATCCAGCATGCACCAAAATTACAGATGGGACAAAACACCCCCCAGTCCAGGGGGGCAACTATAGAGCCTAACATGTGCAAAAGTTATACAACAAATACCATTGCAGTCTAAGAGAACTGACTTGGTAATTTTACTAGTCCCCACTTGGCTGGCTTATCTTCTAGTTACTGGCCTTAAAATGAGTATGGGGCCCAGGTCCCACCCTAAGGGACATATATCAATGTCACCAATTGGACAACCCCAAAAACGAAACAAGGAGAAATGCCTTTAAATATGCCAAATTGCTTAAGGGCCAGTTCACACCAATGCAGTCCAGTGCATATTTTATGCATCAAAAATGCATGAAAAATCGGTTATATGGTGTGCAATGGCATAGTTCACACCAGTGCTTGCAGTTCCAGTGCGTTCCAGTTCCAGAATAAAAGTAGAACATGCTGCATTTTTTCTGCACTGGACTGTATTGAAAAGCTGTAAAACGCATCAAAACGCAATGGAACGCACTTGTCCTTATTTAAGGTTAAGAAAAAAGAGGGGTGAAAAAAAACACTGGACTGCATCAAAAACGCACCAAAAACGCACTGGAACACATCAAAAACGTGCATGCAGAAAAGCACCTGGAAAGCGTCCGGACTGCGTTTCTAAGGGCCCTAAGGGCAAGATCACACCATAGAAACGCAGTCCGGATGCGTTCCAGGTGCTTTTCTGCATGTACTTTTTTATGCGTTCCAGTGCGTTTTTGGTGCATTTTTGATGCAGTCCAGTGCCCCCCCCCTTTTTTCTTAACCTTAAGGCCTGATTCACACCTATGCATTTTTAGTGCTTTTTGCATTTTGCAGATCTGCACTAAATTCCATTTAACATGGTTTCCTATGGAACACGTTCTGTAGTGCAAATCTGCAAAATGCAAAATGCACTAAAAATGCATAGATATGAATCAGGCCTAAATAAGGACAAGTGTATTGCAGTGCATTTTTGGTGCATTTAGGTGCGTTCCAGTGCATTTTTGATGCATTTTACAGTGTTCCAGTACAGTCCAGTGCATAAAAAATGCAGCATGTTCGACTGTTTTTTTTGGGAACTGGAAATGTTTTTGATGCAGAAAAAAAACGCACTGGACTGCATGTGGTGTGAACTGGCCCTTAAGAAATAAAAGTTATTTAAAACTACTCGCGGCTATAATGAAATGTCGGTCCGGCAATTAGGGATGAGCCGAACACCCCCCTGTTCGGTTCGCACCAGAACTTGCGAACAGGCAAAAAATGTGTTCGAACACACGAACACCGTTAAAGTCTATGGGACAAGAACATGAATAATCAAAAGTGCTAATTTGAAAGGCTTATATGTAGGGATGAGCTTCGAGCCGAACTCATGTTCGACTCGAACATCGGCTGTTCACAAGTTCGCCCAACAGCGAACAATTTGGGGTGTTAGCGGCAAATTCGAATGCCGAGGAACACCCTTTAAAAGTCTATGGGAGAAATCAAAAGTGCTAATTTTAAAGGCTTATATGCATGGTATTGTCATAAAAAGTGTTTGGGGACCTGGGTCCTGCCCCAGGGGACATGTATCAATGCAAAAAAAAGTTTTAAAAACTGCCGTTTTTTCGGGAGCAGTGATTTTAATAATGCTTAAAGTCAAACAATAAAAGTGTAATATCCCTTTAAATTTTGTAGCTGGGGGGTGTCTATAGTATGCCTGTAAAGGGGTGCATGTTTCCCGTGTTTCGAACAGTCTGACAGCAAAATGACATTTCAAAGGAAAAAAAGTCATTTAAAAATACTTGCGGCTATTAATGAATTGCCGGCCCGGCAATACACATAAAAGTTCATTGATAAAAATGGCATGGGAATTCCCCACAGGGGAACCCCGAACCAAAATTTAAAAAAAAAATGACGTGGGTGGTCCCCCTAAATTCCATACCAGGCTCTTCAGGTCTGGTATGGATATTAAGGGGAACCCCAGCCAAAAAAAAAAACGGGTCCCCCCAAAAATCCATACCAGACCCTTACCAGAGCACGCAACCTGGCAGGCCGCAGGAAAAGAGGGGGGGACGAGAGGGCGCCCCCCCTCCTGAACCGTACCAGGCCACATGCCCTCAACATTGGGAGGGTGCTTTGGGGTAGCCCCCCAAAACACCTTGTCCCCATGTTGATGAGGACAAGGGCCTCATCCCCACAACCCTGGCCGGTGGTTGTGGGGGTCTGCGGGCAGGGGGCTTATCGGAATCTGGAAGCCCCCTTTAACAAGGGGACCCCCAGATCCCGGCCCTCCCCCCTGTGTGAAATGGTAAGGGGGTACAAAAGTACCCCTACCATTTCACTAAAAATCTGTCAAAAATGTTAAAAATGACAAGAGACAGTTTTTGACAATTCCTTTATTTCTTCTATTTTCTATCTTCTTTCTTCTATCTTCCTTTGGTTTCTTCCTCCATCTTCTTCTCCTGGTTCTTCCTCCGGTGTTCTTGTCCAGTATCTCCTCCGCAGTGTCTTCTTCCCTTCTTCTCCTTGGGCCGCTCCGCATCCATGGCATGGAGGGAGGCTCCCACTCTTCTCTTCATCTTCTTCTCTTCTTCATCTTCTTCTCTTCCTCATCTTCTTCTCCGGGCCGCTCCGCACCCATGCTGGCATGGAGGGAGGCCCCCGCTGTGTGACGCTTCTCCTCTTCTGACGGTTCTTAAATAACGGGGGGAGGCGGGGCCATGCACGGGGACATGACGGGACTTCCCTGTGGCATTCCCCGTGATGCCACAGGGAAGTCCCGTCAAGTCACCATGCGTCAGAGGGGGCGGGGTCACCGGGTGGCCCCGCCCCCTGTTATTTAAGAACCGTCAGAAGAGGAGAAGCGTCACGCAGCCGGAGCCTCCCTCCATGCCAGCATGGATGCGGAGCGGCCCGGAGAAGAAGATGAAGAAGAGAAGAAGATGAAGAAGAGAAGAAGATGAAGAGAAGAGCGGGAGCCTCCCTCCATGCCATGGATGCGGAGCTGCCGAGGAGAAAAAGGGAAGAAGACACAGCGGAGGAGATGCTGGACGAGAACACCGGAGGAAGAACCAGAAGAGCCAGAAGAACCAGAAGAAGAAGAAGAAGATGGAGGAAGAAACCGAAGGAAGATAGAAGGTAGAAGAAAGAAGATAGAAAATGGAAGAAATAAAGGAATTGTCAAAAACTGTCTCTTGTCATTTTAAACATTTTTGACAGTTTTTTAGTGAAATGGTAGGAGTACTTTTGTACCCCCTTACCATTTCACACAGGGGGGAGGGCCGGGATCTGGGGGTCCCCTTGTTAAAGGGGGCTTCCAGATTCCGATAAGCCCCCCACCCGCAGACCCCTACAACCACCGGCCAGGGTTGTGGGGATGAGGCCCTTGTCCTCATCAACATGGGGACAAGGTGTTTTAGGAGGCTACCCCAAAGCACCCTCCCAATGTTGAGGGCATGTGGCCTGGTGCGGTTCAGGAGGGGGGCGCTCTCTCGTCCCCCCGTCTTTTCCTGCGGCCTGCCAGGTTGCGTGCTCGGATAAAGGTCTAGTGTGGATTTTTGGGGGGACCCCATGCCAATTTTTTTTTTAATTTTGGCGCGGGGTTCCCCTTAAAATCTATACCAGACCTGAAGGGCCTGGTATGGATTTTTGGGGGGACCCCACGTCATTTTTTTATTTTTTGGCATGGGGTTTCCCTAATATCCATACCAGACCTGAAGGGCCTGGTATTGAATTTCGGGGGAACCCCACGCATTTTTTTTCTGAATTGTGTTTGTTTTCTTAATGCTGTTTTTATCAATGAACTTGTATGTGTTTTGCCGGACTGACATTTCATTAGCGCCGCACAAAGTGAACCAGCGTTAAAAACAAAAAAAAAGTCTAGAGGTGCGCCCGTTCAACCTATGCAAATGTTTTTACGTTGCCTGATATTTACTAATATTTTGCCGGCACACTGAACTAAAGTATTTGAACAGGCGCAAATGCCGGCTTGTTCCGAGAAAGTCACTTTCTCGTTCTATATTGGCCATATTTGTGACTTGGGCAGTTAGTACAACACTTCCCCACATCACCCCACATCACCCCCATATTCTTGGCACTTCCAGCTTGTTTAAGTTTGAAGTTAAACATGCCGTGCACCAGGTCTATAGTGGCGTACAGATCACCTAGAATAGTAAATGGGGGATTGCGCTGTGTTACCGGCTCAAATGCTTTGTAAATACGAAAATGTCATTTGCGCATCGGCTTACATAGCATTGCTTACATAGCATTAAAATGGGAGCCAGATTCATAGGATGAGATGCAAAGATTTCCAACTCATGAGAAACAAAAGTGAATCAGAGCTGCTAATGAAGATTGCAGATGTTTTGACAAAACTGCTTACAAGAAACAGATTTATAGAACTGAGATCTGAAATGGGACTAATATAAGGAGTAGTTGCTGAGTGAGGGTGTTGGAATACAACGTATTCTGTGCAACAACTACTGTACATCAGTATTTAGTAGAGATACGTTATTTAACCAGTAGATGGCAGTGTTTATAAGTTTGTAGCTTCATCTATGTTATGCTCAATGTCTTTTCCCTGAATACAGTTGCTGTTTCCTGTCTACAGTTAAGCAGAAAAGCTTATGTGGACTGTGCACTGTCTGTTCTGAAGGGCTATATACAGAATTTCTAACAAGCTCCAGTTTTCTTTTCAAAAGCTAATACTGTATATCCCCCTTATAGCTTCATTATGCCTAAGGAGGGTTTATTTTGACCACCCTCACTGTAGAGGCCCTTGATTTGACAATTTTGGACTATTTTTCTTTAATCATTGTTACTGCAGCTCATTTTAACCACTTAAGGAGCGGAAGGATTTGCCCCCTTAAAGCAGAGTTCCACCCATTTTTTAGTTTATTAAAAGTCAGCAGCTACAAAAAGTGTAGCTGCTGACTTTTAATAAACAGACACTTACCTGTCCCATGGTCCAGTGATGTGGGCGCCTGGAGCCTCACTCTTCTCCCCTTCCACTCTGCAGCACCAACATAGCAACTGTGGGCACCCGGCCATGACAGCTTACGGCTTCCTGGCCGGGTACGCACTGCACACGAGCGAGTTGCCCTGCGCAAGGAGAGGCCGCCTAGGTGGCAGAGAAGAGGAAGCAGGAAGTGGGACAGGAAGTCCCTCTAAAAAAAAGGTACCCACTCCCCCCCCCAAAAAAATGACATGCCAAATGTGGCATGTAAGGGGGCGAGGAGTGCTTAAAGCGGAAGTTCCACTGTTGGGTGGAACTCTGCTTTAATGACCAGGCCATTTTTTGCGATACAGCACTGCTTTGCTTTAACTGACAATTGCACGGTCATGCAATGTTGTACCCTTTTGCTCTTAAAGCGGCCATGGTACACCTATGGCAATTCCTGCAGCCATCCAACCTGCTGCAGTATGACGGTGGCTGGTCGGCAAGCGGTTAAGCATACCGAGAACTACCCTCAGTTTTTTATTACATCTGTCCTAAATCCAAAACCGAGGTGGCTGAATAGAGTTTACTTTTAGCTCTTAGCATTGCCTTGTCAAGGAGATATAGCTGATATAAACCTGAAAATCCACTCCACCAAGGTTTATCTTATGTCCAGAATGTATCTAAAACTTACCTACTATTAACTCATAAAGCTGAACTCCAGAAGAAAAAAGATTTACCCTTGATATGAGTCCCACTCCCTACTACAAGTGTTAACTGCTTGTTTTACCTAATGGTTGATAAATAAGATTATATACTTACCTTATTTCTCACTCCCTCAGCAGCAAGGGCTATTCTGATTCTCTGGAATGTAGGTAGTCCCACGGCATCCTCCTGTGCAATGCAGGACTGCATTGTATGGTAGGAGGACACCTGTAAGATTGAGGAATAAGGTACATACAGTATATCACCTGATACATCATCTCCTAGGCAAAATCAGCAGATGATTTTTTTATTTCAAATACAAGCAGTGTTTGTAACTAAATTCGACTTGGTATCAGCCTCCTGTAGTCCCTGAATAGCAGATCTCAGAATAAGAAAGAAGAAAGCAGCAAACAGATCCAGATATTTAACCACCTGCCTACCGCTCACAGTAAATATACTGTGAGTGGGCGGCAGGTACAGGCACAGTCACAGTCATGTACATGTATGTGACCGCCCTTCTTTCGGGTTTTTAGGAACGCGTGATTGGATGCAGCACAAGTTTGGCAGCAGATTTCAACCTATAATTTTGGTGGAAATTTACTGTTCGGCTGCATCCAATCACACACAGAGTTCTGTGTTTACAAAAAAAAGCAGCACACGTTCCACACATTATTTATTTTAGGTACTTAAATAGCGCTGTCAATTTATGCAGTGCTTTACATATACATTGTACATTCACATCAGTCTCTGCCCTCAAGGAGCTCACAACCTAAGGTCCCTAACACACATACGTGGGTCAATTTAGACAGGATCCGATTAACCTACCAGCATGTCTTTAGAATGTGGGAGGAAACCGGAGTACCCAGAGGAATCCCATACAGGCACAGGGAGAACATGCAAACTCCGGCCAGATGGTGTCATTGTTGGGATGCGAACCAGCGACCCTTTTTGCTGATAGGTGAAAGTGCTAACCACTACACCACTGTGCTGCTCTTTATACATTATTAGGAACACAGTTAACCCCTTGATTAGCTTTAGATGTTAACCTCTTCCCAGCCAGTGTCATTAGTACAGTGTCAGTGTACAGTATTATCACTGATCACTTTACTAGTGTCACTAGCGTTGTCAATGTCAGTTAGTGACCCTCCTGGCCAGTGTTTGTTAGTTCTAGATTGCCCGCCACCCTATCACAGTCCCACTTTAAGTTTCTGATCACTGTCATTACAGTATAGTGTCTATAGCTGTGTAATTTCCAGTATATATACTAAAGTTTGTAGACGCTATAACTTTTGAACAAACCAAATAATATACTCTTACTGGAATTTTTTGGCCTAAATCTATGAAGAAATTTGATTTTTTGATTTTTTTTTGTTGAATATGTTTTATAACAGGAAGTAGAAAATATTTGGTGTTTTTTTCAAAATTTTCTTTCTTTTTTCATTTATATTAAAACAGTGTTGCATGATTGTGCAATTGCCAGTTAAAATAGCACAGTGCTAAATAGAAAAAAAAAACGCCCTGGATATGAAAGAGGTCCTGGCTCCTCCCCCCTGCTGAGTGCCCCCTTTGCAAGCCGTTTGCTATGTGGCCCTTGTTTAAGCTTGCTGCTGAGCCCTGCTCTGTGTATCCCCTGTCACTGGCTCTGATTGACAGTAACAGGAGCCAGTGGCTCCCGCTGCTGTATCTGAGCCAATGAGGAGCAAGAAAGCCGAGAGAGCCTTGTGCCCATTGTGGATCGAGATCAGACTCAGGTATGTATTGGGGAGGGGGTGCATGCAGAAGATTTTTTTGATTGCATGCAGAAGGTTTTTCCCCTTCTGCATAGAATGTATGTGGTCAAGAATATATTTGGTCAGTGTAATCACCCAGTATCCCCACCAGTTTGTGTACAAACACCAATCCACCAGGGATCTCTAATTTAGCAGCGGTAGTGCTACCACCACTAAAATACAGTTTTTCAGCCACTCTTTGAGAACAAACCCATCATTTTTAAAGGGTTATATTGTACTTCTCCATAACTTCACATGCAGCATTAAGGCATCCTCTAAACTCGTTATTTAATTGATTTTTTTTATTTTTAATGTTGCATTTAAAGAACCTCTTCCTGACAAATGGTATTTAGCCTTGGAAAAGGCCAGAAAAAAATAACATGTTTTGGCTCCCATAGACATCAGTGGAGTTTGGTGCTATTTTTGGGGTTATGAATATCCTGCCTGGATCATTAAAAGTCAAGCAAAATGAAGTTTGCCCAGTTTGCTTATCCCTAGATGTCACTAAAAGAAGAGGTGATTCTAGACTATCTATTCCTGCAAAAATAATTAAAAATTAAGAAGAAACAAAAGGAACAAAAAAAGGAATGGCTCTGGAGAAAAACAGATGCCTAAGCCCAAGCAAGGGAAATCCTTTCAGGTAAAAGAGGCTAAAAGGAAAGCTCATGATCTAAATATTTTAATGGACAAACCTCTGCAGGCCCTTAAAGTGATTGTAAAGTCAGAAAGTTTTTTTATCTTAATGCATTCTATGCATTAAGATACAAAGCCTTCTGTGTGTAGCAGCCTCCCCCTTGCCCCCCCCCAATACTTACCTGAGCCCCATCTCTGTCCAGCGATTTCCACAAGTGTCTCAGCCGTCCGAGACTCTCTGTCCTGATTGGCTGAGACACAGCAGTGGCTCCATTGGCTCCTGCTGCTGTCAAGCAAAGTCAGCCAATCAGGAGAGAGAGGGGGCGTGTCTGGGTCACGGCTCCATGTCTGAATGGACACAGGGAGCTGTGACTCAGCTCGGGTACCCCCATAGCAAGCTGCTTGCTGTGGGGGCACTCAACAGGAGGGAGGGACCAGGAGCACAGAAGAGGGACCCGAGAAGAGGAGGATCTGGGCTGCCCTATGCAAATCCACTGCACAGAGCAGGTAAGTATAATATGTTTGTTATTTTAAAAGAAAAAAAACAAGACTTTACAATCACGTTAAAGCATAACCTCACTTTTGCTAAAAAAAAAAAAAAAAAAAAAAAAAAAGAACGCACATGCTTACATACTATCAGCTTCAGATAAAATGCCATTATGATGAATTACATTTCATGATGATAGTTTGCATGTCAATGTAAATGTATCATATTTAGTGAAAGGACTAATACTTTAAAGATTAACCTTGCTCATTCCTTGCGAGGCATTCAATATCTCGGTGGTGGCCTTCTCTGTTCCCTTAATTTGCTTTCAAGATACCTAAAACTTTGGAACAAGAGTCAAGACACAACATCAACTACAACCTTATTCACATATACTGTATATATATATATATATATATATATATATATATATATATATATATATATATATATATATATATATATATATGTGTGAGCAGGAGACGTTTTATGCAAATTTCAAGTTTTCTTATAAAATTTAGGCTTGATCCAGGTCCCTTCCACCACCTGAACTTTTCAATTGGTCAGTGTTTCCTATTAGAATAAAGAATTAGCAGGGAAATTTGGGAAAGTTGAGAATTGGATGTAACCTCTTCTGTCTATATCTCTGAATCTACTTTGGTTTGATATGTGCTTTACCTGAAGATAACCTTAGCTTATTCCTGTTTTATGGTATAGATTCAGTTTTAATTATCAGTGTTTATGACTTATTTACAAGTGTCCCTTTTGTTTGCCCATGCAGAAAAATAAAAGATTCACTAAAATTCTCCCTCCCGGTCACATTTTTTCTCTCTGCTTGGACAGCAAGATGTAAAATCCAAACAGTTTAGTCAAAGTCTACATAGAACAATGTGGCAGTGCTGGACCAATTATGAAACACTAGTGTTGTCACATGGGGGGGCACATCCTCGCCCATACTCGGAAGTGTTGGGTAGTTCACTTTTCTCCTATTAATTAAAGGCAGTAACGGGTGTAGCAAAGGTTTTTGTTGAGGGGGAGGCATGAGTTAGGTGGCCAAAGGGTCACTTTTTTTTTTTTTCTCAAACAAAAAGGTTTTTATTTCAGCAAAAATTATTACATACAGTTCCGGAACAAATATATCGCTATGCAAAGTAGTGGTTCAATCAAACAGGTAAACAGCAAATATTGCATCATCTCTCCCTCACCCACTTCCTATAAGATGTATTATAATACACAATCACTCCCAATAACCCTCTTCCTGTACACCTATACCTCCAATAAATCTTAGTAAGTTTGCCTATTTTTATTTGTTTACGGCAGTGTATCCATCATACCCTCTAAAACAAGCGGTCAATCACCAGATCTACTGGCGCAAGTCCCAGAACACCTAACCACGGAACCCACAGTTTCTCATATTTTTTGGATGTCCCCCTGTGTTGAAAGATAATTTTTTCCAAGCGTATAGTGTTCCCCATTTGTGTGATCCATTCCTGCAGTGTAGGGGGGTTTTCAGATTTCCAATGTCTAAGAATTAGCATACGCGCTTGAAACAAAGCTCTGCTAATAGCTTGCTTAAGGATATCTCCTGTCAATAGGTCATCTATTATCCCCAGCAGGCATGGTTTGGGATCTAATGGTATCTGTACCTGGAAGACCATATTGATAGTGTCCAGGACAGTCTTCCAATACAGGTGAAGTTTGGGGCATCTCCAAAGGAGATGAATAAGATCTCTGTGGTCTCTACAACATCTCGTACATGTGGGATCTGTGCCAACCCCCATACGGACTAGTTTAGCAGGTGTATAATGTACTCTAGAGAGTATATAAAGCTGGGATAGTTTTTGAGCAGCGTTTAATGAACACAGGGGGACCGCCTGCAGGGCCTCCTCCCACTGTTCCTCCTCGAATGTGCCAACATCCTGTTCCCATTTAGTCATAGCTTTCAATGGTGAGTCCCTCAGAACCAACTTCAGGACCATAGCATAGCAGTTCGATATGAACCCTTTATATGTAGTTATTTCAAAAAGGAAATTAAAGACAGGTGTGAGTTCTAGAGTCCAAATATCTGCACCTCTCTGGGTATCTATCGCATGTTTAAGTTGTTAGTAATAGAAATTCATGGAAGCCGGTAACTGGAAGGCCTCCCTGAGCTCCGAAAAGGATCTCAGCTTGCCATCTCTGAATATGTGTATCATGTGTGATATCCCATATTGCTTCCATTTTACTCCATATGGTATTTTCGCTATTTCCGTGTAATGATTATTCTCCCAAATTGGGCTATATTTAGTGTATCCTTGCACTCCCTGTAGCATTCTGACCTTATTCCAAATCTTTTGCATAAGAGCATAAGTTGGGAAAAGTTTGTTGGATTTATTATATTGCAGCGCCTCTAACCCGTCTAAGGCTTCACACTTGGATGTGAAGCGAAGTAGCTGGGCCGAGGAGTCTCGAAAATTCAGTTCTATTTCCTGTTTAGGCCGCAGAACTCTAGTAATGTGCTGTAGCTGGGCAGCCAGGTAATATACCCAAGGACTAGGTAGCGCCAGGCCGCCTTCGTCCTTGGGGCGCTGTAGTTGCTCAAGTTTAATTCTAGGAGGTTTTGATAACCATATAAATGACCGAAAGAGTCTGAACTTTTTCAAGGTAATGACCATTGGGGAGTTGTGGAGCACATATAGTAGCTGAGGCATAAGGATCATCTTTATTAGATTGATCCTACCTACTTGTGTTAATTTCAATTTGCTCCAGACTTTAACTCGATCACGACAACGATTAATAAGAGGAGTTAGGTTTAAGTTAACATAATCTAACACGCGGGGAGTGACTTGTATGCCTAAGTACTTAAGGGATGTCGATACCGGGATGTCCAGCATACTCTTTTGGGAAGGAGGTGGTTCACGGTCCAGCAGTAGCAGGGAGGACTTGGTCCAATTAATAACTAGACCCGAGTACTGTCCGAAACCGGCCAATAAAATTCATTGCTTCTGACAGTGACGCTGATGTATCTCCGAGAAGCAGCATGGTGTCATCAGCATACATGATAACCTTCTCCTGAACATCTCCATACCGAAACCCCTGTATTACGGGGTTGCTACGTATCATAGATGCTAAAGGTTCTATCGCCAAAGCAAACAAGAGGGGAGACAGGGGGCAACCCTGTCTCGTACCTCTGTATAGATTAAAGGGTGTGGAGATCCGTCCCCCCTCCCTAATAGTTGCCACCGGGGAAGAATAGAGTAGTTGTACCCATTTGATATATCCGTCCCCAATCCCAAATTTCCTCATCACTGCCCATAGATAGTCCCATTCGACGCTATCAAACGCCTTATGGGCATCCAGCGACAGCAAGGCTCTGTCTCCCCTATTGTCCGACTGGGATTGAATATTGAGAAAAAGTCTGCGCAAATTTATCGCAGTCAATTTCTGGGGCATAAACCCGGATTGGTCTGAATGTATTATGGTAGATATGACTTTGTTCAGACGCAACGCCAACACCTTGGCGAGAATCTTCACATCAGTTTGTAAAAGCGAGATCGGTCGATACGAGTCCCAGATCGAGTGGATCTTTATTGGGTTTTAATATCAGGACTATGCTTGCTCTGGTCATCGACTGGGGGAGGTCACCACTCTGTTTTGCTGCATTAAATACCTTTAGCAGGTGTGGAAGTATACGTTCCCTATACTGTTTGTAAACTTCAATAGGGAGCCCATCGTCTCCCGGAGCCTTGGGAACAGACTGGTCGCCATCTGCAATTCATTAATAGTTAAAGGGTTGTCCAGCTCAGCCCGGGATGCCGCTGAGAGGCTGGGCAGCTGGACTTCATCTAAGTACTCAGTGAGAGAGTCCAATGAGTATGTTTGTTTAGATTGGTACAGAGAGGAGTAAAATATCACTAGTTCTGCCAAAATCTGGTCTGGGCCATTGGTTAGCCCTCCCCGGTGGGAGCGTAATGCTCCAATTGAGGGAGAGGTCTGATGAGAGTGGGCAATAAATGCTAGCAGGCGACCAGTGTGCTCCCCCTCCTCATAATATGCTGTTTTATGAAAAAACCTCTTTCTCTCAGTTGTGGATGACGTGACCTTATATAGCGCATCTTGCGCCGAAAGCCACGATTCCTTGTTAGTTTGGGTTGGATCCGTAATAAACTGTCCCTCTAGTTCTTCTGCCATGCGCTCTATTCCCTCCCTCTGAGCATGTGTTTTCCTTTTAACTGCTTGAATTTCAGCGATGAAGAGGTTCCGAAGAACTGCCTTAAAGGCCTCCCAGGACAAAGCAGACGCTTCATCACTGGCATGAATACGCCAATATCCTGTAATATGGGATTCTATTTGCTCATGGGAAGGGAAGAGATTCAACCAAAATGCATTCATCTTCCACGGAGCCTTTGCCATCGTGGAAGGAGGACGCACCTCTAGGGTCACAATTAGCGGAGAATGATCAGATACACTTCTAACAGCATATGTCACTTCCGAGATATAGCGGTCAGCTACTCCCGAGCATAAACACAGGTCTATCCTTGATAGCGATGAGTGGCTCTTGGAGAAACAAGAGAACTGGCGCACCCCCGGATTCCCTGCTCTCCAAGGGTCTTTCCACCCCACCTCTTCTATAAACTTATTGAGGGCTGTGCAGTTCACTCCCCGCCCCCCCCACTACTGGTGGATGTTTGTCCAGCAACTGATCAGTGTAGTTATTAAAATCCCCGAAGGCATACAGCGGAACCTCAGGGTGTTTCACTTGGTATGCCAGCAGGGCTCTCACCACCTGGTTATTATACGGAGGAAGCACATATATAAAGGCTAATATGCATTTAAGAGTAGACGATTTACACAAAAGAAAGACATATCTCCCTTCTTCATCAATTTCGGAACCCAGCTCCTCATATTCTATAGAACTATGTACCAACACACTCACACCACGAGAGTATGAGGTATGGGTGGAATGGTACGCCTTGCCCACCCATCGATAACCAATACAAGACAGCGAGTTCTTGGTAAGGTGAGTTTCTTGCAAGGCACAAATAGCCGGGAGGCGTTTCCGAAGCAAAGATGATATCATTATCCTTTTTAGGGGGTCATGTAACCCTCTAATGTTCCATGAGATCACAGTTACTGTCGTCATCTTGGAGTGAACAAAAAATGGCTGTCATAGGTAAACCACTGCTTGCTCCTCCCACTCCCACACAAAAGAGATAAGGGGGCTGCTGCACCACACCCAAGGGAGGACGGTAAATGGGAAAGTATCTTGAAGGAGAGAAAAAAAGCCGTGCCTTCACCCGCATGGTAACTTGAAAGTTCCGGAGCAAATCTGGATAGAAAAAAAACCCAAAGCGCACAACGGTGCATGAAACAAACATAAGGGCCTCTTCTGAGCTGGGTTATGCACCTGTAAAAGCTCAACACATAGAAGGGCCAACTTTCTTTGTAATCCAGGACACCAACATGTCAAAGTAGGTGACAAAACTTCATGGGACAACAGGTCCCTCTGACCATCAAGGGGGTCCTGGATCACCTGCATAACGTTCCTGATAGGTAATGACTTGCACAACATCAGGATTCAACTTACATCTGAGCTCGCATTGCTTTATAAAGAAATCAATATACGTTTCCAGCACTGCCCCCGTCCGAGGGAGAAATATGAAAGAGTCCTGTACTGGTAAAGATGATGTCAATCAAGCTCCATTTCTGGTCTCCGTTCTTGTCTAAATTCATTTTCGTTGGCATCCAGCCAGTCAGAGGCCTCAGCCGGGTGTTCAAAGAAGTGTACTCGACCCCTTAGGGTAATTCTGAGTTTCGCTGGATACAACATCGCATATGAGGCTTGTAGCTTCTGTAAGCGTTTTTTAATTTCGGTGAATCGTGAGCGATTCTTCTGGACAGCAGCCGAGAAATCGGGGTAAAAGGAGATTCGTGTGCCATTATATTGGATATTCCTTTTCTCTCTGGCTAGCCTCAAAATGATCTCTCTGTCCCGGTAGTTTAAAAGGCGAGCCAGGATCGGGCATGGGGGGTGCCCAGGTGGGAGGGGTCTGGTGGGTACTCTATGTGCCCGTTCCACAGCATATAGGTGGGTAAAGGCTTCCTTGCCAAACACATCAGTCATCCATTGTTCTATAAATTGCGTGGGATCACGGCCCTCTGCTTTCTCACGGAATCCCACTACGCGCACATTATTGCGTCTGAGACGGTTTTCAAAATCCTCAGCGCGTGTGTCGGTGGCTCTTGCTAACCGTGTGGTAGCTTGGGATTCTCTGATCATATGGGGAAGTTTATCCTCTATTTCACTTATTCTACTTTCTGCTGCAGTAGTCCGCTCTCGGATCTTCTGAATGTCCTGTCTAAGGAGACTAACCTCCTCTTTCAGGCCCCCAAAACGTGCCTGTAGGTTATTAACAGAGGCTGTACATTTATTCACTGCTCTTAGAATGGCTGCAAGTGTGGGCTGTTCACCCCCCTCCTCCTCCTAACATTCTTCAGGCTCCTCAGCTATACCGCTGCTAATGTCCTCTTGAGCCATCATGGCGCCTGCCCCCTGTGTTCTCTCACCCTCCTCCTCATCAGGATCATTTTGTATAGCAAAGTCACACTGAGACCAGATTTTTCATTTAATTTATGGGCATAGTACCTCATGTCCTTGGGGTGGTCAGCGGAGCCATCTTTAGAGCTTTTCTGTTGTTTGCTCTGTGTCTCCTTCATTTTGTCAGCGCCGCGCTTCTGTGCTGATGGCAGAGTGGCGCCATTTTGAGGATCCATCCTTGAGTTCTCTCCCCTCTGTCCTCGGGTCATCATACCCTCTGCATGAACCGGAGTGTATGCCGAGTGTAGCAGGGACTCTCCCAGGGCTGTTGAGTGACTTTTAGGCAGGAATCAGCGCCGGGAACCGGATCAATTCAGGGTAACTGTGGGAGCTCTGTAACTAAGCGTCTGCTCACATGCCGCGCTGGCCACGCCCCACAAAGGGTCACTTTAGGTTGAGCATTGTCAGCATTTTACTTAAAATGTTCACTATATTTATTTTTACATTATACATTTACTCTGTGACTACTTCTCTTTATTCTGTATTTAAAATATGTGTATAATATATACAGTAGATATAAGAAATACCAATTATAGATCTTTAGGCTATATTTCACTTAAAGTGTAACAAAATCCATAACATTAAAAATGATCAATAAATGTTGTATTACATGCTATTTATACTCACTCATTCACTATGGGATTAATTTTCCGAATTCTGCAAAAAAAACCTGGTTGATCCTGCTGTTCTCCACCTTCTGTCCAAGACCCCAATGCAGTTGGGTATTTTGCAGAGCAGCTCGGCACATGCTCACTTTTCGTTGATTTTCTATGATGAGCATTTCCTCCCTATCACATGTGACTATAAAGTTACACATGTAGGCGTATACACAGTGGTAAATGACAGCCCACTCCCTCCCTCCTGCTCCATACTCACTAACCAGTTAAACACAATGGAGGTGGGATATTACATGTAGATTGATATAGACTTCACCTCCCTCTTATTCTAAGACACAGACTGGAGGGGCGTGACACAGCCTGTGACTGGCAGAAATCCGCCTACACCATGTTATTGCCAAAAAAAAGTTTATTGATATTAATTATTTATTTTACTCTGTATTCCAAAGGCTGTTTTTTTGTTTTTATTTTGAATATCTGACCAGCAACAGAGGACCAGAAGCTCCTCCTGCTTATGTGTCCATGCAGACAGGCTGGGAAAAAGCTGGGTCATGTGACAGCTGTATATCGATTAGGAAAAAAGGTACTTACTGTAGATGTTTTTTTACTACAGTGCCATCATCCATATACAGAAATAGAAGGGACAATGTACATTAAACAGTGTGTGTTTTGTATCATTTTCAATGCAGAGAGGTGAACAAATATATTTAAAGTGCATTTTTAATTTAGGATATTAATTACATATCATTGTGTATTTATTGTGCACTAATCCTAACCGTAATTTTAATTACCTATTTTTTTTAATCTCTTTTTCAGTTTGTGGTAACGATGTTCTGGACCCTATATATATATGACAGGGAACTGGTATATCCAAAGCTGCTGGACAATTTCATACCACCCTGGCTAAATCATGGAATGGTAAGCATTCATTGTATTTTTGAACAAAACACTGTAAGCAAGTGTACCATAAAAAAATAAGTTGGTTGAAAATCAAAGAAATGAATACATGTTAAACAGAAGACCTCAAAGAACAGCCAATGCATGTTATGCAAACAGTATAGATATCTTTGTCTTGTGCAGAGGCTGTCTGGTTGAGTCTGCAGACTGTATTTTTGCTGAGTACACAGGTGGGTTCCTTATGCTCACTATACATCTTAAAATTGTATTGTACAGTCTCTTGTCAGCTACTAAATAGTGCAGGATCATGCAGGTTCACACATTACATGGCCTTGGTATATCTAAAAGATATTGCAGAGTGATTATACAGCCAGATTCTAATATATACCCTGTTTTATATAGCTCCCATTTATATCTTCCCTATATTTAGCTTAATCACCTATACCTTCCCCATATTTCGCTTAATTAGTCCACGTTTATCCCTAAGCCTGCATTTACACAGGTGGCTAGGGGCAGATAGTTTGCTACATTCAAAGGAGACTAAATGCCACCTCTGGATACAGCAATATTCTGTGCTATGGCCACATACACACTGGCCAATTATCTGAGTTCAATGACAGCCAGAATTCTGTAGAAATGCAGATCCCAGATGCACATTGCATGCACCCAAGGTAAGTTGGAGACTCCATGAGGAGTGGATATATGTGAACAGCAGCAGCTGCTGTTCGCACACAGTGGGTTTGATCTACCAAAACTGGAGAGTGCAAAATCTGGTGCAGCTGTGCATGGTAGCCAATCAACTTCTAACTTCAGCTTGCTCAATAAAGCTTTGACAAAAAAAAATGAAAGCTGATTGGTTTCTATGCAGGGCTGCACCAGATTTTACACTCTCCAGTTTTAGTAAATCAACCCTTCTCTGTGCAGGCAGTGTTCAGGACTGCCTGCAAGAATCTACTTATTCTCCCACCCCCCCTTGTAGTCACCCTTGGCCACCCCTGTGCGCAGGGCCGTCTTTTCGCATGGGCACGCTGGGCAGTTGCCCGGGGGCCCCAATTGCCTGGGGGGCCCCACCTGCCCAGCGACCCCAGCCAAGCATCATTCAGATGTCACAAAGTTCGCTGCCACATTGTGCCAGTGCTGTGCGGTGCGGATCCCTCACAGAGTGCCACACGATCAGTCCCGATATCAGTCAGCGACTCAGTGGCGGGCAGTGTGAGTCAGCTACCACTGTGAAGAATGGAGCCAATGCTTTCTGTGTAGTTCCGGCTCTTCACAGGCGGAGTGATATGAAATGCACTCCGCCTGTGACAGATACAGGAAGCATCGGCTCTGCTCTCTACTGCAGCCGCATGCTGCAGCTTCCTGTCACACTTCCGCATCTCAGAGGAGCCAGGCAGCAGTACACACACCAGCATTAATACCCATCAGCACCAGCAGTATCCAAGCCAGCATTAGTACCCACCAGGCAGCACCAGCAGCACCAGAGTGTGAGTGTGTACATTTATATATATTTATTTAGTTTTTTTTAGTTGTATGATTTAGTGGTGAAAGTTATTAGTGCCCGGGCCCCCCCAAGTTTTGACTGTAATATCTTATGTCTCCCCCTTATATATCAATCTTAGAGTTGCCACTAGTTCAAGGAAGTGTAAGAAAGGTGAAGAAAAAGAAACTTTATTACGTGTTGGTGAAAATAACCTTTAGAGCAGAAATGAAACATAATTTGAGTTTTGAGTGGAGCACAGAAGAGGAAAAAGGCTGCAGAGGAGAAAGAGAAAATGTGCAAACTTTGCGCAATCGTGCGTGATTGTGTAGACAGGGCCCCAGTGTACTGTATTGCCCGGGGGCCTATAATGCTCTTAAGATGGCACTGCTTGTGCGGCCATGTGAATGTAGCCTAATATGTTTTTCATAAGGTTATAAAAAAAAATCCATAATGTGAAATGTTATACCCACGAGGGTTTTGACCTACCACTGAGTCCTATCCAAAGTCTATGTAAATCTAAATTAGTTATATACTTAGTATATTGGTAATAGTGCTAACAATGTTTAGAAAATTGTTGGAGAGACACTCTCACCATTCCATACACAGCAAGGTAATTACGTAGGTAAATGTACCCACATACCTTTTTTTAAAGTCATACCCCCACTGCGCAGAAAAAAAGTCTTATATTTCTAATCGCCTCCAATACATCTTAAAGTGTCTAACACTATCCCTACCAGGGTAGTGCAGCTGCTACTCCTCCTGACCCTGACATCAACCATGGTCTTAGGAATGACTGGGGAAGCCTTGCATTAACTGCATTGACAGTGTATGCAGATCATGCAAGGCTTCCCCAAATGCATTGGCTGTGTATTTGATATCCACCAACATTACTTTTAACAAGAACAGTGTATGAAATTACATGATTCATATTATTGCTGTTGCAGTTCTGGGTATGCAGTCATGCAAAAAAAATAATATTTTGACTTTGAGTGGTAGGCTATAACTTAGGTATTGCATATTTCTATATGTAGCATACTGTGTTGAAACAACATGAATTGATATATCACTTTACAAGCTTATAACATAGATATTTTTTTGTTAATAGCACATGTACATTTTTCAAGTGCTTAAACAGATATAAAAATCACTTTCATTAATCAGAGGGTAGTAGTCTGTAATTTGATAAATAAGCAATAATGAGCAGAACAAAACCATAAAACCTGTAGCATAGACAGAATGTTGAATAACATCCAACATTTGATTCAGCCAACAGTGCAAGGAGAATAATCCAGAGTCGCCCAAAGCAGTCAATCACATATTACGTTACTTGTGCCAGCTCAATATGGATTAAGCTTTTAACTCCTGAAACTAAACTGAACACTTACAAGGATAGAAGTAATTTTGTGAAAGGGCAGATTTCAGATATTTTGTCAAGATCAACCAAATATTTGCACATGTATTTGTGGTTATCATTGATAACTCACAAGAACATTTAATAGCTGACCTTCAGCTGAGACTCACCCATTGTCTTGTTGTGTCTGTCCAGAGTACTGTCTTACTCACTGACCCAAAACAAACAAGCAGATTTGAAACTCAGAGAGAACTTTTGACTTGCATGTTTATTCCAATGACTCAGAAAGTATTAACACCATCGGGTTAGCATGACAGCTAGCCAGAAGAGAAGTCAACATCAGTGGCTTACATGCTCTCTCAGTACACATTTGCATTCATTTCCATTCTATGCACATGAAATCTGTGTGCTTTTTCATGAGTTTTTTTTGGTGTGTGTGTGTGTGTATGGTGTAAACACATCTGTAGTAATCTTTCTGCACATCAAAAAAATGCACATGACACATGGCATTGTGGTGTGAGCAGGGTACATAGAAAGCAATCTTCTGTTTACTACAGGCTTAATGTATATTTATTTTACATAATTTGTTGAAAACCAGGTATTAATTGCAGTTAAAAGTTTTAGTACATTTTTTTATTAAAAGTGAAATATCTGTTTTTTTTCCCCTTGTTTTGTCAATGGATTCTGCTCATAATAAAAACAAAGTGTTCATTTTAGTGTGCTCATTTTGCACTTCCTGATACAACAAATAATCTACAATTAAAGTGTATGTGTCAGCTCTATTAACTAACCAGCGGATAAGAAAAACTGGAAGGAAAAGAGTAAAAGACAGATTTTAAAACCCAGCTTTAAGGGTAACCCTAATATAGCAAATGAAAAAAAATGTATAGCATATATATAAAATCATATTGTATTTGAATGTTATTAAAAATTACCTTTCCTTTTCAATCTGCAGCTCTGTAATTTTCTGTACAAATGAATGCAATATGGCAACTCGGAGGTGTTCTGTACACAATTGGTGTAAAGAATGCCCACAGAAATGTAATTTTCTGCTTGTGTGATTGTTAATACAATGATATTCCCGCGCTACCAAATGTGTGCGTTTTTTAACAATATGCTGCAACACTGAAGGAAATATCAGAACCCAGAAAATATATAAAGTGAAGGTAGTGCTGCGCTATGAACCTAAATACTGTGCGTAATAAAGTGCAAAGGTGCTCAATAAAAGATATAGTTGAAAGAGGCAATGTTCAAAGGTCAAAATATATCCAATCCTAGGCAGTATAAAAACGTATTGCATGTCCTGCGATTTCTTCGGATAAAACAATAAAAGTGTATCAATAAGACAATAAAAGTATATCAAACACTCAGATGATTCTTCATAGAGCAGTGATAGAAAATATATCCATATGGTGTACAAATGAAGTGAAAAAAATGCAGTGAAAAAACAGTGCTCAAAAGAAGGTGCACTAAAATTGCAATAAATCCTGAAGACTTAGGTAAAATCCTAAACGGCATTTAAAAGCATACAAAAAAGTTTCCTTCATATAGGTATATGCTACAAATGTTCTTATAGGTGAAAACAAAAAAAGATAAGTAGTGTCCATATAAGGTGCAAAGTAGGTAAGTGTCTGTATATTTAGCAGTGTCAGCATAAAATGACAAAGTGCTGGTGCTGGTGACAATCCACTGGCATAAAGTGCTGATGATAGGTGACTTCCTGGTTCCTGTGCAGAGTAACATATAGATGTACCCTTACCTTACCGCTGTAAGGTAACAGCATGTGGGTATATCTCAATGTGTTTCTCGGCAGCCTCCCAATATGGCGTATCCGGCTCTACTGGTGTGTGTCTCTAGTCTGGAATCAGAGTCCTCCTATTGTCCCTGGTGTGTCCGCATCCAATGAACCTCGCAATGGGGCATGGGGGATGTAAAGAGGGATGCACGATAGTGTAGTATTTACAAATGTTTTTTGACAAAACATTAAAAGTAAAATCAAGGTACTCACAATAAGAATAAGTTCCCCTGATGAAGTCATGTGACAGTGACGAACACGTGCGGGAACATGAGGCACCGGAAGTGACGTGGGCGAGCTTGCAGCTCGTTTGTTATATGCCTGTTTGATACTTCTTATTGTGAGTACCTTGATTTTACTTTTACTGTTTTATCAATAAACATTTGGAAATACTACACTATCGTGCATCCCTCTTTACATGCGATACGTTTTTATACTGCCTAGGATTGGATATATTTTGACCTTTGAACATTGCCTCTTTCAACTATATCTTTTATTGAGCATCTTTGCACTTTATTACGCACAGTATTTAGGTTCATAGCGCAGCACTACCTTTACTTTATATGCTTGTCTGATTGGCTGACTAAGTTCCCCAAAAGCTGGCACTAAGATACAAGTCAGATTTTAGACATCATTTGGAACTAATAAATGTTTTTTTTGTTTTTTTTTTGTTTTTTTTTAAGTTGATGCTCCTAAAGTGTTAATCATTTCTAAAAGGATGCAGAACTTGCAGCTCTCCTCATTAAAGCACTGCAAATTAAGCAGCTGAATAATAATGAAAAAGTCACTTACATTCAGAATCCGTATCCAAAAGACACAAAAAGCAAATGGCTTTTTCTGCAGAAACAGATAGGACAAACAAAGTTTGTTAAAATCCCTGCAATGTACATTGATCCCCCAGAGGGCCTTGTTTTTTCACAGAAAAAGTGGAGTTAAACTTTAGATCTAAACCTACTACAATGTAGATGGTTAGCACCATTGATAGTATTGGTACCACAACGATTTGTCAATTTTTTAGTTTTGATAGGATTACCATTTTTTTTTAAATCGGTAGAAAATCATATATGTTCAGTTGTCACATTTCACATTTTGATCTAATCATTACATTTGTAGTCAGAATTATCAGCATAATCAACACCATCATGTAGGTAAACTGCTACAGCTGATGAAAAGACAGAAATATTTTTAAAAAATGTTCTTAGATGCAAAATGCGAGGATGGATTTTTAACAGAAAGTACCAACTGTAAGGGAGACCAAAGATGACAAAATAAAAATCAGAAAAATAGAGGTAAAGTTGAATTAAAAGCAAAACTTTTACTAGATTTTGGATAGAGTAAGGACCCCTGTCTTTTTTATTTTTTTTTTTTGCTATTTGTTTCCCGTTTGGGTGATTTCCCTTCACTTCCTTTCCCATTGCAAAGTAGAAAAAGAAGAGAAAGGAAATCCATCCAAAATGAGGAAATCCTTGGTTGTCCCCAGGGTCACCAGAACTTGTATCCCCATTGTTGGAAGATTTGTTCTGGTGGCAACCCAAAATTTGGGTTGTTATGTTTTACTTTCACTCTGGGTGATCATGATAAACATGGTTTAGGAGATATTTCCAAAAGACAGGCACCGATGTCTACGGCGCATGGACCGTAGACAACGGCACGCAGGCGCACTGAGCGTGCCGTCTCTAACAGCGATCATGCTGTTAGTGGCGGCACCAGCATGCATGCATGGGAGTGACGTCATTGCGGCTCCAGCCAATCACAGCGCCGGAGCCGCGATACCCATAAAGAAGATGGATGCTTCGTAGGAGAATGGACAGCGATGGCATCGCAGGCTCCCTTGTCAAGTAAGTGAGATGCATAGTAGCCCATTGTGCTTTAACTTTGCAGGGAAACAAAGAGTTAGTAAACTCATCAGGGTTTACTTCCTCTTTAAGGGACAGAAATAAAAAACAGGTACGTTTAATCCCTCTCCACACCATCCAAAAAAAAGTTTTGCCTTTAGCTTTACTTTAAGCAAAAGTAAACAACAGTTTTTATAAATTTCTTCTACATTTAAAATGAAAAGAAAAACAAAAAAAGAAGGATAAAATATTGGTTCAGGTGATTGTCTGTTAGATTGGAGATAAATATCAAAAAGCAATGAATCTTTCCAATAAACCATGAATTACAATCCTTGGTGGGTAGGTTTGTTTATCTCTACTAGTAAGAGATTTCTTTTTAGGATGTAATGTTCTACAGCATAAATACACTAAAGGGTATTTTTCCGCCCTGAATGTCTTTAACAGTGCCATATGGGTGTGGAAACATGGAACACTTTGTTATGGTTCTGCAGTTAAAACTCAATTTCTTTTATACAAGCTTATGGTAAATATGACTTAATCAGACCACAAGAATGTGGAAGCTTCCCTAGGTATCTCATTTATTTATTTGACATGCAACCAAGGCAACAGAATTCCACCCCTTTGAGTGTTCAGACTTGTGATCTGCTCAGACCTGGCAGGCTGCATTTCTCACAATTGAAGACATATGTGCACTCTACACAGAAAAGAGTTTACCTATCATTCGAGGTATTTACAATAAGATTATCACCATGAGAAGGATACATCTGCCTTTTGGTCTAATATATTTTGCTTATACTGGATTCCTATAATGTTGTGTACCTTCAGTTTATTATTCTTGGTATTTCTTAGACCATCAGCATAATCTCATAATTTCTACAAACTATCTAGGAACCCTGTCACCAAGAACAAAACATTTCTATGTGCAGCAGTTCACTGGAAACGTTTATTTTTACAAAGTCAGTGCCTTATTTAGTATTTATTATGACAAATATTTTCAGCATTAAAAATTCATACCTAATCTCCAAAACTCCAGGAATATTTGAAATTAGCCTTCTAGTCCTTTCTCTTATATTTAAGCTGGCCATAGATGAATTGGGCAAAAATTGGTCAGTTCAGCAAGGACCAGCCAAATTTTGATCCATGTATGGTTGTTCCCTGCTGGAGAGCAGGCATGTGAACCTGTATCCTGGAAAATATTAATTTGATCTGTGCATGCAGCCAATTGGCTGCAGCACTGATCTGTGTATTCTGATAGCAGAGGAGACCCTGCTGTCTGGCTACAGTTGCACACTGGAAAGGATTCCTTCTTCAAATTTGTGGATGGGGGAACCCTTTTTTTTTTTTTTATCAGTGTGCTGTCTGATCAAAAAAATGTGATCCATCTATGGCCAGCCTTAGTATAGAGGCCATCATTGCTCACCACCTTCTGAAAATGCTATGTGCCTGGTTGTGCTTGGCTAATGCCCCGTACACATGAGCGGAATTTCCGTCGGAAAAATCTTGAATGGTCCACCCTGTAATAAACCCCAAATACTTTCTAGACCTGTAGTAACCATTGCATAATTAGTCTTGGGGGTGCCAACCCAGGTGTATCCAGCCAGGGTTGCCAAATAGAATAACATTTTTGAGTTGCATTCCTATGTTGATAGGTCAGATGCTCTCTTACGAGGATATAATTAACCTGATCTATCCATTGTTGTTTAGTAGGGACACGTATAGAGAACCAGAATCTGGCCACTAGTTTACGAGCTAAGATGTACACAATTTGATAATATACTGTACGTATACAGAATAATGTGTCCTTAGAATGTTCAACAAAATAGTCAGGTTAATAAAGGCTAGGTTCACATCCATGCGTTTTTTTAGTGCATTTGCAGATCCACAGAAACACACTACTGCAGGGACTTTTTTTCCACACAGAACAGTGTGTTTTTGGCTCCATAGACATCAATGGAATCGCATGAAAAATGCATGTACATGTGTTTTTGGTGCATTCTCCTGAATGACAAAAGACACTGTCTCCTAGCAACATCAACATTTCCCAAAAAAATGCAAAATGCATCAAAAAGGTGCAAGAAAAAAATTGAAAATGTGCTGCAAAAACAAAAACAGCACATGCATTGATGTGAACCTAGCCTAAAGAATTTTCTTTAGGCTTTAGTTTTCTTAACAAAGTAAATATTCACTTTCAAAAGTGTGTATTCACTTTGCAGGGTGAATGACAATAAATACGATTAACATTAAATATCCAATTATGTGTGAAGAAAATGAAAAAAAAATGGATTTTAAAACTTGATTGGTTGAATAAACACATTTTCACTTTACTTAGCTTAGTAAAGATTCACTTTGCAAAGTAAACAGTTGGTCCTTTAGTAAATCAAACCCTTTGTCTCTGTATTTATATGTAAGGATATTCTTTGTGTACATCTGGGTTCTGATTCGATCAGTATTACTTTCTCATATTGTACTCTATATAAAACTGACACTTTTTTTCTACTAAATATAGAACCTTTGTTATATACAGTAACATAATGTATAATGTAATATAATTTGAAGGAATCAATTTGTGATAGCAGAGAATCAAATCTGATTATATCAATTACTGATATCCATAGATTATTTCTCTATAAAGTTGTCACTTATTTTACTTCAGATGGCTCCCTCATAGTCCATGTATGGCTTCCACAGCCAATTAGAAGACAATGGGGGTTATTTACGAAAGGTAAATCCACTTTGCACTACAAGTGCACTTGGAAGTGCAGTCACTCTAAATCTGAGAGGTAGATCTGAAATGAGTGGAAGCTCTGCTGTTTTTATCATCCAATCATGTGCAAGCTAAAATGCTGTTTTTTATTGTCCTTGCATGTCCCCCTCGGATCTACATGGACTTTACTTCCAAGTGCACTTGCAGTGCAAAGTGGATTTTCCTTTAGTAAATAACCCCCATTATATCATGCGGTACTACCACCATAAAAAAAACCTTTGCTGGAGGATTATGGTTGCTAGATTCAGAGTGCACAGGGGGAGCAGCCAAAGTCACAGTGCACTGTGAATAACTTTATCTCATCGTAGCCAGAGAGCATAGTCAATAAAGGCTATTTGAAAAGCATCTGGCTCTAACTTTTTTTTTTTACTATTATTTGCCAGCACACACTGACAATGTTTTCAGTTTTTTTCCCAAAATATTACATGCATATCTTGTTTTTCATCCATGTTTGAGTATTACGTAAGTAAGTAGATATGCAAAAATATATCCAAATAGAACATTTTTCTTAACTAATAACTATTGATCATTACTGTACAAATAATACAAGAAAGAAAAAAGCTTATCAAAAAGCAAAGTCTTAAACTTTATGACAAAGCAAAACTAAAAAAGAGAAACTTGTAAGGGGAGGGCTTTAGTATAGGTGTCACCTATGCTAAGTTTAACCTATTCAGCTCTCACACCTGTATACCCCTTATGGATCGAGCTTAGCTATTTTCTGCTGTTTATTGAGCAATTACTTGACTAAAAATTTAACAAAACTACTTGTGGAAAAAAATGTTTTTTTAAACAAAACAAAAAAAAATACACTTTTTTCCTACACTGATTAGTAATAATTTAAAATGAATTAGTTCTACTGTATTTAAAAAATGTTGTCCTGTTTAGAATGACAGAATGACATGAAAATGAGGATTCCAGAACAAAGTATTACACACAGTTAGGTTCGAAATAAAGTCTTCTTCAATTTTTTTATGCGACACTAAAAAAATGAACATACAAAATGAATGAAAAAATAAACAATGTTTAAATATTAATGGTTAAAAAATTACAAATCAACAAAATAATAGCTGAAGGGAGAAGGGGAAGAATGAGTCAGTTAGGGCTAATTAGTGCAATTAACGGGTCAATAAGTTGTGAGTAGGCACATTCCGTGTGAAACACATTATCTGCCCTCTGTTCTGTGTTATAGAGCTTTGGTGTCTGTATGTTCTATGCTTTGAAGAATTCAATAAATATAGTTTTAACCATTACACCGTTGGAGTGCAATAAGCCTTTTATCTTTATCTTTGCTCTTAGTCTGCCGCAATCTTTGGTTCGGACCGACATCCATTAGTGTGTAGAGGGGTTGTTTGTCCGTGTACTCACTTGGAGCGGTGATTCCTTTTATTAATCATAGATAGTCAGTTTGTCAGTATGGAAGTGCAACTGAGAGCTCCCATATGACAGCCTTAACAAGTACCCTGTCCAGTTATTGTGTGATGCACATATATATATATATGTATATAAATAACTTCTTTTACTTTCCCTGACTAAAGCTGGCCATACATGGACCCAAATTCAGCTGGTTCAACAGGGACCAGCCAAATTTCGATCCATGTGTTGCCACTGTGGTTGAACAGAAGTCGATCTACCAATCAACTTCTGTTCAGCCGCTCTCTCAGTATATTTCCTCTTGATCAGTGCTGCAGGCAATAGGCTGCAGTGCTGATCTGTGAATTCTGATGATGGGGGAGTCTCCCCACTGTTACCATACAATGATATAGCAGGGAGGATTCCCCATCCACATAAAATGTGTGGATGGGGCAATCAGATCAGTTTTTTTACGTTCAACCCACGCTGTATGGACAGCCTAATTTAACTTGTTTAACTTAATTTGTCCCTCACATGCCTCCTAGACATTGCAGGTCACAGTGGAAGGATTTCATCAATAATGCAGTGTTGTCAATACAGGGAGCAGTCGACAGGACTAGGTGTGGGCAGATGTTGACTGACAGGCTACTAGTTTGTATCAGCAGTGGTCTTGCAAAATTTTGTTCATTATTCTGTAGTGCAAGCAGGTGCAGTTAACATGAGAGTGGCAACTCTGCTCTGAATTCAGGAGACAGGGAAGCATTATTGATACTCCACAACAGAAGGTGCATTAGGTCGATTTCACTGGCATAGGTCTTTGTGGGACTTTGTAGGTCCCCTAGTGGAATTAGGCTGTATTTGAGCACGACAAACCTAAAACACAATTTAATTTATTTGTAATATTTAAAGAAAATTCATCCATCCATGTCTCTGTGCTTTATTTTGCTGTGAAATCACTTTAAAAAACCACCATTTAGCATTTCTGGTTGTGGCCATCTTGAGTAAGGGCAGATGATTCATGTAGCATTTACTTCCTGGAATCCATCTGCCCTTAGCTCAGGCATGTTGGGGGGGGGGTGCTTAACTGACAAAAAAACCTTCTTACCCTTCTCCCCTCCTGAAGACCTCTGGGATGTATGACACCTTTTGGCCTAGACCTGGAAACCAGAAAGTAACTTAAGGAATGTAAAAAAAATGTTTAGAATAAGTAACTATGGTGTACTTTCCTATATATTTATTAATGCTAGCAGCATACAGATAAAAATAGTCAGTGTTTAATAAGACAGTGAAGTTCCACTTTAATAGAAAACTGTAAGTGCAGATGCATGTGTAGCCAGGTGCTGGGCTACAGCAATAAGAAGTAGGAGACGTTCCCTTTTATTCTTTCCCCCTGTACTAAGATACATTATACTGCACTGGCTAGCAGAGGGCCTGTTAAAGCCAAGTAAGACTATAGACTTCTATGCAGAGCGTTGATAATCCTGGTAGTTGCGGTTTGAGATAGTAACCATATAATGGGGCAAGTTGATTCCTTACACTACAGATCCCAATAGGCTCTGTGCAGCAGAAGGAGTGAAAGATGATTTTTATTAAACTGCCCTGGAAAGTTCTTCCTCTTGACGCTTGGGGAGTTAGAGAGGGAGCACCTCTGTCTGAATATTTGCCTGCCAGTGGGAGACCATACCAGTAGAGATCCAGGCCTGAGGCTGGAAGTGAGGATACCCAGGACAGCATAACACTGCCCACATCACAGCACCTACATCGCTGTTGCAGGGAGACTGGAGCATCCACTCATCCTCTGCTTCCCACTGCTGATCACTGAACGCCTCTGAGGAGAGACAGTGGGAGGCCCCCCTTCTACAGCGAGAAGTCACTGCAGCATCCTGGAGACTGGTTAAAATGGTGAGAGAGCTATTCATCTATTGTTGATACTACTAGCAGGGACTGAGCCACTGAGAACAGGACACCAAGTGTACCCAATCCCTACTGCACTCTATAACACACTTATTTCAAAACTAGACTGCATCTATACAAACCCTATACCACAATATACCGAACCTTTACAGCATCTGAACCACATCTACTTTGCACCTTTGTCGAGACTATACCGTACCTATACTGTGCCTGCACTGCATGCAGGTAACTGGGACTTTTGTTAAGTACACCAGCACTCTTAAAGGGCACCAATGATAGCCAGCAGGAGAACATCTTAGGGACTGCCCCTCCCGTAATAAATATTCTACAAGTCCCTTTTGTTCCTATACTCCCCCACTCCTCTACCATCCGTTTTTCTTTTGGACAGTACATACCCAGTCAGTCTAGAACTAGCATCACCGCCATGAATGTGCTCTGGTAGTATAGCTCCAGCACTCAGTAGATTAAATTTTACTGCTGCTCGTTGCTGCACCTGAGGTGGCCTTGCTACTCTTTATGTGAATCTGGATGCCAAATCTTATCTTGTGCCTAGTCTTAGTATTAAGCAATCTGTATGCTAAATTGTGTTATTACCATTGTTATTTCATTTTATGCTTGGCTGGAAACCAACCATATTGGGTCACAGTATATTATTGTTGTAATTTCGGGTCTCAGGAACTAACTGTAAAAAATGCTCAGTGAGTAGTAGAAGTAATGATAAAATAAATTTTATACTGTGTTGTTACCACACTTGTCACAAAATAGCAGAAGTCTGCCAAGGGACTGACACTTGTAATGTAACACTTTGATCCAAGATGCCAATTAGTCTTCCTTGTTACTTTAAAGCTTTATTTTTTCAAGCACACATTTATCTTCATCTCAATTTTCATAGGTCTCTAGCCCTACTGCTTCTGGCAAAAGCGGCACTGGTGTTGTAGGCCCAACACTTTTCTCCAAAAGCTAAGCACCACTTAAGGATTAGCCTTGTTTTTGGAATTTAGGTGTTTACATGTTTAAAACAGGTTTTTTTGCTATAAAATTACTTAGAACCCCCAAACATTATATATATATTTTTTCTAACACCCTAGAGAATAAAATGTTGGTCATTGCAATACTTTTTTTCACATCGTACTTGTGCAGCGGTCTTACAAGCGCGCTTTTCTTGGAAAAAATTCACCTTTTTTGGAAAAAATGTTTGAATAAAAAAATAAGACAACAGTAAAGTTAGCCCAATTTTTTTTTATATTGTGAAAGATAATGTTACGCCGAGTAACTTGATACCCAACATGTCACGCTTCAAAATTGCGCCCGCTCATGGAATGGCGTCAAACTTTTACCCTCAAAAATCTCCATAGGCCATGTTGAAAAAATTCTACAGGTTGCATGTTTTGCGTTACAGAGGAGGTCTACAGGTAGAATTATTGCTCTCGCTCTAACAATTGCGGTGATACCTCACATGTGTGGTTTGACCACCGTTTTCTTATGCAAGCGCTACTCACGTATGTGTTAGCTTCTGCCCGCAAGCTCGTCAGGACAGGGGATTTAAAAAAAAAATATATATTTTTATTATTTATTTTACATGATTTTATTTATTTTTACACTGATTTAAAAAAAATGGTGTCACTTTTATTCCTATTACAAGCAATGTCAACATCCCTTGTAATAAAAAAAAGCATGACAGGAAGACCTCATATCTCATATTTACACTGAAATGCAATAAAAAAAAGTCATTTAAAAAAATTACATTGAAAAAAATGTGCCTTTAAGACATATGGGCGGAAGTGACGTTTTGACGTCACTTCCGCCCTGCAATGTCATGGAGACGAGTGGGCGCCATCTTAGCCTCACTCATCTCCAGGCACAGCAAGGAGACATATGCAATCGCCTTTCCCTCCACCGATAAAAGTGATCTTGCGACAAATCCGCCACAGAGACCACTTTTATCTGAAAGCCGACCTCCGCACGAAAACGGGGATACCGGGGTTATGAGGAGGCAAACAATGAAATATATGTGAAAGGGAAGACCAGTTCAAGCCAAACAGTTGTAATTGACAGTGGTGGTTGTGATGCTTGTGTCAAATCAGAGGTGGCATAGCTGAGAAAAAGCAAGGAGCACTTTGTGCCAGTGATTACAGTATGTAACCAATTTCCTAATAATACTATCTTTATGTGTTGAACTCAGGGTCATTATATATGACAATGATATAGGAATTTGGGGTCTGGGTTCAGGATCATAAGGAGGAGGGCACTGTCTGCCTTAGCCACAAGATGAGTGACCTGTTTGCATACCCATTCCTGGCATTCACTTTGCTCCAAAGCAGCTTCATCCTGTCATTAGACTTATTCTGATGTGTCTGTGACATCATCTGTAGAAAGGTACAAACTGTTCTCAGTATACTTGCACATTGCCTTGGCAAAAGTTCCTGTTTAAGCCTGTTCACGCTCCTGGATTATTTTCTACACTTACAAAATTTAAAACTTGCACCTGGTAAAGACTTGTCTTGTCTAACCTTCACTGGGTATTGACTTTTTTTGCCTCTTGTGTTCTGATATGTTTCTGTTTGACTCTGCTATATGAAGAAAACAGCTGCTATCAAGTATAAAGTGAAGGCATCTAGATATATCTGCACACATCTGAAATGGTTTACAGTTCCTGCCTCTATGGCGGCATTGTTTTGATCTGATAGTGTTGAAGCTTACCCACTCTCCCCTGCCCTCCACACATTCCTATTGTCCAAACACTATGAAAGACTTCCTCATTGGTGAGAAAAAAGTGTACAAAGCAAGATGGGCTTCAACAATACCAAGACATTTCAGAATAAGCTCTAGATATCTCTCTCTAGATATGCATTTTATAGTGGAAAATCTAACCACCCTCTCTGACACCAAATGAAAACTGTATATGAATATTGTAATATGAAATAGATAGAATTGTATATGAGATAGATAGATCAAAAATAATGTTGACATAAGTTTTTTAGCGATGCTCCATGTGATATCTCCAATGTAGCAGCTAAAGGATGTAGTAATGAGGCCCACATGTCAAAGCCAGTTCCTAACCAGTCCAGGGTGGAAGCAGTGCTGGGACAAGGTAATTTAGCGCCCAGGGCAAAGACACCAAACTGCGCCCCCCCCCCCCTCCCCTTCCAAAAAATTTTTTTAAAAATTGAGCACTAATCGGCATACTTAGCCCCGAACACAAATAATACCCCCTATCATCCTTACTAGCATAAATTCTCCCCCCCCAATCCCCATTTCTAACAGGCCCAATATTTCCTTTCCTAGCACAAATCTCCCCCCCATCACTTCTTCTAGCACAACCCCCCCCCCCAAAATCCCCCTCCTAGCACAAATCCCCCCCCCCCCCCCCCCCATCTCCACGGCACAAATCCTCTCTCCTGGCACAAATTCTCTTTCCCCCACAGAACAAATCCTCCCTCCCAGCACAAATCTTACCCCTTTCACCCCCGAAAATCCCCCTCCCAGCACAAATCTTACCCGTCACCCCCCAAAATCCCCCTCCCAGCACAAATCCTACCCCCAAATTTCCCCTCTAAAACAAATACCCCCAATTATCCCTAGCATAAATTCTCCCCCCCAATCCCCATTTCTAACAGCCCGAATATTTCCTATCCTAGCACAAACCCCCCCCCCCCCCCAATCACCTCTTCTATCACAACCCCCTCCCCCCAAATACCCCTACTAGAAAAAAAATCTTATCCTGGCACCCCTCAAATTCCCCATCCCAGCAGAACCCCCCCAGAACTCCCTTCCTAACACAACAGCACAAATACACCCCCCTCCCCCATATCATTCCCACCTAGAAGTAATCATTTTCTCCCTACAAATACTCTCATCCTCCCCTTGTGTTCTCAGTGCAGCTCTCCCTTCCCTCAGCTTGGCAGCAGCTTTCCTCACACACAGACCTCAGATACAGTGCGGCACAGCGCCCTGTGATGCCCACCTTCCGACGTTCCTCCTCATGTTGTCCCGTCAGAGCTGAGGAGGAGCCGGTTTCTAAACTTGCCTGTGCGGCAGCTAGCGGGAGAGATACAGCTGCTGAAGGGGTCCGGGATCGCGGCTCAGAGATGCCCGCCTCCCACCCACACTGCTTTCAAACTTACAGCAAGAGACAGGCTCCTTGGCTCCTATAGGTTGCAGCGCGGCAACAGCTCTCCGCGCTCCACTGAGTCCTCCCACCCCACCTCCGGCCGTGAGTGACCTCACGCCGCCGGCCGGGACTACGAGGCTGCTTCGTAGGGGGAGTGAACAGTGAAGCTGACAGGGAAAGGAGGTGAAGCCAGGGCTTGTTGTGCCAGATGCAGGAGTGCACTCGGCACACTTACAATTTTTCAGGTACAACGGCACTGGCTAGTGTGTATAATGACAGGTGTGAAGCACATTGCCAGCTCTTCACCTGCGCCCCCCCTAGTATAGAAAATCGTACCGCCCAGGGCATCCGCCCCTTCCGCCCCTGCCTTGTACCGGCCCTGGGTGGAAGTAGTTCTTGTTTTCCATTTGTATGCTGCCTATTGTGGCCTCCTGCTTCTCCCACAACTTTGCTTGTCTGCTTGCCTGTGCTAACCCCTGGCCTGTTTGTAATAAAATGATTTGCCTTATACTATTGTGCCTCTCAGTCGCCAGTGGGACAAATCCAAGGACTGCACCCTGGAAGTATTACAAATGTTACCTTGTCTTATAAAGTTGTAGGTACTTATGCTGGGCATTAGGGATGGGCTGAACCCCCCTCCCCAGTTCAGTTTGCACCAGAAAATATGAACAGACAAAGAGTTCTAGCGAACATGCAAACCCTTAAAGTTTATGGGACACGAACATGAAAAATCAAAAGTACTAATTTTAAAGGCTTATATGCAAGCTATTGCCATAAAAAGTGTATGGGGACCCGGGTACTGCCCTGGGGGACATGTATCAATGCAAAAAAAAGTTTTTAAAACAACCCTTTTTTCAGGAGCAGTGATTTTAATAATGCTTAAAGTGAAACAATAAAAATTAAATATTCCTTTAAATATCGTGCCTCGGGGGTCCCCTTAGTCTGCATGATATGTAGAACAGTGCCACAGCAAAATTACATTTCTAAAGGAAAAAATTTTGCTTGTCCCCTCCCTTTCCTGGCCTGCCAGGTTGCTTGCTCAGATAAGGGTCTGGTATGGATTTTTGGGGGCACGCCAGGCCAATTAAAAAAAAAATTGGGTGTGGATTCCCCCTAAAATCTATGCCAGACCCAAAGGGCCTGGTATGGAATTTGGGGGGGACCCCATGCCGTTTTTATTTTCTAAATTCTGTCATAGGACTTCCCTTAACCACTTCAATACACAGTGTATTGAAGTGGTTAAGAGGAGCCCTATGACAGAATTTAGAAAAAAAAAATGATATGTACTGTGCATAGCACTATATACCCTGCCTGCACGCCACTAACCTGCCTGATCTAGCTCAAGTTCTCGCAATCTCCACATTATCACACTACATACGGCCGCCGTGTAAGCAGCCTTATATAGTGTGGGGCGTGGACTTAGCCCCCTGAGCATCCTGCCTTTGGCCAATCATGGCTCTCACAGCTGAACGTGCTGTGATTGCCCAAAGCATGCAGGTCAGGTGCATGCTTTGGCCAATCAGCAGCCGTCAATGCACTGCGATCTCATGTATTTATGGGGGGCTCCGCGCTGCTCGAATGTGCCGCAAACGCCCCATATGTTAGGTTCGTCTGCGAACAAACAAACGCCCGATGTTCGAGTCAATTTGACCTTCGAGACCATCCCTACTGGGCATTCCTTAGAGAGTGCTAGAGTGTTAGAGTGTGGAGACATGAAGAATTAACACTAGTTCAAGACAAAATGCTTGCATAATGGATCATATTGACACTTTGTAACACCTGTCTTGTTGGGTCAAGCTGCTAGAAGCTTAATATTACTGCATCAGCCAGGTATTTCAAAACCTGTGAGTTCTACCGGATTAGCTTTATTCCATATTCAAAGTTTGTGCTGTCTTTTTTCCACTACCTTCGGTGGCTCCTGTTCTTGTAGTTGGCCCTGCTGTGGTGCCTGCTGCTTTATGATCTTTATGCATCTCCTCTATAATTTATTAATAATCTCAAAGCCTGTTATGGTTTTCTGAATTACTGTATTATCCCATTTAAACCTTAAACAGGAAGCATTCCCTCTGATTGAAGGTGGTTTATGTAAGTTCACTGCTATGTAAGTTCTATCCTTTCTGCTATGAAAAGGAAAGAGTCCTGCCTCAGTGATCCGTTCCGTTTCCATTGTGAACATTTGCTCCAAAAGTCAGACCTTTACTGATTACAAATTCTTTCAGTTATGCCAATACATCTTCCCTATTGCATTGTTTCGATGTAGTTTTACATAATTACGCATTAGTGACTGTCTTTTTGGCAAGGTATCTTTGGATGATTTAAAGCAGAACTTTACCCCAAAAAGTCTTATCCACTCCAATTCTAGGTAGTAATTCATATTTAACAAGACTTATAAACCATGCATAAGGGAGCCTTCTATTAAAGGAGAAGTTTGGCCAAAGCTTATTTTGGTCATTCTTCTCCTGGGGATCACAGGAGTGCAGAACTAAAGTCCCAGATTCAGCCGACGGTGGGCTAAAGCCTGCTGTTAGCTGACCTCACAGAGCTGGTCCAGGCTCTTCAGGGATCCCAACATTAATGGCAGCAGCCACTGAGAGCCTGAGCCAGCCACACCAGCTCCCTGCAGGAGCAGTACTCCGAGTGAGGGCTGAAGGGGCATAGCAGAGAACCAGGTGATTGGCAGTCACCACACTCTGCTCACTGAAGACCAAGAGCTGAAAAATCAGTAGTCTTTGATCATTCTGTTCTCTGTGTAGATCCGGCGGGGGACAGCTGCAGCATAAGATGAATGCTGCAGCCATCTAGAGTATGTATGTTTGTAATCTCATACTGCTTTTAATGCCGCATACAGACGATCGGAATTTCCGACAACCAAACTGTGGATTTTTTTCCGATGGATGTTGGCTCAAACTTGTCTTGCATACACACGGTCGCACAAATGTTGTCGGAAATTCCGATCGCCAAGAATGCCCTGACGTACAACACATATGAGGGGACTATAAAAGGGAAGTTCAATAGCCAGTGCGGCTCTTCTGCTTGATTCAAAGCATGCGTGGAATTTTGTGCGCCGGAATTGTCTACACACGCTTGGAATTTACGACAGCGGATTTTGTTGTCGGAAAATTTGAGATCCAGCTCTCAAACATCTGTTATTGGAAAATCCAACAGCAAATGTCCGATGGAGCCTACTCACGGTCGGAATTTCCAACAACAAGCTTCAATCGAACATTTGTTGTCGGAAATTCCGACAGCAAATGTCCGATGGAGCCTACTCACGGTCAGAATTTCCAACAACAAGCTTCAATCGAACATTTGTTGTTGGAAATTCTGATCATGTGTACGCGGCATTAGAGTCCATCATCCAATTTGTGATTCTTCCATCTATTAAAAAAAAATCTTAGGGTTACAATTTCAGTAGTCTACTTGGTTTCCATTCTTATCTTGGGTTCTCCAGTGGCATGTTAGCCTTTGTACGCTCCTCTCTCCAAAGTTTCCATTTCTCGGCCTATGTACCTTATTAGGTTTTTCTGTTGCATGGTCTGTGATAGCTATATTGTCTACTGTATGTTTTATATTAAGAAACAGGAGGAAACCTTACCAGCCCAAGATCTATATAATTTGGGGATTTAACTGCTCATTGGCACTTTACCATTTCTTTGCTATGTATTTCATTGTTTCTTTCTAAGACCTAGGAAAATCTGAAGACAAAATGTATATACTACAGGCAGTCCCCAGGTTACAAACAAGATAAGGTCTGTAGGTTTGTTCTTAAGTTGAATTTGTATATAAGTTGGAACAGGTACATTTTTTAAGTGTAGCTCCAGCCAAAAAAACTAATTTTAAGCTTTTTGCAAAGCATGGGGAAGGGTTAACACCCCTGTAAGATTTATTTTGCTGTCTGTTCCTGACCAAGCCCTTTTTTGCGATACAGCACTGCGTCGCTTTAACTGACAATTGTGCGGTCATGCGACGTTGTACCCAAACAAAATTGATGTCCTTTTTTTCCCACAAACTGAGCTTTTTTTTGGTGGTATTTGATCACCTCTGCGTTTTTTATTTTTTGCGCTATAAACAAAAAAGAGCAACAATTTTGAAAGAAAAGCAATATTTTTAACTTTTTATTATAATAAATACCCCCCAAAAATATATAAATAAACAAATGTCTTCCTCAGTTTAGGCCAATATGTATTTTTCTACACAAAAAAAATTGCAATAAGCGTATATTGATTGGTTTGTGCAAAAGGTATCGCATCTACAAAATAGGGGATTGATTTATGGCATTTTTATTAGTAATGGCGCTGATCTGCAATTTTTATTGTGATTGTTATTTGTGACTGCGACATTGCGGCGGACAGATCGGACACTTTTGACACTATTTTGGGACCATTGGCATTTATACAGCGATCAGTGCTAAAAAAATGCACTGATTACTGTGTAAATGTCACTGGCAGGGAAGGGGTTAAACACTAGGGGGCGATCAAGGGGTTAAGTGTGTTTCCTCAGTGTGTTCTAACTGTAGGGGGGATGGGATCATTAGAACATGACAGAGATCACTGCCCCCGATCACTGGGAGCAGTAGATCCCTATCATGTTGCTAGGCAGAACAGGGAAATGCCTTGTTTACATAGGCCTCTCCCCGTTCTGCCTCTCCGTGTCACAATGGCCGGCCACCGGCAGACAATGAGTCCCACGGTGCGCCGCTTCTGGCGGGTGCGCGCCCGCTAGCCACTGATGACGCAATGACATACAGGTACGTCGTTTTGCCCACTCGTGCCACTTTGCAGATGTATATCGGCGTGAGCTGGTTGGTAAGTGGTTAAGAAGATTTCACCTCACTTTCTGTCCCCATGACAATTGGATTTTGAAAATGTTGGGTTCTTGTGGAAACAAGGATTGGTGCTAAAGCTTCAGTGGAGACACCTTTTTCCCATGATAACGCTTACAGGAGTGAATTTCCCTTCCTAGGGTTAGATTTCCTCTGACTTCCTGTTGTCTTCCTCTATTTGTAAGTAGGAGTCGTTTGCAAGTCGGATGTTTGCAACCCAGGAACCGCCTGTAATTAACTTACGTTAGAACTTTGTCCAGACTTTTGCCACGTACACACAATCGGAATTTCCGACAACAAATGTTGGATGTGAGCTTGTCGTCGGAAATACTGACCGTGTGTAGGCTCCGTCGGACATTTGCTGTCATAATTTCCGACAACAGATGTTTGAGAGCTGGATCTCAAATTTTCCAACAACAAAATCCGTTGTCATAAAGCGTGTGTAGACAATTTCGACACACAAAATTTCACGCATGCTCGGAATCAAGCAGAAGAGGGACACTGGCTATTGAACATTTTTCTCGGTTTGTCGTACGTGTTGTAACCACATTCTTGATGTTCAGAATTTCCAACAACATTTGTGTGACAGTGTGTATGCAGGACAAGTTTGAGCCAACATCCGTCGGAAAAAAATCCACAGTTTTTGTTGTCGGAAAATCCGATCGTCTGTAGGACATAGGACATTCCAACAACAAAATCCATGGATTTTGGATCAAACTTGTCTTGCATACACACGGTCACACAAATCTTGTCGGAAATTCTGAACGTCAAGAACGTGGTGACGTACAACACGTACGATGAGACAAGAAAAATTAAGTTCAATAGCCAGTGCGGCTCTTCTGCTTTATTCCGAGCATGCATGGAACTCTGTGCTTTGGAATTGTGTACACACAATCGGAATTTAGGACAATGGATTTTGTTGTGCGTTGGAATTGTGTACACACGGTCAGAATTTCCGACAACAAGCTCCCATAGAACTTTTTCCATCGGAAAATCTGACCGTGTGTATGGGGCATAAGAATGTAAAATTAATTGCAGAGCTGGAGATAAGGAAAAAGGGTTTATTAGAACCACCTTACATTTTAAGAAACCCTTACTGCTAGAAGTTGTTGGATATGATGGATGTTATTACTGTTTTCACTTCTAAAGTCCTTATTTTGAAATATAGATTTCTGATGTCCTATGGTGTGCTATGATGATGATCCTGTAAAAATGATTAATTAACCAGTCCCCGCCTGGCCTATAGCAGATTGATGGCCAGATGGTGGCTTTACTGTTCTGAGTGCATGTCATATGACATCTTTCAGAATATCCACTCCTGTGCGGTGATCCGTGGTGCAGTGTGTCCCTTAGACACACTGCATCACCAATCATGGTAAAGAGCCTATGATGTGTCCAATAACAGCTGATCACAGTGTAAATAGGAAGTGCCGAATACAGTGCGCTGACAGGGCTTGAGGAGAGGAGAGCCAATAAGCGTCTTTCTTCAGTGGGGACACGCACACAGATAATCAGTGCAATGATTATTAGTGCAGCTCCATTAGTGATGCCTGCCAGTGCCCACCAGTGATGCCCACCAGTGATGTCAATCAGTGCCCATTAGTAATGCCAATCAATGCCCATCATTGCTGTCTTTTAGTGCCCATCAGTAATGCCTGTAAGTGCCCATCAGTGCCTCCTCATCAGTAGGGATGAGCCGAACACCCCCCTGTTCGGTTCGCACCAGAATATGCGAACAGGAAAAAAGTTTGTTCGAACACGCGAACACCGTTAAAGTCTATGGGACATGAACATGAATAATCAAAAGTGCTAATTTTAAAGGCTTATATGCAAGTTATTGTCATAAAAAGTGTTTGGGGACCTGGGTCCTGCCCCAGGGGACATGGATCAATGCAAAAAAAAGTTTTAAAAACAGCCGTTTTTTCAGGAGCAGTGATTTTAATAATGCTTAAAGTCAAACAATAAAAGTGTAATATCCCTTTAAATTTCGTAGCTGGGGGGTGTCTATAGTATGCCTGTAAAGGGGCGCATGTTTCCTGTGTTTAGAACAGTCTGACAGCAAAATGACATTTCAAAGGAAAAAACCCATTTAAAACTACTCACGGCTATTGCATTGCCGGTCCGACAATACACATAGAATTTCATTGATAAAAATGGCATGGGAATTCCCCACAGGGGAACCCCGAACCAAAATTTAAAAAAAAATGACGTGGGGGTCCCCCTAAATTCCATACCAGACCCTGCAGTTCTGGTACGGATTTTAAGGGGAACCCCGCGCCAAAAAAAAAAAAAACGGCGTGGGGTCCCCCCAAAAATCCATACCGGACCCTTATCCAAACACGCAACCTGGCAGGCCACAGGAAAAGAGGGGGGGATGAGAGTGCGCCCCCCCTCCTGAACCGTACCAGGCCACATGCCCTCAACATTGGGAGGGTGCTTTGGGGTAGCCCCCCAAAAAACCTTGTCCCCATGTTGATGAGGACAAGGGCCTCATCCCCACAACCCTGGCCGGTGGTTGTGAGGGTCTGCGGGCGGGGGGCTTATCGGAATCTGGAAGCCCCCTTTAACAAGGGGACCCCCAGATCCCGGCCCTCCCCCCTGTGTGAAATGGTAAGGGGGTACTTACCCCTACCATTTCACTAAAAAACTGTCAAAAATGTTAAAAATGACAAGAGACAGTTTTTGACAATTCCTTTATTTAAATGCTTCTTCTTTCTTCTATCTTTCTTCATCTTCTTCTTCTGGTTCTTCTGGCTCTTCTGGTTCTTCCTCCGACGTTCTCGTCCAGCATCTCCTCCGCGGCGTCTTCTATCTTCTTCTCCTTGGGCCGCTCCGCACCCATGGCATGGGGGGAGGCTCCCGCTCTTCTCTTCATCTTCTTGAAGAAGATGAAGAGAAGAGCGGGAGCCTCCCCCCATGCCATGAAGAAGATGAAGAGAAGAGCGGGAGCCTCCCCCCATGCCATGGGTGCGGAGCGGCCCGAGGAGAAGAAGATAGAAGATGCCGCGGAGGAGATGCTGGACGAGAACGCCGGAGGAAGAACCAGAAGAGCCAGAAGAACCAGAAGTAGAAGATAAAGGAAGATAGAAGAAAGAAGAAGCATTTAAATAAAGGAATTGTCAAAAACTGTCTCTTGTCATTTTTAACATTTTTGACAGTTTTTCAGTGAAATGGTAGGGGTAAGTACCCCCTTACCATTTCACACAGGGGGAGGGCCGGGATCTGGGGGTCCCCTTGTTAAAAGGGGCTTCCAGATTCCGATAAGCCCCCCGCCCGCAGACCCCCACAACCACCGGCCAGGGTTGTGGGGATGAGGCCCTTGTCCTCATCAACATGGGGACAAGGTGTTTTGGGGGATACCCCAAAGCACCCTCCCAATGTTGAGGGCATGTGGCCTGGTACGGTTCAGGAGGGGGGGTGCACTCTTTTCCTGCGGCCTGCCAGCTTGCATGCTCGCATAAGGGTCTGGTATGGATTTTTGGGGGGACCCCACGCCGTTTTTTTTTTTTTTTGGCGCGGGGTTCCCCTTAAAATCCATACCAGACCTGAAGGGTCTGGTATGGAATTTAGGGGGACCGGCATGTCATTTTTTTTTAATTGTGGCCGGGGTTCCCCTTAATATCCATACCAGACCTGAAGGGCCTGGTATGGAATTTAGGGGGACCCCCACGTCATTTTTTTTTAAATTTGGTTCGGGGTTCCCCTGTGGGGAATTCCCATGCCGTTTTTATCAATGAACTTCTATGTGTATTGTCGGACCGGCAATGCAATAGCCGCGAGTAGTTTTAAATGTGTTTTTTCCTTCGAAATGTCATTTTGCTGTCAGACTGTTCTAAACACAGGAAACATGCGCCCCTTTACAGGCATATTATAGACACCCCCCAGCTACGAAATTTAAAGGGATATTACACTTTTATTGTTTGACTTTAAGCATTATTAAAATCACTGCTCCTGAAAAAACGGCCGTTTTTAAAACTTTTTTTTTGCATTGATCCATGTCCCCTGGGGCAGGACCCAGGTCCCCAAACACTTTTTATGACAATAACTTGCAGATAAGCCTTTAAAATTAGCACTTTTGATTTCTCCCATAGACTTTTAAAGGGTGTTCCGCGGCATTCGAATTTGCCGCGAACACCCCAAATTGTTCGCTGTTCGGCGAACTTGCGAACAGCCAATGTTCGAGTCGAACATAAGTTTGACTCGAACTCGAAGCTCATCCCTACTAACTAGTCTGATCCAGGACTGTCCTGTCGGCACCCGTGTTTCATTTCAGTTTTTATCGGTCACATGATGTTACCACCTACTTTATTGGCTGCTTTAAAGCCCCATCAGGGGGTTTTCGTATAATTTTTTGTATTTTATGGGGTGTGCGGCCTACTAGTCTACACTCTTGTGAGTGCTTTATGTTGCATGTATTCTTCTACATATTTTTGTTAAAAAAAAATCCCAATAATGCCCCGTACACACGAGCAGATTTTCCGTCGGAAAAAACTTGGATGGTTTTTCCGATGGAATTCTGCTCAAGCTTCCCTTGCATACATACGGTCACACAAGTTCTCTGAACTTTCAACCGTCAAGAACGCGGTGACGTACAACACTACGATGAGTCGAGAAAATGAAGTTCAGTGCTTCCGAGCATGCATCGAATTGTTTCCGAGCATGCATAGGAATTTTGCGCGTCGGAATTTGTACATTTTCGGATAGGAACTTTTCCCGACCGAAAAATAGAGAACATGCTCACAATCTTTTGCTGGCCGTAATTCCGCCAGCAAAAGACCGATGGAGCATACACACGGTCGCATTTTCCGACAGAAAGCTCTTATTGGAGTTTGCTGGTGGAATTTCCGATCATGTGTACGCAGCATGATTGTATATTGATTAGTTTGCGCAAAGGTTATAGCATCTACAAACTATGGGATAGATTTATGGACTTTTAATTTTGTTTTATTGTTTTTACTGATAATGGCAGTGATCAGCGATTTTTAGCAGGACTATGACATTGCGGAATTAAATCTAACACTAAGTGACACTTTTTGGAGACCAGTAACACTAATACAGTGATCAGTGCTAAAAAATGCACTATATAAATGACACTGGCAGGGAACATCAGGGGTGATCAAAGGGTTAAATGTGTTCCCTGGGAGTGTTTTCTAACTGTGTGGGTAATGGACTGACAGGAAGAACACAGAGATCCCTGTTCCTGCTTACAAGGAACAGAAGATCTCTGTGTACTTCCCTGTTAAAACGTGGATCTGCCTTATATCTGTTTACATAGGCAGAATCCCGTTCTGCCTCTCTGTGGAGCGATCGCGGGTGGTGGACATCGGGTCCACCAGACCCACTGATTGGCTCCCCTTAGGTGCAGCGGGCGCAAGCGCGTGTGCCCAGAGTATCCATTGCACGAAATTACATACAGGTACATTGTTTCTCACAATAGAGCCGCCCTGCTGCAGTATATATGTGGTGGGCAGTCTTTAAGTGGTTACATAGTTACATAGTAGGTGAGGTTGAAAAAGACACAAGTCCATCAAATCCAACCTATGTGTGTGATTATACAGTCAGGTCCATAAATATTGGGACATCAACACAATTCTAATCTTTTTGGCTCTATACACCACCACAATGGATTTGAAATGATACAATATGTACTTTAACTGCAGACTTTCAGCTTTAATTTGAGGGTATTTACATCCAAATCAGGTGAACGGTGTAGGAATTACAACAGTTTGTAAATGTGCCTCCCACTTTTTAAGGGACCAAAAGTAATGGGACAGCTTAACAATTATCCATCAAACTTTCACTTTTTAATACTTGTGTAGCGCTTACCCCCGAATGAGCGGCTGATTAATTGTTATATCCGTAATTCACATTTACCACCTAACACATCGTAGCCCATAAATTCAGAAACACAGTCCATATTGAATTTTTCTCTTGGTTTATTAAGTAACATGAACTGAGATAGGAGAAGGGTTTCTTTTGAGATGCTCTTTTGTTGCTTTATCATCTTTTTACTTGCCTCTCTTGCAAAGAACTAGGATCATTGCGGATAATAGGAAATCACTTTCTGCGATTTCTTCAATCAGGGAAGATGGAAGTAGATTTGATAGAGAATAATCGATAAAGAGTCACTCTGAATAACATCTTCATCTGCAGAACTTTTCAAGAACAGTCTATCTCTATATGTGTACTTGCAGCTTTACCGCTACCTTTTTACCACTACTTCCCATCTGCATGGTACTTCCAAGTTGAGCTAAAGAAAAGTCACTCTGAATAAATCCTCTCGCTTGACTGATTGGAATCCCGGGGCATTGCTAAACCCAAAGTCACAGGCCATCACCGCCTGTCTCACTGACTTGCGTACCAACATCCCTCAACCTCTGGCAGTACCCTTTCCTTGGGCTTTCACTCACGTGATCAATTGTCCATGTGCCACTCATAAACGATCGATCACCCAGTTTCCTTCCACTTTGTTGCTACTTCTTCCGCAATGATTCTTTGTTCCCTTTTCTCCTTTCTGGCCCACTCCCTTCCCCGCAGGGGCGGCCATCGACACCAGCAACTACATGCTGTACGGTGTCGTCTCTTCCTTTATGGAGACCAGTTCCCCACCCTCCTCACAAAGGGGGGCTCCGTTGGTCCCCCGGAGGGGGAACCTGTCCCCTCCGGGAACCAGGCTTGCTCCTCCGAGCTCAAACAGGAAACTCTCTCCCTGACCATGGGACCCAGCTTTTATATTGAGAGTCCCGGGGCATTTCCAAACAAATTAATGATTGGCCGAGACTCACATTCAAACCATTCTCTCTCTCTTTCTTATCATACTACTAGGATAATCCCATCCTGAAGAGCAGCAAGGCCGAAACCCATAGTCCTTCTTAAACCTTTGGGATTATTTAGCCAATACACCTGTGCGCAAGAGTATTTTGCGTCTATATTTCACATTCAAATCACCTGCCACTGAAATCCCAAATGAACAAACAGGCCTGCTATATGGTACAAGCCTGCCTAAATTTACCTGGAATTGTAAACTAGCAAAAAGGTCACCTACATAAAAGTAGGTGCCCGCTACACTTGGTTACAAATCCTTTGCAGTCAATTACAGCCTGAAGTCTGGAATGCATAGACATCACCAGAGGCTTTGTTTCATCCCTGTGATGCTCTGCCAAGCCTCTACTGCAACTGTCTTCAGTTCCTGCTTGTTCTTGGGGCATTTTCCCTTCAGTTTTGTCTTCAACAAGTGAAATGCATGCTCAATCGGATTCAGGTCAGGTGATTGACTTGGCCATTGCATAGCATTCCACTTCTTTCCCTTAAACTATTTGGTTGCTTTCGCAGTATGCTTCGGGTCATTGTCCATCTGCACTGTGAAGCACTGTCCAATGAGTTCTGAAGCATTTTGCTGAATATGAGCAGATAATATTGCCCGAAACACTTCAGAATTCATCCTGCTGCTTTTGTCAGCAGTCACATCATCAATAAATACAAGCGAACCAGTTCCATTGGCAGCCATACATGCCCATGCCATGACACTACCACCACCATGCTTCACTGATGAGGTATGCTTTGGATCATGAGCAGTTAATTTCCTTCTCCATACTCTTCTCTTCCCATCACTCTGGTACAAGTTGATTTTGGTCTCATCTGTCCATAGGATGTTGTTCCAGAACTGTGAAGGCTTTTTTAGATGTTGTTTGGCAAACTCTAATCTGGCCTTCCTGTTTTTGAGGCTCACCAATGGTCTACATCTTGTAGTGAACCCTCTGTATTCACTGTGGTGAAGTCTTCTCTTGATTGTTGACTTTGACACACATACACCTACCTCCTGGAGAGTTTTCTTGATCTGGCCAACTGTTGTGAAGAGTCCTTTCTTCACCAGGGAAAGAATTCTTCGGTCATCCACCACAGTTGTTTTCCGTGGTCTTCTGGGTCTTTTGGTGTTGCTGAGCTCACCAGTGCATTCTTTCTTTTTAAGGATGTTCCAAACAGTTGATTTGGCCACACCTAATGTTTTTGCTATCTCTCTGATGGGTTTGTTTTGTTTTTTCAGCCTAATGATGGCTTGCTTCACTGATAGTGACAGCTCTTTGGATCTCATATTGAGAGTTGACAGCAACAGATTCCAAATGCAAACTTGAAATTAACTCTGGACCTTTTATCTGCTCCTTGTAGATGGGATAATGAGGGAATAACACACACCTGGCCATGGAACAGCTGAACAGCCAATTGTCCCTTTACTTTTGGTCCCTTAAAAAGTGGGAGGCACATATACAAACTGTTGTAATTCCTACACCGTTCTCCTGATTTGGATGTAAATACCCTCAAATTAAAGCTGAAAGTCTGCAGTTAAAGCACATCTTGTTTATTTCGTTTCACATCCATTGTGGTGGTGTATAGAGCCAAAAAGATTAGAATTGTGTCGATGTCCCAATATTTATGGACCTGACTGTATGTCAGTATTACATTGTATATCCCTGTATGTTGTGGCCGTTCAGGTGCTTATCTAATAGTTTCTTGAAACTATTGATGCCCCCCGCTGAGACCACCGCCTGTGGAAGGGAATTGCTGCTCTTACAGTAAAGAACCCTCTACACAGTTTAAGATTAAGCCTATTTTCTTCTAATTTTAATGAGTAGCCACAAGTCTTGTTAAACTCTCTTCTGCAAAAAAGCTTTATCCGTATTGTGGGGTCACCAGTATGGTATTTGTATATTGAAATCATATCCCCTCTCAAGCGTCTCTTCTCCAGAGAGAATAAGTTCAGTGCTCGCAACCTTTCCTCATAACTAATATCCTCCAGAACCTTTATTAGCTTTGTTGCCCTTCTTTGTACTCACTCCATTTCCAGTATATCCTTCCTAAGAACTGGTGCCCAGAACTGGACAGCATACTCTAGGTGCGGCCGGCCCAGAGTCTTGGAGAGTGGGAGAATTATCGTTTTATCTCTTATCGTTTTATCTCTGGATCCCCTTTTTAATGCATGCCAATATTCTGTTTGCTTTGTTAGAAGCAGCTTGGCATTGCATGCCATTGTTGAGCCTATCAACTACTAAGACCCCAAGGTCCTTTTCCATCCTAGGTTAATGAAGATGAAGGAATTTGAACATGCTTCAGCTAATATGATACAGCCTCACTCCCACCAGCAACAAGGGTGTACTCCTTCTCCTCTTTTCCTTTTCTATTATTGTCAGTTATCAATCATCTATTGTGAAGTTTTTCATTAAGAGACAGGAAGATATGCCCAGCAATCTAACCACATACTAATGAAATGCCAAGATGCTCTGAGTCAGGTACCACCATAATTGTTGGTCAGTTTAATCTCTTACTGAGACTTATGCCGCGTACACACGATCGGAATTTCCGATGGGAAATGTTGGATGTGAGCTTGTTGGCTGAAAGTCCGACCGTGTGTATGCTCCATCGAACATTTGTTGTCAGACTTTCCCCAACAAATGTTGGCTAGCAGGTTCTTAAATTTTCCGCTGACAAAACATTGTTGTCGGACTTTCCGATCGTGTGTACACAAGTCCGTCGCACAAAAATTCACGCTTGCTTGTAATCAATGCTCACCAAACACAACATTAGCAGGAGGAGCACAAAGGGTGGCGCATGACTATTGAACTTCCTTTTTATCTGCTCGTCATATGTCTTGTACGTCACCACGTTCACACATTCGTAATTGTTGGCCAACATTTGTGTGACTGTGTGTATGCAAGACAAGTTGGAGCCAACAACCTTCGAACAAAAATCCACGGTTTTGTAGTCGGAAAGTCCGATCGTGTGTACGGCATAAGAGGAGATAGTCCCTTCAATAGAATATATTCTTCTACCTGCCCTATTTGCTGTTTAAACCAGGATTTGAAAATAAAGGGAAAAAAAGTTGATTTCTTACCACGGCATTCTGTAACATATTTAAAAGAAGTACCAGTGTTGTCTCTTCTTTGTGTAAAATACACTTGTGTATAAACTTAAAGCGTAACTCCACTTTTGTTGAGGAAAAAACATTCCCCTCTGGGTGATCTATGTACATTGCAAGGATTATAACAACCTTTGTTGCAGATTCCTACCATTTGTTATTTTGAATAAATAATCCATGTGTGTTTGTCTGTGCCTCTGCACTGAGTGGGTCTAATGGGAGTGGTTTTATAATTATCTATCAGCTGTGGCACCTGCAGGGCACTAATGAGGAAAGATGCTGGGCCATGGATTCCTTTTAGACGTGCTTCTATTGAAATCATCTCTCCAAAAATGACATTTTTGTTGCAGGGGATGCCTGAAATGTGACTTTTATCATAGGCAGACTTCTGGGAAAATTGGTGAGCCAATCACAAAAGCAGAAAATGATGTTTCTGGGGAGTGGTCAGTACACACTTTGTGTCCGGGTAGCCATATTGAAAGGCATTTTCAGAAAATTACAGTGGCTTCAGATTGAAAAGGAAAAGGTAATTTTTAATAACATTCCATCACAATATGATTAGTGTCACGCTTATATGTGATATATTATATTTTCCTTATTTTCTGTTTTTTTCCCCACAAAAGTGGAGTTACCCTTTAATGAAAAGAAAATGATGCTCCTAGTTCTCCCACCTTTCAGCTGGTTCCCACATTGGCCTTCTTCTGTGGCCAGGCATGCTACTGCATAATTTTGGAGTCATCCAGCACTTATTCACATTGTTCAGTGAACTGGTAACAAAAAGGTCCCGGTAATTCTTCTATTTGATTGACTGTTCTGTCAATATTGTCTGACATTCTAGTTAGGACCCCTTTTTGCCTTCCTTATCTTTTGATTTGTTTGACTGCTAATCTCTGTATAGTTTACAACTCTGTTTGACTGACTCCTGAAGATTATCAGGCTCATATTGGCCAGATTGGATGATAGTCATCTGTTTCTATGTGTTCCTCAAGAAAAAAACGAAATATGATTAGGTGAAAAATCAAAGACCAACCCCCTCCCCCATATCAAATGTTGTTTGTTCTGACAACATAGACCTTTAATTTCCTAGAACAGATACAGTTGTCTTTCAGTGGCTAAAAAATGCATCACTTGTAAAAATAGTATTACTTGTAGTTTCTGAAATCTTTGCATTGGCCCTCTGTAATTTTATATACCTAACTACCAAGTATATTTCAACCTTCAAATACTGGTATTGAGTTCAAATGATTTTATCAGTGCTGGATACAATACATGTCTAAACTGGTTTTCCTTTCCACTTTGCATATGATCACAATGTACCTAGTAACAATTATTTTATTGGGAACAAGATGAATTACAGCTATTAAATTGGCTAACTCGCAGCTTTGAAAGCTGTTGAACTTCCAGTATTTCCTTCATGCTGGATTCTTGCAAGCTTTGCCAGTTTAAATCCATAGCAAATGCTACAAGTTGCTAGGGAAAAATAACATCAGAGAGCTTTGTACTTTAGTGTTTCCAGGGAATCTCTGTGAACATAGTACTCTGGAAGAAAATGCAGCACATAAAAAAAAATCTTTAGTGAAGTTTTAGCAGACACATTTTATGCAGATACATTTGCATGTTCCAAGAATGACCACACAGAAGTATCCAGAGCCTTGGAATGTCGCCCAGGGTCTGTCATTTAGGCAGTAGGGTGCCTGGTAGGACTGTTAAGTCAATAAAATAAATTATAGCATTTTAGGTATGATAAAGATATTAACATGAGTGCATTCACAATCTGGTTCACAGTGAGAAAATCTACAGTAACTGGTGAACATTCCTAATATAGTGTTCATTTTGTAGGTATGTAATGTCGGGGAAAATTACTTTCAGTTGAGCTCCCATGCATTTCACCCCTTTTTTATCTTAACGCCTATTTAAAACGGTGTCCTACGCAGGTTGCAGTTTGCATAATCCTGGTGCATTTTGCATTTTTCAATACACATTTTTGATCCATTGAAGTCTAAGGGAAAAAAAAACAGAAAACGTCCCTGGCCCTTTCCATAATATGCACAGATGTGAATGCAACCCATAGGAAACCATGTTAAACGGTCTGTATTGTGTTTCTGCAAAACTGAAAATGCACTAAATAATGCATAGGTGTGAACCAGGCCTTATTGGGGATTGATTTTTTGAAAATGTTTTCATGCTGGAGTCCGGCTTTAGGAAATGATAAATTGAGTCTATTACAATGATACATTTTGCATAGTAAGGCACCTGCCATTTGATGTGTCGCAGATGATCGGTTTCATTGCATGATTTATTGTAATGATATCATGCTTCATACAGTGTCAGTGAGGTTGATTAAAAAAAAAAGTTAAGAAGAAACTTCACTCAATAAATTGTGTGATCTTTTACTTCAATTATCCGTTTATATGAAAAGCAAATTCCTATTCACTTTGAATAACCAATGAAGCGCTGATGAAATAAGTAAAATGATTTGCTTTTAACATGATTAGATACTTGATGTGAATATTTCAATAATTTAGTTAGTGAATATTATCAACTCCTTTAGTAAATAAGGCCAATTGTTTTTTCACATGTAACTCAGAAGCTTTTGCAAATATGATCTTATGCAATCTGGGTGGTTGTATAGTATGCCAAAGCGTTACCAAATTTAATCCCATGCCCAAGCTTTTTTTTTCTTTACCTTGTTTGTGTACCTTTTTTTATTACTCCCTGTGACACCCGGCCTGTAAAATTCTTGCCGGGATAGCTGCTTGGAGCACAGTTCCTATCAACATAAACATAACCCCAGGACTGCATCTTGGAGCTCAGTTCCTATGAGCGTAAACATAACCCCAGGATTGCATCTTGGAGCTCAGTTCCTATCAGCGTAAACATAACCCCAGGACTGCATCTTGGAGCTCAGTTCCTATCAGCGTAAACATAACCCCAGGACTGCATCTTGGAGCTCAGTTCCTATCAGCGTAAACATAACCCCAGGACTGCATCTTGGAGCTCAGTTCCTCTCAGCGTAAACATAACCCCAGGCCAGGACTGCATCTCCTAAGATCCCCTTTCCTATACATAGGGGGAGACTTACTAAAACTGGTGCACACAGAATCTGGTACAGCTGTAGGTTATGTCTATGCAAAGATATGTGGAGTTCTAGGGCATGTTGACATATGGGACTCTTTTTAGACTTTTTTCTGTCTATTAAAATGCTAGTATCCAAAATCCAAGCTTGTTTGCTATTTTATTCTTAGTACATGCATCTAAGTGTTAGTGAGTAACCCTTCTGATTTGTTATGTAAAAACTTCTGGAAAATAGCCATGTTTGTTTGGCTAGACTCTATATTATCATGTCTGGCTTTGTACAATAATTTGATCATCCTTGTACTTGCCAGCAACATCTTTATGTTCAATTTAAATTAATATTAAAGTGCTGAACTTTTCTTTGGCCTTATCAAAGTCAATTATATGTTTCTATTGCTAACTCACAACATCTCTAAATTTAGAAATGTGATATTTTGGGGAATTGTAGCTAAAATGAGGACATTTTTCATACACATTTTAATCTCCTCTGTTTAGGAATGTGATAATACTGTGCCAATTTAAATTGTACAAAAAATACAGCATGTTCTGTTCAGTAATGGTGCAAGCATGCATTGTTAGTCATAAAATAAAATACATGGCCTGTATTACGCAATGTTGAATCAGCTGCTTAGTAGTAAATATTCTTTCAGTTTAAACTGTAGCTTTCCAACAGAGAAATCTGACAGGGAAACATTTAATTAGATCATTCATCATCACTTAATATCCCTGTTTAGTTATTTTATTATTCTTAGGAACACACTGTTTATTACTTTGTCCTTAAATGTTTGCACAAAGGTCAGCAAGAATACTCAGTTTATCTATATCCTAAAGTGACTCTGTCAGCATTATGAACAAAAAAAAGCATTGCAAAAATAAAATCCGTACCCTGTGAAAAAAGCAGCATAATATTCACCTTTCCAAGGGTTAGCCTGTTAAATCTTCCTTTCCTGAAGATCTTCGAGCTCTGTTGCTTTCTGACTCTTCCAGATGTGTTGGAAAGCATGTTACCTGTTGTGCTTCATGGTTTCTCTGGCTAACCCCTACATCAGTATTGTACCCTGCCAAACTGTTACAATGATTGATTTGGTTATTTTGTGCAATAAAAAGTGGTTGAAATGTTTTGTAAATTGCTGCGTACATGACCAGGATAAGGATTAAAGCCATGGGACTCTAATAATGGAGATAAGATTTATTCAAAAATACTTTATTACATTAAGTGGTAAGCCAAGGCAGCTATATACAGCAACCAATCAGAAATTATTTTTTCAAGTTCTGACAGCATAAATGATGTTCTGTAAGCTATTGCACTTTGAAAACCATTGTTCTTTTGATTGTTTTAATGCTTGAATAACCGCTCTTTATAAATCAGTTTTTTTAATTGTATTTCAAATATATAACATAATTCAAGCCAAAAAAAAATTCAGTATTGGTTACAGTATTAAACCACTAAATAGAACAAAAGAAATTTTTTGAAAATGATCTCTCCAATAAGGTGTCCACAAATCCTTCCTATACATTACACAGAGTGCAGATGATTTACACATAGTAGATATCATAAGAATGTCATCATCATGTTAGAACATGTAACCCACACATATTATATGTACACCCATGTATTCTCAGCTTTTACCATCTTTACTGAGGATTACTGATTTCAGGAGGTAAGAGACAGCATTCAAACTGAGGTTGGCCTGGTAAAATTATTTTGAGCTCTCTATCCTTAAGTAGCAAGGGCCAGAGTTCTCTGATTATTTTTTCAAACTGTTTGTATTGTCTGGTATAACCTAACATACCACACCATACTCTTTCCTCTTATTTACTTTTTCCTTAAAAAAAGACTCCCTATCTAAATCTCTTATTGTTTCTTTAGTTCTTTTTAAATCTTTAAAATCATATCCCTTTTCATGAAATCTTTCTAAAATCAGTTCAGCTTGTGTATCATAATTAAGGAAGAGTCGAACCCCCCCCCCCCCCCTGTTCGGTTCACACCAGAACTTGCGAACAGGAAAAAAATTTGGACGAACAAGCGAACACAGTTAAAGTCTATGGGACAATAGCGTAGGGGTCCCCCAAAATCCATACCGGGCCCTTATCCGAGCACGCAACCTGGCAGGCTGCAGGAAAAGAAGGGAGACGAGAGAGCGCCCCCCCTCCTGAACCGTACCAGGCCACATGCCCTCAACATGGGGAGGGTGCTTTGGAGTAGCCCCAAAGCATCTTGTCCCCATGTTGATGGGGACAAGGGCCTCTTCCTGACAACCCTTGCCTGATGATTGTGGGGGTCTGCGGGTGGGGGGCTTGTCAGAATCTGGAAGCCTCCTTTAACAAGAGGATGCCCAGATCCCAGCCTCCCCCTTATGTGAATTGGTAATGGGTACATTGTGCCCCTACCATTTCACAAAAAAGTCAAAAATAGTAAAAAAGACAGGAGACACTTTGGGATGAGTCCTTTATTAAAAAAAAGGAAAAAAGCCGCAACAGCTCCGCCTCTATGGGAGGCTCCCGCCGAGTGACGCTTCCTCTTGGTGACAGCTATTATATAGCTGAGAGGATGGGGCCACCCGGTGACGTAAATGGGTGACCCCAGCTGTCACCGAGAAGAAGCGTCATTTGGCCGGAGCCTCTCATGGAGGCGGAGCTTTTGCAGCTTTTTTTTCTTTTTTTGGTCCATCGGGTGGCGTGAGATGGATCGACATCGCGGGACATTTTTATTTTATATTTTTTAATAAAGGACTTGTCCCAAAGTGTCTCCTGTCTTTTTTACCATCTTTGGCACTTTTTTGTGAAATGGTAGGGGTACAATGTACCCGTTACCAATTTACATGGGGGGGAGGCTGGGATCTGAAGGTCCCCTTGTTAAAGGGGGCTTCCAGATTCCGAAAAGTCCCCTGCCCGCAGACCCCCACAACCAACGGGCAAGGGTTGTGGCAATGAGGCCCTTGTCCCCATCAAGATGGGGACAAGGTGCTTTGGGGGGCTGCTCCAAAGCACACTCCCCATGTTGAGGGCATGTGGCCTAGTATGGTTCAGAGGGGTGCTCTCTCGCCCCCCTCTTTTCCTGCGGCCTGCAGGTTGCGTGCTCGGATAAGGGTCTGGTATGGATGTTGGGGGGACCCCTACGCCATTTTTTTTATTTGGCGCGGGGTTCCACCTTAATATCCATACCAGACCTGAAGGGCCTGGTATGGATTTTGGGGGATCCCCACGCAATTTTTTAAAAAAAATTTTGGTTCGGAGTTCCCCTTAATATTCATACCAGACCCAAAGGGCCTGGTAATGGACTGGGGGGGAACCCATGCCATTTTTTTCAATTTTCAAGTTTTGTCTATATTGCTGAGACGTGACAATTCATTACAGCCGCGATCGGTTTTAAATGACTTTTTTTCCTTTAGAAATGTCATTTTACTGTGGTACTGTTCTAAACATGGGAAAACAGTGCCACTTTACAGGCATACTATATACATCCCCCTGGCACGATATTTAAAGGAATATTTGATTTTTATTGTTTCACTTTAAGCATTATTAAAATCACTGCTCCTGAAAAAACTTTTTTTGCATTGCTACATGTCCCCTGGGGCAGGACCCAGGTCCCCAAAACACTTTTAATGACAATAACTTGCATATAAGCCTCTAAAATGAGCACTTTTGGTTTTTCAAGTTAGTGTCCCATAGACTTTAACGGGGTTCCGTGGCTTTCGAATTTGCCGCAAACACCGCATAATGTTTGTTGTTCGCCAAACGTCCGAACAACCAAAGTTCGGCCCAAATTCATGCTTGGGCTGAACCGTTCGCCCATCCCTAATCATAATCCTCTATCTTATTACAATTCCTTCTCGCCCTTAACATCTGGCTTTTTGGAATACCATCTAAGCATCTTGGATGGTGGCAGCTACCCAATGGGATGTAGCTATTTCTGTCAACATCTTTAAAGAAAGTGCAGGTTAGTAATCTTCCATTTACTTTGTATATGACAAGATCCAGGAAATTGATCGCTTCATAACTATAAGTTTCTGAAAAAGAGATGCCATAGTCCTCCATCTCTTTGAGAAAGTTACAAAATGATTGCTGCAATCCTGCCCATACTATAAAGATATCATCTATATATCTCTTATAGGATCTAAGTTCTGGTATATTTTTATCATAAATGGCTTCCTTCTCCCACCGACTCATGAAAAGGTTCGCCACTGATGGGGCATATTTTGCCCCCATGACTACACCCCTTTGCTGCCTATAATACTTAATCATGCCAGAAAAAGTTATGGCTCATTACCAAATCAAGGGCCTGTAATAGAAACTCCTTCAATTTTATAATAATCATCAACTGTCCTGTCCTTGTGGTCTCTAGTACGTGGGGAGGACCACCAGGAAATTGAGGATAAGGTTAAGAGAACATGTCAACAAAATCAAAAAAATTTCAAGCATTATAGTTTGTCCAATCATTTTAGATTGTTTCACAATAGAGACCCAAGGGGCATTATTTTTTGTGGAATAGATAAAGTAGAGGAGCATTGGAGAGGATCCAATCTCGAGAAGGTTATCTCACAGAATGAGACCCAATGGATCCATAGGCTCGGTTCTATGAGTCCCTTTGGTTTAAACATAGAGCTGGATCTGAACTGTTTCTTGTCTAATTGGTAGAACTATTTCATTTGTATTTTTATTTAATTTTTATTTTTTATTTTATTTATTTATTTTCATCTTTATTTATTTTTTTATTTAATTTCATTTTATTTTTCATTTATTATATTTTTTGCCATGCTATTTAAATTGTATTGTAACACAATTTATTGTAATTCATTTTAAGTAAGATTTAATTTGCATATGTGGTTAGTATTTGTATTAAAAAAGTTTGTACTATCTGTATACAATATGTTAACAGGAAGTGATGTTACATAGAGGAAGTTGGTGTTTCATTACACCGATCGGAATTGGTAATTTTCTATTTTTCTTATGAGAGAGGAGGTATTCGCTCCTCAGATATAAATTGATCACTTGAAACTGGAATTGATGTCCTTTGATGACACCCTGCAGGAGGGGTGAAATGCGCTGACGTACTTTCGGTTTTTTCAAACCATTCACGCAACTCCCACCTTAAGTGGAATGCACGCCGACCAGCGGCAGACCCGGATGTCTTACACTGATGCCTGTTTTTCCAGCTATCTTGTAAGTGCTGCCTAGTTTGCGCAATCTACTCAGTTTAACGGTATTTCACTATGAGTTCCTTCTTTGTTTTCCCATTTATCGAGCATGGTCAATCTACTCTGATATTAAAACACCTTTCTGGAGAAGCCTCTGAGAATCCATTCCTCACATACCAGATCATTAGATCACAGCTCTTTTGACCCCAGACTGCAAAGCTGAGGGTCCATTATTTTTGGTGAGTGGGGTCACCAGAGGGGAGTGTGGCACACGACACCGTATCAATTTTTGGAGCACCAATGCACTTTATTATATAATTTTATGAGCACTCATCACTTTAAATAGACTGTGTCCATTTATATTTTTTTATATATTGATGCATTTTTTATTTCTGATATGATTTGATATAATGTCACGGTATTTATTTTTCTGCAAGCGCTGTTTACACATTTATTTCAATGGTTGGGAATGGGAATACAATTCAGCCCTCTATAATCTATAAATAGTTTGAACGTTTGTTTTCCCACGAAAAAAAAAACCTGAATCAGCAGGGAAGATGAAAGGCGAATGAACCTTGGGGAGTAAAGAATAAGGTCAATGTGGTGGTAGTTCAAAGGTAAATCTGGCATTAAAGACATCACAGTATTTCTGATAGCAGTCAGGGAGATATTTAGTGGCAAGGACAGAATAACTTGCTGATGTAAAAACAGTGATCATGCAGAGGTTTTCTTAAGTCACAATCTTCTGAATAGTTAAATTTATATATAGGTTGTAGCATGTAACCAAGATCAGATGGAAAGCCAGAGTGTAGATTTTCTCCTGTTGACAGGCCCCTATTGTAAGTGCTAGAATGGGTGTCCGTACCTTGGGCTAGTGAACAGTTGTCAGTAGCAACCACTGAAACAAATGGGATCTGAAGATGAGAGCCTAAAGCTTCATCCATGAAGTAACTGACTAAGCCAGAGGCCATAAAGGGAGAAATATTGTGTCTGGCATGGAATGCATGTGGGGACAAAAACTCGCTGTGCTCCTCAGGGAGAAGGAAATGGCCCCGTTAATTTGCCTCCCACTCCACTTGTCCTTGGTCTGTCCCAGTTTATTTGGGCAACTATTTGCAAAATGGTCCTTAATACCACAAAAGAGACAAAGGGAAGTATTACTTCTTGGGTGGTAAGGTGCCTTTCCCTGATCTGCATAGGCCCATCTGTTGAAATAGAGGTGGCAACAGTCTTAGGTATTGGTGAGGAGAAGGGTAAATGTGGAGAGAACATGGTCAGTCTTTAAGAGCGGTGTTCCTCCCACTGGCAGTTTTGACAAGGCAGAACAGGCCGATTCATGTGGTTGTTTGTGTGAAAAGGAGCTGGAGTAGTTGCCTCATCTGGCTTATAGCAAAAACAATAATAAGAAGAATAAAATGGCCACAAGGTTCCCATTAAATAATTGTTTTTATCGATATAATGGATGCAAAAGAAGCTTTTCTTTACTATATGGGTAAGAGGTAAGAGACTTTGACATCCTGAAGAGACGTGTAAACATTTGGAGAGGTGTTTTAATAAAATATAAATTCTGAAAGTGTCTATCTGTCATGTGAGAAACTATTCTGTAATGTTCTTTTCTTCAGTTTGAAATAAAAAAGAATGGTTAAGGATGGCCTGGCACAAAAACAAATATTCACAGCTGTATAAAAGATGTTAACTGAATACACAACAGTAGCCATGGTTACCTTCATACTTTCATATATCCATTAATATGCACTCTTTTTTTCTGGAAATACCATTATGAGGTAATCTAATACAATTTAGGTCCCAGCATGCTTGAATAGACCATTTCAGAGGGAGTCTTCACTTTTTGTTGTCTTCAAAACATAAAAATTTTATTATAGCATGCCATCTGCTGTTTTTATCATAATGTATAATGTTATTTTACCCAAGATTTTTTTTACTGCAAGTTTTTTTTTATATATTAGGAAATGCTCAATCATCAAGTAGTGTTTCATCTGCTTAATGCACAGTCATCACTTTACTGGGCCATTTCTGTCAGGGATTCGACTGAGGGGCCCTATCCAGAACGATAACTGGGGTCCGTCCATAATACAAATATCCTTTGCTTGCTCTTTCTGTGAATACTTTTCCCTCAGCTCTCACTCTCAGAATTTCACTGATGCACGACATTGGTTGCACTGCTTTTCAGCTTCATTTATTGGGTCCTCTTGCACTACAGACTTCCGTTTAGAGTCCACATGCCTGATGCAGCGCCCCTTTATAAGCTCTGTTCTATCCACATGCAGACCTCCAGACAAGCGTGCCAATGTAATCAAAGATGTTGCCATGCATCTGATCGTTCCTGCCCATTTAAAGGACAAGTTTACCTTTAAGTAAAATCTCCCTTACGTATTCCCCTAAACTTTCATAAGCTGAAATCTAGGAACTTGCCTACCTCCTATGGTGGTGATCTCCTTGCTGCCAAAATCCAGCACAGCGTTACGCACATCTGCACTGTAATGTCCCATAAACTAGGGTGACCAGACAGCCCCAATTTTATGTGGCTGTCCCTGGACAAAAAGTGCCCCAGATTGTGTTCTCAGGAGCTGCATTGTAATACCATATAATACATATGGAGTGACATGCTCCAATCTCTATGGATGTCATTCTAACACATGAATATGCTTTGATCTAAATAATTCCATTGTAGCTCTGGCTGTATGTTTAGGGTCATTGTCCTGCTGGAATGTGAACCTCCAACCCAGTTTCAAGTTGCGTGGAAAATTTCAAGGGGTATGAATACTTTTTTCAAGGTACTGTACATACCAAGAATTACACTCCAAAATAAATTCTATTGAGGAAAGGGTAAAAAAAAGTATTACCTGTGGTTTTAGTAGTGCAGTTGGCTACAGAGGAGTGCATTGGTCAAGGCAGCAGGCAAGGACGTGCTTAGAGACAACAGTAGTAATTATCCAGGCAGGAATATTGTTTATATTCAGTACAGGGATATTGTCAGCACAGCCAAAGCATTTGTCCAAGGGAATTGTTCAGGCAGAGACATGGTCAGCACAGCCATAATATTGGTCCTGGGCACAGGGGTAGAGGCTTCTACCACCCAAATCTCTTTGGAGCCTCTGGAATCCAGAACCTAATCCAGAAATTATGAAACTCAGAGAAAACTCAAAAAAAAATTTTCTCCATCTGGGAAAACAATTCGAGAGCCCCTTACATATGTGAGACCCCTGTGTACTACAGTAGCAGGGCAACAGATCAGTCCAAGCGGTAGGCAGAAGCATGGTCAATAAAACAGGCCAGGGTCAGTTCATGTGGAAGCAGTCCAAGCGGTAGGCAGAAACGTAGTCGATAAAACAGGCCAGGGTCAGTTCACGTGGAAGGCAGTGGCATGGTTATTTGAGGAAGCATGGAAAATGGTCAGCACAGATGATGAAAATGGGGATATAGTTAAAAATATGGGCTAATATTTTAGGGGTGTGTGATAAAGTTGGAAGCATTTTCCAATGCATGGGCTGGGTTGGGGGGACACTGGGGACAATGGTAGCTGGTATCTTTTCTAAATCCTCTTTTGCTGCATACGAGACATCTTAGCATATTTGGCCTGCTTCAGATGGTGGAATGTTGTCCAAGAAGTGACACTCATAAAGTCAGCTAACAGCATCAGAGTGAAGGCTTTCTGGGGGGGGGGTCTTTGTTGATAGATGAGGGCCAAGACAATTTCTTCGATGCATTTTAGGAAGGGGGTGGTGAGTTCCGTGGATTTGTTGTAGATTATATATGCATTATAAATTGTCAAATGAATGAGATAAATCCCTACTTTCTTGTACCAGAAACAAAACCTCCTTGTTACCAAAGCATTTGGTCATTGAAATCCACCCCCCCCCCCCATGTAAAGAATACATTCTTGGAGGCATGTTGGCTTTTGAATGGGATCTCGTCTATAAAGCTCAACTGTGGTGTCATTATGGATGGTGGACATCATGTATATATTCCTGCTATCCTTTCACCTCAAGGCCAGCACTTCTTTGCTTCTCAAAGTTGCTTTTTTCCCCTTCACATTTTTTGTTCACTATAGATTGTGGGAAGCCCTTCCTGTTCTTTCTAGAGGTTCTGCAGGCCAGGGTTTTTGCAAGGTGTAGGTGTTCGAAAAGGGGCAGGCTGGTATATTAGTTATTCAGGTATATGTGATAACCTTTGTGCAGCAGTGGGTATGCCAGGTCCTATACAATTTTTCTGGTTGTGCCCATGTAGGCCAGGCATTTAGGGGGCCAGAGCTGGGAATCTCTTCCTGCATATATGTGGACCGCATACAGATATCCCGTGGCTCTTGCACATAGCTTGTAAAATGTGACCCCGTATTTGGCTCCTTTGTTAGGAATATATTGTTTTATTCCTAGCTGGCCTGCAAAGTATACCAGGGACTCCTCCACACATATATTGATCAGGAACATAGAGGTCTGCAAATCTTGGGGAAAAAATTAGGGCAAATTTTACATAATTTGTCATCATTTCAATGATTTCAGCGACAACACCCATGGCAGGGCCCTGGGTGTTGTTGCTGAAGTGAAGGAAGTGCATAATCATCTCGTATCGGGATCTGGACATTACAGAAAAATAAATGGGCATGTGGGGAATGGGGTTGGTGGACCAGTGGGGCATGTCCTTAATTTTTTTTGTAAGCCCCATGTTAAGGTTGAGGCCCATAAATAATTTGAACTCCTCCAGATCTCCACTCATATGGATGGTCATAGGATGATCGGGGGTTGTTTGCAATATACTGCTGGGCATATAGATTAGTCTGGTCCACAATAAATTGCAGCAATGTGTTGGGCAAAAAAGAATCAATATCAGAGAAATTCACACCTGGCTGTGCAGTGAAAGGGGGAATGCTTGCTGATCCCGAGTTGGAAGGCAGCCATGCCGGGTTGCAAAGAGCATTTGGGGAGGTATGTAGTGGTCCTTACTCTTGGGGGATGTGACACTCTGGTGCTGGTAGTTGGGGGATTTGAAATTCCTGTGCTTGATTTAATAAGTGACTATTATATAAAAAGAAAACTTTAATAAAAGATAGGTAAAAAAAAAAAGAAGGAAAGTGTCACAAATGGGATTAAAAATGCATAAGGATGCATTGTTGGTGGACAATGGAGCACATTATGGGATAAAAGAGTAGAGGGGGATGGGGAAAAAGTTTTTTATCCCCCAAGTTATGCCATATCCCAGGGTAACAGAAATTGAACCCAGTGGAAATGTCTGAAAAAAGGGGGACAAGGATTGATAGTCAAGGGTAAAAATATTGGTAAAAAAAAAAAAAAAAAATATATATATATATATATATTATATATATATATATATATTAGTAAAGGATATATCGATAACAAATATAAAATATGTAAAATATATATATAGCGGGGTCAAGCTACAATAAGGAGTGTGTCTCTATTTCTTCATTGAGTCCCCCCGGCGAAAGAGTGTCAAGGAATATATCCAGTACATTTCTTGCTGACATAAACGTTTAAAACGTTCTGCAGTTGGAAGGTCTCTGGGAAGGCCTATGACCCAGACTTTGAGGCCTTTGGTGGATTTTTGGTGTTCTTTCAGGAAATGGAGAGGGACACTATGTTTGTCACTGCCCTTTTCTATGAAGCGCCTGTGTTCGCCAAAACGTTGGCGTAAGGTGCGTATAGTCCTGTCCACATAAAACAGGCCACATGGGCAGGTCAGGCAGTATACCACGTATTCACTAGAGCAATTGTGGAATTCTTTTATTGTATATGTTTTTCCTTTGATGGTGAAGTCTTTTTGCCCATGGTTCACAAATTTACAGGTGAGGCATCAGTTTTTTCCGGCAGTTGATACATTCCCACTAGTGGAATGAGGGGAATATATGAGATTGAGGTGGTTGGGGCATTTTTGATTTTACTAGCTGCTATTTTACTCTTATGTTTTTTGCTTTGCGGTAGGATACCTTGGGTTGTTGGGTGAGAGAGGGGCCCAGGAAATAGGTCTCTGAGCAAGATGCACCAATGTTTGGCTATGATGTTCTCCATTCTTTTATGACAGCCATGGAACTGAGTTGTAAATCGTGTTGGTTGTAAATCATCTGCAGTTTTTGCCTCTGGTTGAAGTTTTGTTGCTTGTTGGCTGATGATTTTTTTAACCAGATTTGGTGGGTTCCCCTTTGTCCTGGAATTTTTCTGAAAGGAGTATGCCTTGTGTATGGTAGTCTTCGTCTTTGGTGCAGTTTTGCCTGAATTCTATGGAATTGACTTTTAGGTGTATTTTGGATCCACCTTTCGGTGGTGACAGCTCTGGTAGTGGATGTAGGAATTTCCAGCAGTTGGTTTGACAAAGTTTGTGGCATGTATTTGGGATTCACTGTGGAAAAGTTCTAAGTCCAGGAAGGCTAATTTGTTGGAGTCTTGGACATGAGTGAAAGATAGCCCTAGGGAATTGTGGTTGCAAAGCTCAACAAAGGGCTCCACACTCTCTTTTGGACTATCCCAGAGTATTACGATATCATCGATGTAACGTCCATAGTAGATGATATGAGCAGCAAAGGGATTGTTATATAGAACATACTGTAGTTCCCAATAGCCCATAGTCAAATTGGCATAGCTTGGAGCGAAATCGGCACCCATAGCGGTACCTTGGGATTGTAAATAAAATGTATGATCAAACTCAAAATAGTTATTGTTCTAAACAGAATTTGGTGGCTTCCAAGATGTACTGTGCCTGTCTGGGGTTAATGAGAGGATCCTCGGAGAGAAAATGTTCCACAGCTCTGAGGCCTATGGCGTGAGGGATGGAGGTATATAGGGATGCGACATCTAGGGACACCCACTGGAGGTTCCCAAGTATAGAAGGAAAGCATTTCTAGTAGATGGGTACTATCTCTAATGTATGATAGCAGGTTTTGGGCTAAGGGTTGGAGGAAGTGGTCTATATACATGGAAAAGCTGCTGGTGATGCTTTCCATAGCGGCTACTATGGGACGGCCTGGTGGATTAGACTGATCCTTATGGATTTTTGGCAGATGGTAAAAGTGGGGTTTTTTCTGAAACCCTTGATGAGAAATGACAGTTCTGGTTTTCAAATGATGTCTTCTTCTAGGGCTTTGTTGGCTAATCTGGTTGCTTCCAGGGTGAATTCAGGTAATGGATCATGAGTGAGTTTGCGGTAGGTATTAGTGTCGGATAATAATCTGAGGGATTCTGCCATGCAGTCTGATCGATTTTGAATTATGATGCCCCCACCTTTATCTGCTGCCTTGATAATGATGTTGTGGTTGTTGGTTAAATCATCTAATGCCTTTTGTTCTGCTCTCGAAAGGTTGGCTTCTTCTTGGGAACTGATTTACACATGTCGATAAGATCGGTATACATGACTTGGTAGAATGTTTGTAGGTAGGGCCTTTTTTATGTACTGGATTGAAAATGGACTTGGGTTTGAATTTTGTATGTTGAATCGAAGGGGATGTAAGGCAGTGTTTGGTGTATAGTTCTATATCTGCAAAGGGATTATCTGTATTGGATTCATCCAGGTCCATGGTGGTGGGGGAATCCATATCTACACTGGGGGCATTGGAGTTGGTATTTCCACTGGCTTCTTGTAAATGTGGTGGTTTGAGAGAAGACTGAATGTTATAGAACCTTTTGACTGTCAAATCTTGAATGACATTTATTGAGATCTTGAAATAGCATAAACGGATTTGGGTGGACAGTTGGTGCAAACGTTAAACCTTTATTCAAAAGTGAGGTTTCCTCCTTTGTTAGTATGTGGGTGGATAAGTTGAAGATTTTTATACTTTCAGTATTTTTCCTTTTGAGTTTTCCTCTACCCCCCTTCCTCCTCTCCTGCGTACTTTCTTTTGAAAGTGCTGGGTGGGGGGGGGGGTTCTAAAAAATCATCCTGAGTGGTTGTTGGATCTTTGGTGACTGTGGGGCTGTTCTGTGGAATAGCCAGAGGAGTAGCCTGGTTGGACTGTATATCAGGTTCAATTCTTTTGATGAGGGGGGTATTAGAGCGAGGTGTTATGATATTGACTTCAGACTCTGAGTTAGCGGAGGAGTGTGGTGAGAAACGAAAAAACTGCATGGGTGATATGTGGTGGTGTGAGTATTGTATTGGGTTTATTGATGGGCTGTGGAGTTCTTTGTGTGGTTCTTTTATTTGGCCACATGGGCAGGTCAGGGTAGTATACCACGTATTCACTAGAGCAATTGTGGAATTCTTTTATTGTATATGTTTTTCCTTTGATGGTGAAGTCTTTTTGCCCATTGTTCACGAATTTACAGGTGAGGCATAATTTTTTCCGGCATTGATACATTCCCACTTCCCACTTTTTTTTTTTTTTTTCCAATGGAGCTCATTATTAAAATAGAAAAAGTCAAACTTAATACCCTCGATGAATTTTACTCCCTGTTCCCCACCAATTGTTTCTGCTCTACTGCCCCTTATCCAGGTCACAAGGGTAAATCCCTCTGTAAAAAGTTTTAAAATTAGAGGATCTAATCTCCTCTGCCAATCAGCATTGGTGGGATAGATTCTTCTTAGAACAATATCTCTCACCTAAAATTACACCCAGAGGCCTTAGAGTTCTCAAACAATGTTCCTTCTTGGATCC